>NC_086284.1:5824365-7056865 GCF_963924245.1 Chroicocephalus ridibundus
TACAAGTGTACCTTGTGTCACAAATCACAGCCATAGGGGAGCTGCTGCTAATTTAGAGGGAGCTGTTTCTGTCAGTTCTGTAACACTGACTGTATGCCATTGAGAGGGAAGGTTAGCCCACAGGAGAGGCTTGCTTGAAGCTATCACAATGATGAAGTGAAATTTAAAATTACATTAGATGTTTGCTTAAGAAACAGCAGATGAGGCCCTGCGGATTCTCAAATCCTCCTTGCTACACTGTAAAATGAAACCATAACCATTTGTTATTCTTCCACTGGCGTCTAGGAAGCCGAAGCAGAAAGGGATGACCTTTTAATGATGCTTTCCGGCTTTTTAAGGGTTTGAATGTGTTACTATTTTTGATTCCATCCAAGGTCTGGTCATACAACTACATGAAACAGCCTTTTCTTCACTTGAAAGTTTGAAGTATTTTTGGTATTGCATCAGTGAGACATTAAAGGCGTTTCAGCCCTCCTTCCCAGATTTTGCATGAATATATGAAGTCATTTGAAGTAATATGGTGAGAGCTTAAATTCAAGTCACTCATAGTGGCAAGGGAATTAGCAAATGAATTTGGAAATAGGAGCTCCGATAGCTCTGAAACTCTTAGCTGATGTGCTGAGCAAGGAGGCCTTCCTTCTTTGAAGGAATATCACTGTTGACATAGCTTACCTTGTAAAATATAAATTAGGGCTCTAAAGGCTTTAAATGGTTTAAATACAGGTTTGCGATTCCCCCAATGATTGCAGCATAATTTTTCCCATCACCAGGCTAATTTTAATTAGGCTTGGAAATGGAGACTTCTCAGTAAAATAGGATCCCATGAAGGGCCTTTGTGTTCTCAGTGTTGTGACTAAAAATGGCACATTTTGCTCTAAGGTGATGTATAGCCAGCCAGCGTTTTCTAGGTTGTGAACTTTTAACACCAATGAGAATAATTCCTGCCAAACAAAAATCTTTTGCTGTTAGATTCCTTGCATGACTGTATTCATGCAAACGTTCCTCCTAGTCCAACACGAAGTAGTGTATTATACACGATTATAACACAGTCATCCTTTTCTCTCCTTTCAGATCATTAGCATAGGTCCAACAGGATAGAGGACCAATTTCCATGATAAAGAAAGTCCTCTCCCATTTAATCACTTACCACCAAATGAACCACTTAATGCCACATTCAGACCTATTGTTTGAGGATTTCCCAAGGCTCCCCTTGATCCACTTACACTCCCTTATCTGCCTTTTGTCTCTTGTTAACCTGCTTGCTTTTTGTAGGGGTGGGGGGGGAGGAAAAATCAAATCAATTGCAACAGCCCTGCAGCTGTTTAATTAAACTCCCCCCCCCCCCCCCCCCCCCCCCCGGCCCCGCTTCAAAAGTTGCTTGAGATTTCTTGAAGCTTGTTCTTAGCAGCGTCTAATCACTATAATTTAACAGATTCTGTAATTACCTGCCTCACATGGAAATGGCTTGATTGCTGCTTCTTTGTCCGATCTAGTTCAACTTTAAATGACAGCTGAATTTATTCTAGATGAATGGCTTATGCAGTGGGAGCCATGTCGGGGTGGTCTAGATTTATTTGCAGCCTTAAAAGCTTCTAAAACAAGAGTAAAACATAGTTCTAAGTTCACAGAAGAGTGGAATGCAAGGCTTCTGTATTTATATACTGAGGACCAGCTCCTCTAACCTTTGCTTTGAGTAGAACGTTTGGGGGTATATGGGAAGTAAATGCTATTCAACGAGAATAAAAAGTTGTGGAATATGCCGCAGAAAGTGTATGGAAACCACCGGCACTTTGAATAATGATTCCACACTCTCTGACAAATGCAGGGATATGGTAACAGTGTTGTTTAAGCCAGGAAACTGAGCATTTGACTCCAACTGTATTTAACTTAGTTCTGGCCATGCCTAAATAGCGGTGTCTGTGTTCTGAGAGCCACTGCTGCCATTGGTATGTTCGTGCAGCCCTCTCCAGAGGTTCCAGTCTGATTATGTCTGTACTCGGAACTGAAAATTTCCTGGGCACTGAGGCCAGGTGTCGAGGAACTACCTGCATCCATGCAAGTAAATCTGCTAGCCTAGAAAACGGTGTGCACAGGCCATTAGGCATTGCTCCTGGACTGTGATATCTCTTGAATCATCTGTGGCCAAAACTATAGCAGAAAATGCTGGTGATATCGTCCGCCCCACTAACAGAAGCGGTGTGCCAGTGGGTGTGCAGTCAGACGTCAGGGTGATGGGTTTCTAACATGTGCTTCTTTCAGTGATATCAAAAGAATAGGAAATGCTTTTGTGAATGCGTAAGTGAGCGAGAACGTTGTTTTCTCCACTGTGTATTAATTGTATGTAAGGTAGGAATCGTACAGCAGAGAATAGACATTCACAAAAGAAAAAATGAAATAGAACAATCAGTCCCTTCAGCTCCCGTTGCAGCATTATTTCCTGCAGTTCCATTTCTATATATTTTGTACTCTTTTGTTTTTAATGTTCAAAGCAATGAAGTTTCCTTTAAACATAATGTGGAATTAGATAACATTAAAAACACATCTGAAGATGCAGAAAAACAACAGTCCATGCTTATAAACTAATACATAAAATAATATTTATTTAAAAATTGTGCTCCCCAGGACAGCCTCATTTCCTAAGGGTCTCAAGGGGAGAGCAATCATACAGTATAATCTTGTTAATTTAATATACGTCAATGCAATGCAAACAATAAATACAGAACATTCAGACTAGAAATTGCAGTAACTATATTAAGCAATCACAATTTCAGTTCATTATGCACTGACAAGGTTCTTAAGATAAAGATATACGTTTTTCTTTAACTCAAACAATATGTCACATTTTTAGTAATAATAATATTTAGCAATCACATAGCATGATTCATCTTTGAAGTACTTTAAAAATAATAGTGTTTTAATCCCAAAGACGTGCATAGGTAAATATTATTAACCTATTGCACAGATGGAAAGATTTATATGGGTTGAATAGCTTGCCTTGGACTACAAGGATAGTCACAGTCAATGGTGAGAGAAGGACTCATGCTGCCCTGGTTTATGTTTAGACCTTTTTCGACTAGCAATTTGCTGGAGGAATCTCTGGGGCCATTCAGCCTCTTCCATGATTTGTCCCCAAACTCTATACGTTTCTGAAGCTGTCCCCATTCTTCGCTGTTGTTGGGGTTTTTTTTTTCAGCTGAGTAGGCCTGTATATCTCCCTTTTTATGCAAACGTAAGTCTTCCTGGAAGGCCAGTTATTTCTTGACTTTGCATTAAAGTAGCTGTTTAGATAAGAGGAGAGATAATTCCTCTGATTAGTATCTTTGGATTTATTTTTCTTATAACCTTGTAAGAAAATCTGGCCAGTTCTCTGTCTCTCTCCCTTTCACCCTTGCATGTCTTGAGATACAAATTCAGGATTAACATTTCTCTTCATCTTTCCTTTCTCAAATGTTTATTCAAGCAAGGGAAACAAAGAGGCATGGTTGTAAGCTCTAGGACACCTACTGAACCTTAGACCTACTCCTGCAGACTTGCAGAAATGATGATGTGGGAGATTATTCTTTATTTGGAGCTCTCTCTGAGTGAATTTTACTTTCTTAATAGCCCCACATCCAGTTTTCAGGCACTGCCTAGAATAAGAACATAGTAAAAGTAGCTGCCTCTTGGTATTCCCAGGAATCCTTTTGACAAGAGGATTAGGCGAAATACTATAATGGATTTACATGGTAAGAAGGGTGATTGCTCAAGGACCAAAGTTTTTAAAATTCAAGCAGAGATGATGCCAGTCTTGCAGTTTTGAAATCAGCATGGAAAAAGGAAGGCTACATTTAAGACCAGCTAGAATACATTTCAGGATTGCTTATCTGTATTTACTATGCAGATACTGAGTAAGCAGTGAACGAGGAGTATGAAAACAACATTTTAGGTCAAGAAATGCTATTAAAAATGCCTCATAAGCATGCTTTATGTCTTTTTTCTGTTTTGTACTTGGACGCAAATCATGTCCCATCAAGATTTTTTGACACAGAAAGCCTGATTTTCAGAGTTGATCAACACCCCCATTTCTCAAAAATCTCAAAAGGACCTGACTTGTCCTGTGTTTCGTTGTAGGAGACCCAATCTGCAAGAGGCTCAGTCATGTAATTAAACTTGGGTGGTACATGAATTTGTGATCTTATGCTGCTGAACTTTAATAAATATAATAAATATTTCCTTCACTCAAAAGCAAACTATACAGGCACACACAAAAAATCTTTTGATGGCACTCTTCTCGTTCTAGTTATTCTTGAAGCATTAAGAGAGTTACATACATCAAAAATATGAAATAAGAATGCTGATTTAGGTTGATGGCTACAAAGCATTGAAAGTCTGCTCAGAATGCCCTGTACAGCGAGGCTTTTTCACTCTATTCATCCTTGCGTTGGCATTGAGAGCTGCTGGGGACAATTATAGAAATATTACCACTCACCTATAGAACTGGACATTTATAGATGGGTTCAAAGACAGCAGAATTAGAGGACTATGAAATACTGAATTTAGGAGTGTTTGTTAGCAGGTAATAGGATAGAGGAACATTGTGTCTGGCATATGATAGAAAGATGATACATAAGGTAAAGTTGATGAAATACAGCTGAGGAATAAGACCGTGATTTACAGCAATATCTATACTATTATTTGAAGTGTTCCCTTCAAAATAAGTTATTTATCTTCCAAAAGTGTAGGAATATGGCAATGCAGATGTCAGAGCTGATGGTTGCCTGCGGTTACCAGTGCACAGCTTTCATGAACTCTTCAATGCCTGTGACCAAATGCAGTATCTGGGCTTTCCTGTCTATGCTGCTTTGCTTTACTCACATTTCTTTATTCCTTTTCTGTTTTCTTCTAGCCTTCTCTTTTTGGGGGGGCTCCTCAACCCACAGAGAATTCCCTTCTGCCTACTCAGAGCTTTGTGGCTAATACTGTTTATCGCCGGTTCTTCGTTAGCTTCTTCCAATGGCTTTCCATTACTTGCTTTTCAAGCCCCAGAGTATTGTTCAGACCCTTATCCTTGACCTGTAAGCCTTCCAGTCTGCCAGTAATGCCAGCTGCAGTGCCACCTTCTCCTGCAGGCGCTCCTGTCCTTCTGATGGCTTCAGGATATCTGCCCAGGTTAGCCATGTTTACTAACCCGCCTCCTTCACATCCTTGCTGAAAAAACATTTCAGCCATCTGTCCACAAGAAGCTAATTTATCCTCTTGTCCAAGTAAAATCACATAAACGCCAAGTTTATGGGTTGCAAGTCCTTTATGTAGTCAAAAACCACAAGTTAAGGTGGTTCATGCCATTTTATAAAAGCATCTGATAATGTTTGGGTCTCTCCGTCACCTGTAGAAGCCTAGAGAACTGGCTGAGAGTAGAGGGCTAGTCTGTAAGTGGCTAACACCAACATAATCATTTGACTGTCATAGTATCATAGAATCGCCTAGGTTGGAAGGGACCTTTCAGATCATCAAGTCCAACCATCAACCTAACTCTGACAAAAACCATCACTAAACCATATCTCTAAGCACCACATCTGCCCATCTTTTAACTACCTCCAGGGATGGTGCCTCAACCACTTCCCTGGGCAGCCTGTTCCAATGCTTGATAACCCTTTCAGTGTAGATTTTTTTCCTAATATCCAGTCTAAACCTCCTCTGGCGCAACTTGAGGTCGTTTCCTCTTGTCCTATATAAATGGGACTGTATAATTCTCACCAGTGCTGTTCCTTGGATTTTCGATTAGCAATCCTAACTTTTACTTAAAATTTAACTAGAAGTTCTGTAGGACCTCAGCTATGATTTTTCTGTGACTTGCAGTAGCCCTTGAGGAAGTCCAGCCTGCGAACTTTCTCAGCGCTTTGCAAGCAAGGGGAAACTGGAGCAAGGGGAAACGAAAGAGCATCACATCAACCCGAGGGACACGGTCTTTAGGGACTGAGCGACTGCGATTGACTGTAACCACTATGTGCTTGAGATACTGGGCGAGTAAAGCCCAGTGTCACCAGTATGGCTGAGCCTCTTGCTTGCTACTGGGTATTTCTGCGGTCTCTGTCAGCAAAGTAGTATCTACGCACTTCACATGAACGTGTTTATCTTCCCACTCGCTGTCTGGGACAGGACAGTGCTGGCAATAGGACTGGTAAGGGTGTAGGCTCTGCGACACGTAATGAGCAGGTCTGATTCCCTCCAGCAGATAGCGGTTTTATGAATACCCAGTGTGGATCTAACTCGCGTCTGAATTATACCAGCGCCAGTCTGCTGAAGTTAACAGATTTATTCTAGACTAACGTTAAGTGTGCCACAGATCAGATTCTCTCTCACACAGAATTCATTATACCATCAAGCTCTCCTCTGGTCAGACCCAGTAATAACTATGCAAGTTACTATAAAATATGATGCAGTATGTGAAATAGCTCCACAGTGAAAATTGCTACAGTAAAGTACAATTAGTCTGTGCATTGACACTGAATAGCAAAAGGATGTTGAAACAAAACCCAAACTCTGCAGGAACGGAGACATTTAACATCTCTGAGAAATACCTTGCAGCAGCACTTGTCAAATTCCTTTTCAGCTGTAGTTTCCCCTGCGCGTGCATGTTGTACTAGTTTTTAAGAAATACTGTTGCTCAAGGGCCTACCTTTAAAAATGTCTTTCTGTGGATGCTAAAAATACTTCTGTCATTGTCGTTAGAGACATGGAGTGCTGGATCAAAACTTGATTAAAATATTTAGCGCCATAGAGATAATTTTCTATGTTCTAAAATTGCTGATAAACGTAGAAGTCCTCATTATTGAAACTTTTCAAACATTGATACATTCTCAAACACTTTGTCTTAGTTTAGATGGAAATCTAAATTTTCTTCTCACTTATTTCACTGCAAACAGGTACCTCCCACAGAGGCAGCAGTAGGATTTTGACATTCTGACAGCAGCTTCAATGCTGTGATGTAGGTGCCTCAGGGCCACCACCGGCTGGTGGAAGAAAATGTGAAAGAGAAGATCAGGAGGGAAGGAATAGCATCTGGAGGCTTCTGCAGACTCTATTCTGTCTTGGGCTGCCTTGGTAGAATAATTAACCACATTCCAATCACATACACTTGAGTAGACCCAGTAAAATCAATAAATCGTCTTTACATCAGTTTGGCTTCAGATGTTCTATTGGTGATGGTATGTTCAAACAAGTCAGTTTAGCTCTTGCTGTCCAGGTTATGTCAGGTGGTTTGTAAAGTTAAACTTGTAAACTGGGCATGCTTGATGTGAAACTATAAACAGTGTTATTTTCTACCTGAATGCTGTTGCAAGTATTCCAAAATACCAATTTAAAGCAATTCCATGAAAGCATTTCTAATTCCAAGAGAACACAAATGTATGTAATAGTGTATAATGCCATACATTTTAACTTTCTTGACTATGTATTGTATACTTCTGTTTTCTACACCAAATGCATCTGACCTTGAAACTGGTGAAAAATAAAATACTTCCACTTGTGCTAGTGATATAAAGTCGTGGCACATCCATGCACTCATTCTGTAAAAGTTCTTGCATTTTCTCAGACGAGGAGTCTTCACAGAAAGAGCTGGTAATTACACTTGTCACCCTCTGACTTGGCTACAGCTGCAAAGTTATAATACAGTAGCAGACTCATGTTTAAAGTGGCATTGACTCAACTGTAACTCCCAAAGGTCACCATCATTAAAATCTAGGGCATGAGTTTTACACATGTCACTAAGATCACCCAGATGAAGAAAATAATCTACAGGGAAAGAGATTTCAGGAGCCTGTAATTCTGCCAGCTTTCAAAGCACTGATTATATAATGCTTAAGCTAGTGGGGGCTGCAGAAAATAGAAATATATGAAAAAGAAAGCAAAAAGTATGCATGAGGTCAGTCAAGGCAAATAGAACTTTGTTATAAGGTCAAGGCTGTCCCTGATTTTCAGTGCCTGGACTTTCTCATGTTTTCTTTCATCCCATAGGGCAATATTGAGCATTATTATTCATATGATAATGACTTACAGATAACAGGGAACTGGCAGATGTAGTCACTGAGCCTCTCTCCATCATATTGGAAACGTCATGGCAGTCAGGCAAAGTCCCCAGTGACTAGAAAAAGGGAAACATCACACCCATTTTTAAAAAGGGTAAAAAGGAGGACCCGGGGAACTGTTGACCAGTCAGATAGTTATGTGCCCGGTAAGATCATGGAACAGATCCTCCTGGAAGCTATGTCAAGGCATATAGATGACAGGGAGGTGATTAGAGGCAGCCAGCATGGGTTCACAAATCGTGCCTGACTAATCTGGTGGCCTTCTATGGTGGAGTGTCTGCGTTGGTGGATAAGAGAAGAGCAAATCATACAATCATAGAATTGCCTAGATTGGAAGGGACCTTTCAGATCATTGAGTCCAGCCATCAACCTAACTCTGACAAAAACCATCACTAATCTAAACTATATCTCTAAGCGCTATGTCTACCTGTCTTTTAAATACCTCCAGGGATGGTGATTCCAGCACTTCCCTGGGCAGCCTGTTCCAATGTTTAATAACCCTGTCAGTGTAAAAATTTTTCCTCATATCCAGTCTAAACCTCCCCTGATGCAACTTGAGGCCATTTCCTCTTGTCCTATCGCCTGTTACTTGTGAGAAGAGACTGACCCCCAGCTCTCCACAACCTCCTTTCAGGTAGTACAACCTGAAAGGAGGTTGTAGAGAGTGAGAAGGTCTCCCCTCAGCCTCCTTTTCTCCAGGCTGAACACCCCCAGCTCCCTCAGGTGCTCCTCGTAAGACTTGTGCCCAGACCCCTCACCAGCTCCGCTGCCCTTCTCTGGACACACTCCAGCACCTCAGTGTTTTTTCTTGTAGTGAGGGGCCCAAAACTTGTCATCTATTTTGACTTCTGTACGTCCTTTGACATGATCCCACACAACATCCTTGTCGCCAAATTGGAGAGATGTGGGTTTGATGGTGTGGTGGGCTGACCTTGGCTGGCCACCAGGTGCCCACTAAGCCACACTGTCGCTCCCCTTCCTTAACAGGACAGGGGGAGAAAATACGATGAAAAGCTCGTGGGTCGAGATAAGGACAGGGATGTCACTCAGCCATTACCACCACAGGCAAAATAGACTCAGCTTGGGGAAATGAATTTAATTTATTGCCAATTTAACAGAGTAGGATAAAGGGAAAAAAAAAAGAAAAAAAAAAGTCTAAAAATACATTCTATGATACTATGATGACACGGAAAAAAAAAGCACTTGAATGTGCGTTTATCCAGGCAATGACATTAGCTCCACACCAGCCTGAGGTTAATGTGTGCGCTTGTCTAACTACATGTGGGATTCAGCACTCTTTGGCATTTCAGAGTTAACAGTTGTTTGTTTCCTTGTTTGTTCCTCCTTTGGCATATATTGATTCCTGTGCTATGTATTGACTATCAGATCTCTTACTTGTCATTTCGTATATGTTCTATGCAATATCCAGATAAGCTTTTGTAGTGTCTTCCATCCCCTTGTCCCCCCAAATCCTTCAATGCGCTGCTGACACCTCTGAGACTGCCCGTTTTGTGTCAGGTTACAATATAAGGCCCAACTGAATCAGTGGCGTTAAATGCATATTGGACTATTTGTTGTAGTGTCCTTGTTTTTCATGGGATTTTTGATTGCGTCTGCACCAACACTATAACTGAATGAGCAGCTGTAATGTTTTCACATTTTAATGGATTAATAGTAGCTATTACATGGGAAAGTATGCACTATAACTGTCTGAGCAAAGAATATAGAGCCAGGAAATAAGAAGTATTTTGTCATTGATTACAAAATGGCAAAGGTGGCACAGAATGATCTGTGAATGCCTAGGGAGAGGGTATGAGGAGGAGGGGGATGGAAAACGAAAGTTGTAATTGCTATAATAGCCTGTAAGTGATGAAGAACATAATAGTCAGGAAATTTTCTTTCAAGATCCATCTCTCAGCTTGACCTCACAACAGCGGGGTCGGACAAAAGTCCCAGACTGGCAGGAAAGATACAATCTTGGATGAGTACAGGGAGACTGTTAAGAAGAACCCGATAGAAATTTTGCCACTGATTTGATTATGATCAAGTTTGGGCGTAATATGTTACCATGGCAATTGTCTCTTAATTAGTGAGTTCTCACAGGGATAGTACAAATGAAAAACAAATGAAAAATCAGCAGAAATGTTTGATCTTTTCTATCACAACTGCAAACGACTGGGTTTGATGTAGAAATGATTGGGAGGTATTCTATGACCCACAGCATATGAGTTTCATTTAGATGATCCTCATGGTCCTGGCAGCTAAACTGGGGAGTCTGTAAGGGGAAAAGGAGGAGACAGATAAGAAGAGTATGCCTAAGAATGTAATCATTTACAATTTAATGAACTAGATGCTGATCTAAGTAATACCTTGGCTTCAGTGCAATTTATTTTGGATTTACATTGGTGTAAACAGGACCATATCTGATCCAGATCTGGATCACTGAACCTTATCTAGCCACGAGAAATATATCTGGCATTTCCTGTAATGTGTGGTATATTATGTCGCTGTAGTATTTGCTAAATCTCATCACTTGAAACTTACTCAGCCTGTTTTGGAAGGGCAGTTAATAGGAAAAAAGCATTTTTTTTAATGTCATGTTTGATGTCTTTCTTTCAAGGGTAACTTCCAACCTTCATCAGATTCCTCCTCCATCAGATTGCAGTTTCATTCTAATTTAAATCATTAGATTCGGGGGAGGACAAGGTAATCCATCCTGAAGAAAAAAAAAAATCAATGCAAGTAGGTGTAATTAGTAGTACTTTCCTGTGGTAAGTCAATGATGTAGAAAGAACTGAGAAACCACTGCAGACTACATTTGTTCTTCCTAATGTATTGTGACTCCCTCACAGGTTTTATAATGAAGTTGTTTAGATCTCCTTGAGGAATGATACATCTTTTTTTCTGGTTAAACATACTGACAGGCTCTAATATACCATGAACAATTTTATCTATCAAGAAAGATACAGACACACAGACTCATGTGGGCAGCAGGAGTTTTAATTTTCCTATTTGTTGAAAAGCAAAATAAGCCTTTGATGAAGTGCTTACTTCACACTTCATGTTTTTACCAAGTTTATTACATATATTTATAGGTGTAAATCCCTGGGGATATTCTGTCTAAATCTGAACTTGCTTCCAGTCCCTGGGAGGCTAGGTGCAAAGATTTGTGTGCTATAGATGTTGTCGATTGCTCCTTTGCATTCATTCGTATTTGCCAAGAGAGTACTCTTTTCTTGACAACTTAGTAACATAAATTAGAAAAAGGAAATAGTAGTAGCCAAAAGATGAGAACATGACTGCTCCATGTGTTTCAGTTGCTCCACCAGTCAGCTTATTTGTTTCATAAACTGGAGCTGGTGGGAGTAGGTGTAGCATAAATCAGCATCTGAAATGAAAAAAAATCACTAAACCCCACAATTCTTTTTGGAATTCTCCTAAGCTGCATCTTTGCTCGATGTTGAT
Organism: Chroicocephalus ridibundus; assembly: GCF_963924245.1. Classification (NCBI taxonomy): domain Eukaryota; kingdom Metazoa; phylum Chordata; class Aves; order Charadriiformes; family Laridae; genus Chroicocephalus; species Chroicocephalus ridibundus. The sequence goes on from NC_086284.1 coordinate 5,835,897, forward strand.
GTAGAAGCAGGTGTTTGACCAATAGTATCTTAACACAATTTTGCACAGATTTTGTCTGATGATTTCACGTGTTTGTATGAGTTCAGAATACTTTGCTCTGGATGCCTGACAGTTCTGGAGTACTCCACCCACTTCCTTTTCCTCCCCCTTCGCATCTTGCTGGAGTCCTCTTTCCAGTCTTATCTTAACTTGTCTAGCCTTGGGTATTACCTCTATAAATCGTGTCACAGCAGTATCTAAACAGGTCTTCAGAAATGCCCAAGGACCAAACGCTTAAGGAAAAGCATAAGAATAAGGTATGCAGATCTATAGAGTAGCCTTTGCAGCTACAAGGAAAAAAAAAAGGCAAGTGCCCCCCCTGGGATTTTTCCATATAAAGAGGCACAATTCTCCTTCCTGCTGCTGATCAAAGGTCCCTGTGGCTCAAGCTATGTTTTACTAGAGCTGGGAGGAATCACGTTGGCGTAATTCTGACCCTGTCTCAGAGCTAAAACCCAATTGCTTCTGGTACTGAGATCTGAGGGGTAGATACCAGCCTGGTATCATACCCCATCATCAAACACTTCTATGCCAACTGCTGCAGCCCTCACTCCTTCGGTAGCAATCTCTTTTCCCCAGGTGAGTGCATTAAGCATCAGGCAGATGGGGCAGGCTCTACACTTGCACACCAAGTCCCAGAGCACTGTATGTCTGTATCAGACACTTACAGCATATGAAAGCTTATGAAAAGTTGTTCACATCACTAGTGAACTGGAGTCTTTGCTAATTTTCCCTCAGAAAACCACTCTGTTCTCTTCGTTTTGCCAGACGCTGAGTTTCTGGATAGCCTTCCACAGCTCCTACAGCTCCAACGGCTAAGTTGCCTTCATCTGCAGATAAGCTGTTTGACCCACAACGCTGTTCCATGTCAACCAGAGCTTTGCTTTTGCTTCTGTACCTGTTCATTCGGCATGCTTTGTAGGTAGAAACCCTTTTGGAGTCACCAGAATGTTTATCAGTAAATCCAAGCCAGCTGAGAGACAGAAATACTATTGATACTTGTGCATGGATCCTTGCTTGATTTGCTAGAGATAGTGGTCTCTAGTAAAGGATGCCTGTAGTGACAGCCAGAGACAGCTTCGGGAGAGGATGAATCAAAGTTTCTTGATTTATTTGGATACAAGTGTTATTCATCTGCCAGCCTTCAATTCTAAATGGCTAATTATCAGACATCTGTGGGGTGATACAAACTTTTAATTAATGTAAATTCTCAGAATCCGTTGATTCCCACTGGCCTGCAGAGGGAAGTTTAGAATTACTACAAACTTTGGTGGCTGTAGTATGCATATAGAGAATACACCCCCTCCCTATGTTTCTATGAATCTCAGTGTTTCATTCACAATTTTGTCACCTTTCATCATTATGAGGAGGCCATTTGACTGAAGTCCCTCATCATGAAGTCTATGCTATCATCTGTGGATGATCTCAGGGAAATCCTAAGTCTTTTAGAGGGAGAAAGAAAAAGAAGGTTCTTTTTGCACTGAAAAACATTCAGGTGAAGGACACATCAGCTAAGTGTCCTAAAAAAAAATGGAGCTTCCTCCAAGACAGAAAGAGATTGTCACCACTTTCTTTTTCTCACCATAAAATATTGAACTCATCAAGATGGAGGCAGCATTTTACCCAAAGATGACCATACACTGTCTGCATAAGTAGTGACTAAAGAAAAGCAATAATTTTGGCAGGTTTGTTAAGGAATGTTTCAGAAATCATCTAACAACCTGTATTTGTCCTCCTGATGAAATCACCTTAATTTTCAAATGTATTTCCTAAGAAATTAAGGCCTAAATAATTGTGTTGCCCGTCTCCCTGACACCCTGCACATATTTTTTTAAGCTGTTGGCCAGTTTCATCTGCTTAATGGGAGAACAGAGATCTCTAAGATACCAAATTCCTACAAGTTTTCTAGAAATTGGAAACTGGGTTAGAGCAGCATGATCTAAATTAGGGAATCTGTGGAAGAAAGGACAAGGAGAATTACACTGATGCCCGTTTTTTTTGTCAGCATCCTGCAGGTCAGCCAAAACATGTGTGCTACCAACCAGCCATTCGGAAAGCCACACATTATCATTTCTGCTGGTTTGGAAATAACTTTTTTCTAAGAGTCATGATAAAAATACCTCCAGAAAGTTGGGTTCCAGCCATAATCTCAGACAGGTATTCTCTGTAATTCTGTGCTTTCTCTCCTCACTGCATTTGAAGGACTCTTGACCATTGTGGAAAGCTGTCTCTTGGACAGCCTTCTTACCCTGCCACAGCAGCACCATGTTGTATTTGGATTCGTCAGCTGCAGAGGGACCATGGAACTGCTGGTCCACACTGCCCATTGTGCCTCACACATGGGAATAAAAGCTTATTCAAGATGCATCCTTGGTCTCAGGAAATGTATCTGTCCAAAAGATAATGATCCTGAATGCATGCAATGTATGTCCACCAATACTGGAAACAAAATGGACAACAGATCTTGAAGAATTCCTGTTACTGCCATCCAAACCAGTTCCTTTGGAAAGCCTGAAATATTTGAGCTCAGTCATCCAATCTGAATTGCCACCACAGAACCCTGCGTGCCTTACTGGTCTCGGTTTTTTGCTGCTCTTTTGGTGTACCACCACAAAGCTTTTACCAAATCTTTCGGATCTCCCACACATATTCCTAGCTAGAGGCAGGATCGGCCCGGAAATGAAGTTCATGTGTATTTAGTCACAAATCTTTGTGCTCGACTTTGTTTTTGTTACTTCAGAGTTCACTATTTTAATGTACAAATTGAGCACAGGTCCTTTCATCATTTCATTACCTTTAATTATAGTAATAATCATCTTAATATGGAGTCCTGTTATCAGATGCTCTTAACTAATTAATGCTGTAAATTACTTGGATAATCGAGGGTGAAAGTTGCTATGGAGTAAAAAATATTATTTATGTTTCTGGCTCTCAGTGTATAACAGATAGATTATTGTAAAAGCATCATGTCCCAAATAGAGAGAATGTCACTTTACTCCTCCACTAGACACTGTGCAATTACACAGAAGCTTTTGGGTTTGTAACTGGCGGCTTTACTACTGTGAGTTTAAAGAAACGGGGAGTGTAAATTCCCTGCTGCCCAGAGTTTTTCTGTGAGGTCAGGCCATCTCTTGTCCCAGAAGATCCCATCAGAGTTGGGTCCCTGGGTTCACTTCAGGGAGCAGCGTGGTGCTTTGCCTATGAATCTTCCAGGGGGTAACAGACTGGATTGGGTAGGAGGGACGTGCAGGGAAATTTGACCATCCGCTTCCAACCCCCCTGGTTTGTACGGCTTATAAGATATGGCTTTAAGGAGGGTTTGGCAGGGCTTGGGGAGTTCAGATTTGGCTGATGGGGGAAGATCAGGGATGTTCCAGAAGCAAATTGGTATTTCAGAAGAAAAACTGTGGAAGAGATTAAGACAGTCTGGTTCCTCTGTCAGTGATCCTTTCTTCAAGGCTAACCTTCCCCTGCCGCACTCTTGCTCCTCTTCTCTGGCTTCATTTGTATTTTTCAGTGTGATGGTTTGTGGTTTTTTTTCTGGCTGCAGTTGAATGTTCCTCACTGACTGTATCCACAAACCCCGCTCATTTGTTTTTCTCCAGTGAGGCATCAAATGCTGATTAATCTCAATGCATCCCCAGCTTCTAAACCTTTCCTTGGGAGCCCTATACTGCCCACCCTGTGCACAAAACTGCCGCTGACATCAAGAGTTACCTTGCAGATCAAGGCAAGTATTGACAATACAGGAGTTTTGCTGCAGATCAAGGGCAGTATATCTCTGTGGGAGTTTCTGCACATTTCTTTCCAAATGGTTACACTGACAGGGAGCTAAGCTGCTAGTTTCGTAACAGCAAACGCAGATCTGTCCCTGTCATGGTTTGATCACTGGAACTGAAGAATAAAGTCCTGTCTCTTTTCCACTATTAAAGTTCCCCTCAAGTATTAAGATTGGGGTTTTTTTTTTCAGAAAACGAGTTGTAAAATTCCAACCTTACTAAAGTCTTTCAGAGTTTTGCAGTTGTCTTCAGTGGAGCCAGGGGTTCATCCTTCATGCAGCAGCTCTCTTGTTCTTGAACAGACGTGATGGCCTTCCAGTGATGAGTTAAATGATTCTCTCCTGTAATTTGGATATCAATTTGCTAAATATGTGAAGTGCTTTAGGAACCTTTAGGGTAAAAGTGAGTAATCCAGAGTTCTATGCATAAACATATTCCGTGAAATTTAAGCCATATAGCTTAAAATATCCAGTCGTTATTAGTTTAAATTATGTTATTAAGTAATTGTACTTCTACTTCAGAAGTGTATTTTTTGAAAGAAGTTCCCTCACAGTAGACTGAATAACATGTGTTATGTTAGCATTCCTGAAAGCCTCCAGCCTGTTATTCATCCCACTGTTTAATTTACAGCCTGCGGTTTATGATGGGTCCATTCCAGACCATACATCATTCAGCTAGGGGGCAGGGGAGGCTCTGCGACTATGAAGAGGACAAAAAAACCCAAACCTTTATCACACGTAGTTCTTGAGTTACAGATAGTAAAATATATCTTTATGATCATCTCTTTAATTAAACCAAAAAATGTTGTCACCCTCACAGAGTTGTGCCAGTTGTTGCCTGTGGCAGATAGTAAACTAGTTTTAACATGATTGTCCCTAAAAAAGCAAGGCAGTATTTTAATACGACTCCATACTGAACTTGATTTGTTCTGTTTAAAAAGAGTTAGGAGGGGTATAAATTTTATAGCAAATGCTTCCAGTACGAAGCCAGTATAAATTGTTTTGCTCAGTGAATAACTACCAGTGTTTGAAATGGAAGTTTCCTATATAGTTGAAATGTATATTGTCGGGATACTTGAAGGTCATATAAAATCCCCTTTCTACACCGACGACCAGTTGTTCTAGTCCTTTGACAATGCACATATGAAATTATTGTTTATTGTTTTGATCACACTGAAGCCCTCGATAATATATAGGTGTGTGCATGTGTGCACCGTCTTCATAAGTTGCTGATCTTCATTGCTAAATCACGCCGTGCTCACATTTTGTTGAACAATATTATAAGAAAATTATTACTTTATTTTGACATTTTTCCTAGGAAGCTCCTAAACTGCTTCAGAGAATGTCAAGAGCACTTACAGAAAGTAATGAAAAGAACCTTAGAAAATTCATCTTTCACGATAATCTGACTGAGCTTTAAAGTCGCACGCTTCATGCCAAAGTGTTATCTGAGTGCACTGTCACTCTCCTCAACAGCCACATGCTGGGGGAATCTTCAGCTAATATTGGACTTCAGTTAATGCTAGGACTAGCTATTTCCAAAGCACGTTATTAAACAAGCTCAGCAAAGTCTTCAGGAGTCTGCACTAATATTGTTAATTCAGGGCTTGATTTTAAAATTTTCTTGGTGAATTTTTCAAGGTCGCAGATGTCACCGAGTGGCACAGTGCCACAGGCATAAATGGGAGATGGTACCTAACTTCTGTTTGGGCATCTGAAAATCTCCCTACTGGCATACTTGGAGCCATCAGTAATCCAGTGGCAGTTTCACACATGGACAGTTTGTAGCCTTGTGTCTACAAAGTATGGCTTGCAGAAATAGTTAGGCCTCTTTTAAACTTTTTTCTGTCTTCTGCACTTGACAATAACTGCTGTATAGCCTGGTACAGTGGTTTTTCTCAGTTTCTTCTGTACGGAAGAAAACCTCAATAAGCACTAGGATAATAAAGAATAATTTTGAAACAACTTTTTTTGCAATTTTTTTTCAGAAAAGCTAAGGCAGTCTTTTTGTTCTACCAGAAACCTTTTTATTTATTCATTTTAAATTAGCCCATTTTCCCAGACGAAAGTTGATGGGCAGCAAGCATCACTTTAATGTACGATGCCAGTAAAGGCAGTAGCTCCTGGTAGGGGAACAAAAAAGAGCAGGAATTAAGAAGAGATCAAAATCTTTTAACTATAACATGCTTTTTCTGTCTCTGTAGCACCGTATACATTTGTACACATCTGTCTGTCTGTAACAAGGCAGATAGATATACAAAGGTACATTCAGAGACACAGGGTAAAAAATTAACATCAGAACATATAGAAATGTCTTGATGATCTATTAATATTTAGGTGTATGTGTATTTATAGTTTTGTTGATATTTGTTACATGCTAGAGATTTATATGATAAAAACGTAGAAGCAAAAATAACGAACGTGATAAATGAGACTAACCGTAAATGAGACTCATTGTGAATATTTCCTCTCAGAAGTGTGTTGCCAGAGGGACTGTATTAATTAGTACTGAGATATTTGGGGGTGGAGGCGTTACGAATAGACAGACAAACATACGCTCTGGATAAACTACATCATTGCCCTTCCATCATGGTACTTTTGTGAACAAAGTGCAGCATTGCTGAGAGGTGTCTTGACAGATTCATAGTTTTGATTTTCTTTTAGTGGCCTCTTCAAGTGTTAATAAAAATATAAAAGTTTTATGTCTGTTTCAGAATTATTTGGAGCGCAGCCTTCTGCCATCGTGCTTCCGAGAATGTCAAATAGAACCTGAAGGGAAAGGTCATGGAGCCCAGCTCTCACAAATCAGATTCCTGTGCCAAAGGGAAGAAGGTTTTCCACCTGTGCAGAGAGATTTTACACTTAACTGCACCCATGGTTTTCACCAAAGGAAATCAGTCAGCTTTTGTATACGCAGTGGATGGGGCAGGGGACGTAGGTATTAATCAGTGTGACAGACGTCATGTCAGTCACAGCTGTCAGATAGAATTGTCACCAGTTTATGTTGGGCTTTGGAGGTATTTAACAGACAAGTCTTTGTTAAAACTTTAAAGGCAGGAAAAAAAATAAATAAATAAAAGGAGGATGGTGTAAGGAAGGGGTAACAAAAGAAAAACTGGCGAACCAGTTCTGTGCTGTGCAGTAGCTCTGCTTGGTGGCATCGTAGTGGCAGTATGTACAGAAGTTGATCCAAAGTAATGAAAAAATATGCGTTTGCCAGCAAAGACTTGAAATAGTTTATTTCAGTTGCTGCCAATGTGAAATTTCCCTATTTCTTGCTCTAGAGTAAATAACTAAAATCATTGGTGCTTGTTGGCATTGTGCTACACCACATCATGTCACATTCCATAAGCACTTTGCTGTGAAATAATGGAATTGTGTGTTTCCAGAGGCTGATTATTCACAAGCCCTGGGACAAGTGCAAACAAAAAGGAAGGGGACAAACCCCTCCTTCAGATGTCTGTGCTGTGCAACTCCCTGGTGGCTCTGGGAATTACATGCCCCTTGGAGATCAGGATCAAGACCCAAAGCTTGCAAGTTAACACTGAATACAGTAAATTTTTTAAGTGTTTTTGCAGCATAATAATCTTTCACCCTGGCCACTAAGAGTGCATACCCGGTCCTGTCACCCAGTCGAACTGCATGGAAGTTGTATCACTTCATAATTGCAAAAGGATGGTCTCTGGATCTAAAAATTATATAAAACAGACTATTTCCTCAGTTACTGTAAACAGTCAACTTTGCTGATGGAGCTGGGGATCTGTCAGTCCTGTTTGTTTGTGTACAGCTAAGTCACACCAGCGCTGCAGTTTAGATAAGATTTTTGAAGGGCGTAAGCAAAATACAGACTGTTCATTTTATTTTTAGGGAGAAACAGGCAAAGATCAGGTCTATATTTCAAAGCTTTTCCAATATAGATATAAAAAAAAAAAACAAAAAAGCCAATAATATTTGACAGAGCTGTGCTGGCAAAATCCTAAGTTTATTCACTATTACAGCAGCCAAAGGCACCTTTTGTGGATGTGCTTTAGTTTGGGGAACTGCTTTACACAAACAATTCAGAAATTTGCCAGTGTAACTATACCAGCTAATCATGTCTGGTTTGGACAAGGCTGAACTGTGGGGTTTTCTGTTTGTTTATATATTTGTCACCATATGTTACTATAGGAAATTTTTAGGCTGTTGGCATTTTTAGGCATTTTTTAGGGTGTTGGGTAATGGTAGGACTAGAGGGAATGGATTAAAACTAAAGATGGGATGATTCAGACTGGACGTTAGGAAGAAGTTCTTCACCATGAGGGTGGCGAGACACTGGAACAGGTTGCCCAGAGAGGTGGTGGAAGCCCCATCCCTGGAGGTGTTCAAGGCCAGGCTGGACGGGGCTCTGAGCAACCTGATCTAGTGGGAGGTGTCCCTGAGAGTTATTTCCATTTCTCCAGGCCTTTTATGCATGAGGAGTGGCACCCAGCAGCTTGTGCTGAGCCTGTGCAAGTTGGACACTACTGAAAGGAGACTCATGAGGGGTAATTGTCCAAGTGGCATAGGCATTGCTAATCCTCAGCCACTGGGCTATCCTGGCTGACTGCAGATGGGTTTTAGGGTTGATATAGCATACTTTGCAACGTTTAAAATGTGGGGAACTGAATACACCTTTTGACACTTCAAAAAAGGCACACATTTGCAGAAGTACTGACTTGCTACATCTCTTTCTTAGAAAAGAGAGAGCTGCAGGCTCCCAGACCTTCAGGAGGTAGGTTGCAGTTTTAGGCACACGTGTTTAGAAACATTCCATGAGTGTGATTTGTAGCAACTCAAAATCAGAGCATGGATGCGCCATCTTTCACTCAAGCCAATGGATTTTCTCACCGCACATTAGGATGCTGTCCCTCATTAAGATGCAGTGGAGAGGGGTTATCCTCGGTCACTTAGCTGGAAGGGAGCTCATGGAAGCCATGAGTGCTGTCAAAATGGCACAGCAAAGTGATCTGAGCATCCTCCTGAAAATTAAAGAGTTGTAACTATGGGTTTCCAGACATGAGAACCCACACCTGAGGGGCTGAGGGCACAACGTGGGTGACGGCAGCATCTCATCAGAGTGGTGAGGCTCATGGTCAGTTTTTGTGTTTGGGGCATTTCTGAGAGAGAAGGAGCTATCATGATGCATTGTTATATATAGAAATATATGTTTATTTGTTTGTTCATATGCCTAGACCAAAAAGGCCATCAGTTCAACAGCGTGAGCCTTCAAAGGCGACTGTTGCCTCCAGCGTATAGTGTCAGGGTAGTAAAAGGTTTTCCTTTTCAGTAAGCCCAGCAGAAAATCCAGTCTCCAGGGTTGCAATAAAATTTGCTTAGTAGAGCAGCGTAGAGGCTATTTTCCCATTTTTCCAGTTACTCATTTAAGAACTTAAATATGTTATTTAAATTTAAGTAACTTATTTACACTCTGCTAGATATTCTGGGATTTTGTCCACTTTCCTCCAAGACAATGATTCTTCATAAACTGTCAGAGTCTAAATACTAATTCTCTGCCTTAATTTTATTACTCTGTGATTCCCTTTTATTAAATTAAATAATGAACACCGTGGGTTAAAAGTCTGCATATCATCCTTTGATAGTGACCAGGACCTTTTTAAAAGCATTACTTATAGAGCGTTCAATTCAATCAGATGCGCACTGATGAAAAAACAACCACCCAGAGCTCTCCTTGATTATGTACAGCCAAGGCTTGACAGCCTAGCATCAAACAAAAAATTGATTTAAAACCCAAAAGTCAATATTTTGCTTTTGCAAAGGCACTTTGGCACTTGGGGGGAAAGTTTGCATGTAATGTACACATTTGATGAGAAAAATGCAGAGGAGATGGCTTGTTTGGACTTGATGCGGTGCACCTGTTGATTTCTAGGAGCAGTAAAACCAATGAAGTGCTAATCTGTGCAGCTGGAGAGGAGCTGCAACTAGTTTTACATGTGCACACATACCATCCAGGTGGGCCTGACTTTCGCTGTAATTCATCTAAACAAGTGAAGTTACTTAAGTATAGGTGTAACTGGAAACGTTTCAAAATGAAGTCCTCATAGTTTCCAAAGCCTAGACTTGTCAGTCAGCAACAAGGTGCCATTTTATCTGCTGCCTGGTTTTGAGGTCCTCCATTTCCACTTGCTGCTGTTACAGTCTGTTTGCAAGAGGAAGAACGATTGCATTTTTTATACATTGTACACTGCTGGAGTTCAAGTTTAGATTTTTATAGTTACAGAGTCCTTTTTTCACTGGTCCTGGGATATGTAGCTGTACCAACAGTGTCTGAAATAGCTGTGGGTAGTGGCTGGAGACATTCACAGGGACACTGCAGGTAGTGTTGTCATGCAAATTCACTATGGTTTTTATGTTCTGCAGCTTTTTTGATATCCACTTGTTGTAGCACTGGTTATGTCAAATCCAGTGTCCAACTTGCACATTTAGAAAAACACTCAAAACTATTTACATCTGTGTAGATGTTTTCTTCCATTAAATAGTCTCCAATGCTTGTGAGATTTTTCTAGATAAAAGACTGCACAAATTTTATAATACAGGTGTGCACAGGAAGATTTTTCCTTGGCCTTAATCATCCATGAAACATGGTGAGTTGTGCGTCTATGCGTATAGCATGACAAAGTACCAGTGAGATACAAGGCTGTAAAGATTGAGATTCAAAGAGGTCAACTTTGAGAAGACCCGTTGAACCAGAATACTCTCTAGAACCAGGACATACATGCTGCTGATTTTAACTGCATGGTGAGGACTACGCTTTTCTGTGGTGAGAGTCCTTGATGGAACAGCAGCTCCCTATTATGCTGTTATTTAAAATAAAATAGAGAGAAAACATCAAGGTAGCTTTCATATTGTTGTTTTGTGACTTAATGGAGATTATATATCAGTTCTCTGTTTTCTTTTACGATTTGCTCTCGTTTTGTGGCTTAGCTTTTTGAAAACCAGCAGCACAAGATGTTGCTACATTGAAAGATGTATTTCACACTCCTCTTGAGGGTAGGAGAAGCTAGTCTTAAGTCAAATTCAGTGGATATGCTTCTTAAGGAGAGATTCAGTCACTCAAATTGTATCATTAATTCCAGTTTTTAAGTGCTAGTGAGGGAAAACAGAAATCTCTCTGCAGCTAAATCATCTGAATATTGAGTGACCTGTTTCTCTCCATCTCTGTCACCATCCTGCAGCGTGGCTTCCTCATCAGACTGTCTCACTGTGCCATGTAGACAGAGCCTGTTGTTGGACATTTCTTGAAGGAGGAAATTCTTCTCTAGATTGCAGAATGTCAGTAACAGCCCTGAGATGGACCTGCTTGGTACAAGAGGTGCCACCTTTGCACATGGCTTCAGCTCAGTCCATATGGTGTATATTCAGCTGGATTCTACGCAAATGGGAGAAAAGCTTGGTCTGCAGTTGAGTTCATAGAATCATAGAATTGCCTAGGTTGGAAGGAACCTTTCAGATCATATAGTCCATGTAGTTGATCCTGGCTGTCACCAGAAGCCACCAAGGTACCCTCTGAGCAGACAACATCTCCCGTTATGATCTTTATCCTCATATTTTTCCATTATCTGCCAACTTGGAGGTTAAATATTCTGCTTGCTTTTCATTTTGCAGATGCCATCATTGGCTTGCCATGTGTCTGACAGGGAACCTGTTTCTGACAAGCTGTCTTACTTTTAACAACAAACCCTCTGTGCCCCCCTACAAGGGTGCTGAGGAAGACCCAGTTCAGTCTTTCATGGTCCACCTGACCTTAGGTGCCTCATCAGATTAATTAGGGAAGGCACCCCAGGTCCCATAACCAATGTCACCCAAAGGGACAGGGAGCCTCTGAAGGTAATTTCAGCTGGCTGGGGGTGTGAGTGCTGCGAGTGTACATCTGCAGCAGGCTGAAACATGGTCCTGGAGCTGAGCAAAGCTCTTAGCTGCTCTGTCAGTTGAATGCAGAGTTCATCATTTTAAAAAAGATTGTTTTCTCTGCAACAGGGGGTGGAGGGAGGATTTTTCCCTGTGTGTGGGTACAAGCGCAATTGCCCAAAGTCACACTACCAAGTTAGTCATCACGGCTACTGTGGAGTTTAAGTTCAAGGGAGCAATGAGTGATTCATTCCACCTGGCACTATATGCAGTGAGTAAAGAGAAATATTTCCTGTACCTAACCCAGACACCAGTCAGGCATCAGGCTGTCTGAATATGAGCAGACATACAAATGACAAATGTGCGGAGGAACAGGAGAAGCTGGGAAAAAAAAGATGAGAATGTATTTTTCACGCTGAGGTTAGCACACTTGCCCTGAACACAATCCCAAAACCTAATGAATCAGAAAGTGTAATTGTTACATAGACTAATTTCAAAACAGTACTACTCATTAAAGATTAAGGGAAAGAAAAGGAACATGGGGTTCAGACCTTTTATTCAAATTTTGTCATATTAGCTCCTCATTGGTAATCATTTTATGGTTCACATTTATTCAATACTTCATTCACAGGATTCTGTCAAGGCTCTCTAATATGTGCCAAGTACAAGCTTCATTAACTGAGTTATCTTTCAGCTCTGCGTTATCTGTGGTTACCAAGCCAATGTTAGTCAATGACATTTTAATGTTAAAAAGCAAAACAAAAAAGCAACACAAAGGCAACTACATGTCTATTGGTGTTTTTTGCAATCAGATTTCCAATGTTTCATTACATTTGAATACTTACATATTTCATGCTTGACACGCTTTGGAGCCCCATTAGAGAAAATGAGGCTTACAGGGGTGTTTATTAAGTTCTGAGCTATTTAGACTTCCATGGTGCCAGCCTGTCTTCTAGAAATGTTGGACTTTATCTCTGGAACTCTGTTTCATTGGCACCTGGTGGCCAAGGCTGAGAGGACTCCTTTGCTGTGATAGATCTCTTTTGCTGTCCCTTCAAAGCAGAAATCATCCCATAGGCTCGACGCTGGAGGCTATTGGAAATTTGGAGGGGGTGGTTGTTTTACAAGGTGTTTGTTTTATTCCTCGGTGCTTTGTTAGCTTAGCTGGCCCTTCTGAATAGCATTTCTTGGGTTTTTCATTCTGACAAGAAGTAGAGAGGGAACGATAAACTGCATGTCTTTTTGGAAATCAAAGAGGAAAACTGCGAGGAGGAAAATTTTGAAAAATACCTCTTTTGGAGTAAGCCAAGATAACTTCCAAATAGTCACAGTTAGTCATCTTATAGCTGCTTAAGGAAGATCTTGGGGAACCTAGTACAATTTGTGCAGAAGCCATGATGTCCTGCTCCTCTATAAAGGATTCTGAATTCCTGTGGTGCTGTTGCCCCAATAAAGGCTTGCTGTTAGATGTAGAAAGCTGTATCTGACTTCCCATGTATCCTACCGATGCGGTGGGATCTGCAAAAATTCAGTGCTGCCTACAAATATAAATATTTATATAAATATTTAGCATTGAAATATAATATATAGCAGGATAATCAGTGCATCTTCCCACTGTATAAGACTCACGCGCATACATGATGTAAGAGAGCCACTGCAGCCCGCATTAAGGTTCTCCTTCCTGTGGGGAAATATAACCACACACTTTATATCACTCAAACATTATGGAACAAGTTAAAAAGAACATGTTCAAATAAGGGGACAGTTGCAATTTTAGGAAATCAAGAAGTAAATCACTTTGTGGGATTCCCTTATCTTTTGCAAATCCCATAAGATCTTTGGTGACTGCAGAGGGTAAGAACCTCAATAGTTTTGTCGCGTCAAGAAAATCCTGCACAGCTGCAGTAATTTTCCGTAGGAAGATTTCATAGCTTGTGCTTTCATCTACACCTTTTTTCTAATGTTCCTTAACTTGAGAAGAAGAAAAAAAAGGGATTGTAAGGCAAGGGAAATAGTTGCTAATCCTAGTCAAGGTATATTAAATTCAGTGATGCTCAGACATAACGTTCAGAATTTGTATATGAATGAAATTAAAAATATTCTGGGAGGAAAAGCTACCTAAATGTCAGAAAAAAAAGAAATACAAGCTATAAAATCCTGTGAAAAATCACATAGACCAGAGTAAAATAGATGTGCTGTCTGTACTTAGCAAAGAAATCACAGAGGGTATGCAAATAGAGAATGAAAATGACACATTTTTACTTGATTCAAAAGCATTATCCATAATAGCATCTGCAATGTGTCTGCAATAATAGGGTGTAAATTGGAATTTACATAACAGATCTTTGGAAACAGGCTCTGAGTCACAGTCTGAAATTGGTATCTCCAGTAGCGAAAGTCAACCGATAGCAGGAGAACTTCACAAACCACCTATTGCATATTCCAGGATTCACCCATCGCCCCCCCTTCCTGTCTGCGCAGAGTATTCATCTCTGGCATCAGTTGTAATAAAAACTCAAATAACTGGTCTTGGAAACGTTTGGTGTGTTGGTCCTGATTAGACAAGTCATTTTCTCTGGGATGAATTAAGTTCTTGTGAACGGTGATAGATTGACAGCCCTAAAAACTGGAAATCCTCTATTTATGTTCATTTCTCTCAGACTGGAATTAATACACTGTTCCTGTCTTCCTTTGTCTGCAACCAGCACATTCCCGAGACTGCAGTTTTTGGTGCGTTCCTTGACTATCTTCCCGTGTTCCTCTGCCTCTCAGCAGAGAGGACTTAGCCAAGCAGTCATGGCTGCTGCATGTTGAGTGGGAAATGAGTCACCAAATCAGCTAAGCCAGCAGTAGGATTCTTCCACTGTTGTTTTTATTACCTCCATGGTCAGGGCTTCAGTTAAGCTACAGTCCCCAGTAATATTCAGTCCAAGGATGGTTGGATGCCTTGATTCACATGGTGCTGCAGAGCTGAGGTCAGAACTGATTTTGTTCTGATATTCCTTGTCCGTACAGTCCATGGTCATTGCTCTGGCCTTCCCTTTAGTTTGCTGGCTGATGTACAGAATTTTTCAGGGCTAACAAGTATTAAATCCGAATCCAGTATGGCATTATTAATTTTGGGTGAGCTTTCCTAGGTCAGACTTATGAATACTCCATTAGATTCCTGGGAATAATCTGTCTGTCCAAATGTAGGTGACCAGTATGGACCCCTTTTTTTGAGCTGCTTGTTCTCTATTGTATTCATATACAGTAGACAGAACAGCACTTTTAAGGTGTTCCTCTGACCTTTTTCAGGGTATAGGGTAAAATGAATTGGAACCCTAAAACCACTCAGTTCTCCCGTGGAATATACACCCTAGTTCCATGTCTAACCTCACAAAGCCAGAGCTGGATACAAGTTCAAGCAGAGTAATGGCACCTTTGTAATTAACACCTTCTTTTTTTGGCTAGATCCCCTCAACCACCCTAAGGTTTTGGTATAACCAGCCATAGTTAATGGCAAGGTAGTGTGAATCAATA
Organism: Chroicocephalus ridibundus; assembly: GCF_963924245.1. Classification (NCBI taxonomy): domain Eukaryota; kingdom Metazoa; phylum Chordata; class Aves; order Charadriiformes; family Laridae; genus Chroicocephalus; species Chroicocephalus ridibundus. The sequence continues at coordinate 5,851,120 of NC_086284.1, forward strand.
CCGGGTGAGGAGGGAAGGGATGGGATGTAGCTCACACATCTTTGTATTTTATGTGTCTAAATATCCAAGAGGCTACAGCGGTATCGTAAATGTTCCTCTCCTGAATCCAAGTCCTAATCCAGATTTCAGAAGTGTCATTAAATGTCATGGTAATTTTTGATACCATTTATTGTAATTTAGGACTGTGTACAGTTTGTTCACTTCTGAGATCTCTAATTAGTACATGAGTGTTAGTTTTTCATGGTACAGAAGTCTGTCTGGTAAGTATTAGATTGATACCATATACTTTTTTTTAGATAAGGCATCAGATAAGTGTTGTGCATTAATGACTTACAAGCATAAACCTACTAAAATCAGAGAGGAATAAGTTTCCTGTATCCCACATCCAGTGTGCTGAACTGTCAGTCTCCCTCCAGTTCCATCAAATATTTTAGTTTTTCTTTGTTTACAGAAAGCATGTGAAAAAATACACTTGGTAGTTAATAAAAAAACCTAAAATACTAATATAATCAGCACTAGGTTGGTCTTTCCTAAATGTTTGCCTTCCCCAATTTACCTCCCTCAGACTCTTGGCTAACAAATACTTTGAGTTTGAGATCTCTGATCTTTACATCTTTCTTCACCATATGTTGTTTCATTTTCCTGGCACCTCAGTTTTTATGCCTCATACATTTTTTACTCAGTTTGAGTACGTCTCTAACAATACAAACTATTGGATTTTGTTAAATTGTATAACCTTGACACAGTTTTATGGCTTTACCTAAACTCAGTCTATGATTAAATGTATTCTCAGTCTTCTTGTTGACTTAACTATTGAAAGTTGTCTGGCAAAACAGGCAGAATAAACTTCACTGGGAGCTGTATATCCATCATAAAATTGCTCTAAAGTGTTATCTGTCCAGGGTGGTTGTATTTTTCATGCTTTATCACAACTCAGCATCACAGACAGATTGCAGTTTGCAACCTGCAGTTGTTCATCGGAGTTAACTTGGCTGTCAGGACAGCTTTTTTGCAGTGCTTTAAGCTTTCATAACTTTTGTGCATGAAACTGAACTATTCTTTTCTAACCAGCTGGGGGATCAATGCATGTGTCATTAGAGCATATGGAATAAGGCTTTGTTACCCTTTTGAGTTTGATTTAGGATATGTAGCATCCCAGCCTTCACACTTTTTAGGAGTGCCTCGACAGAAATGTGTGGAACAACTCAAATCATGAACCTTAAAAATATTTTACTTCTGTTTTAGATCATCCTCCAAACCTTCAAAATCATTCAAGACTTAGAACTCCACCACCTCCAATATCACATGCTCACACCCCAAATCAACATCATGCGGCCTCCATCAATTCCCTAAACAGAGGGAACTTCACTCCACGCAGCAACCCCAGTCCAGCTCCTACGGACCACTCTCTTTCTGGAGAACAACCAGCCAGCACTCAAGAGCCAGCCCATGCTCAGGACAACTGGTTACTTAACAGCAACATCCCACTGGAGACTAGGTAGGTCATTTTCTTTAATACTTTAAAATATTCTGACTGTGCGTGCTGAGGATGTTATGGAAAATAACATCTGTATTTCTACATCTGTACAGCTAGCCATTCAGTCTGCGAACTGGTGTTTGGCTTAAGTATTTTATGTCGTATTTATTATTCCTTCTGTCTTTTTATTTGGACTAGGAGAAGAGGAAATTGCTCTTCTTTCATAAACTAAAAATATTGTCTTTAACAGCTGCTCATAAGGTTATTTTCCTCATTTAGAATTGGAATTGGGATCATAGATTAAAATGTTCTTGGTTTTCTTTCTTTTATTTTCCTTTAATGTCTTTCTTCCTATGTGGTAGGATAAATCAATATCCTATTTAAGAAACTGAAATCAGTCAATATATTGAAAAAATTTAGCCTTCTCTCTGTGCCTCATCAAGCAGATACTTTTGTAGTACATCATTGAGGAAAGGCTGATCTTGTTTTACCTAATGAGGAGAGGTCAGCTGCAGCATTTTACTGTCCTACAACATTGCTCCAGGAAGCATGAAACACTGGATAGCAGGGCATCAGTCAATTAATGATGCTTCCCTTTAGCATTTAAATTAATTTACAGCTATGCAACACACAAGGAATGTGGCAAAGGTGCACTGAGTTGCTCTAGTTCGTAGCTTTGTTTAGGTTCTATGTAGGTTCTGGAAAAGGCACTTGTCATAGTCCTCAGCCTCAGTCCTCCCATCCAACGGTGAGTGCATCTACTTCTTGCTGTCCCACTTGAAATCCAGTTTTTGCATTTTCCCGAGGTTTTGTTTCACCATTTCCTTTGCTTATGAGAAACCACTGGAGATGCTGGAGGCATTAGCCCCCATAAATGGTATCTTTTTCAGCCTGGAGAGAGGTCTGCCAGGCCTAACACTGTGCACTTAGCTGCCTTTTTTCCCCTCGTTTGTCTTACCTTTTCAAAACAACAAGAAAGATTTTAGACAGCAAAAAATATATACTAACTTAAAACTGAGACAGGGGCCAAATTTGTCACGTCAATGCCTGCGGGAATCTCACTGAGATCAGTGGTAGCTGTGTCTGTATCCTGGGACAAAATGTACCCAGTTTTGCCAGCTTCTGCTAAGAAAATAGTTTTTAAAAATGAACGTGTCTGTCGATCTTTTTTGAGAATGAGCTATGTCTGCTGGCCCTCTGAAACTTCCAAAACAGACCTCAATCTAACATTTGATGGCATTTAAGGATAATTAATTTCTCTGCGACTGCTTGATTAAAAAGACCCAACTAAGAAGCTGTATCCAAAAGATTAAGACAAAATTACAAGCAAGTACTGCAAGTGTGATTTGGCAACAGTTTCAGTAATTACATTGTGTTTCTAATTCTTGAGCATATATACCCAAGCAGTGACTTTTATGTGTTATTTCTTTTGAAAAAAAACCCAACAACAAAAAAAAGGAATTACATTAAAAAATACTTAGGCCCCACTCCTGCAGCCCTTTTGTGAATAATCAACTATAATTCTGGAGGAAGCCTCGTGCCTTTTCCAAAACCAGGTTGTGAATTCTTTGGAGAAGAGATAATATACAGTTCTAATAGTGCCTCATCCTCACATGTGACTGGAGTCTCTCAGAACCTACCACCTTCCAATTGAGAGGGAGCGTCCTTGCTGCCGGATCAGTTGAGGAATGTCAGAGATAAAAGATCTTTACTGAAAACATCCTGCCCCCATTTGTCCAATCCTGTTGGCAATCAGAGAGGGACAACCCTACCACATGGTAATAAACGCAGGAGTTCATAGACAGAACACTTACCTGCTAGTCCTGGACTGCTCCTGTTGGACTGTAAATGAGTACATCCCTAAAGGCTCTTTCATTTCTTCTCCATGAAATCATTGTGGCTGAAATGTTTTCAAGATCTGAAGCAGACCGTTCTTGCTGCGAGTTGGGTTGGTCACATTATTGCTGTTAACCAGACTGAACATTGGAGTTCTACCTGCATGAAGAGATCCTTCTGCATCATTTGATGATTTCACTTGCCTCACAAATCAGTCACATTTGTAACTGATCCTTAGTTTAACCATTTTATTAATTAGGCACATTAACAGGTCATCTCAAGACTGATGTTTTGGCTTTTGACACATTAGTGGGAATGGTGTAATTTTGCCTAGTGTCCCTTCAGATAACGAAGATGTTGGAAAAGAATGTGTAATTTTATGCCAAACAACAAATGAGCACATTTACAGAGCACAACTGACAGGCTTTTGTTGCTTCACTAAACAGCATCAAGAAAATAAAACGTGTTATAATGGTGTCATAATGCAAAGAGGCTGTGCTGCATAGATGATCAGTAAATCTGTGACAAATCTCCACTCTAGCAGTCTGCTCTTCCGACGTGCAGAGATTTTTCCGTTTCTTTTGGTGGGAATTCTGTAGGCATAAAAGACCAGGCTGCAGAGCTGTTTAGCCCCATTCCACCTCTTCCAGGAAGTCGACCTTCCCCACTGCGAAGATTTTTAGAACCAAAAAAAGACCTCCACCTAAGAGAACAACATGTCCAATATGTAAAAAAATAAATCCTGGCCAAGAGACATTAATCCAAGAATTAAGGCCTTTGAAGTAAAGCAATAGGAGATTATAGTAATCTCATGTCAAAAATGGAATTGTATTTCTGTTGAATATCCGATTTTTAAAAATCCCGTATTAGTCAACAGAGAGAGAAAACACCAAGAAAAAGCTACGTCTTTTAAACAGGGATTGTCACAAGCTGTGAAACGTGCCTGCAGTTATAGATTTTAAGCACCCCAGAGTCTGAAGAGGCTCGATTTTGACTGCTGTGGATTCCAGGCAGTGTTCAGGACTGGGAATTTAGGATGGTTTGGCATTGCCTGGAAATTTCCATCCTTGCAAAGGCAAGCAGAGATGTGTAGCACGAGTCTACAACACAATAAGCATGTCCTTTGTCTGAGAACTTTATATGTTGCAAGAGGAAGAGCCCCCTCCTCTTCTCTCCCTTCTTTCCATTAGTTTCCCTTTACTCCCTTTTCTCTCCTTCCTCTTTCTTTTCCTGTCTGCTCTCTTTTTTGTTGCTTTAAAAGCAATATATTATCAAGGGTGTGACGAGAAGATCTTTGCTCAGCAGTCACTCTGACAGGTAAGTCAGTTCCCCCCATATTTATTCCTCACTATTCCTTCTTCTGCGGCCTGTTCCTTTACATTTTAACCTTGCAGGAACAAATAAATGCCGACTAGATGGACATTTAGTTGACAAACCAACAGCTTTCAGGAGACTTCCATTCCCAGGAAATTTCATGTGGTAATCACGTAAGGTCAGACTCTGCCACCACAACTCATAACGGGAAGGGAGAGTGGTTTGTAACGAGACAGCTCTTCACAGGTAATCTCCAGGGGAGCAGCCTCTGGCCAGCCTTCAGTAAGGAGGACGGTCATGCATTAGTCACCTCAGCGACCCAGCGACCTCTCTGTTACAAATACGTATATTTTAAAATTATATAACCCTCCCCTCTTCTGTTTTATTGACAACCCGCAACTGAAATTCATGGAACCAATTTGACATGGATTTTAACTACTGATGAACTTTTATTGATTGGTGTGTTGCTAGATGCCTTGCCTCTTACCCATTAAATGCTCAGCGCATGCACATATGTTACTTCTTTTTGCATTGAATTCAACATCCAACCTTTCCTGCATTCCCAGGGAATGTGAGGAAGCCGCAAACACTTGGGGATGGATTGATGTCTCAAGTGCCATGGCACACAGCTCATGCATGTCGAACCACTTGACTCCAAAGCTATGAATAGGAGTCACTTTACTTTCATTCAGAGGGAGGAGTAGATCTGTTCTGTCGAAGCAGACCAGAGGCCTCCAAAAGCAGGGAGTTGAGCTAAACAAGCGCTGGCATTAGCAGCAGGAAGAGGAGGAAGTAGAAATGAAAATTAAGGTTGAGGACATTTTAGAAGAGACGGTATCGAGGTTTGCATAATGTGAGAGGGCTCGTTTCTCGTGGTAGGGCATGTTACCTGGATCCAGTTTTTTTGTCAGAGGAGTTCTTCTTTGAGCTCACATCATGTCCCTTACATCCTGTAAGCGCTTAATCCTGTGTAAGTGATAGAGTGTCACAATGCTGTTACGTTCCTTTTGCTAGTTTTGGCCAGGGAATTTAATGCTGAAAACAGACATGGGCCAAATCAGGACTGGTTTTTTTTTTTGTTTTGTTTTAAAAAAAGATGGGAAGAATATTTTTTTGCCAGGTCTTGAGAAACAAGCCTGAAGGTGAGAAAGACACAGTCTGTTCCCAGCTGTGCCTCTGACTTAATTCTTTATGTTCCTGCTATTCTCCTCAAAAGGTACAAAACAGTTTAGCATATATGGGTCAAAATGTGACTCATCAAAGTACATGCTGGGGAGGCAAGATATTGCGGAATTCCACTATTGTGTGCAAAAGTCAAAACCAGGCTTTTTCACATACAATCTTTCTTATTGCCTCTATTATCCAGATTACAGCCAATTCTCTGGCATTGGAATTTGGGTTACCACAGAACTTTTTCCAGCTTCTATCTGCTTATCACCGAGGGACTTTTATTTGGAATACTCATTTTGAGTAAAATTTGCATTTTGAAACTTCTAAATAACACGTTATTGTTCCACAAAGGAAAACAAATTAATCAAATTGGCAATTAAAAAGTTCTTGAATGCAAAACTGAAACGTAAGCAAAGGAGTGACAGATTTTTGCTGGAAATCCATGAGGATGTTAGATGGAACTGTGCTACCAGGTATTGGCCACAGTGGGGTATAGATTCTGTGCTGTGCCTTTTCAGAGTAACAGTAACACGGACGCAGGAGTCTAACGAGGTTACAGCTGTGCTGGATTGAAATCTGGTCTTTTGAATCCAGCAATTCAGAAGGTTTCACGTGTCACTGGCAATAAATAGTGTGAAATGAACAAAGACATCAACTTTTTTTTATACATGCACATGGGCGTGTGTGCTTATATGTGTGTATATGCATATATATAGTGTATAGAGAGAGAAGTGAACATTCTTAAAAGCTATATATGTATATGTGTAGCATCTTATACATATAAATATATGGTCCATCCTTCTAATTCCATGCACAACTGCACTGTAACCATTGTGGTTTATAAGATCACACTTCATATATGCATGACTCACTGGCTTCATTCATGTTTCCATATGTATGTAGAAACATAGCAAAGCAGACATTCCTAGAGACATTGCAGGACAACCTCATTGAGATGGACATTCTCACCTCCTCCCGACATGACGGTGCTTACAATGATGGGTATGTGACACTTACGTGGTCTTCCTGTTTACTGTACAGTCATTATGATCCTTGCATGAAAGCATTTGGTCACATCAATGATGTTTAAGGGCAACACCATTGCTGGCCTCTTCCAAGATGGCTTTAAAAAACATGAGGTTCTGGAGCTTGGAGCACTGTGTCCTGTACATATTAATGGCAGACTCGTTAATATGCTAGTGAGCCACAGCATGCCATTTGCTTTTTTCCCTTGTTGTTTTGAAAGTCATTTCATTAGTAAGAAGTACCTACGGCAATTTTGAGTCCCATATAAACTAAGATTAATTTAATTTTTGCAAAAATCTTAAACCATTATTGTACCGGCAGCCTGATAGTTCATTGTTAAACTGAATTTCCACATACACTATCTTACAAGTGTCCACTAGTGGTGTATGTAAGCCAAACCTTTGATTTTGACTTAACCACCTTTCTGGCATCTTTATCTAATTTTTGATCACTTAAATTTTAAGTTATAAGCAGGTTTTAACTTGACATTTAATGCCAATAGTGTTGGCCTTACATTCGCAGTTTCTAATCTGGTAGCCATCATTAACTGAAGATCTAATTGGTGTATGTGAACACTGCAGGTACCTCTTTGCTCAGAACAGATACATCTGTGTCTAAATAAGTACTTTCCAAAACACGATAGTATCTGACTCTTGTAAAAATGAATGTTTTGATGTAGAGCATTAGTAGAAATAATGAATCTTTCTCTAATGCTCAGCAGTCATGCTTAGAGTACCAATAAAACCATGGCTGTAATACTACAAACACCTATTTTGGAGAATTATGTGTTACTTTATACTGCATGAATCAGTGGCTTTTCTGCATGGTGATGTTTCTGCATGTGTCGTTTCCCCCCCGTGACTGCACAAGTGGCTTCAAGGGGAAAATAGAGTCACGTCTTCATCTGATATAACCCACTGGCTTGACTGACTCCCATGGGCCCATGCTGATGGCATTTATGCTGGCTGCAAATCTGTCCCCATAAACCATGGGAGAAGGTGCAAACTGCTCTGGGGCTGTTTCTCAGTCCTCACAAGCTTCATTTTTATGTGATATCAGCATGGTGATAGACGAGTCAGATCTGTTTCCCAATTTCATTCCCGGAATTTGAATGCCTCGTACTTCATGATGTCCCACCAAAATTAGGTTTTTCATTTAGGATTCCCGTGGAGAGCACTCTCATTGGGACATTTCATTTCAGGAGCTCATGGTCTGCAGTGGATTCTTTTTGTGCTGACTTTCATGAGTCTCATACAAAGTCCTCATAGGCTGGCTCTCAGGCTGCGTTTGTAGTAACGGGTAAAATGCAGTGCCTCCCAATGTGTCACTGGACAGGAAACGCTGTTGCCTTTGACAGTAATTCACACTTTTTAAAGGTAGGCATCAAACTGTGGTGCTCTGGACTGCTTTCTGGAAGCAGGTGCCTCTCCCCACTAGCGATACGCAAGACTTGAATTCTGGACTTTGATGCTTTAACAGTGCCATTGTCCGTCACTTAAATTTGCTGGGCGGGGACAGTGTGAATATTCCCCTCTGTGACAATTTGGGTGCTATGGAATGGCTCAAGCTCTATTTCCCCATCTCCATTCACCGACACCATACAAAAAAAGCTCTCATGCAGTGATCAATGAATTGGTAAACGCCCTCCCCTCTTTAATCCGATCCATGCTCCTCTTCAGTCTCTGTAGGGCAATTCTGTGGGAGCGTGAGCAGGCCCCCGGTGCTGCCCGTGCCACCAGTCTGTCGTAGCTGTGCTTGGGGTATTCATCTCGCTCTAACGCCAGCTCTTCCACAGAGGGGACTCCTGCCCTTGAGGAGTTCTCTGTGGCATTGTTGGCACTGTGATTTTTTCGTTTTGTTTTCCTTTACTCTGTGTGACTTGCCTTTGATTTTTATTCTTCTCTTTCGTGCATGCCGTCCATGTCCGTAGCCAGCATTGTGTGGAGCTGCTTTCCTCGTCCCGGCAGCAGTCGCCATCCTCCTACCCCACGTCTCCCTCGGCTTCGATCTGTGTGAGGAATCACTTGCTGTTGGTCTTTCTTCCCTCAGGCACTTCCTGTTCAAACCTGGAGGCACCTCTCCCCTTTTTTGTACAACGTCGCCGGGATATCCCTTGACGTCCAGCACTGTGTACTCACCTCCCCCTAGGCCCCTTCCCAGAAGTACCTTCTCTAGGCCTGCCTTTAACCTGAAGAAACCCTATAAGTACTGTAACTGGAAGTGCGCTGCTCTGAGTGCCATTGTCATCTCGGTCACGCTGGTGATCCTGCTGGCATATTTCATAGGTAAGCTTATTTCTGGATTTTATTTCTCTGCTTTTCTGTTGTTTCTCTACAAACCCACCCATAATGCTAAAATTTGGGAACTGGAGAGTCCATATTGTGGTACAAAGTAACAGGGAAATAAGGCCTCTGTTGACTTAATTGAGGTTGCAGTGGTATGGCAGGGAGCCTAACACATGTCCTAGAGCCAGGAGAGCTTAGTAAAACATGAACTTGGAACAGGTTGCCCAGAGAAGCTGTGACTGCCCCATCCCTGGAGGTGTTCAAGGCCAGGTTGGACGGGGCTTGGAGCATCCTGGTCTAGTGGGAGGTGTCCGGGCCCAGGGCAGGGGGTTGGAACTAGATGATCTTTAAGGTCCCTTCCAACCCAAACCATTCTATGATTCCATGAGTCATACATTGCCCTCCCTTTAATGGCATGGACTGTTTACTTTCTGCAGAGGAAAGTGTACCTGGCACAGGACAAACCCACCAGGTTTTCTGAAAGCAACCCATTAAAACAGGCAGTGAGCTCCATGTCCCAGTCACAGTCGCATCCAGGTCCGTGGGAATTCTCTGACGTTGACTTTGACAGGAGCAGGGTCCTGACACCTAAAAATATGGTTTTATTCTGTCTTGTGGTGGCACATCATAGCCATTTAATCAATGATATTGAAGTTCACAGGGTGATCTCGAAGACGGGGAAGGACTGAGTTTAGATTGTGGTCCAACAGAACCTTCACTGAGTACGGGAGTTGTGGAAATTTGCTACTTGGGTGGAGCAGCAGTGGATTTTTCTTGTGCTGTGCATAATCTAAATTTCTTTGGTTTATAAGGGTTGTCATTGTTCACTGCAAAAAAGTGGTCTCAGTGTTTGTGGCAAAAGTAATTGAAATGTTAGAAGTGAAAATTACATTTTTTTGGCCTGTAAAGTTGGGGTGTTACCGTTACTTTTTCTTCAGTTGGGTTTGATATTTGTGTTACAAATGTCTTACAAAGGCCCAGTCCTAGACTGCTATTTTAAACTGTCAGTGGTGCAAACTGTAGTTGTCAGACACTTACAGATGTGATCATAGGTAAAAAAGCCCATTTCTCATAGCACAAATGAGTCTTTTTGATTTCGCTGTGACTTCCTGTACAGTAATGATCTATAAAAGGTTGTGGTTAGAATTACAAATCTTTGCCTGGATCGAAAGATTTTTGCTTTCATTTCACATGAGTATAATTAGCACTACCACAAAGGATTGCTTTTACTGCGTTCCTTTTATGTACACTTCTTTAATGACTGATACTTTTCCACTTCTGCCTTGCATCATGCTCTGGTCACTTTCATGCCTCCTGTAAGAGGAGCAGGAATGATTAATTAACCCACATTAAATCAGCAGCAGTTTGATGAAATATGCAGTCAATTTTCATCATTTACTACGTATATTTGGACTCGCCTTTCTCATTTGTCTGGTATTCTCCTTATGCCCTGAACATCGTTCCTTTGGACATTATCTCAGTGTGTGAGAGGAGTATCGTTATAACTCAGAATAGCGCTGCCTGTTAATTCTGACGGAGGAGGTGTGTGATAGATTAAGAAGACTTTGGTTTGCCATTCGGTATTTTCCAATTCAAACCCCTTTTTCAGAGGTCTGAAAAGATGAGGCTCCTGTTTAAAATCGCGGTTAATGTGGTTAAAAGGTGGGTTCACTGAGTGCTCTCCCGTTCTTTCTTCCACATTCAGATGAATTCTGTGGCATTTGCCAGGCTCCACGGATGGCTGGCAAGGTGCCAGAAATGCTGATCAGGTTGAACTGCTGTAATTATGGGTCATAATTACTAATTTCTAAAGGAACTATCAATTATTAAAAATCAAATTCGATGGTTCAGTTCAGCATAAACATATTTAGCAAAGATTGTCTCTACCAGACCCAGTGTTCTAATCAACAAGCAAAAAGGCAGATATTTAATTAGATTTTGATGAAAAATTGTGTTTAATTTCAAGTATAATCAATTATTAATTACTGTAATGAGTGACTCTGGCGGGGTTTACTAATTAACTCATTTAAAAATTATGAATAACCTTTTCATTTGTAATTATTTTCTACATCCTGTCAAGTTGCAGATGAGAATTGTATCACCTAACCCAAAAGAAAAAAAAAAAGGAATCAGGGAGTCAAAATGTTTGTATTTTCACTAAGTTAAGCTGAGACATTTTGCGTTCCCGTAAAAACTAGGCAGTTCTTAACAGGAGCTTGTGTATTCTTTTCAATAACCTGGTCTGTTTGCAAAACAAATTACTGTTTTTCCTCCAGGGTTGTTTTTTTTTTTCCCCAATATTTGCGTAGTTGCATTTTCTTACAGATACCTTTCCTCATTTAAGCGGTGTCTTGCTCTTTTCGATGCTATGGGGACTATTTGAGTGGTAAGGTATAACTTAATCATGAGTAAGAAGGTCTAATCTATATATAACAGCTCACGAGCGTTGGGAACTTGGCTACTTTCCACCTGCTTTTGTTAGTTAAAACAACCATAGAAATTATCTTTTTAATGGTCATTTTCATCATCTAAAGCAAACTGAGGTCGTTGGACAGACTCCCATTTAAGTGAAGGGACTTTGGATGGGGTCCCGTAGCAGTGGCTTGGCATTTACTCTATATTTTTATACACTGATTGGTTAATGGAAATACTTCAGAATAATGTTCAGGGCTTCAGGATGCTCTTCACAGCATCAGGCATGTCGCAGTCAGCCCTAGAAGTGTTCAGGGCCAGCCTGGATGGAGCTTTGAGCAACCTGGTCTAGTGGGAGGTGTCCCTGCCCAGGGCAGGGGGGTTGGAACTAGAACACCTTTAGGGTTCCTTCCAACCTAAAACCATTCTATGATTTAAATATCAAAAACTACCCATCGCAAGCCTTACCTACCTGTACAAGTGTGTGGAGCTGGAGACATCAGGGGATCCAGGAGAGACTCTGCTGTTGGCGATGCGTTTTGTGTGAGAGATGCTCAGACACACCTGTGATGGACGGCCGTGTGAGGCAGGCAGAGCTGCATGGAAACCACAAGGCATTGGGTTATTTCTGAAGGTCTTTGCTGAAGCCACTTCATTTTTTTTAATTCATCTGAAGCATTGGCAAAATAGCTTGTTTAACGGTAAAAGGCAGAGTTTTTATTATTTTATGAATGTCTTTATGCTATTTAATAGTCAGGTTCATTTATCTTGCTGGGCTTTTTCAAAGAAGAGGCATAAATAGAAGTCCATGGAAGCTGAACAGCTGGTATCATGTGTCAACACTGTGATCAAGCGGAAGGTTTTACAGGGCTGAATCACTGGTCTGGAGAGATAATGACAAACAAAATATAACAGGGTGTATTAAGCACCAGAAGCTGGTTTTCATTTGAATTAACCAGCTTTTGATTGACTTTTGCCACCTTTTCAAATATTCCGAGACACACACTAAGGCAGTGGCGACAATGCACATCAAAGTTTTGCACACACAGAGCTTATGCAAATCTCGTGAGCTCCACAGAAGCTTGTCTCTGTGGAGCGAGAAGACCAAAGAGAAAAGCAGTGGCAGATCGGGGCTGTAACATTAAAATGGCAGGAACGGCTGGAACCACTGAAATAAAAGGCCTTTTTAAGCAGCTTGTAACTGACCTGCGAATTTGCGGTTCCAGGAGGTCGTGGAGAGACACCACTTTAAAATTATATTTCCCATTTTAGGACTGTCCATTCAATTGACAGCTAGACAAGGAAAATTTTCATGACTTTTGCTGGGACGTGAAGGGGTCCGTATGCCATGGAGTGCTGCCTTGAAGGGCTAATTTATAGCCAGATTCTTGTGGCAGAGATAATACCACGTGGTGTGTTGCTATCCAAAATACTTTTGCCAGCTTTTCTGTACCTGGTAGATGCCAGGCCTGCTAGCATAGCACTGTAAAGAATCTCTGACATTGCTGTACTGCTCGGGAGGAAGATTTGTGAGTTTAGAAACAGAAAAGACCTGTTTGATTGTTCAGATCTCCATGCCCAGCAGCTGCTTGGCTCAATGCGTGGAACAGTTTCTAAATGAGTTAGTGATGGAGAATAGTTTCTTTCTTCTGAAACAGAAGGTATTATCCTCTGCCTGATGTAGATTCCAGACTAGATGGAAGTACAATTTGATGTAGTTAGGCACTTGCAATTTTCCTATACTTAAGCATGTGCTGCGGTTGCATTGCATGAACAGCAAGAAAGATGGGCATTTGATTTAGATTAAAGTTAGGGCTGGAAAACATATTATGCAGCCAAAACAGTCATTCGTTTGATTGGAGTCAGAGCTCTCTCTACTTTTCAGCTCTGTGTTCATTTGAACTCTGTACAGATGCAGCTTCACTTAAAGAACAGTGTTGCTTGCTACAGGCAAAATGCTTTGACAGTAAAACTGTGCTAGGACTATGATGTGTTTATAAAGTGTCTTTCTTTTTATTGTCTAAAAATCACCCTGAAAGCTAAATTTAGCTCAGTTTGTCCATGGGTCTTTGATGCTATGTTATAAACCCAATTTAAAGCAGCTCTCCAAAGCTCTTAGCTATCTAACTAGTTAGCTGTGGATGTATAGCATACCAATTACCATGGTGTTTACGTGCCACTTGAGATCAATAGGAAAAGTTGATAATGCTTAATTATTAAACTTGAGCTATATCTATTAATCCTACATGTATACCTTGAAATTAAGGGTCTTGTTCAAGTTAAAATATAAACCAATTTATTACCCTGCCAACAAGTTTCTTTCATTTTCTGCTTTAATATTTCTTTTCTGATCCCAGATTAAGTTCTATTTTGCTAGTGTTGCCATTTGTTCTTTTGATTTACAGGGATCTTTCAATGTTTTCTATTTCCATCTTATCTCAGATAAAATGCAGAAATGGTAGCTAAACAATCTGTTCTAGCAAAGCCTTTACATTATGAAGTCAATCTGTCACCTAAAGAGGAGCTTCCGGGTCTTTTCCTGGTACTTTCACATCTTCACAAAATTACTGCACACAGTTCACTCGGTAACTTTGGGTCTCATTTACTTCATTTTACCCTTAATCTATAAAACTGTGAGATCCAGTCTGAAAGGTGCGATAGTATTATCAGTAATATCTTTATATACTATATATGTTTGGGAAACACAACATTTCAGGGTCCTGGTTAAGAGAGACCATCATCACAACCCAACACTACCATTTCTATCTTGAATATGTGGTTTTTTTCTGTTAAAGCTGGTTCTCATTGTACCAAATGCATACAAGCATGGTTAGTGCCACTCCCTCACTAACTCGTACAGTTTAAATGTCATCTAGCTCTTTCTTTCATACCCAGTGACATTTGGGAAATACGGGCTTTATTCTTCTCTCGCACAAGCTCTTCTTAAACTGGAGCTACTCCATTTACTTTAGCGCTTGTTCAAATACGGTCAGAGTCGACGGCCTTGGTCCCAGTGTCTGCAACTGGAGCTGGACCAACCCTGGAAAAGTCTGCGTATATTTTTATGTATTCCCGATTCTGGAGATTGACCTGACTAAATACCTAATATATGTCAAGACAGACATTGACCCTGCCATCCAGTTTGGAATGATTTTCTTCTCTTTTTGGTTGTTGAGCTCCGGATTTTGCCCCTGTAAATTATCTCAGGAAAGCTAAAACATTAAAATAGTCTCAGCCCTGTGGATGCCATCAACGTGAGCTTCCAGCTGATCATTCAAAAGTGCATGATTTCAGACAAGTTTCAGGAATCTTTTTGCATCTCCCCCCCCCCTCAGAGAGATGGGAAGATCGCAGTGCTTTGTGTTAGTCTCAGTCACGCTTCACTCTTGTTGAGGAACACGTGTGGGCAGCTGCTGCGTGTAAAGTTTACAAGAGGCTGGTGGAATGGCGCTGAGCTCAGGAAAGCTGCCTGGGGGAGTCTGGCAAAAGAAACTTTCCCCGGCCAGATTCAGAAAGAGTTAGTGAATCGTTCAAATGTTTCAGCCCCAGTCGCTTTACTGACATTCCCCCTTCCTCCTCTCCCCATGCACGCACACACAGTGTTGTATAAAACACAGATAGATCACAGAATCACAGAATGGCAGGGGTTGGAAGGGCCCTCTGGAGATCACCCAGTCCAACCCCCTGCCAGAGCAGGGTCACCCAGAGCAGGTGGCACAGGAACGCGTCCAGGCGGGTTTGGAATGTCTCCAGAGACGGAGACTCCACCACCTCTCTGGGCAGCCCGTTCCAGTGCTCTGGCACCCTCACAGGAAAGAAGCTCCTCCTCGTGTTTAGATAGATCCCCAAAGTACAGCTCAGGATAGCTACATTAAGGATTGTTATGTATAGATTTCGCCTGACATGACCAAGAAATTGCATTTGGTTGTTAGCACTGTGCCTGTACATAAATAATTGTCAGAGAGATGAGAAAGACACAAAATTAAAACCAAGACGAGCTGTATTTGGTCCTATATTTCCCCCAGTTTTGTTGTCTTTAGTTGCAGCTTTAGGTACATGGTGGTATGAATTTTAACTCAGATCTTATTTTCCATTATCTGCAAAGTCAGAAAGAGCTGTTTGTATTATTAGAGGATTGTCTGCATCTTTTTTGATTTGGATTTTGTACTGTATGTTTGGATAGCAGCTACTGTTAGCTTTATAGTGTAGAATAAAGGAAGTACAAGTGATTTAACCGCAGCTTTAAAATAAAGGTGATGAAGGTACAAGATCCCACTTTAAAGCTATTCTTGTGAAGATCAA
The DNA here is from genome assembly GCF_963924245.1 of Chroicocephalus ridibundus. Lineage (NCBI taxonomy): Eukaryota > Metazoa > Chordata > Aves > Charadriiformes > Laridae > Chroicocephalus > Chroicocephalus ridibundus. The sequence continues at coordinate 5,866,942 of NC_086284.1, forward strand.
TTCATTCAGGTGGGTGCTAAAAAACTCACCGTAGAAACTCCATTAAAGAACATTCACTGTTTTGACCTAAATAAGATCTGTAACCTGACATTAAACGTGTTAGGATAGGAGAAATATACGATGATGTATACACTATTGAAAGAGAGACACTGACAGAAAATATTACTGGAAAAGGATAGTAGAAGATAATATAAACCCACTAATTTTGTTAGAGTTGCCCAGTGCGGGTAAACTGGGAAGTATTAAAATTTAGGTATTCTGTTTGATAGCAACATGTTCTGAAACTCAGTGGCAAAGAGGTTAACACTTCTTCAAAGTCTACACTGATAAAGAGCCTGGTCAAGTACTGCGTCTTTTAGGAACTAATTTGGTGTTTATTGGAAGCCAGAAGAAGTAGAAAGATTCCCATAATTTTTATTTAAATCTTTTTCTTAATTTTCAATGTTAAAAGCCGTAAACACTGTCAGATCGTGTAGGCTGACCTCTTAGGACACTGAAGGCTCGTAAACTCCAGCTACTTTCTCTACCATTTTACATACCTATTTTAGTTCACTTTTTACCAACTTACACATGTAAGGATCTCATTAGCTCTTTTTGGCCGTAGAAATTACATTAGGATTTTGTTATACGGCATCTTCTTGTGCCTACTCCTTAAGTCATTTGCAGTCTCTGCTTTCTAGAAGCCAGTGTCCCATTCCACGGACATCTCTGCTGTGAGGACAGGCTGAGAGAGTTGGGGTTGTTGAGCCTGGAGAAGAGAAGGCTCCAGGGAGACCTTATAATGGTCTTCCAGTACCTAACAGGGGCCTACAGGAAAGATGAGGACAGACTTTTTAGCAGGGCCTGTAGCAATAGGACAAGGGGTAATGGCTTTAAAGTAAAAGAGGGGAGATTTAGACTAGACAGAAGGAAGAGTTTTTTACTCTGAGGGTGGTGAGACACTGGCCCAGGTTGCCCAGAGAGGTGGGAGATGCCCCATCCCTGGAGACATCCCAGGCCAGGTTGGCCGGGGCTCTGAGCAGCCTGGTCTAGTTGAAGATGTCCCTGCTCATGGCAGGGGGGTTGGGCTAGGTGGCTTTGAAAGGTCCCTTCCAACACAAACCATTCTATGATTCTATGATTCCATGAACTTGAGATCCATTGTCTGGCCTTTGATGCATTTTGTTTGAAAATGAAGCACGTTTTGTTTGAATCATTCAACTTTAAGTAGCTGTCCAGCTCTTCTATTTATCTGTTCGTCCTCGTCATTGTATTTGTCACTTGAATAGTCTTTGAGTCATCTGCACGTTTAGTCATCCGCATGTTTTTATATTTACTTATGTAACATTGATGTAAATGGTGGATAACTTCAGGCTGACTATAAATCGTTGAATTTCACAAGGAATTTTAACATGTGATGGTTATTCACCAGTGAGGATGACTTTAAGGTCTTTAAGTTAATTTTTAAGCACACATATACATTGCTTTTTGCCATTGGAAAGAGCTTGTTTCTTTAATCAAAAAAGTCATACCAAATTAAATCATATGTCTCACTAAACTGTAATCTTGTCAAAAAATGAGTAACTGTTTATTTCTTAAGATCTATTTTTCAGAAAAGCAATGGTTGGCCTGAGTTACCACACATTCACTTTCTTTATTCGTCGTCAGTTGAATTCTGTGTTATTTTTTCCATTGTTTTGTCTGTAATAGATGTCAGACTGCCTGATCTAAGTGACTTGCAACCTCTTTTTTTCTCTCCTTAAATATTTGTACATCACTAACCCTCTTCTAATCTCTTGGTAGCTGGTTCAGTATTAATCGGTGAGTGAGATTCCTCTTCTGCTAGCTCGTCTCATTTACTGGGTACACGTTAAATGAGCCTGCAGATTTGAAAATATTTGTCCTTGAATAGATGTAGTTTAATATAATTCTTGGTTATTAATGGCCTGGAAAAAAAACTTATTTCCTGTGAAATAATTGCGTTATAATAGTTATTTCCAAAAACCAGAACAAAAATTCTTACTGAACATCTTAGACTTTACTATAACATTATTAACAATTTCCCCATCTCCATCAAGTAAATAGCTGTATTGTTGCTCAGTTTACTAGCTTTCAATGCGCTTTAAAAATGTTCTATTGTTCTTTGTTTTTTTCAAGCTGTGTATTTTTTTCTTCATGTCTTCAGCTTCCTTTATCTATGCATGGTCTTAGATTTATATAGATTACTCTCTGTTTCCCTATTGTTCTTTGGTTTTATATATATATTTTTTTTTATTTCTGCTTATTGTTTTATTTTGACACTGAATGAAGAGCTGCTTTTGTCAACGCCTTATCCTCTTTCATCATTGTGAGATCTCTGGAAGAATGGCGTCCATTTAGAAGCAGACCACCAATACGACTGATGCCTTCACTGGCCGAAAGCAGGTCGAGGCTGTATATCCAGAGGGCTCCAGCTGATCCTGGAGTTTGCATCAGTGCGCCCTGAAACCACACATCAGTCACATTACATCACAATTTAGCCCCTTAGTCGCCTGATCCTTTCTTAAATTTAAGAAACTTTAATAACAAGGAGGAACGAGTTTAATTTTATCTGTTTTTATTAAATGGTAAGGTAAGGGCTCTCAGCTTTATAAGCTTTTATCAGTTGCTTTTAGTAAGTTTTTATATTTGTTATAAGCCCGCAGCAAAGAAAATAACAGCATTCTCACAGCGAATGTGCTGCCCTTGCCTTTATGACAGTGACACAGATGTGCTGCTATAATCTTCATTTCACGGCTTAGATTGACCTTTGCACACAGACGCTGAAAAGGAATCAATTTTATAGATCTTAATATCTACTGGAAAGAGTTCTCCTCGAGTCCGTGTTGTTTTATTTCATACTAATGAGCGTGAAATAACATAATTTAATTGCAGTTAAGTAGAGACAGAAAGAAATGTTTCCTGTAATGGGCTTTCTTTCAGTGTTTTGTAATACCATACATTTTTGTGGGTAACTGGTCGTAAGAGTAAGCTCGGTTAGGGATGTCACTGGCAGCGAACAATATTCCTCAGTTATAGTTCAGCGTTTCTCTCCCATCCTTTTCTAGCATAAATTAGAAGATGGCTTCAAAGCCTGATTTGCAGCCGGGTCATACATTTCTATTGGATATGTGCAGCGATGCATTCTCTAAGGTTTTTTACCTGTAGTTAAAGTTGAGCTATGTGGTAGATATACATCTTTATAGTGTTAAGTGAAGTGGTGTTGTTAAGTATACTGCCTAGGTAACATACCAGATGACCTGTAAAATAACGAACAAAAAGTGCAATCCACTCTTTCCCTCTGTGACAAGATTTCACCACCACTGTTTATGCTGAAACTTAAACGCTTCAAAAGAACCACTTGTGCAGCTCGCCGTGACATATCAGAATCTGATGCTCAATAAATAGGTATTTAGAGGTTGTTGAATCTCTGTGTTTAAGTGAAAAACTAATAAACTGTCCCACCATCACCAGCTTTTCCTATCTTCCACTTTATTTGATTTTATTGTACCTTAACTTACAAGCCTGCCCTTATTGCAGTCAGAAGCTTTTGCCTAGAAAGATGATGAGAACAGCATATGTTAGCTGTTTTCAAATATGGTAGCGCATAACACAGCAGCAACATTGCACCTTGCTTGCCTTGGACAACTGTAGCAGCACTTCATTATGCAAAGAGACTCTTTAAAAAGCAAAGCAGGACAAGGCAGTTAGCAGAGATGATGGCTATGCTTACACTAAGTATTTCGAAAGAAACTAATTGGACTATCAGTGGAGCAGAATCTTGTTTAATTATGGCAGAAATTATAATGAAATATTATTTCATTATAATGAAAAGGGCTTCCTGATGCTTTTGGTGAAAAAAAAAAAAATACCACAATCTAAGCATAATGATATTCCAAATGCTGGTCAGTAAGAGTTCATTTGTATTAGTGTACCTTCTCCGGTTAAGCTGGATCGTGGGCTACTCCGGGTTGTGAAACATGTACGTGGGACCATTCTGGGCCATCCAGGTGGTCCAGAACGGGTGCATTTCTCTAACTCTCATGGATGGTCACACCCAAACTATCTATTGAGAGTGAGCTCTCGTCCTTGCTAGCTGAACTGCGCACAGGAATTCAGAAGGTGTTGGCTGACCAGGGCTAAAATCATTGTCAGCTCCTTTCTAACAAATTAGTGTTATAGACTGTCAAGTTCCTTTGCTGTGCACTGTTTAATTCACTACTATCAACATAGTCTTTGGGGATGATGAAACAAGGCAGTGTACTATGTCCCAGAGCAAGAACTTTGATAAATCCATATTTAACGATGAGACAAAATGATCACGGCCTAAGTGATCTCAAGGGAACCAGTGAGAGGTGGGGTCTGGATTACTACTGCCAGTGTGGTCTTGTGCAAAATGCTACTCTTGGATCTACTGTTCTTTTATATTCATATTGCAGAAGCGTGGAGGTAAGGAAGAATCATGACACCTCTTTTCTATTAGGAAGAACAAGCAATGGTGTGTGCTTTGTCATATCCCTGATCCACCCAGGGTTGGCTGACACAGAACTAGAAAATCGGAGTTCACGCATGCTCGGTAGGGACCTATTTAGAGTGCAGTAGCAAAAATTGTCTGCACTGAGTGTATTCCTTCCCTTTCCAACCCCCTCCTACTGCTACCAACCAGGCTGCACATATGGCATCCCTAGAAAGCAATTGAACGTGCTTCAATGCTGGAGTTGCCAGGGTTGAGTGGCAATTTCTGTGCAATTGTTCTGCTTAGCGTTGGGCCAGTGGAAAAAAAATAGCCTGTGATGAGGGAATTAAAGGCTATTACAGAGTACATATGCATACAGGGGCTGATCTAAAATCACACAAGCAATCTTAATTCTGTTCTTTGCTCACTTTTGAGTGCTTGACTTGGCGAACTTTGAGTTTCTTTAGCAAATGCTTTTTTTAGGTGTAATTAAACATAAAGATGGCTGTGGGCCTTTTAAGAGAACACTGTGGGTTGCACTTGCCAGCTCTTGCCTCAATCTATGTGCTGGATTTAGCTCTAAGTCCAAGGGAACAAATCATCAGGTTGTGCTAAGTTTCGTTATTGAGAGAGCTTTTCACACTGATCTGAACCATTCACTTAGATTTATAGTACCAGAAAGTACTGTGCTGGATTTTGCCCGTGGTCTCTGGACAGAAAAAAAATTTCTAGTGTCATTAATTGTGGTGTGTCACCCACTTTATCAGCTTTCCCAGACTCTACATTTGTATCCATTTGCCGAGCTTTTATACAGGAAAAAAAAAAAAAATTCCCTCTCCATATGAAATGTTGGAACAAGTTTATGTAAAGAAAAATTAGAAAATAAATGAAAAGATTCTTAGCCTGCTTTAAACATATCCGTGTATTTGTCATCCAAAGCATTTAAAACAATGAGATGCTCCTGAACACATGCAGGTTAAATTTTTTCAGATCTCTTCAAAAAGTCACCAAGCCGGTAGGGTTTTGCTTTAGAGCTCAGTTTTGACGATGCTGATGAGCCCTCTGGCCCTGATCTCCAAAATGTGTAAATTCGTACTGAATTTGAAGCACCTCCATCACGCTCTTGAAGTTGCAAGATGTACTCAGGCTAAGTAAAGCTCAAGTTAAACCTGTGCTTTGGACATCAAGGGATTCAGAGACTGTCGTTTTGTTAATTTTTATTACATCAACTAGCACAGCCCAACTGGGGCTCTGGTGCTCTTAGAACATGCATGGTGACTAATAACACTAATGCAGTTTTCAGCTGATTTTAGGATTAAGTCACGAGCAGCACTCTGAAATCATGTACTTGTCTTTATAATAAAATCATGTCCGTGTTCAGAAGGACAGATGAGCAGACGGCTATCTGGGGACCAGCTCAAGCATCAAATTCTACAACAATATTTAGATCTTAACCCTTAAACTGGGATACTAGACATAAACTCTGATCCCACCTCTCTTGTGCTGGGGTGATAGAAGATGACAGGTGTCGTTGGTGACTTTTAAACAGCAAACTGTATTTTTTAGACTTCAAGCAGCCTCTTGTATTAATTTTGGAAAGCAGGTTTTATGACAATATCTGGCAGAGATAATAAGGAAGGAAGCATGTGAGAGGTTGTTGATTTACCTATGTAAATTACACCCTTTTTAATTAGGGTCTCACAGTTTATATGTGTGTAATGAAATGGCATTCGTAAAATTATAGTGTCCACAACAGCCTAGCCCAGAATTTTAGTAATTGCAAAGCAAGGTAGGAGGCCCTCTGGTAGGGCTGCCTGTCCTCATTTCTCTAATTGAAGTGAGTACCCAAATGGGAAAACCATTATTTCTAGTATTATATACACAAATTAAAACTCCATTTAGAGGTACAGTGGGACTGTCTTATAATTGACTTTGATCTTGAAGAAATATCTCAGTAATATTTATAGTAATACGGTCTCTGCCAGAAAGGGTATCTAGAAGGGAAAATATTATTTTACTGAGAAAGGCCTGAGCATGTGTAACACCAAATTTAGTAGAGCTGTGGGGGCTGAAATCAGCTTCTTCAGTGCAGTAAGCTGCCCTATAGCAGCAAAGCGTTGCTGGGGTCAATCTTCCAACTTCCTATTCTACTTTCACAGTGATGTAGAAGGTGAAGGAAATTACAGATTGTATTTAAGCAGAGGGCTCCTTGGATAAGCTACACCACCTTTATATCTTTTTTTTTTTTTTTTCCCTACAGGTTTACACTTTAAAAAGTCCTCCTAAAAATACCCATAAAAATATTTAAATATACCCATTTAAAACTGCATTTTCCTTTTCCTGCCACAAGCTGCTGTAGCACTGGAGGGGCCAGTGATCATTTATTAGTGGTGTGAATGGACAATCACTTGAAAGTCTTTGATCCCTGGGGGTAATTAGGAAGACATTGAATAGGAAGCGCTGACTCTTTGCATTGAACAAACATTGGGTTTAACTGCTTCGTTTTATAACACGCCTTTCTAGTCTCTTCCTTGAAGATTTCAAAGAAATGTGATGCTTCTGCTGGAAGCTTTTTTTTCCTTCCCTATTAAGAGCAATTGGCAACTAAATTAAAATGTAAAGTGTTCTCCTAAGAAGCAACTAATACTATTCGGTAGACCATCTGCTTCTATCTTGGAAATCTTTGATACAGCTCTTCAGTCAGGAGGGGTCAAAGAATAACTGGGTTATGTCAAATCCAAGCAAGTAAAAGCATTTACAGCCGGGATTTGGGGTGATTAACACAATGCTTGGTTTTCCTTAGAGGCAGTTCCCAGTCTGGTGGCAAAATTTTAAGAGGTAGGAAGCTCTCCATCATTTGAACTTCTCCTTTGCACATGGTGATTCTGATTGAGGGAAGGAAGAAACCTGAATTATCTCTGGAAGAACCACTTCTGGTACTTGCACAGTTTGAGCTCTGAACGTGAAGGAGTGGTCAGGCAGGATCCCAGGAATCTGGCTGTATCCCATAGCTTGTGTCTGTACTGGGCTGGCTGTGAAAGCACCTACCACTTACTGTAGGACATCTGAGGTCCTCAAAAACCCCGCAAACAAACACGATGCAGGTATCTCTCTCTTTTATCATCTAAATGCTTCATCCTAATCCCTTCACTCAGGGATGGGGGGATACAGATTCTCCAGTTCTCAGCATGAAGAACTCACAGCCCAGCCTGGCACAGTGTCTTTATCCCCAGCCTGTGAAGAAGGCTTGTAAAGCCTTTTTTCTCGTTGAAGGTGGATCACTGAGCAGTCAGGAAGGGGGCCAGTTGGGGAATTTACAATAGGGAGCATTACCCTAAATGTCCCTCCCTGTGCCTTTTTTTTATATTTCTAAACTATTGTCTTGTGTCAAATAAATCAGCAGGCCAGGAAGCAGAGCCATGGGACCTCCCAGCCACAAGCTGAGCGCCTTCACTTAAACAACATGTAATCAAGCTGCCTTTTGGGCTCCGTTCCTTTGTGACCTATTAATTTTACATGTCTAGCTGCACAGCGGCCCCGATCCAGCTGGGTTGCGCCGAGTGCTGTGTGTGTGTTCGTTCAGGCAGAGGATGATTTCAGAAATCAGGTTTTTCATTCCTCAAGTAAGAGCTTCACGCCATGGAAGGAGAGTATTTACTCATAGGAAATAATTTTAGATGCTAGAAACACAGAGCGCTGTGCAGAGTTTTCGGTCACCAGGTAACTGCAGAAGTCCAGGCAAGAACTGGCCGTGCAGGAATCCCTCTCTCCTTGCCCCACAGCCTCTGGCTCAGTGACGCGGTATGTATGTGTAAATGGTGTGAATTCACAATATTACAGGCCATTGGGATCTTTGGGCAGGATCCTAGATTTCAATTCCAGACCTGAGAAACTGTTAGGCACTTGGATGTTAAATTACTCCAACACTGAAAATGTCCCATGCCCTTAGATCAACGCTAGCTTGGGTCTGTCTGGTCCCGGACTTGATCTTACAGACAAGGAGATGGGGTACAATATACAGCACCCAGACTTGCTGCTGTTACCCTCTTCTGACACCAGTAGAGCCATAAAGCCACTTCAATCCTTGACCCTGCTGCATTGGTATGCCCTGCCACCCTGGGACACAGGACCCTCGTCCAGCACTGAAATGGAACAGAGCTGTAAGAGAAAAACAAACAGGTTGATTTCTTTTTTTATTGTTTGTTTTACTCTGTCTATTCTCCTTAATCTTGCGTGCCTCTTCCTTGATTTATTGAAGATTGACAAACCAGTGATTATTTCATGCTGAAAGGCTCCTTTTCATAACATTGAATGCCACAAAAATATGATTAATTCTGCAACAGTCAATTCTCCCACTTTACAGAAATCATATAATTTCAGTGTAGAGAGAGACAGTTATCCAGATAATTACAGTCAAGTTTATTTCAGAGACAGGAGTGAAAGCAATACATTTACTTGAGTCAAAATGAGCCCTGAGTAATTCAGTGGTGGAATTCAGCTTTTTTTCAATTAGGAGAAAAAGCAAAACCTCAGGTCTCATTTTAGAGAGTGTGTTATTGTAAGTCCGACTGTCGAACCTGAAGGTTAAAGAGGAAAATGCAGCCACCACGTATCTTATGTTTGATTCCACAAAAAGAAGGGAGAGCAAAGAAACAAGCCATATAAATGTCTTCCCAACCACTGACTGAGCTTCAGCTGTTTTTCCTATTCCAAGCCCCTTTTACTTTTTTTCTTAGCTTTCCTTTGCTCTTTCCTAACCTCCTTCTTTTTCTCAGTTTCTCTCGTTCCGTATATTTCTCACCTTCTTCCCCTTTCTCATTTTTATCCTTGATCATTCCAGCTCTTTCTTCTCAAGCTGTCTTTTCCCATGTTCTCCTTTGCCCCATGCCGCACCGGGGGGGAGCTTTGGAAAACCATTCTCCCTACCAGGAGTGGTCCTTTGGCTTGTGTTGGCTTTGGCTTTGCTGTCACCAGTGCAGTGAGGTGCTTGCAGAAACCAGTGCTTGTAGAACCAAACTCTTCTCTGGGTCGAGCCCAATGTTATTTCAGCTTAGCTGAGGAGGGTGGGGTGGTTGTGCAGAGAAGCCTGGCTTTCCTAAAGCTTGTGCACTCCCCTGTGTTATTTATGCAAAATATACTGACATCCTTAGATAAATATGGATTCAAAATGTGGAGCATTCTTAGTGTAAAAAGACTGACTTGGTTTTTCAAAGGAGAAGCCCAAAAGACTTTCTGTCTTGCCTGCGTGCCACTTACTCCCTGGGCTCGCTGTAAATCCAGGCTGTGCACCAGCCTCATGGTGGTGATGATTAACTTGGTGTTTTTGTTGAGTTTCCATTCTGAGAAACTCTTTATTCATCGTTCGGGGCAAGATCAGTTGGTAACTGTAAAACAGTTGTCATTTTATTCGTTCCTTAGCTTCTTTAGGAGCTTCGCCCGGGTGAGGGATCACCAGGCCAGCAGCCCTACCTGCGGGACGTAGCTCTGGGAGGCAGAAGGCAGCATCAGCGCCTGTGAGCTGCTGTGAGAATGGATTTAACAACACTGTCGAAGCAGCTGGTGGCTTCAGTCGTAGCCTTAATTTCAAACATCGCAATTGATTGGTTTGGTTATTTATTACACTTAGCTTGCTGCTGTGGGCAAAGCAACAAGCTAATAAAGGGCCAGCAGTGTGTTTTTCAATTTTTTTGCTGACTGGTGTGGTTTCTGGGGGTCTCATATGCTTCAGTAAGCATGTCTCGTCTTTTCTTCTCCCTGTGATCTATCACAATCATCTGCCTCTCTCTGCTAACTCCTTCGCTCCATCAGCCTGTCCCAAGAGATGTCCATTTTGTTGACCATGTGAATTATTATCTTTGTTTGTCCTTTTTCATTCTAAATGCTGTAGCAGTTTCTTTGTTCTCTACTCTGCTGAGTAAGTTATTTTGACTTTGGTGTTTTGCTGTGTCATAAGCAAGTGGCAATAATACAAAGATACCAAAAAGCCTGGATATCTTCAAAACAAAGTTGGAAACAATGTTCCTCTTTATTTGGCTTAATAGCATCAGATAATGTTGCTTATGGCCTCCACAAACAGCTATGGGGTAGGAATAACGCAGTACAGGATGAGATAATGTGTTAAAACCTAAGGAATCATGATCCTGAATACTTGGTTCCACCACTATGAACTTGGATTTATTTGAATGGTTAAATAGCTCCACTGATGCTAAAGTATTTGTAAATTTGCTTTGCTAAAGTGAATCTGAGTCCAGCAAAGGAATAGCCACATCGCGTTGCTGTGGTTGAAATGCTGAACTCGGCGAAGTAACCAGACCCTGAAAGGACTGGAGTTCGGCTTCCTTCTTTTCCCCACCAACAAGAAGGCCTGGGGTGACTTAGGACTGAGGATAATTCTGTTACCCACTCAGCAAGTTTCAGGGCACTTTTTGCTAGCACTTAGCTACCATTAAAAGGTTGTGCAAGCCGAAGATTTGATGTCAAACATGAGCCCCAGATGCCTTTGTATCATCTAAGTTGTTGGTGCTGAAACAGCCGCGAGAGGACACAGGCAGGGTTTCCCCTAAGTATTGTTTCCATTCCAAGAGAAGGCAGACAAAAGAGTTTTATTAGCCATGGGAAATATAATGAAAGCTTCTGCAAAGAGCGTGTCATGAGGCTTCCTAGGCAGTGAAAGCTACGTGGTATTTTACAAAAGGGTACACTTTAATGATCGTTAATTGCAGTGTGCTCTTTTAATACATGGGGAGCCTTCAATATCTGAGTATCTACTGAGAATCATGTTGAGGAGGGAGTGGGAGAAGGACATGGGGGCTTTTAGGAGGGCATTTGCTCTTTGTGAGCCACATCTCACATCTGGCTGAGCCGAGGAGAAAGCAAAAAAAGCCAGAGAAAATGTCAACAGTGGGTTCAATCGACCTGGAAACTGAGAACATCAGGAATCTCAAACTATTTTTACAGCTTCACTTTACTTTTAGGAACATTAACACTTCAAAGTACATGATTGTGCCTCTTATCCATGGTTCCAGGGTTTTTCCCTGCTTATGGCCTTCTTTTTCTTTTTTCTACAAGAAAGGACTTTTCATCAATTTAGCAAAGAACCAGGTTGATTTGTGCCTCTCCTAAAACCTTTAAACAACTGTGTGCATCAACAGTTTTACACATCGCACTGAGATGTAGAGACCCAAAACATCCGCTGCTGTTACCGTTTGACTTTTTAGCATGACTATGGCAGCTGGGAGGAGCAAGCAGAAGAAATCTTCCACCCCCTTGCCAATCAGACACTACTGGTATTCCGTAGAATCATAGAAATACTAGTGAAAAACACTTAATTAGGTGATTTCCTATTAACATACCTGCTACAAGAGTGTGTTTCCAAAGTAAATCAGACTCTTTGTTCTGGTTTCAGGAAGGCTTTTGTGGTTATTTCCTACCTGCAGCAGAAATTGCGTGATGTCTGTTTGCCTTATGGGTGGGAATATTTAGAGGCTTTTATTTTGTGCTTAGAAACATCAAATCAGAAACCCCAAATAGTGCATTAGCTCCAAACTTCTGCACTCAGTTTTCTGGATTAGTTTTAAGCCACTTTTAGTAATCAAAATGCTCTTCAAATACTTCTCTGTGTTTCTCAGATTTTTGCGCTTTCGTATGCATGCTGTGTATAGATCTCATTCTCATGGGTCATCACTGGAGACCCTCTTACAGCCTTTCAATACTTAAAGGGGGCTTATGAGAAAGGTGGAGAGAGAACTTTTTTCCAGGGGCTGTAGTTACAGGACAAGGGATAATGGTTTTAAACGAAAAGAGGGGAGCTTCAGATTTGATGTAAGGAGTTCTTTACTATGAAGGTGGTGAAACACTAAAACAGATTGCCAAGAGAAGTTGTGGATACCCCATCCCTGGAAGTCTTCAAGGTCAGGTTGCATGGGCTTTGAGGAATCTGATCTAGTGCAAAATGTCCCTGCCCACGGCAGGGGAGTTGGACTACATGACCTTTAAAGGTCCCTTCCAACCTAAACTATTCTATGATTCTTTGATTCTATGATCTGTGTGATGATGGGATCAATGTACCCAAGAAGCTTTTTGCTTTAGACAAAATCTTCTAGTCAAAGACAAAAGTTAACATATTAATGCAGGCCTTTTATCTCTGTGTGATAAAGCAGTACCTATGGTACAGAAATTTCTGTCATATTTTCTATGTTGGGACATTGTAAGACGCTTTGCAAACATTTAGGAATGATTGGTGACATGGAATGGTTGATTCACTTGCTCAAGGGGATGGATAATGTGCAGAAAAGCTGTAGCTTCCAGGCTACCAGTTCTGTCGTTACACTGAAGCAAGATGTTCCCTTCATAAGACATGTCCTCTCAGGTGTTTTTAAATGCATTTTGCATGCCTGGAAGAAATGCGTACAGCTTTCCCACTACACCTGAAACAATGCTGAGTTCTTCACCTTCACTTTCTTGCAGTAAATAATGATGTACAAGCAACAACTTCCTCCTAAGGAGAGGAGGGAAAACAATGTCCTTTCGGGGAAACAATGGCCTCTCAGTTCCTAAGAGAGTGTGTGTGGCACTTATACTATGATATCCAAAGGGTAGAGCAATTCAAATGATCTAGTGGGAAAAAAAAACACTGGCTCAATTCCTGCCTGAACCAGTGATGCCTGGGATAAGCTCACGCAAGTTGTAATATGAAGACATCTGTTAGGTGGAGTTGGGATTAAGCACTTAGGGCCAGCAGAGGAGGAGTGAACAGTACAGTTTTCGTTCTGCTTGGAACTACAAACGTCCCTGTGGTTAAACATGAGAACTTGTGCATGCTCAGAGCACGTAAGCCCCTGAGCTCTGTAGCTGCTCAGCAGCACCTGGGTAACTCTCTGGTCCATGGAGGGGTCCAGCCTGGATGGCATTCCCAGGCAGCATCCAGTACTGAGCTTAGCACAAAAACTGCTGGCGGAGGGGAGCATGAAATGCCTGTTGGGGCTTGTGGGCCTGTGAGCGTAGAGTAAGTTAAGTGAATTAACATACAATCACATTTTGATGCCCAAACAAGTGAACTGAGTCAGTCCTTTAATCTGCTGTACTTCTCTTTTTCCTTTCTGTGAAGTAGAAATAGCAGATTCCTACCTGATGAGGTTTTATGAGGTTAATAGCTACGAAGTGCCCAGGCACTCTGATGATGCGGGCTGTATAAGCACAAAGATATTATGCAAGCAGAGCAATGCCAAATACTTGATGCAAATTCCTTGCTCCCAGCCTGATTTCCTCTCTTCCATTGCACAGTTTCTCTGCCAAGTAAATATACTCCTTTGAGACAAAAATACTGGCCCCCCTGCCTAAAGTATCCTGGTTGAATTACCAGTTGTGTTTGTGGCATTCCTTCTTGGTATGTGTACGCGTATAAATATGTTCGAGTTTTAGGCAGGTCCTCGGGAGACTCTCCTCTTACATGGTAAAAGGAGAGCGTTGCTCTCCTGTTTTGTGATGTCGTAGTAGTGCAAAGACAAGCTTATTCATGTTAGTCAATGATAGGTGACCTAATTGAGACTGAAGTGGAAAAAAATCACTGATTTTGCTAAATTGCCTAAACATGCTGGTTTTGGAAAACTGCTCAGATTACCTTTCAGTCCTCTTGAAAAGATTGTTCCTGATGCACAGGTTTAAATACACTAACCACTTGTCCCTGACAATGTTTGCCAAGCTCAGATGTATCTTTGTGAATAAAATGAGAACTACAGGCAATGGAAATGCTCTATTTTTTACTCTTTTTGTTTATGCTAAATGGCAATGATGCTAGTGTCATTGTAGAGTTTCTTGGAGAAATTATAGTGTAAAATATCAAGGCGTTCCCTTAAAAAAGAAAAGTCATTACAAGTGTAGCAAATATCGGATCATTTAGTTGTGTAGAGCCTGAAGCTAAACTGGATGCTGATTGAGTATGAAATGTTTATGTTGGGGACGGAAGAACTGATATGGGAAGCCACGTTCTTTTGCTTTATATTTTCAAGGGGCAAGTATTAGTTGTATAAGCATATGATTTTCCATACTCCTCATACATGTGTTTGCTTTTTAAGTATTCTGTCTTGTTCCTTAACGTCACTTGTCTTTACTGAATGCCTTGAAATAGATCCAGATGTGCGCTGGATGACTTTGCATGGCCCAGAAACCTACAGAGAGCTATGCCCTGATATCACACAGCTCTAAATGGTGCTGCTTGTTTTCCAACGTTGAGGCTGTAGCTTTGATCTGAATAGGATAGTTGTGCCAAGGAATGCTCAGTCATAGTCGCTCGCTTTTGTGCTGCTGAACACAAAGGCACGTGTGCAAGATGGATTTTAAATTGCCTTAGTTTTCACTTGGTCTTATTCAGGAAAAACTGACAGAGATGTCTGTAAGAGCTTCTGTGCATAATTGGTGGGGAAGAAAAATAATGCTATGAATACAGCAAAACAAACCAAAGTGCAGTTTCCTGGGATGTATTGGTATGTTGATAAATAATACTCCTTGTATTTCTGTGTTCACTGCATTGTCACCCCAGGATTGGGAGCTTTCTGAAACACTGTGCCTGGTTATTCTCTCACGTAGGCCATGAGTCAGGAGTGGTTCTACTGGAAGAAGCAGAGTGGATTGGTACAGCTGATCTAAAATGAGTTTAAGTGGGTGGAGAGACCTGGGGAGTTGGTATGGTAAAAGCAGCAGGGGCTGTCTAATTACATTAATCCCATTCTTATCCTGAAGCATTGACCGCTAATAAGGCAGTGGAGCCGGGGTTTAGAAAGTGCCCCTGTAGTTCTGAAACTCTCCCAAACAGAAAAAGATGACTTTTCTCATTACTCACCACAGCCATGCACCTGTTTGGCCTAAACTGGCACCTGCAGCCGATGGAAGGGCAGATGTATGAAATCACGGAAGACACAGCCAGCAGTTGGCCAGTGCCAACGGACGTCTCCTTATATCCTTCGGGGGGCACAGGGTTAGAGTTACCTGACAGGAAAGGCAAAGGAGCCAGTGAAGGTATGGTTGGTGTGTGTCCATGTTGTGAGTCTTCTGTCTGCCTCTGAACTCCAGCCATCCAATCTCATGTTCCATTACCCTCAATGCTGACATCATCAGGTGCTTTTTCCAGTCTTTCACATCTAGAACTAGTAGTCGTCGGTCGTGTTTCCATATGTTTCTAAGTTTCATACTCTTCTGATGTCAACTAATGTGATAAAACTGTGTGCAACCCTCACCACACATCTAAGGCATTCTCAAGGTGGAACCGTTTGCACCATATCTCACAGGCTACAGAAGGCCATCATGAAAACCCTGCCTCAGGTGGCTGTTTTCATGGGAAAAAAACATGTCATGAAAATTAAATGATTCCATGAGCATTGGATCAAGCTTTCTCTACAGCAGTACAAAAGTGTTTGGGTTTGCCTACTCATTGCCACCTAATACCAAATGTTTTGAGGACCAAAATATTTACTAAGAGCTATTACACTGTGAGTTTTGTCACTCCAGAGTTGGA
The DNA here is from genome assembly GCF_963924245.1 of Chroicocephalus ridibundus. NCBI lineage: Eukaryota > Metazoa > Chordata > Aves > Charadriiformes > Laridae > Chroicocephalus > Chroicocephalus ridibundus. The sequence goes on from NC_086284.1 coordinate 5,882,904, forward strand.
CATGGTTTTGCAAAAGTGGCCAGATAAAGGGAGTCTGTCACAATGTTGACAGCTTGCAATCTTAACTCAAATTAGCAGCAACTGCTGGTTTGTCAATTCAGCAGTGCATTATCCAGCAGCTTTACATCTTACTGGGCTTTCTATAGAGGCAGCACTGCCAAAACCACCTGCAAGCTCTGCAAAGGAGAGGTGTTTTATCATTCCCAAGACTTAGCTGGAGAAATGAGAAATTCAAATTTTCAGAAAGCTCTTTTGTTTGTATGTCACGCTTCTTTATATGAGGCTAACAGATTCCAGTGAAATCGAAGTCATTGGCTATTTTTGGTAGTTATTTTGGGGGAGGAAGTTTTGTAGGTAAGAGATAAGAATTGTGCTACTGTTCTGGCAACTCATTGAACTCAAAAGTTTCCACAGAGTTCCCTAGACTTTGGCTGAAAGCCTGTGTTTACATGTTTAATTTAAATTAATTGTAGTATTTTTTTTTCTTTAAGAGCTTATCTGTCTTTATTAGTCCAAACAAAGGCCATAATTATGTGTGTTCCTTAAAACAGTGTATTTACTGTCAACTGATGGCTGACATCAAGTTGCTACAAGGAAAAATCAGCTACATGGGATATTCTCAGCAAACCTTACCAGACACTCCAGCAAGCTGCAGATGTCCCTGCTGGTGTATTCAAAAATACTTCACGACAGATCCTTTTTTTTTTTCCTTCCAACATGCCTTATGTTTTATGTTTTATTTTTGAAACATCTAGTTTTGATCTGTCCATTTCCTTTTAAAAGTCCAAATGAAAATAAATGGATGTATCCCAAACTGCCGTCCAAGTCAAAGACCTCCACTTGATTTCTTTTTCAGCCACGCTTACCGTCACAGCAGTAGAAGTTTCAATTGCTGCCAAAAAGCTCTGCTAAAAGAGAAATCTGGGAAATACCCTAGTTATGTCATTAGAAGACCCCTTAAGATAGTACTTTGTACAGATCTTAGGGAATCTTTGGGTTTTAGAGGAGAATAACTTGTCCTGACTAAAAAACACATTAGGAGAAGGTCTTTCTTGCAGGAGTATCCTGTCCAGCCTTCAAAGGCAGTGCTCTCCCCATCAGATGACCATATAACTAATTCTGGACTAGCAGTGTTGCATGGCTGCTATTCTAAAGCAGAATGCTGAAATTTATATATAAAAAAAAAATGCATTGAAATATATTTGAAAGTCTCCTTGATCCCAGTGAGATCGGCTGGAACGTGTTAGAATTTCCGTACAGCTGATGGGAATGAATCATTGCCGATGTCTTGCCAGTTCTCCACATTCAGTCTCATCTGTGGCTCCGCTCCAGCACTGCGTTTACCTGTGTTTAAACCCATCCCTATTTACCAAAGCACTTAATCACATGCTTATACTTAAGCATGTAATTAACTGCAATTGAAGTCAGAGAAATGGAAGCCAGTTCTTAAGTGTTTTGATGAGTCAGGGTACCTTGCTGTCAAAAACACAAGCAAATCCATCAAAATGAAATAGTTCATTTTGATATCCAAATAAATTAGGAATAGTTGCTACGGCAACTAGAAAGTTCAAGGTGAATGTGTGGAAAGAGCAAAGTAATTGGCAGCCCAATTAAGAATTCAGACCTGAAGTTAATTTTAGGGAGTCAGATATTCTGATTAAAACCTAATTTCTGGTTAGGAGCTGAAATGGCTTTCTTATTGTACTTTCTTTATGAAGTATCCAGTCCATAGGGCCTGATGTTACTCTAGGCTAAACCTGATGAAAGAGGGATGGATTTCAGGGGCTGAATTCAGCCTGGTGAAGAGAGCCTTCCTTTGGGCTTCTATTTCGGGATAAATGTCACCCGCTGGCAACATGATATGACAGCTCTTAGGATATCAGCTTCTCAGGCGTACAGCTGGCCACCAAGAGGAGACATGAACTTTGTAATTGCGTGTACAAACAATTATTTCTGTGCAATTGAATCAATCGCAGAAGCATTTTTGCTCGCCGGAGCAAGTGCTGCTGTCTGTACAGGCAGAATCCGTGCTGTGCTCACTTTCTGCAGGCTACCCCTTGCATAGCAACGTCTATCGTATTCACTTCTCACCTTCCCTGATTCACTCCGCTGTACGGTCTTTAATTAATGGGCAATCATATCAAATGCTTTAGGTTTTCATCTGAATTTCTAAGAATCTATAAAGCATGTCAGTGGTAATCAGAAAAATATATCCTTCATTTGAACCAAAACATAGGGTGTCTTTAGCTCTTTCTTAATAGAATCCTGAATCTTTCCATCTTACAATAATGGAATAACAAACTTTGCATGAAGGCATGGGAACTTTCCTTTAATCCTGCCAGCGTGAAAAGTAATTTTAGTACGCCAAATAAATATTAACAGTCCAGTTGATAAAATAATCCCCTTCGGAATCAAGCTAGTTGATTTTCATTGGACAATTGAACTCTGTCAGCACAAAATGATTTGGAAGGAATGTCCGTTTACCTAAGCTGCTTCTGATTGTTAATATACACTTTGACTAAAAAAGGTTAAAGAGTCAGCACATTTCCCCCCTGTATTTATTTGAATGCGATATAGGAAGATAAGTGAGGATCTTATAAAATTATCAGTAGCATTTTTCCTATGAACACATGTACAGCCTTTGCTTTCTGGACTGTGCTGGTATGTGTAATACTTCTGCCACAAGATAGCACAGAAATGAAACAGGCCATCAAGCCCCTCTCCCACAGTGCACTTAAGCAGTTGCTAACTTTAAATAAGGGCTTAGTCTTATGTGGACCAAAAGTTCTGCTAAAAAGTTTTACATAAGTAAAAACAAAACAAAAAAAAGAAAAAAAAAGAGAGAAAAAATTCTCCATCCTACGAAGAAACATCTTCAGGGGCTTCTTTTGTTAATAGTTAATATGCATATAATTTCTATAGGGATTTTACAGAAACAATTTGTGTCTGTTTCTCCTGGAGAGTTTATATTGGGGTGAAATATAGAGAAGTTTAAGGAAATACTATCATTAGTATTACATAATATTAAAGGAAATATTATAATTTGAAACAATAAAATGAAAGGTTGTTCTACCAATCACCTTTTCAACACGACAAGTAAATTCTAAGATTATTTGACTCGAATTCATGATGGATGGGAAAAGATATTTTTGTTTCCCATTTCCCAAATGTCAGTTCTGGAAGAAAAAAAATCTGACAATGTGATTTTTCTACAAAAGCTTGTGTGTTTCTGAAAGTTCCCTTCTCATTTTGTTAGAATCGCTTGATCTGTGAAACAGAGAGTAGTTTGCTGTAACGGCAGGGAGATAAGACAACAAAATCATTTGAATTTCTAAAATGAATAATTAGTCCTTGTTGGTGACATGATGCTGTCCTTACTAAAGCCAAAATATTTCAGGTGACACTACTGCATACTTTTTAACTAGAAGTGTCCTTAAATAAAGGCTGTTTGCTAAGCAGTTGCCTTTGTCATGGTGTTTATGCACTGCAGGTAAAGCCGTGGCCACTGCTTATAGCAAAGGCTGAAAAGGCATTTAGTTTTCATTCCCTGGACTTCCTTTGGGTCCTGATTTTTGAAGCGGTCACCAGTTTGGAGAACTGTGAGTGTATGAATTTCTAACCTGGAATTTCTCAGACGTGTTTTTCAGGGATGCTGAGCTCCTTGCTGACTCCCTTGGACGTTATGGCATGTACCGATTGCCATCCGGATACCCCGGCTCTCCAGCCTGGTGGTCGCTTTAAGAAACAGATGCCTCCATTTGTTCATCTTCTGAAAGAAGATGGATAATCGTAACACACTTTACGGATTGTATTGAAACCCAATTAAAACCTCTCATGTTTCTTAGCAGATATTACTCAAGTGCAGGGTATGATTTACTTCATTTCTCTCAGTCCTTTTTTTTCTTTAGCTTTTTATGGACTGTTGAACAAATTTCAAATACTGTTACCACTGTCAAGAACTGAGTTAATAGAGAAACATTTTCCTTTCCCCACTTAGGCATCGTTCATGCTGCTGTTCTCCACACTACCATTCCATTCTGTGACACGCGTCTACCTCACTATTACTACACTTCTCTTTGCTAATTTAGTAATGACTTCTCCATCCGTGAGCCTGTATTCACTTAGGATATAATGTCAGATGATTTATTCTTATCTCCACAATGTAATTACACACTCTCTGATGTTACAATTTAAACAAAAGGCCATTTCTCTCCAGGTTGCTCTTCCCACATTCATGTTTTCAAACAAAACAGTTACTGAAGCCAGGAATAACCTAGCCAGTTTTTCCTCCCATAATCATATGGATTGTCTATACGAAGTACTCTGAAGACCTGAGGACACTAATAGGCTGTTTCTCAGAAATACCAGTATGATTGGATTACTTTTAGGATCTCAGGCTAATCCAAGATTTTTGTTCCTGTGTTTTGGCAGGAAAGCCCAGTAGTTTCTTTCCAGACGACAGTTTTATAGACTCTGGAGAAATTGATGTTGGCAGACGAGCCACACAGAAGATCCCTCCTGGTATCTTTTGGAGATCTCAGGTGTTCATCGACCACCCAGTGCATCTGAAATTCAACGTGTCTTTAGGAAAGGCTGCTCTGGTTGGCATCTATGGCAGAAAAGGCCTCCCACCGTCACATACACAGGTAATGGGACCTCATTTTAAATACTAGTTGTCTTAAATTGCATGGGTTTTTTATGGCTTATTGTTTTATTTCTGCTATTTCTTTCAAGAATTTGTTGCTTTCTTGCAAGATGTTAAAGGTCATCCACCTGGAGAAAGATAAACAAGTGACAGTTGCAAAATTTACAGACATTAACCTGGTGGGCTGTAGGCACAGGCAGAGCAGGCGGTTGCCTAAGGCAGCAAGCTGCCAGGGGAGGAAAAGGGTTTTGTGGGCTGTTGGTCACTGAGGGTAGCAGCCGGTTGCTCCTAGCGGCATGAGATACCACCTTCTCCATCCAGTGCCCCTTGCAGCAGCAAGCCACACTGCAACTGCATCAAAAAGAATCATCTATTAAGCAGTCTTGAAGAATGAGGGTGGTGAGACACTGGCCCCGGTTGCCCAGAGAGGTGGTGGAGGCCCCATCCCTGGAGACGTTCAAGGCCAGGCTTGATGAGGCTCTGAGCAACCTGATCTAGTTGAAGATGTCCCTGCTCACTGCAGGGGGGTTGGACTAGATGGCCTTTAAAGGTCCCTTCCAACCCAACACGTTCTGTGATTCTATGATCTCGGGTCTGTCTCCCTCTTTCAGCCTCTGCCTTTCCCCCTGCACGGTAAGAGCAGCAGGACCCCAGTCACTTACCCTCACGGGAGCAAGATTCACTTGTGTCTTCTGTACTGAAATGCCTTGAGCCAACTCTTCACATCATGCATGTTGACTGTCAGGTTAGATCGAGATTGGTCAGGGCCCAGTAATTGGTGTGTAACCAACAAAATCTTAGGCAGAAATCAAAATTTAGTTATTACTCTGTAGGACTAAAATGAAAGCAGTTGCTTTTCTTGACACACCTTGTCAAAAACCATGTCAAGAAATCACTTTCTGGGAAAAACTCCGAAGATCCCTTAAATAAGGATTTTGTATATTATATTATCTACTTTCCATTTCAATTTCTAAGCTGCTCTTAACCAGATTGATTAATACATTAGGGCATAACTTTCATTGGCAATGCGAAGCATCTTACTCCCACTTGCATCGGCAAGTTATCAAAGTATTACCAGATTTATATTAATTTCATAACATACCCTTGCCTCCATTATTAACTGAAAAGCCTAGCAACCAACACAACTATTTCAGATTTATAGAAATACCCTGCCTTTTTTTCTTTCTTTTTGAACAAACAAATATATTTATTACAATCTTTCTGGGTAATATGGTATTTCCTACATATTAACACACCTGTAACTTATTTATGTCAAAGAGGTGTCATAAATCTACACTTCCTCTGCCTATTTTTCTGCAGAATTAAAATATTTCAATAGGATCAGCAGGTCGTAAATTCAGTGACACAGTAGTGCTGTTATTGCCCATTTTTAATCAGTCTCTTTTTACAGGGAGTTTCAAACGTTTAAAACTTAAAGCTCCTGTATTATTTAAATAAAAACTCAAGTCATGGTTGCATAATACTAACTGTAGATCAGAAGTCGGTATTGATTTTACTTGTTTTTTATCATTATTAATTTCTGTTATGGATCAGGAGTTATTACATTAATAGTTTCAATTGTTTAAATAACAAATGTAAAATTTAACACCTAAACCTCAAGTCTATTGACCTTAAAACAAAATCTTTATTTTTAGCAGGACACTATACCCAACCATAGTAATGCCATCAGCAATTAAGAAGCCCATACGACTTCACCATTGCTGTTGGTTTTTTTTCTTTCACCTCATTTTTGCTGGGATATTCTGAGCAATTTGTCAGAGTCAGGACCTTTCCCATTTAAAACAGCGTGGTTGTGTATCAGTGGTTGTGTTTAAGTTGACGCCTCAGTTGAGAATGAGATGTTCAATGTGGGATGTGGCACTTGTTTGTCAATATTACATTCTGGAGGAGGCGATGCGCTTGTTCAGAATCCTCGTAAGTGCTGTTTTTTCTGTAGCCACTAATTGAGAGTTGCCAAGTCTATTAAAAAATCATCCTCTCAACCAAAATATCACCAAAAATAACCAGAGGGAGAGTTTATTCAAACAATAAAAATCATAGTACACTGATAGGTCATAAAACTGGTCCTGCTCTGAAGAAATAACTCAATGAAGCTGCAGATATTGAACCAATGTTGATTTATTACTTGTTAATATTTAATTTTGGTTTTAAATTATCCCTTTTTGTAGATTTATTATTTTATAAACCTGCTGTCAATAAAAAACATTGTTCTCCTTCTGTATATTTTTATATGATGTTCAATCTCACCATAGTTTATTAGTCTTAGGAGTCTTAGGAGTCATTAAATAGGTAACCTGTTTTCTGTGCTGAAATTGTAAACTTGTCTGTCATAGTTAATACATATTACACAAATCTCATCTTTTCTTTTGCATAATCCAGAGTATCTCCTGCACCCCATAAATGTACTCAATGAGTTTTATATTTCCAAATTTTGTAAGGAATTTCGTAAACAAGACTTTGGCAAAATGTCTGCTTAGATCAGTGATACAGTCTCCCTTGTATGAATTTAATAAAGGGTCAATTATTTTTCCCCAACCTATCTAGTTGATGGCAGTAGTAAAATTCTAGCTGATAATGAGGTTTTCTTCTGTGTTAATCAGGTATTTCTTCCATTTAGAAAATCCATCTTCTGTAGCGTGAGCCTTAGTATATATTCCTGGATTTGGTAAAATGTTAAAAGCCATATTTACCCATGCTAAAACAACAAACTATTCCAGATTCTAGTTGAGAAACTTTCTCTGCCTGTGGTGATCTATCTTCTAGTCAAGGTTGCCAACAACCATGGACCCCAATAAGTAGGAAGAAATTGCGAGCTCCAAATTTCCGTAGTCTTAGAAATAGATCCTGCAGAAGCCTAAAATAGTTTACTGTTAACTAAAGGCATTTCTTCTCATTCTTCTCAACAAATCATAATAAAAGTTACATAATTTGATTATAGTCTATTAGATTTAATATTCCTAGATCAAATAATTTTTTAAACTCTTTTTAACCTAGGCCAAATTTTGTTAATCATAGATTTTAGGGATTGGCCATCACAGCGTGTGGGAGGCATTTTTCCATTTGTACGATTTGAATTGATTAATGTGATATTTTATCTACAATTTCCTTGCTTGCAATAACTCTAATTGCATATTACAAATCCCTGAATATATTAAAATGCAATAAAGCACAATCCATGTGTGGTTCAATTAATATTTACAGCTAGTAACTAGTAACTTTGCAAAGTCATCAACATCCACAGCAGCATCCTGCAAATATTTATAAAAATAAATTTTCACTTTTGGTAGGAAACCCTAAGCAAGCATAACCCAAATTGGACTGTAACAGCAGCAGCTCACCGTAGCTGGGTACGAGCTTATTTGACCAACTGGATGAAAGAAGCAAAACCCAGTGGAGTCAGGGAACAGAAAAATCTAAGCTGTGCCTCAGCTGCTGGGTTCTGCTCGCAGGATGTCCTGTTCACCTACACACACGATAAAAGTCGTGCTAGAGAAGGTTCACTTAACATCGGTGGTGTCTGCTAGCTTTCTATCTGACTCGTCCCATTGATATATTACCAGACAAAATACAATTATTGCAGAAAGTCGGTGGAAAGTTATTTAAATAGGGAACTAAATGTAGTTGCAATACGAGTAGCAAAACCATAGTAGTTGTTCAGCTGAAGTTACCCTGGTGAAAAATAAATATGTCCTTTTGAGGAAAACAAAAGCCACCCCCTAAATGGGACTTTTATATATCACTTTATCGCTTTTCCATCTTCATCTTCTATGATCTTTAAACCACTTTTGCTATTGCTAACCCTTGCTGGCTAAGCAAGATACTTCTGGAAAACCTCTACCAGAATTTACTTACAAATACCTCTTCTCTTTTTCTTGGACACCCATAGCAATTCTGGCAAACAACCCGGGCTAGACTAGATACATTTTGCTGTCTATTTTCCTTATTATCCACGACACAAAAAAGCTAAAAAAGAAGCTTCTTGTCATCATACTTACAGTGCAATTTAGGCATGGTACCTGGACCTCATGTTTCCCTGCCTAAGTGAGAACACATCAGTAGGGTCAATATGCCCTAAGTCACATTCTAAATAAAGATCATTTTTCAATTCGTATAATTACAGAAACATACATTCATATACAAGCTATTTCCAAAATGGTTACTTTCAGGAGATCCATCAACATGCTTGAGTTTTACCAGAGAAAATTCCTGTTTATGATGCTTCTGTAGATGTATGTTTCTAATAGTTGATGTGAAGTGTGTCTGTCTCCTTCATAAGACAGACCCAGACCAAGAGACTAAGCGTGAGGAAGCCTGAAACAGATACAACCATCACTCTTTTTTATGTTTCAGTTTGACTTTGTCGAGCTCCTTGATGGAAGACGTCTACTGACACAGGAGGCGAGAAGCTTAGAAGGACCTCAACGGCAACACCGAGCTTTTGTGCCCTTGTCCAGCCATGAGACAGGCTTTATCCAGTATTTAGATTCAGGAATATGGCATTTAGCCTTCTACAATGATGGCAAGGAATCGGAAGTGGTTTCTTTTCTTACTACTGCTATTGGTAAGGATTTCCTGTATTATTCCTAAGCGCCTAAATATGCCTTGAGGCCAGGTATTAACGCACATACTCAAATTGCAGGGTACCTTTGTGTGGTTTCAGAGAGAATGCTTGTAGGGGATGTATTTAGCAACAGGCTGAATACCGTTAGGCCATAAATATCTCGTAATTATTTTGTAGGCCTTTTTAGTAACTATATCCGTAACGAGATTCTACCCAGTGCCAAAGATGGATTACAAGCTTGAAATTCTCTGCTTCCTTTTATTCCTTTGATCTTCGTTTTTATTTAGGTTTTTTATTTGGTTGGTTGGGCTTTTTCTCTTTCTGGAGCAGAGGTGTAGGAATGATTGAAGAGCACACAGCAGCACCGTGCAACAGTTTTGTGTGACAGACAGTCCTGCCGTTGAGCGCTGTCAAAACTACTCAAGCTGGAGTTCAGGCAGATTACTGGCTTTGAAACTCCAATAAAGAGCACTGCAAGGCTTGATAATAGGAGCCACTATAACAGGAATCTTTGTTTCTCCTTGCTAACAGAAAGAAGCTGAGATTTCTTAAGAAGAACAAATTAACTAAACAGGTCTCTCGGTTTCCCTGGCAGTGAAGTGCGCTGCCAGTTCAGCGCAAAGGCACCGATGTGTTGCTGTTCGAGGAGGAAAGGATGCTGCCTGTGGGCTGCCTGACAGCTGAGCACACTGGGTCTTCTTCTTCTGTTTCTGATGCAATAATATTTCATTTTAAATTTGACTGACCTGCTGAAACTTCATATACCCAAATTCGTTCGGTTCTAATTTAAGGATTGCTCCATAGAGCTAGCACTCAGCTTTCTTCTAGCCGCGGTGATTGTTTAATGGACTTTTTTTCTTTGCTGAAAAAGGCAGACTCATTCCAAAGCTGCCATTAATCCCTCTCCCAGAAGAGGCATTGGTGCTGAGTCTCAGCTGTCTGCAATAGTTACCTAAGAGCTATGGGCTGTAATTTGTCTTGGCAGGTTAATTAAAAGTTTAAGTCTTATTAAAGCAAAGTCATTAAGATCCCAATATTCCGTTTTAGCACTAAAGTTTATTTAATGCAGAAGTGGAAACACTGCTGTAACACTCAGTGTTAAATTTAAAACCTGGAAATGCACATGTTCAGTCCTGTTCACAGTTAAGCAACACCAGAAACAGTTGCATGTTAGCTTATGACATTGAAGTCTTGCTCTATAGAATGCAGATTTACTTTCATTTAGTTTGCCTTAGCAATTTGAGTTTTTGCTTACACTGACCACCTTCTGCCCAAAAGAACCTCGAGGTATTCTTCTGAAAGTGACTTTTTTTTTCCTTGTCTAAGAATGTCTGCAGTTTAAAATTTCCCATCACAGGAAAATCAGTAAGGCTGTCACAGCAGAAAACACTTTCGAAGCACAGTCACTAGTTCTTGTTTTCAAAGTGATGCTAAGTGATGTTCTAGCCAGACTTTTCTCTTGGCCTCGTTGCACTAACATGAGGTGATGAGGAAAGGACAAAACATTCATAATTTGCCTTTCAACAGTAGGGGAATTGTGTGGGTGAGCAGCGCGTCAGACTGTCTTTAAGACAATCCTATTTTTTTTTTGCTTACACTCCACTGTACCTTCATGACCATATGATAAGCAGAACAATCCATGTTTGACCTTGAATCATTCTGTCTTTCATTACAAGGAAGTTTTCTTTTGCTATACAAGAGAGAGCTTGGCCCTCGCAGCAGTGAGAGACTGGCCCAGGTTGCCCAGAGAGGTGGTGGAGGCCCCATCCCTGGAGACATTCAAGGCCAGGCTGGATGAGGCTCTGAGCAACCTGATCTAGTTGAAGATGTCCCTGCTCACCGCAGGGGGGTTGGACTAGATGGCCTTTAAAGGTCCCTTCCAACCCAACACATTCTATGATTCTATATGTGAGGGCGGTGAGGCACTGGAACAGGTTGCCCAGAGAAGCTGTGGCTGCTCCATCCCTGGAGGGGTTCAAGGCCAGGTTGGACGGGGCTTGGAGCAACCTGGTCTGGTGGGAGGTGTCCCTGCCCAGGGCAGGGCGTTGGAACTGGATGATCTTTAATGTCCCTTGAACCCAAACCATTCTGTGATTCTATATGTGGGAATCACGTTGCCCACTGGCAGCTGTATAGCAACCCAAAGCTCTAGTGTACAGGAAACTGTTTAGGTACAAGCTGTACACTTTGAAACTCACTTGAGATAAGTAAAAATTTTAGATAGGAAGATGTGGTTTCTTGGCTAGAATTTGGCCAGAGAAGTGCAGCACTTTTATAAGTACCATAAAAAAATGTAATAGCCTTGACAACTTGGTACTTTTCTTAGCCTATATTTCAACAGCTTATTTAAAAAAAAACAAAAAAGATAAATCAAGGCAGGTGTTCTGTGTAAATGTACTGTAATGCTTCAGAATCTTTCTAGTGTATTCATGAGGTCTGGCAAGACATGGTTGCTAGATTTTAAGTCTATAAATACTATAGTACTGTAGTGTTATAATTTTTGTCGGTGCCAGAGTAAAGAGGATACAGCAACCTGACACAGTGTTTATGAAACAGGGTGTAAAATAGCAATGCCAAACAAATAAATCAAGTCACACGTGATGTGAGCCTTAGATCTTTCTGTGTGGGGTGAGGAACCTGCAGAGGAGTTGTGTTGACTGTCAGAGGCAAGCTGCCATTTTAATTTGATTTTTGTGGCAGGAGCATATAGAAAAATCTCCCTTTATTATTGCACAGACATAGTGCTTACAGTGAGAGTGTGTTTGAAAAGTATAGCTGCAGGAAGAAGTAGGATCCGGTGATCTGAGAAGAGGACCAGCAGCCTGGAACTCCTGAATTCTGATTGATGTGCTAATTCCAACCCAGCCCAGGCTCACGCTTCAGCTGCCCACCATGGAAAACTGAGGAGAATGACATTTCCCCAGAGATGCTGCGAAGTTGATAGAACTGCTGGGAAACTGCATTAAGCATTAATTAATAATCACGGATAATAGTCGAAAGCACAAAATTGATAATGGTGATCATAACGATAAGTTCATAAAGCCAAACCATGCAGTCATTCCTCGGGGAACCCCCGCTGTGAGTGAGGACTCACCTGAGAAAAGGACCATCGCTTTTGCTCCAGCCGTAAAAACGTTGAATGGAAAGGGTGCTGATTTTCCCAGTATATCTGCTATGTTCCAAGAGGCTGAACTTTTCAGAGCCAACAAAATCATTGCAGGCTCTGTATGACGATATCTGCTGCAATTACTGTGCAGCGCTTGTCTGGAATGATTTAGCCTCCATTATTCTAGAGAAAACTGGAGGAAAATGGGAAAAAAGCATCTGTATTCCCGGTTTGATAACAGACAGTTAATTTCCTAAATTGTAAGGCTGTCCATCATACAATTTTGGAACCTGGATATAGCTATAACTAAATCCACTCAGGAATATTAGCGCTGATTTTGAGGGCAGGAGATGGCAGTTTAGCCTGTTTTCTAAAAGGATGTGGAATCATCCTGACTAAAGAGTTAGGTAGTGTCAAATCGTGTGCCTGTTACATTCCACTGCACGCAAACCTGGGGAAAATACAGCATCGTTACGCCTGTCAGAGCTTATACTTCTGCATAATACAGGCAATTCATGTGGAGGGGAAAATAAAAGATTATTCTGGGAAAGTTTTCATCTTTTAATAGCATCTTTATATCCCATTCCTCTGAATTACAATGCAAGACGTTATAAAGGAATGGACAATCAAGGTCTCTCAATAATAAATTAACCTTTTTGTAAATTACATTGGTGGCACTCTCTGCAATTTCTAATAGAAACACTTCTCTGAAAAGTGCCGTGTGGATTCACCTCTGCTTGATAGTGGTGATTTATTCAGGGCAATCTTGTGGAAGTGGAGCAAAATAGTAGGCTGAGGAGTCAGCTGGAATGAGCACATCTGAGGCAGAGATGTTGGCCAAAAATCTGCTCAGTGGAAGGAAGATACATCTGAAAGCCTGAAAACAGCATCCACAGTCAGAGAGAACGCGTCTTCCAGCAGCTGTTACTGCTGAGCTCAGGCAAGCTTGGCTGCGCAGGGCCACTGAGTAATCAAAAGGAAAAGCAAAATCAGCTGTCTGTGAGAGGAGAGCATCTCTGTTTACCAGCATGTCACCCAACAAGCAACAGGGAACACACGTAGAACACCCATGGTAGGATGCCAGGTTTTATCTCGCTTTTATCTTCTGCAAGACACAAGGCTTAAGTTTAAGAAAAGGACCGTTGTTCCTCCTGCCCCCTCCACTCCCCATAAAGAAAACTACCGTAAGTACTTTTCCTCCATCAAAGCGCAAAGCGAGCTGGAGGTGTTATTTACAAGGGGCCGCCGGCACATACAGCACTTCGCAATATACGTCAAAAGGCAAGTTCCCTTCCTAAAATATAACCCACCCCCATCCAGTCCCCGGGACAGCAGTTCACGCACAAGGAGGATACCAACAGAGGAGCACTTCGCAGTAGACTGAGCTTAGAGAGAAAAGGAGAAATTACAGGTCACAGAGGCAAGTGTGGGACTGGGAACTCCTTGTGTGAGAGGTGACAAGAATGACTCTTCCTTAGCTCTGAGTGGAAATGCTTGTTCTTAGCAAAGGGAGAAAGAATAGCCTGAATAGCTCAGATTTGCTCCTCTTTACTTTTGCTGCTTGTATGTAGGCTAACTTAAATTCTATCTACTTCCAATTTAGGGGGGATGCATAAGTGTGATCCACTTACGGTCTCGAAGCCATTCACGTTATTTACACTTGCTTTGCTAATGTCTGGAAAAGTCTAAATTGGTTTCATGTAAATATTGAGGAGGCAGGATAGTGTGCAGACTAACACGGGGTGTCATCTTTTCTGGCTTACACTTTCATTTAGCTCCTTAATGCCTGAGTTGCTTGACTTAAAAAACTCCCCCATGTATGATTAGATCTTCAGGACTCTGAGTGAGGAAAAGGGATTTTAATGTCCCAACTACCTTTTTCTGCACTTCTCCTTAGGCTATATCCAGCAAAAGAGGCTGAAAGTTTAACAAGTATTTTGCTAAACTTTAACTGTCCCTTTAACTGTAAATGGGACTCCAGCTGCTCCATGGAAGTGCTCAGTTATTACAAGTGTAGTTCTCCCGTATGAATATGGTCATCTTCGCCCTTCCCCTACTTCACAGAGGGACTTCTGAGCACTTCCACCTTGTGGTAATGCTCTACAGATAATTAATTAGTAGCCTTTTCCTTCCCAGACTCACAACTTTTTTCTTGCTCTGCACAGAAAAAGAAATATAGCAGCATATGAGAACCATGGCAGGGGAGGAAAATCGCAACTCCGCTTTTGATGTTATTGATCTCTCTCCTGCAAAATAACAGCAGAGCTTTGCATGCTCTGCAAATAGTTTTTTGCCTCCAGCTCTGTGTGTCCCATTACAAGCCCTTGCTTGACAGACACTCTATCAGATGGTCAGTGCCTTTTTTGATTACCCTCTTGTTGCTGCTCCCTTTTTTTGATGCTTTGTTTCCTGTTTTCTGCTCTTACCCAGCTTCTCTGAGTGCGTTAAAGGTTGTAGGTCTCAGTCAGGTAGTATTTAGAAAAGATACAGTCACTCAATTCAGGTTGGAGGCAAAAAGGGCATTTATGAGTCCCTGCTAGGCTGTGTTAGGGTTTTTTTTATGCCTTGTGAATTTGGTCTCATGGATAACATTAGGTTGATGGGTCTGCTTGATTGAAAACTTACACTTATCCACAGAGAAAGTCCAGGTTTAGCTGCAGCACTACAAGGTGTCTTCCACTAAACATCCAGCTGGCCACAGGAGTTAAGGTCCTTCGGTGAGAATTGAATTAGTCCATGCAGAATGATGGCAAGACGACAAGAGATTGCCACCCCACAGAATCACAGAATCACAGAATGGTAGGGGTCGGAAGGGACCTCTGGAGATCACCCAGTCCAACCCCCTGCCAGAGCAGGGTCACCCAGAGCAGGTTGCACAGGAACGCGTCCAGGTGGGTTTGGAATATCTCCAGAGACGGAGACTCCACCACCTCTCTGGGCAGCCTGTGCCAGGGCTCTGCCACCCTCACAGGAAAGAAGTTCCTCCTTATGTTGAGATGGAACTTCCTATGCTCAAGTTTGTGCCCGTTACCTCTTGTCCTGTCACTGGGCACCACTGAAAAGAGCCTGGCCCCATCCTCCTGACACCCGCCCTTTAAGTATTTCTAAGCATTGATAAGGTCCCCCCTCAGTCATCTGTTTTCCAGACTGAAGAGACCAAATCCCTCAGCCTTTCTTCCTAAGAGAGGTGTTCCAGTCCCCTCATCATCCTGGTGTCCCTTTGCTGTCCCCTCTCCAGCAGTTCCCTGTCCTTCTTGAACCAGGGAGCCCAGAACTGGACACAGCACTGCAGATGCGGCCTCACCGGGGCAGAGTAGAGTGATCTCCATCCTAGCCAAATCCAGCCCAGTCACGTAGGTGGGGTATCACCTGGGGAGACAGAAATGTGGGGTGAACTCCCTCTGCCTAAGCTTTCTGTGAGATGCAAGAATCCCCCTCTCCAAGCAGGTGTAGTCGTGTGCTTGGTGAGATTTCACTTTTTCATCCAGCCTATGTGTAAATCTAATCTGGTTGCTTTATAGGGCTTAATAAAAAGCAAACATAGCCTGAGCCTTCATCTGGAAATGGAAGGAGGGTTGTGCAGAGGTGAAACATTTCATATTACTTTGCACCCCCCGCGCCCAAAGGTTTTCTGTTTGCTGTTCTTGGTGAAACAGTGATGATGTTTTTAGACAGATAGTGATACAGCCCGTAACACTTCAGCACCTAGGAATCAACAATACCTTTATCAGTGCCTCCTTAATCTTTTCACCTTTTTCCTCAAAACTGATGAACAGTCTCATTTCCCAGTGAAGTGAGCCAAGGGGATGAGCGTGTCTCCCTGTCTGCCTTTTCGGATGACTCCTAACAGATGAACTGTTGCTCCTGGTTCTTCAATCCCCTTCAGCTTTAGTCAGTAATGTTTGTACGTGATCCTACGGCACACCGTTCACCGTTCCCTAAATGCTGCCTGCAGCTCTCTGCCTGCTTCTGCTGGAGCTGCAGCACTTCCAAAAAACCTGAAGTCAGACCAATCGTTTCAAATCTACGTGTTATTTGTGATGACCTTTTTTCTCTCTGCAAGCGTCTGCAACAATTCTTACATAAAAACCCTGCTTCCCAAGCCGTAATGGCAGGCAAAATTATTATTTCAGGATTTTTCTTTTGAAGATGTAAGGCATCTCTAATAAAGGGGAAATTAGGGACACATCTCAAAGATAATTAAATAATAAAAAGCCTCTAAAGGTCGGATACTTGGCTGTAAAATCTTCCACAGCTGCTCTTTCCATACAGAGTGTGTCTCTTCATTGACGCTCCGTGAGTAAAAACTAGCAGTAGGAAATTACAGTGTGTAAAGCTAGCTTAGTTTTAAAACAGAGATGAAATAGTTTATTTAATGTTACGCTTGAGCTTTTCCTTGGTTTGTTTATTTTTTTATTTTTTTTTTTTGGTTTGTATATGTGCACTCCTCTTTCAGTAGCTCTTACGATTACAAGTGATAATTTGGGTGGGGAAAATAGACAAGCAGATACATATTTTCATTTATATTGTTGCGCAAAAGAAAGTAAGCGTGTTTGTGAAGTTTGCTTGGATGCCAACAAGTATTCATCTCAGTAGAAATTAGATGTCTGAATGTCTTTAATGATCCAGATTTTGTCTGGTTTCGATCGTGCTTTAAAGTGGTAGAAAAATGAAGGTAGATTTGTCTTTTTGGAAACCTTTGCCTCCATCTGTACTTGCATGGGCTGGTAGCCTTGAACTTGCCTGTCAGCGTGCTGGTTGCAGGCAGGCAAGTTCTCTTGATCTGACAGAGCTTGTACAAAAGGTTTATTGATTGGGGTAATTACTTTAGTTTTAGGGTCAAGAAAAGGTTTATTTAATACTGAAGTTAAAGCCTTTTTCTTTCTTTCTGTTATTTCTGTCCTGTTTTTTTCAGTTCAGTTTTGTTTTTTTTTTTCAGAACAGCAGAATTCTGCCTTAATAACATGGCACATAGTGCTGTCGGAGGGTTTCTGGAGAAATGTGTAAAACAGTGCATATGGTTTTCGTTTTTACACTTTTGTATATAGCTTTTTCCGTGCACCCCAGACTGCAGGCTAATGTAAGCACAGCTTGTTTTATTCCCGTGTCGTATTACCGAGCTGCTGGAGCAGCTCTGGGCAGGCTTTTCATTCTGTGAATGCTCCCCTGCTAAAGCACAGAAATAAGGTTGTGGGAGTTACTCGTCCACTTTGGCAAACAAAAGGAGAACCCTTTCTCTACTAGAACAACAGAATTTTTAAGACTTCATTTTCTAAGGCTGCATTAAAGTGTATGTACTTGCATGTAAGACCACAAAAGGGAACAGAAGCCAAGAACATCAGCACCTCAAGAGTTACTGGACCAATCCCCACTGTCGCATGGGGTGGGATGAGAAGGGCATCGTCTGTACAATAACTCCTGGCGTATGTTGTCTTTTTAAATTATAGTGGCTGGTCTGTGTATTGGATGCGTGACTGATTTCTTTATCTAAGTAAGTGCTACAACTGTCTCAGAAGAAGAGTTAAATGAATTCTGGTAATGTGATTTCTAGAGGGCTTACTGTTGGCTCTGAGAAGGAACCTGATTTGACCAAGTTTGTGCAACGAGTCTGCTAGAGGCAGAAATGGAGCCATGAGTTCTGCTTTTTCTCTGGCCCTGATCAAAGGCCACCGAGAGCTCAATGCCGTTGCCTGAGCACAAGCATCTATGAGCACCTGAAATGCCCCAGGGCACTGAGGGCATCTCTAGAGGGGGGCAGATCTGACGTAAAACCTAGAGGAGACTCAGGTCCTTCTGTAGCAGTGGCTGCAGACCAGGCATCATACTTGAGAGCATGTCCCCAGCACCAGGCACCTACCTACTGCACCTCAGACATCAGTCATTCCAGCCGGTACATCCTTATTTATCCAGCTGGATATATTTGCTAAAGAATTTACGTAAAATGAAACTTGATCTTTAACGCACCCAAAATTAGAACATGACCAAGGTTTCATGGCATTTGTTTGACCAAATGAGATCACATTTGAGGCCCTTCCCATGTGTGTATGCAAGAATGGTTTGGGGTTTTTTCCCCTAGAATACACCAACTTACAACATCATTTAAAATGAAAGTCAAGGCCGGCTTTAGCCTTGCCCTGAGCTACAAGAGCAGAAATTGTCATGTACTGAATGTGAAGTAACTTCCCGCTTGCTAGTGCAGCTCCACAAGTTGAACCCTGAAGGCTGAATAATTGTTGTTTCCTGTATTAGTTTGTAACAATTTATGAGAGTGGGAAGGAACAAAAAAAAAAATAATTTCTTTGCAATCCCTTGGGCAAATTTGGGGTATGAGAGGTTCATTTACTGGAGCAAAATTCAGATTTAAAAATATTCCACCTGCAAAAAAGGAAAACTAGGAAGAAAAGAAATGTTCGCAAGGTGTCTTTCTAGATCTCCACAGCCTTGTCATGTGTATGTTCCAAGCATGGGATTAAAGTGTTATTGTGCTTAGAAGCTGCATTGTTGAAGGAAGAAGTCTTCAGCCCACAGCTACTCTTTGTTTAAAATCATTCACCGATTTTATTTTTTTTTCCCAGCTAGCTTCTAACCTGTGATCACATTTCAAGTGATTTAGAACAGAGGGGTTTTTCAGATGGTCAATGTACGATTCCTTAAGAACTGTATTTCATAGACCCTTTCATGCTTTTAGCATTGCTCACATTCTCAGGGCAGAAAACAGCATTCCCTGTATATCCCGATGAACAGCAGAAATACATTAGCAGGATTTTCTAAATGTTGCCTTCATTCTGGTCCCAGTGAAGTCAAAGGAGATTTTACCATTAACTTAAATGGTGGTATACATAGACGAGTGCCCAAGTGCTTTTGAAATCCCATTATACCTTATGCTTTCAACCATCTGATAGCTTTAGATTATAAGGCATTCTGCACTGAAAAAATTTCTTCTTGAAAAGGATGAAGTAAGAGAAAGGAATAAATCAGGGAGATACAGCTCGCTCTCAAAGGGCAAACCAAATTCAGACCAAATGTGGCATAAACTTCTGAAATCGTTGGGCTTGTTCTCTTCCTTATTTACTCCCCAAACTATTCCCACTTGGTCCCTGTTTCTGTAGCACAGAAGTTCAAAAATAGGGCACCAAAAAGCTGGGTTTGTAGTGTTTCCAGCTGGGCTTGGAGTTGAATGTGCTTGAAATAGTTTGAGAGAGACTGACATTATTGCGGTGAGAGCCACCCGAGTACCTCGAGAGGTATCTCAAGCCAGGCATAGAAGCAAAAGTACAGACATCTCAAGGGAAAATGTGCTCACATGATGTACTGTCAAATTTGGCAAATTCAGCAGCTCTCGATGGTTTCAATAAACAACCCAAAGTGATCCTGAACGCCAAACCTTGTATGCTTCACCATCACCTTTTAAAACCCTCCAGCCTCGAGAGTCACCGCTGGCTTGAGCAAGTATTTGCAGTCTCCGCTGATGGAGATGTGGGGGATCTGCCACTGCAAATGGCTTTGGTTTTGAAAGCTCTTACAGAAAAAGAGTTGGGGGAGAATAACACGCGGTTGGATACTGTGATTGCTGTACTTCACTCTGACTTTGCAGAATCAGGAGAGACTTAAGCAGTTGTTTAAAGGACCGCCTGCCTGTTGCCCTTCTCCTAATTTAGCATCCTGATACCTGCATGTGAAGGTTAGAGCTCCACTGGGGATATGGGAGCAAAGAGGGTTATAGGCATGGGTCTTTAATTAAAACAGACCTCCCAGCCTTCAGAAAAAGAGAAAAAAAATCAAAATCTGGCACAACATCAAGTGGCATTAGCAGTATCAGCATCACACTAGGTGCCCTACAGAAGAGGAAGCTGTGAAAGAGCACTCAGAAATAATGACTGAGTTTCCATGATGCTGTCAAGACTTTCACATCCCTGGCTGCCAGGTGTGGATTACTTGAGCTAGAAATGTAAAAGCCTTATAAAACACAAATGAAGCAGCAAAATTGAAATCTCAGCAGGTGAGGATGTACCATAAGAAGGAATCAGTGGTTTCGAACTTCAGCTGAGGAAGGAAGAGGAGGAGCAAGAGAATACCAGACCCAGCGTTTCCACGTTTCCTTTGTTTCCAGGGCTTTTTTTTTTTTTTTTCCTTTTCTTTTTTCGTGGCTCATAATGTCAAGTCTGATATTTTGAGAAATCTGAAACCTGTTTTATCCCCTCTCACCTCTGCGTCTCCCTTGGCATTGTTATCACAATTACAAGGGCAGGTGACAGTTCTCTAGGCTTAGAATCCAACCTGCCCTGCAGTGAAATTCAATCGAGTAGCATCATTTCTTTGAAAAATAAACAAGACTGCAAGCTCTGCAACTGGGAAGTAAATTAAATGTGTTCACAGAGCTTCAAAATCTTCTTTGCCTTTCATGTTATACTGCCTGACTTCCTATTAAAATTATTGCTAGCGTAGTCGGGGCAGTGACAGGAGCTTTTTTGTGAAAGAGAGACGTTATTGCAATGAGCTTGTAGGT
The DNA here is from genome assembly GCF_963924245.1 of Chroicocephalus ridibundus. Lineage (NCBI taxonomy): Eukaryota > Metazoa > Chordata > Aves > Charadriiformes > Laridae > Chroicocephalus > Chroicocephalus ridibundus. The sequence goes on from NC_086284.1 coordinate 5,903,743, forward strand.
GACAGCTTTATCCAGGATCAGCAGGTCTAGGAGAAAGAATATGTGGCTTGCTGTAGTTGCTCTGGTGCAGCAGCAGAGAATAAGGTGAAATAATGTGGTGTCCCATCCCTCTCCCATGGGACGTAATTCATCGTAGCGTGAGAGGGGTGCTGTGCGCTCCTTTTACATGGATGTGGCTCCCACAGAGGATTTCAAGGTTAGATATAAACCATGGAATCTACCTACCTGCTGCCCCGCTCCATGTGTGCTCCCTCCCTCCCACCAAAGCATCTTCTTTACCCAGGGGAATGTGACTAGGAAGAAAATAAGTCAGTGGACAGTCAGGAACAATTTCTTTCTGTGTGACATTAAATGTATGTATTCCTTTGACACATTAAGCAATTCCCCTCTAAGTACTTTTTTTTAACCTCCAGTATTTTTTTTAATTCACTTACCTTTTTAAAATTAATGCAACTGTGTCTATAGAGGGTTGACATTTATAAGGAAAGGGTAAAACCTTTTATGACACCCAGCAGTATGTATACTGTATCTCCCTGGGTTGGTAGATTGGAAGATGTGGCAATTTACTGCAGGCTCAGCCGCTTCCTGCATCTGCTCACCAGCCCAGAGCAAAAGATTCTGAGGCCATTTCTTGTGCGGAGGCAAAGTAGACTACTAGTTGAAGAGGTCAAACAGTGAGGTTACCTGAAAAACCCTGCTTTTTTTTAGCATTTCACTTCTAATATTTAATATTCTCATTGGTAAAACAAGTTTCATTTTCTTTGAACCTTCATTTCAGAAACTGAGATCAGCATTGATTCATTAAAGCGTAATTCTTCCACTGCGGTGCTGTTCCCACACGTTTCTGATACCAAACACTGACAGTTCCAGAACAACTCTTTGAGTTTATTGAAGGAAATAGTTACATTTGAATTCATACAACAACACTGCACTGCATGGCGTTTAATCAGTTCTTAGAAAGCAGTTCTGGTACTTATTAACTCCCAGGAAAGCTACTGCCTTCAATTGCCAGCGAGATAACTATTTTTTCTTTGCCAATAGATAGTTGCCTCTAAAGGCCTAGGGAATGATGATGCTTGGTGGCAAGTGTAGGCTATAAAATATTTATCTTTAACACACAATTGTGTTACTGCAGCCTCTAATAGGATTTGGTGTCAGGCAAACATCTGCCTTGGCCTCTGGCCCAAAGATATAGAAACAAGCTATTAAGTTGGATGTTGCATAGTAAATAAATAAGGCGGAAATTCTGTTAAAGTAGCTATACTGCTGACCAACAAACGTGGTGAGTATATGAAAAAGAAGTCCATCAAGAGTCTAACAATTTGTCTGCCTCCTTAATATGTTTATTGTATTTCATCTGGATAAAGGTAATTCATGTAGGTAATTGTAAGCCAGGCTGACGGATCTTTATAGAGCTCACCACAGCAGAGTTGGCTTTCACAGGGCTTTTTGTCAGCAGCAAAGTGGTCCCTTGAGCAGACCGTTAGCCTGGGAGCTTTGTCACTGTCACATGAGTCAGTTTATGATATGAAATGTATTTGTCTATGCCTCAGGTTACCCGCCTAAAAAAATGGGAATGGTAACAATTAGCAATTTCCTATTGAACTTGGTGATCCCAAGCACAAATACGGCCTGGGTGGAGAATGGATGGAGAGCAGCCCTGAGGAGAAGGACTTGGGGTGTTGGTGGGTGAGAAGCTCAACATGAGCAGGCAATGTGCGCTGGCAGCCCAGAAACCCCCCCGCAGCCTGGGCTGCATCCCCAGCAGCGTGGGCAGCAGGGCGAGGGGGGGGATTCTGCCCCTCTGCTCCGCTCGGGGAAGACCCCCCTGCAGTGCTGCCTCCAGCTCTGGGACCCCCAACATAAGAATGATGTGGACCTGTTGGAGTGGGTCCAGAGGAGGCCATGAAGGTGGTGCTGGAGCCCCTCTGCTGTGAGGACAGGCTGAGAGAGTTGGGGGGGTTCAGCCTGGAGAAGAGAAGGCTCCAGGGAGACCTTAGAGCCCCTTCCAGTACCTAAAGGGGGCTACAGGAGAGCTGGGGAGGGACTCTTGATCAGGGAGTAGACCGATAGAACAAGGGGGAAGGGTTTTACACTGAAAGAGGGGAGATTTAGATGAGATCTCAGGCAGAAATTCTTTGCTGTGAGGGTGGTGAGCCCCTGGCCCAGGTTGCCCAGAGAAGCTGTGGCTGCCCCATCCCTGGAGGGGTTCAAGGCCAGGTTGGACGGGGCTTTGAGCAACCTGGTCTGGTGGGAGGTGTCCCTGCCCAGGGCAGGGATTGGCACTGGGTAATCTTTAAGGTCCCTTCCAACCCAAACTATTCTGTGATTCCATGATTCTATGATATCCTTAAATGATAGTGTAGTGTGAGGTCTTATTATGGGTATGGGCAGGATCGTGCTGGTTTGTAGCTTCTCTCAGGATAAGGAGTGACTGCAGTGGGAAAGCAAGCAATGAGAGAAAGGTTTCAGCCAAATTTCCCTCAAAGTCTACCAGCTGTGGGATTACTCATACTGAAAAAAGTCCCCTGAGACAAATGGCAAAAATCCCAAAGTATCCTCAGCAGCTGCAAGTCAACATGGTGCATGAAGTAAAGCTGTTTTGTCTCCAGACCATGATACGTTTCTTTCTCTGCTTTGATAATTAAAGCTCTTGAGCGGGAAGGACCTTAAAGAGTACTTCAGAAGAAGAGTTTTGCTCTTGGAGAAGTCTAGGCTTTCACACTTAATAGATGTTTTCCATCTCTCATTTTTATTAATATAGAAGCATTTTTGTACATCCTCCTTTTCCTGAGTGAGGTAGGCTGGACTTGGGTCGGGAATACCTCTGTGTCAGACAGGGCATTTGCTGTACCATTGTCCAAAAGGAGACAGCGTGGGTCTGAAGACTGTGTCTCGTGATGTCATTTACTCCTTCTCTCAGAGGAGATCTGGATGTTTACCATATTTATTCAGGAAACGACTTGTTTTTTCAGTTGGTAATTAGATTTTGAAGCTGACAGGACAATCACTTCCATACGCAAGCTTCTGCAGTCCCCATCAGAAGCCACACCACCTCAAGCTTTGCAGGTCTGGCCCCAGTGTGAGTTGTTTGCTTTCAGGAGGTTTGCTCCTGCGGCCGGTGGTTGTCGAAAGGTGGCATGGGAGCTGAATTTTCAATGGTCTCTTTGGACATGACAGCAAAGCCCTGTGAAAGCATCATGCATCACCCATTGGCTGACCCTCCAATTAATAATCTTTGCCTTTACCAGCTGGTGTCAATCAGATCACTTCAGAGATCTGGGAGCCAAGGGAAAGCTGTGGGAGTCAGACTGAAAACAGAGAACATATATCTCTAAAAAACAGTTGTCCATGGTCTCACAGTGAACTTTGACAATTAAATAAAACAAAACAAAACAAAACGAAACATTGACATGATTCTCTAAAGCAGTTCCCATGGCACTATTCATAAAACACCATATGGAATTCTGTATATATTGTAAAATATTCTTATAATTATACGAACAGCTTACAGATGGAGACTAGAACCTAGCCATAACTGCAGTGACCTGTTTTTATTTATTGATTGACAGTTTGTCACCTCTGTAGCAATGTTGACTGTGGACATACTTAAAGGACAGACAGTTACTTTGTGCCACTAACTTAGGGGCTCCCTGAATGTTAGAGTTTGCTCTCTTCTATCTAAGCACCATTAGATAGGGCCACGGAGATGATCAAAGGGCTGGCGCACCTCTCCTATGAAGACAGGCTGAGAGAGTTGGGGTTGTTCAGCCTGGAGAGGAGAAGACTCCGAGGAGACCTTATAGCAGCCTTCCAGTCCCTAAAGGGGCCTACAGGATGGGTGGGGAGTTTACTAGGGCATGTACCACATGAGTCTTCATTGCTTTTCGGAGTTGGTTCTCAGTAGTGAAGAACTTTGGGGAGTGTGCAGAGACCTTAATTGCCCGGAGTCCCACCAGACAAGTTTGTATCCTTAATTGCTGAAAAATGGTAAGTGGCACCAGACACTGGGGGGAAGTTTCTTTTCACTTCATCTTGTCTCTATCAGGCGGGTTATTCCAGGGCAACATGAGGCTAGTATAAAATGAGAGCACCTTAGAAATGTTACTTTTGGCTATATTAGAAAAATAAGGAGCATCAGAGGAAGCAATGAAGTAGAATGAAGGGATTTTTAAGAGCCTACTCTATTATTAACAGTGTAGGGTGTCCAGGCCACAATTAAGAGTTAACTGAGGTGCTTTAGTGAAAAAGGTACAATGGGTTTAAATCACCTGTTTTCTTTATTCCTTTTACGTTGGCCACAGTATGGTATGATGCAGTTAGGGCACACTTGCAAAGAAGAGTCTGGGAAATCAAGAATTGAGGAGATAGATAGTGATAAACGAAGTGATAACTGTGCATATTACTGCATTTTTGGAAAGCAGAATGCCAGATCTGTAGATGAACCCCAAAATATACATTAATATTTTTTTGACATTCCTTATTGTTAGTCAGTGTGGATGGGATCTGACCAATTATAGGTGTCTTTAATCATAGAATTCATAGAATCATAGAATCACCCAGGTTGGAAGGGACCTTTCAGATCATCAAGTCCAACCATCAACCTAACTCTGACAAAAACCATCACTAAACCATATCTCTAAACACTATGTCTACCCATCTTTTAAACACCTCCAGGGATGGTGCCTCAACCTCTTCCCTCGGCAGCCTGTTCCAATGCTTGATAACCCTTTCGGTGTAAAAAATTTTCCTAATATCCATCCTAAACCTCCCCTGGCGCAACTTGAGGCCGTTTCCTCTTGTCCTAACAATATCTACATGGTATCTAATGACAATATCTACATCTGAACTAGTCAGAGGAGGAAAGGAAGCACTACTGGAGTAAAGTTCATTACATGGATTCACCCTAAGAATCTGGAAAGTTTGGTTACCTAAACACAGGTGTGCTGCATTTCTGTGGTCAGTCTGAATTTCTAGATCTCGTCATACCTAGTCAGTATAGTGGACGAGAGTCTTTCAGTTTAACCTACAGTAGACATCTAGTTGGTGTACTGAGTATTGCCGGTCTTGTCCTAGGCATCACAAGTGCATCAGCTGAACCATGCTATACATGGAAAATATTATTTCCGGTAACACAGATTACCTTTTAGCTGATGTGGTGCATTGTTACACTTTGGAACAGCTGCCAGGCCTGATGCTACACTGCTTTTTTGATGTTGCTTTGATTTTTTTCTTATTTTGCAGAAATATTACTTAGTATATTACATAAGCATACCGAGAAAGTTGTATGGATATTTTACTCCTTTTCAAGGACTTAATTTAGTGCTTTGAAGCAAAAGCTTGAGAAAAGCTTTTTTAAAAAAAAAAGTTTTAATATACTAGAGGTGTTGCCATAACGCTAGGAGCCTGTCTTGCATCAAGCACGGACACAGCCTTTCCCATTGACTTCAAAGGCCGTGCACGTGTAACCTCTCCGCAGTGTCGTACAGCTTGCAAACCCCCATCCAAGTGAGAGTGTGGTGGTGGGGCTTCACAAGACCAGTTTTCAGGCAGTAGAAAATGGTTCACTTGTGTTTTCTCTCTGCTGCATTAATATTTTTGCCACCTTTTGAGCTCAACCAACTCATTGAAGGGTCAACCAAGTCATTGAAGGGTCTGCACAAGAAGAGGGAGCTTAGACTTGTGCCTAGGATGAGAGGATTAGAGGAAAAGGACTGACCCTTTCAGCAACAGGAGCCGTTAAATCTCCTTACCCATCTCATTATCTTGTTTCACAGTACTTACTCTCTCTATGTTCTTCATATGTGCATGTGCATCAGTTAATAACTTTTTTTCCTAAATTTCTGCATATATTTCTTGAAGACAAGAAGGATATAAAGACTGTAAAAAAAAAAGGCATAAGGAAAAAATACATAAAGTAAAATTATTTTCTTTATTTTCAGTGGTGAAATTAAAAAATCACAAAGTTCTGACGATTGCATACATACTGGCTAATATTAACTTTTCATTTACAGGATAGATTTGTGTTTATACCTGCTACGAAGTGAGAGTTTGTATACTTAAATATCAGTATAAACACACAAGGCCGGAGTTGCTGTTCCTTTATTTTAGGAAGCGTGGCTGCTGTTTGATGGGAATGAAGATGGCAGCTGAAGCTCAAAGTGTTGACTGCATGCTGTGAATGTATTTCCATGCACCGTAAAGTGAATATCTGCTTAACCAGAGACCTTAAGTGTCAGAAAACTGACAGTACTTCTTTGTACCTTCCTTGCTGCATGGAACGATCTGATTATGAGATACCTGATGCCGAGACTTAAAACATAAATATTTGAAACTGTTTTTATTATTTACGACTGCTGTTGCCCTTTATGAATGATGAAATTACACCACGTCCTTTAAAACGTCCTTCAGAAACCTCTGTTGTTTGGAGAACGCCCATCCAGAGACAGGCTTCCTTTCGTTTGTGATTAGAAACTAATCTGCACAATCTCTGCTGCAGCTGCTTCTCTTCCCTTTCACCGATAGGGAGTTTACAAATGTCTTTGCCACCACAAAGCCTCGTGAAGTTATGTCTATGAAAACGCAGTGATTATTCACGTGGCTGAGTTTTCCACCCCACTCCATGACAGATGCACCACCAGAGCCCCTCCCGCGTAACTGAATCCAGTTTTAATCTGATACACATCTCTGAGAAAATGTGAAATAATAGTGTGGAATGAACCATGGTATTCCATTGTCTTTCCAAGCCCTACTCGTGTTTACTCACTCTTCACTCACAGTTTAGTCAAGTAAATAAAATGATTTTCGTTCTCTTTTTGATATGTGAGGTTTACCATCTTGTGTTCTCCTTTTATGAAAGAATTTTTACCCCCAATATTCTGCACTATCCTCAAAATAAAAGTGCTAGATAACATTTTGCTTACCTGTTAACTTTCTTTGAAAGATGAATATCCAGTGTTTTTGCCAAGGTCAGGGAATTTAAGATGATAACTAGAAACAGAAGAAAGTGTGAATAGTCCCATTGCTGTTCCACCAAGATATGGTATTAGCCCCGCTGCTTTGGGGTATTTGTATAATATTGCGGAACAAACCAGAAGGCATTGGGTTAGAAATAATCCTTCAAGAGGCAGAGAGGGTGACCCAAGAGTCTGTATTCAGTGAACTTCATAGAGGATCATTTCTATTATAGCTCAGCTCTGTTTGGCACAAATAAACCCCCCAAATTCACTTACATGAGTCAACAAAATGGACCAAAGGTGTACGTTCCGCCACGAGAACGGTGCGTGTTGCTCCTCTCCAGCAAATTCAAAGAGGGAAGACGATTGGAAAAATAAGCAGAAAGAAAAGACATTTGGAAGTTTTCAGGTCCTGAGTGAGGACAAAGCCTGGCGGGTGCTGAGCAGCTGCGATTTAATCACAGGCTTTGCCGTCGCTCCGCACTGATGTGTTAGGGTTGAGCCGCCCGTTGGTGTAAAGGGCTGAGCGCTGTTTAGTGGAGCTCAGACTGATGCTTTCAGCCCCGCGTGCCGCGATTGCTGTGAGGTTTCAGCTGTCCTGCCATCCAGAGCCCTCTCAAATTCAGAGGTGTTTTCTGGCCTAAAGAAGTATCTGAATTCTCTTTTGTCTTCCAGAATCAGTGGATAATTGTCCCAGTAATTGCTATGGGAATGGAGACTGCGTGTCTGGGACTTGCCATTGCTTCCTTGGCTTTCTGGGCCCTGACTGTGGCAGAGGTAGGAATTTATACTTGATTAACTTTTCCCCTCTCCCCTTCGGTTAACATTTTTCTTGTGAAAATTATATTCATGCCCGTGCGTTTTTCAAAGTGCACCTCACCCAGCTTGGGGATGCTGCAGTAGAATGGAAACGAGTGGGATCTGTGGATTTGTTTGCTACTAGTCATGATTGCTGTGGCCTTCGCAACAGCACAAGCCCTGAGCTGCGTAAGGACAGACAAAATGTCACACTGGGAATTTTCTATCTGGGAGCGACGTTAGAAAACATTACTTAAAAACGTGGCATTACTGTTTGTTTAGCAGAGCACTCTGTCATTGTGTGGTGCAACCCCATAATGATACTGTCTTTTAAGATATAAAAAAAATTAAGTACCTTTTCCATTGCTGCGAGCTTTGCAAGTCTGCCTGAGCTCTAAGTGATGGCTGAGAGCCTGGCTGTGGGGAGCAGGGCAGGGTTAGAGTAAGGCTGAGAGTGGAGTAATGGCAGGAAGAACTGGATACTCTGGCCAAAAATGAAAACATTGGGACGACTGGGAAGGAGGCTTACCCCAGCAAACAATATAATACATTTTTATGCTCAGGTGAAAAGTATTTTTAATAAATGGTTTTGGAAGGGTTTTCGTTTGACCTGAAATTTTTAGGTTATTTAAACATTTAAAAAACAAACTGAAGTACTTTTAGTAAAAACATGTTTCAGAGCGAGAAATGAAAACCTTGCATGTGGGAAATGCCAGAATGCCGTGCATCAACCTTTTCGAGGCCTTTTTTGGCTCAAACAGTCCAACAAACTGAATGCAGATTTATACATCTGGGGAGGGAGATGATAGCGTAAAAAGTTAGTGCCCACACAAGGAGCTTTTGCTAAGGCAACAGGTCAGGCCTTCACCCCAGCCCATTCATTGCTTCTCCGGAAAGCAGGCTGGCTCCTTCCCAAGAGAGAGAGCTCAACTCTCTCCAACCCCACGTCCTCTCCCCCTCCAGCTGAGCTTGGGTCACATCACTGCAGCCCAGCCAAGAGATAAGGACGGCCGCACACCCCGCAGGCGGGGAGCTCGCTGCTCAGGCGGTGTGGTCCGGGCTAAAACCCCAGAGGTGTCTCAGAGTTCACAGCCCAGTAAGATGGATGTGGCAGTCTGCATCCCCGAGAGCTGTTATGTCAAACTTCTTGCTGACTCAGGTTACACTTGGTTTGCATTTCCTTACACTTGGTTTGCATTTCCAAGCTCCTTTTCAAATCCAAAGGGCTGGAGACAAAAGGAGTTTTCTTTCCATCTCCCACAGCATATTCCTACTCACACCTCCTAACTTTAGGTAGGGGCAGAAGTTCAGGCTTTGTTCCCCGCAAGGCTCCCAGTAGAGTCAGTGGAGAAGGAGAATCTCCTTCGCTGTGAGTCAGAATATTTAAACTTTTGTTCTGAATCCACTTTCAGAGGAGCTTACCTCCCTTCGTGGGTTATAAACCGAGCTTTCTCAGGCACTTCAGTTGAGCCACGTGAGTATCTTCCACTTCACCAGGGAGCTTCCTCTGGCTGATATGAGCACCTGCTATTCAAGTCAGTCTTTCGGTTCAGAGGCTTTAGATCACAGATTACTGCCCATCTTTAGGAGGACGCATTAATACCTGGAGTGTCAAAATGCTAATTGTGCATGCATTTCCAGTGGGCTTGTTAAATGGATCATCTTGCCATGAGCATGAGGTACAAGGGCCCCAGCGTTGGCTTCCTGTTGGTTTTCAAGGGAATCTAAGATGCTGCTTTTGACCTACAAATCCCTCAGAGGGCAGCAACCGTGCCATGTGTGAGGCTGCTACAGCATCCATCTGCAGCCGTATATCGGTCCCTGTACCGAGCAGTAATCCATAAATAAGCAGGTCTCTGCCCACGTGAAGACTTCTAGGTTATAGATTTCCTGGGTGTGCCTGTGTTTCAACTCAACCTTGTAATTCACCGTACAAATGAGTGGGAACCGCAGAGCAGAAAGCCCTTCTGTTTTTAATAATAGCTAATTATTAATGTATTATTAGCCAATTATTTTAAACCAAGTAAATGAGAGCAAATCACCAGAGGTGTATTGAAGGCCTCCATGAACATGGGAGATGGTGTTTTAAAGTCCTGTATAAAGTAAACAAACGAATGGTCTTACTCTCTGATACTAAACTTTAGAAGAAAAGTGGTGTGCATTTGTGTTGTTGCTATCATAACCACGCTAAAGGATTACTATAATTTTGGCGTCTCAGATATTGTTTCTTGGCATCTGAGCGATCAAACAATAATTATATAGAATCATAGAATCATAGGTTCTATATAATTATTGTTTGACCATTGGGATGCCAAAAAAAATAAAGGAAAAGAGTTGCACAAGTAGCAGTGGAAAAAAAAACAGAAACCTCTTTTGTCTTTATTCATTATGGTATGCTACAAAGGAGGTCTTGTTCTTGCCATTGCTTTGACATTTGCAGCAGCGCTTCCCAGGTTATGCTGAAGGTGTTCTCCACAGAGGGCTCTGTAGCGTACCAGTCTCATTGCAGATGGCCGGTAATTTATCTGATCTTGTTCTGAGTGATCAGCTGCCTTGTCAGAAAACATGTAAGTCTTTCTCAGCCACCTCTCACCGGTTAAAGGCAATTATTCTTTCTTCTTGTTGAAAAGAGCGGCAGACTATCCTCTTCCAGTGCCTTGAAAGGACAGGCTCCGTTACCGAGCATTTGAAATTTGAGACAGGGGGGCGGAAAATTCCATCAGCCTAGATGAAAAGTGAAATTACAGAGTGAGTTTGCTGTGAACCATGCACACAACACAGTGTATCTTAAACAATTTGTGTCTCGTACTGTATAGGTAGATATCTCCTTGCAAATGATGCACTTGAAACGCGCCGCTGCAGTCTGCTTCCTTTAAAGTGAACAGGGGGCTCCTTAGTAATAACAGTTGCCAAATTCCTTTCTTTTCTAGACCTCTTTTATCTTGGTCAGGCAAATATAGTTCGCTGCACATCAAACTGGCTTAACAGCCAGAGCTGGCAATGCTTTGTATTGTATTGAGGTCGCTAAAATTCTGTAACGCTCAGACAGACTTGACTATAACGACACATGGAAACAACACAGGATGGGCGTTACACGATTGCTATCTGGAAAGGTGGAGAAAGGGGAGGAATGTTGCCCTTAACCATGTTAATACCTCTTCCCGCGGATACTCAGAGTCAGGAATGAAGCAAAAGAGGTACCTTGTATTCATCACGTACCTAACGCAGTTGAATTAAGCAGCAGACTGGAGTATTCCTTTCACGTTTGTCCTGCAGAAAAATTGTTCATAAATTGCCTTTCTGAGGGGCAGATGAGAAGCCCAGCTGCTCTCACCTGAGGATGATGTGCAACAGTGAACAAGAGAAGTCTGTGTTGAATATGTGTCCTTGCAGCTCAGTTTCAGCAAAATGGAATTGAAGAGAGCAGGCCTTAAGCAAGAAGAAATTTCAAGAGATAGTGAACAGGGGAAGGCTATTGTTTCTGAGGAACAGAAATCAGCAGCTTCCCTGGAAAAATCAGAACAGAGGACAAAAGGAGCATAAGGTGGCAGGTGTGGAGAATGGAAAAGGGAGAAGACGTAATCGGAGAGGAGCTGAAGGAAGCTTAGAGAGCAGCAAAAGCTTTGGTCATGGAGGCTGTGGTCTGGTCCTTGATGATCTCTCCTTCCTTCGGGACCCTGCTCTGTATCCTTCAGTTCACCCCATCCCACTCTGCCTGATATTTTCCAAATTCAGCTCAGAAAATGTTTAATCCCGGGATCCATCATGCCACAGCTTGAGCTTGTCGTCTTCCTCTTTTCCCCTTTGTCACAGGGGAGAAATCCTGTAGCTGGTTGGCCTTGAGAATCAGCCAACTTTGCCAGAAACAAGGATAGTTAAAAAATCCTTTATAAACTGATACAAAGGTCAGAGGTTAGATTTGGAGAACTTTTATTACAGGGAGCTTGGAAAGACTAAAGGCCAATTTTACATTATGCCTGATGGCGAATGGAATCCAGTGCTGGTGATAACCAAAAAAAAAAAGTGGGGGGGGGGGCTGAAGATTCAAGTGATGGCATGAAATGAGCTAAATCGGGGAAATAGTCTCAACGTGGCATTCTGGACTCTGAGCAAAGAAACTGAAACCTGTAAAGCTGAGAATCACGACAGACGAACAGGGGAGTGATTTGTAGCCAGCTGAGATCCAGCACGGAGGCAGTGCCAAGGAAAGTACGAAGTCTGGCAGAGGGTCGGGGATAGGGATAAGCAATGTAAGGTCAGTGGCGCTGCTGAAAGAAGACACCGGTACACTGAGAAGTCAGAATACAAGAAAATTCTGAATTCGTAGTATCAGAGACACAAAGCAAGGAGATATTGTAACTCAAGAGCACTGTTTGTTTGTTTTAAACGCTCGTAGGAGAATACAGCTAACAGCTGGGTGTCATCCACGTAAAAGAATTGGTTTTGGCAAAGAAAAGAACAACATATCCCACTGAAGACTGTGCATGGAGAATATAAATCCCATGCTGGTCTCTTGTGCTCTTTTCTGAAGCGAGAGCCGCGTACGCTTGGGTTTTAATGTGATTTCTATTATCTTTCCCCAGCCTCCTGCCCAGTGCTGTGCAGTGGAAATGGGCAGTACATGAAGGGGAGGTGCTTGTGCCATAGCGGCTGGAAAGGAGCAGAATGCGATGTCCCCACGAACCAGTGCATCGACGTCTCCTGCAGCAACCATGGCACGTGCATCATGGGCACCTGTATCTGCAACCCGGGATACAAGGGCGAGAGCTGTGAAGAAGGTATTTGCAAGATACATTCACTTAGCCTTTTGCTTTGATTGCCGTTGTATAATTACGTGGATGGAGGCCATTCAGAATAGGACTGGCACTTAAACAGAACAGTAATGGGCACCTTAGAGATACAATAGACGGAAGCAACATAAAAATGATAAGTTGTAACAACTTGTCGTTAGCTATCATATTTGTTCAATAATTGGATGAAAAGCCATCAAATGCTTCAGATAGACAAATCCAGTTGAAAGACCAGAACATCTAATCATATGTTCAAATGTTCTTATTAAAGCATCGCTTCCATTTACACATCTAAACGTATAATTACTTTTACAGTGCTTTCTTCTCTGCCGTGCTGTGCCAGACGGTTTCAGTTGCTTACATACACAAAATGGTGGCGTGTGAGAGAAAGTCCCTGATTCTTGTCAGCTTTAAAAGCTTAGAAATGCTCAGCACTTGAATTAAATTTGGCTTCAAAATCAGATATTATTTTAATGGCTCTTCCATAGCTTTTTTCTCACATTAGCCCCTAAACATTTTTCATTTACACTTAGATTTGTGGCTCAGAAATACGGTGCCTTTTAGCACTTATCTTTAATCTTTTTGTGTAGGAAGTCACCTGCCACCATAAACCTTTATCTTGCTGAGTCTGTGACTGCTTCATATTGCCAAATGAAAAAGTGAACAGTTTTGTAAGCGTACAAATCATTTGGGCAGTTATAAAAACGCATCCAAAAAGTGCCTGATTTACAGAATAATGTTCAGCACTTCTGAAAATTATTCTCAAAATCCTATGCAGATGACCTGAAAAATAATTACGTTTATATTATGCTTCTACAAATACATATATATAAGGCCTCTGCACAACCTGATAGTTTAAGACAACGATTTGATACATGAATAAGAATCACAATGGCTTGAATTAATTTACGGTTGTCTTCATGTATGTGGGATAAAGATTTATCTGAAATGGCTTTATTTTACGGACAACGAAAATAGGCTGAATTGGATTCAGACGTTCAAATGGCATCTAATCTAGCAATTCTTTTGATGTGTTAAAACGTATTGGAGTGGGACATCTCTGATGCAACACGGCTTCAGTGTCAGTAAATGTTAGGGCTGAAGACAGTATCAGCTCTGTGACAATAAGCCATCTCTTGAGGCAGCTTCATTTGGACTTAAGAAAGCACAATTCAATGAAGCCGTGGGGCGTTTGAAACCCAAAGATGGCGACTACTGAAGTATCTTTAAAGCATCTCCGTAGACCTCGTATTTACTAGATCATATCTTTACTGGATAAACAGAAATGAAAAGATCCTGATTTTGCCTGCAGCCAGACGTGTTTAATGTGTGTAAATCACAGTAAGATTTGCCCTTTTTCTAACAGGAACCTTTTTTTCCCCTGGTCACGTTTAAAGCAGAAAAGCCAGACACTACTCAGTTATGTTATGCTATCAACGTAGCGGGGGACAGTGTCAGTCCCACTAGGTAAAAGCTTGAAAAAAGAATGAAGAATAAAGAGAACATGATTTTTCTTATGAACTGTTTAGTATTTTTCCAAGTATGCATTTGTTTTTCATATTCAAGGCATAATTTGTATTGTGTTGTGAGGGGGGGAAATAACTCAGAAATATGCCATGTGGGAAATCTTCAGGACATACATATATATATTTAGATCTAGTAAAAAAGTTGATTTATACTGTTTTTTAAATTGCTTTTACTTTTTAATTTCTCTTCTAAGAAGGACCATCTGGTATTGATTACTTTTTATTATTTCTCAGTTCTTGTAGCTTCACTGTTTAGTCCGTGTTTAAAATGGGTTTTCATTCCAGGGTTTCTTCTGTCTTTTCTTTTCCCCCCGTAGAAGTTCAGCAATGTTTATAAAACATCAGCCAACAATCTTACATGAGTTTTTCTTTTCTCCTTGCTTCGTTTATTGGCCCATATTTTATAAGGCACGGGCTAAGCCAGCGAGACGTTAAAGGGAGGGGAGCAAATTTAAGCAGTGAAAAATGAGAAGTTACTCTTTGGGTACCAAATAAGCCTAATAACTTGTGTGACCAATGAAGCATGAAGCATATTGGGGAAAAGTGTAGAAGAGGCGCTAGCTTTGCTTGCTGCATGATTTATCTCCCTGGCAAAGGTTCTGCACAAGGCTGAACTATAAATGGGGCATTTTCCAACCAGGAATTAGACCACTTGGGACAGTTTCCAAGCAGCAACACAGATATATATGCAAAACTCTTTTTTTTATTTTTCTTTTCCCAACTATACTAGATTTTGTCAGCTCTGCCCTCCTGCCCCACTCCCCATCTCCGCTTCTCCCAGAGCTGAGCAGCTAAATTTCTCAAGCAGAACTCCCTAAAAATATACCATTGTGCTCCAAATCCACTAAGCAATTGATTAAGAAGAAAGCAGAAGCCCGTAATCCTGTCCCAGGGCCCTTCCGATGGTGCAGAAAGCCTAAAGAGATATAGCTAGTGAGGCTGAGATTAAAGTAGCCATTGTGTGTGACATTTTCTGAAAGGGCTCGTTTCAACATGAAAAATGGCCTTGGGATTATGATAAATGGGGGGTTCTGACATGCACATTCCCCTCCTATAATCGTCTGTGTTAGAGCTGAGATAGCAGATTGTCTGCCTCCTGTGATGGAGCCCCCCGTAAAACTCACCTTTTTCCCAATTGACCTTCAGAGGGGATGATTAATTGCCTGGAGGTAGCCTCTTGTCAGTTAGCCTGTGATCTTTGTTCTCTACGTTCAAACCATCTGCTGAGAACCTACGATGCTGCTGGTCCGTTTCTTAGTCCTTTTTCCTACTTATTACTGCTGAGAAAGAACAGGGCCAGGGCTCCAAGGGTCTCATGCTAAAATTGGCACCCCAGCTCCCAGCTCGCTAGCAGTAAAGGAGATTTATAGACTCATCCTTTCCAGCCTCTTACAATTTTCGAGGATTGTTCCAGCTATGAGCAGAGCTCCAGGAATCAAACAAAACAGAAAATGCTCTCACATGCCTTGGGATAGTAATTGCTGAGCCATTACTTGTCAGGCTGAGATGGTTTTGAGAATCCAGGGAATTATCAGAGCAGCTGTTGCGTTTCCTTTTAAGGTTTCTGGATCTTAAACAGGTCATTGGGATTCTTATTAGCTTTTTAGGGGGGGGGAAGAAGTGAACTGCAAGCCTGCTGCGTGTGCGGTGGCCGCGTTCTGCTCTTCTGTAGGAGAGTCGGGAGCTGGGCAGCTTTTCTCGTGCTGCTCAGCCAGGCTGACACTTGTCACCGCTCCCCAGGGCACTGCCACACGCCGTTTCAAGAGACGGGAAGAATTTCTCTGTGTTGTCCTGTATGCTTTTATATATAAATAGGTGATCGACTCCTCCAGACTGTTTTTTGGGAAGGTGTCCAGTGCGTTTCATATTTTTCAACCACTGGGTGAAATTCCCCCACGGGCAAAGGAGCTGATGGTTGCCTACAAAACACGTAACTCAGGAATAAGGCAGCAGATTTGGTCTTTTGGTGCACATTGCTATACCATACACCTAACCAAACAGTCTCCAATCTTGTTAGGAACGTGCCTCTTTGGGGAAAAAAACCACCAACACTCACAAACATTTAAAAAAGAGTATTAGCTGATCAAAAATAAAACCAGAAAAACCCCAATATCCAAAAATACGTGATTTTATTTTAATCCTTACTCCAGAAGACTGACTAAGGCTATGTTTAACATGAAATTTATCTGTCTGTGAGACCTGTATAGATTTCAGCACATTCTTCAATTTAAGCATGTGTTTTGCTGAATAAGGACATCAACTTCTGCTGAATTTTTATGCAAAATTCTCTCTCAGAAAACTAGAGCTCAGCTTTGAATTCATTAGTAATAGCAATTTAGGTTATTCTAATGGAATAAATGGGGGTGCAATATGTGTGCAAAAGAATATTATTCTTATTTCTTTCTTAATTGATATTAGCCTGTTCTTACTAGAAAGATCATTCGTTAGTGTAGGCCTGGATAAAAGGATGGATTTCACCGTTACATTTTTCTCTGTTTTTCATGTGAGTGTTTTCGGTCTCACTGCCCTTTTGGGACACTATTTTCTTGCATGAAGCACCTGTTTTGTGCACAACGGGGCTCTGATTCCTAATTGGAGCCTGGAGATACTATCTAAATAAGTTAGTGTAGATGGCACAATGTCTGACAGCTTTTTTTCTGAAATTCCCATTTCTTTTCCCTGTTTACTTCCTCTTCCTTCTGGCATCTAGTGGACTGCATGGATCCTACCTGCTCGGGACGAGGCGTGTGCGTGCGAGGAGAATGTCACTGTTCGGTCGGCTGGGGAGGAACAAACTGTGAGACCCCAAGAGCCACTTGTCTGGACCAATGCTCCGGTCATGGGACCTTCCTCCCGGACACTGGACTCTGCAGCTGCGATCCCAACTGGACCGGGCATGATTGCTCAATAGGTAATGTCAGCAGTGACTTATTGCTGTTTTTTATTTTCTTTAAACTTTGTAAAATATTCAGACTCAGATCTGCAAACGCGTTCCAGTAAAGCACATGTTGGGCATGACTGGAAGCAGAAATGCCGGAGCTCAACTACATAAATAATTTTGCTTCCATTACTGAGCGTAGAGTAATATAATAAATAACCCCATTAAAGCCACCCAGGCTTGCTATCGTTCATTATATTGCTATGAATGTAATTGATGGTCTACATATAACTGCGTGTTCTGGTGTTAGGTCTTGATGAATCCTGGTGGCCACCAAAGGGTCTGTTTTGATTTTTAGGAGATGACTAAATATTCTTTAGGTGGCTGTAAACAAGAAGGAAGAGGTGGCAATCCTGCAGGTCTCGTTTCCCTTCAGAGTTTTGGCGCTGTGATTTTCTAGGCTCAACTAGAGGAGGATGAGTGTCGCATGCGGCTCATATTAAAAGACTGTAAGCACTGTCCTCTATCAAGTAAAAAATAAGTTTACTGAGTAGAAGTCTTTAATAGTACAAGCACCTACCAAGAAGACAGATTTTTATGGGCAGTTTTGTGTAGAGTTGTGGAACTTTGGTGACCTTCCTTCATTCCTCAGCTGAACGGGCATCTTGCAAAAAATCTACATCAGGTATCTGAAATGAAGGCTAAAGAAGAACTATTCAGGAGCCTTTTCTTTTCTTCCAAATGCAGTTAGCTTTTAGATGCCACACCGAGAAATGCTATAGTACATTAAATAGGCAGAACCTATGGAACATTAGTTGGCTTTTGTGCTATATTGTGCTCACAAACAAGAGAGCACAGCACTAACGGCTTCTTTCCCGTACACAGCTGGGGTGGAACTAGGCCAAGTATCCAGGGCAGCTCAGTATAGGCAATGAAATGAAATGAAATGAATTTTCGGCAAAGCGACAAAAAAAAAAAAAATTAGGAGAGTGCACATTGTAGAAAAATCACATAAACAACATTTTTACTGAGGAATTACTATTATGTGTAAAGAAAACCAGGTTAACTGCTTGCAAGTATTTTAAGAGACTGACTTCCAAGGATGGGGCAAGCTGAATAAACTGGTACAGAGGATATAAAAAGAAAACCTTTTCGACAGTCATCATTGAGGTTAGATGTTAGGGAGCTTGTCATAAAGTAAAATTGACTGGGCTGAAGAATAAGCTGAAGAGGAGGCCTGCTTGCCCGGGGCTAAAACTAGGTTGAGCAAAACTTTTGCAGATGCGGGGAGGGAAGCTATCCTGCATTGACAGGAGGATAAATTCGGTGTCAAGCTTTTCCTTTCCCCATATTAACATCTTCAATTCCACACTCTATGAGTTCATTTATAAGACCACCGTAAGGGGAAAGGTAGTGGTGTATTTCTAGTGATTTTGCAGCATAGTTCGTAATTGACTCATTATTCTGAGTTTATATGGAGGCTTGAGGATTGCAGGGATGGATTTGGAACAATGTTCATTTCTACACGCAAACAGAATTCACTTTCCCTTTGTTAACCTGCAGGGTCATGTGCGGATGATTTATAAGCTTTCCTTATACTGCTTTTATAAATCCATCTAGTGCAAACTTTCTTTGGCAGTGTGAGGTTATTTGAGACAAACTTGAGCATCATTCCAAGACCTTTTTCCTCACCGAGCTGCTTGTAACATTCGGGTTATTGTGCCTCACAGCTAAAATCACAGCTAAGGTGATTTGTAAACTTCCATTTCTAACCAGGACCTTTCCGCTGAATTGATGGCTTGATTTGAAAGACAGATTTACTCACAGGGTGCGCGGTACTCCTCTTGCATGATTAAAATCGAGTGAGCAAGCACGTTAGTACACATAACAACAGACTGACTGACCTAGTGGGGTGGGGGTTCTGTAGAAGGGCCTAAAGGGGACAGATTTTTATTGTCCTATGAAACAGGACACGCAGAACAGAAAAAAATATTAAGTGACAGAATTAAGCGCTTGCCTAAATCAACCTCAGATCGGCAAAGCAGGCAGGACTATGTTCAGTCCCAGTGAAATCTATAGGGCTGTGCCTACGTGTGCTAACGCCAAGGGCAGCCCCCTTCATAAACCACATTGAGAAGCCGACCCTGAGAACAGGCTAATCATCTGGAAAAACAAAATAATATACAAGGAGGCAGAGTAGGTTTTACAGCCTTTAACACCCTGAAGTCAAGACTAACGCCTGTCTGAAATGCGGAATGCTATGTTCATCTAGAAGGTGTCAGTCAGTATGGAAGCAGCTGGGTGAAAGTCTGTGGATTGTCATGTAGAAAATAAGATTAGATTATGTTTTAACCTTAGACTCAGTCTTTCAGCTACGTAGGTAGATTTCACCTGCCTTTAGCAGGAAACTTAGAGGAACACAGATTGCTGGATAAACCCTTAGTTTTTCACAAGATAATAATATTACAGTGATTCCTGCTTCCTGTTTATAGTATCTTTTTTTATCCCACTTAGCCTGTGTCTTCATAGGCAAGCTGTGCAATTCAATTTCTTGTGAATTCCTGTCTGCACTGCATTGTAGGAAGATGTAATGACGTGGGGGTTTTTGCTTTATGTGTGTGCCCCCTGCCAGTGTATTGTGAGATTGGGCTGCTGCCGTGCTACCTCAGAGTTTTCACTCTGGAAAAATGCTTCTTAAACACGCCTCAGCCTTTCATACAAGGGATAGTTTCTTAGGATCTCCTTTCCCTCAGTATGCACTTCTTTTTTGGTGGATTCCCAAATACAGTCTTTTAGTGAAAGTTGCAGAGATAAGTCCAGAGATAACCCATACTGAGCAGCAAAAGGGGCATTTTGATTTCTTCATGGGAGAATTAAATCCCTTTGCTTTTGCATCTTAGTACTGTTGCACAAGCATATACAAAAAGGTCCTTTATAACCCAGTTCAGCTAAAATGTCCAAAGCAATGCTTAGTACAAGAACGATAATTAAGGAAACACTCATCCTAACACCTTTTCTCCAGGGTCTGCCATCACAGATCCTCTGTATCCCAGGCTTTTGGCGTGCTATCTCCCTTCACCTCTTAATGGTCCCTAGCAAAGGACTTCATTCTCCAAGCATGGCAACTAACGAAGCCATTATAGGGCAGCTCTCTTAACCTTTTATTGTCCGAGTATAGCGGGAAGAAGGAAATGGCCTGTGCTGCAACATAAAACAGAACTTAATATGTGATAGAGTCTCACTCTTGACCTCTTTGAACTGGACCAAGTATTTCTGGCTAATGAACAGGCAACAAAACACGTACCGTAAGACATACTTGCTGAGTGCAGTGCGATGAATAGGTGAGTCAGGTTATCTGCATTTGGGGAATGTACTGTTTCCCAGAGGGATCTCACTGATACATCGATGCAATCCCAGGCCCATCAAAACAGTGTCATACTTGGATCCAAAATCATTCTTAAAGGATTTAAGTTATCTGGTGGTCTCCTTCACTCTCCTTAAATTTAAATCACTGATTTTTCACACTGTTCTCTGTTTGGTATTTGACATCTTGACATGCATGATATTCACCAGAATCATCGGAAAGATGATTATACAAAGCAGCAATAGAGATTATGTTCTCTGTGTAATAAGCATACTGACTTTTCCTGGGCCGTTGACAGTGGTTGTACATTGACCTGCATAGAGATGAGGATTCCTTCTCAATCACTCGTTCGTAATGACTCGTTTTATGCACGGTTGACATCCAGTGCAGTACTTTGAGATCCTTAGAAGTACGCTGGAGAAGGGTAGTAATAGGAATAGTACTTTGTATATGGTGGTCCTAAATTGGCAGTGGAGGTGGAAAATCATGGGCTGTAAATTTAATGATAAGAGTTGGGAACTGGAAGCTGGGATGCAGTAAAGAAATTGTAAGTTATGATGTTTTACTTCACATTTTGAAAAGGCTAAGAGAGCATGCCTGGCCAGAGACTGAGGCGAAACTTGCATGACCGTATCTCATGAAATCAAGTAGTTTGATCCTATTCGTAGCTTCTCCCATCACTTCTGCTGCTAACAGTGTTTCCTGAGGATATGTAATTTGACTTTGTGACTACCTTTTTACCACTCTGTGACAGGGAGGAAATACTGCTTCCCAGTGACTTGTTGCCAAAGTTTGTTACTAAGGTCTATGATGACAAAGACATTTAGGCATTTACAATTTACCTTAAGCAAATGCAGATTATCTAAATTTACTAGAATTTTGCAGAGAACCTCTTCTCAGCTTCTGAGACATCCTGCTGTCTACAGCTCTCTACTGGAAATCTACCTTAAGTTCCTAAATTTCTGCAGTGGCACCCACAGCAGGTGTCTCCTCAGGCTGAGAAATCATTGGAGATGCTCTCTCACTTCTTGGGACAGTATCCCACCTACCATGTCAGTGCAGATGCTACAAGAAGCCATCTCAAAAAGAAGAATGAACTGGCTGGGCCAATCCAAAGGGATACCAAACTTCAGGAAGGGGATTCATGCCCTAAATCTTAACGTCAAATGGGCACTGTTCTAAAGCACAGAGTGCCTGTCATTTGGGACAGGAAGAGAGTTCCAGACTGTCCATCTCCGCAGGATTTCCGGCACTGCAGCACTCATCCTGACCACGCTTAATCTGGCTAGAAATGTTACAAAAGTCTTTAGTGGACAGTAAAAAAAAATGGGTTTGGATTCCTGCCAGTTCCGTGCCATCCCCTCCTGCTTTTAGGCTTTCCATCACATTACCAATTTACAGAATCACAGAATCCTCATGGTTGGAAAGGACCTTTGAGATCATCGAGTCCAACCAAACAACGTAAAATCTCTGCCACTAGAGCATGCCCTGAAGTGCCACATCTAGACGTTTCTTAAATGCCTCTAGGGATGGTGACTCAGCCACCTCCCTGGGCAGGCTGTTCCAGTGCCTGACCACTCTTGCAGTAAAGGAATTCTTCCTAATATCTAATCTAAACCTCCCCTGCCGCAACTTCAGACCATTTCCTCTGGTCCTGTCATTATTCACCTGGGAGAAGAGGCCAACAGCCACCTCTCTCCAGCCTCCTTTCAGGGAGTTGTGGAGGGCAATGAGGTCTCCCCTCAGCCTCCTCTTCTCCAAGCTAAACATGCCCAGCTCCCTCAGCCTCTCCTCATATGACCCGGTCTCCAGACCCCTCACCAGCCTGGTGGCTCTCCTCTGGACACGCTCCAGCACCTCAATGTCCCTCTTGTACAGAGGGGCCCAGAACTGAACACAGCACTCGAGGTGAGGCCTCACCAGTGCCCAGTACAGAGGCACCATCACTTCCCTGCTCCTGCTGGCCACGCTATTGCTGATACAAGCCAGAAGGCTGTTGGCCTTCTTGGCCACCTGGGCACACTGCTGGCTCATGTCATGGCCCATTTAGTGGGATAGCTATCTAGAGACACCTCTAGAGAAGAGAAGAGAAACCTCTGTAGAGGGCTGTTCAGATTTTAGTTAAGTGGAAATCCTTGAAAGAGAGCTTAACTGATTTCTCATCAATTCGACTGCCTTCTTGTTTGGTTGCTTCTGGTTACTTTAGAGCAGTCTGGGTTTCAGCTTTTGAGAGATGCTCAGTTCCACCAAATAACTGTAGAAGGCTCAGCTGGCGTCACGATCACACATTCCTCAAGAGAGAGGCAATTACAGGACTGTGCATTTAACATAAAGAAGTAGAAAACGCCCTTTTAGCCTGTGTGATCAGTTAAAAACAGCTTAGGAGGGGCTTCAGACTGCCATGTAGTGATCGTGGTCCTTGCAGATATGCCTAGGTAAATCCATCCTCCAAGCACAGTGAGAAAATAGAGTGGGTATGCATAGGGCTGGCAAAAGACCAGGTATTTACCCACCAGTTATACAACAGTCCTCCATGGCTTTACTGCATTTGGTAGGCCGAGAAGCTGGATTTAAGATAAATCTAGCATGGTGTGTGTATCCACGTCTCTGATTGCAGGGAAGCCATATTCTTATAAATTATTGTACCGCACACTGAAGTCAATGGAAAAGCTCTTGTTTACTTTGCAGGAGTATGGGTCAATTCAAGCCCATGCGCAAACAATGATTAGGTTTAAGATTCTGTATCAGCCAATGGTAATGACTGAAATTTTTAATACCAATTTAGTTGTATAAATTAACAATGGAGAAAGTCTTTTAGATAGCGCCCAACAGAGTTCCTCACCACAAGGTTGTACAGTTCATTGAAACAGGCGTATTTTCTGTATTCCAATTAGTAGATAAGGAGACCAAGAAGAATGAACTTTTAAAGAGAAAAGCTAGAGCAAATGCACCTTTACCTTCCACTGTATTTTTTCATTAGGGATTGATGGCATCCTGGGGTGCATTAAGAAGAGCGTGGCAAGCAGGTGGGGGGAGGTCATCCTCCCCCTCTACTCTGCCACGGCTACATCTGGAGTGCGGTGTCCAGTTCTGGGCTCCCCGGTTCAAGAGGGACAGGGAACTGCTGGAGAGGGGACAGCAAAGGGCTACCAAGATGCTGAGGGGACTGGAACACCTCTCTTAGGAAGAAAGGCTGAGGGATTTGGGTCTCTTCAGTCTGGAAAAAAGACGACTGAGGGGGATCTTATCAATGCTTAGAAATACTTAAAGGGTGGGTGTCAGGAGGATGGGGCCAGGCTCTTCTCAGTGGTGCCCAGTGACAGGACAAGAGGTAATGGGCACAAGCTTGAACATGGGAAATTCCATCCCAACATGAGGAGGAACTTCTTTCCTGTGAGGGTGGCAGAGCCCTGGCACAGGCTGCCCAGAGAGGTGGTGGAGTCTCCGTCTCTGGAGACATTCCAAACCCGCCTGGACGCGTTCCTGTGCCACCTGCTCTGGGTGACCCTGCTCTGGCAGGGGGTTGGACTGGATGATCTCCAGAGGTCCCTTCCAACCCCTGCCATTCTGTGATTCTGTAATTCTGTGAATTGTGCAGATTATTGCACATACACACATACAGACACACAGAAACACAGTTCTCATACACCTTGCCAGACAACTTCATATCCTATTGGTCGAATAGCAACAGGGTTAACGCAACACGTGGATAAAAATTGATTTCCTTGGGCTTATTGGTGTGAAGCTTACAAAGCAAAATCTCATGTTAAATTCATGTCATGCCCAAGGCTACCAAGCTAAAAATCCATCGTTGGAAAATGTTCATATAATTCCTCCTTTAAGTCGTAATTTTCTTCATTAAGGGGTAAAAATTTCTCTGTAAAAGGTGGGTATTACATCAGCCATCACATGATACAGGCTTGTACCTTACTTCAGACTAGGGCCCCCATTAATGCCTGAGAAATCACTGGTTTGTCTTTTTCTTAGCTTTAAAACACGTGGGGAAGAACATGAAAACTAAACCTCAGGATAGAACAGCTGAAATTGATAAACATCCGTATATTTTAGATCTTAGTGAGTTAAGGAAAAGTTATCAGGCACAGCTTTGTAATCAAACACCGCTTCGAATTATCCTTCTTCAGCCTGTAACTTGTTCATCTCGCTACCCCTGCAGTGTAGTGAGAAACATTAGTCTGAGGCAATTGAAATTATGGGAGTACAGGGTTCTCAAAGCCGGGCTTCAGAACATACCATCAAAATCTGTTCTGGCCCAATACTAAAATTGCAAAGCCACTCCTGAAGTCCTTAACTTGGTCTTTAACAGTCATCGAAGGCCAGGAAGTGTTTTGTACCAGCAGGGATTTCATCCTCAACCTTGCAGGACCATAACATGCTGATTTGTGAACTTTTGATCTTCCCCATTTTATTTGCGTGGAGAGAAGTTTTCTCTCTGAGGGAATAAAGTATGCGCAGCCCAGTGCTGTTACACAAGGCTATCACGGGCTCTGCCGGGCGGGTATCTGCTTTGTGAATTGTGAAGGAATAAGTGAATCCAGAGAATGAACAGTGTTAACAAGAACTATCACTGTACAAAACATAAAGTTTTTGATGTAGATTGGATTGTGAGTACAGATTTTAGCCTACCCATTGCCAAGATGAACTTATCCTTTAAAGTCTTCTAAGCTTTTTATTAAAAATGCAATAAAAGACTAAAACCAGCCAAAATATTTGAAATAAAAGTATTCAGGAAGGCTTTCATTTGAATGCCCTTTTACTGCCTTTCCCTTTGCGCATTGAAAATGTGTATAAGGAGACCCTGGTGCGGTGATAAAAAAAGGTAGTAGTTGAGCCGTAGTTATTTTTGTGGGGAGTGCAGTTCTTCAAAAGTCCAAATATCATCGTGGTCAGCAGATGAAAAGGACGTACTAAAGGGAGGGAGAAAACTCTCAATAAGATAGAAAATACAACTTATGTTTCAAATACGGATTCCTACTTACAATCTGAGGTTCAACAAGGCCAAGTGCCGGGTCCCGCACGTGGGTCACAACAACCCCATGCAGCACTATAGGCTTGGGGAGGAGTGGCTGGAGAGCTGCCTGGCAGAAAAGGACCTGGGGGTGTTGGTTGACTGACCGCTGAATATGAGCCAGCAGTGTGCCCAGGTGGCCAAGGTGGCCAACAGCATCCTGGCCTGTGTCAGGAATAATGTAGTGAGCAGGACTAGGGAAGTGATTGTACCACTGTACTCAGCACTGGTGAGGCCCCACCTCAAGTGCCATGTCCAGTTTTGGGCCCCTCACTACAAGAAAGACACTGAGGTGCTGGAGCGTGTCCAGAGAAGGGCACCGGAGCTGGTGAAGGGTCTGGAGCGCAGGTCGTGTGAGAAGCGGCTGAGGGAGCTGGGGGTGTTGAGCCTGGAGAAAAGAAGGCTGAGGGGAGACCTTCTTGCTCTCTGCAACTCCCTGAAAGGAGGGTGTAGCGAGGTGGGAGTCCATCTCTTCTCCCAAGTAACAAGCGATAGGACAGGAGGAAACGGCCTCAAGTTGCATCAGGGGAGGTTTAGATTGGATCTTAGGAAAAATTTCTTCACTGAAAGAGTTACCAAACATTCTAACAGGCTGCCCAGGGAAGTGGTGGAATCGTCATCCCTGGAGGTATTTAAAAGATCAGGTAGACATAGTGCTAAGCAATATGGTTTAGTGATGGGTTTTGTCAGTGTTAGGTTGATGGTTGGGCTAGAAGATCTGAAAGGTCCCTTCCAATCTAGACAATTCTATGATTCTGTGTTTCTATCTGATAGTTGAGAAATTGTCTTAGCACATTTCCCTGGTCAAACAGAGATCCATCAAACTTCTGTCAGCTTCAGGATGTGTTTAGGATCTTAGTTTTAGCCACTTCTCTGTTTGCAGCAGTCCATGCAGTCTCGGTCAGATACAATGACCAAGGGAGAGATTAAAGGAACTGAAAACTTGCGTTCTAGCTGTCATTTCAAACTTGGCCAATACCAATGGAAATGATGATATCATCAGTCTGGCTCTGACCATTAGGTCACAAAACATTTGGTCCGATTAGGTCATGTCTCAGACTGAGAATAGTGTATGTCCAGTGGTGTAACAAGCAATCCCTGGTCTTCTCTGACCTTAGGCATACTACGATGAGTAAAGCTTCTGTATCTCCTATCAGCTGTTCCAGCGTCAGTGCCAATTTACAGACCACCTCAAAGGGCAATGGGTAGACTATTCCATTCCCTATTTGTTTTCTAGAACAATTAGGTCTAATTCCCAGCATGCCAATTTTAGTTCAGCATTCTTCCCCATCTCCAAATGTGACCTCAGCAGTCACACCATGAGCTCAAAAGTTCTTTTTGTTTGTATCAATTATGCTTTGTGTTGCGGACTTTTCAGACTGAAAACAGCAGCGATGTACCAGACTCTGTGGGGTTCATGTTAACTTGGCTAATTTGAAGAATAGATGTTTCACAGCACCACAATAAGCTGTTAAATTCCACAGTTAAAACAGACCACCATTAAAATAGCGTGTTTTGAGGATGGCTGAGCAATTAGCATGTTTGCTTGTATCACTGAAAAATTGTAAGTCTCAGATGACAAATATTGGCTTATTGTCTGACTTTGCTTTTGAAAGGAAGAGCCTTAGAGTCCTCACATTTTCTGGACTTACATCATGCCAACATGGGGGCTGGTCATAATTTAGCCCCTTCTCTACAATAGAATATCTGTCATGAAGTTGCTGCTTTTTTAAACAATATTAAATCAGTCCTTTGACACTGTAAGTGTAATCCAGCTGTCACTGAGGACAAAATGACTGTCCTGCAAGAGTGATGTGAACTGGTTCTACAAGTTCTCTTGGAGATAAAACCAAGCTGATCAAGCCAGCTGAGAATCTGAAACATTATAGTCACTGCATGGAATAGCTCATGCTCGTAAACTAGGAATGAGTGTGTATTTCTGGAGGCTTAGAATAATTGCCCTATGGCAGTTGTGCAGCTTTTGAACTGGAGATACATGACGTTCAATAAGGTTGGCCAATTAATTTGTAACCAACTCACAGAAGACTGTGTAGACATCCTCTTAGTTTTGTGAGTCTAGACCTCTGCTTCTGACTCTTCCCTCTTTTAACCAGAATGCTGCTGGAATATCAGCAGGGTGGATAATTGTGTGTAGTCAGGCTCTGCCTTCGATCTACCTTGATTAGGCTGGATCAAGACTGTCCTCTCACACCTCACTCGTTTGGCTCAGTGAGGATGGCTGTAGGTTCCACGTCATGCCTTCTCCACTTGCATTCAGTCAATTTCACACTGTTGTTGGTAGATATTTCCCGTGACTTTGGCCTTATACTCCGACCCAACTGGAGCTCATCATGATCACAGTTTCCGCAAAGGTTTATTGGATGCTTTCAGCTTCATCGAATCATGTTTCATTCCAATTTGGAACGGCCGAGATTAAATAATAGGGACAATAATCTAGGAGCCAGT
The DNA here is from genome assembly GCF_963924245.1 of Chroicocephalus ridibundus. Taxonomy (NCBI): domain Eukaryota; kingdom Metazoa; phylum Chordata; class Aves; order Charadriiformes; family Laridae; genus Chroicocephalus; species Chroicocephalus ridibundus. The sequence continues at coordinate 5,931,547 of NC_086284.1, forward strand.
AAAACAGAATAACATAAAAAATGAGCAAGGGACAATAATGTAAGACCAGTGATTGTCGTACAGTGGATCGGTGGCTATTGAAGGCCAAAAAACCCATGATTTTGTAAGCTGTCTGAAGTGGATGCGCTGGATTTAGTATAGCCTCTCTGCCCCCTTCCAAGTTGCAAGGTGTTCATACTCTAAAAACGATCATCACAATTTGCACTAATGAGAACCTTTATAATGATCTTGACAGATGAAATTTTGAAAGGACTGTGGAGAGAGCTTTGATTCTTTCCTGTGAAGGTGATCCTTCCGCACCGGCGTTGAGGCATCTGGACAGCACAGCAGACACAAAGCTTTTGGAGCAGCTGCCACTGCCTCCCATTTGTGTGGGTAGACAGACCTCTAGGTTCTGGATATGTCGGCCCAGCACATTTCATACATGTTCTGTGTCTCCTTTTGAACAAGATTAATAACAATAAAAATTCCTAAATTCCTTGGTGAAATGTTGTCTGAAGCAAAAGGAAACCGTGTTGGGACTGTCTGTGTAGTAGTGCCAAGTTCTGAATAAGGGAATCCCAAGCAAATCTAGCTTGTGATTACTTCAGCACACACATTTGTACATGCTCTGTTGAACTTACTTTAGACAAAACCAAACTACAGAATTAGAAAAGAAATTAGTGCTTTTTAATGACTGTGAGCATGAGCAAAAGGCTTTCCTACGGTCAAATTATCTCCTCCCTATGGACACAGAGAGGAAATTCAAATTGGTACAGAGAAGAATCCTTGTTAGAAACTTCATTTAATACATTAGGAATTGTTTCTTTTCTGGGAAGCTTTAACTCACATCCCAGAAAGCAGAGACATCCAATTAAGCATCAGAGGAAAACAATCCTGCACTTTGGAATATTTATTTTTATTCAACAAATCTCAGCTCCAAGATTCAAGTCCATCAATACCTGGCATTTCATGTCCTGCTATTCAACAGCAAGAGACAGTTTAAAATAAAGTTCAGAATAATAAATAAAGGGAAGATTGACACAAGTACAAAAGTAAATCACAGCTATAGAGGAGATGCTTTAGACACAATGTGATGGTCAGTCCCTAGCATTTGAGGCGAGACTGAAAATAGGGTATAAATATTGTAGAAACCAGGGGCTGATAAAAGGCAGCAGATCAGTTTAATGGAATTTCATCTCACAGAGTTATAGCTTTTCAGACAGGAGCTGGAAAACCTTTATGCAAATATGAAGCAAGCTGAAATGGCACTTAGAAGTGAGACTTTTTTTAACAGACATCCCAGCTGGTACCACTGCACGTTGCACAGCTGCGCAGGTTGGGCAAGAGCTGTAATCCATTAGCACGGGGACTGCTAATTGTAGAATCGTAGAATGGTTTGGGTTGGAAGGGACCTCAAAGATCACCTAGTTCCAACCCCCTGCCCTGGGCAGGGACACCTCCCACCAGACCAGGTTGCTCCAAGCCCCGTCCAGCCTGGCCTTGAACCCCTCCAGGGATGGGGCAGCCACAGCTTCTCTGGGCAACCTGGGCCAGGGTCTCACCGCCCTCACAGCAAAGAATTTCTGCCTGAGATCTCATCTAAATCTCCCCTCTTTCAGTTTAAAACCTATGCACCTCTGTGGGAAATATGTGGAAAGCGCTCATCTAAATCTCCCCTCTTTTAGTTTAAAACTGTTACCCCTCATCCTATCGCTCCACTCCCTCATAGAGTCCCTCCCCATCTCTCCTATATGCCCCCTTTAAGTGCTGGAAGGGGCTCTAAGATCTCCCTGGAGCCTTCTCTCCTCCAGGCTGAACAACCCCAACTCTCTCAGCCTGTCCTCATAGCAGAGGTGCTCCAGCCCTCTGATCATCTTCGTGGCCTCCTCTGGACCCATTCCAACAGGTCCCTGTCCTTCTTGTGCTGAGGACTCCAGAGCTGGACGCAGTGCTCCAGGTGGGGCCTCACCAGAGCGGAGCAGAGGGGCAGAATCCCCCCCCTCGCCCTGCTGCCCACGCTGCTGGGGATGCAGCCCAGGCTGCGGGGGGGTTTCTGGGCTGCCAGCGCACATTGACAGCTCGTGTTGAGCTTCTCACCCACCAACACCCCCAAGTCCTTCTCCTCAGGGTTGTTCTCAAGCCATTCTCCACCCAGACTGTATTTGTGCTTGGGACTGCTGTGACCCAGATGCAGGACCTTGCACCTTGGCTGCTCCTGTTACTATTTCTAGCAAGAACTTCCAAGATTCCCATAGTGGTAGGTGCTGTATGTTTACAGAGTAGGAGGCTCAGTCTTAGAGGACAGACAGACATCAGCTGAAATCTATTACTTATGCCAAGCTCATTCATTACTCATTTTAGAGGCGGAAGGTGGGTTTCAGGGCAGTTATGGGATCTCCTGGATCTGCTCAGCACCAGGTGAGCAGCTACTCTGTGGAATCTTCATCTCCAAGTTAGGCAGCTTGGAGCCACCTAGATTCCTGATTTAAATCTCCAGAGAGAGATGAGACCGAGAAGAGGATTTGCAGAAGCCTTTCAGTTAAACTCAAAGCTGCTTATGCAAGCAAAAAACTAAAAAGCAGGAGGAAAACAGGGGAAGAGGCTGAAGTGGGGTTAATCTGTTGTGTCTAGGTGAGGGCCAGAGATGGGTACTTTCTTTTATTAGGGATTTCCAGCAACCCTTCTCCTAGAGATAGACGGCAAAGCCAGCTCAACCGCTTAGCGTAAAAACTCTCTCCTCTTCTGTCATGCACATGTTTTAGACCTCCTTTGTGCATACCCGGCCTTTTCTGCAAGTGCAGAGTTGTCCCTTCTGCACGTGTATTGAAGACCTGTGCTCAGTCCTCCTCCTGCAGAGCCTGGCAAGACTCAGCATTTAGGCCATCTCGGGTATCCTCATTAGGGTCACCTGTAACGCTGCATACGCGTTCCCCAGTGCAGGCACTTCAGGGCGCTCCTCAGGGCTTCAGGTTCAGGAGGGGAAAACTCTGGTGTCCTGAGTCACGTTTCAAAACCATTGCTGAAGGTCAGTGTTCTTCCTGATGAGGGATGATAGCAAAGCTGATGGATTCATTTTTGGTCTCTGGAGACCATCCTTTAATTTATTCATCCCTGGAAAGAAACTTCCCCATCCTCATCCATGGAAAGAAAAGAAATAACTTTTACTTTTCACGTGTGTTCAGTTTTCCGAGCTATGTAAAATGCGTTGAGATCCTTGAGCAGAGTGGACAGTCATCTCAGCACCAGAAGTTTAATTATACTCATAAAAGTAAACAGGGTTTATATTTATTGACATAAATAATAATTATTTTTTCTACATTAGTAATACTTACATAATTGATGTATGTTTTAAAAATAGGTAAACAGATTGTTCATATAAAGGCATTAAATTGTGCAGAACTTGCTTTTAAGACATGATCTCTGAAAAACACATGACCTTCAATTAGTGACATTAACACAAGTTGCACAGCGTTCCCCAGTCGCTACAGAAACAAGATGGTTTTCAGAGGATTTCATGCTGCAGATTTGTTACTGGCAAGGACAGAAAATTTAGATCTCTCCTTTCAGGTTTTGACTTGCTCCATTGTTTGAACTTTTCCTCATAACATTTGTAAAAAGGACAGTTTTAAAAGCTAACGAGCTTTATATCTTCTTCAGTTCCAACAGAGGAGTTGATATGTCACTACAGGGTTATCAAATCACATAAATGAGAGTTTCATAACACCACAGAATGCGTTTCATTGTGAACGACATATTTAGCACTTCACTGCTAACTAAGTCATGCCTACCATGAACCTTCTGGTTTTTCCATCCATATCTTTATATTAGATGCTTTTCCCAGATATTGCCCGTAACTTGCCTTCTAAAGCAAATGCAGGTTGCGAAAACAAGGCTTAGCTCCTCACCAGGCTCAGCCTTTTAGCTCTGTGCAGTGCCTCTCTCCTCGGCTTCTTTCCTGCAAAGATCTGTCTCCAGCTGGAAATTGCTTCAGATGAGCCAACCTGAAACGGGAAAATCCCAGTTAAGACAGATTTTTAATTATTAAATTTTCTATTAATGTGTTGAAGGTCAGTGGAACTGCCCCAGTTTTCAAGAAGCTCTGAGCAATTTCACCTGATCGTATATTTTAGCACGAAATCCATATTTATTAAAGGATTTAGCAGGCAGGTCAGAAGCAGCTAAATCTCCGATTCTGCATCACGGAATCACGGAATCTTCAGAGTCGGAAGGGACCTCTAGAGATCATCTAGTCCCACTCCCCTGCTAGAGCAGGATTGCCCAGAGCACATCCCTCAGGGCTGCATCCAGGCGGGTCTTGAAAATCTCCAGAGAAGGGGACTCCACACCCTCCCTGGGCAACCTCCCTCACATCACATGAATGCTAAAGAAAAATTTTCATCTGCATTGCTCTACTCTAAGCTGGAGAGCTTTAGACTGTTGTCAAGCCAATTTTAGGATTTTGGGGGGATAGGGGTAAACATGTAAAAATGGATTTGCCATAAATGAAGCACAAATTGACATCATTATCCCTTTCCCAACCCAATGCTTTAATGTACTGTGAAAATAATACGAAATTCTGGATTATGCCACTTCCTGTGTTGGAAGCAACCGTGTCTGTTATATCAATTAAAAAGGGCCATGAACAAAGCATTACACTGGTGGCTAGTGTGTGATAGGCATCTTTTCCCACTTTTCTTCTGAAATATCAAAGGCAACACAGCAGACTTTTTATTCTTAAGGGGACAGATTTGGGTTAGTTTTTAGCAGGATATGCAAAAAGCAAAAAAAAAAAAAAGAAAGACTCAGGTACAAGGTTTTTATTTGTATGAGTAATTGCTTTAGTATTCTTACTTCTGAAGTGCTGTTAATAGACTGTGACCTCATTACACCTGGCACGGCGCAAACGCAGAACGAAAAAGGATAATCTTGGCCTCAGATAGCTGAGATTTTTAAGCATTAACTGAACAACAACAGACAGAGATGCGCTGAGGGAGGTAGAATAAAATTACAAGACAGTTTTTGTCAACGCAATATGGAGAAGTTAAGGCACATCAGTAGCCATTGTCAAGATTTTGGGTAGGTTTCGAGGCATATTAGGATTTTTAAGAGAGCCTTGGGGAATTCTGGAAGCCTTTACGGACCAGAGGGAAATCCCTCACCCAATGATAAGGGGATAATGAGAAAAAAAGTGACATTTGTCTAAAAACTAGCCATCAGGCAATGGAGGCTGGCTTCATGGACTCGTTCCCGGTGGGGATGAGCAGTGATGGAACAGAGCAGGTCCTGAAACTGAAGATGAGTCATTTCTTTTTTGATTATTTGCATGAAAAAGAATCAGAATCCTGTTGGAATGGCATTATCCTTTTCTAAGGATAATGCTTACAATGAACCTGAGACCCCTGGGTGAACCACCCAAAACTCAAAGGTGCCTTGAGCACAGTCTGCTCCAGAAGTTCTCCATGAAAGAGCTTTCAGGTGAATCATCCTCTGGAGCTACCTCTCTTTCCTCCTTGACCCACAGAGGGCAACTAAGGCTCAGTGCAGTTCTTCTCGTAAGAGTGTGACATGATTCTATGATTCTATGACATCAGGTGAGGTGGAATCCAGGCCATGGAAGACACCAATCCTAGACAGTAACATGGCAAAAAAACAGATGGTAGAATAGAAATGAACTTGATTCTGTAGATAAAACCCTGAGCCCATGAATCAATTAATGTCCACCAGTGCCCTCTGTTAAGTGCAAGTGTTGGGGAGCAAAATATAGGGTATTACTCAAAGTCTACATATTTCCCACAGGGGTGCATAGGTTTTAAACTGAAAGAGGGTAGATTTACATTAGATCTCAGGAAGAAATTCTTTCCTGTGAGGGTGGTGAGCCCCTGGCCCAGGTTGCCCAGAGAAGCTGTGGCTGCCCCGTCCCTGGAGGGGTTCAAGGCCAGGTTGGACGGGGCTTGGAGCAACCTGGTCTGGTGGGAGGTGTCCCTGCCCAGGGCAGGGGGTTGGAACTAGGTGATCTTTGAGGTCCCTTCCAACCCAAACCATTCCGTGATTCTATGATTGTACCTTTTGAGGACAGTAAGCCTCATATTTGCTCTTAGAACTGGGCACCAGATTTGCTCAGAAGGTCCCCTTCCTTCAAGGAACTACAGGCGGCTTTGAGAGCTGCACGGCAAGATGAAGTAAAGCACAATGCACCTCTAGGAAAGGATAAGGAATGGCTAAGCTGTTCATACAAACAGTGGAAGAGATTAAAGATGAAAGGAAATATTTAGGCACCTTTTGGAAACAGCTGGTGTGAAAATATTTAACAGGCAGGTCTTTTATGCACAAGCGCAGCGTTCTAACTAAGCTTGAACAGGCAGGAGCGATATAGTGCAGCTGGCCAGTCTATGAATACTGTAATAGGAGAATTAAAAGCTTTCCTTCTCATTTGCGCACGTAGCTCAGATGGTAGCTAATCATGTCCTCTAATTTTAACAACAGAATTGGGAAATGTACCAAAAAAAAAAAGCAGCTTGTAATAAGAACAGAGGTGGCAAATTCTGTCCCTGGGACCGAATGATGAAGGAACAATTCACCTGCCCTTTTCTGTAAATCAGCCTTAGTCATCTTGAGCTGCCCGAAAAGACCTGTATTTAAGTGGAAACTTAATCTGAAATCCATTTTGATCATTTCTTTGAGTGCCACCAGAAAAGTAAAAGCTACTCTGACTATTTAATCACCCATTAGAAACCTGTGAGCGTTTAAGAGCTCCATGTTATAAAGGGCCAGGGCATACAGCAGGATGTGTGTTGTAAGGCTATTTAAATTCTATGGTCCCCATCTATCTTTAAACTGGCAGCTAAATGGAAGATTTAGATTTGAGAGTTCCCGGCTCCTGGTTCCCTGTCAGAAATAATTAAACTACATTTTAGGGAGACTGTCGGAAGCAGTTTGCTTCACAAGTGTTTTTCACAGCTGAGGGTCGTCTTTGTTACAGCTCTTGGGGCCTGGGAATCCAAACCACCTTATGTATATCCATTATATATGAATTATACATTCCGAACCTGGAGCCTGCACCCTCTGGCACGCGTGGGTGGTGGTATGGCTGGGGTCTCACCTGGGTGGGAGATGGAACCCAAAATGTTCCCAGCCTTCCCGTCCTGGGTTAGCCTAAGATCTGTTTGGTTTAAATCATGCAATCCCTGGCCCGCCTGTGCAAAACTGTTCCTTGGCAGCATGTTGTCTGGGAAATATTTCAATCAAGATGTAAATGTCCCAGTGGGTTTTCCATCCCTTTTCATAGGAATGGCTCCACAGAGATTCTGCCTTTCAGAAAGTGGTGGGTTTTTTCTCTCTTCACCATTTTTGAATGTCACTCCATTATCCTAGTTTCACACCTTTAAATAACTCCAGGAAGGCTTCTGACTATCACTCAAAATAGATTCCTTTTGTCCCTGTTTTTTTCTCCTGCACCACCAAACCATAGATGTCTGACCTACGGACATTTCCCTGACTTCTCTACAGGGCACGAGGCTGGATATCAGGACATCTGGGAGGTCCTGTGCCTGTCACAGAGTTCACATATACCTGTAGACCGTTCTTACTTCTTTATGCCTTGTTTACTTTATCTGTCAAAACAGAAATAACATCTTAACATCAAAAAAATAACCCCTGGTACTCAGCCGGACTCATTAATATTCTCCAACCAAGATAAAATATTAAGTAAATTATAGTAAAGTCCTTAAGATGTTCACATGGACTTTGGAGTCACAAGGGGCCAAGTCCTTCAAGATGCCAGTTTTCCTGTCCATCGCTGGAGACGTTTGTCACTTTGGAATTTCAGAGCTTCACAGTCAGCAGTGGAGGTTATTCACAGTGCACGTCACTGGGCTTGAGGATACCAGTGCTGTCCTCCATTTGGAGATGGGACCCTGAAGGTCACAGCTGGGGAACGGGACAAAATGAAGACGTGAAGTAACCAAGCTGGTGTTCTTTGGATTGCTCGGTGAACTGGGAGCAGGAAAAATTACATTTTATTTAGTATTCTGAGATGCAAAGTTCAACACGTATGAATAAAGAATGTAAACCAATAACCACAGGAGCTGTTTCAGTCCAACGCTAGAGTAGCCCTATGGTGAAAAACTGCTGGGAAGCACCAGGGACTGCAACAATACTTTTCTAGTTTGGTTTTAAATACCAGCACTCTCAGACTTTGTACTTTCTCAGTGTGTTTCTTCTCAGCTTGCTGAAATTTTAGTACCATAAATCTAGCTTTTTATTTTTCATCTGCTGTTTCCTTTATCCTCCCCCAGACTTTGTTCATCAGGTCAGCCAGAGAGATCTGATTTTATTTTATTTTATTTTATTAGTGCAGCTTTATTGCTACGTTAGCTAACTTGCAGGTCCTAAGTGTTCACATACCATCCTGACCGGCCCACGCTCCATTGCAGTGCTGTCTGGCAGTTGGGGAAACACACGGCTGAGCTCCAACCCTTCAGCAAGTCGATAATTGCCCATCCCTTATGCTCATAACGGGCACTGTAGTATGGTATTACCTCCCTCACATCTAGGAGCTGTGAAAATCTGTGTCTTAGTGCCAGATGCAAAGTAAAAACTTTTGACAGCAGCTCAAGAGGCCTTCCTCAGTTGTGTCTTAAGTGATGAGGTAAATTCTACCGACTTCCAATAAAGCTTACGTTAGATTCTGTGACATTTAGGCCACAGATATGTGCACATCTTGCCCATACTCACCACCTGTGTGGTGAGTAGGACTGGGGCAATGACCGTCCCCCTGTACTTGGCACTGGTGAGGCACCGCCTCGAGGGCTGTGTCCAGTTTTCGGCCCCTCACCACAAAAGCGATGAGTCCAGAGAACGGCAACGGGGCTGGTGAGGGGTCTGGAGCACAAGTCTTGTGAGGAGCGGCTGAGGGAGCTGGGGGTGTTGAGCCTGGAGAAGAGGAGGCTGAGGGGAGACCTTCTCACTCTCTACAACTGCCTGAAAGGAGGAGGTAGCCAGGGGGGGTCGGGCTCTTCTCCCAAGTACCAAGCGATAGGACAAGAGGAAACAGCCTCAAGTTGCACCAGGGGAGGTTTAGGATGGGTCTTAGGAAAAATTTCTTCACTGAAAGGGTTATCAAACATTGGAACAGGCTGCCCAGGGAAGTGGTGGAATCACCATCCCTGGAGATATTTAAAATATGGGTGGACATATTGCTGAGGGTCATGGTTTAGTGGTGGTTTTGTCAGAGTTAGGTTGATTGTTGGACTCGATGATCTGAAAGGTGTCTTCCAACCTGGACAATTCTATGATTCTGTGATTCTATGATCATCAGTTTAAGCACCCAAGCTGCCCAAATACTTTTGAAAGCTTGACTCTAAATGGGACAGACAAGTTCCTGAGTGTCTTAAGAACATTTGAACTCCAAAGTTCTTCCATTAGAAATTTAGATAGATAAGACTAAATGTGTGAGAGGGTTTGGAGACATCCGAGACACTGCAACAAAAGGAGTTTGACAGGAAACTGCTTCACCACCTTGAGTTGTAGTAACCAGGAGCTAAATATTGTGTTGATGTCGCACTTGGAAAATGAGGTGTTTTCTAGACATGCAAAGCATTACTGTTATTACTGTCATAGTTGCCACTGTCTAAAGAGCTCTCTGATTCTTGGAGAGAAGAGTCCATTTCAGCATAAAGGGCTGAAGACCTTCCAGCTCTCCCCTGTGACGCAAAACCTTCCTCCTGGAGTTGAAGTGGATGTTCCAGCCCCACATCAGGAGCGTGTCAAAAGCCCCCGAGCAGCCTAAGCTTCCTGTTACTGGCGGTATTAATTAGCAAAAGACTAAAGGCAACTTTACTAAGGCTGAATTTCAGTCAGGTGTGATGTTAATGCAGGCTGAGTGGTTTTGAATATTTTATGTGCAGCCAGTGACCCGAAGTAAATGTCTTGTATAATACCAGTCGCCCCTCCACCACAAGCCTCGAGGCCAGAATCTTGCTCTTAATATGCTCAGAAGCACAGAGAGAGGCAGCGGAGATGGGTTGGTGTCTGAGATATTAATTTTGGGGGTACATATCTGGGGGAAGAGTGAGAAAATGTGCTCTGCAGAGTACTCTGGTACCCCTCTGTGGGCTTCCAGCCCAGCCTTACTCAGCATTTCTTCCGTAGGGAAGAACTGTGTCCCTACCCTGTAAAATCTATAAAATGGCTCGGTCAAGCAGAAGGCTTGAGTCCAAAGCATTTGTGAAAGTTTGATGCAATTTAGATGCACCAGGCAGAAGTCAGAGACCTGATAGCCTGAAATATAGTCTGAACTGCCTCTCCTCCGAATGAGGAGATCGCGGTCATGGTTTATGAGAGATTGAAAGTGAGCAGTCAGGTGATGAGCCTGAAGAAGAAATAGATTCATTTCATTTCATCTGCAGTGTAACACCACATCTGTATTTGGTTTTGGTTTTTTTCCTTGAAATCAATCCTGCATAGTAATGGTGGTAACAGGCACTTTAACACCTGACTCTTGGGTACCTGTTATCCACCAAGCCTTGATTTTTCCAGACAAATACAGTGCAGATGGAAACATGAAGTCTCCCAAATTCATGCCAAGGCCGTGCCAAGTTTTAGCCAGAAGTCTAGTGCTGGGTAAAAATATTATGTATATTTGTGTCCTTATGCCCACTGGGGCTCATGGAGGGTGGAAAGGGCAGCACCTCTGAAAAGCCAATGTCCTTTAGCTCTTCCCTTTTTTGGAGGTAAGTACCGAAATAGCCAGCTGCGACTCCGTGTTTCCGTTAACTCCAATAAGACCTGGGAACAAGCACCATCCTATAAACTCCAGCTCACGTAGCTCACAGAAAGAGCATGGTGGTACCTTCGAATGCCTGAGAGGGGATTTTTAATGGGATGGTAGGGGAACAGAGACATAACAGATGCACAGACTCAGTAAAAATAGAAATATTCTGTATTAGTTTTAAAGAGAGAAGAAGTATTTTAATAAATCCTGTCCCCAGAACCATAGGTCAACAAGCCATAAACCAGCGCTTAACTTTAGCATCAGTAGTTTATCAGCACATTGTTTCCACGCTTAACCAGATTTTAATTAAATGTGACTTTTGTTCTGTTTATTGGAAGAGCCTTCCCCTTCGGATTTGGTGATCACAAAAGCTCAAGGAGTGCAAGCGAATTAGAAAGCAAATAGGAGGATCAATCACAGCAGACCTCTGCAATCCATGTCCGTCTCTTTTTTGAAATATACTTATTAGATTCTTATTGTCAGGAAGGATTAGTGTTATGAGCTCCAGGAATTCCTTTCATTGCTCCGTAAGGCGAGGTAGTGAAGTGTGGCTGCTTTTCTTAACAATAACACTCTGGATTTTTTTTCCCTCCCCTCTCCCTTCTCTCCACCCATATCCCCTCCTCTCTCTTCTCTCCTCTCCCACAGAGATTTGTGCAGCCGACTGCGGAGGACACGGCATTTGTGTCGGAGGCACCTGCCGCTGCGAGGAGGGATGGATGGGCACAGCCTGTGATCAGCGAGCGTGTCACCCACGCTGCAATGAGCACGGGACATGCCGGGATGGCAAGTGTGAATGCAGCCCGGGCTGGAACGGAGAGCACTGCACTATTGGTAGGGAGAAAGAAAAAACGACTACTTTTAAAAGAATTATTGATGATCAGGGAGGAGAAAAGGTGCATGCTTAATTGAATATGTGTGACTTAGTGTAGCATGAGCACCTTTGTTCTTGGATTTCAAGTTCTGACATCATACATTTTCATGTGGGAACAAGACAAAATGTCCTTTCATTTGTTGATGACATGGCTATATATATATATTTTATTATCTGACATGAAGTACACCTATGTGGTGTTTGATCTCATAGAGACAAGGCGTCAAATGTCAGGTGGATGCTTTTAAAAACATCCCACTTTGTCTCTCTCGAAAGGTCTTTCTGTGACCTCCAAGATTTCTCACTCCCATGGCAGGAGCATTTTCAGAAATATGCATCGGATTTCAAGTTTTCTTTCCTTTTATTTGCTCCATTATTTGCACTGCCACTGTGCTTGCCAGCATAAAAGAGGAAAGTGCAGTCAGATGATTTCTGGCTGGTATTTAACTCTGTCTTGCTTATCCCTTGTCTGCTCCGCTACCCTTCTAACCATTGCATTTCCCACTCTCTTTGGTTCTGTTTTCCTGGCACTTGAACTCTCAGTGTCAAGTCTATTATTATTATTATTATTATTATTATTATTATTATTATTATTATTATTATTATTATTATTATTATTATTATCATTAAGGTGCCACTAATATGCCAAAATCATGCAAAGAGGTGCAGCTCTCAGGTTAAGCAATTTGCAGCATCATTAATGAACTCCTTGGCTTTACCTTCCTCCTTCATTTCACTTAACTCCTTGATAGATCTTCCCTTTCTTCTGACTGTCATGCATTCAACCACTTTAGTCTCCATTTCGTAGTCATGTTATAAAATCAGTAGCATTCAAACTCCCCAGATACCATTTATTATACACTAATGGAAAACTAAATTAGCGAATCCAGTTCTGCTCTCAATAACGACTGGGTGGACCTGAAAAAAATCAGTCAACTTTAGAAGGGTTATTCCAGAGTGAGAATTCTCCTCCAGTCATTTTGTTTTAATTGGCTTCTTTTAAAGATAAGAAGATTTACCTCTATGTTGCTTTCATTGTGGCATGATACATATAAATCACACTATATCAAAATTAACCACTAGCAATACCTGGGAAGGTGTCGGCATAGTTATCCATGTGGATTATCAACGTAGTTATCTGTAGACATCACTTTTTTTGCTTGAACACCAGGTAAGTTTGCCCACACAAAGACAGGCAGGAAATGAAGCCTGATCACAATATTTTAATTCTGGCATTAGGGTAATGGTACAAACCATGTCTGTGGCTCAATTCTACTTATCATTTATGTATGCTAATGTCACCCTACCACATTATGATCTCCACATGCATCCCTTAATGAAAAATATCTAGCTCTTAAAACTTCCTCTGTCTCATTAGATGTTGCATTCTGCTTTCTTTTCTATGTCCCCAGCAGCTTTCATTTCTTTTCATGAGGAAGGGATTAAAAAAAAAACCCTCTCTCAAATGACTCTAAAATAAAAAGAGAGCAGTCCTCTGTTAATTGGAATCCTGTGTTTCTACAATATTATTTTATAGCCTTTTGTTCAAGTACTTTGATTTAGAAAGCAACACAGGTTCATGAAAGGGTTTTAAAAGAAAAAAAAAATGTTTAGCAAAAAGCCCCAAATCCCGGGGACAATTTTATATGAAAGTCATTCATGCACGAAAAAAGCCTGATTCATACTCAGTGCCATTTTATTCGTTCTGCTGCAAAACCAAAGTGCCGCTAGTTCGGTATATGATATTTCTCCACACAGCTGATATGCCCAGACTGTTTTTGAACAACAAGCTTTTGTCTTTCATGGTAATTAAATTTACCCCGTTATTTGTGGTATTCGTCACTCTAAGTATAAAGAGTCCACATTATCATGGGAAAGGCCAGCACCGCAGTGCAGTCAGCATCGAGATTTTCTTGGTGCGCGCTATCGTTTCGCGTGGTGCTGACTTCCTGTTGCAGCGCCACCTTGGTTTAGGAATAATTCTTTAATACTTTGAGCGCTGGAGCAATTCTGTTTCTTTTCGCTTCCACCACACCCCCCCCCACACACCTGATCTTCTTGCCTGGTGATTTAGCAACAAATTTGTACGTGGTCTCACGCCTCTGAAGCTGTAAATTGTATTTCCTACAGAATATTTCATTGATAAATGTGCAGAATGTAAAGGAGATTTGGCAAAGTCATAAATATCCAAGAAAATTGAATGGCTTTAGAAGGAGTAATAAGCTAGTTATATTGGCACAGATGAAAGGACATTGACTTGGAATTACATTAAGTACGTGGAAAGCATTCCCCTTGTCCTTGTGTAATTTCCCTGCATGGCAACTTGTTCTGTTGACAGTAATTCCTTATCTGTCTGTGTCATGGCCCGGTTTGCTTTAGCACTGACAAGCATAAAACCCCATCGCTGCAGTGATGCTTTAACAGTCTTGCCATGTGTGCAGGTGACATGGTGGAAATGGGTGGTACAAGTAAAGGACACTTCTTCCATTTCCTGTTGAGCATGTTTGAGAGTAAGAAACCCTTTTGTTTTGTAGGTCGTAGGAGGCTCTTTCTTACGGTGTTCGAGGGAACTCTGATCCCAGTGGGTTAATTTGGTTTGCTCATACAAAGGGTGGTGTTACCAAATATACTAGCTTGATTGCTCACATTCAGGGATTTCATTAGAGGAACCCCAGATAATTCCCAACCATTCATCATCCTAATTCAGCGAACTTAGCGCATCCAGGCAAAGGAGTAGAACAGAAAGTTGATGATATAACCGCAGGAATCCTGAAACCCAGCAGAAAGGTTCTACCGATTTACTCTAATTTCTTAAAGGAGAAAAACCACGTGACAGCAGCCACAATGCTCCTATGATGGGCTCTCCAGCGTATTCCAAATTTGCCCCCAGTTAGAGGCATTGCAAGAATTCAGCTTTCTTCTATTCTAGCCCAAACCACATCCAGGGATCACGTTTTAGGAGCGTTGAGTTTAAAGGTGACATAAAGCCTCTCACTGTGGGCTCTAAAAGGCCAAATTACAGCTCACCTCTGTGGTGGGCTCCTCTATGGGATTGCTTCACAGGTGGCACCACTGAAAATTTCCTGGGTTTAATAAACAACTCCAGAAATTTCCCAGGGCTGTAACAGCCTGGCCTCAAATTTGATGCAGTTGGTGATATGGCCTGGATGGTGCCCCAGGTGCTGTGTGTCCCACCTCAGAGAAGCAAAAGGAGACTTCACTCTTCGCAGGTGGGCTGTGCACTGAGATTGTTACCCGATATGTGAAGCTCTCTGTATGTTTTACTAGCAAGGAGCCTTAATCCTTTGATTCATATTGAGATGATTTAGAAATATAATGGCAGAGAGGGCTTCCCTGTGTGGTGGGGTTGGGATGTTCATCATCCTTGAACAGCCTGGACAGAAGACCAAAGCCATCCCTTGAAATTCACTTGCTGCACCCAAATACTACAGGTCTCAAGAGCACTGAGGGACCAGCAGTTAGCTCCCCAAACACCCAACGATCTACCTAGAAGGATTTTCAAAGCACCTCTGTGCCTAATTCCCATTGATCTCTTGCAAAAGCTGCGTGCTTAACTCCTTTTGGAAATCTGGTCCTGGCACGCACTGGTGATGTGTGCGATAACCAGTGCCCAGACAGACAGGCAGACAGCCCGTCCCACAGGAGCTTCTGCTTATGGCGCCATCCGGATGGTTTTTGGTTTACTTAGCAAAATTCTGATTTTTTTTTTTTTTTTTTCGGAAATCTGCCCCTTTAAGTTTGCCTTTCATCAGCCTTCTTGCATAAATAATCACACATGTTCTGAATAGCCAGGATTGTAATCAGTGCCTCCCGGTTTCTGCCGGAGCAGCTGGAATCCAGACAAGGCACGTTACAGGTGGAACCTGGTCTCTTTTCCCCGTCTTTCCAACAAGTCACTTGTGCCATTTAAATCCATAAAGCAGCTCGGGCCACGTGCAGCCCAACCTGAAATAAGCCCACCAGTGTCTGGTGAAGGTTCTTGCTACCACCCTCAGCCCAACAGAGGAGACAGTCAGCTCTCTGCCACGCTCAGCCTTCTCCGCAGCGGAAGCTGAGCTGTGTTTGCCCCTCTGGCACCCACGCTGCCCCGTGGGGATGGGTATCTTGGGGCAAGACAAGGCCATGGTTATAGCAGTCAGTGGAAAATATGTGCATGCTGCTTTGTTCCGACATGTTTTTGCATCAAGCTGAAGGTAATCTGGCCTTAAGTACTTTGGCAGAATATTTGACAGTAAATGCTAAGCGCAGATGAACTTCAAAGACAGTCTTTTTCCCTGCCCCTGTGGCATAAACTTGTGCCGTCACTGGTTCAACAACGAACGGCCGCTTTCTCCTCTCCTTCAAATTTGCATGATCTCAGTTTAACTCCAGTCTTTTCACTCTGTCCACGTCTCCCTATGGGGAAGATAAAAGGAAAAAGAATATTTGGAAAATGAAGGAGAGTGTGCTGGGGAAGAAGTTCTACCTGAAGACCTGCTCCCAGCATCTCTTACTTCTCTCTTTCCTCTCTATGGGCCAAGAGAAATGCTCCTGTGATCTTTCACAACGTGTTTCAGACAAAACAAACCAAGTTAGCTCAGACTGGTGAAATGAGAGGATTTTCGGACTAAAAAATTCTCACATGAGCTCCCCCCATAGCAGGTATGAAGGGACAGTGGCTTTCCAGGAACAGGGATGGTGCCATGGAGCTGAGTGCCGTGCAAAGGACACCTTAGAAAAGTAGCCCTGTATAGTTCCTCAGCACGTCCCACATGCCTGCAGGGCTTGCAAAGGAGTATCTGTAGATAATAAGATGATATTTTAATGCCAGAAATATAGCATGGGAATGAGACTATATAGGTCTAGAGAAGAAAGATTCATGCTACCATGGAATATTCCCTTAGGGGGCCTCCATTATTTTTCAAATTACAAGAAAACGTTGACACAGAACTGGCATACGGTTGGCATTGGCAACTACCTCCACTGCCATCATCTGCACAGTGCCTGCTGCTCAGGTTTACTGGTTGGGCTGCTCCGGATGTCAAGATTCAAGAGACCCGTTCCCAGGCGTTAGCCACCGTCCAAGCAGATGGCGATGCCCTGCTTCCCACATCGCTACTGCTACACCGGGGTGATTAGTTAATCTCATTCCCAAGCTTCATAACTGCCCTGCACTAGGTTAGCTCTGATCTTCCCAGCCCTCTCCACGTACTTAGAGTAGTGCTTCAAGGGATGCATTAGATTCACAGCATGGAAAAATGATTCCTGTGACAGCTGTGAACTCCCGGGTGGGCGGTCTGCGTGAACGAACCTGAAACAAAAACCTCTTCAAAAGGGTACCAGGACACAACTGAGGGAGAGATTGCAGGGAGCAGACAAGAGAACAAGGGAAATAACGTTTAAGCAGGTAATGAAAGATAGAAATGCACGACTCAGCGCCTCTTATTTATTCATAAAGACCAGAGAGTGCCGCCTGCTGGCACGCACAAGGGCTCTCCGAGGCAGGACTCCTGCCTTCTGCGTGTGTCTTTGCCACCAACTTTCTGTTTGACCCCAGAAAATCAATTAGAAGGTGGTTTTCCAAATTAATGTTCCATGGGAATTGGGCACATGACTGCTCCCTCTAGATCTATAACTTTCTTTTTTTTTCTTTATCCCTCCTTGGAATGAGTATATTAATACTGACCTATCTGGTAGAGCTGCCATGAGGTTAATTTAATATTTGTAAAGTAATTTGATCTGGGGCTAGAGGATGCTGTATAAATGCGATGTATTACCATTAAGAAGATCCAGGGAAAAGCCTCTCCCAGTCTGGTAAGGTCACAGAGCTGTGCCTCTTTGTGCGGAAAAATGTAAGACAATCAGGTGAGGTGGAGCACCTTCAAATGAATCTGGTTTTCCTGATGAAAAGAAAAGCAGTCAGTAAAACAGAGGTAGACTGTTGCAAATGAGCAGAGAATTACAATATTCTGCCATATATATATATATTTATACATATATATACCTATATATATAAAAAATCACAGAAATATATATATATAAAAAACTTTCCTCTTTCTCTTCCTGATCCTAATGAGCAAAGATGACTGGATGCCTACACACAGCCCTCTTGAGCTCTTTGACTGAGGAGGGCTGTGCTCCACCCTTCTTCCTTTTTTTCTCTCCTCATAATCAAGGTTTTTCTTTTCATATCACAGCGAACTCTCCTTTGCCTTTCTAGCACCTGCACAGTCTCGTAGTAAGCCGCAATGCACTTATTCAATCCTACCTTAAATGTCCTGTCTTTTATCTCCCAAGCTCACTATCTGGATAAGGTAGTGAAAGGTATGCTCTTCCTTCCTATTTTTCCTATTGTCTTTGTGTTTCTTTTTTAAAAAATGCACCGTGAACATGCTGTGTTGAGGTTGCATCTCTTCCTCATTGTCACCAAAGTGCTCCCTAATGTCTGGAAGGGGGAACTTTCCAGTCATTTAGGTAGGAAATACCTCCGTAAGTGCCGTGACCCTGTGTTAACATCATGTGAGTGTTCCTACCCGTCCCCCTGTCTCTGCCCTCCCCTCCAAATCATCTCTCATCCTCACCCCTCCTACCCAGGTAAGGCAAGTCAGGAGGAAACGAAAGTGTCTGTGAAGTGTCTGTACAGCAGGAGCCCTGTGCAGTGATGTATTTTAATTAAATGTCTATGATCCGTTTTGTAACAAGCAGGTGAGTGCACTTTCTGTGTGGAGTCTTCATGTTTTTGAGCCATGGCTGCAAAGTCTTACATGGGAACTTTGAGTAACGGTTTATTGGTTTTTTTCTTAATACAAAAATGTTATGACTTCCAAGCCTCTGGTGGTATAAATCCGCAAAATCTATTGAAATCACTGACGTTGCATTAATGTACACTGCCACAAAATCCAACCCTATGTTCCTATTTGTAAAATTAAAGCGAGTCTAGGACCCAGGTCTTTCTTCAGCAAAGAAGAAAAGGAATTGAACAGTTACAGAATAGAGGTAGTCTGCTATCTTAAAAAAAAATCTCAGTTATTTATTGATCAGAGCAATGATCTACATTAATTTAGGACTTTTGAGTAGAAATAGACAGTTCCACAATGCACTTAGCTTTCTAAAAATATTGAAATAGCACACATCTAGTTAAATACAACAACCTGACAATAAATATGATTGAGTTGGACGCAAATATCTTTCTACACGGCTGATTTGACGCTAACAGCAGCACAGTGCTGACACCACACAGCATCATATGTTTGCTGGTTAAACAAACCAAAAAATCAGGTTGAACAAATCAGTTTCTTCCATAGCATTACCCTCCTTTACAGGTTGTGAGCAATCAGAAATAGCAGCTGTGAGAGGCTGATGAAGAAGGACAGACATGCCAAAATATTTGTCCAGTTAAACTGAAGTCTCTGCCATATAGGGCTCTTGTGGTGTGACAAGAAACACGGTTGCCCTGCTGACTTCCCTTCTCTGGATAAATTGACAATCTAATGTTTCTCCCTTGTTCCCATGGAGGCTTAAAGGCAGGTTTGGGTACGAATGCAAATAGGGACAAACTTTGAACAGGCAAACAAATATTAATGATAAGGAAATGGACAGTTTAAATAAGGAGACTTTCATCTTCAGTGTAATGCAGCAACTGGTAGCTCTCCTTGGGCTCCTGTTGATAGATCAGTGGATTGTTCAGTGGTAGTGGTACTTCAGTCAGTTTTCTCTCATTGCTTAGCATCAGTAAAACATGCTTCACTTTATTGAAATTAAGAGAAAAAACTATATTCCTCATAGATCAAGGAAAGAGGGTCAATTGTTGTACCCTTATGAAGTAATAGTGGTTGGCATCCTTAGAGGGAGATCTGGGCCATCGCTAGGGAGTGCGATCAGAACCTCCTGTTCATCTTCCACATCCCAGTGTTTTACATCGCAAAACCCCAGGACTCCTTTTTCATCTCCACAGGTATTGGGGAAGGTTGGACCAAAAGGTAGCAGATAAGCACCACGGGGATAGAAAAGATGAGAAATCAACCTGCAGAGGCTGGGTCCAGGGATCTTCGGTACTGATTTGCCCATTCAGTGGCCCAGTTTTTTTTACTAAGTCTTCTGTAGCTGTCGTTTTTCCTCTGGATAGCCTTTATGCCCAAGAATAAAGACACATTATATTTACTGAGTATTTCAGTGGGTAACAGGTTAAGCAACATGCTAAGAATAAAAGATTGTCTCTTACCATGCGTGGCCTCTTTTGGAAGATTAGCAATAGCTGAAACATTAAAAGTACATGTTTTTTACTTGGCTAACTGCATGGTGTGCATTTTTCAAAACTAAATTACTCATGCCCTTTTGGCTTTCTTAATTATTAACATCTTTCTGGTTGAAATCTCTTCCCAGTGATCCTGGGTTGTCAAGGGTGAGCCTGATTTACTGCTGAATCTTTCCGACAGCTTTACAAGAAACCAGTAAGTCAGTGAAGATGCGGAACTGTTTCTAAATTGGAGGGCAAGTTTCAATAGCAAACATCTGCATGATTAAAACAAGAAGCTCTAACTGGAATTGGAGTGGAGTCTTCTAAACTAAGGCCTAATTAACACTGGTAATGCTTAAAATGGAAAGAGGTGCCGGCTATTAAAGAGGTGCTGATCTTAGAGAGCGTTTCTCCATCCAGAATACCAGTGGAGCTGACGGTACCTCCACGTTATTAATTTCTATTGTTGGTTATCAATTCTCACTCTTAAAAAGTAGCCACATTGACGCTGTAGTGAGGCGTACAAACAGCTAGATTAAAATGCAAAGATGCTGAAAAACATTTGAATTCAAGGATGGCTGCAAGGTTTGAGCTGCTCCTGAGAAGCAGCGAGAACCCAAGGTCTGACCACAGCTCATTCCCTCCTTTGTAGAGTTATGAGCAATAGGAGCTCTGGCAAGTAACTTTTTTAATCTTCATTTTACAGAATGCATCTGATTAAGTGTTTCTGGATTCCCAGCATCGCAAAACATCATGGCGGTTGTTTGAGTTGAGTGTTTTTCAGGACGCTTTACCGGGTTTCTCATAATTTGCAGGGATCAGATGATGCTTTGTTCCTCCCTTTCAGTCCTGCAGAACTTCTGCGGGTCCCTTACTGATTGTTCTCTCAAGCTCCGGGTGTTTGCATCCTCACATGTTGCCTTCAGCCGTGTCCTACTCGCTTCAGAGCTCAAGCGCTGTATGTTGGGACTTGCTAGAACATCCATCAGTGCTTTCCTGCTGACAATGGAGGAAAGATAATAGCCTTATCTTGTAAGTCCAATTTCAAGTGGCAATGAGGCTTGGCCTGAAGAAAAATCCCGTTGAACATGGTTTATAATTGGACTAATTAGAGGAGGCCTTAACTGTAGAGATCATTAAGGGCAGATTATTTTACCAACAGACTTAAAATGGCAGGATAATTTCTTACACTGGTGGCAATGTCCTTTGACTCTTAATACTCTTTTCTTGTCTAGTTCAAAATTAGTCCCATTTTTATATTGCTTCCCTGGTCTGTACTGTCTCTTGCATGGCAGACCTGACACCTTTGTGAATGTCCCACAGCATCATCATCTTTCAGCAGCGCTTTTATGTCCTTCAGTTGGTAACTCACATAAAGGGTTTCCCTCCTCCCCCGCCTCAAAAAGCCCTATTCATATATTTAATTCTCTGAGTCACCCAAATACAGTTAACAAACACAGCCAGGAATAATGGATCATGAGTGACTCTGGCTATGAGAAATGAGAGCTGCAAGATTATGGTGGGGTAAATCTGTGAGGATTAAGAAGCTATCCCGCTGTGCTGATATTCAGAAGCACTTTGGAGACAAGACGATTTTTTTGCTTTATTCCCCAGCGTGGGGGCAAGGAGAGGATAAAGTTTATTTGTATTGTGTTTTCGTCGAGTGCTTTGAAGTGCACTGTTTGTGGAATGGGGAATACTGTGTGTTCCTATCTCTGTAGTGTTAGCGATGGTCCAGTCTTTATGCAGTGAACCAGTTCAGAAATGGTAGTACTTATAGGTCCATTCTCCTATATATATTGGCCTACATGTCCATGTTATCTTCTAACTTTCTGAAGGTACGAGTTCGCTAACAGCTGCTGTTTAATTATGATATTTTCTATTAATGGTTCCCTTTCTCATTACTTCCGAAAGCTGTCTGCTCTCCTACCAAACCCATGACACCGGAAAGGTACGATTTAATACTCACAGCACTGACATTTTACCATACCTTGTAACGTAATGGTTAATATCTGAAAACTTTTATGTTCATGGATCTGTGAAGAAGAGTTTATCTCATTAGGAAGGTTTATCTCACTAGGAACCAGAGATGACTCTCTCCTTGGTGGGAAGGGGTAAACTTGCTTTCTAGACTTGAAAGATGCCAAGATAGTGGAGTATGACATTACAGCTGGGAGTTATCCCACTTTAGGTATCTACAGCCTCGATACTTGTATCTCATCTGGTCACGCTGGATTCCCTTAATAGTTAAGAAGAGGAAGAGACAGTTTGGGAAGGCATAACCTCGTGAGAGTCTCTGTTCTGTCTTTCCTCTCTTGACCGATGCTTTTCCTCTGTCTGTCTGTCTGCCTTCTGAGATGCTTGCCTTAGTTTCTCTGGGTCCAGATCAATGAGATTCAAAGGAAATCACAAAAGTCCACTTGGATAATCTCAAATACATTTCATAAAGACAGTGAATTGCACACAAAATTGAAAGGGATAGGACTGAAAGAGGTCTCCTCAGTTAGAGTCCAGTCTTCTACTGTCAAGGTCAGACACATTGTATAAAACTTTATATAAATTTAGCAAGCTCTGTGGACAGATCAGTGATGCTTCTTCTCCTTAACACTCCTGCTGGGAGGCTACTCCAAAACTTTCTTCCTTTGATCCTGGCAAATGCTTTTTATTTTTTTCCCCTTCAAATTTCCAGCCAAAATTTATTCATGCTTGGTTTACGTCCATTTGTTCTTATGCCGGCAATATTCTCTTTAGCTTAAATAGCTGTTTTCCCTTCTCACTGTTTATCTGTTTCATGAATTTGTGGAAAACAATCATAGTCTTTTCAGCCTTTGCTGTGCTAGAGTAGAGAAATCAAGGTCTTCTCATTTCCTCGGGTGCAGAAGGTGTTCCCATCCTAATTATATCCACCATTTTCTGCCACTCCAAATTCCCCCTTTCCTAGGCCTGGGAGAGTAGAGCACATGCAGTTCCACATGAGCTCCTAATTTTCACCATTATATTAATGGTTCCTTGTACCTGCTGGACACTCCTCATATGAGACTTTTGAAGATCATTTGCTTTTTTTCAGTCTCAGGCCAAGCGATCAATCACTATGGTATCTTTTCTGTCTAATAATGTTAGATCTTTGCTTTTGAGATCTTTGGTCCAAAGATTATAAAATGCAAAATATAATCCAAACAAAAACAACAAAATGAAATCCCTCTTTTCCCTCTGAATTTTCATCACGTGAAACCTCATCAGCCTAACTTGAACTGTTTCCAGGTTCGAACCCTGTTCCTGTATGGCTTGGAACCAAACCCAGGAGGCTTTTTTGTCTTTATCATAGAATCATAGAATGTGTTGGGTTGAAGGGACCTTTAAAGGTCATCTAGTCCAACCCCCCTGCAGTGAGCAGGGACATCTTCAACTAGATCAGGTTGCTCAGAGCCTCATCAAGCCTGGCCTTGAATGTTTCCAGGGACGGGGCCTCCACCACCTCTCTGGGCAACCTGGGCCAGTGTCTCACCACCCTCATTGTGAAGAACTTCTTCCTAATGTCTGATCTAAACCTGCCCTGCTCTAGTTTAAAACCATTGCCTCTCGTCCTATCGCTACATGCCCTTGCAAACAGCCCCTCCCCGGCTTTCTTGTAGGCCCCCTTCAGGGACTGGAAGGTCACTATAAGGTCTCCCTGGAGCCTTCTCTTCTCCAGGCTGAACAACCCCAGCTCTCTCAGCTCCCAGCAAAAACTTCTAAAACCTATCTTCTTCCCATTGCAGAAAATAAGTGTCTGCTCCACTACTTGATGGGTTAAAAATCTAGTGGTATCCAACCCTTCTTCTCTCATCCTTCTACAGTGGGGTCTTCAACTTCTCATCACCCAACTCTTTTTGGTTCTCACGGTGATCCTGTCCAGGTCAACGCTGCAGCACCTTTGCAAGGAGTTTCCTGTTCAGCCTCTGCAACTGCAGGATAAAAAAAGAACTTTTTAGGATGGGTTATAAAGAGTCCAGGCAGTAAAACCTGAGGTGTGCGCAGTGGTGATGCACCAGCCAAGCTCTAATGGAGCCCTGCAGAATACACATAAAGTGAGATTTCTTCAGAGGTTTTTCAGCTAGACAAATTCAGGCAGATTTATAAAGAAGGAAAAAAAAAAGTCCTATCTCTGCCATCAGGATGGTCCCATCCAAACTGAATTTATCTACTCCAAAGTGGGTTTTCCTGCCCTACCTAGCTAAGTAATTTTAGCAGGTTATTTAACAAGAAACACACTTCTTCCTCTTTCATTCTCCAAAACAGCTGAATGCTTTCAGCTTGTACTGAAAGTAAGTAAAGGGAACAAACACATAAATCAGCTCTAGCATGGAAAAAAAATCAGATTAAATGGTTAAAAGTTTGGCAATGTTGTAAGTAACTGAAGGCAGGATATTAAAATGGAGAATTTCAAGTAGCCTTGCATATAAATAGTTCTTCCGTAGTATATAAATACTAATATGGTATATAAATACCAAAATACACACACACACAAGCACGCTCACACATACACACACGCCTTACATGTTCCCCCTCCGAAAATACACATTTTAAAAGCCTGAAATACAACGAATATCTTTGTCAGTGAAAAATTTATTGAAGATCCTTTTCCTTAAAACTTTCATTCCTTTTCCCATTTGGTCCCTGTAAACCCATCCCTTGTTAGAAAAACAATGCTAGAAAAGATGTGAATTTCACCCTGAAAGAATTCTTTAGTTAAAAGGCATTTCTGAACGACTTCTTTCTGGCGCAGGACACACGATGGCGTGGTGTCTCACCTCTTCTTGGGCAGACCCTCCTGCACCATGCCAGATGTTGCACACATACCTGTCAGTCCTCTTCACCATCCTGTTGTTGCCCTTTAGGACAGGATCAGCCTGTGTTGTTTGCAGAGCGTCACAAACCTGTCTTGCGAAGCTGAGGGCCTAGAGAACCTCAGACTACGCAGTGGGATTGCACAACACACGTATAAATAGAGAGGGCCTTAAAACAGGGTTTAGGAAGACTGAATTGCATTCCTGGTATAATCAGTCCTGCTGAATGACCTTGACAGTCGCTTCAGCTCCTTGCACTTCAGTTTCCTAAGCAGTAAAATGTGGCTTACATTTCTGACTGCTTCTCGGTAAAGATGTTTTGAGCTCTGCAGGTAAAAAGCCCCCAGAACTGTATAAGCTGAGCAGCCTCCCTGACACCACTGCTTACTGTGGAAATCACTCTGCTGTTTTCTTCGGGAGGAATAAAAAAGGGCTGAAAGCTCGACGAGAGGTCATCAGATGAGAGAATCAAACCCTAGTGAGCAGACTGGGAGCTTGGTCTTCATCCTCCCCAAGTCTTATTGCTGAAAAAAGAAATGCCTGCCTCTGGGCTGGGCTCTCTCCCTAGTCAGTGGGGAGAAATGAGTGTTTCCAGAGCGGGCTTCTGCTCATCACTACGGGCGTCTAACATCTAACCAGGGGATTTATGCCATGGGACAGTCTTTTCCTCTGCTGACTACAGAGAGGGTTGAAGGTATCTCCATTATGGGTGAATTGGAACCAAATGAGATGAATCCCACCCAAAATGACAACAGTACAGAAATTGGGCGTTCTCCAAATATTTTCTAATGTAGGAAGTGCCTTCCTTTTCTAGCCAGCTTTGACTGCTTACCAGTCTCAGTATTGCTGAAAGCCAGCTGCTTTATCCCGATGGGCATTGGGAACTTTAACACCCCAAGTAATTTAGGTAACCCCAAATCCTCGTCTTACAAAGCAAATGCTTTGAGAGACTCAGAGGGCAGGAAGATCTAATTGCCTCCCTGAAGCTCACCGTTCCCTCGATCCAATTAGTGAGGCTGTGCTGTGATGACCTCCTGGGAGACAGCAGCCCATTGAGTGGTCACCACCATTCCAACACCAAACTGGGACAGTTCGCTTCAGGTGGGAAGCCAGCAAGCGAGAGTGGAGAAATAAGCTGAAGGCAAAGGGAAAAAGCTGTCTAACTGGCCTCTTTCAAGGCTGCGTTGCTTTGTCTTTCCAGCGCATTTGAATGTGTGGCTGTTTGCCTTGCAGAGGGATGCCCTGGCTTGTGTAACGGCAACGGCAGATGCACTCTGGACATGAACGGCTGGCACTGCGTCTGCCAGCTGGGCTGGAGGGGAGCAGGCTGCGATACTTCCATGGAGACGGCATGCGGCGATGGGAAAGACAACGACGGAGGTAGGACATGAGCACATGCGAGATGTCAGGCTTCGCAGAGCCTGTAAACCTTGCACAGTGAACAGTCAGCTGGGCTTGATTCTGCAGGGCAGATGATTGTTTTTCGACAGCTGGTGGAGAACAGACAGCGAAATCTGCCAGGCTGACTCAGCCAGAGTGGATTTGAATTCAAATGAAATGGATTTGGACTTGGGCTGCCAGGGCTGAAGAGGGAGGTTTTTGTTTATCCTCAAATCAAGTCCATGTACCAGAGAGCAGGCAGAGGCGATGCTCTCGTCCTGTCGTTCCACCCTGGCCGGGTGGCTCAGCAGTGACACGATGGGACCACCTCAGACAGCAAATGCCCCTGACTGTTCGAACTCTGGCCTCACCGCCTGTGGTTTTCATCAAGGCTCTCTGGTAGGTCACTGCTGACTTGGGATGGATGTTTTGCAGAAACTTAGAGGCTTCGGTGACTGATCCTCATGCCCACAAGCCATCCAATCTCTCTCGAACCATGTTTTATTGATTATGGTTCCATATGTAATGATGTCAGGCATGTGAATAATAGCTCTGCATAATGCAAGCTTAATATTCAGAGTTATCTCATTACAAAGGAAACCCTGGTGCAGTGTGAAGGTTTGAATTAGAGGGCAGGAGATGAGATATTAAATTTAAGGCATAAGGGAGACTGCATAATTTGTTTTGTTGTCACTCAGCGAAAGGCTTTGTAAACCACAAGTCTGGGCCAGGACCCAGACTGTGAAGTGGAGACTGCATTTTGCAAGCCTCTGTTTTATCATATTCACAAGAACAGTACATTTAAAAAAAAAAAAATAGCCAAGCCAAGACTGTGATTATCTGCTTCACAGCAACTAGGATTCTGATTGAATATTTAAAATACTTCTGCACATCTGGCATGGCAAATGGACCAAATTATCCCTGTAGAAAAGATGGAAAAAATTGGAGAACCATACAAAGAGTACACACTATAAAACAAAGGTCGCTTTTTGCCTCACGTGAAACAATATCACTATACTCTTCTTTCCTATTTATAGCTGGCACAGGGCAGCAATAAACTTCATCACATCAGATGTGTAAAAATATGGTAAATAGAGCCAAGGATAATCGCAGTTTCCATGGAAAAAAATAACCCAACAAAAACCCTGTGAAGTTTTTAGGAAGAGAGGGAAGAAGGAGTAATCCAGCCTAACGTACAATGTAGACCACATCTGTATAACATCAAAAAGAGTTGGTGGAACCCCATCTCCTCGTACCTCCTGGTTCAAGGTGCTAACCTTGTAACTGGGTTACCCTCACCTTGAAACAAGCCGTTTGTCACCTTGCTAGCCTGCAGGACAGCAGATGTAGACAGGAGACAAAAGGCATCGACATGTTTACAAGTTGGTGCACATCAGCTGCTAACTTGCATTTGGTGAACGTGTGTGGAGCAGTGGTGTACACAGCGAGAGCAAAGCAACTCATAGGTTGTAACATATTGCTTTGTGACGGCTTATTCATGTGTCAGAGCCCACAAATGAGTGTTGACTTTATTCTTGGTACACAAAAAAACCCAATACATGTACGTGGTGTGCATTACAGTTTACAAATAATCCATGTCATACACTATGCTATTCCTTTGATTTTGCTGTGTTATTGCTAAGGACTCTCCTCAGCTGAAAAGTGGAACGGTGGAATACCTTTACCTTCTTGACTTCATTTTTATACATTTTCATGGATCATTTGTATTTGTGGGCTCAAATCTAGAATTTCAACCCCTGAGTTGTAGGGGCATCAGCAGTGGTGGGGCAGTTCTGGTTTGAAGCCCGAGTTCCTTCTTTAGCACAAGGATTCAAATTTAGTTACATGGATTCTTGAAGAAAGGCTGATTTTGGACCTGTTTCTTAGTTTTTATGCTGATTTCTGTAGCTAGACAGCTGGAGATTTTTGTAGAATATCCACAGAATAATTTAGGTTGGAAGGGACCTCCAGCAGTTTATCTAGTTCAACCCCCTGCTCAACCAGGTCTAATTACAACCAGGTCTAATTACATGAAATTGCTCAAGGCTGTGTCCAGTCAACTCTTGAACACCTCCAAGGATGGAGATTCCACCTCTCTGGGCAACCTGCTCCAATATATGACCATCCTTATAGTAAATGTTTTTCTCCTAATACCTAATCATAATTTTCCATATTCCAACTTAATGTCTGTTGCCTTTTTTCCAGCACTGTCTGAGACATCCTAGAGTACCCCAGTTGGCTTCTAGCTTCCCCTTCAAAATAGCTTGGACATCTAGTAGAGCATATATATATGTTTCACGTGTGACAGCTGCCTTTGGATTTCTCAGATATCCAAAGGCAAGTCACATAACACTAGGCGTCTGTGTTTAGGAAGCAGAATTGAGCCCATATTTGATGCAGCCACTTTGTCACCACAGACATTATACCTTGGGAAACTGCTGTGCTTTGAAGAGCACTGGAGAGATGTAGGCCTGAACAGCCTCTTGAAAGAGCATGTTGGCACTATGGCTTCTCCCTCTTCTGGGGTCGTATCACTCTCTCTGGAGTGATGCCTTCTCAGAGCTGGAAAAGGTGGTTTATTTGACTGTTCACCATGAAGGATTTCAGGGCCACTTGCTGAATTTGTCTTCATACGCACAGGAAAGTAGACAATGGAAATGAGAGTCATTTCATAAAGCTTTAGAAGTCAAGTATCTGAGGTAGTCACTGTGGGTGCCATCAGTGGAGAGAAATAGGTTTAGGGCAGCATCCCTCTGAGCTGTTTCAGATATTGCCTCGTAAGTGCCTACTTTTGGTTGGTGACCACTGCCCTTCAAGTAATTTTCTGCTCAGAGCAGCATCTCTTGAGGCTGAGACACCACGCTGGGGCCGTTCACACTATGGGGGTGGGGGTGGGGGGGTGGTTCCTTCTGCCTGAGCTCATCGGAAGCCGGTTCCCACACTGTAGTATCATATGTCTACTAATCAAGATCCTTGCAGCCGGAAATTCCTCGGGATAATGGGAGCTGAAGTCAGAATCTTTTTCATCAGATCCCGGCCTAATCATACCCTGAGGGAGACGGGTACCAAATTACAGGGCATGTTTGCCTCGTACATCTGGAGGCCGTTCGGATAAACAAAAACAAGCTAAGCAAGAAGTCACTCAGAGAGCGACTCGGTGAAATGCAATCCTGGTTCAGCTTAGAAAAAAGGTGTCTGGGAGAGCAATGCCCTCTCCGCCTACATGTGTCATCTGTCAAAGCTAGCACTTAGGTTTCACACCGTGGTCCACTTTATTTACACTTTTAAACACAAAGCCCGTCAACTTGAAAGGAGTTGTAGCAAGTAACTACGAGCAGGTGATCATCCAGTATCAGTCAAGGGGAAACACTGCAGTGACAGAGCTTTAACAATCTGGGTAACAGGCTAGGATTTTGCACGTTTGACCTAAGAGGCCACCTGTATTACAACAAATGGGAGGCGTTTCCTTAAAAGAAGCTGAGAAAAGTGGTTCTTGCCTCTCTTTGGCAGAAAATAGCCTCTCGAAGTCATGGCTGCAAACACTCACTACCTGAGAGTAGTCCTTTCTCACCCCACACTGAGTGCGCTGTCATGTGCTTGAAGAATAAGAAGTTTGAAGGTTTTAAAGACCAAGGAAATTATCTTCTGTGACAAGTCCTAGAAGTGGAGTTAATGGCATTTGACAAAGCCTTGAGAAGAGGCTGATATTCCATAGGCTAAATATGAGCTCGGTTGCATTTGTTAGGAACAGAGCGTACAGGAAAAATGGAGAGGAAGAGGAGAGGATATTCTTCACAGTCTCACACATATGCTACTGGGCAGCAAAGCTGTGTTAACCATCTTTGCTCCAGAGAAATCATCTAACTGTATGACTCCCTCCATATTGAGAGCCAGAGAGTTGGCCAATTCACCATATTATTGCCTGGATACACCCCACTGTCCTCATACCGTAGGAGAATTACAGATATTAAACTAAATTACTCTTTTGGTCTAAAAGTTCTGTCTGATCAACACGGTAACTTCACTTCAGGTCCTTTGTCCTTGTTTTGGGTTTTTCCGGAGTAGCCAAGTTTTCCAGATAGGGCAAAGCTTGCTGGTTCTCCAGGCAACGGATCTTGCTGCATCTTCCTTTTCCTGCTTGGAACAATTCTATTTGTTAAACATCTGCTGAACTCTCCCCAAACAAAGTGGATCGACTTTACTTTCGAAAGGCAAGAGTCTTTCCCAGATGAAAAATATGTCTGGACTATAAATGTTCCTAGTATTATCTAACCCTCCACATTCATTAGAGGTCGATGTTCAGTTGTCTGCTGCTCTCTGCTGCCTCTTCCCAATTTAAACAGTCCAAGGGCTTGTGCTAGTGATTGCTGCAGGATAATTTAAATACATAGATAGATGGATAGACAGACAGACGGATAGATAATCTTCCCAGTCAAATAATGCTGGCCTATCCTCACATATATTGCACACTATTGCATAGAAGTAGAGCAACTTGTTTTTTCTTACATGTCACCTGGTCAATGACCTTCCTTCGGGAGTGAAGAAGATAAACCATCCTGTTCTCTTTTTCTGCAAGAATTGCAGTGACGAAGTGTCTGCCCCTCAGTTTAAGTCTTATTCATGACAGGTACACGCAATGCATTTAGCCTAGCACAAACACAGGGTCCCAACGTAGATGTGGCCCCGTTTTGCCTTTGCAAGTTCAGTCCGTGCTCCACCAGACACTACCCAAGAGCTAGCAGGTGGAGCAATCCTTATGCTGTCCTTCCCTCTATCCTCCTGGGCCAGAATAACTAAAAGTTGCCTTAGTCTTCAGACCCTGGAGCAGTGAGCAAGTCAGAGCCGCCAAGGCACTGCACATGAGATTTTTGCCTTTCCTTGCAGCCCTGAGTATTCGTTACTGCTGCCCCTGGAAACCAACTCGCGCGTCAGAGGCCATGTAATTCAGGAATGCGTTCTCTGGGGCAAATCAAGATGATCGAGGGAATGGAGCACCTCTCTTCTGAGGAAAGGCTAAGAAAGCTGGGTTGGTATAGGCTGGAGAAGACTGAGAGGGGCTCTCATCAGTGCTTATCAATATCTAAAGAGTGGTTGTCAAGAGGAAGGGGCCAGACTTTTCAGTGCCCAGCAACAGGACAAGGGGCGACGGGCACAAACTGGAACACAGGAAATTCCATCTAAACATGAGGAAAAACTTCTTTCCTGTGAGGGTGGCAGAGCCCTGGCACAGGCTGCCCAGAGAGGTGGTGGAGTCTCCGTCTCTGGAGACATTCCAAACCCGCCTGGACGCGTTCCTGTGCAACCTGCTCTGGGTGACCCTGCTCTGGCAGGGGGTTGGACTGGATGGTCTCCAGAGGTCCCTTCCAACCCCTGCCAGTCTGTGATTCTGTGAAATCAATGTTATTTGTTTAACTGTACCGTAGCCCACTGCTGCAACTCCACAGAGTAATGCTTCGTGTCTTGCTTGCCCCATTCAAGGATCAGGTAGTGCTTGCAGGAAGGTGGAGACTTGCATAATGCTTTGGGACAGCATCATTTCAAATTCTTTGGCAAGAGAAATTTTGGCTCTGCACAATGGCCTTCTTAACACCCATGTGTCCACCATCTGTCCGCCACATGCCAAAGAACGCGTTAGAGAGCTGGCAGGAGTCCGCACTGCTCTCTGCCAGTACATAGGGTTACACCTGAAGGTAGCATCAGGGCTGTAAAGGGAATCGTAAAGAATCCAGGAGAACCCCAGAATGCAAACCTTAGTCTTTGCAAATGCTCGAGCTGCAGACCAGGTGGTGAGGTGCTTTCAGATGTTTTCTTTTTGGTTTTGCACGCTGTTATGAACCTTTACTTCATGCCTGCAAGGCTTTTATAGCACGAGAAGATTGTCTCCTGGGCATGGTATGGGAGCTGTCTGCTTCCTCGAAACCATAAAAAATGATGCATTAATGTGCTTGCTACATTTAGGAAGGGAAGTGTTGAGATCTGAACGCACCTGGGAGAACAGCCGTCATAAATTAGCATTTACCGTCACAGACAGATCCAGTCAAACAACAGGGCCATCTTGGAGGAACCACAAAGCACTGCTAAAAAGATGAGAAAGTCGGCTGTAGCTGAAAAGATTGGCTAGCTGGTATGATTTGTTATAAATCACCCAGCTTCACTTCCTCTGTTTATAGGATAATCCACCTTTCTTCAAGTAAGAGAACAAAATGAGTAGTTCACGTTTCCAGGTTTCAGCTCTTTGCTGATTCTGTGTTGGACGGTAACACTCGGGTATCACCCGCGGCCGGCTGTTAGCACCGGGGCTGTCAGGAGGGCGGGGTGAACCCGGTGGATGTATTACAGCACCCAGAGGCAGGTGTTGGTTGTGCCATTACTGAGGATGATGCGTTGTGAACCGAGGGTCTAGCAGAGATTGTGGGTTGTCATGGCAGCTTAGGAGAGTCCCTGGTACTTTTGACTAGTCCTTAATGAAATGCCTTTGATTAATAGATTCAGAAAGAAACCATTAAAGTTGTCCTCTGTGTTGCAAGAAACATACCATTGTCTGCTGAGATGAGGGAAGTTACTGATGGGAAGGAGGCACTGCTGCTGTATAAGATGTTAGAAAAGGTGACACGAACCATCTTCAGAAAAGACAGGCTTGGACACGCATTTCACAAAGCATTTCTGCACCAGAAAAGATGCTTAAAGAGAGTTTGGGCACCAATGCTAAATTCAGGAAAGCTCTGCCAGACCTGCTTTACCACCTGAGGCAAACTCTTGCCTCCCCTTTCGGGCAGACGGTCCCCTTAGAAACCTTAAGTTTTGCCCCTGGGTGTGCTCAGGGTGCATAGAGTGCACGGCCACTTTCCTCTTGACCAGGCTTTGAGAAACATGCCTATGTCCGAGTTATCTGAGACCGCTTTCCAAGCTGTGCTCAGATGATTGCTCGAATTGCCTTGGATTCAGTCAACAGAATATGTTGAGGTGAACTTTGCAGCAGCAGCTTAACACTTACAACACTTGCCAGGAAAGCGAGAGACCTTGGTGACGAGGATATCTCAGCTGCTGAGGGTGTGAACCTGTTGCTCCCACAAAAAAATTCTAAGCTCTGAGACCTTTTATCTCAGAAGAATCGCTTTTGAGAGGTGCTTTGGCTCCTGAAGGAGGGGGTTTCAGGTACGATGTTGCATGACCATGGTCAAGTTAAGCAACCTGGACTTACTGCCCTGCCTAAATGCCAGTCCCTCCTCTGCAGAGAAGGGCCCTCACGTGCCTTGCTCAGCTTCATGAATTTCACTCCAAACATAGATTGCCTGGTTTCTGCGCTGTTTGCTGGTCATGCAACGCGTAAATCCCTTTGTTAAAAGCCTGCCTGGAGAAAGGAGGAATCCCGTGCAGCTGCATCAACTGTATCCTCCAAAGCAATGATGAGTTGGGGGATGCTGTGAACTTGTAGACTCTAAACACATTATTATAGCTCTGGTTCATACCCAGCGAGTGGTGATCATCATGTGTTTTCTGCCATTTCCTCCTTCTTCTTCCCTTCTTTTTGTTTTCAGATGTTTTGTGAAACAAGGGTGTAGGTCTGGATTAGGATGGACTTTTTCACAAAGTGTGTTTGTAGTGACTAGCACTGCAGAGCTCTGCTTCGCGCTGGCGCCCAAGGAGGCCTGCAATT
This sequence comes from Chroicocephalus ridibundus, assembly GCF_963924245.1. Lineage (NCBI taxonomy): Eukaryota > Metazoa > Chordata > Aves > Charadriiformes > Laridae > Chroicocephalus > Chroicocephalus ridibundus. The sequence goes on from NC_086284.1 coordinate 5,965,273, forward strand.
CAAATATGTGATTACTATTCCTTATGGCTATATTATTTTGAACTTGCAAACATGCACTGAGCACTTGGAGAAAGATGTGAGGGCGAACCTTTTCCCAGGCAGCCAGCAATCTAATTGAGCCAGGATACAACCAGTGAGAACCTTATTCAGGCAAAATCAAAACAGAGCAGGTGGGACAGAGAAGATTAATAGGTAACATCATCACAGGGCATTGACAGTCACATTGCTATTGTCCCTTACTTTTGTGGGTTTTTTCCCTTTGGTTCCTGACGGTGGGGCCAAAAAGCTACGACTCTTTTGTTGAATAGGTAAAATTGTTCTCTGCAAAACGCAGGAGTAAAACCTACTTGTTTCCCAAATTCAGTTGAAGTAAATTGAGCGTTGGTCCTCAGCTCAGGGCGGAACATCATCTCTCCTGTAAACCTTCTTCATCACAAGCCTTCACAGGAACAATGATTTGTGTATTGTGCAAAAGTACTGAGCCATTCCTTTAAAGTCTTCCTTCACCAGAGTTGAATCTGGAGCTGGAAGGGGAAAATCTGATTTGCTCAAGGGTGAGACTGTTAGCTTTGCCTTTGAGCATCTGTATTTTAAGCCCTCCCCATCCAAACTCTCCCAGCCGTACAAGACAGACAGTGTCCCCACGAAAAGTGATAATGTTGCCCGGTGAATGGCACAGGAAGAAAAGTGAAAGGTAAGAACTGGATGAGGAGAGACACACAATTATTTGTGTCATCGGTGCATTTTATGCTTTCATTGGCAATGAAAATACTCCTGAAAGACAATCACAGAATCACAGAATGGGGGGAGTGAAGCTCTGGAGATCATCTAGTCCAACCCCCTGCCAGAGCAGGGTCACACGGAGCAGGCTGGACAGGAACATGTCCAGGTGGGTTTTGAATATCTCCAGAGACGGAGATTCCACGAGCTCTCTGGGCAGCCTGTTCCACGGGTTTTATTGTTATTTTTCTTCTTAGTTTTGCTTTGCCTAGAGCTCACAGAGGCTCTTCCCGCTGCAGTCAGTTGCAAAAATTCTCATCATCTTCAGCAGGAGCAATCCTTAGGTTTGTCATGTACTATCTCCCAGATTTACCCTAATAAGGCTGCTTAGGCTTACCTCCTCCTGCCTGCCTGTGTGTCCGGGGTTCCCAGTGCATGTCACGGTCCACGGGATGCTCTCTGTGTACAAACAGGTCTGTCCCTACCTGTGGCCTGCCTGTTCCAGCCCGACACTTGACATGCAGCACCTGTCAGACTCTGCTTAAACACATAATAACGCCTCTGGCTGAAGGGTATTTGCATTCCGTTGTTGATGTTGGCGTGACGGATTTTTGTTGCAGCATCCATAACTCTGTAGAAATGTTCAATTATTCAATCTCAGCGAGCTAAGACGCTGCCCATTAAATCAGCCAACACAATTGTGGGGCCATGAAAAGTCACAGCTAATTTGAAATTTTATTAGCTCTCGGCTGATCTTGTTTACTGCAGAAGCAGTCTCTCAAAACCAGCCCTTTGCTTCTGTACGAATCTCTGATCTGTGACACCTTGTTGGTGCTGCGTGGTGGTGGGCGAGTGACTTGGAAGCTAGACCGCATGGGACTTGAAAGAGGAATGAGAGGAACGAGACTGCTTGGGATTTGTGAGCACTTTGCAGCCAGCGAGTGCAGCAGCAACTGCAGGAATGCAGGGACAGTAGCCCCATTGCTGCTGGATAGTAATTATTTTGCAGGATAGTAGTGGCTGTCAACGTGACAATTAGATTTTGTTCTGGGGAGGGAATATGTCACGCTCATCTCATCATAGTTTAGTAGTAAGGCAAAAGATCTGCCTCTCCTAATAAGCAGTGGTGTTCAATAGGCACAATGTTTTTCCTATCAGTTTGTGGCTGGTTGTGTGCCTTAAGATCTAAATCCATTCCTAGCAAAGGAGGCTTTCAGAGAAGCCAGGGAGTCTGGACATGAAGGTTTACAGACAAGGAGGACAGTCACAAAACCCCTTTAGTTACTCAGCGCCTGCCCCATCTTGCACGCTTGGGTGTGAAGGAGCGTGTCTCATTTAACCGACCACTTGGCAGATGTGGTGGTCTTGTTTCTGTCATAAACTCCTGGAACAGGTTCAGTTTATTTGTTGGTTCTTTTGAGAAGAAAATTCTTTTGAGAAGAAAATTCTTTTGAGAAGAAAATTAAGCGTGGCCAGCAGATCGAGAGAGGTGATTCTGCCCCTCTACTCTGCTCTCATGAGACCCCACCTGGAGTACTGCATCCAGCTCTGGAGCCCTCAGCACAAGAAGGACGTGTGCTTCTTGTGGAGGAGGGCTATGAATGTGATCAGAGGGCCGGAGCACCTCTGCTGTGAGGACAGGCTGAGAGATTTGGGGTTGTTCAGCCTGGAGAAGAGAAGGCTCAGGAGAGACCTTATAGCGGCCTTCCAGTCCCTGAAGGGGGCCTACAAGAAAGCTGGGGAGGGGCTGTTTGCAAGGGCATGGAGCGATAGGACGAGGGGCAACGGTTTTAAACTAGAGCAGGGCAGGTTTAGATCAGACATTAGGAAGAAGTTCTTCACAATGAGGGTGGTGAGACACTGGCCCAGGTTGCTCAGAGAGGTGGTGGAGGCCCCGTCCCTGGAAACATTCAAGGCCAGGCTTGATGAGGCTCTGAGCAACCTGATCTAGTTGAAGATGTCCCTGCTCACTGCAGGGGGGTTGGACTAGATGACCTTTAAAGGCTCCTTCCAACCCAACACATTCTATGATACTATGATTCCACTTTTGGCTTGGCAAATCTTTGTGTGGTAAATACTGAAGCTCTGGTGGGCAGAGTAAGCAAGACACAGCCCTGAGACCTCCACACTGACCCCAGTAGCTCCAGCTTTTCAAAATTTCTGGTTGGTTTGGGTGGCTGTATTTTTTTGCATGCTGTTTAAACATCAAAAGGGGCACGTTTTGCAGAAAGTGATGGGTCACAAGCAGTGGTTGAAAGCCAAGTAATTTTAGGTCATCTTAAGTACAGCATCCAAGTGACTATCGAAGGCCATTATGACATTGACTATTTTGTGAAACTCCTTCTGAATAAGGTCAGCGTTCAGATCTATTGTCACTGTCTAAGGTAGTTGAGTTTCTACAGTGAGAGTTTTTAAAGACATTTAATACCAGCTGATTTACAGCTGGTATTAAGCAAGTGTCATGCTTGTTAGGCTAAGGTCCTACTCCTTAGCTTCAGAGTCTAGTCGCTTGCCTGAAGCAATACTTGCATGGAGAACAGGCTGAAGATACACTACAGATACAGATCTTTAATGAGAATTGTGGTTATTTCATTGGGCTGTGCTGGCACGTCAGAGCCCCGTGGGACTGGAACAGGTGTTTTGTGAACAGAAGATAAAAAGACAGTCTCTGCTCCCAAAGAGTTTAGAGTTTAAGGTAGTGTTTGGAAGAGCTCACTAAAGAGATCAGTGGATTTGTAATCTTTAATATGAGATAGAACATCTTTCTAAAAACAGTATTCCAACTCCACCTACAAGAAATGAGCTAGATGCAGTGATCCCAAAGTAAAACTGGCTGTCTGGTGCTGTACAGAGGGCAGATTATGTGATCAAAGTAGACTTGGTCCCCTAAAAAATAATGTTAACTGAATAAATTGGAGCTGCTTAATCCTATATGGCAGAAAAGGAACATTTTCTGCTGATCCCATTCATTCTCCTTCATGTCTGTCCCTCTCTGAACGGAAGGAGACAGGCCTCACAAGATGACCTTAGTGGTCCCATCCAGTCTTACTTATTCTATGATTACATGATTGGTAGTTGAAGATGCTGCCCATTGATCGTATTATTTACCAGATGTTTGGTATTATCAGCAATCTTGCTAATGGTGCATTCAACTCCCACATACAGATCATTGATAAATATATTGAACAGGAGTGGCCCTAGTATTGGACCCAAAGGATGCCAGTGGTGACTGGTCACCAGCCAGGTGTAGTCCCATTCACTACAACCCTTTGAGCTCTGCCCTTCAGCCAGTTCTTCACCCAACTCACCATAAACCCGCCCATCCCGCAGCTGGACAACTTGTCCAGAAAGATGCTGTGAGGGACAGTATCAAAAGCCTCACTAAAATCCAGAAAAACTACATCTACTTCCTCCCCTTCATCCGCTGAGCAGGTGACCATACCGTAGAAGGATATCAAATTAGTTGAACGGGACTTTCCCTGTGTGCACCCATGTTGACTGTCCCCGGTGATTCCATTATTCTTTAAATACCTTCCACTAGTTCTCAGTATAATCTTTTCTGTAATTTTTCCAGGAACTGAGGTTAGACTAACTGGTCTGTAGTTCCCTGGGTCTTCCCTCATGGCCTTTATGTAGGTTGGAATAACATTGGCTAGCTTCCAGTCAGCAGGGACCTTATTTCATGGTTTTACATAAAGAAGTCGTAGAAAAGAGTTTTATTTTTGGCAGTAATGTCAGCCTGGGTGTTAAGGACATGTGTGTCTATACAGAAGGCATAAAGTGTCTCAAAGATGTTAAAAGTCTTATTACATGGAAATAATAAGGAAAACAAGAGATGGCTTAAAATCTGGCTCAGTGTCAGATCTCCAAATTAATTTGTTAATTGAAAGGCAACCATGACTGAAGCTGTTTCTGAAAGGATCCCTTGGAAGTGGTTGCTGTATCCAACCCTATTCAGCATTTTCATCATTGTCTTAGAATGTAGTTTAAATCTCTCCTGGTAAAATCTTCAGGGCACCTAAAGCTTGGTATGGTGGTAAATAACGTACCCAGATCATTCTGATACCGAGTGGTCTGACTCACATTGCCACAAGGTCACAATCAAACAAAATGTGTCTTAATGCAGCAAAATGCAAGATAATACCCCTGGGAACAAAGAAAGCACGTTATACGTACGGGGTGGGAGACGCTTGAAAAGCAATGACTCAGAACAGGATTTAGAGGTCACTGGAGATAATTGTCTCAACATGAGTTCTCAGTGCAAGGCTGCTGTTAAAAGGCTACTGTGAACCCTAGAAGTATAAAAAAAACCCCAAAAGTTGGGAAGTGGTCTCTCTTCTGTACCTAGTATTGCTGCCACAGTTCCGTGTCCAGTGTTGGTGCCCACACATAACAAAAGACGTGAAATTAATGGAAAGAGATCAAAGGATGCCACACACCAAAAAAAATCCAGCATCCGGAAAACGAACCTTACGATGGGAAGTTTAATCTTCCTCGGCTGTTCAGAGAATAGGTTTGGAATGGATTGTTGCTCTGTGTGGAGGGACTTGCACTTGGACAAGACATCTGAGGGCAGAAGGAAGCACTGGTAACCTTTCAGACAAAGGCAAAACAATTTCCAGTGGTGGGATATTGAAGTTAGACAAATTCAACCTTGAAATTAGATGCAGTTTCCTAGAAGTAATTAAGCATTTCAGTAGCTTACCAGAGGAAGTGGTGGACTCACTGTAACCAGCTGTCTTTGATATAAGAGATATCTTTCTAAACGACAGGCTTTAATCCAGTTCTGGGGGAAAAAAATGAACATCCTTTGTATATGAGAGGTCAGACAAGCTGATCGTAGTAGCGTCTTTGACCTTAAAGCATATTAAGTACCGTAATCCATCTACACAGGACTTTCAACCTTGCACGGAGATAATTCAGCAACACACTTGTCCTCTGGTCTGAAGTGCCATGGTCATATTATGGCTATATGTAGAATAAGGGAACAGCCACTTTTTAAAACCGAGAGCTGTATAAACATGGCCGTAACTGAGAAATTACTGTGCTGCTTATCTGCGCGCTGGGACCTACTGGAGTTGGGAATCCACACACAGATCATGGTTCTCTGTGGCTTTGCTGCTGCAAAACTTGGGGTGCAGAATCCACTGATCCCATGTTCACCTCCTTCTGTTACCTCTCTCCGAAAATTTTGCGATGTGTTCTGAGGAGGATTCACCTTGATGCTTTATAAATTTCAAAGGTGTTTTGTATTATGACTTCATGTTGTTCTGTGGGGTCATACCTTGTTGTAGTTTCCTTAGCTGCTGGGGCTGGCTTCCCACACTTAGTTTTGTCTCTTTGGACCATTAAAGCGTGAGTTTTATTTTGCTCTGGTTTTATTTTCTATTAATCCATGCAGGTCCCTGAACGCCTCACTCTTCATGGGTAGGGAGCTTCTTGACAATGTCACTTTATCCTTACTCTTCTGATGGATCCAGTGAGAGATCTCAGGGCATAGATGTGTACAATTTCATTATATTTCCTTAAAATTTGCTGTAGGGCGCCACTTGGATCGCTTGTGGACCACACAATAAAAAAAGAGACAAGAAAACAATATTCAGATGGTGACATCACTATTTATGATCTGTTTTTTAACTTAACTCTTGCTGTTCTCCACGTCTCAGATAAAAATGGCCTTTACATTTTCTAAGCTGAAGACGTGCTTTGCCCTGAAATTGCTGTTGATATTAGAGGGAGTTGAGTAGCTAAACCCCATTCCAGCTCTTGAGGACCTTAATGGCTTTAGGATGTCAGTGACAAACCTCTCTGGTGTAATTACCCCCAACTTATTCCATACAGGCCTGAAACACATTAGTTGAAAGGCTTATCTGCAGATGAGTCCTCGGCATTCCCACCTGTACAAAACATTGTCCTGTGCATCTGTTTTTCAAACATTTATCTACTGTTTCCTGCAAAGGCAACATTTCCTTGCTGTCTTGCAGCTTCAGGTCCCAAAAAGCGTTTCTGATGCCTGGAATAAAGGCAGGGTAATGAAGAGGTATGGTCCAGCTGGTTTTCCGTCCTCTCAGCAGAGTGTCTGTAGCCTTAGAAAACATTATTAATGTGTGGGAGAAAATGACAACATTTTATCTTGCTTGAAACTACAGTCGATATAGTAACAGGGCTGGTTTGTTGTTTCTTTTCCGTCTCTTTTGTTTTCTATCAGGTAGCTATGGATAAGCGTATCACATCTGTGCAGGTCTTTATTCTGTGAACGATCTCTCAAACTCCATCTGAGATTTGACCTTCCAGAATCCTACTGGCCTAATCGTCTGCAGCAAGTCATTTTTTTAATAGGCAAATAAAATGTAATTAGTTCTTTTTCATTATCACTAGTCATCAAGAGAAAAGGCAGATGGGTAGGTTTTGTGCCCGAGCTGATAAATTTTTGTGGCAATTTTGCAAGGAGTTATAAAGATGTAGAGATATCAGAACAGACAGAGGTAAGGATAATGGATGGGATTTTTCTAAAGCCCTTTTGCTAATCTAACACTGCTGCCATTATCGTTAACGGCAGGTGCAGGGCACTTGTGAAAATGACTCAGTGTGAGTGTGTGCGTCTACGTGGGGCAGATATTCATTGCACTTCGACCCACACGTAGACTGGAAGCTCTGGGAACGCTGGACAGGCTTTTTGTTCAGTTTTCCGTGTATGGGAAACCACTTGAAATGATGTTGCCAGTGATGTTTTATGGCACTAAAATCTTCCAAGAAGGGCACAGGTATATCTCAACAGAATCCTGGACGATGACACGTAAGCCGTCGTTAAGTGCTACAGCAATAATAACAGATCAGATTCTCATCCTATTTATATTACAGTAAATTCAAAGTGATGGGAACAACATTAGTGAACGGACTTCTAATTCATACTAGTATAAGTGGGATGAAACTGAAGCTCATGATCTGTAATAATAACAAATGGGCTTGTTTTAATTTACCGTTTCTTTGAAATAAAAAATACATTATCCTGACAACTCCAAATCTCATCCCGCTTCAGGAGAGACCCACCTCTCAGGACAGTTTTGCTCTCCACGCACATTCATTTCTTGCCTTTATGCTGAAACCGTCAGAAGGATGCTGACTGTAAAGGTGGTGGCTTCTCTGATGTGTAGAGCTCCCAGCAACTACACTGAGACCAGCTGCTCATTTCACGTAGGTCTTTGAACAGCCCTCACATGGTAACAATTTTCATTCCCTATCAAAGCGTCGTGCTTAAACTGATGAGTTGGAAGTGAAGGGCTCCATATCCCATTACCCCGGAACAAAAACATCCAGTTCCCTTATCTGATTCAAAAATCCATCTCTCCTACATGCTACCAACTTTGATTTCTAAATGTGATGCTTCATCAAAACTCTTCTGAGCTTTTTTTTGGATTTCTTTTCCCGTCACCGCTTTTTACTAAGCTGTTTGCAATGAGCAGTGGCATCTCAGAATGAACTGAGGAGCGCTGCTGAGGCTGTGGGAGGGGAAATCGGACTGGCTTTGTGTTTGGTGACTTGACAGATAAGCAAATACTCATTTTACTAGAGTACACTCGGCAAGCTTTTCTCGTGCACGTCCGCCGCTATTCTTCTTGTTGTTATTATTAATTTAGTGGTGCTGAAAGTATAAGATTTGTATCCTGAGAGTTGGAGGTCATCTGTTACTCTGTGTCTGCGTGGAATAAAGGTGACAAAAGCCGAAAGAGACCAAACCTTCCCAGCAAAATCTCCCTTCTCATCTGTCTAGCCAGAATCTTCAGTGGGTCACATGCATGGATCTCTCTGAAACCATGGCTTTCTTTACTATTTAGTCCTGCTAAAAGTGACCCTAATAGATTTGATATGATGCAATGTGCCTGTGGTTTGTAGAGGAAACATGATGAATGTACAAAAGCCATTAGTATATGCACAGAAAAAAAACCACCATCTGGGGCTCTGGAGTTGTCTGAGAGATTGAGATGTGAAATGGCTTATCCCAGAACCAACCTCAAACATGTTTTTTTTTAGCTTCTAATCTCATGTGTTTGTGTATGGTTTTATATATATACATATTAATGCATATTTGAGGTTCTTTATTGGGGCTTTAAGGAAACATGCTTTATTCTATGTGCATTGCTCCATTGCAAAAAGTTCTTTCACTCTGAAGTCTGCAACACTCTGTGTTACCATAGCTCTAAATCTTCCTTACCCTTCTGCAGATGGCCTGGTGGATTGCATGGACCCAGACTGCTGCTTGCAGCCACTGTGCCACGTCAACGCGCTGTGCCTGGGCTCCCCGGACCCCCTGGATATCATCCAGGAGACACAAGCCCCTGTCTCCCAGCAGAGCTTGCATTCGTTCTACGACAGGATCAAGTTCCTGATTGGCAAGGACAGCACTCACGTCATCCCAGGAGACAATCCCTTTGAAGGAGGGTAAGTGAATTTTGGTTCTCATTCAGTAAGAGGTGAAGCAGGAGCCACTTGGCCATGGCAAGATGTGGAATGGCAGCAAGATGCAGAACATGGAAACTGTCTAAGGGAAGTGGGTATCTGAAGAATTTTGTGGCTGATGTAATTCTACTGACTGTCTCTTCATCTGCAACGTCCTACCAGCCAGTAAGACAAGATGCTTCCCTCCCACTGCGCATGGGCAATTGCCTTCTCTTATTTCAAGGAGTGAAAGCCATCTGTTCATCAGGGCTCTTCCAGTTCAAGTGATTGTGATTTCCAGAAGTATCTAGTAAACACCAATGGCAGAACTTCTTCCATTGACAGAGCCAAAAGGGAGGGAAACTAGAATGATATTTATAATCTATAGTATGACTGTTACAGGTCTCAAAAGAGCTGAAGATATTAATGGGGGTTGTCCAGGGGGCAGGAATCTGCGACTGCTGCTCAGGACGGGCTGGGCAATTGGTCACTGGGTGGTGAGCAATTGCATTGTGTCACAATTTTATATATTCTTTTACCATTTTTTTTTTCTTTTCCATTACTGTTCTGTTAAACTGTCTTTATCTCAATCCACAAGTTGGTTGTTTTTTTTTCTGTTTCTCCCTCTTCTCCCTGCCCCACTCAGGGGGAGGGAAGTGAGTGAGCAACTGCATGGTCCTAGTTGCCGGCTGGAGTTAAACCACGACACGCTCCTTATGTCGCAAACTCTTGTACTTCGTCAGCATTCTGAAGATTGCAGGTTCTGGATACTGAACAATCCAGGCTCTGGTCTAAGTGTTAGCACAGTGAATTCTCTGCTGTCAGTAGTTGTGATTTGTAGATGTAAAATCAGGCCTCAAAATATAAAATAGATTACACTCACAGTTTCGTTTTTCCGATACATTTAGGGTTGCAATTCCTCAGCTTTCCACAGAGGACTCTGCTGTCAGATCCATGTGTGTCTGTTCTGACAGGTAGAGAGTTTTGGTAGACGCAAGTCCGTGTTTGGTGAACTTTTCCATATAACTGAAGAACTATAAGAGTCTTCACACATGTATGATGAAAAAAAAAATTGCAACTTCTCTTTAAAGGTTGCTTGCATTCAGCAGCACACAGAGGTGGGGGAAAATAATGGGAAATTCTAATTTATACAGTGAATTTGTTTCTGGGAGTGCCAGCAGAGGACCAGCGAAAGCCTGTGTCATTTAGGGCCAGATAAACTCCTACAGGAGTTACACGTGTTTCACAGGTCTGATGGTATATCTCTGTGTAGGAAGGAGTCACTAACCATCTGTAGATGTCCTGCTGAAGGAAGATTCGTGATTCAAAAGGAGCACCTGCTAGCAGAAATGTTTATCTGGCATATAGATTACTAGAGTGAGGGGAATGTGAAGATTCAAATCAATAGGAAGGGTTTTAATGATTGCTCTTCATTAACTGCAGTGGAATTAATAAATGGGGCTCCTTGTTCCATTTAAGTTAACACAAAGAATTATACAGAGATAGGGATGATTTATGAGGTTGCCAGAGGGTGTGTATCACTAAGTGTGGTCTACAGATACGTCACCTCAAGCTGTGATTGTATGGCATCTCTCAAGGTAAATATCTTGACTCATCACAAGAGCAGTTACAAATAACAGTGAAGGACCTCAGCAGAAGGTATGTTTTCCCCTGAGACAGCATCACAGCACGCAGTCCCAGCTCATCGGTCTGTTAGGTTGCTAAAAATGCCATTACTCTTTTGGGATGTTAAAAGACATCACACGTTCCCGTTAGCTCTTAAAGATCCTATAGCTCTAGATAAAATCAACCGTTGCAAGTGTTTTCTGCTTACTTGGCTTCTCTTTGTAGTTTCAATTGTCTGTTTCCACCACCTTGGAAGCTGAACCTTTAAAAACAGCTCTTTTGTCACCCTGGAAATGGCAGCGCTTCAGCAGTGGTCAGACAGCAACAGCTCCATGGAGGAGCATGGGCTGGGACCATCTGGGACCCAATTAGTCTGGGCAAATGAGACTGACTGTATTTGCACGTGTGGATATGCCGTGTCCTCAGTAGTGTGCTCACTGGTCAGTCTCCTCCGGTTGCTTTTACAACAGACAGGTGATAATATCCCTCTTATCCGAGGAACTGCTCGGTGTCTCCATGAAGATCAGAGCAGCAGCTGGGGGCAAGATGAGCCGTTTTCATCTCTCCTTCCAGCTGCTGGCTTAATAGCTTGTCCAACAGGAGAGGGCAGGAGATCTTCAAGGCCAGGTTGGACGGGGCTTTGAGCAGCCTGGTCTAGTGTGAGATGTCCCTGCCTGTGGCAGGGGGTTGGAACTAGATGATCTTTAGGGTCTCTTCCAACCGGAACTGTTCTGTGATTCTGTGATCTTTTTGTTCTGATGGAGGGCTCCAACATCCTGCCTTAGGACAGCCCTCTCCCTTCCGTTGCTGCTGCTGTGATTCATGAAGCCGCCTCCTTCTCAATGTAGATCAGGACTGTAGATTGCTGGCCACGGGACGTCCTACATCTTTCTGTCCCAGCGTCATCATCCTCGTGGGGTAGGATTGGGGTTGGATCCATGCCACTTGCTGTGGGCAGTCCCCCATAAGCAGGCAACACAGAGGTGACATGGACCTCTGTGTCCTGCGCGTCTGTTGTCCTGCAGAGACACCTGTGGCACAGGCACACTCATCATTCAGGCCAGGGATTTCTGGAACCACAACGTACTCCTCGGAACTTTACCAGGTCGTGGCTGGCTGATTATCACCCCTGGGGGTGCCACAGCCGAGTTGCGTTCCTGCGCGACCTCTGCAGAAGTGGCAGCAGTGTGAAGGAGATGACTGAATATCTGTGCAATATATTTCCTGGGCTTCAGAAACGCAGCCTAGCTACCCTTTAGAGAGAACAGCAGTGCAGATCACCTAATGGATACAAATAAGTGAATGCCTCATGACAGCTAGCCTTTGAGTGAATTTATTATTGAATTACGCTCCAGCTTTTTAAGAACAAGCTGAGCTGACAAGCTCTCTCACCACTGCAGAAGAAAAAGAAAGACAATGATAAATTACCCTGATGGATAAAGGTAAAGACCTTGTCTCCTCCAAAATACCAGCAATTATATATTATTCATGTTTGGGAAGAAAAAATAATCATTGTCCATATTGAAATGAGTGTTTATGATGATAAAGCAAGTAGCTAAATTAAATTCTGAATGCACAGAATGTCTTTTCACATCATTTTGATGAACAGATAACAAGTACTCTTCTGCTACTCGATCGTTCTTGTATTGATTTTGAAACCACTTACTCTTGCTGTTTGCTTTGTATTTTTAAGCCATTCCTAGTTGTCCATCACTGTAAGGAGCAGCACAAGATGCAGTGGTGTCAAGTTGTTGACTTTCAAGTAGGACACCTGATATATTTGTTCTTTCTTGAGGGACAGTGTCAGAAAATTGCAAGAACAGGAAAAGTCCTGATGCACGGGGTCTTTCATGTTAAATCTTGGCATAGGATTAAAGTACCTCAGAAAACCATGTGCAGAATTGGCATTTTTGTCAGGAATATTCAAAAAGAAATCAGGCGATTTTTAAGTAGGTGTGTTTTATACCCCTTCTTTTTTGGGACAGGTTGCATATATTTACTTGCTGCCAGCAATATTAACCCATCCCAATTACATGGGCAGCTAGAAATAACCAGCTGAGTTATAAAGACACATCAGAGAGCAGCAAGACTATCAGCTGCAAGACTAGTCCCTTATTGCCCCCAGGTCAGTAGTCTAAGTACAAACAGTAGTAAGTTTTCATGGTTTAAAATTATGATCAGAATTAAATTTGCACGTTTCTTTTTCCACCACTGAGTGACAAGGTATCTGTAAACAAGTCGCTTCATCTCTTTGTGTGCCGGGCTGTACAACGTACCTTACTGATCCAGCTGGGGGGGTTACACAAGCACTGTTAGATGCTAAGATAGACAGGTATGCTATAAATCCGTTTTGCTATAAATCCATTTTACTATAAATAAATAAAGGGATGGTTTTTTATTGTCACAGTTAAACTGCATCGATCCCAGGCCCCATCAAAACCAAAATTGTGAGTATTGACCATGGCCAAAGAACAAGTAAGAGAATAGGGGAGGATCAAATTGCCTTTCAAAATGCTTTGGTAGTCTATTTGGCTCAATTCTGAGTGATTTTGAAGAATATTATGATGATATCTTAGTATCATTGAAGGAAGACATTCAAAGCACATTCTCTTTTCCTTTCACCCATTTCTTCCCACATCTGGAGGGCTGCAGGTTCACCCCCGCAGATCTTCCTGAGCTTCCTTCACAGAGAAACCAAAGTGCTCTGTCGTTTCTGTACTTTTCCCTCAAGACTCCTGGTGTCATTTGGGTACAGCGAATTAAGAAACGCTTCTTCTCTAGCTGAAGACAAAGCTAGAAGTCAAAAAACGCAAACTCGCCAGGTGTGGCTTTCTGCTGATGATTTCTCCTGAGTTGGCTGGTCCAGCCCATGGCTCTGGCCCAGCTCCAGCAGAATACGGCTCCGTTGGGTTGGATGCACCTACTGAAGTGCAGGTTACCCCGGAGGTGATGCAGGAGCTCCTGGAGCACAGAAGCTCCGCAGGTTAGGACAGCTTTGGAAGATAACTGCTGCATCTGTTTAAGACTGTGGCATAGATATTAGACACCATCCGGCATTCCTGCGAGTGAGCACTCCTGGCACAGCACAGTACCTACCTCGATGAGAACAAGGTCATATTTTTCCATGTTTTAAACCAAGATAACATAGCACCTCTTCAAACTCTCTCCTTCCCAGAGTTACTGTCTTCCAAAGGCATAGTTCTGCTTTTGTTGCTTTCTTCTTCGATGAACTACTTATTAGCTACAAATCAGAGCTATTTGAAATATAGAAGAATAATGAGGAATTTTCAAAGACGTAGCATTTTTTATTTTGGTAATTATTTCTTTTAAACACAAGAAAGCATACTTTTAAAACTTACCTTTTCAGTGTACAGGACATATATAAATATATGCCTTTTCAATGTTTGCCCTTTTCTTTTGATTTTAAATTATATGCTGTAGCATTATTTCAGCTTCAAGTGATTTTTTGAGTTGAGTATGGCTTTATTTCCGTATAATGAACTAGCACAATATATGCAGCTACTTACATCCACTTTGTGGAGTTTGTACCCACAGGAGTCTATGAAAGCAAAGCTCTTACCCATTTTCCTGTTTCTTTCCATAACATAGATAGTGTAATCGTAACGTAATTAAATTCCCCTTTCACACGTGGCAGTAGAAGGAAGTCCTGTGTGCAGTCATTAGAGAAACTGGGGTTGCAGGTTTTAGCAAATATTAAAAAAAACATTGGATATTTATTACCCAGCACAAACCCTTGAGTAGGATCTTCCTAGTGTGATTTGGGCTTGCTTCCAGGATCAGGCGCGGCAGCTGATATAAATGCTGCACCATCCTGTACCTGGGAGTAAAAGGTCTCGGGGGATACCTGCATACCCAGGAGCTCTTGGAGGGTGCAGAAAGCAAAACTCAAGCCTTGGAAACTCCCAAGCAGAAAAACAAAACCAACGAGTTAAGTACCTGCCGGGTTACGCAGGTGCTGACGTGCACATTTGGTTTTAGGGGTCTAAACTACGGTATAGATGCTGATGTATTCTCTTGGATCTGGCACATAGATATTTCATTAACATTTATTCAATATCCAAGGTACATTCCTCTGAAAGAAGGAGCAGCCCACGTGCCCGTTGTTTTACATTACTTGTTGATGGTCGCGTCTGGCGTGATAACTCTGAGCTGAGTCAGTAGCCTCATTCAGTATAATAACGTCGCTGGAAACAGCACATCCCATTTAGTAGAGAGATTTCATTATTGCATTACTGCATAAGGCTTCTTCAAATTAAACACCGGCTCACTGCTGTAATGATTCTCACGTGAGACTCTAGCATGTTCATTCTCCAAAAAGCTGGAGCTTTCTGCCCCAAGCTCTTTGCTGCCTCGCCTCTGAGGAGATTTGCTGACCCCAGACCAGAGTGGAGAGCTTGAGCACCCCTTGTCCACCTCAGTGCAAAATCTCCTTTCCCACTGAAACCTGCAGGGGAAACTGGTGTGGGCTCATCCTGTTGGCTTGGCACTGGTGGGGTGAGGTTCTGCCTTGCCAGATCAGCTTTGGGGCACTCGCCTCCAGCCGTCGGATGCCAACAGCTGAGTCCACGTAGGGTTTTCAACCCTTTGCAATATATCAGGAAGCGTCTGTCCTTTGAATGTGACATTTACTTGCTAAATTGGTCGAAACCTCCCACATAAAAAAGCAATTTCAAAATCCCAATCATAAAATCTTATGTATTTTATTGAACCATTTTTTTTGCCTAATTCCTTCGGATCGTTACAAAGCTATCAGACAGCTTATATGTAGTTAAAGAACTTTCCCTATGATCATCAAAAAGAGAGCTCCTTTTATAATTAACCTGGAAATAATGTATTTTTCCTTCTGTTCTGCTCAATTTTGGTGCCTCAAATTCATTGGTAGGAATTGTTTTTATTTTGGTCTTCTGCAGAGCTGACTACCTGGCCACAGCTTACAAAATAAACACCAGACGTAAAATACTGGGATAATACAGAACTGGTACATTCTGCAGACATTTTTTGTGAAGACTTGACAAGAATACATTATTCATCTCTGAAAGTTATTACATCATAAAGTCCGTACCTCTCATAGAAATAATGGTTATAGGATCACTTCCGAAAAATTATGAAATGAGCATAATTCAGTATTAGGTGGAAAAATTGTCTTGTGCCTTACGAGCTACTGAACGCTTGGCTTGGATTTTACAGACCTGAAAAACCAGGAGTGTGATTCTGTTTCTTTGAGAACTCGCGCAAAGCGAGAGTGTTTCTTTGGTTGTACTGGAGTAAAGGAAAGAGTCATCAACTTTTAAAGCACGACTTAGCGAACCACATTGTGAATAAAAGAATTTTTCGCTGAAAATTTGCAGTACAGCGCAGCACAACTCTATTATGCATTGCAGTTGCTATAAAACTCTGTTCTAAAATACTTTCACTTAAATATTATAGTTGGAGCCAGTCTTCACAGAGCAGCATCAGCAGGTTTTCCTCTTTATTTCCTATTTGCTAAGCAGCCTTCCCTTATCCTCCCACCTTCCTGTTATAGCTCAAATGAGAAATCTTGGGATGCAAAAACCGTGAGTCAATGAGGCATAGAGACCCAAGATGTTTTGGACGGCAGAAGTGGCATCTCTTTCCAACAGTGGCCAGATTGCTTGGCAGAGCAGAGAGGAAGATTGTGCTTTCATAAGGAGGAAAAAAGACATATATCAAGTAGGCGAATGAGGTTCAGATCTTGGGAGAAGTTTTCAAAGCAATAAGGGCCTGAGTCTTTCAGGAATGGAGCCAGCAGGGAAGTGTTTTGAGACCAATGATCATTCGATCGTGGGGTTTCTAGAAGTGGTAGGTCATGCTAAAATGATGCTGCATGTTTTTACTGAACTGTCGCACAATAAAAATGCCTTCTTTTCCCTTTTGAGGAGCTACAACTAGCAGTCACTAATATCACTATCAAAGATGATGCCAAAGGAGGCTTCTGAACTATCAGTTTGTAAGTCTTCATGGAGAAGAGTTCAGGCAGATGCATGCAGGGGGGAGCTCAAGAAACTGGACGGCAGCTGGTCAGAAAACCAATCTTGCCGATGAATACTAAAAATATCAGGTGAAGAAGACCCACTGTTTTGATACTGTGAGGTTAGTCTCTGAAGAGACAACAGGAATAAAAATCTGCATCTAGAAGTATTATTGTAAATCTTGATTAATAAGCTCTTTCCTCTGTACTTCAAATACCAACTTCATTAGTCACATCCTTCTTAGGACAATTTAAGTAATGGGTTTTCACTGGAGCATTTCATTCCATTGGCTTTACTGTGTGTTTTGAAGAATATCTAAAAGACTGTAGAAGGTTTCCTGCAAAAGGTTAACAGTTAAGGGCCATACCCACAGAAAGAATCATCAGCATCTCCTGACCCTTCAGTGATGAGGCCTTATAAACAGCTTCACTGAGTAGGTTAAACAAACAGAGCAGATACTGTTTCTTGCTGCAGACAACTTAGAATTGACTTTCTCTTATTGAACCCGGTCAGAGCTTCTATAAACTTTGCACTTCATCATCCACTCTTTTTCTCCTGGGTCTCCCACTCCATCAGCTGCTCAGAAGGTTGAGTGGCAGGATCTGTGGCAAACCACATCTGCCAGCGCTAGTTTAGCAAGTCCCCGTTTGGGACTTGGTCGAATGTCAGCGCATTTAGTCCTTTTGTCAGATTGACCCTGGCATTCTGGTGCTCCCCTTATTGGAGAGCTTCTCTGCTCAGACTAATTAACGATTGGTATCCCAGCTGCCCAACGTGTGCCAAACCCTTTCAGAAACTCACTTGTGCTATCCGTGGTGGTGTGGGGGATCTTCCTGGATGACTACTCTTTAATTTCCATTTTTTTCATTTGTGTGCCTTTCTTGTTTAACAGGGAACTCTTCAGCAGGATCTTTTCCATTCTTTTTCCTAACTTTAATTCCTTAATTCAGATGGCAGCTAAGATCAGTAGGTAGGTTTCAAGTTTAAGCTTTTCCTACAGCTAAACTGAACGAAAGAAGCCAGGCAGGGACTGACTCAGATCAAGAAAAGAATATTAGGACTTTTTTTCTGTGCAGTTAAGAGGCAAGTGGGCAGGTCTTTTTTCTTACAGACAGCCTTTGAGGGAAATACTGCCACGAGCAATGTACTTGAAGGTCTGTATTTTCTGCTGTTTCCTCTTCTTCTTTTGTCCTTCATCTGTCAACTCAGGCATTTTCTCTGTGTCCATGTGTTTGATCACGATGCCCTTAGCTTTTACCTGGCATTCTACCAATTTTTCTATCTATCCTAGTACTTGACTGCCCTGGGGGTGTCTAACATGAGACAGGTGCATTCAACCCAGAATGGACGAGGTACATTTTGCTTCATCCTGTGTTATTATCAAGAAAAAAGGTCACAGCAGCTAAAGCCGTTGAGATTGTGTTTGTAACAAATGACTGTATTCATAGGCACTTACGAGCAAGGTCTGAGCATATCACAGATGAAGTGCCATGAGAATTAAAAATCCCTATGCAAAGGATTAGCAGATTACTACAATTATCTTTCTAATGTCTCTGTAAGGAGGGGACGTGCCTCAAGTGTTATTTTGCAGGTGGAGTACAAAGACCCAGACTAGCCATGACCAGTGTCACACACCAGTCTGTAGCAGAGGAAGAAATGGAACTGAGATCACCTAATTTCGTTAATAACGCTCTTCCCAATGAGTAATAACTTTCTAGATTTTCAGTCTATGAGGCTCTGTTGAAGTTTTGCCCAGAGAAGAAGGATAAATCCCGTATATATATATATTTATAGATATATATTTATCTATATACACACAGACATACATATACACATATGTGTTATGTAAGTACACATATACCAATAAAATATGGAAGTGGTATGTCCAAAGAGATGAAGAGATTTATAGTGTCAAATTAAAATACTTATTAATAATAATTTGACTGAGGAAGGCTAAGCAGTCATGATAACCACCTCCACACATCTGAAACCTTCAGAGGAAAAGGCACAATGACTTACGGTGGAAATATTTTGAGGAGCTGCAGAAATTCATTGGAGTGAGGTTTCCCATGACGCCTATCCTCAGTCAAGGAAAGAATATACATTTCTTGTGGCAAAAGCGGGGTTAGGATGCATGGAATTTTCTTTTCCCAATGAAAATGTTTAGCAGAAGCAGTATTTTTGTCTATTTCCCGGTGCCAAGTGCAGCATCAGCAGAAAACATCTATGAATAAGAAGTATTGGAAGGGCCAATGTCGAAGTTATGAGCCATTGGATAAGAATCAGTATTAAAGAAAATCTTTAATGTACTCCCATAAAGTGAAATGGCTTCTTGGGAATTTCCTTTTCTGGCTTCTGTTTTAAAGCTGGTTTTGTCTGCTTGAATTTTTTGTCAAACTTTCTTTATATCTGAGCAATGGGAAAGTGAAGCCATCGGTGCATCCCTGTCTGTTTTGCCACTGTGGCCCAGATCTTACCAGGAAGGCTTAATTTAATTTCTTAGGAAATAAAGAATGACTTCAGAAAGCGGTGGTCTAAAATTGTCTGATATGCTATCTGGCATTCTAGATAGCATTTTTACAATGATTTGGTCTTTCAGGGAAGCTTTTATGGACAATTTTTTTTTTTTTTAAAAGAGGAAGAAAAGAAAGGAAAAGTCTAATTGAAGAAGAAAAGAGCAGACTGCTTTTCACTGTAAAACAAGAATCCATGCAGCCTCATGTAAAAGTAGTGAAGGAAACAAACCTAACAAAAATAAGCCAGAAAACAGAGGCAATAGGTGGAATCTTTTAATAATTCAATGGGAAGATGAGGCTCTGGCTATGAGAAATTCAATTGTGTTCAACTGCGGAAAACACTCTGAACTGGCAGGCCTAGACTGATGGAATAAATCTCTTCTATTAACATGAGAGATAATTTTATGTAACTATATTGGGAGACCTTCTAGCGGAGCTGAGCGTCTTAGCAGTACCACTTAACTTGTTTGCAGTGTAATTGCATTTAGACCAAGGTCTTCTGAAGGAAATGGCTGACTAAATTAGCATTAACCAGGTTCCTGGGGGGCTCGATGTGTTGTGGGTAGTCGATCTTGCCTCCAGAAAGGACATCTTGACACTAGAGAAGCCAGCTGCTTCCAACGCACTGTATTAACCGTTTTTCCCAAGCGGAGCAAATTTTGTCACCCAGGGAAGGAGAAGATTTGAGACTCTAATCAGGAAGAGTCTGGGCTTTGGTTTTCCTCCAGTGTCCATCCCCCCTGGTTTTAACCGAATTCAGGTTTCTGTGTGTTGCTCCAGCTTCTTTTTATCGCTGTGGTTTGGGAAAGATGTCCCCTTTGTGGGAACATCTTTCCTTATAGCATGCGAATAAAGCTATTGTTATAGTCCTCGGGAGGATGGTGGATGCAGCTGGCCTTGCTGACGAGCTGCTTCTCTGAGACGAGGTGCCGGCGTGATCCGAGTTAGTCAGCACGTAGATGGAGTGCAGTGCTGCAAAGCATCGTCTAGAATGGGAACCGAGTCTCTTCCTGGAAGGTGGGAGTTCAAATGCATTTGTTACAGCTGCCAAGGCGAGAGGAAGCTCTTTCTTGGTCCATGTAGTGCTGGTGCTTGTTATTGAAAAAATACTTGTCAGTGATATGTAATGGACCAGATGCTTGCTGATATAAAGCACATCCCCCCATTAAGATGAGCTGAGGATTGAGGCCAAAGTGCTTGCAATATTACTTAGAAGTTTGCAACTGCTTGGACATGTGTTTTATGTAGGACAGCGGGAGAGACACCTGCAACATGTTGTGTTTTGTCCTTTGGTTGCTTTTAACTCTTGGAAAGAAGAAGCAACAGGCGGAAGTATTCTTTTTAGGTTCACAAAAATGTATGATCTTATCTCTCAAGAATTTTAAAACATTCCTAGTCCCAGTGTTGGCTTCAGTATGTTATCAGTAATTCAGAATACCGGGTCCCTCACACTCAGGTCTTAGTCTTCCTGCAGCAGCCTGTGGTGATTCCTCACCTTTCACAAAATGTGCAGCCATTTGGTGAGAAGCTGAGGGAAAACAGTTTCAAACCCTTTGTCAGTTCTCTCTAAAGGATGGAAAAGGAGATGGGGCAGGTGGAGGGGATCATGGAAAAATCTGGGAAGAGAAGGCCTTGCTTCTGCTCTTAGCTCAGACACATGGTTAGACACACTCACCTTGTGCAAAATTTCACTCCAGTTGGTGACCTGTTGACTTCAATGGGGTTATTCCAAGCATTGACATCTTGCCAAGCATCTTCCATGGCATCGTCACCCTTTGAGTTATGCTTTGCCTGCCTGTTAGAGTGTGATGTGCATAATGCCGTACCAGAATATTATCTTAAATTTGTAGCGTATGGAAAGCTGAATTAGAGCCTTCAGTGGAAGAAGCAATAAAAGTATGAAGAGCATTATTAGCTCCAGAGCTGGGCCCAAGTCTTTTCCAACATGACTTCTAACAAGTCAGTGATGATATATCAGAGGATACTCAGTGACAGAAAAATAATTTCCATTATCTCCTTTTCTTGTGGCCCATTCTAAAATTGTATATGAATGTAGTCACATTTTAGATTGCCGACACATTCTGGTAACGCTTCGGCAATTTTTGTTAATATTGGAGCTCTCCATTTAGATCAGTAGGAGTTTTATTTAAGACTCCCTGACAAATGGTCTGTTTTCTGTACTGTGGAATATACAAATAGTGCACCCCTTTTTAAATAGAAGTTCTACTTTATCTCGTTGCATTATACAATATCAGATTTTTAGGTGGACTGTAAGAAAATAACTTCATCTTTCCCTGATGATCCATGTTTATGAAATCGTCTTCACAAAACACTGCAGATCTCATCCTTTGCCTCAGTGAACCAGTAAAGCGACATTTCTCACTTGAAGTGGGTAGGTAGCGAGTGCAGCTGGGATGATTTAGTCTAGCTGAGATCTGGTCCTGCACCTGTAGAAACGTTGCCTTTCAATCTCTGCTCTGCAGCAGGACAGCAGTTAGGAAAATCACTCACTGGGTCACGTTAGCACGCTGACACCACAATTTGCTCTTGCAGCTCAGAAAAATAGTTACCTTCAGCCAAAAATTGGGTTCAGACACTCTTAGAGACGTGTGATGCTTTGTCTTTATAGGAAGCTCCTAAGGTAGCAATGTAGTAATGACTTAGAGGTCTGGAAACAGACTTTGGAATAAGAACCTAGAAAATCTGTCTTTGGCTTTACTGCAGATTTTCTGACTGACCTTGGACAACTGAGAATCACTCTGTGCTTTATTTCCTCTCTCTGTAAAATACCTATCTTGCGGTATTAATCAATGTTTGTAAAGATCCTTGAAATCCTTAGATAAAAGAGCACATTACAGAGCATAGAGTAATTGGAATAGATGTAGCCTATAAAATAGTGCAATCTACCAAACTCGGAAAGAAGACGGGAAGAAAAAGCCTGTCCTGTTAGCGTGCTCAGATCCCCGAGCACTTTGTAGGGAAGCTATCTGAACCTAGCAAATTATCTGTCGTGGTTTTCCCAAGCGTGGAAGAAATGAGCCGTCGAGCCTTGGTCAGGGTGTTTCTGTGGCTTTTCTGCCTTAAGCATGTCCATGCGGTGCTTGGTAGGTTTGTGTTCCATTTGATTCTAAAATTTGCTTTGCCCTTAATTAGGGCAATATTGTCAAGACACTGTGAGACTCGGTTATAGCAAATTCCAAAGTGATGTGGCGAACACTAGAGAAGTCCACAGTTAATGAAGTATATGCTGCAGCGGTTGCTTTTCAAGAGTAGGATAAAAGTAAACCTTATTCTAGGTATTGAATCTTACACAACTCCTGAGAAAGTCTTCAAGAGCAGCATCCCACCATCAAGACACACAACATGGCCCCCAGCTTTCCAGAACATAAGGGCCTGGGCTTTCTAATCCATAGGATTCCCAGCCACAGAAGTAGAGGAAAAACCTGAATTTGTCAACAGATTTACTATGTCTTACCATTTTTCTCCTCGCAGGCACGCATGTGTGATTCGAGGCCAGGTGATGACAGCAGATGGGACCCCTCTAGTTGGAGTGAACATCAGCTTTGTCAACAATCCTCTTTTTGGATACACAATCAGCCGACAAGACGGCAGGTAGGGTGTCTTTATAGGATTTACAGTGTTCAAGCAGCACTTACGGCATTATTACCATCAACACTAAAGAGAAACTCCTTCCAAGAGCGTATTTATTGTTGATGCATTTTGAAGGTGTTGATGCATTACTGTTAATTGTTATGGGGATGCGTTTGGCTGGTGACCAGTGATCAGAGGTGCTCCTCAGGGTTCAGTCTTAGGGCCGGTCCTGTTCAATATATTTATCAGTGGTCTGGATGCAGGAGTTGAATGCACCATTAGCAAGTTTGCTGATGATACCAAACTGGGAGGTGCTGTTGACTCTCTTGGGGGACAAGAGGCCTTGCAGAGGGATCTAGATAGATTGGAGCGTTGGGCTATGATTAGTGGGATGAAATTTAACAAGTCCAAATGCCGGATTCTGCACCTAGGATGGAGTAATGCCAGGCACAAATATAAACGGGGAGAGGAGCGGCTGGAGAGCAGCCCGGCAGAAAGGGGTCTGGGGTGCTGGTGGGCAGCAGCTCAACATGAGCCAGCAGTGAGCCCTGGCAGCCGAGAGGGCAAACCCCATCCCGGGGTGCATCAAACACAGCACGGCCAGTCAAGAGAGGAGATTGTCCTGCTGCAGTCAGCATTGGTGTGGCCTCATCTCGAGCACTGTGTGCAGTGCTGGGCCCCACCATTGAAGAAGGTCCTTGAATGCGTCCAGAGGAGGGCAACACAGCTGGTGACAGGGCTGGAAGGCAGGTCCTCTGAGGAGCAGCTGAGGGCTCTTCTAGTTTGGAGAACTGAGACTGAGGGGTGACCTCATTGCTCCCTACAGCCCCCTGAAGAGGGGACATAGAGAGGGAGGTGCTGAGCTCTTCTCCCTTGGATCCAGTGATAGGACGTGTGGGAATGGCTCAAAGCTGCACCAGGGGAGGTTCAAACTGGAAATGAGAAGGATTTCTTTTCCCAGAGGGTGGTCAAACACTGGAACAGGCTTCCTAGAGAGGTGGTCGATGCCCCAAGCCTGGCAGTGTTTAAGAGGCATTTGGACAATGCCCTTAATAACATGCTTTAGCTTTTGGTCAGCCCTGAAGTGGCCAGGCAGATGGATTAGATGGTCATTGTAGGTCCCTTCCAGCTGAAATAGTCTAGTCTAGTCTAGTCAGTCTAGTCTTATTTTTATTATTAATTGTTATTAACATCGCAATATCACCTAGAATCTTTAGCCAACAATTGTGCAATGCAGTGCCCATGCACGTAAAGAAAAGATGTCTCCTGCTCCCAACAGCTCTGTTCTTGCTAATTCATGTTGAAATGATTATGAAGAAGTCATTAAGATTACGGTTGTGTTAGAGACAAGTGCTTAAAATCTGAGCAATCACGCTCAACCAAAACAAAAGCATTGCAAATTGGGAATGTCTTTCATCTTATCTTTTGTCTGTCAGTGCTAATTGGCTCCCTTTCTTGTAAGAACAAAAAAATGAAACATAAGGGGTTCCAGCTGCACATGCTCTATGTATTGACTACTAACCACTAGCACTTGGGAGAGGATTTATAGATTTTAGCACCTCTCCAATCCACAACTTTCATTAAAGGTTTGACTTGGCCAGAGAGGCTGATAGAATTATAATGAAAGAGAGTAACGTGCTGGCAACGTGTGCTTAGTGCTGCCTTGTTCATGCTTGGGGGTTCATTGCACCTTCTGTAACGCTGGTGGTGACTAGGAGGCTTTCAGAGTGATGCTCCACCTCTTGGATGATATGACATTAAAATCCAAGTAATAAAGAGGCATTCCTGGAAAAGTAGTGATCTCCTTTGGAAAAGGATGCCTCTGAAGCTGGTGCCTTTGTATTGCCAGTAGCTTCGGTGTTACCGGAAAAAGGAGAAAGTCTTGCACATTTACGCTCTTGAGTATCTCTGTCAGGCTTTTCAAATCTACTTTGCGTCAAAGTGAGATCCAAACTGCACTCTCAAGATCACATTGCTGTGTGTAGACCAGCACAAAATCTCTGTCTGTTAGAACACATAAATTTGCCTGCAAAATTCCTGGACAATAATGACTGCTATAAAGTTTTTTTCATCTCTTCCCTTGTCATATATACAACACCCAACTACGGTGTGTAATCTTTCATTTAGATTACAAGTACTTTGAGGAAGGGACCATCTCTTTGTTTTGTAATTGTGCTGTACCTAGAACAGAGGGGCTTTATCTTAAACTTCACCTCTAGGCAGCAAACATACCAGTAAGCTAAACAGAATCACAGAATCACAGAATGGCAGGGGTTGGAAGGGACCTCTGGAGATCATCTAGTCCAACCCCCTGCCAGAGCAGGGTCACCCAGAGCAGGTTGCACAGGAACGTGTCCAGGCGGGTTTGGAATGTCTCCAGAGACGGAGACTCCACCACCTCTCTGGGCAGCCCGTGCCAGGGCTCTGCCACCCTCACAGGAAAGAAGTGCCTTCTCATGTTGAGGTGGAACTTCCTGTGTTCAGGTTTGTGCCCGTTACCTCTTGTCCTGTCACTGGGCACCACTGAGAAGAGCCTGGCCCCATCCTCCTGGCACCCACCCTTTCAGTATTTCTAAGCATTGATAAGATCCCCCCTCAGTCTTCTTTTTTCCAGACTGAAGAGACCAAATCCTTCAGCCTTTCTTCCTAAGAGAGGTGTTCCAGTCCCCTCATCATCTTGGTAGCCCTTTGCTGTCCCCTCTCCAGCAGTTCCCTGTCCTTCTTGAACCGGGGAGCCCAGAACTGGACACAGCACTCCAGGTGCGGCCTCAGCAGGGCAGAGTAGAGGGGGAGGATGACCTCCCTCGACCTGCTTGCCACGCTCTTCTTGATGCACCCCAGGATGCCATTGGCCTTCCTGGTCACAAGGGCACATGGCTGGCTCATGGTCATCCTGTTGCCCACCGGGACTCCCAGGTCTCTCTCTGCAGAGCTGCTCTCCAGCAGGTCACCCCCAACCTGGACTGGTGCATGGGGTTGTTCCTCCCCAGGTGCGGCACCCTACACTTGCCCTTATTGAATTTCATAAGGTTTCTCTTTCCAGCCTGTCCAGCTCTTGCTGAAACAGGACCACATCACAGAGGTGAGCACTGCTATCCAAGCTCCAGACCTCTGTAATATTTGAATAACTTTTTCTTTCCAGTTCCTGGGTAGTGAAAGGCAAATCCCCCCCATGATGTAAACCAACTTCTATTGGCATCTGAAGCCAGGGATGTTCCTTCCACATCATGTCCTCCCCAACCTCCAGCCAAGCAGGGGACCCAGGGCCGAAAGCAATGCGGCTGGAGCATCAGTATGCTCCACCAGTCTGCAGAGGGCCGCTGGTTCCTCGTGGCCGGCTGCCAGCCTTCAGAACTCAAATTAGTTTCAAGGAGCTCAGTGCTGCGGTTTGCTGACTCAGCCCCTGACAGATCCTCAGCTCCAAGGGATAAAAAATGAGAGAGATCCGCTGTCTCGGACATGGGAATGTGTGACCGAGTGGGATTCATCTGGATGCTGGGGTTTCTGTCGGCAGCTGCTGGTGGTCACTCTAAGCCCAGACTGCCTGGTGTCAGCTCTTCTGATTTCTCTGTCTTCGCCTTCCCCTCAAATCAATCTGCTGAAACCTTGTGCAGATCTGGCGCACGACTGACATTCAGTAAATTGTCCAGTTGCACTTCTGAGTCTCTTGAGTCATAAAAATACCTTCCGAAATTGCCTGAGCCACACATGCAGATATTTTCTCAAATGAATGGGCACAGCAGTGCGTCTGTGTGCTCTGGAGGTAACAAATGGACAAGTGAAAGCCCGTCTCTTAAAGAGCATTGGAATCCAGCGACTTCCTCAGGGGTGAGGTCTTCTAAAAATTACCTTGGAGTCTTTAAGAGCATTCAAACTTTAATTGTCAGGGCATAAAACACTTCCCCTTATTTCTAATCCTAGTCTGGCTGCTGATTTAGCATGTAGCATTAGATGCATCTCTTAACCTTCCTGGGCCAGCCAACCAGCCTGTGAAAGGGAGATAACATTTACTTGCCTTCTTTACTGATTGTTATAGCATTTATTAAATACTATATGTAAAGCACTTTCAAAATCACATAAGGAATTATCGCTATTATAATTTCTATTCTGTGTTTTGATGGTTCTCGGTAATTTTCTGAAGAGACCGTGACTCTCATCAGCTTTTTCACAGTGCAGTTTTCATGTGATTGAGGCACTTTGTTTTAAGATGTTGATGCTCTTAAGCAAGAAGTGACTCCTCCTGAACTGCAGTAGCAGACTGCACGCATTCCCGATCCGTGGCAGGGCGCAGTCGTATTGGGTCACTGGACCATCTTTGGTGTCACTCTGGTTTGGATGAAAAATGGGAACGCGCATGCAAGAATTACCTTGTTCCAAGGGTTATGAGATAACGGCATAAAACTCACTGCCTTTATTATTTGGCATATTCACCATAGGAATATCTGTTCTTGAAAAGGTGCACTGAGTTGCCTTAAACTGATTTAGCAAATCAGTTTATTGATAGCAGGGCAATAACTGTGTTTTTAAAGTAAGGGAGATTAAAGACAGAATTGCATCAGTTTAGCTAGATTGGTTCCTAAGCTGATTTTGTTGCTTCAGGTTTGGGTTTTGTGGGGTTTTTTGGCGTGACCAAGTTTCAAAATGAGTATTGTAAGTAAAATTTCAGTTTCAGAATGGCAGTACACTGAATATTCCACCCCTGTAAGTGGGTTCACAAGTCTCTGCAAGTAGGTTTCACTCCTATCACAGTACTCAGATACAGCCTCTAATGGTGAAATCCTGATCCTACGTTGAGCAAAACTTTGATAACTTCAAGGCTTGCGTGTGCTTTTAGCCTAATTATTGGGACACAAACTTTTTTCAGGTAACAAGGCATGGAGAGAAAATGACAGATCTAAAACCACTCTCTTGCACGTATGGTTTCTCTGTAAAGCAAAGTTAATAGATGGATCAAAGTATTGGTGCAAACCACATTTTAAAATACAGAATTAAATTTGATTAAACTGGTAGTTTATAAAGGCTGCAAGTCCTCAGTATTCCGTTGTTGTAAGCATAGTGTTAATAAAACAGCGGGAAAGTCTCCAGACTTTCAGTATTGTGTACCTGCCATCACATTTAGCAACTTTGACATGGCTCTCTCAGAAAGACCAAATATATGGACTTCCAGAGCGAAGAGATGAGAAAGCGTTACACTTTTCTCGGGTTTTGGGGTTTTTTTTTTAAGCTTGTTTTGTGGATAAATAGAGAATTTCCTTCTTCGGCCTGTCTCTCCAGAGTCTTTTGAGACAAACAGAAGAATAAGACTGTACAACAAGTATGATTTTTTAGAGTGATAAAAAAGACATCAGAGATCAGCAGCAAAACCAGAAATAAAATTATCTCATTTCTTCAATCCCAAGACGTTTTTGCTCTTGCTAAATCTAATTTCACTAAGGGAAGCTGGGAGGAAGGTGTTTTCAGTTTGGGTTTTTCTGTTTGGTTTTGGTTTTAGCTTTTGTTCGGTTCATCAAGGTGACTTCAAAGCTGCACCCTGTGACTCTGGCAAAAACAGCTCGTGAGCAGCAGCGCCTGCTAAAAAGATGCTGCCTGTCCCTGTTTTCACAGCTGCCGGAGCCTGACGTGGAGGGGATGCTTTCCCTCCTGCGTCCTGTTTTGGGGATGCAGGAGAGGCAAGGATGCTTCCCCTCAGCAGGTTACCATCCCTGACCCAGGCTCAATGAAACCAAGGATTGTTCGCAGAGGAGTGAAACGGAGGCGTTTCCAAATAAAATCTCTTTCCCACTTGCCTAAAAACTTGTTGAGCGTCATCTGCAATGTTTGTTTCTTTCCTCCCGTTGCCCCTTTCAGCGCCTGGATTCATGCAGGGCAAGCTTCTCCCTCCCAGCTGAAGGACTTTGCCAAATGCTAATTGACTGTTAAAAATGTTCTCACATCAAGGCGCAAACGCTGCGTAGCGTTGCTGGCAAGGACCAGCAAGTTACTCCTCAGGCTGTTGGGAGCCAAGCTCCGTAGGTCTGGGAAGCTGATGCCCCGACTTGAGTGGTAGAACAAACATGTCTTTAGCTTTTTAAAATGCTTTCCACTCCCTCCCGTGGACTCAATTTAACATTGTTTCCTGAATAACTTTCTTTTCATAACTATATTTACTAAATGGCACCTCAATCTATCAGCCATAAAAAAAAAAAAAAAAGGTTCTCCTGAACGATTGCTTGCCAAAGAATTATTTTTTTTTTTTTTTAGAAATAGTTCTTACCCGGTTTTGCTCCTTGGGGATTTTTTCAGCCAATCTGAAAGCCCTCATAATTAATTTCAAAAATAATTTTAAATACTTTTTTCAGCTTCTTTCTTACCTCGTGACTACAAGGTGCATCAAGTCTGGCTGTGGGCTGTCAGAGTGCTGTTTCTCATGCACAGGGAAGTACTTGAGCACGTGGCTCTTAAGCACATGAGCAGCTCCCCTGAAGCCAGCGAGCTTATTCTCATGCTTAAAATCCATGTCATACACTAGTGCCAAGCACTGAAAGCGAGAAGCAGGGATGAGAAAACTGTCTTCCTCTGAAACACACATTTGTCAACACAACTGAATAGATACTGAGGAAAAAAAAACAACAAAGAAGTAAAAACGAGAGGTCTTCAAATTGTGCTGAAATCTCTTCCTTTCACAGTTAACACCTCTTTTTTGAGTCTATACATAGTAGATACATCCTGTGGTACTTCATAAACTCTCCATCTCTGACAAGATGTGAAATGTAAGTGCAAATCTAAGAGTAACACCAAACCCTATTCCAACATCTTTATGTTAAGAGGAGGAATATTTTCCTTATGGAGGCAACGTCCTTTCATACAGCTCTGGAGGGCTGTCTGTTAGCCCGACATAATATTATCCAACATTAACGCAGGCAGAAAAGCCGCCTGGCTGGAGGTAGCGTAGGGCGAAGTTGCAGACCATAGGCAGTAAGTTATCTATCTGCCCTGCTCTGGAGGATTAAGAGTCGAAAAAGACTATGTGCGGGGTGCTGTGGTAGAGACGCTGCCTGCGTGGTGTCCATTTCTTCCCACCTGCCTAGCATGGTGCATCCATGACTGGGCTCCACATCTTCCCTGGGCTGCATTAGGTATTAGTCGGGTTAGCAGCGATGCCAAGAGGATTTATATGGTGGTGTGTCGGAGAAACCACTTTCCAAATCGTTTATTTCATCGTGTGAATTGATCCAGTCTGTGACTGCGTTTGGGTGATAAACACTTTTTTTTTAAAAAAAAAAGTGAGTATGTATGGTCAAATAACACTAGAAAATCACTAACAAAGATAAACTTTTGTCTCAAAAAAAGGGGTGGGTGTGTTTTTAATATAAATGAGGACAACATGTAAAGAAGCTGAGTTTGTGCTCCTGCCTCTGCCGCTTGCTCTTACCCAAACAAAGCCTCTTTGGGCCGTAGGTTTTACACTCGTAAAATGTGGCTGATGATATTTCTTGCAGTTATTTTTCTGGGGGTCCTTGCTAGGGAGTTGTTACAAACAGGCGGGGTGGTGCTTGCACTAACTTTGTATCCCATCTCTTAAAACAGCTTCGATCTCGTAACCATTGGTGGGATCTCCATTATCCTGCACTTTGAGCGGGCTCCCTTCATCACCCAGGAGCATACGCTGTGGCTGCCGTGGGACCGCTTCTTCGTGATGGAAACCATAGTCATGAGGCACGAGGAGAACGAGATCCCGAGCTGTGACCTCAGTAACTTTGCCCGGCCCAACCCCGTGGTCTCTCCATCCCCGCTGACAGCTTTTGCAAGTTCCTGCTCAGAGAAAGGTCCTATCGTTCCTGAAATCCAGGTATGAATCATCTGAGCCGAGGAGAAAATAATCCATCTCCTTTCTGTGCTTCTTTTGCCTGCTTTGAGACACGTGAATGCAATTGTTCTGTGTCTTTCCCTATTCCCCTGCTTTGCTAAAATCACAGAATCACAGAATCACGGAATGGCAGGGGTTGGAAGGGACCTCTGGAGATCACCCAGTCCAACCCCCTGCCAGAGCAGGGTCACCCAGAGCAGGTGGCACAGGAACACGTCCAGGCAGGTTTGGAATGTCTCCAGAGACGGAGACTCCACCACTTCTGTGGGCAGCCCGTTCCAGTGCTCTGTCACCCTCAGGGTAAAGAAGTTCCTCCTCATGCTGAGATGGCACTTCCTATGCTCAAGTTTGTGCCTGTTACCTCTTATTCTGTCACTGGGAACCACTGAGAAGAGCCTGGCCCCATCCTCCTGACACCCACCCTTTAAGTATTTATAAGTGTTGATAAGATTCCCCCTCAGTCATCTGTTTTCCAGACTGAAGAGACCCAAATCCCTCGGCCTTTCTTCCTAAGAGAGATGTTCCAGTCCCCTCATCATCTTGGTAGCCCTTAAATGAATGATTCTGTGCTTGTTGCACCATTTTTCAGCCGTTTGCCAGGAGCTCTGTCTCACAAGCACGCAGCCAGAAGGTTTCTTTTCCCTTATGCCTGAGAGATGGA
Source organism: Chroicocephalus ridibundus (assembly GCF_963924245.1). NCBI lineage: Eukaryota > Metazoa > Chordata > Aves > Charadriiformes > Laridae > Chroicocephalus > Chroicocephalus ridibundus. Next base: position 5,996,680 of record NC_086284.1, read on the forward strand.
GGCAAAGCGCTCATGGCTGACAGCAAAAACCTACGTTGGCTCTGCTTTGCTTTCACTTCCCATCCGCAGGAGGTGGGCTGGGACCCCCATCTGGCCCACAACAAGCCTTCGGGCAGCCCTTTGGCATTCAACATGCCCAGCGCGAAGCCAATGGACCTCTTAACGCTCTGATGCCTTTCTCCTGTTCACGAGCAAATTTCACCCACCAGGCGAGATGGACCTGGGTGGTGGAGCATCAGGTGTGAAGTTTCTCAGGGTTTGAAGGCATACACCTCTCTCTACAAAGCTGCTGAGATGTGCAGTCAGCCAGCAGACAGCTGGCAAGTAGCCAGGCTGCTGAGCAGCTGGGGTTTGTTGCATTTCATGACATTTGGGGTAGGTGAGGAAAGCGAGAGGGTTACATTGAATTTCTCATCCCCGTTTTCCTTTTTTTTTTATGGAAGATCGAGTCGGATAAAGTAGTTTAACAACCTGCTGTGGATTGGAAGTATTTTGCCAAAAGGAAAGATGGGTTTTAAACTGAATTGTCCAAGCAACTGAATTGTCCATCTTCCTTAAAAATACTCACTGTGTTAAAATACATGGATGTAGCAGCATTCAAGCTTTCCGTTCCTTCTGGGTTTTACATGCCAGCATTTGGCATTATTAGTGACAAATAATAGTCTGCCAAGGCAGAAATAACAACAAGCGTAGCAAGAAATTATCTGCTTCCTACTTGACTCCATTGGAGTTGCAGTAGCATGAATGAGGAACGAAGGCACTTTCCATCTTCTAATTTTGATACACCAGGTACTGAACCCAGAAACAAACAAAGCTAGTAGCGTCTTTACCTTTCCCTCTGGACTAAAGCCTGTGATCCTTTTTCACGCTAATTTCCAATTACAGTCACCATGTTTGCCCCAGCATAATTACTAATGAAGTCCCATCTCTTGTAATGCCCATCAGATTGCAAGTTCTTGGTTCAGTTTTCACATCTCTTGTTTCCTAAACCAACAACCACCATGAAAGGTAATGTTCAGCGCTGCCTAGGAAAAAAGCAAATATCTGATACAGTGAAACTATAATCATAACCTCACTCATTGTTGTGTAAGATACTCGTTAGATTGTGTTAATTATATTTATTTGAACTAAAACATTCTAAAACTCCTCTTCAACGAGAGGGCGTGTCTGTCTGTCGACTGTGAAAGCAGACAGGGATGTAGATCATCAGCAATAGTTTGATAGAGTTTCTTGATGACAGATCATAGAATCATAGAATGGTTTGGGTTGGAAGGGACCTTAAAGATCGTCTAGTCCAACCCCCCTGCCATGGGGAGGGACATCTTCAACTAGGTCAGGTTGCTCAGAGCCCTGTCCAACCTGACCTTGAATGTCTCCAGGGATGGGGCATCTACCATCTCTCTGGGCAATCTGTTCCAGTGTCTCACCACCCTCAGCGTAGATGTTTAGTGCCATTTGAAATATCCTGCAGATATCGTGTTTGGCCTTCAACTGCCAATGATCCCCCTGTCAGTGTCCTGCATTATACCTGCCAGCCCTTTGTGAATGTCACAGGTAACTTGAACATCCCAAATCACACTAGACACCTGTAGTTATGGAATCTAATTGAGATCTAAGTGGGAATCATTTTAAGATTATGGCACCTAAATAAGCTGTTCGCACGGAGTCATCTGGATGTGTGCTAGATGTCTGAGCTCCCATTAAATCTGGCAGAAACCTAATCAATATCATCAGCGGAGCCTACAGACCAATTAAGCTGGCCATCTTGAAGGTATCTAGTTCCCACTGACAGTATCAGTTAGATCTCCACTGACTACGATTGATGCTTATGTGTCTACCTCACATGCACACACTTACATGTCGACCTTTGGATTTAGATGCCTTAAACTGGAATTGAATCCCACTCTTAAGTTTACGTGGCAACACCAACCTTCTAAAGAGCCTGTCTCTGCCCATTGGCCATGAAGACACCTAGAGGAGTAGTTCAGAGGAGACTCCTAATTTTTAGGTTCCTAAGTTTAGATAAGATGAATCCTGTACATCGTGAGCAGTACTTTTCCCACGTGCCAAATGATGGAGCTAAAACCTGTAAAACAGTATTCCAGCTCAAATATTGACAGTTGAAGATTAATGAAGTTTGTGGTACAGGAATATACAAGAGAATCTGATTTTATGGCAGAGTCCTGACTGTACTTCAGTACATAAATGGACTACTTTTCATTCCTATACTGGATATATATACAATAAAAAATAACCTGACTGTCAGTTTCTGTGGCTGCATTTTATAATGCGCAGTTTTCAGTAGAGAAATGCTAAATATAAAAGGTGTGAGCACATAGCCAGGAGGAGGTGACAAGTGGATGGCAGGGCTGGGAAAGGGATTTTAACAAGTGGGCAGATAGGAACCACATGAGCTTCAACAAATAAATGCAGTGTCCTCTAACTGGATTAATTCCAAAGAGCAAATAATACATTTTAAGTGTTTGATTCAGGTGCCTAAAGACAAATTTGATGCCATTTAAGATGCCCCGAAGTGTCCCTTCAGGCCTCCGTCTGTAGCTTCAGAAAGGCAGAGATCTCAAGAAGGTCCACATCAGATCTGCCATCCCTTTGCAGAGGTTTTGGATACCATCGAACATCTCAAAAGCACTAGGTGCCTATGTTAAGGCCCCTGATTCAGGCCCTAAATGCCTTTCTTTCTCAATATTCCTTCTGACCATCAGATTAAAAAAAAAAAAAAAAAAAAGATTGATTGTTCCTTGCCTTCTCTGCTGGCAGAGTGAAGAGTAGCTGTAAGAGAAACGTGTTACCCAGCACACAGAAACAAGATTTTCCACATTGTCTCATGCAAAGAGTGGAAGAATTGCTACTAACACAAGCGTAGATCAACACCCAGGACCGAATGGAACACGGCAGTGAAAATTGCTAAATTGTGCAAATCCCTAGTAAGACTGAAGGACCAGATCTTCAGCCCGACCAGCCTGGTGGCTGGACCACTTTCAAAGAGCAGATTATATCGGTTAGGCTGTGATAAACTCTTAAGAGCACTAGACCTTCACAAGGGCCCCAGACACAGCATATGAATTTATTCAGCCCAAACGGCAAATATCAAGTAGAAATAAGGGCACAATTCATCTGTCATTACTTTTGGTGCATTCAGAGTATTTTAAAGCTTATTTTTTCCCTCTTCTCCCACCAGTGTCCTACTGGATTATATTCCTCCCATCAATGCCCTGCCGTGTTGCCAGTTTGGCACTACTGACAAACTCCAAATGCATTTCGGATAATCTGAATTACCATTTGAACCTGCTCTTCCAGCAGGCACCTTTAAACACGGCCCCTCGTGCTGCTCAGCGCCTCGGTACTGCTGTGCTGACCCTTTCTCCGGAATGGCAGACAGCAGAGACAGATCATGACAGAGGGAAATAATTATTTCTGACGGGGATTTGAACCAGACATTGCAAATAGTACCTCCGTGACAATTATTTCTGCCTGGCTTTTTCCTAGAGGGGGTTCCATCTGAAGACAGATCTGATACAAGGGACCACCTTTACTCCAGCTGGTCTCTGGTTGAGCCTGGTCCCAGCCCAGCTTGTTGCTGAGCTCATAAAATATATTCTAAAAATCATGGGTTTTCCCAGTTCTGTCATTTTTCAGCCTCCTAAGCACTGAGATATGTAAATTGAAAAGGCTGCGTTAGAGAAAGTAAATATTTATGAGCACGGTGGAACGGTGCTTTAACTTCTGGATGTGTCCGTTTGTCAAGCGCTGCAACGCTCAGAGGCTGTAAGTTATCACTTGAAGAAGCGGTGGGCCTCGGATAATAGCTTAGAAGAGGTCTTTTCAGGGGGCAGATTACAAGATTTGTCGTTATTTATAACGCTAGCTGGAAAACTTGTAAGAGATGAGCAACGTGTCATGCCAGGGAAATTTTGCTGCTCCCACAGAGGAGGAGTTGAGTAAAGGAGCCAGGAGGCCTGGAGGCCACCAGGGTGGCTGTGATCCCTTCCTGAGGGGTGGATCTCTTGACCCACCTGCCTTCGAGCCTCCGTGCCTTTAGTATTACGAAAGCCGATTATTGCTGGGGAAGTGTTTTCACAGCTCATTTAGGGTCCAGCACACCAAAGTGGTGTCAGAAGTGGTGCAGGAGAGAACGGTGCCAGCTGTGACCTTCTGACACATCCCATTATCAGGCCAATTTTTCCAGCTCACTGCTAAGCTTCTACCTTCGTCTTTCAAACTTTGCCAAAGGCTGCCGGCTTGTGCTGAAAATGTCCATGTCGAGTCCTTACCTAAGAGTGAAATTTTCTGGAAAGTAACAACTCTTCTTTTTTTTCTCCTAAGATTTAAGAAAGAAATGCCCTTTTGTAGCAGTATTTTGCATGGGAGAACCAGCATGGTGTCGGGGACACACTTTGTAGTACTTTACAGAAAATTTCCCTGCATTTCTCCAACTAAAAACAAAGACGTTTCAAGATCTGGTTATACTTTAGCAGGTAAATTAGCTGCAAATCTCATCTTTACTGAGACTTCTCTATTCTCAAAGCAGAACAGGGGCAGGCAAAACTTTCCCTGCTCTTTCTCCAGTCTTTTGTGAAATTTCGTACTGGAATGGAGACCCGTGAGATAGAGGTGGATCAGACAAAGAGGGTCAGAGCTGAGGTAGGAGAGGAGCAGTTTCAAAGGAGGAGAGATAGGTAAGTCATCATCGAGGGAGGGTGGAAGCAGGATTCACTAATGACTTGGAGAGAATGGCAGGTTTTGATCAGGGCCAGGGAACGTCCATAAGGATACAGGCCAAGTAGGGCTTGATATTTTACTGGGAAAAAGAAGCCAGGGTACAAAAATTAGCAGCCATCGAAACCAACCAAATAGAAGACAGAAAACGGAAGCTAAACTGATGGGATGGAATAATCTCAGACCCCAGGCTCCTTTCACCATGGGTCCTGTGAGTCCCACTGTAAACACTGACTCCTGGGACTCCTTTTAACAGTGAGTCCCACTGTAAACACTGACTTCAGTCTCCCGTTCTCCCATGTAACAGAGATGGAGAGAGGGGGGCATTCCTTGGCTTCCACAACTAACCCTATAAATTACATATATGATTTCATACTTGATGCCTAGTAGGTGTGCTTTTTTAGACGTGTCTCCCAGAGCTTTTATAAAGGTGTGTTTGATAAATTACAGCTTCGCTGCCTTTTCCTGTCTGCTCGCTGCTGATTTAACACCTCCTGGATTGCTTTTCCACAGGCTCTACAGGAGGAGATCAACGTTTCCGGTAGTAAAATAAAAGTAAGTTACCTGAGCAGTCGCACAGCTGGCTACAAATCAGTCCTGAGGATCAGCATGACCCACCCCACCATCCCCTTCAACCTCATGAAAGTCCACCTCATGGTGGCCGTCGAGGGACGCCTCTTCAGAAAGTGGTTTGCAGCTGCTCCAGACCTGTCCTATTATTTCATCTGGGATAAGACAGATGTCTACAGCCAGAAGGTGTATGGGCTCTCGGAAGCTTTTGGTAAGTGACCCCGGGGCTTGTGTCTCTTTTTAGAAGCAGCTAAGAGGCAACCCACAGACCTTGTCCTGGATCGGTATGGTCCAACTGCTAACGCATAAAATGGTCCCTGATGGTTCCCTGCTGTTTCCTTGGAGAGGGTTGGGCCCAGCTGTTCAGACAGCACACATTTCCCCAACAGATGAATATTTATCTGTTCTCTGGCTCATGGCCCAGCACATACACCCTGAGCTGCTACCATCATATTCATAGAGAAGGAATGAACTGGGACTAGAGGTGTTTGGCCGCCTCTCACCCGTAGCCAAAAGCTGTCAGCACTGCTTTGAAAAAAATCCCTAGAACTGAGCCCTGATCTCCGCTCCTCATTCTGCCTGACCTTCAGGATTGCTCTAGTCTTAGTTTCCCCTTCGTTACCTATTCAAGAAAGCCATCCCAAACTGGGGCATGATGGTCTTCTCCTACTTTGTACGTTCATTTACATCTGCAAAAGACTTAGAAGCTGCAAGGCAGAGAAAGGGAAGGGTCTGCGTACTCAACGTGCCACGTCCCCAGCAGCAAGCATTATGGCCCGTGCCACCCACTCTACAGGGGCAGAAGCTGAAGCCCGTGGTGGGGCAGGATGTGCTGTGGATGTGCGCAAAGAGACACTTCATTCCTCTTCCTGCTGCCATCTCAGGCCTCACCCAGTGAGCCCTGTGTGATGGTGCCAGAGGGAAGGGGGAACTTTGAGTGTATACTGAGCAGAGGTGGTGCAGCTCTGCGGTGGTTGCTTCCCATCCGATCAACAACCAGAGGACAGTAGTTACAGGTGTTCAATAGAATCTAGACTAGACCCCTCAGGCTGCCAAGGAAATGGAGCTCTTGTTGACAGAAGGGTGGTTCGCTGATGCCTCGTAGCCCAGCTGAAGATAAGTCTCTCTAGAGGAGCTGTAGGGTGCCTTGTTTTCTAAGAGGAAGAATGGGTGCCTTCCTCTCACTCAGGCTCAGCTGCCTCGAGTAGACTGGATGATAGAACCTGCTGAGCCTTACCCAGTTTGGAGACCATACTGAGGAACGTGTCCTGGTAGTGCGTCCTGAAAGTCTACGTTTACATGCTCTTTAAGATGCTAGATTAGCGGTGGGGTCCCAGAGTGCTCCATGGTGCAGCTCTGCAGCCCCAGAGTAGCAGCTCTGAGGACATCAGCAATCAGGTTTTCAATATTCCCCACCTCTAGAACAGTGGGAAATATCAAGCCTTCATTTCCTAAATTACATCTTCCTCTGATACTGTCTGTTTCTGCAAAAGGCTATATTTGATGGGGGATCCTGAGTTCGCTCAGTGCTCAGCACTTTTCAAGGAGGCTGGGAAACTTGTAAGATCAGACCTTTATTTTTATCTAGTGGGAAAAAAAAAAGAGAGCTATGTAATTGCTTTTCATTTGTGTAGAACTTGCAGTTCTGCTCTGCTTCAGCTGTTAGCACTGAAAAGATCAGGTAATGCAGAAGAAAAGCAGCCCAATGAAACTGGTCCTGCTTCTTCTGAGAAAATCATAAAGGACACATTATGCTGTCAAAAACACGATTTTCCTTCTACGGACATCATTTTACTCTTAAGCTACTCCAATGTGTTCCGCAGAGTTACTCTTGAAGGGCGCTGATTAGACATCATGGCAAGCAAACCCTTTTGAGATTAACAATGACCACAAGTCAAACTGGTCCAGGACGGCTGCCTCCGAGGGAATTGCTGCCCCATGCCTCATTTGAATAAGTCTTTAACTTCCAGGAAAGGCCATGATTTTTAGCAAGTTCCTGACGTGCAGTCTTTGATCAAAAATAGTAGATAGGAGTAAAATGCTCCCATTTAGGAGTCCAGCAGTGGCTTACGCTCTTGAATACCCATTGTTTTAAGATATGTCTTTATAACAGTGCCTTTTAAATATTTAGCACATTTGCCCAACATCTACAACTGTGTTGACCTTTTTAAATGCAGGGTGGCCTTTAAAGAGAAAAATATTAGGACCCTGCATTACAATGATGGCATTTTAAATGACATTGGCAGTTGCCTGTAGAAATGCTCTTACCCCTGCTCGGTTGAAACTCTGTGTGTGCTGACTGTGCGTTTCTGGGTTACTAATCTTGGGGGGGTCTTTTGTTTCTCTCTTGTTCATAGTTTCAGTAGGTTATGAGTATGAATCCTGTCCTGACTTGATCCTGTGGGAGAAGAGGACAGCTGTGCTTCAGGGTTATGAAATAGATGCTTCTAAACTTGGAGGATGGTCCCTGGACAAACACCATGCCCTCAACATTCAAAGTGGTAGGTTTTCTGTAACACATGACAGGAAGAATGCGGTGTTGCAAGCCACAGTTGCTTCTTATCGCTAAGAATTCAAGAAAACGAAAGGAAAGAAACCCGACCAACACATATATTCTCTCATGTATTTTACTAACTAGTTATTTCTAGTAATCTACATTTAGAAGCAGTTTGGTGTGTGTAAATGCAAAAGAAGCTGGCCATCATGAAGCAGTTGAATGTTGGCGTGTCTAACTTTGTAGTGTCTTAAAAGAAGGGTATTAACAAGGAAAATATTCCTAAAACAACAAGGGGGAGCCTATTCAGGTTGGACCTACTGAGCATAAATCCACCCAGACACATCCTCCAATGTGAAGTGTACTGCGGGAACGAGAGTCCTCATGGGTCATAAGGGAAAATGGAAGGTGCCGGAGTCCTTGAAGGCTGCTCAAGACTGCAGCAGGGAGGCCTGAAAGCCGATCAGAACACGTTCAAAAGATGGAAGCACTGTGTCCCTCTGGGTGATAGCAGGGGTATGGGAGCAAACGTCTAATTCAGGCCACAGCACTGCTGAAAACACTGCACTTACAGGGAACAGAAGAGGAGCTCCTCTAAAGCTTTGCAGATGAAACGTTTCTCCAGAGAATGCACCGTGGTCTTTCTGTCCCTTACCTTTCCATGAGCTATTTCATTGCTTTTTTTACCTGGTATGCTGCAAATTACAGGGCAAGGAGGGACAGAAAGGGCAGGTAAAAATTCATGAGATGCTGAAAAGTGTATTTCATTCAAAGGTAAAAAAAGCCTTGTTCTCCCTACATACTTTTATTCTGCAGGAAATGTAATGGGTCTATAGAGAATAATTACTTCAGATAACAGGCTCCTCATTTGAGCCCATCACAAAAAAATATTATGAAAGGTGATAAACCTCCTTGCTACCTGACAAATTCCCCAGCTGGCATCCAGCATTGCCAGCTTGGGCTCCCTTTGGTCTCAGTTTCCCTGTCTCTCTTTAATTTCCTTATTACTGTTTTCTCTCTCTAGGCATCTTGCATAAAGGAAATGGGGAAAACCAGTTTATTTCCCAGCAGCCGCCTGTAATTGGAAGCATTATGGGCAATGGCCGCAGGCGTAGCATTTCCTGTCCAAGCTGCAATGGTCTTGCAGATGGGAACAAACTCCTGGCTCCGGTTGCCCTAACATGTGGGTCTGATGGAAGTCTTTATGTTGGAGATTTCAACTACATCCGAAGGATCTTTCCCTCTGGCAATGTCACCAACATCCTGGAGCTGAGGTACACTGTGCTGAGTGTGGCCATTATAATTATGCCCTTAAATTCTGCAGAAATCCTATGTACCCAAAAGGAAAATGAGCAACTCTTAAAAAAAACCCACAGCAAAACAGAAAAAAAAAAAAAAAAGCCGTCCAGATTTGCCTCCTCTGCAACTCTGCTGACTTTGATTTACACCAGAGAAACACAGGCCTAACAAGTTCTTCCAGAATTGAATCACACACAAAAGATATTGACACATTTCTGTGCTGCTAAATCAAACTGTGTTGAGGCCTGCCTTTTGGTGTAGATAGGCACCAGTGGGAATTCTTAAAATTAATAATGAGCCTCTGAGATAACCTAAACTTGGAAGGACACAGCACTGATGATGATATGTAGAGGTTAATCAGGACAGATGATCATTCATAATTAAGACAGGGTGATCGCCTAGGGAGTCACAAACTGGGTTTTTGTAGTTGTTTTTTTAGAGACAAACCTATCGACCCCTCTCAGTTCCCAAATGAACAGCAGCGTCAGGGTGAACTTGTAGATGGATCATCTGAAAGTAAGTGAAGTGTTTCTGTAACCCCAAATAACAAAGGAAAAAAATATATTAGGAGAAATAGGGAGGATTGTGAAGGAACATCCATTAAAAACAAAGAAGGGGAGGGAAAAGTATAGATTTGTCACAAGTTCTGGGGAAAAGACATAGATTGTGACTGAATCAAAATTTCGAATTGACCTCACTGGGGATATTTTTCCTACCTAAAATTTCCACAACAAATACAATTACCCATTTCAAAGCACCAGGGCCCGATTCTGAAGTCTGCGACCAGATGAGACTCACTCCAGGAAAGTCAATAGAGTTAAAGCAGTGTTTGTGAATGAGGCTTCTCTGCTTGAAGGACCTGACCTAAAGTCCTGAGAGGTCAATATGAGGTTAGCATGGTAGGAAGGTTCACATTCCCATTTACCTCTCAGGATCTGGACTTGAAAGTGAGAATCTTCCGGAAAGAACCTCCCTACTCTGCTCAGACTTAGTGTCCTGGCTCCTGAGGACAAAAGTAAGGCTCCATTTCTGCAAGGACTCCATGTGGAAGGTTACTAGACAACTTACTAGAGGAGCAGGGTCCCCTGTAGCATTGCTTTCTATTCCCATTTGCCCCACAAGGCCACAGGTAAAAATGAATGAGCTGATCTACAGCAAAATTGGTGCAAGATCCCGTTAGTCCCTTGTTACAAACACACCACAGTCATTAGACCTTGCTGAAGGTCCTATTTAGCACAACGAACCATTGTTGTAGATCATGGTGTATGAGAAAAGTAACCCAGAAAGCCACAACAAGGCTGGCACTTACAGAATAACTATCTTGGCGTGCTCAGAGGGCAACAAGGAAATCAGGAGGAATCATTGAATTTGGAAGCCCACGGTGAGATATTTACAGTCACATCTCAGAGGGCTGGGGGACCTTTTGAGTAAATAAGCAAGAACCTGATTCTTGCTGTTCTATTACATGAGATAACGTCTCTCACATTTGTAAGGTGGGAAGCTGGGATAAATCTTGAGACCTGGTCCACATTAAAGAATGTAATGTTCTTCCAGTGCCAGAAAGTTATTTTAACGACCAAAGGTGAGATTTCCAGAAGAGCCTAGGTGATTTGGGGCCCAAATCCCACTGCAACTGAGTGGGATTAATATCTCATTCCCAGAAGTACAATTTTGAAAACCTGATCCCTGTTTCATTGTCAGTGCAAATACCAGACCCAACGGAGGTTTTGCAGAGTATTTCCTGATTGGAAAAGGGAAAATTGGAAGCCTTGACAGAGTAGCCTTGCTGGCTTTTGTGTAGAGCCACAGGGTTAAATTTACGCCAGAGTTAAATCTGCTGGAACGATTGCTGCTTCATCTGTGCAAACACTTAGGTTACTGGATCTAATAAACATTTCTTCACTCTGGTGTGCTATAAAGTAAGTGGGTTCAGATGCCGGCTGACTAAAAGCTATGGAGGAAAGCCGTTGCTTTTGGACTAAATGGAGTTTGCTTGTGTCTTCTCAAATCAGCATCTCCTTGGAGATTAACACCCTTGCTATTTGGCTTTTGGGGTTTTGTTTTGGGGAGGAGGGGGTTGAGCGTAGTGTTCTGTTGCAGAGAGAAAAGCAAATGCATTGTGGGTCGCAGATAACTGCAGCTGAGTATGTAACTAGACCCATGAAAAATGTCCAGCTCGGCATAATTTCAGTCCTCTGGGCTGGAGTTCAAGAGGTTGTGGCAATGAACTGCCACCCATAACTGTGCAACTGTTAAGTTACCTTTGTAAATCACAAGGTATTGCTTTCCCTGAGAGCGGAAAAAGACTGTAAAGATATTTGCATCTACATATATTTAGCTCAGTACTGCTCTGAATGATAAAGTCTGCCTGGTCCTATCTCCTGCATAAGAGAATAACTCCAAGCAGGTGAGATCACGCTTCCTTTGTGATATGCAGCGGTACATAAGTGAGCTCACTGCCAAGTAATATCTAATATAAAATATATCAGTGTCATTCCAGCTAAGTCTTTATTTATTATTGCATTGTATGATACAGTTACTGTCAAGTTTTCAATCTGCTAATAATGCATCGAACTGAGCTGCTAACACCTCATTCTTTCTTCTATTCCCTGCTTTCCTGTCTTCTGTCAGAAATAAAGATTTCAGACATAGGTAAGCCAACCAGTGGAGAATTCTTATGCCGCTCCCTGTCTTGTTGCATGTTGTTACACAGTGAGCCACAAGTGCCATTTCCAGATGATTCAATAGCAAATGAAGCCGGCGTGATTAAAACTGGCGGAGGCAATCAGTCATCAGAACTGGGAGCCATTAATCATGGAGCAGAGTCGCAGAGACTTCCGCGTGAGCTGTTATAGCTGTAGACAGGGGAAGTATAGACACGAGAAGGAGGGTAACAAGAGGAGGAGGGTGGACGGAAAAACGGGTGGGAATTACCAGAAAAAGTAAAATGGGGACAACGTCAGGATACAGGTCACTGGAATAGCTATGATGGAAAAATAATTCTCATGTGGTGAAACGTCTTCTTTTTGAGTTTGGGGAGCGAAAGAGGCATAACGAAGGGCCAGACGTACCCCAGCATCGCCCATGTAGGGAGGTAAGTTTTTGTAACTCAGGCTGAGCTCTTCACAGAGAGCCTTCGCATTATGTGAAAGTATGTCAGGCTCAGGTAGGAGGTAGCGTGACTCAGAACGTTAGCCAGGAAATGCAATAAAAAAGAGAAAGAGTAGTGACAAGAAAACAAGATGAAAGAGAGACTCCTAAATTGGAGCTTTGTCACTAAGAATATTTGTCATTTGGGTTGACTGGAGTTTCAGTGGGTTTGATCCAATCAGTTGCATTCAGGAAGATGTCAACCTCCTGTCACTGTCTGTGTTTGCAAGGACTTCTCTGGCTCTGACAAGTTCCCCATCCTTCTCCCCAGTTGCTCGCCAAATTAGAAGCTTAGACTGTGGAGTTGGGATAGGTTTTTTTGTTTGGGTATTTTTTTTGCATTTGGGATTGGTGATTTTTCTGCTACATGCTTTTTATTTACTGTTTCTCTGACTTCATAGAGGCTGTGCGAAACCAGAAATGTTCATTTTATCCGCATGCCTGGAAATGCAGTAGAGTAGAAACTGTTTTTTTGTCTTATTGCCAGAACATTAATGAAGGGCTGAGCTTCAACGGCATAATGGACTGGCCCAAAGCATCTATTAGCAGGGCTGGGAGGTTGGTACACGAGACCTCTGCACTGACTGTCTTCATCAGGCCGAGTTCCAGCCCCCCAGCTCCTCTTTCACATCATTTTAAGGCAATAGAAAAACTCATTTCTCTTTAGAACAGCCAGGTTGTATCGTTAATGCCCGAGAAATACGCAGCCACTAAAGTGCACCTGCTTTGACAGTGAAGGGCAGCAGCTGAATACCTGTTACAAGAAGAGCTTTTATATATGAAGGCAATAACTGAGTGAAGATATATGGACTGGCCACGAATGCTGCAGATGCCACCAGAGCCTTACAGAGTTGGCAGGGCTTCAGCCTTTAGGCAATTCCTAAAATCTAAGGAATGAAATGAAAGCAAGCCAAGACATGCCTGCTGCAGTGCAGTCCAAAGGGGACGAGTGAGGGAGGAAGGAGGTGAGGAGCTCCAGATCAACTACTCCCATCTGTGACTACATTAAGGGAGTCATCCATGTGAGCTAGCAGCTGTTCTGTGGCATTTGCCATAATTCTTCTTGTTAGGAAGCCTCTTCGTTCCTGAGCCACAGGGAAATGAGTGGGTGTAGTCTTAGCTAAATCTCCAGTGCTTCGAGTTCCAGAAGGTCCTAAGCTTGACACCGTTGGCAGGCAACAGTTGCAAAGGACTGAATCTTAGTGGTTTGGAAAAGCTGCAATCCATATGCAGAAGCTTCCTCTCTTCAGGGGAAAAGATTCCTCCCTACTACGTAGCCTGTGGTGAGCAGAGGTTCTGGAGCTACCAACTAAGAGGCTTGGCTCTACAGCACAGTGTAGGTAGCCAAGGTCTAACTCTGCAACAGCCAAAATGGCTGTGTGTCAACATGGGGGATGTCAGCTAAGCCAAAAAGCATCACCGATTTTAGACCCTCCCAATTTTAGACCCATCTGTCATTCGGTAATAGATTAATAGGAGCTTACTCCAGTATGTCTGTGTATGGCCTTGTCTTGATGGGCTTATAGAAGCTAATGACTTTTTTCCAGGCATGGAAATAATAATTTGCAGTTAATGATCTTTTCTCTGCAAGAACAGAGGACAGCATGGACAGCAGTGAGGCATTTCTTTCTTGCAAATATGCAAAAAGTGGCCAAACTTGAATATATTCTTCCTTTCTTGTTTCCATTCATACCTTAGAGAGACAAATCTATAAGTAGTGGGAAAGAGAGGTGTCTTAGAAAACTGCCAGATGAAAAGTCCTTTGCAGTCCCTGGGTTGGCTTATGGCATTGCTGTGAAGTTTTATTATCCAGCCTGTGACACTAGAAGAGCTTTGGGCATCGCACACAAACTGAAAACACTAAAAGGCCAAGTGTAAATTCAGCTCACTGCGCTGTGTGGCCTCCTTATGTATTAATCTATTGAATGTCACCCAGGAAAAAAAAAAGACCAGTACCTCACACAAGCTATAATAAAATCCTCTGTTTGTGAGCTGCAGGGTGCTTAGCATGGAGCCATGGAAACACAGACCCGACGAACAAAAAACGCTTGGCTGCAAGAATTCGGTTGTTCTTTAGTCACCAGCAAAAGCGTGTGGCCAGCAAGGGGAAGAGGGGAAGAGGGCAGCCAGCACAGAAAGTTTTACGGAGGTGGTTTCATGTCCTTAAACAAAGATATCAGATCCAAAGAAGCCCCAGGGATTTATTCAGATCGGCTGTTATGGGTAACTAACTTTGGTGCTGTGACTGCTCCTGTCTGTTGACCACCGTGGGAGCCAGAGCCACGCTGTTACCATTAACAGGAGTTGTCCTTTAGAGGAGATGGTAGATGCCCTTGCGTTTGAGAAACTAAGATGCAGTTCATCTTATAAGATAAAAGTTGAAAATAAGTCAGACAAATCATACCCCCAAAGATGCTGTTTCTCTCCACTGCCTATGAAGGGAGTTAAGGCGGCCAGTTCAGATGTAAGGATCCACCTTGCAACCATCTGAAGCTTGGTGAGATGAGTCCCCTGGCTTTGAACAGAATCCGATGACAAGGTGCAGTCTGCCATACTGACGCATTGTAGGTAACCCGCTGAAACCAGGGACCATCTCCCTTTTCTTATCTTTATTCCTTAGGGTCTGGCTTCCCACGCTGGAGTAGGAGGTTCCTTCCTCAGACTCCTACAAAACATGGGCTCTGGGCCCAAGAGGATAATATCAACCTTTGCTTAAAGCTCGTTCATCTATTATAGTACTACATAGAATCATAGAATCATCAAAGTTGGAAGCGACCTTTAAGATCATCAAGTCCAACCATTAACCTAACACTGCCAAAACCACCACTAACCCACGTCCCTCAGCACCACGTCTGCCCGGCTTTTAAATACCTCCAGGGATGGCGATTCCACCACTTCCCTGGGCAGCCTGTTCCAATGCTTAATAACCCTTTCAGTGAAGAAATTTTTCCTAATATCTGTCCTAAACCTCCTATGGCGCAACCTGAAGCTGTTTCCTCTTGTCCTATCACTTGTTATTTGGGAGACCGACCCCCCCTGGCTACCCCCTCCTTTCAGGGAGTTGCAGAGAGCGAGAAGGTCTCCCCTCAGCCTCCTTTTCTCCAGGCTCAACACCCCCAGCTCCCTCAGCCGCTCCTCACCAGACTTGTGCTCCAGACCCCTCACCAGCTCCGGTGCCCTTCTCTGGACACCTCCAGCACCTCAATGTCTGAAGCAATCCACATGAGCACCACTTATCTGCCTATTCGCCCAGCTTCTTATCACTTTCCTTCCTCATGCCTGTGTGTACGGAGTCACGTAAAGCATAAGCACTTTAAAATGGAGTTTGAATCTCTTAACATATCTGCAGAGCTCTCCGGAAGACGCTGGCGCTATCCTGTCCAAATAATGAGAACAAAGAAAGGAAAGGGACAGGGCAGATGTATGGGAGAGCCTATATGCTACCTCAAACATCTGGGGTCGCTGTGGACTTTGAAGGTTTCCCTGTGCTTTCCCAGCGCGTCACTGTATCACAAGTGTACAAGGAAGCCATCTCACCTCCATTTCACTTTGGCCTGCAGAACTTATGCTTATGAAGCTGTCCTTATCCCCATTGACTACACCATCATGCCCACTAAAACCCACTCAAGTGTCTGTTCCTGGCTAGGGACCAGCCCACCCCATCCCTGCAACTTTGGTTGGTTGCTTCAGGGAATTAAGTATCAGTGCAGCGCTCAGGGTTTCTTCTAAAAATCCTTAATAGCAAAAGGAACACACGGAATGGGAAGTCATCTTTTCACCCGCAGCCCTTTTCTGGTGGTGGCAGGTCAATATGGGAGATAAATATTCTAAGACTACAAATACTGTAACTGATTAAGTCCTCTGAATAGTAAAAAGTCCCGTCTTTTGTTTTGGTCCATTATCTAACTGAGCAATGAGACAGGATGAAAGGGAAAAAAAAAATCTTCTCTGCTTCGCCCCAGGCAGATTTATTTCAGTTGCTGTTCAGTTCAGTCCAATTTGCCACTTGGATTTGCCTATTGATTGTGGCTTTAAATAAAAAGCAAAACCTCAGTGTTCCTGGCTCCAGTGCTCATGCATTATCGCAGATGAAGGGAAGCAGTTTGGGAACTTTTACATTACTAATGTATGTTTATTTAGCAACTCTCCTCCTGAAGTATCTCAAAGTGTTAAACAAAAGCTCCAGTGTATAACGCTACGTGATTCGTGCAAGGGCAGAGCGTGACACCTTCCCGGTGAAAACTGTCGGCAGCGGCCAACGAATTTAAGCTTTTTTGCAGTTTGTGTTTTACCATCCTTGCTCCAAAGCGGTCCAGGTTAAATACTCCATCGCCTAAGCCACCCCAGGGGCCCTTCCGCCCACAAAAGCCCTCTGCATGGCGCGGTGTGTAAGAGACCGCGATAAGCCACATTGATAAAAATAAAAAGTCTAATCGATAAAAACGAACCAGCACTTCCTATCACTCACACAGAGCCATGCAGCAGAAAAGATGGAGTTTGTGTTGGGGTTGACGATACCATTAATAACATTACGTTTAGAAAAGTAATTGGATGTCTTAGGAGACTTTTGCAATCATCTCAGCAGGTGAAATCCAGAACAGGTTTTAAGTGACCCAAGATTATTACCATACCACGGGTAGATTCGCAGAATCACAGAATGATAGGGGTTGGAAGGGACCTCCGGAGATCATCTAGTCCAACCCCAACATAAGTTTAACCAACATAAATTTCTACCTCTACCTCTTCCAAAGCACGTTTGGTGGTAAAGGTACATGTGCCTCTGTGGCATCAGGCTATGCAAAAGATTAAAAATTTAACCAGTCAGAGCTAATTTTTTAATGATTTTGCACTTTGAACTCATGCCTACTTTTTTGCAGCATCTATATTTAGGACATCATTAATAAAACTGAACTCGGGTTACCAGCAGCTACTCAAAGTGTTACCTTAGTATGACAGGTTTTTTTACTTAGTAAATTTAGGTGGAAGTACCATTCAGCTTTTCTGGTGGGTGAATGTTTTGCTTTTACCTGGTTCTCAGGTCTGTGGTTAAAAGAGACCAGCAGTGGTTTCAGTGTCCAGTCTACACAGGAGGTGGGATTAGAATATAGTTTTAAGACCACTCTCTTCCACAGAAGGTTGTAATCAAAAATAAAATCCATCAGAGTGAGGCTACAAAATCCAGAAAATAAATCACAATGATAGCGCTGGGAAAGGGGAGCAGGAACCTCCGGTTCTGGCACCATTTTTCTCCATCTTTGGGAAAGTCATTTGCCTTTGCCCATCTGCAAACGGCCTGCTGTAAGACTCTGAAAGCTATCAGTGCTTTCCAGGCAAAGATGTTAAAGAATTGCAAAGTGCCATTAAAAAAGTCCTCCTCTTGTCCACCTCCCATGTAAAATAGAGATTATGAACAGCTCAAAAGCTGACTGACATTCAGCTGGGCTTTGTTTGGACAGTCAGCAGAAAATGCAAGGCCCTGATCAAAATGGATGATGGATTCCCACAGGGAACCTCTTCCACCAGGGTTGAAGCCACTTGCTTAGTGTGAGTGACGTGCAGGTAAATGAAATAATGCCCTCCCAGCCTGCTGTCATTGGAAAGGAATACAGATGGAGACTGAACTGTCAGGCTGGAGCTGTCTTGAAGGTCAGAGCATTTTATTTAGCAAGAATCAGTGTCATTTGTGGAGATGAAATCTGTTCAGACTTTAATAGGATAAATCACAAGGGATATTCCAGAATAAATCAGAAAGGCTTTTTTTTTTCCCAAAAAAGTATTAAGTAATTTGAATGAAGAACCAACTTAGAGCTTTTTTAAGCAGAGAACAATTCAGGAGTTTTTATGTGTCTGAAGAGGGGTTAATTTTCCTAACATAAAGATTTAAAGAGAGAGGAAATTTCGTATTATGAGGGATAGAGTCAACTGTGATCGACACTCAAGTTTCTAACCAGCTTCTCCTGGAACAATTCCACTAAGTGCAAAATCGTGAACTATGGCCTATACGTTTATTATGAATTCTTGGGACCTGATGAGTTTGGACAGCTTGAAGGTGTTCTGGAGAAAAGTAGAGGCTTTTTCCTACTTGGCCTAATTACTACTTAGCCTTTCTTAGGAGGAAGGAGACCTGTGTTAAGGCAGCAGGTGTTACAAGTTAAATCTCTTGGTTTCAGGCTTAGAAGAGATGCAGCTCAATACACACTAGTAGTAAACACTTAATCTTAATAAAGAAGTTAACAAGTTTAATATCTATAGATAGAATCCTTGAAAGACAATTTTTTAAATTGTGTCTAAACTCATCTGATTGATTGTTTTTTCTGGCCAGTACCATCGAAAGCTGTCCGTGAAGTGGATGCTAGTTTATTCATTTCTTCAGGCTTGGGCTCATTTAATGTTGTAGTCATGGAGCTAAAAACATTATCTTTCTGTCTGCTCACCCCATTTTCTCAGCCACCCTTCCTGGTTTTCAAGGAAGCAGTGAGTGAGTGGGGTTTAGCAGGGGACCGACATTCGGGATCCTCAGCCCTCCTCCTAGTTCATGTTTTACTTGGGACAAAATGTGACACTCCAAGGACCGTTTCGTTTCTCTCTTCATCGAGACCCATCTGAATTCAGTGGCAGGACTTCCCCTAGTCTCCATGAGGGCAGGACAGGACTCTAGGGTCTTTGCTGGAATCAGCAAGAGCACCAGACAAGCCGTGATCTTCAAGAGCGTATCTTCAAGTGCTTTACACTCGGGAGTCTGCTTTTGGGTGTACAATGCGTTCCCTTCACTTTCTGGCACGGCACTAACACCAGTTTCAGGATAATGTCTATATTAAGTAAATTAGGCGAACTCAGGCAGCGGGACTCAAACTGTCGTAGTTCCTGGTGTGATTTGGGCTCAGGCCAGCGAGCCTTTTCCCTCGGTAACTGCTCTTCATGCCATAGAGCACCCCAGGCACAGCGACTGGGAACAGATATAGCTCCGGATCCTGTGCTGTAACACACCGTGTACTAACATTGTCCAATACAGCACTGCTTCACTTTCCCAGTTTGTCTGCCCTGTGCATTTTTATCCTCTAAAGTGTTTGCATTGCCTCTTGACTTAAGGAAACAAACCATCCAAAAAAATAATAACTTCATACCCTTGTTTTTCAGCCACAGCCCAGCTCATAAGTATTACTTGACCACAGATCCAATCACCGGCTCCATCTACCTCTCCGACACCAACAGCCGACGCATCTATAAAATCAAGTCAACCACATCAGTGAAGGACATTGTGAAGAATTCAGAGGTCTTGGCTGGAACCGGGGATCAGTGCCTCCCGTTCGATGATACCCGCTGCGGCGATGGAGGCAAAGGCACTGATGCTACCCTTACAAATCCCAGGGGTGAGACTGCTTCTTCTCCACAGGCTTTTTTAAAGGGGTCTTTTTTCAAAGGGGCTTGTTTAGGCATGCTGGAGACTGATCTCCTCTCCAATTCACAAAATGCCTTCGGATTTTGCAAGCCCTCCCCAGTCAGCCCACAAACACATCCTGAAGGCTTGCCTCTGGAGATAAGGGGGTCTGTCTCACCCTCATCCAGTCCTGGTTCTTCTTATTGAGGTGGCTGGGAGGAGTGCCAGACCAGAGGGCTGTAGTTATGGGCACACCGAAGGGCAGTAGAATAAAACCACCCATCAATTTTATACCCACTTAGGCACTACTCCTCCGTAGCCACTAACTGTGTTTGGTCCTTCCCAATCTGGACTGGATTCACTTAACGTTCAGTGCACTGAGGCTTTCTTGGCGTTAAAAAGATCAAAAAGCTGTGTAAGCATTGCTATATATATAAAATAGCAACAAAACCAGCATACAGCTCAGAGATAAGTAAATTGAGGTTTATACACTGACATTATACATCATGGCATCCAGCTTAAATCCTATAGGGGGATGGATACTAATTCAATACAGGAATGGCCTAATTCAGCACGACTTCACCTGGCTCCTGATTAGCTTACTTAATGTGATAAAAGCGCAGTCAAATGAGAATAAAAGCACCACACAGCCTTCATGACTGTGAACTAAATTGTTCGAAACAGGTTTAGCCAAACATATGCAGTCCTGTGTGCAGCCAAGACTTCAGTCTGGCAGTCTCAAGGTAACAAGCTCTGCATATGGAGGATGTCGCTCCTCCCAGCTGTCCACAGCTCCTCGGGAAAAAAAAAAAACACACGGAGGGGGTCGAGATGAAGTGGAAGATACTGCCGGTGTACGCGCCTTCTGCGGTGTTTGTGAAGAAGGGCAAGAAGGACACCCATGCAGGAATGCTTTTAGAAATGTGGCATTTTTGCCTGTTGTATGTCGTCTTGCCCAGTTGTTAGGATTGCAAGGAGTTATTTATAAGTTCTTGGCTTCGGCATCGATGTGCTGCCGGTTTCCTTTTTCCTTCCATCTGGGAGTGGTGGGTCCCTCCTTCCTCACCACAGCAATTTCCAAGCCTATCCCAGCTCTTTGTAAAGCAACCCCTCAGCAAAACCTGGGGATCCTTTCACGAGTTATTTCACAAATTGCAGGCAAGATGAAGACAGCTGAGCTGCTGTTTCTCTTCTTGGCTAGACTTCTCAGGAAGTTATTTTTCTTGACACAGAGATGACATTACTGTTACTGATTCCAAGAAACCCAAACTGATTTAGCGACCTTTTGTGTCAGCTCTAGTTGTGATTTTTTTTTTGTTACATGTGGTCTAGTTGTTTCCTAGCAGGATGCAGAAAAATATACCTTGGGAGACTTGCTTTTTGGCAAAAAGCTCCAAAAGCCAAACCGCTACCCTCATAACATTCAAGGGGCTCAGTGTTGTTTCCAAGCACTCCAGACTCCCATGCGGTGACCATTATATTGGGATAAAGTATTGCCAAAGGCATAGATATAGAAAGGGAACAGCTACCTGTGGTCAAGTTGCGGTGTAGAAATTGTCTCACCGAAACGAGAGGGCTGAGCGAAAAGAAAATTAAGTGACTTGGGCAGAGAGATTCAGGCAGTCCAGCCGATGAGTCATGAGATCAGGGAATCCAGAAATCTGTAATCCAATTTTCTGCACCACTTTGATGTTCAACCAATGCAAAAAAAAAAAAAAAAAAAAAAAAGCCTACAACTTTTATTGGACCTCTGTTCTCCCTTGTACAAGATAAGAGGAATATTATTCATTTCCCTACATGGGTGGATGTTGCAAGGTTTAGATGACTTATGTTTCTGCCTTGCTATGGGAAACAGAGCTCTGGAGTTCAAAGCTTTCAGCACTGAAATCCTTCTTGCTGGCAATTCAAGCTCTCATGAGGCCGTTCTTCCACCTCAATCATATAACGGCAAAATGCATGCATTCATTCCTCACAGCTCCGAAATTTCACAAAACAGAAGTAAATTGAGGGTGAAAGAGGAAATGACACGGAGCAAAATGGCAACAAGAAAATAATAATCCAGAAAGCCCACACTGCCAATGGAAAGTTCGTAAACAGCGTTCCCTGATCTCGTTCTAGCCTGAGTTTGCAAAATCTGTTGAGACAAAAGCTTTGGCAGGTGTGACTCACTTCCCATTCACCTCAATAAATGATGAACAGTGAAAAGTCTCACTGACAATGTAATGTCAGCATTGTTTATACCTTCACGGCAGTTCATCCTAGCAGAAAAATCCAGCAAATGCTCTTCGTTCATGAGACTGTATTTCATAATAGCTCAAAATAAAAATGATTTATGGTACAAGTAACCAGAAGTCCTCAGGTTACCCTCTGCTTCCCTATCTTGGCAGGGGAATAAAGACTCATAAGTGAATGGTCAGAGGAAATTAGAAAACGATTCTGTGACTATAGAGATGTCAGCTGGCCAGGGAAGGACTGGGAAAGTTCAGTTCTTCAAGAATCACCACTCTTCACAGGACTCTACTTTTTAAGGATAAAGATATTTTTTTTTGACCGAGGATAATTACTTCATGCAAAGTAGGATTTCTGTATTTTAAGGACATCTTCACACTTGTTTGAAAATTGTAAGGAAAAAAGGTGTCGCCTCCATTTTCAGGATGTTTTAATTAGCCGATAATTGCAACTTGCTGGAAAATACTGAGTCAATACACTCCTGCTAGATGAAAAACAGTAATTCTTAAAGGCTGGAGAATCAGTCACGAGGTGTATTTTTGCATCTACCTTTAGCCTCTTGGATCAGTCAAGCATCTGGTCTAAGTAGATTTTTTGGCTCTCTTCTCAGTTGCAAGAAACTGGTACCTTGAAGGTGGTTCATTCTATGCATGTGTCCAGGGTGGGTTGAACCATGTTCTGGGAGTGCTGATCTCCTCCTGGAGACAATAGCCAGAAGGATGAGGTCCCTGCCCCAGCTAACACCATTCAGAATGGTTCTCCACTTTTTGAGCAGCAGCCTTTTCTCCACGGTTTTTGATCATTTCTGCCAGGTCCCAGCTCACCTCCCATGAGTTCAGAATGGATAATTTCATAGAATCATAGAGCCATGGGATGGTTTGTGTTTGTTTAAGGGACCTTAAAGATGTGATTGTTCAAGGGACCTTAAAGATCATCTAGTCCAACCTCTCTGCCATGGGCAGGGACATCTTTCACTAGATCAGGTTGCTCAAAGACCCATCCAACCTGGCCTTGAACACCTCCAGGGATGGGGCAGCCACAGCTTCTCTGGGCAACCTGGGACAGGGTCTCACCACCCTTGTCACAAAAGAATTCTTCCTCATAACCAGTCTAAATCTACCTTCTTGCAGTTCAAAAGCGTTAGTCCTTATCCTATCAATAAATTTATCTGAAATACCTTCTGGATAGAAGTTCTTGTCTCTCTCCATTGAAGGAGAGAGAACTCCCTTTAGAGGATCAGCTTAGACAAGATATTAGGAGGATAAAACCTACCCCAGGAATTTCACCCTTGCCCTGTATTTGGCTTCTCTGATAAAGGTAGGCTAAAAAAATACAGGACAGGTGGATCAACAGATGCAACAGTGGTGGCAGTTGGTTGGTCAGGGTATTTATCATAGCTATTAGGAACCAGTCTGATTCTTCCAATTCATTTGCCACAGAGCACAGCAAAGCTTTCAGATGCTAATGAATTTCAATATATCCTTGCAAATTAAAGTGTTACCACTTTCTAATTATCATCTGCTAATAATGATCCCCTTCTACAAGCAATCTAAAGAAAAATTAAAACTCTAGCTTGTCAGACCATTTGTTTTCATCTGAGTACTCACCAGTGGTTCTCCTCGGGAAAATGTTGTGGCACAGAAATTACCAAGGAGCCTGCAATTAAGAGAGACTGCAGTGACAAGTCTGACACAATAGGAAGAAGGGACATGGAGCGGAGGGGGCATCTCATTCCTTTAGCACCACAAAAACAATGCAAAATGAAGTAATTAATTTGGGGACAGATTGCTTCCTTCACTCTGGCCGGCTGAATGTGTAAACAAAATCTCAGTTGTTCAATAAGTATTCATGAGTCTGACAGAATTAAAAGAAGAAACTCACCCTTCCACAATCTGTTAACATTTTTATTGTCAAATAATAATGTAAAGGCCATTTCAGGGAAGACCAGAGGCTGACCAAGCAAAATAACATGTCTCTTATTGTGGCCAGAGAAGACACATAGGGAAAGGGGCAATGACAGAATGGCCTTTCCCTGCTAACACACCAAATTCTAGTCATAGACATTCAGGGCACTTTCTGAAGAGGTTGCACCTGGACCTGTGCTTAGATGCCACCATCAATTTATCCAGAAACCTCCCTGAACACTTAATAAACTCATAATTTCTACATTTTTTATCTACGGGCTGCAGAAGTGTGGTCTTTTTGAGGCCAGATAGTTGTTTTCTGTTTTCTCTGTGCCTTTCCTAATCCATTCCTGTCTCTGCCTCCCTCCTTGACCACTGCTGAGGACAAAGCTGATCTTTGCAGAAAACTTTTCACAGGAATTCCGAAATCTTTTTCCTGCGAGCTATTTTACAGCTTGTCATTGCATATGGGTAGTTAGACTTACACCTTCTCCTGTGAATTCCTCTGTACTTATTGACTTTGATTTTCATCTGCCATTTGAATCACTCACTCATTCAGCATCCAGCCAAACAAGAAAGCTCCAAATTTGGATTCCTTTAGCCCCTATTTTTTTCACTTAGAATCATAGAATCATGGAATCTTCATGGTTGGAAAGGACCTTTGAGATCATCGAGTCCAACCATACACACCAAAAAAAAAAAAAACAAACCCCAAAACCCACAAACAAACAACCTACAATCTCTGCCACTAGAGCATGCCCTGAAGTGCCACATCTAGACGTTTCTTAAACACCTTTAGGGATGGTGACTCAACCCCCTCCCTGGGCAGGCTGTTCCAGTGCCTGACCACTCTTGCAGTAAAGGAATTCTTCCGAATATCTAATCTAAACCTCCCCTGCCGCAACTTCAGACCATTTCCTCTGGTCCTGTCATTATTCACCTGGGAGAAGAGGCCAACACCCACCTCTCTCCAACCTCCTTTCAGGGAGTTGTGGAGGGCAATGAGGTCTCCCCTCAGCCTCCTCTTCTCCAAGCTAAACATGCCCAGCTCCCTCAGCCTCTCCTCAGATGACTTGGAAGGAAACTTAAAAGAGTTTCCTCCCCCCCTTTTTTTTTCCTCAGTAGAGCTACGTGTGCAATGCAATCACTTTTAGTGGTTCATCTTCTAGAATAAACCCACCGTGTCCCAGTAGCTATTTGCAGCATAATGTTGTGCCGTCACCGCCTCACACTACGAGGTCCTGACATTCCGAGCAAATGTCATCGCGGCACAGCTCTCTGTCGGCACAGCTCACTGGTGCGATGCACGTGGTGCTGCAAGTTCTTGTTTCTTATGGGATCTCCGACCATCCAAGAGGTGCCAGCGTGATTTCATAATGTATGTATTTCATATCTCAGAGCTTAAAGCTTGGATCTGCAGCACTACCTGGGTAGCGGCAGCAGATGTTTTCTCTCAGTAACTGTGAGATTGAACTTCGAGCTGTATGCGGAAAATCTTTAATTCCCTTATGTTCCTATGGAAACATGAGAGGAGCCTCCTGCCAAAGCAAGCCAAGGCCTTTGGCTTTACATGCGTAACATGCGAATTACCCATTTCTGTGCCCATTTGCAGGAGCCAGCTCCCAGCACTGGAACTGTGCCATCATCAGAAAGCAAACACAGCAAAGTCCAATCTAACCTCTGCGATCTGCTGCAAAGAAACCGTGAGATGCTTCTTTCCCTCTCCGCAGAAGTCATCCATCCAAAGACACTTTGTGGGAGACCAGGGCTCCTTTTCGTAATTAGGTTTGATTCCAAGACAATCGGCTAAAGGCAGGAAGGGATTGGAGCAGTTGCTCTGTGAGGGGCATGTGCAAATGGGAATTTATGGCTTTGACAGACTGAAAACTGTGTTCCCCTGCAGAACATCCTAGGAAATGCCAGGCAATTGAGATTGCTTAGCCTCTGCGAAAGAGGGATAAGCAAAGTGCTCTGTGATAAGAACACATGCACATGCCATTGCCCTGGAGCAGGATGATAAGTGGTAACTTTGCTATCCTGCTTCAACTTATTCGGGTGTGCGAGCTCTTTGTCTAAGCTGGAATGCAAAATAAAGTTGTGCTCTATCAACTCATCAGAGCTGGCTTGAGAGCCAAAGTACCTACAGGTTCTTATTACTGTAACTGGTTAATCAGACCAGACATCAGACCTCGGCACGGAGCACCGTGAGCGACTGTCACCACACACTGCTGATAAATCCAATCCAATACATATGGAACTAGCTAAGAGAGAACATTCTGCCTCATTTAAAATCACATTATCCAGCCTGCCACCCTTCACTGGCTTTCGGCCTGTCACACAGACTAATGGACAGGTGCCCTGAAAAATACTCGTTGTGAACCTAGGAATGGGTAAGAGCCCCTTGTGTTTGACAAAAGCCAATTAAAATCAACTAAACCTTCTATTGTGCCTCTTCCGAAAAAGCACGTCTACCAACCACATTGCTTAAAGAGCTCAATTGTGTCCCCGGCTGTCAAGCAAACACCAACAAACACTAAAGAACTTGCCATTTGGTGGGCAAAATAATTAGAGGAGCAGTAACCTTCAACAGCAGATGCCAGTGACAGGTGACATGTGCCAGTAGCCTGGATGACTCATTGAACGTTGTGCCACCAACTGGGGCAAAATGCTGACAAGATCTCACGGCAGGTAAAGACAGCTTCCTGAAAGCCGTGGGTGCCAGTGAGAGATTGATGCTTATGCCGCCCGATCCCTCCGCAAGCTTTTGACAAAGTGCTAAGATACGACTGATGTGTTTATATTGTATAGCGAGAGTAAACGGCCACCACTGCTGTGTCTTCTCCCATAGCATTCAGATATGCAACAGGTACCCACCGCTCCTCTTCAAGGTCCTTGTTTCATGGTCCCGCAAAGATCAGTCCTGTCTTGGCATGAATTACACACAGGTACTGGAATGTAGGACTAGAAGCAATCTTTTGGGTCATTTAGTTCTGTCATCCATTATCTCAGCAATCCTGTCATATAATCCCCTCCAAAATTAATGAACTTCATCTTAAAAGCAGCAAGTAATTTTTTTCCTCGCTGCCCTAGAGGCTGTTCTGAAACCTCACTGCTCCGATGGTCGAATACCCAATCCAGGTCAAAATGATGCCCTTCAGACAGGGAGATGCTGCGAAGGACTGAGGAAAATGCTGTTTTTACCTCCTAGCAAAAATACTCTGCTCCCATTCAACTCAGTGAGCTGAAACACCAGTTCCCTGACTCCTAATCAACTTTGAATCAACAGTTTGCAGCCCTGCCTGAATCCCTTCCTTTACCTCAGCTCAACGGAGAAATTCGTTCTTTCTCTCAAACAATGACTTAGTCCTGAGGTTTTGCTGCCGTTACTTGCAGGCCAGATTGTCTTCTGTGGATTTCTGTACGACCAAATATCATATGTTTTTCCACATATCATCCACCTCCGTGGCTTCCAGCCCATGCAATAGTTACAGTGCTGGCCAGAGGCCATGATTTTAATTGCCAAAGCAGTCAGGGGATTAGTCCCTGCTACGTGAAAACCTAAAATTTCTGATCTGTGAACTGCTGCATCTGTGCTTCACAGCATAGCTCACAGTGGATGAAGACTGAAGGTAAATGTTTCAAACGAGGGGATCTGGCTGTAAAACAGCGAAACACAAGATCTGATCACTTCTCGGAAACATTCACAAAGCTTTCTATCCGAAACAGATTTTCCATCATTTCTGTCACCATGATGACAGCCAAAAAAACATTGTAGTGAGGATTCATCTCACTAACTTAATGTCTACAGTATAAATGTTTGCTCTAGTCTCTTTTTATAGCCAATGGGGAGGAAAAGGTGTTTCTTGAGGGACTCGTGTAATCTCTTATGGATATCTGCTTTAGGGTGATATGAACTGCACCCTAGGAGAAGGTATTTCTCTCCTCTGTTTGGAAAAGCTCCAGATACTTGCTTGGATGCACAATGCAGATATCTGCTTTTTGCCAAGTGATTGCTACCCTGCTAGTGAAAGAAACCAAACAGGAAGATCCTGATATTCGTATATTCCAAGTAGAATTTTGCATAGAAAATGGTGTTACAGGCTACTACATTCTTTTGCTGTTCCTTTACATTGTTTTAGTGTCTTTAAGACACTCAAATATTATGCCGAGAGGCATTGTGCCACTGTAGGGCAGAAGAGATGGATGACTCTATTAGTATCTGTGGAGTTATTTTTAATTTATACTAGCATAAAAGAGAGGTGAATGGGGCCCTTAACGTCTTATTCCTGCCTTAGTCATGGACTTTCTCCGTGACCTTGTGAAAATTGCTTTATCTGTTATTTTCCTGATACGTAAAATTAGGATGATCACACTCACAGACTGCTGTGAGGTCTAATTAGTAAGTGTAAAGCGCTATGAAATCCTCTGATGGAAGATGCAGAGTATAGCTAGGCTGGGATAAAGAGGATTAAAGGAGGTTATGCTAACATAACAAATACTTGAGAAACGATGCTTAGGGGGAAGTGAAATGGCACATGTCTGCAGGTGAGGAAACGGGAATCGGCACTCTCTAACTGTTGTCATCAGACCTCAAACCCACCGACAGGAGTATGCCTACAAAGGACGTTTGGACAATGAAAGGAATCACCTAGCAGAGTTCAGAAACAGGTGAAATACTCTAGATTAGTAGGATGATCCTAGGAAAAACCCTTCCACATTTATCCATCTGGACTTTGGTTGACCTGATGGATCTTACGCAGCCTTTATCATTGCCATTTATGAAAGATTCACAGTGTCACATTTTCATGGGCATGGCTTAATATTCATACCATGAGCAGTAACACCATGTTTCCGAACATGCCAGACACGTAGTTATTAGAAAATCTTTTCCTTTCAGTGGTTCACTGAATGCCGTGCCCTTTTCCAGAAGCGAGCAGGGATTTTTGTATGCCGGTTGGAAGTGCCTTCCATGGAATGGTGCCAATTCAAAGCTCCTAATAACCAGGACTCCCACATGTCCAGTCTCATCTCATCCCTTTTGAATGATGTGAAATATATTGCTCCCAACCAAACCAGCAGTCTTACTCTGAGCGTCAAACCAGACATCATCTTCCATTCATCTCAAAATTGTCAGGTTGCCGTTCCTTTCTGACTGTCTTGCTTTTTCCCTCCCCAGGCATCACCGTGGACAAGTTTGGGCTGATTTACTTTGTGGATGGCACTATGATCAGGCGGATTGATCAGAATGGGATCATCTCAACTGTGTTGGGTTCCAATGATTTGACGTCTGCTCGGCCTCTCAGCTGTGACTCTGTCATGGACATTTCTCAGGTAAGACAATGTTTTGGTTGGGTTTCTACAGAATGGAAGCCTATGCCTGCACCCTATCTGCATGTCTGTGTGCCTCCCCAGGTTTGATAAAGAGGTAAGGCCTCAAGGAGAATTAAATCTCTACATACTTTGTGGTATGAAAATGACTGGGTCAAAAAGAAAGATCCTATAAAGACTGAAGGAAAGACAAAACTGACCTAACTTGGAGACCTCTGGGGAGAGAGATGTTCAAGGTGTCCCAGCCACAGAAGAGGCTTCTTTCAGAGCTCCCGATCAGCTGGGAGACACAGATTCCTGGGAAGGCAGGTTTTGTTAGGCTCATTTCTCAAAAAATCAGTTGTTTTAAATGAAAAAGACCAGACAGCAGTACTCTTTTTAGTAGGGCTATATGGCATGCCCTGTTATAACAGCTTAGATAAAAGTGTATTTTTTTCCTTTGCTTCCCCCCATCCTAATTTGGCCCAACACAGTTTTAGACCTGAATCAAATTAACATCTAGGAAATACTGATTGGAGGCTGTGGTGCCAAAATTAGCAACAGCAGGAAAACACGAATCTTGAATTGCATCAGATTGCAAATTGGTTGCAGCTACCGTCATGCTGGGCTTTTAAGTCCTGCTGCTTAAAGGTGGAGAGAGGGAAAAAGAAAAGAAAAAAAAAAAAAGAGAAAAAGAAATCTCAATCTGATGATTGCTTTGCTTCTGGATGGCGCAGAAGAGAAACCTGTTGCAGCCCAGCACTCAATTTTGTGGGGCACTGGCCAACCTGTCAAATTGTGCCAGTTTAGAGATAGTGTCCTTTGAAACCTTTGTGCCACTTGTTGTTTGCCTGGCTGCAAGAATGTTGCCCTTCCCCTGTGAAAATATAGTTCATAGCTGGAGGGCTAAGTACTGTTATTCAGCCACAATAGATGTCAATGGGGTTTCCTTTTTGTAACTACCTAGATAATTTCCGTGCTCCCATATGGAATCTGTTCTTCTTGTTTTTCCCTCTGATTTGAAAAGATTATTCTTGCTTCTTTGCAACTGGTTCCCACTGTCCTCAATTTGTGAAAAAGCTGAAATTATGAGTTTAAAAGCTCTCCTGCCTTCTATAGAAGCAAATTTTGCTGGTTAAAGGCCGTCTTGTAGTATGTTTCTCATCTTACAGGCATAGTTCTTTCTTTATCTGAATTTCAGGGGCAATTACAACAAGACCATTGTGAATTCAGGCTTTAAAAATTATTTTCTTGCAGGTTATGTGGGTTATATGCGTACCAATGTCATGTTTAAACACTTCTGAGATGAGCTAAAGTGTATCAGCTGAAGACTCTTTCCCTTCATAAAATGACAGGAGCCATTTTTAGATTAACCTGTACTGTGATGGGCAGATAACCACTACTGTTCTGGACAAACGTACTGAAGACAAGTTTAATTTAAAAAAAAAAAAGGCAAAACAATCCAAAACAAGCAAAAAATCCAAACACCAGCCTTGGAAGTAGCTTTTCATCATTTACAGTGGCTAGAAGGGCCTTTTCTGTCAGGTCCCTGAGGCTCCCTGGGACATGAGGACATGAAATATTTAGCTACCGATGTTGACGAGGAATGGTTTTTAAGAAATTGAAAATTCCCTTGTCAGTTCAGAATAAACTCTGCTCTTGATGCTAACTCAAGGCTGCAGAGCTTAAAGACCACTGGAAGGGATGGAAGCATGCATTATTAAAGAGAAAACCACAGACTATAATGTTTTACTACAGGAAGGGTTAAAATAGGCCAGGAGCTGAGAAAAGGAATGAAATTTTGCAGAGAACAGGACTAGGCAGAGCTCAGCATACTGCTTAGCCATGAAAATTCAGTTTCACAAGCCCAGCCATTAGAAGGCACAATAAACTAAATACCTTGTATCTGGTTCTTTAAAAAAAAAAAGTCAAAAAGGGATTTAAATATGAATAGAAGCATCAAAAGTGAAGCATGGCTGTGACAGAGGTGTTCAACTACAGGCTTTAAAAACAGGAATCTCCTGTGTGCCTCTAGAGCTTTCCTGGTCTCTTCTTGGTTTTAAATAAAACTAAAGTGAGAGATGGTTTGCTGGACTTGAGCCTCCTCCTCCCAATAGGGTTGCCACCTTATAGATGCAAAATACCCCACCAAACTTAGCCACCAAACTTAGCAGATGAGAAGCAGCAGCAACTGAGACGATGGATGGTGGAAGAGGAAGGTTTGAAACAAA
Source organism: Chroicocephalus ridibundus (assembly GCF_963924245.1). Taxonomy (NCBI): domain Eukaryota; kingdom Metazoa; phylum Chordata; class Aves; order Charadriiformes; family Laridae; genus Chroicocephalus; species Chroicocephalus ridibundus. Next base: position 6,027,979 of record NC_086284.1, read on the forward strand.
GAAACAGGGAGATCCTGGAATTGCACAGCCTTGAGTGTGCCCAAATCCCAGAGCTCTCAGTCACAGCACATCATGGATTTGGGTACAGAATAAAAAACCACACGGGTGCAGGGAGAGTGGCACAGAGTTTCTCATCTAACTGCTAGATATCAAGTCCATCTGCTCTAGCTTAGAGTTGCCTGGCTGACTGAAAGGGAATATCCAACCAGAATAGCTATTCTTTCCAAGTAGTTTAAAATTTATTTAAAAGCCTGGCTGGAGGCGACCAAGAGCATTCTTCACAGCTGTTCATTTCCAGTCACCCTTCACACCTCTACTATGGGGAAGATACACCGTTAGGAAAACATTTAAGCATTGGTTGGTTCCCATCAGCACAACGTTGACTTTTTTTTTTCCTATATAAACATGAAGTAAACTATAATAACCAAAAAAGTGCAGACCTTAACAGTTCCTTATTAAAAAAATCAAATTACCCTCAATTCTGTTGGCAAACGTTTTTTAGGTTTGGCAACTAAAAGAGTAGACTCGCTTGAAAAGACAATGTATTGCAGAAGTAGAGCTAGAAATCATAGAATCATAGAATCTTCATGGTTGGAAAGGACCTTTGAGATCATCGAGTCCAACCATACACACAACAAAAAAAAAAAAATAGAGACCTCCTCATGCTCAGTCACTTATGGTGTTACCAGTCACTTTTTCAGATTATTTGTGTGTATGAATTATCAGTATAGAGCTGTGATGTGTCACTATTATTTAAGCCCTTTCTTCCATTATACTAAAAAAAATACGTGAAAACCACTGTGAAGACACGAGTATTTTATTCCATGAACTGAAATTGCCTGAATTTCTCATGAATTCCTATTTTGCATTTTTGCAGCCTCAAGCAGAAAATAGGTGGTTATAACTTAGACATATACACATGCTGACACATCTGCCAGTTTTGTGTCTAACCTTCCTCGTAATTTACCCAGAGGAGCTGGGCCACTTGTCTGGAAAATCCTTTAGTGAAAGGATTATTGTTTTCTTTGACTGATTTCACAGCACTTCACACAACAAAATTCCCAGTCCCTGGAATCAGGCCCAGGCCCTATCGATTCAAAGAGCGTAGCATGGTTTGGAGACGGCAAATCCCACTTGAATCTTTGGGTCTTCGTGTTTACTGCTGCATTCCCTGGGCATTGATGCCCCTTCCCACAGCCCCTGACACCTCACACCGAGGTGGAGAAGCAGAGAGAACCATGGAGCAGAGCAAAAGCTGAGGAGGGTCTACCTCTGCCTATCACCTTGGCTCCCAGCACTGCTACAATGCAGAGCGTGGGTGTCCATGTGTGTCCCCCCTCACGTGACGGGGATCTAAGCCCCCTCACTCACACCAGAGTTGTGTCCTCTATGGCCACCGTATCAATCAGTAATAATTAGCTGTGTTTCTTTTACCCTTTCTCCCTTTAATCTACATTGAAACATCCTCATCGCAATTGATTTACAGCAATCATGCAGTGAATAAAGGTCTTGCTATAATAATTTCCTTGTGTTGTTTTACCATTAAGGTTCGTCTAGAATGGCCCACGGATCTGGCAGTCAATCCGATGGATAATTCACTCTATGTGCTCGACAATAATGTTGTGTTACAGATATCTGAGAACCACCAAGTACGCATCGTGGCGGGGAGGCCCATGCATTGCCAGGTGCCAGGCATGGATCACTTTCTCCTTAGCAAGGTGGCAATCCATGCCACCCTGGAGTCTGCTACTGCCCTGGCCGTCTCGCATAATGGGGTCTTGTATATTGCCGAGACGGATGAGAAAAAGATCAACCGCATCAGGCAGGTCACCACCAATGGAGAGATTTCCCTCGTTGCTGGTGCGCCAAGCAGCTGTGACTGCAAGAACGATGCTAACTGTGACTGCTTCTCGGGGGATGATGGCTATGCCAAGGATGCCAAACTCAATGCGCCATCCTCCCTTGCGGTGTGTGCAGATGGGGAGCTGTATGTTGCTGATCTTGGAAATATCCGAATCCGCTTCATTCGGAAAAACAAGCCATTCCTCAACACACAAAATCTATATGAGCTATCCTCACCCATAGACCAGGAACTCTACTTGTTTGACACCAGTGGTAAGCACCTTTATACTCAGAGCCTTACCACTGGAGATTATCTTTACAATTTTACTTATTCCGGAGATGGAGATATAACCCTGATCACTGATAATAATGGCAACTTAGTCAATATCCGAAGAGATTCCACAGGGATGCCCCTCTGGCTGGTGGTCCCCGATGGCCAAGTCTACTGGGTGACAATTGGTACCAACAGCGCACTCAAGAGCGTAACAACACAGGGACATGAAGTGGCCATGATGACGTACCACGGCAACTCCGGTCTCCTCGCCACCAAAAGCAATGAAAATGGTTGGACAACGTTTTACGAGTAAGTGTATTATGAATATTGTGCTGCTGCTGACTTCATTCGGTATTCTCTGAGCCATGCAGGATTGACAGAATTAATACCCCAAACAGAATTATTGTCCAAATAAAATGGCCAGAACAGAGAATATTAGATCTCACGCAAACGCTTCTTACTAGAAGCAAACGCGTTAGAGTTTGAATAAGCGCCCTCTACCACGTCAAAAGTCAGACAGAGTTTCTGCTGAGTTGGTCTAAATCGGCTCAGTAATTTGGACACCTGGTTCTCCTTAACTGTAGTTGGGACCGGGGATTTAGGCTGCATGTCAGAGAATTTTGCTTGGCTTTGAAAACCTTGGAAGTGTGAAAGTTCCACCAGAGCCTCTTTTTTTGCGGCTTTTCACCTACTTCCTGTGCTGCGGTGTCTTTTTTGAGCTTGTTTGAAATGTCTGATGTAGAATGACAACTGGCAATGACTAATGACAGCTTGCTCAGAAAACGGTTCTGTAATTAATGGACTGCTCGATTTCTACTGTTGAAATTGGCCTCACTAAGCTTTAAAAATAGCCTCAGAACTGTTCAAGACCATCCCTGCCCCAAAGAGTTTTTAAGCTGAGAGAAGACAGGTTGCATTGAAAAACCCAGAAATGGAAGTTTTTTTACTTCTTTTTTGTATGACTGTTAGCAAGCCCCTGCTCATAAGTACCATGAAGACAGCACACTTCTGATATCAAATAGGAAAAAGGTAGATAACTGAATGAAGGGCATCTAGAAGGATGGTCTGCAAATTCATCCTGCTGTTGAGAACCCTTTCCCCTCCCTCTTCCTTAGTTTCATCTTCATTTTCAAGTCTAGCCTCTTTGAAATGCTCCTTTTAGTGCATAATTTCCCGTATGATTTGAATGGTTACATGGAAGTGTTCAGCTACCATAATAATAGACCCATTGTAAGAGTCCAGTTTGGCTAGAATAGACAGTTCCCAAGATTACAAAGAAAAAGAATTTTTTTAAAAAAAAAGAGACTCGGGGAAGGAGAGCAGGCTAAACCCACATATTTGTGTGTTACCCGTGCAGTTGCTTTGTTTCTTTCTTTAAAATATTCCAGGCCCAGTTTCAAATTTCTTTGCTTTAATACTCACTGTTACTCCTCCTGCCTCAAAAAGAACCGATGGAAACTCTGTGATGAATCTTTTGAAAGGTTATTTGCATTCCGTCAATGTTCTGCTTGCAATTACTATAGCAATATTCCTCCGCGAATCAAAGTTAATGCCCTTCCACCTCTTACACTGAATTTGCTTGAGGGAGGCTTGAGGGAGGAAAGATAGGGGGGGTTTTCTCTATAGGAGTGGGAGCCTGCTATATTGTCAGGACCATTGTGCTAAATCAAGGAGATATTTTCTTTTTGCAAAGAACCCAATAGTTCCTGTGCTTCAAAACAGATGTAGCCGCGGACAGTGATGCAAACTAAACATTACAGCTAATAATGGTCAGATTTATACCTCAAACATAATCTTTTATTTAAAAGTGTGACTGAAAATATAAAGGAGATAAAACGAGACAGAAGCTAAAATCCAACTTGCTCTGTGGATATATTTATAGCAGTGATCCATTATTTCTTGCTATCCAACAAAATAGAGCATTTGTGAAAGTCATCATTCTGGTCCTTTTATGCACTTCAGAAGAGTCATAAGAAAGCTTTTTAGAGCTAAATGGATGACAGTATTCTCCAGTGGTTAGACTATGGAAATCTGGACTTGAGCTAGTCAGCACTATGTGATAGCACAGCATCACTGAAAATAGAATTAGGACTGTGTCTTCAGAGATAGCTCATCCAAACCTGTGATCAGTTATCCCTATTTAACTGTTCTTGACAGATTCTGATGCAACTTTATAGAACTACAGGGTAAAAGGCTGTATCTGAATTTGTTACCTCAGCCTCCCTTTATAGGCAATGGAGAGAAACAGGCACTTTCAAGGTGAGCTTCTTGTGAGTTATGTCAGGTTTAGGGTGAGATGAGACGAGCTGTATTCTTAAAGTTTCTCTCCGCAAAGGTAGTCCAGAATGATTAGCCCACATACGGATGTGTACATTGCAGATGTCTACACTTTGGTCTACAAAATGGATGCTATCAAAGTCATCTAAGCTATTCATAAATATTGCTAGTGATAACAATGTATTCACCTATCTTATTGTTATCGTTAGAAAGCTTTTTATATGCTCAATCTAAATCTTCTTTGCTTGCATCGGAGACTGGCACTTTTCATGCGACCCGATCTGATACAATCCAATCCCATCAGATCCTGTCCTAACCCGTCCACTGGGGACTTGGAAAGCAGATGGGTCTGTTCTTCTCAGCAGCGAAACGTGCTTATCAAATGGCTCAAGAACTTGCTCTGTGGTAGCCCTCAAAAGGTAATCAGCAATAGGGAATGGTCCAAGGGGGTTGTTTCAGGTGAATTGGCAGGGATTGATTCTACCCAGGTTTTGCATGCATCATCTGGAAAAATAAAATCTGAGCTGATAAAATTAGAAGGTTAGTAAATAAAGGTGAGATACGCATTCGCGGGCAGAAAGTGGTTTATGCTGGAGAACTAAGACTTGATCTCTTTATCTTAACATGAAGAAGACTGGGACATGTCTAGATCACAGCATGTCAGCCCAAAACTATCACCTACAGAGGGACTCAATCTAGCAGAGACAGGCTTGAGAAGGGTAAGAGGCTGCAAAGCAAAGCTTGAGACATTCAAGTTGACAGGAAGGCATGACTTTTTAAGGCTGAGATCACCTAACCAGTAGAGCAACCAACCATGAGAAGCAATATATTCTCCATTTCTTGGTATCTCAGATCATGACTCTGGATGCCTTTCATAAAATATATTCTCACCAGATTTGCATGAGTCAAACTCAATGCAGGGATGACGGCAGGCCATGGCAGGATGAAATCTAAGTTCGCTGATTTCCAAGAAGCCAAAGAAGATGGTGTAAACGAAATCAGCATTCGATACCTTCAGGTTATTGCTTTGTGTATCAGAACATCAGGAAGCTTACGTTGGGGAAGTTTAAGTGATTAGAGAAACAGCTGGAAGGTGCTGTGAGTAGTTTTCAGTCCTGGCTGAGGGGGAAGGTGAAGCTCGTATTTCTGTTTTACTTGTGGCCAAGGAAATAAAGACATCAAATCTGACTCTGAGGAAAAGCTTCATGTTTCTCACAGCACAAAAAAGTTGTTTATGGGCTAGGGCAGGCTGGACACCACTGTTTAAAAAGTTAAGAGTAAACGTAAATCCAGCTGGCAAGTTTACACTGCACCAGTGGGCCCGTGAAGAACATCTTTATAAGATTTACCTTTACCTGACTGTCTACAGAGGACCATAAACCAGACACCCAACATGAAAGAGCAATGGTGTTGCAAGAGTGGCAACACGACATGTGTCCATGTCCAGCGTCTCTGTTCTCCCTCAGTTGCTGCTCTCACCCGGGCATTTCTCAGCCTTTATCGTAAGGCTGCGAAGAGCCGTGACACATGGGCACGTTGGTGGGACTCTGGAGAGCAGATAAGGAGGTGGGATACACTGAGGCAGTACTGGGGGTCTACCTCCAGGGCACATCTGGGTCCTCCAAGGCTTCAGGCTGGGCTGACACATTGTCCCTTCACTTCTGTAGGGGGAGGAGACAGGTGGTGTCTTCAGGTGGTGGCAGACTTGCTCACAGCACTTACAGCTCTTCCTTTCACACAGCCCACACGAAAGCCTGCTGTAACAGTCCTGCTCTGTTGGGTTCGGCACTGAGTAAGGTTCAGTGTATAATGGTGTGTAGTTTCTCTTTCTTTTGAGAGTGAAACTTAGCTCCGTGCAGTAATTAGCCTGTCCCCAAAGGCCTATCTATGACTTCTTTGAGGCTTTTAGTATCATATAGGCCTTCTCTGCCTCTGCAGAGGGCTTGACGTTCGCTGTCAATTAATTCAGTGCAGCTCAGCTTGTCCAGTAACTGGGTTAAAGACTTGCCTTCCCATCAAACCTGTGACAGTGATAATCAGCAGCAAAGGAAGTTGATCTGGAAACTCTGCCAGGGGAACAGCTTCTTGTTGTTCAACTCCTCGAGTCAAAGACAAAGGGTGCTGTGTGACTACTTGCTTCTTTGTTATTGCTGCTTTTTCACTTGACCTAAAAAGATTGCTACCAGCCTCTACAAAGTTTCTTAGCAGTTGCTGTTTATCTACTTCAGAATCCGGAAATTCTTATTAATATATTTGTTTAAATCAAGAATACAGCAATTATCTTGATTAGCTCATTGAGATGGTATCACTGTACGTTAACTCAATTTCCCTTTGAGACAAAGTCAAATCTTCTATGCATTATTTAGCCCAAATGAGGCTCTTTCTCTTAGGTCTTTTGTGTGCCCAGTTAGTTTCGAAGGTCACCTCCTCCCATACAGAATTAAATACTTACACATCACTGCAGCCAAGCCCAAAAATTCAAAACCTTTTCATGGACTGACTAAGAAGTGGCTCGTGGTTGCCTGGAGGGCGAAGGGTCTTGAGGGGCCAGATCTTCATCTGGGCGGTAAGGGGAGCTTTGACCCATAACGTAGAACGTTGTTTTACGGAGAACCAACTCTGCCAAACCTCACATGCTGTAGGAGCCAGCCGGACTGAGCATGCAGGAGGACCTTGGATGGCTTCCCAGTGACCCTCAGGACTCAGCAGAGGTCCAACCCCAGCACCAGCAGTGTTTGGTGCCCCAGCCAATGCCCTGGTCTGGTCAACTGAGGTACCAGAACTGGGCATCATGGTCAGCATCTACCCCACGGTGAGATGCAGACTCAGTCTGCCTTGTAGTTGGCGTAAAGGCTTTGCAATTTTTTCTCTCTGAGTAAAAAACAGAGATAAATAACTCTTATTAGCTTTAGAGGAGCAGCCACCTCTTGACTCAGAGAAAAGCTAGCTTATGCATTAATAACATCCCTTTATCACCTGATGATATCTCAGGTCATACACTGAGTTTTATGGGATTTGGCGACGTCCTTGGTTTAGAGTAGTTCAAGTGAGGCTCTTTCTGCTCCAGCAGAGTACGAGAAACACAAGCCACCTTTGGCTTTTGCTCTCCCTCCTCTTTTAGCAAGATTTCTTTGCTCCACAATTTCTTCATGATAAAATAATTAGATTCTCTTCATCGTTCCTCTGAAGAAGTTACAGTGAAACTCTGGTAAGTGCTACATAAAGTAGTACTTCTGCAGTACTCTCGCTAAGTTGTGAGGTTGTGTTTTGAGCCATTGGCCTGGCCTGAAATGAATGTCTGGTGTCAGAGTTTAGTTGAGAACCAAGGGAATTATGAGTGTCATAAAAGCTAGAGGAGAGAGAGATCTTCCTCTTCTCATTTGGGTGGTCGGAAAATTCTGCAGGCACTGGCTGTAACCTGGCCTGGTGTCACTGGGGAGCGGGCTTGCCTTCATACATATTTGAGTAGTATCGGTTTCTCTCTTACAGATTTATTTTTAATGTTGTGTTTAATGTTGGTTGAAAAATTGTGAAGAGTCGGCGGGTGCATGTCTGTATAATCGCACACAAAATATAGTTTGCAAAGTACATTAGGATGCTTTGGCACTAAATGCAATATTATTATAGTGATTTTTTTTCCAATCTATTTGACTTGTAGTTTTAAAAGGCTGATGAAATGTGAAAAAGCTAAAATGAGGAAACCGAGAGACTCGGGCAAGGAATTGATTTCTGAATAGACGGTACTTAGGATGCTCTCTGTAATTCCCAAGGGCCAGGTCTCTACACAATGGTAATGTGATAAATGAAAGCTCTGAATGTTTACAAGCTAACAATTAGGCCTCATAAGCACCAAATACCATTTTAATTCTGTGCATTGAACCTTAGCTAAATACGTTTCCAATTGGGAATGGATGGCAACGGCTTCCTTTGCTGGCCTAATAATTGTCACTGTAATTGTAAGTGCGGAGTCTTTGCGGCAGGTTTGAATGGGAGGCAGCAGCTGTGTTAGCAGGTGATGAATTCATTGCTCCGAGTGGCTGCTGTGTGCGCTCCTGTGTTTCAGCATTGCCTTAATTCTGGTGCTTTCAGAGCGTTTGGAGAACACAGGAGTCTTAGGCTGCGATGAAAACTGGCCCACCCCTAAATCCCGAGGCTGTGGAAACAGGCCTAGGCAGCTTAGCTGCAAAATGAGGTGACTAGGAGAGATTTATCTTACTGCAAATACCAGGGCGCACCTGCAGCTACGTGAGAGCCTGGCCTTCCTCTCCCAGCTGAGGATGTGCCCTATAAGCACCTTTATAGGGCTGAAGGCAGAGGTAGAAGAAACCGACTCGTTTAACTCATTAAGCACATTATCTGCTTGGCATGTGGCAGCCTTCGAGCCGATGCGTCCTGGGAGACTGTGGGTATGTGACAGATGATCTCAGGTATGTGCTGCGTGATTTCTATCAAGGGAAAAAGGGAAAACGCTCCAGTCCTGAGCAAAAACAGAAAAGAGAAAAGGAACTGCTTGCCAAGAGGAGAGTGCTCTGTGTGTCCGTGCTAACTGGCTTCCCGCACCTCCTTGTGCATTGCCACCACCGTGCTAAAAGGAGCTTCTGTCTGGACGGGAGTGTTTTACACTTCATCTGCCACCAATTAAAAATAATAATAATAAAAATGGGAACAGGCTAATTGTGCTACCTTCTCGCATTTCTCCCTTTGTAAGGCATGGCCTCCTTCCAGCTGCAAGTAGGTGAGCTGTCACCCCAAAAGCGAGGGCTTGGAAGGTCCCCTCCTCGTTCCTGGGCAGAATCGCAGCAGCTCTTGCAAATGCAGAAAACACAGATGGTCCCAGGTTACTTCTGACAGAGGCTGATGGGGTGACTAAGGAGGTGCCAAAATTCTAATGTACACTTGCAAACATCTTAAACCAATTCCAGCACGCCCTTCCAGACTGTTCTGGCCCAAAAAGAGCCTTGACTTCTCAGGACCCAAAGTCCCAGATGGAAATCCTTGCCCTTGGTGAAGTTGTCCCCTGTAGTGTGAGTTTTGTACAGCTGTAAAAACGTAACCGTGAAAATTATGCGTATGTACTTCGTCATTTTGACTTAAAAAGAAAAATATGTGCACGAAGGTCTAGGCACCGTCACACTCTTTCGTGGTCTTTTTTCTTGCCTTTTTTACCCATTTTGCACAGGAGGAGGTTACTGGCATATTTGCCTATTTACATATTTGCAAATGTTGCGTATTTGCCCAACGGAGAGCTGGAGACTGATTTGTGAGGGTGCTGGGAGCTGGATGTCCAGGAATAGAGTTTACAGAGCTTGGTGTCTGCTGATGCTTCTTGTGGCCCTTAAACTGAGTATCTACAGGGGTTTTAGGCTTTCTTTGGAGCATGTAAGGTTTTGTGGTGACTCTCAGCGTGGTGCTGTGTGTTGTTCAATTAGGATAAAACATATGACTTAGAGGACATTGACTCGGCACTTAAATGTGAAATAGCAGCCATGTCCATCACATAAACAAGCTCTCTGCCTCCATCCTGGCTTTTGCTCTCCTTCTTTCCCTGATCCGCAGACCTGCTTCCTTTCACACACCGGTATTACACCAAACTCACCCCGCAGACTTCAGTGCAGGACATCTAGAGTTGTGCCATTATTTTTAGGAGGTGAATCAGGCTCTGTTTCAGGAGCAGCTCATTTCTTAAAATTTAAATAGAGCAATACAAACAAATCCCTTACAGTTGCTAATACCACCAAAACAGAAGTCATAGAATCATAGAATGTGTTGGGTTGAAGGGACCTTTAAAGGCCATCTAGTCCAACCCCCCTGCAGTGAGCAGGGACATCTTCAACTAGATCAGGTTGCTCAGAGCCTCATCAAGGCTGGCCTTGGATGTCTCCAGGGATGGGGCCTCCACCACCTCTCTGGGCAACCTGGGCCAGTGTCTCACCACCCTCATTGTAAAGAACTTCTTCCTAATGTCTGATCTAAACCTGCCCTGCTCTAGTTTAAAGCCAGTGTCCCTTGTCCTATCGCTCCATGCCCTTGCAAACAGCCCCTCCCCGGCTTTCTTGTAGGCCCCCTTCAGGTACTGGAAGGTCACTATAAGGTCTCCCTGGAGCCTTCTCTTCTCCAGGCTGAACACCCACAACTCTCTCAGCCTGTCCTCATAGCAGAGGTGCTCCAGCCCTCAGATCATCTTCGTGGCCCTCCTCTGGACCGTGGTATTAAATTCAGATCCATCTTCCTTAAATTTCGGAGTTTTGGGGATCTGAGTCTACCCTTACGGTTCAGACTGGTTTATATATAGAACTATTGATGTCGTGGTAGAAAGAATCTGAGGTGTCGCACAATGCACCTTTAGCAATAGCAGCATTTTCTCTGCTCAAGGGAGAGACTAAATCATGTCCTTCGTGCTCTGTCTCAGCAGATGAGTTAAAGTTATCTCCTGTGATGTTTTCAGTTTAAGACTCACATACGGGTTTAGGAGGAGACATGCAGATGATTGTGCAGAAAGCACAACCAAAACACGTACCTGAGTGCAAACAGGGCAGCCACAGCCACGGAGCAAAGAGCTCGGTGCTGAGAGCGCTTCAGTCCTGGCTCCTGCAAGATTCCATTTAGATCCAAGCTGTGTGCTGCTAGCTGCTTGGAAAAGCTTTAACTGGTCCCTGCCAAACTCCTGCAATGCAGTCCTGAATTCATCCCTTTCTTTTTTTTTTTTTCCTTTTTCCTTCTTCTTTTCCATTTCACAAGTGGCTGACTGATCGCCAAGATCGTGGAGGGAAAGGGCAAGGCTGCTCCATCCTCCATGCATGGATAATCCCATGAGTGATGGGCTGACACTGCGGAGGGCCAAATGCTTTCTTCTACCTTCCTGCCTCCCCCTTTGCCCAGTGGGCAAGAAAAGCCTCACATGACGGTGTCTCCAAACCCAAGGGCTGGAGAGACTTGCAATGAGTTCACCCACTTAGTCGCTACACGCTAAATGTTAAACTTGGGCAAAAGTTACCTTTTCAACCAGCCCTTCCTCACACTAAGTCACTGCCAGCTTATTGTCACAAGCGAGGTATCAGCACTGTGTACAAATCTGGAAAAAAGACAATGGAAGAGGAGACGAATTTCTCTCTGCCTGTACAATGGCTGCTCCTGGGTCTCTTATGGGTTGTACCTTCCCTTCCCCTTCCCTTCCCCTTTCCTTTTCCCTTCCCCTCTCCCTTTCCCTTCCCCTCTCCTTTCCCCTTCCCCTTCCCCTCTCCTTTTCCCTTCCCTTCCCCTCTCCTTTCCCCTTCCCCTTCCCTTCCCCTCTCCTTTTCCCTTCCCTTCCCCTCTCCTTTCCCCTTCCCCTTCCCTTTTTTCTTTTCTTTTTGTTTGGTTTGGGTTTTTTTTTGTTATTAGATGGGGGTTTTTTGTCTTATTCCCCAGCTCAGAGTAATCCTGAAGAGGAGGATCAAGAGCTCCTCAACCATCTGCTCCCTCAAAGGTCTGATCAACTGTATCCAGACCCTCTCTAACACATTTCTCTCACCTATTCTGAAAAGCATCATGCAGTGGGGTTTCCAGCACTCCAGAGTGTTGGTCCGCTGCTTGGAGCAACCATGGGCCTGGAGAATGTTCTCCATCTTCTGACCTGAACCTTCCTTGTTTCCATTCAAGCTGGTTACTTTTTGTCACATCCTCAGTAGACATGACAAACAATTAATTATAATCCTCTTCAGAACAGCCATTGTCAGGTTGGCATCTTCCCACTTCCTTGTTTCCCCTCTTCTAAATCAACTAATTTCTTTTGGCTTTTGCTCTTAGATCATATTTTCTAAGCTTCTTATTCTTAATGTATTATTTACATTACCTTATCATTCTGAGGAGTGGTGCGTTTCACTGGACGCTGTGCTCCACCAAAGGCTTACCACTGGGTATTGCAGGAGAACGAGTCCTCTCTGCTCACCCACCATTCGCTTTGCATCCCCGAGTGATATGTTTTCTTGATATGATCTTCTTATATATCATATAAATCATTCTTAAATGATAGGCGGGCAGCACTTGAAAAAAGTCAAACATTTGTCACTGATTGCTTTTGCTGGAATTTTTCTACTGTTTCTCCCTAACTATTTAAATATCCTTTCCCTGAAGGTCCATCTCATCAGAAGGTCCAACAGCTCTCCAGAGATAAGCCAGCAGAGCTTCCTGCTGCTCTCCATTTCAGTCTACACCACAAAGGTCCCTTGCCAACCCTCTGCTCTTAGCTCAGTCTCTGACCCAAGGGCACCCTTTTTGCAACGCTGCAAATGGGAGGCAGGACGGTGTGTTTGCTCTGTCAACTCGGGAGGCTGCTTGACACAGATGTCTGCTTCTCCTTTGATTGAAAAATAACCGCCCAGATTGTTAACTGCTGTGGGACCTGCATGTATGTAGCTTATTTCATCTGGGTCCTGGTACACAGGTGTCCACATCAGAGAATTCTTCCCAGATGGTGGTTATGTTGACTCCCTCATTGGAAAAGCCAAGGACACAGTAGGGGTGAAAACTGGACTGCTTTGTTACACTTTTAAATCGGTCTTTCCAGATGGTCCTGGGAACAGTAAATGGTAGGCATGGGAGTCTCAGCTGTGCTCAGGGCTCTACACCATGTTCGCAATAGACAGTTCTCTACCTGATGTAACCAATCTGACAGGTCCTTGCTTCTACCTTAACATCCGCTTTTAAAATAAGATAGGGAAAAAAAAATACATTAGAAAAAAATTGCTGAAGAGCTCAGGACACAAGCAGACAAAACAGTTGGTGGCCTTCAGAAACTCCTGGTTCAGGTAGACAGGACGCACGGGCCAGTGCTTTTCCATAAGTCAGAGCACAGTGGATGGGAAAAAAAGTTACTCTTGTAAACAAGAAGCACAGTGCAGGTGATAAGTATCAGAAAAATGTTGTTAAAATACTTATTTAGTAATTTTCTGTTCCTTACTTGATTTTCTTCAGCTAAAAGCTGTGATTTTCTTCTCATGAGGCCAAAAAAGTCAAGACAGCCTGACAATACTTTTTCCTCTGGGAATAATTTGGGTGAAGACTTCAAGACTTGGTCTGTGCTTTGTAGGATGATTCCTCTATGCCACCCTGTTGATGCTGTTGACTTCACTCCATCCTCCCTTTCAGGTATGACAGCTTTGGGCGCCTGACCAACGTGACCTTCCCTACTGGCCAAGTGAGCAGCTTCCGCAGCGATACCGACAGCTCCGTGCATGTCCAGGTGGAAACCTCCAGCAAGGATGATGTTACGATAACAACCAATTTGTCGGCATCGGGAGCCTTCTACACCCTGCTCCAAGGTGAGTTGGGCCACCGTCCTTCTCCCGGCCAACCTGCACACTATGGATTATCCATCAGGAAACAGGCATCATCTTGATAATCCCAGCACCAAAAATCACCTGCATTCTCAGCGCCCCAGAGCTCCCCACATGCTGGTGCAGATGCACACTCACACCTACTTAGCCATATTCCCTAGCGCCGTGGTTGCTCTGCAGCTGTTTTCTGCTTCATTCTCAACCAGTCTCCTTGCCGTGCAGCCCTCATGCCGTACAGCCCTCCATCATCATTACCATTATTGTTATAACAAAAAGGGTTGCATAAATCTAGCCGCGCTTCCAGCTGACCCCTTTGCTTCATACTCTTAATGGCTTCTAACTTCACAGTTACTCTCCTTGTGGAACAGGCTTCCGGCTGGTTGCAGGAGATCTCTCTGATTCTTTGTTCACTGGCTGTTCAAACATTCACAAGACAACATCCAGAAAAACGATGATCCCTGTCCCCAGGCGGCCTGCATTTAAGTAGAGGGATGGTATGAAGAGGCACAAAGGAGGATGGAGAGGTGGGCAGCCAGGGTAGGCCTGGTGCCAGTTTGTGGCTCTTGGAAATGACCACAGTTCTGCCAGTGATGTAGAGGACTGATGAGTTGGAAGAAAAGGGGATGAAGTGGGAAAGAAAAGAGGAATAAATAGCAGCGGAGCACTGTGCTGACATACTGGTAGGGGCAGAAGTTGTAGGGCACAAGCCATGACAACCTGGATCTCCAAGTTCTGAAGGCTGAAGCCTTAAGGTCAGGGTGAGCCTTCCCTCCTGCTCCCTGGGGCTTGGAGGAAGGAAAAGGACCATCAGACTTTGCTTTCTTCACTCCGCAGCTCTTATCCACTTGTAGTCTGTGCCTGACGGCGATGGGGTGTCAAGCATCATTCGTCGTTGTGAGGAACAAAGTGCTCCAAGTGAGAGCAACATGTCCCAGAGTCACATTTGTTCCCACATCTCTGGGACACACATTTCCCTCCCCCTCCCTATAATAGCAGCAAGGTTTCCTAAAAGAAAGCGCCTGCTATGCCTGAACACTGCCTTTCCTGCCTCTGGAGAGGGTGGCTGAGAGGGTGCCAGCCCCTCCAAGCCATACTCACTGTTCCTGGAGGGGTACACAATGACTTTCTTATTCTTTACTTCAGCCCGCAAAGCAGATCCAACCTACCCCGCCCCATCCCATCCACTCACATTAAAACGTCTGGCAACCGCACAGACACGAGGTTGGCTTCACCTCAAGAGCCTAATTAAGCAATAGAGCCCGCTGTTGGGGGCCCGTTAGTGAGATAATTGACTGCAATGTGATTTGTGCACCCAGAGCTGAAGGCACAGTTAGATAATGGTGCCACGGTCAATTATCTCATTGTACTGCCCTCCAGCACAGGGGCATTCTTGCCATCGGGACATGCAGTATTACAAACAGCTTAACCATCTTCGGAAGCATAAAATTACGAAAGCTGTTTGGGTCTGAAGAAACTCACTTGTCTTAAAATGAAGACCTAGATACCGTTGCAGCAGTGGTGGCCTGCGACCTGCTGAGGGTGGCTTTCCCACAGGCCTTAGGGACTGTGAATTCCCGAACTGAGGTAGCGCTCTGTTCACGGCAGCACTGCACAAACTGGCCACTGGAGTTGCCCAGGGACGTATTGAGCACAGCTGAAATGTAATTTGCCTTCCAAGTGCCTCTCCAGTGGATGGAGCTGGAGCTGTCCTCAAGGTCTGTGAGTGTCTTGCTCACTCTTGTTCTCCAGGGAAAACGCATGTTGCAGATTCCCTTTGCATGAGAGGTGCTCCTGCATTTTCCTTCTGGACTCACAGCTCTGGCCAGCTTTCACAAATCCTTGGCGAACCTTTCAGGAAACCTGGATCACACCGTGATCACAGGTGAGATCTGAGAAGGCATTTTCAGAAGGTTACAGATTCCTGTAGGGTGGATTTGGGAGCCTCTACAACTAACAGGCACCTCAGCACCTCTGTGGGATTTTGTCCTCTGGACTAATGACAAAGTGAGCATTTGTTCAAGGCCAAAATTGGGCACT
Organism: Chroicocephalus ridibundus; assembly: GCF_963924245.1. Classification (NCBI taxonomy): domain Eukaryota; kingdom Metazoa; phylum Chordata; class Aves; order Charadriiformes; family Laridae; genus Chroicocephalus; species Chroicocephalus ridibundus. The sequence continues at coordinate 6,043,723 of NC_086284.1, forward strand.
AGTGCCCTATTGCCAAAGCAGCATAAAATACAGCATCCAGTGACACCTGGATTTCACGTAGCTCTCAAAAAAAGTGTTCCAAAGCCCGGCAGGAGTCTTCTCTTGGGAAAATGTTGAAGGTAGAGGATTTACGTTCCCCACACTGTACCACGCTGCTGGTGACAATCCACCGTAACCCTCTGCAGTGCTTACGTGGCACAAAGGGAACATCACATGTCCAGACGCTCAAGCTTTCCCCTGCTTCCTGGTGAAGGATGAAGGAGAGAGGAATATATGAGCTGTGCAGAGGTATTTCACTGATGTGATTTAAAGCGCATCTCCTACCACTTTCTCACCAGACCAAGCATCTAAGAACAAAAGTGTGACAAACAGCTGACTGTCCCCCTTCTCTCCATTTGCAGGATGAGGTGTGGAGTGGGTTTGATCCTGCTGGAGTCTATGTCAAAAGACCATCAACTTAAGTACTCAGTGCTACAGCTAAAATAACTTGGATCTACACTGTGGACCACTGCTGTATGTTTATAGTGGCAAAATCCAGTGCCATAGCAGTTCCACACCATCACTACTGTGTACAGTAGGTTGAGTTGTGGCCCTGCTGAGATCAGTGTGGCAAGACTCCAGCTGGCTCCAACACCAGCAGGATCAGACTCACAATAAAAAAGACCCAACTGGTGTCAGATTTCCTTTCCTAATTATACCAAACTGTGCTCTTTGCTGATCTATTTCATCCAGACGAGAGATGATAATTTCGCTGTGACCTTGTTTCCTGCTGAGCTATGGCAGAGCAACTAGTGAACAAAACCCAACTTGCCTTAGAACGGAAAAACAATTGACATGAATTTTTAACAGGGTGTTTTTATTCACAATTAGGTATTTATGGCAGCCTGGGAGACAAAAATGGTAATATTTTCCAGCTTTTGAGGAGCTTCAGATAAGGCAGTCTTTGTATAATGTGCTTTTAAAGTCATTCTGCACTGAGCAAGTCTCATGCTTTCTTATTCTTCATGAGCTCCTCTGTGCAGAGAGCAATGCCAGCTGGAGATTCAAAGGACAGGGTTGCAGCCTGCCTAGTTCCTGAAGGATAAGGAAGGGATATTGTACTTCTCTTCCACTCCTGAACTCCCAAATCCTGGCCTCAAAACCTGCTGATCTTTCAGGAGCTAGTGGAGGCCAGATGTACGGAGCTGTGTGGGAGCTTAGTGCCTCTGCTTTCTCTCCAAACACGAGGACTTGGGTTGCCTCCTGAAAGCTTTCCCGAGTGAGAGGGTTTGGCTGTTGTCTGGGGAACTGGTTAGCATTAACTCGCGGTGCAATTTCCTGTCACTTGTGAGATGGTGAATAAGCTGGGGAAAGTAGGTGGCCCCGCTTTTTCATATATTGTAGTGAAATTGGGATCTTTAGGATATAAAAGCGTGGAAGGTTTTCAGCCAGACTGTGATTTAAAACAAATATCTCACCACCCAGCGTTTTAGCCTAGAGGAAGAGGTTTGAATCATGTCCTTGGCAAGGGTATTACACGGCTCTGCCACTGGCGCCTTTTTTAACCTGTGTAAGACTTTTCTGCAAGAATTTGAGGTGCAGAACCTCATCAGAATGAAAAAGACGTTGTCCATCTTTACTTTCACAGGTGAAACAAATGTTTTACTCACTGTGAGTGGGATGGGTGAGTGACTGCGTTTGGTTACAACCATCAGAAACGCTGAAAAAGCCTTGGGTGAGGGAGCAAACGAAAGGCTGGAGCTGTGTCATTGGGCAACCATTTGAAAAGATCTCTTTTCTCTCTTCAGACCAAGTCCGAAACAGCTACTACATTGGTGCTGACGGCTCTCTCAGACTGATGCTCGCTAACGGCATGGAGGTGGCCCTGCAAACCGAGCCGCATCTGCTGGCTGGCACCGTCAACCCCACGGTGGGGAAGAGGAATGTCACCCTGCCCATCGACAACGGCCTCAACCTCGTGGAGTGGAGGCAGAGGAAGGAGCAAGCGAGAGGGCAGGTCACCGTCTTTGGACGTCGGCTGAGGGTAAGTGAGCAGCGTGAGCAGTTTGGGACTCCATCAGTCCCCAGTCTCATGACAGAAAGGGACGAGGATGATTCTCGTCATGAGGCTGCGGGACGGAGAACCAGCTGTGTTCATCCTCAGTGACCCAACCTTTATGACTTGACTATATCCTCATGCCTCCTTATGTGCTGACATTCTCCTACCCATCACGGGCAGCATTGCTGATTTGCCTACAAGTCCTCTGCGTCACTGGGAACGTGTGACCTCCCGTCAGACACCGTGGGTTTAACCATCAGGTCAGGCTGTTTAAGCAGGCAAGGAATGATCATAACTATAACATACTGCACCAATTAGTGTAGGTATTTTCTACCTGTGCTGCTGACAGTAATAGACCTGAGCATCAAAAGTTTTGTTAGCATATAAGGACAGGCTGAGAGAGTTGGGGGTGTTCAGCCTGGAGAAGAGAAGGCTCCAGGGAGACCTTAGAGCTCCTTCCAGCCCTTAAAGGGGCTCCAGGAGACATGGGGAGGGACTTTGGATCAGGGAGGGGAGCCATAGGATGAGGGGGAATGGTTTTAAACTGAAAAAGGGGAGATTTAGATTAGAAATTAGGAAGACATTCTTTACTCTGAGGGTGGTGAGCCCCTGGCCCAGGTTGCCCAGAGAAGCTGTGGCTGCCCCATCCCTGGAGGGGTTCAAGGCCAGGTTGGACGGGGCTTGGAGCAACTTGGTCTAGTGGAGGTGTCCCTGCCCAGGGCAGGGGGGGTTGGAACTGGGTGATCCTTAAGGTCTCTTCCAACTCTAACCATTCTAAAATTTATGACTACTGTTCACTAGGCAGCCTCAGAAAAATCTCTACGTTCCTGAAACTGGCCAATCTGTTGAGCCTGTTGTAGAGCTGGACTCACAGGACACAGCATCAAAATTGCCGTTTTTCCCCAAAAGTGTTATAAACGGCTCCAGCCTGATGGTACTCTCTCCTCCAGGGGCGCAGGGTCCTTTCTGTGCTTGAGACTGATGTGTTTTGAAAACATTGTTCCGCACAGCGCACCGCAGACTTATCAGGGCTGTTTAAAGTTCTTGCCCGATAAGCCTGTAATTCCTCTGCTAACTGCTGGCAAGGCTGGTGTCTTGTAATAGCAAGTCCTGCACCGTCACCTTGTACCTTGCTAGTCTCAGAGTCACGGGCTGATGAGCGGTTCCTGGGAAGCTGCTCAGCACCTGGCAAATTCAGACCCTCTGAGAAAAAACGCTTAGTGCTGTCTAATGCCACCACAGCAAAAGGTCTGCAGCTATTTATTCGCACTTAAGCTTTGCAGGAAATATTAATGCTCTGGTTTTGGAATATGTGTTTCCCGGTCCTTGCTCCTCACCTCTCCCTATTCCCCGCGGTGTGACCCCTGCCACCACGGTGTGATTTCTTCCATCTCTCCTCGCTCACACTTGTCAAGTATTGCTCTTCACCCTCTCCAGCCCAGCCTCTGCTCTTTTCCCTTTACATTAATAACCTCATATTTTGTTACCAGGAGAAAAACCGCAAACAGTAGTGAAAGCTGAAGCTGCTTCCTCAGTGGGAACTGCTGTACATCTGCAGATCAGTTGCCATCAGCCTTCTTGTTTGGTTTGTCTTGGGTATTTTATTTTATTTTATTTTATTTTATTTTATTTTATTTTAATAACTAATGAAATTACCAGGCAGGCCTTCTTCTGAAAGGAGAGAGCCTCCTGAAATCTGCAGCTGTGTCACAGCTATTTGGTGTTCAAAGCGGTTTCCACTCATTTAGCCGCAGCTCAGCTGCCCGTGTCAGTTTTATCTTCCAAAATTTTCACAGTAGATTCAAACACGCAATGCGTCTTTGTTTTAGATTGTACTGCAGTTGGAAAAACACTTGCAAAATGAGTTTTTAGGCTGGTTACTTGTGTCTATATCTGTGTATACTTGTGCCTATAAATCTGCCACTGTTTATTCACATTTTGAGCCTATCAGGGCCCTTGTAGTGTAGCAGAAGAGCGTCTTACACGCTTGAAGGACTCAGTTATGGCTCTCTTCAGGGGTTCAAAGTAGCTGTACGAGAAGTTTTAAGCTGCCGGTTCGTACCTGCATGGCAGCATCTGCACCCCGGAGACATAAACCTGCAAGGTGCTAATTGCCTCCCTGGGGATTGCCCGACATTTAACATATTCTGTGTGTCATGTTCTCCTCTTCCCTCGTACCGGTAATTGCTGCTTAGGGAAGTTAAGTTCAACACAGTTTTGTTCATTTTGGGAAATGTTACCATTTTCTGCCATATGTGAGTAGATCACCACTTTCCCTCTCCCCTCACCCCACTGCTCCCGTGAGGCAGCAGTAAAGACACGGTGCTCCGTGGGGAAAGACCATGCCCAAAGAGGCTGCTGCATCACTCCGTGAAGCCTTTAAGATGAGGAGAACAGGATCTGACCACTGTAAAAGAGGGAGTTGCCCCGAAACCAACATCCTTTCTGCTGCCATTACATGAATCCACATTTTATGAGTTGTGGCCCTTCCTCCCATGATTGCAGGGTGTCCTTGGGGACTGGTGACCTGATGCCATGAGCTCGACCAGCTCCCAGCATGATGAGGCCAGTTTCACAGCTGCTTCCTTGACCCTCCAGAAGAAATAGTACAATGCACGTGTTCCTTTATTGCAGGGATAAGGCACAGGGCAGGGAATTCTGCATGGATGAAGGGGAAGGAGCCAACCCTAATACCTTTTTCCCCGTCCCATCAATGCTGACCTGGCTCTGCACTCGGCCAGGCAACAGTAAAGCAACACAAATGTATTAAAGCAGCCCCTTTTCCTTCTCATATCCCAAACACCCCACGGAAAGTTGCGATGCTCTGATCCAGCCACCCAGCAGTGAGATATCTCTGCAAATTGGCTGGCTACCAATGAACCCATCGCTGGCCAACGGCAACACAGTCTCCATCTGCAGTGAGAGCGTTCGGTAAACTCTGCTCCAAGGAACTGAGCTCTCTCCTTTTTTTTTTTTTTAAAACAAACTTGAGTTTTTCAATAAAGGATGTAAAATTATCTCTGACAGTAGAACAAATAGGACAGCCAAAAGAGACAGAGCTGCTGGCTCAGCTCTTTTATTTATTTAACCATGGAAACTCCTGTTGTAATTCACTTTGTTTTTCCCAAGACCGTGGCAGCAGGTTAATGGTGGCATCAAGACCTGGTGTCCCAGACATCCCCAGAACCAGCGTGACCGGCGAGGTCTCCTGGGATATTCTGCTGACCATTCCTGGTGTGTTGACTAACGGGGACAGTCCAGCATCACCTTCACGATTTCTGCAAGGTGTCGAGGTCTGGATATGGCCACCCCGACGGTTTCAGCAATTCACTGGGGAAATTGCTTTGTAGGCGGCCGTTTATCACAGGGATGTTGTTGGCTCCTGGAGTTCTCATTGCAGATGTATTGTTTGCCCTCCTCTGCTGAAGGTTGCCAGAGTGTTTTCATGAGAAATCTTCCTTTTTTGTGCTCTTGTGCTCCCAGGGAGATCAATGTATGTTGTTTAATTATAATTTAAGAGCTCCATAAGAAGCATTGGAGAAATCAGAGATGGTGGCATGTTTATCCTCTTGCTTTTACAAAGCGAGCTAAGGGATTGAACAGAGTTCTGTGGAATTTGAGTTTGGGGCTAAATTTTGTTTCTCACACATTACAGAGGAGAGGTCAATTACACTATGAACTATGGATTTAATTTTAACCTGTCTCAGTCCTGTGCTTGTCAAACACTCTGAGAGGCAAAAGCTTTTTGCAGGAGTTTTTCAGACCCTGTTCCAGGATAAGGACTCCGGGATGTAGGATGGCACCTTATTTAGCTGCACACCATAAAACACAGTTATTGGACTGAAGCCTGCAGCCCTGTCAGTGCTGCTGCAGAAAATTCACTTCTATTCAAGGCATGCCCTTGAACAAGGATGAAAAAGATTTAGCCCCTGTTCAGAGGCTGTCTGGCAGGGTAGGGTTCACTTTGCCCGTCACCTTGAGGGGCAGTTGTTGGCACTGCAGCACTTCTCGGGGAAAACAGAGATTGCATGGAGAGGGCAGGAGAAAACAAATCATTAGGAAAAAAAAAAATCATGAAAAGGGAGACTGGTTCCAACTAGACCTGCAGAAATTGCTTGCCAGAGCACGGGGAGGGTGGAATGACTTAGGGCACCAGTAATGGGATGCAGAGATTTGGACTGAGTTTAAGAGCTATCCTGGGACCTGTTATTTGGTTCTTCCAGCACGGTGAATGGCACCGCTGCTGGCGTACGGATCAGGGAGGCCACTTTCAGCCCTGGAAGAGCTCTTTCCAGCTCTCTTGGCAGAGACCAGGAGCAGAAGCAGCTGCAGCTGCTGGGCTGGAGCTGCTCTGTGCATAGGCGGAAGGCAGAGATGCTATTCCTTCCTGCTTTGCTATTTTTTTTATTTTTTTTTTTTTGGCAAGCATTTGCCACTTCTGTTTCTCCATTTATAGCAGCAAGCACCTACGAGAGATCAAATTGCTCTGTTAGTTACATATGTGCATCTGTACTTAGAGTTTTGATACCTTTTTAATTGATACCTTTTTAATTATTTCCCAGCTTGCCTGTTACAGTGGGCTTCTGGCTGATTTGCTCTTTCTCCCATCGCCCATTTACATTCTATTTTACACATACTTAATTGGGCCATTATCTTCTTTTCCACAATGTTCCTTTCCTCAAGTCATACCCGCCTTCTACAATTGTTATTCATAAATTGAAAATCATTGTTGCCGTTGCCTCCTCTTACATCATCTTCACACTTACTTACACCGTGGCACCGATTCCTTCTCTCTCTTCTGGCCACGCGCACCCTCAGCTCGCTTCCACATTTTCTCAGCTGTGCTTTTGCCTCTTCCAACCCCAGTTCCTGACATGCCGCCTTTTGAATTCTGATTTCTCGGTGTCCCTGTTCTCCAGGTTTCAGCACAGACATCTTCCCATGCAGCAGTCCTGCCTTTCCCTCTCCTGTTCCGCCAGGGCTGAGGAACCCCTTCTCCCTTGGTTCCACCCCATCCTTTCTCTCACTGTTTAGCTCTCAGATACTCCCACGTCCCTCAAAACATAGTGGGAATTCAGTCATACACTCAAAAGTAATGGCCAAGATCAAAGCTGGACCAGGGCTGAGAACAATACTCAGATCAGGAGTGTTGGCTTTACCCAGAGCAGGATAAGGCGTTGTTTTTAACTTGATCTAAAGACCTTGCAGCAAACAGAAGTTTATTGACTGCAGCCGAAGGGCTGCAAAGGGAACTGAAAACCAAGTCAGCCATTTGGAGTTTGAATTTCATCCGATAAGAATCTTCACCATTCTACAAAAGAGGGGTTCGCCAGCTGAAAGAGGTTTGAAAGTGGTGGGATGAAGAAAGAGCTGTCCTCACTGGCAAGCTCATAATGGGAATGTGAGTTTTTGGTCCTTGCGCAGTACTTCACTGCTGTGGTGATGTGGCTTTGTAAGGCTCCTTGCACATGCGGCTAAACATCAGTTGTATTATCAATCAGCTCCTTTTTGTATTGCTGCACGCTACAGTCCCTGAATCAAAATGTATTCCTGCTCTTACCTTTGAAGTAGATACCTTTGATCTTTGGAAACGCAGAGGCAGTGGAGGTAACAGGAGTGTAATTATGCAACACCGAATAACCCCAGGACAATGGAGCTAAAACTCCATCTCTCACAGAAAAGTTCCTGCTCTGTGTAACATCTACAGTGGTCAAGGCTTCCATATTTCATCTCAGGGGAAAGGCTTAATCTCCAGTGCATGCAGCATATTCAGTAAACTCAGAGAAAAGCTCTGATTTCCACTATGTTGACACAACATCCATCTTTTTTTCTACAAGTGTTATTTTTTGATGTGCATGAAAGCAAAAGACTATATATCCTGGATTTCTCGAAGGCGTTCAACACAGTTACCCACAGCCTCCTGCTAGAGAAACTGATGGGTTACGGTCTAGGCAAGTGGTCTGTGTGGTGGGTGGGGAACTGGCTGATGGGTCACAACCAGAGGGTGGTGGTCAATAGCTCCTTTTCAAATTGGCAACCTGTCACAGGTGGGGTCTCCCAGGGATCGATACTGGGCCCGATGCTGTTTAATATCTTCATAAGTGATTTGGATGATGGGACCAAGTGTACCCCAATGAATTTTGCTGATGACACAAAAATGAGTGGGGAGGTGGACACTTTAGAAGGGAGAGACACCCTGCAGGAAGATCTGGAACGCCTGGAAGAGTGGGCTAACAAGAACCTTATGAAGTTCTACAAGGACAAGTGTAAGGTCTCACACCTGGGAAAACATAATCCAAGAGTGCAGCACAGACTGGGATCTACCTGACTGGGGAGCAGCTCTGCGGAAAGAGAGATGGACGACAAGGTCAATATGAGTGAGCAGTGTGCTACTACAGCAAAGAAAGCCAGCAGGATGCTAGGTTGCATCAACAAGAGCATCACCGGCAGAGATAAAGAAGTCGTTATCCCACCCTACGCAGTGCTGGTCAGGCCACACCTGGAATACGGTGTTCAGTTTTGGTCCCTACTATACAAAAATTATGTGGACAAGTGGGAGAGGGTCCAGAGAAGGGCCACCAAGATGATCCAAGGACTGGGAAGCCTGACACATGAGGGAAGGCTGAGAGAATTGGGTTTGGTCAGCCTTAAAAAAAGAAGGCTTAGGGGAGACCTTATCACCACGTTCCAGTATTTAAAGGGTGGCTACAAAGAAAATGGAGACTCCCCTTTTACAAGGAGCCACATGGAAAAGACAAGGGGTAATGGGTACAAGTTACTCCTGGGGAGATTCCCATTGGACACGAGGGAAGTTTTTCACAATGGGAACAATCAGCCTTTGGAATAATCTGGCCAGGGAAGGGGTGGGTTCCCCAACATTGGACACTTTTAAGATTTAGCTGAACAGGGTGCTGGGCCATCTTGTCTAGACCGTGCTTTTGCCAAGAAAGGTTGGACCAGGTGATCCTTGAGATTCCTTCCGCCCTGGTAACCTATGATTCTATGATACTCCAGGTTTGATAAGCAGAGTACCTCACAAATATTCCCCACAACATCTTCTGTAGGCTATAATAACATCTCCTGTAGCAGTCCTAAGGCTAGACTTGGCTTTTACTAGGTTTTCCTTCACCACGCTGATGTTTCAAAAGTACCCTCTGTTTTTCTGCATCTCTCCTCAGAGAAGCCAACAGATGCAACGTTAGGACAACTCCTTGCTTTGAAAATTGCTCTTATCCAGAGGCAATGAACAGCTGGATACTCTCCAGTGTGGTCTAAAGAGGTGTTTGGTGAAACAAGGCTAGTCTTTGTAACTTAAACTGTTTCCAAGTTTCCTAATTCTTTGTCTCTTTCCTGTAGGTTCACAACAGAAACCTGCTGTCCCTCGACTTCGATCGTGTAACAAGGACAGAGAAAATCTATGATGACCACCGCAAGTTCACGCTCCGCATCCTCTACGACCAGGCAGGGAGGCCCAGTCTCTGGTCGCCCAGCAGCAGATTGAATGGGGTCAATGTCACCTACTCTCCAGGAGGACACATTGCAGGGATTCAGAGGGGCACAATGTCAGAAAGGATGGAGTATGATCAGTCTGGCAGAATTACATCCAGGATCTTTGCTGATGGCAAATCATGGAGCTACACTTACTTGGAGAAGGTAAGAATCCCCTAATTGCCCAGAGATGGTGCATTTGGTGCAAATGGGCTTTGCTCCTTTGACTTCAGTACAGCTGCACTTCTTCACATCAGCTGACTGATGGTCCTTATGGTCCAATACTCCTCTCCTGCCTACACTGAGGTGCACATAGTAACTTTAATGCCAGACCACAATAAAGCAGCTGAAAATAGCCTGAGAAGTTTCTTCCTAGTCACACTGAGAGCATGTCTTAACGCTGAGAAGCTTTGGCATTTGACTTTTTTAAGTACAACATTCCTCTGCTGAGCTAGCTGTAATAGAAAATATCTTCAGGTAAAGTCAGGGGAGTGAAAAGTAGGAATTTCCAGTAGGATTTTCTGTGTGAAAACAACCCATGCAGCTTGCCTTCTTCGAGTGGCCCATTCCTGCTTTGTAGGAAATAAATGTAATTAAAAAATGCAAGGCATGAATCCAGCCAGACTGTTGTAGCACGCTTTGCAGTGTTTTCCATAGCCTACACTCTGTAGATTGGCATGGGACTTAAATTCTTCTGGGTATTAACATCCATCATTCCACTGCCCCGTGTCCTGTAGATCCATATACTGCATACCTGGGGCTGGAATTTTCTCTTTCTGACTTTTGCACAGAGACTATCCCTACAGCAGTTTAAGGAAACTACAGTAATATAGCTTTTAAAAAGCAAAAAGTATTGACTTGCCCCTCATATTATACAATACGTGTGAATTGTTTGTTACACGCAAAAAAAAATCCCAGAACAAATAAGCATGCAGGCAGAAAATTGCAGGAAGGGAGTAACGGAAGATACGCAGACACAGTGAATTAATTAGGCATTGGAAGGTGTCAGGGGGTACTTTTTCAAGCGTTGTTTAAGTAGCTCTACCAATTTTATTTATTTAGTCTGTAAAAGCTATTGGCACAGGGAATTTGTGTAGAGACAGCTAGCTACAGGGTATCGATTCGAACAACTGAGCATTCTGAACTTAGACCTTCCTCACTGCATTAACTGCTTCTTCCTCTGACCCACTCCTGCTTGGAGATACTCGATATGCTGTGCAGCTGCATGCCTCTCACCATTTAATCCGATGAGTGCAGAGATTTATTTCACTTGCCCTGCTCTTTGGATTGGAGAATCGTGCGGGGTTTACGAGAGTAGAGTATAATTTTGCCTGAAAACCAGGAATATAATCAATACTTTTCTCCTTCCCGTCCAGTCCATGGTGCTGCTCCTTCACAGCCAGAGACAGTACATCTTTGAGTTTGATAAGAACGACCGGTTGTCATCGGTGACCATGCCCAATGTTGCCCGTCAGACTTTAGAAACCATTCGTTCCATTGGTTACTACAGGAACATCTACCGGCCACCGGAAGGCAACGCCTCGGTAATTCAGGATTTCACAGAGGATGAGCAGCTCCTCCACACTTTGTACTTGGGGACAGGGAGACGTGTCATCTACAAGTATGGAAAGTTGTCCAAGTTAGCCGAGATGCTCTACGACACCACAAAGATCAGTTTCACCTATGACGAAACTGCTGGCATGCTGAAGACAATAAACTTGCAGAACGAAGGGTTCACATGTACAATCAGATACAGGCAGATAGGACCCCTCATTGATCGACAGATTTTCCGCTTCACTGAGGAAGGCATGGTGAATGCACGCTTTGACTATAATTATGACAACAGCTTTCGGGTCACCAGCATGCAAGCAGTCATCAATGAGACGCCTTTACCCATTGACCTCTACAGGTACGATGATGTGTCAGGCAAAACTGAGCAATTTGGTAAATTCGGAGTCATTTACTACGATATCAACCAGATTATCACCACTGCTGTCATGACTCACACTAAACATTTTGATGCCTATGGTAGGATGAAGGAGGTCCAGTACGAGATATTCCGGTCGCTGATGTACTGGATGACTGTGCAGTATGACAACATGGGGAGAGTGGTTAAGAAAGAGCTGAAGGTTGGCCCTTATGCGAACACAACTAGGTATTCATATGAGTATGATGCTGATGGCCAGTTGCAGACAGTGTCTATCAATGACAAACCACTCTGGCGTTACAGCTATGACCTAAACGGAAACCTCCATTTGTTGAGTCCAGGGAATAGTGCCCGCCTTACACCCCTCAGGTACGACCTCAGGGATAGGATTACTAGACTGGGGGATGTGCAGTACAAAATGGATGAAGACGGCTTCTTGAAGCAAAGGGGCAATGATATTTTTGAGTACAATTCAGCTGGCCTGCTCATCAAAGCCTACAATAAAGCTAGTGGGTGGAGTGTCAAATACCGCTATGATGGCCTAGGAAGGAGAGTCTCTAGCAAAACCAGCCATGGCCATCACTTGCAGTTCTTCTACGCAGACCTGACCAACCCAACCAAGGTCACCCATTTATACAACCACTCAAGCTCTGAGATCACCTCCCTCTACTATGACCTCCAAGGCCACCTCTTTGCGATGGAGCTCAGCAGCGGTGATGAATTCTACATAGCCTGCGATAACATTGGCACTCCTTTGGCTGTCTTCAGTGGGACTGGCTTAATGATTAAGCAGATACTGTACACGGCATATGGGGAGATCTATATGGACACCAATCCCAACTTCCAGATCATCATCGGCTACCACGGAGGACTGTATGATCCCCTCACAAAGCTTATCCACATGGGACGGAGAGACTACGACGTGCTAGCGGGCCGGTGGACAAGTCCAGACCACGATATGTGGAAGCATCTGAGTAGCAATAACATAATGCCTTTCAACCTGTATATGTTCAAAAACAACAACCCCATTAGCAACTCTCAGGATATCAAATGTTACATGACAGGTAAGACATTTAAATTAATTAACATATTCACAAGCTTGCCACCAATGACCACTTCTTTCTCAGTATCCTGGTCACCACGAGTTTTCCCAGTGTTTAATATAATGGACACAAGCCTTTTTTGCCAGTTGACCCCTATGTCCAGGGTATGTTTAATTCATTAGCGTAGATGGAGATTGTAATTCCCAAAGCTCTTTCCTTTTCTCTTCCTTGGTGTTTGTTCTCTTTATTTTACTTCTAGTTTTTCGTTCCCGCCGCTATCCCAAGTTTAGCTACGAATTAATGTCCTGATAACCTTTCTCTTTGTAGAGGGGCAGCTGTTTACACAGCTTTGCCTCGAGATTTATTTGCAACTAAACAAATGACATGCAGATTTGTTTTAGCAGAATGGCAACAGCACCTTAAACCTTTAATTACAGTCAGCCGTTTCCGAGCACACTACACTAACCATGTAGTTCAAAGTTAATCCGCCCCACAGAATTAACAGTTTCCACTAAAAGTCAATAAAAGCAGGTGCGTTAGACTCAAAGGCCAGATTTTAGGGCATACCTACCCCACAGCTCGGCGTCACCTCTGAACTGCTTCCCCTGGGACTTTGTAAAGTGGCAATAACATGAGCCCTATGTATTGTTTTTTATACAGCAAATCATTCTGTAGGTTAAATGTCCTTCCTGTATTCATACTTTGTGCAACGTTGGTAGTGATGTTTGAGAGGACTCTTTTGATGAGGCTCTTTTCTATATTCTTCCCATTGGAAAACCAGGTGAAACAATCACAAATTAAACGTACGTACTTCTTAAGGCGATATAATTAATTTTTAAATGCCCCTGCTGCATCTATCACACCTTTCTCATATCCAACAATATTTGCATTCCCCTAAGTTAGGAGATTGGCTTAATAGCAAAAAAAAAATGTTACAAAATAAAAATCCTGGGTTGTTCTATTCCGCTTGTTTTTCTAGCCATTAGGATTCGTGTTTTCAGGTTCTTCTGCAATAATCCTAACGATTAGATTGTATTTTTTTTTAATGAAAAGCTGTTTTCTCCAGAGCTGAGAAGATGATGCCATGAGGGAAGTAAACTATGCCAAAAGACGTGGACTAAAATTCTGTGTGTTGGCCTCACTCTGATAATTAAGGCTGGCAGGGAATTCTTTGAGATAACTTTTCCTATCAGAAAATGCTCATTTGTCAAAACTGAATTTGTTTATGGGAGAAGGTTGAGCTTGAGAGATTTCTCTGCAGAAATGCTGTAAACAGCTCTCAAAATTGTCTAAATGACAAATTCCAAAACAGCCTAAAAGAAAAATTCCTTTTTTTGGTTTTCAACCTTTTCAAGTTCAGTGTAAACTAATGCTTGAAAACTGGAAAAGAAAAATTAAGGAGTCAAAATCAAAATGGAAGATCTTAATTCGAAATCGTTGTCTTGAACTGATCTAGTTTTTGAAGAGTGGCTTCATGACATATTAACGGATTTTTATTTTCACGCTCAAGTTAAGACAGGACAAAAATTCCCATCCTGGCTTGGAACAGGTGAACAGTTTCCCACCCAGCTGTGATGATTACATCAAGATGTCCAAATCTGATACTTTAATTTTTTATATGCACCAAATAACTGTTTCCACTGTCTTAAAAGTTCTGGTTTTAGTCTTTTAAGAATACAGAGCCCAAATACATTTTTTTAAGTTCCTCCTCTCCCAGTGCATGGAAGAAACAGGTCACGTAGCGGGATGAGTGCCGTCGCGCAAGGCTGCTGCTCGGGCATTTCTTTCTGCTGAAGCTTTCAGGCACACCATGGACGGGACCCGCGATGAGCGTGTCCTTGTCATCATAACCAAATCAGCCCAGATTCGGGCAGAGGGAACCGCTCTCTGTCCCTCCTTCCCTCCCTCCCTCCCTGCCCTGGGATGTGTTGTCCTCAAAAGAGCTCAGCGCCCAGGACACAGGCAAACGACGCACGCTTCGGTCTCCACCGATGAGGTTTCTGAGCTCGTGGGTACAAATTGGAGGCGTGCGGAGGGGAGAGCAGAAGCAGGTATTTACGTTTTGAGAGGCCCATTGTCAAACATGAATATTTTAGCGATTGTACACTTCATGGCGCAGAGCTCTGCTGCCAGCTTCAGCTATCCTGATGGATTGAACTGACATTTCCATTACATGTGTCTGCATTAAGCACTCTTTTTCTTTGCCCTCAAATGAATTTACTGCGAAATGTGTTGGCAGGGTTACTGTAGCTGAAAAAAACCTCTGTGATGTGAAATGTACTTTTCTGTCAAAAAAGTTGTCACTGCCTCTTGGCAAATGAGTATTTTCCCCTCTGTTTTCTCAGCTCCACACCTTCCTCCCATGTTTTTTGGGTTTGTTTTTTTTTTTTGTTCTGGGTATTCCAACACCTCTTCCCAAAAAGAACAAACTCCTGTTTGCAAATGTTTTGAAAGTCGATTTTCTGAGAAGTAGCAAAAAAAAAGCCTCTCTTGAGTCTTTCCAGACACGTTACACAGTTTTCGGCTGTTCAGCATCCCTGTTCTGTATCCTTTTTAGCATTTGTGAAGTGCTTGGAAAATGCGTCCCGCACCAATGCCGACCTTCACCGTTTTACTTTGTTCTCCTGACCACCTGGTCCACAATATGTACATCAAAGGTCTTCATTTCACGTGAGAAGGATTGGGAAGCAGGCTGGCTTAGCGCTAGGCAAAAAAAAATAATCAAACGAGCCTTTTAATTTCTTTCCCACCCCCCAGCCTCTCTGTTTCAAAGACACTCCAAAAACAATCTGTACATTGAGTGAACAGAAGTGTTTTTATTACAGAAATCCTCCCCCTTCCACATGGATTGTCGTAAGGGCTTTCTGGCCATCTGCCCAATCTCAACATTTTGGCCTGCAAGAAAACAAGCAACAGATAGTGTGTTTGTTTGGCTCCTGGTTCTCCAGTCATCTGGAAGTGCCTTATTTGCCGCTTGCATCCATAATTTCTTTTCCGACCAGCTCTTCAAAACACTCATTTAGGTCTCATGGGGAATGGAGAAAAAATATTCAAAGATGCATATTTGATTATTTAAATTGGTCCCTTTTTCAGATTGTTTCAGCAGCTTTTATTGAGTTTAGCAAAATGAAAATCAAGCCCCTTTTACGTCTGGCTTGAAGCAGAGCAATCACCAACACAATCCCAGTAACATCCAAAACACTTTAGACCGTTGGGAGCTGATATTAGTTAAACTTTACTTTCATACTTTTCTTTTTCTTGCAATTGTGTCCCAAATGCGCACCATATTGCTTGAGGACTGTAGCAGGTGTGTCCTTCTCTAGAGTTCAGTGAAGGCAAACAAGGTGAGATCGTCAAGGGATGCTGATTCTGAGCAGATCTAGGAGTTAGCCAGGCTCATTATTTCCTCCAGCGGATTAACCTTCAGCTGCTATTCCTAATAGCTGTGCGATCAAAAATCAGGGAAGACTTCGCAGTCTGTACCGTCAAGTGAATGCAGGAATGATGTCCCAAATGGCTGGGTTTCCCTTCAGTGCCAGTGGTCCCCCTTTTGCATAGGACAATAGTTAATCGCTTGAAGCCAGCAGTTTTCTCACCATCCGTGGATTTTTTTCTAAGGGGTTTGTGAAAAGTACCCAAGCAAAGTAGTCTTGTATCATTACGCTTATTGGCACTATAATATACCTTGCAGGCAGTGTGGAGGCTGATTTAAATGGCGCTGTAAAAGATGACATGTGACTTTTCACTGGTTTAATACTCAAATTACACCTTCTTATGAAAAACGCCAAGAAACTCAGGACTGAGGTGGAAATGCCATGGAACAAGCAGAGGATACATCCAGAGCCTCTTCCATGAGCACCTGCTGAATGACCATGCTGTTTTTCCTGGATATCCTGGTATTCTGGCTCACGTAGCTCTAAATTTAGTTAGTCTTCAGCCTGCAGTCCCTTTGAGACGCCTCAGGAAGAGAAGTAGTGAGGCTGAGATGTCCAGGGCCGACTATAGGACTGGACAACACTTCCCATTTGGCTGGAGCATCTCAGCTTCCATTAATGTGGTGTTGTTCCTGTGCTTCTCCTGCATCACCTTAGAGCAGCGCCCGGTTCCTGCTTGACAAAGGGCAGATGTGGAGTTGGCTTTGATTTGGGCCATGTGGTCACTGCCAATGCTTCTATTTCAGAACTGGGAAACTGCAGAACTGGACTGTGGTTGGAGGTGGAAAGCCCAGCTTTGGCACATGGTTCTTTCAAGGACCATTAAGCTTTGTGCTCTTCACACAAAGCAGAACCTCATCATTTTGGCCAGACTGCTACAGTATCGGGCACCATAGGGTCCTCCTCTGTGCCGTTCTCTTGGGCAACCCTGCTTGGGAGATCAGATAACTTGATTTATGCTTCTCTTCCCTTCCAGATGTCAACAGTTGGCTGCTTACTTTTGGGTTCCAGCTGCACAACGTCATCCCCGGCTACCCCAAGCCAGACATGGATGCAATGGAGCCGTCCTATGAGCTAATCCACACACAGATGAAAACCCAAGAATGGGACAATAGCAAGGTGATCCATGCAACTCCATACTGTATCTCACACACTTAGCAGCAAACTATCCAGTTGAAATCTTTATTAAAAAAAACCTCTCTTAGCGTGTTCTCCCAGATACGCTGGGAGATTAAGACAATCAGTCCCCAGTGAAATCTGCCTGAATAATCACATCTTAAGATCCTTACTGTCATGGTGGAAGAAGTTCTTTACACTGAGCGTGGTGAGACACTGGAACAGGTTGCCCAGAGAGGTGGTGGAGGCCCCATCCCTGGAGACATCCAAGGCCAGGCTTGATGAGGCTCTGAGCAACCTGATCTAGTTGAAGATGTCCCTGCTCACTGCAGGGGGGTTGGACTAGATGGCCTTTAAAGGTCCCTTCCAACCCAACACATTCTATGATTCTATGGTGCTTTTCTCTATGATGTTTTCTGCTGGTTGCGCAATGAAACGGTGTGTTACTGTTTCTTTCTCCCGCAAGAGGCCAAGTTATCACATATTGTAGGCTAAGTTCACGGCCTTTGCACCAAAAATTCTTGGGAGTGAAAAAAAGTAAATCTTGATACAGGAGCATTTTCTACAGAGTTGGGTTTTTTTTCTAGAAACTTAGTCAGTCTGGTTTAAAATGTCTTAAACAACAAGTCCCAGTACTTCCCTAGGAAACTGTTCTGCATTGCAGTGGGTGTCACCAGAAAGAAGTTTTAGCTGATAGTTAACTTTCATTTTTCCCTGAGTTTAATTCCAAGTCACCGTGTCCTGCTTTTAAAAACAGGCCTGCATCACAAGCCATTTTGGTAAGTGCTGGCACAAAAGTCAATGAGGAAATTGGCAAGAAAAAAGCTTTTACAGCCCAATCGTTTCCCCCTCTCTTCCTGTTGGGAATTATTCAGCTGAAAGATGCAGGCAGCGCTGTTAAAGGTCAGCACACGGCCAGGATCTGAGAGCCCTGGGTTACTCCCAGCCCTACTGCTTATTGGTTATATGACCTTGAAAAAGTCATTTACCTCTCAGGATACTCTTTTATCGCCTAGCCTGATTTTATCCTGGGGTTGCTTTCATCTGTTTAGTCTGAATCCTCTTTAGTCTGAATTCCCACTTGCTATTGCTGTGTATTCGAACATCGCGAGAGCAGTGCGGCACCATTTGTCTGGGGAGATCAGGGTATGCTCTTAACATTTCTGCTAATGAAATGATAATGGTAGGAAGTGGAATTGATCCCAGCTGCCCTCCTAGCCTCTTTATCTACGAGCTCGCTGAAATCTTGAGGTCCTGTACACGTATTAAACCAGGAGGTAAAATACAATGCCGCATCTCCCCAGCCACAAGTTATCACTCAGAAGTACGAACAAGGTACTGTGGGTTAATAAAAGAGTCATATGTCAGCCCACCCTTGATACTCAGCCTCATAGCTATGGTGAACACAAGCTAAAATGTACCAGCTTCAACTTCAACGAGAGATTTCTATTAAGACATATCACTTCATAATAGAGGGGGACCAAACGAACTATGCGTTTTGCTACCATGGCTGAGTTGACTCTTGAAAACCATTACACCGCAGTCACTCGGTTGTGTTTTGGAGCTCAAAGGCTCCTTTTTTGTTTCTCTCTGCCTTGGATTGAACAATAAGATGCTAATAGAGACGATTTCTCTGATGAGAAATAGCCTCAGGATTTTTCCTCCTCTCTGATGTGACACAGTCTCCCCAGACAAAGCCGTACAGGAGAAGGCAAACAGGGAAGGCTCGTTCAGAGACTGCACAAAAGATTGTCTCTAAATTGTTTTGTGCTGTAGATAATAACTCTTGCAGAACTGCAACAGGAATTATTATTATTGGTGGTGGTGGTGTTATTATATCATTATTTTATCATTTGTTCATTATTATTATTAGGCTTATTGAATAGCCAAGTAGCTTGAGTGACAGCTTGAGATGAAGACTGACACTGGCTCATACAGGCAGCTGAGCTGAAAATAAAACCAACCAGCCCTCCCTTCCGTCCACCCACTTTAGGTGAATCTGCCTGAATGCGCAATAAGAAGGAATGAAAATCTCCATGTCCCTTTCAGGTTTTTAAGGCAAGGAGCTGCAGTGAGGACTGTGCAGGGACCTGCTTGGTAACAGAGGGCTTTATGCAGCCACTGCGCTTCCAGATGAGTCACTTTACACTCACATGTTGAAAGTGGAATTTAACCGTTGCAGGTTGTTTCATATTCTTCCCCTGTGTTATGACAGCAACAAAACAGGAGCATTTTTATTTCAGTCTGCAGTTGCAGGATCATGCTGTGATAGCAAGTGGCTCTCCAGTGCTGTAGAGCAGGATTCCCTTCCTTTCTGTCACATCCAGCATATTATAGGCATATATTTGCATAAAATAAATTCAGTCCCATATGGTACCTGAACACATTTTCTCCTAAGCCTGTCCGTGCATTCAACACTGATGTTTCACATGTAGTTCTGTTCGCTCCCAAACCTTCCAGGCACACATACGCGCTCCCAGACACGATCCAGCCCTCCTTCCTACTGCTTGTCTCTGTATTTATTGATGAAGCATGTGGAAGAAAATATAAACTCTTGAAAATTTCACATAGCAAATGACAGAATTAAACAAAGTTAAATGAAAGCACAGGAAATATTTTCAGACAATGAAACATTTTTTCAGACAATATTTTCAGATCAAACTGGGAAGTGATCTTCCAGAGCATATAGAGGAAGCTCCAGATCTTTTGTCATTGAAAAGTAGCCTGGACAAGGCACTGGACAGTGCCTATCCTGCTGGAAATCCAGGGATATTCTCTGAGTGATGAACCACAGCTTTCTTATCTCTCTGTCATCCTATCCCTGGTTTCTCTGGGTCCCATATCTCCTTGCGATAGACCCAAGTAAATTTGAGTTACTCCACTGACTTCGCTGATCAAAGCTGTGGCCCAGCAGATTGAGTCAGTTCTTTTATCAGAGAGGAATGAACAACAGGAGCACATCAGCAAAGCAACTTACTCCCCATAAATGGCTGCTTCGTATCTCTTCAGAGTGCATAACCACAGGGCTCTAGCATCTCCTTCCAAAACATTGTTGGTACTTGCCTCGCAGGGCTGCAAGATGGGAGAGATAATTCTGATTTTGAGCATCCACCAGCTTAGAAACAGCCAGCATGTCATAAACCTTGCGCTAACCCCCTGCAGCTCTGGAGTGACATTTAAAATCCAATACTCTGTCGTGCAGCACTTTCCCCCACCACCACCCTCCTCCCTACAACCGTGGGGCTGTCAGTAAATTGTTTGTTGAACAAGTTCAGTGTTATTGGCCACCAGGGGACTCTGGGTGACCTCTGGCATATTGTGGAGCTGCTGCATCTGAATCCAATTTCTCTTTTTGGGTTGGTTTTTGTGTTTGTTTTTTTTTCTTCTCTTTTGTCTTGTTGAACTGTCAGGTAATTGCTGGAGCCAGAACAACTCTATTTGCAGGGAGGGGTGTTTTGGAGTCAGTGCTTATATCCTTAACTACATCATATTTCTAAATACCATTCTCTCCATCCCATGAGCACTGTGCCTCCAGAAGGATCCTTTTTTCTGCAGTGCCCATTGCATGCTGGGCTGGAGGAGCAGCTTTTGGCATCCCTTATGGAGCAGCGTTTTGGAGGCATGGGCTGCTCTGGGGTGCTCAGCCAGGGAGTGAGTGGAGGGCTGTGCTTTCTGGCAGAGCTTCTCCCAAGGACAATCTGTTGGAGGGAATGGCTCTGCCAGTGTTCATCATTCAGGGAGGACATCCTCACATTGCGGGTGCTTTGTCCTGGGCTCGGGCCATCATGCTGTCTGTATGCCTGTCCATCAGCGCCTAGTTATGTTTTGCAAAAGTAGTGGCAAATTTCCACTGGATCTGATTTGGGGAAGGGAGCTGAAGCCTCAAAGACATTAATCATAGAATCATAGAATGGTTTGGGTTAGAAGGGACATTAAAACCATTCAGTTCCACCCCCCTGCTCTAGGCAGGGACACCTCCCACTAGACCCGGTTGCTCCAAGCCCCGTCCAACCTGGCCTTGAACACCTCCAGGGATGGAGCAGCCACAGCTTCTCTGGGCAACCTGGGCCAGGGGCTCACCACCTTCAGAGTAAAGAATTTCTTCCTGATATCTCATCTAAATCTCCCCTCTTCTAGTTTAGAACAGTTACCCTCGTCGTACCACTGCACTCCCTGACAAAGAATCCCTCCCCATCTTTCCTGTAGGCCCCCTTTAGGTACTGGAAGGGACTATAAGGTCTCCCCGGAGCCTTCTCTTCTCTAGGCTGAACAACCCCAAACTCGCTCAGCTCCGTCATCCCACTTGAATTCATGGTTGGCAGGTCACTAAGCAGGCACATTGCCTCCCAGCCAACCCGTGTGCAGTGTAACCATGCTGATGGGTAGGGGCTTGATAAGCTGTGGTGGTTGAAGGTCTCTTCCTGCTCCTCCACCAGTTGCGAGTTGGTGGGGAACATCCGAATGGGGACTTATCTTCAGGTGATGGCCAGGTGGAATGGAGGGAAGAAGCTGATTTCTAAAGAGTGGTTTTGTTAACAGAGAGCTAGGGGGTAAATAAGAAGGAGTTAATGATGAAGAACATTTCAAAGTCATAACTTCCAAGCCTTTCAGAAGAAGTAGCTTTCTGTGTTGTAAGCCATATGGTGGTAAGAGAAACACCTATCTGTGTATAATGGCACAAGGATATAGAGAAACTTGGAAACATGTTCACGTATTTCACATCTTGGATCCGTGATGGGAAATTAAAGCTTTCAGTCTCACACTGGAAGGCAGTATTTAAAAACAACAGATGATAGTATCTGGCTATGGTATTTCGAATCCTCAAGAGGGGCCGGCAAAATGCAAGAGGCTATTCAGAGATCTCTGTAATGTGCCATTCTCTGGAGCTCTGTGCAGCAGCGAACAAATGATGAAGGTCGTTCTCTTCTCTCCGATGGGTTGTTACTAGATAAAGTGAAATGTCACCTAAGGACATCTGATTAAAAAAGACTGTGAGGAAAAACAAACCCAGCATATTTGTCACTCGCATCTAGCAACAAATATTGAAATAAAATAAGTTATGAATTCCCTTCTTTCTTCCGTAAAACTGGTGTTATGGATACCTTGGTTTACAGTTGCTAAAAGCAGCAGCATTTTTTAGAGAATACTACATGCCACTGCAGCCTTGGATGGAAATTTTCTGTTTCTCTTCCTTGCCAGTTCATTAAAATGAGTTCTAAGATGAAACAGAAATGGTAATTTCAAAGTCAGGGATACACTGCCTCTTTGAACTGCATATAATCTGTTTGCCTCCACCCCCTTTATATTCCCAGCAGCACATACGAGCTAGCTGTACTCTGGTTTGCCTGAATTTGTTGGGTTTTGTTTTTTCTTCTGTTGGATGCGTTTTCTTTTCCTTTAAAAAAGTGCTGTTCCCAAATACACTCTTCTATCAAAGAAATGCACTCAAAAAGTCATTTCAAAGCCATCTTGGGCTCATTTTCAAGGTAACAGAGATGTGTTTAGTTGTTGTAATAGTTTAGTGATGACGATGTTCAGTATTACAGCTTTGCACATGTCTGGTCTCCCACTTCCCTATTTGACAAAAGATGGGGAGAGCCCAGAAGGCCTTGTAAGCAGTCCCCAGTGAAAAACCCTTTGGATGTGAATTTGTTCTTGAGTAAGACACCTAAATGTAGGTCCCTGTCTGTGAATTTGGTATCCAAGCTTCCATAATAGCCAGCAGAGACCTACAATGAACTCACTCGCTGGTGCCATTTGAGATACCCTAGTGTTTCCTGAACTTCCTCATGGAAGCATGTCCACAGCATGGATTACCTGCACCCTTCTAGAGCAACACCTGGTGGCCCAGCAGGGCTCCCTGTAGTGTCAAAAATGATGTTCAACACCACCCATTTGGGTGATTTGTCAGTGGAGGCCAAAGGACAGTTCAGATGATCAGATGCTAGGAGCTAGGACTGAATTCAAGACTAAGGTGTCTCCATGACTAGGTGTCTCCATGAGTGCTAGAAATGTGCACCCACTGTAGTCTGTCAATGTCTAGTTCATAGAGGCAGTGGAGCTCACTTAAAGGGCTGTCCACCTGCTAGGCATTAATTTTAGACCAAGCTGAACACGCTGTAGGATCCATTGACTGTGTAGGATCCATTGACCCTAAAGTAGGGGTTTGATTCAGTTGCCCATAGAGGGACCAGGTAAGGAAAGTGGTCTCCAGGAAGGCAAACATCTCCCAGATCTTCTTTGGTTTCTGACTGCCCTGTGCGGATGCTGAAGGCATTCTGGGGCATCTCAGACCACACTGGGCATCCATGTATGGGCAATTGAAACGGTCGTGCAGTCAACACTGACTACACTGTGCATGAGAAGCAGCACGGAAGGCTGGGAGAGACACAGATTAACAGGTCTCATTTTCTTTGCCAACAAAGGTGGTTCAAGCCCCTAACTTCACAGACCTCCCACCTACAGTGTCTCTAAGCGGGCACACAACTCGATGTCAAGAGATTCCTAATTCTGTGGCTTGAGTCAGACATTTTATCTGTGTTTCAGCCACCAGGAACGGTGCCAGTGACAGTCCTGCAGTTGCACATGCAACATGAGAAATGCTTTCCCATTATAGAGGAGGAGCTGTCCTGGATGCAGACCAAGAGGACAACAACAAGGCAGTTGGCCTGGTACCCTAGGTGTCCTTAGGCAGGAAATGACAGTGACATTGCTGTTACATCATGTGTAATCCCTTAAATTTCCAAGTCCTGCCAGTAGCAGGGTGGGTGCTGCTTATTTTCTTTCTAAATGGCATCCAGATGAACAGTGGAGCTGTGGAAATTGTATGACTTCATATAATATCATGAAGGCAGTATGTAACTAGATCAAGGAAAGGTCCAGTGTTCTATTATTGGGTCATAAATAGTAAAAAAAAAAACAAAAAAAACCAAAAAAAACAAACTTCAAAAATCAGGTTTTCCTTTTATATCGGGCAATTACTGATCTGAAATGCAAAGCTATGGAGAATTTGACCATAAAATGGAAAATTGAAAATTACCTCAGGCCAGAATGTCCCAGGTACTGAGCTATGGACCTTGAGGATGGTAGATCATGGCACGGCTGTTGGCTGTGATACCTGTTGTATCACAGCTTGTGCCAACTAGGTTACAATCCTTACTGAATTAATGGCAAACCCAAGGACACCATCCACACTTGAAACTTGTTGTCCTCACAAGGCTCCCTAACCCCATTTTAGAGTATGCCTCTACAGCTAACTAAAAGAAGTCCAAGACCAATCTCTGGCCCTGAGGCTAGGTAGAAGTGACCTGTAGAGTTAGGAAACATGTCTTGGAGAAAGCAGTTGGAGTCCAAAACCAAACCAGGAGTTAAAGTAAAAATTACCCAGTGTGAATGATAAGAGGTGCAAATACAACATCTCACTCTCTTTGGCAGTATTTGCTTTTAAAATTTTATAAAATTATATTATTTATAAAATACTTATTTTATATTTAGCAGTATAAACATGTGGTTACAAACCATATGTCCCACTTTTCCAAAGCACTGTAGATTGTCATATCACGGTGTCTTTCAGCATCAGCAGGTTTTCAGAGCTTGTTGCAAACTCACTGTTCATTTGGGATCGGAAGAAAACACAAGGGAGTGGTGTCCAGTCCCACTGGTTTGTTGGGACAACCTAATTTGGAGGTACTCACAGGGGAGCTGTACCTAATAATTTGCTCAGAAATGAAAAGGCGATAGAGTTCCCGCAGCTCATCAAGAATAAGGCGATGAAGACAAAATAGAAGGGGAATGGGGGAGATTTCTGATAGGACTAATTCTCCCATGCCCAGTGCTGTCTGACCTCCCAGAGCTCCTTTCCCCAAGGTGACAATCGGCAGATGGTGCAGTTAATTGCAGGGACCCCTTATCACTCAACTGTTGGTAAACGTGGTGATGTATACATAGATGGAGATATATAAATGAGCACAGGACGTACCAATGTAGTGCAGAAGACCTGATTTACATCCTTGAATGAAGGAGCTCGCACCCAACGGTGATTCAACATGAATAATGAGAAATGCCCTTTCCTATCTGAGGAATGCGGCGTGTTGGATGGTGGGGGGGGACCACCTAGAGTCAATCCACATGAGATGCACCTGTGAAGAATACCTGCCCATTTAAACCTCTCTGAAGAGGGAATATCTAACCAAGCCTGTGCAGGATACACTTATTTAGAACAGTGTTTCACAGAGCTTAGAAACCTAATTGCTTCATGTCCATCATCAGTGACATCTACATTAATTATGTCCAGTTTTTGCATAATTAGAGCACTTGTGCAGTTGGCGGGAGAGCTGGGTTTGGCTCCCTATCGGTTTGTTAATTATAACGTTCTCTAGGCTGTGTGCGAGATCCCCCACAGGCAGTATGGGGAGAACCAGAAAGAGCTCCTCTTCCATAGGTTACTGGTTCCTGCTCCAACTACTATGCTGTTAATCGAAAGGGGGAAAGGCGGAGCTACGCCAGCCTGCTTGGCACTTCGAATAAAAGTCAGTCCTGGGCATTTCAGTGCTTTGCAACCCAAAACATGCTCTTGAACTTGTGCACCTCTGTTCCTTTATTTTTTTCTCCTTTATAGAGCAAAGCTGCTCATAACCTCTTAGCAAGTTGCAATGCTAAATCCTTTATTTTATTTCTTTAATGCCTTGAGACCCTTCCCTGGAAAGGGCCGCTATGGGAATGAGGGTTTATTTCCCTTCCCTCGCCATGTTACAAGTCTTAGTTGAGAGGTCCGCGCTGAAATGCCTGCATCATCTGAATTGTGTTCTGGCACCCAGGGAAGGATGTGAGCCTGTAGCTTGTGGATGGGTTTAAGGCAATATCCTTCATGGATGTTAAATTTCCTCGAAATAATTGGAGTGAAGCAAACTTTTCTTTGTAGCCTATTTTTAATCCTGGATGTCATTACATTATTGAACTGAGCCGTTGGCAGTGCCAGGAGAGTTTTGTCGTAGCGTCCTCTTGCTTTTGTGAAATTTGAGCAAATAATTGTTCGTGAACAGGGGTCTGTAAGAAGGCTGCGTTGCCATGAATTGATGAGAGCATTTCCAAAGACATTTTGCAGTAATGATGAGCTGCTGACTTGCTGTGTGCTTGCTCCATTATACGCTAACAGCAAAAGTGACTTTGTATTGTACCTGCCTGCAAATGATCCAGGCTGTTGTCTCTCAGCACTTTTGCTTCAGTATAAGCAAAAACTCGACTATCAGGTGGGGCTGGCCTTAGCTCAGGGAGCATGAACCATTGTAGAAGGTTTGCAGGAAACTGGAGTTGGATTTAGGGCCTGCCTTGAGTTTTGAACAACCTGCTTTGGCCAGGTTGAAATGGGCTATAGACAGGCTATGGCCTCTTTGAGGGTCGTACCTGTGATGCAGGGCTTTTGAAGACAGCACAAGGAGTTACAACGTGAAGTTATAATGGAGGGAACTTTTACAAATACTTCCACACTTTTTCACAGAAAATCTGAAAGCATTTTATAAAGCATCACGGCCACAAGGTGAGTGATTTCTTATGTGCAGATGAAGAACACTGAAGCACAAAATAATTGCATGTCCAAACTAGACCCTCACACCACTGAGGCACAAAATCCTTTTCTACCTCTACATCCTTTAGTCTGTGAGATTAAATACAGTTCAGTTTATTGAAACGATGAGCATTAGGGGGAATAACTTATGAACACGCCTCTTCTACTAAAAAGAATTAAAAATCTGAAAAAAGTTGATAAAAGTTGATAAGATCTCCTCATTAGATGTTTCCAAGATGTTCTGCTGGCCTCCGGCATGCTAATAATGCCTTTGGATCAGACTTCTCTTTCTAACACATCTTTCTCTTCTTTCTCTCCGTGCTCAGTCAATTTTGGGGGTCCAATGTGAAGTGCAGAAGCAGCTGAAGGCCTTTGTCACTCTTGAGCGCTTCGAACGGATCTACAGCTCCAGCATCGCCGGGTGCCGGCAGGTCAGGAAGAACAAGAACTTTGCCTCTGGAGGCTCTATCTTTGGCAAAGGCGTCAAGTTTGCCATGAAGGATGGGCGTGTGGCCACTGACATCATCAGTGTGGCCAACGAGGATGGGCGGAGGATCGCAGCCATCCTGAACAACGCCCATTACCTGGAGAACTTGCACTTCACCATCGACGGGGTGGACACGCACTATTTCATTAAGCAAGGGCCATCGGAGGGCGACCTCTCCATCTTGGGCCTCAGCGGTGGGCGGAGGACCCTGGAGAACGGCGTGAATGTGACGGTGTCCCAGATCAACACAGTGCTAAGTGGAAGGACTAGACGTTACACGGACATCCAGCTCCAGTACGGTGCACTGTGTCTAAACACTCGCTATGGGACCACCTTGGACGAGGAGAAGGCCCGCGTCCTGGAGCTGGCCCGACAGCGTGCTGTCGCCCAAGCTTGGTCCCGGGAACAGCAGAGACTGCGGGATGGGGAGGAGGGGATTCGTTCGTGGACAGAAGGGGAGAAGCAGCAAGTGCTAAACACGGGCCGGGTACAGGGCTACGACGGCTATTTTGTGATCTCAGTGGAGCAGTATCCCGAACTCTCAGACAGCGCCAACAACATCCACTTCATGAGACAGAGCGAAATGGGCAGAAGGTGACAGAGAGGGTCGATGCGGTGACTTCTTGCCAAAGACAGCTACTCTTTTGTGGCCACTTACCTGACTGTGTTGTACTCAATCCTTTTTCTAAACTGAACAAGGCAGGGGGGGAGGAAAATAGAAAGAGAAGGAATTATACGGTTGCACTGTAACTCATGCAACATACTGTTTTTGGTTTTTTTTTCCTCTTTAATTTGGCCTTCACGCGTTTTTTGCAATGAACAGAAGGTATGTTTTGCCGTAGTGTGATCACAGTGAAATTTACTGTCTCTTGTCCTTTTTTGATTTTGGGTTGATTTTTCCCCCCCCCACCCTTTGTGAGGAATTTGAAGTGGGGAGTCGTCAACGTACGTCCTTAGGTGTGAAGTGCGAAATGGGTGTCTGTGCTAACTTGTGTCATCCTAACCCTTTCTGATTTGGGGCAGGGACAGATAGCCTTCCACCCGAAAGACGGGAAGCGTGCGGCATGCCGGAGAGCTCTTCCCGAGAAGAAAGGAGATGGAAGATGACGCTGATTCCGATACTCCAAAAGTGACCATCCGAACCATGTGCCTCAAAAGAGACCTTACAAGTAGTTTTCTCGTTTCACTTGGGACATAAAGTGTTTTTTGGGGGGCTCCTGCTGAGCAGAAGTAGATTATAGAGGCAAAGGAGCTGATTATATTAACTTGCAAGATGATTCTCTTCCTTCCTGAACTGGAATAAAAAAAGAAAAAAAATCAGTCTTTTTTCATTATGAGAGTAGATACTTTGGGGGTTTTTTTGTGAATGCGCAAATCCTGGGTTTAGTTAAAAAACCTAGCAAAAGCCAAGAAAGGGACTCCTGCTCTATTGAGAAAAGCTAAAATAAATCCTCTCTCTCATACGTAGAGCTGTTCTATAGGTGGATTTAATGCACCCATGTTGTACATTTGCTAATGGCATAACTTCATTAAATGTATAGTGTTTCAGTACACGAGGCTACGTGTTTAACAGTCCACTGTGCTGTATCTGATAAAACCAGTTAATTTTTAGGAAGCTGATTTGAATTTAAAAGTAGTTATAGTATCCCAGTGACATACCACTGAAAATTAGAGCAAGCCAAACCCTGCTTTTCCTGATTCTGGAGCTTGTATTTGTTGGCTGGGAAACGCAGTTTTGAGTAGCACGCTGGCAAGTCGTTTATGACTATGGCAGATAAATGTCTCCCGGGGACTTTGGCAGCAGGGATTTTAAAATGTTTAATAAGTAGCAACAGCTTGTGCGTGGTGGGACAAGAAGGGGAATGTTGGAATCAACCCTCTCACTGTTTCTTACACGAGCTCGAGTGAACGGGAGAGCCCAGTTGACTGTTAGCAGTGAAGAAGGGGGAGGCTGAATGGAAATGCCCACTGCGGAGGGGACCAGGTGCTTTAACAAGAAACTGCTGACAAAGTTGCTCGGCATGCTAATGTAATTTGTATTCACATAACCTCTGTGCTCTGGTATTTGCAAGAGTCCTTGAAAGTCAAGGGAACACGGGGATGAGCTTAGCATCCGCTTCCCTGCCTGAAACAGTCTGGGGGTAGCAAAGGCCTTTCCCGCGGGCAGAGGTGTTACCCCACCTCTGGAGCTCCGGCTGGAGATGGCCAACCCTGCTCCCAAACAGACGTCTCTATCACACTGACGCCTGCACGTATCCTGACTCTAAGAGCCCTCACCGTGTCTCTCTGGGAACAATCTCTGTCTTGATTTTTTTTTTTTTTTTTTTTTTATCCCATCCGCTTTGATTTTTGCTTCCTGGTTCTGCAGAGAGATAACCCGAGACGTGCAAATCCGTGCCAAGGCTGTTTCCTTACTCGGAGCCCCGCAATGCACCCGTGTCCCCAGAGACAGCTCTTCTGCGCTCCCGCTACCACCACTGACATCCTCCAACACAGCCTGATCCCGCTCTGCAGGCTCCAGCCCCCAGGATAAAGCAGGGGCGTGCGTTGGGCATGCACCCCTCCAGCAGAAAAATGTTGGCAGCCCCCAGGCTACGGCGGTTTCCCCGTACATGCCGGCTGCCAGCTCCGGCTGCCTCGCCTGTCTGTTCCCGAGTGCTTGCCAGGAGGAAGGTGATGGGATGGAAAATCCCCCAACAGACTCTTCCTCCTCCAGTTCCCAATCCTTAATACCTTTGGCCAGACTTTTGGCGGCTGTAGAGCCCCAGGGCTGACCCACGTTGGGGTCACCTGCTGGTACGGTCCTGATTTTCTGGTGGTCCCACCTGCTTGCAGCAAGGGTGACATTGCTGGTGCTGTAGCCCAGGTCCCGTACTTTGAACCTCCCCTTGCAGCACGCAACCTTTATTACTTTGGCAGGAGTGAATCGCAGGCAGCTGGGATAGGAAGGGTATCCAGCTCCGGCAGAGCTGGCTGGGAGGAGACGCATTGGCCAGGCCAGCTCTAGGCTTTGGCGAGGGAGCGGTTGCTTTGGGCAGCTGCCTGCCAGGGATGGTTAAAAGGCCGTGGCATCACCGCCTGCGTTGCCAGTATCCAACTGTTGGCAAGCCTTGGTTGCCCTGAGGACGCACTGGTGGGGATTAGGGGCAGCATTAACCAAACCAACGTTTGCCACCTACTTGAAGGGGGCAGCACCCTCTTCCCAGGGCTCCCCAGCTCCCTGCTTCCCCCTTCCCGAGTCACACCAGGGAAAAATCCCTCCAGAACCTCAACTTTGTGATGGCTTTCAGTGTCTAAAACAGCATGCACGGAGCAAAACGGAGCCCTAGGACACTGGGTCGAAAGGCATAAACCCCGGTGAAGACCTGCGGTGCGGGGAGAGCTCAACGTGTATCCCATTTACACTGCTCCCACCCGAGCGGCTCCGAAGAGAAGTGGTGCTTCTATATCCATCCCCGTCCATGTGTTACAATGCTAAGAGGAGTAGTGCAAGAGTACATGGGCCACCTTTCCATGCAGCCAAGGAAAGGGATCCGAGTGTGAAATGTTCCTACTGGAACCCTGCCAGCCCGAGACGGCACCTCGACAGCCTTACACAGACTCTTCAGGTTATTACACGAGCTAATGACTTTGAGGAGTTCACCCGTTTTTCAAGAGTCTTATGGTCCCGCCGCACACGTACGGCATGGCTAGACCCGGGAGCCATCCCGCTCTGCGCCATGGCAAAGACAGCCCGGGTTGCATTTCTCAGCGTCCTCCAGCCGCGGTGGGATGTGACTGTGCCTGGCTGCCCACCAGGGCCAGGGGGGTCTTCTCCTGGCATGAGAACTACGGACATTGTGTCAAAAAAAGAGGGGGGAAAAATATATATGTAAAAGTATATATATGTATGTGTTGCTCTTCTCTTTATCAAAAGCCTTTAACCAAAAAAAAATTAAAAGGGATGGCTGTCTAGTGCTGGGGACGAACCTGTCCAAAGACAGTTTGTGAATCCTCAGCCTTTGTGAAATCTTCACCCTTTCCACTTTACCTAGATAGCAAAACCAGAAACAAGCATTTTCAGTCCCGAAGCTCTAAATTTTCCCTTTCGTTATTGAAAAATGTTTTTTCTGCAGGATCTCAAGTGTGTCCCCATGGAAGCTGCAGGAAAGGGCTGTGAACACCAAGAGCCGTGCCCTCCCTGAGGGACCGCACTCTGCTATCCACAAGCATTTCCACTCAACTGGTGGCCCCACAGCCCCTTCCCAGCCCTTGCCTTGCCCGATTTGCCACGCCACAGCGCCGGGCCGTGGCTGCCTGACCCTTCTTGCTTTGCTCATAGGCAGTGGGGTAGCAGATCCTCGCTTCGGTAAGACTGGGAGGTCCTGGGTGCGAACCCCATGTCGCTAACCCCAGTGTCCCATTTCTCTAGATGCTCTTTCAAAGGCTGGTTGCAAGCCAGACCATCTCCAAGGGAAAATGTCACCGTGAATTCATGTGCTTTTATGGCTTGACTTTGAGAAGTCGCTATTTTCTTGATGCCCAAAAAGAGGGACACGCTCCTCTGACAAAAGGAGTTCCCCTTCAAAATGCAAAGGTGTAGCTTGAGTCACTTTGAACTCCTGAGCTTGTCTCCAGTCCGAAGGGTGGTGGGAAGGATCATGGTCAAATCTCACAGCTTGAAGGAGACAGTCCAACAGTCTGGAGCAGGGGCTGTGGCTCCAGGGGTGAGCGGTGGGTAAGGACCAACGGCTCAAGCCCTCAGTAGCTGGTGCTGGTACCAAAACATCCTCTGTTTGAAGGAACAACGGTGATGGGACCAACTTGCTGTGGCATCCAGGCATGAGTCCGTGCCATGAGGGCTCTGCAGCTGAGAAACATCCTGCGTGCTCAGCCCGAGGGGAGAGGAGCAAGACTAATTTGGCATCGCGAGAAATGCTGCAATGTTTGTTTCCTCCAAGCTCTTTTTTTTTTTTTTTTTTCCCCCCCTTTCCACTGAAGATTGGAGCTTGGAAAAATCATTAAGCAGCGGTGACCGGAGGGAATCATGCAGCTCATCATATCTTTGTCATCACAGCTATTGATCAGAGCCGCGATGAAAATGGGCCAACAGCTCTAAACAATGCCAGGCGAGAGCCGATGAGACGAAGGTCGTTAAGAGCCCCGACGCTTGATTCGGGTTTCAAAGACACAGACGATTGGGAGCAGTCCCTGAGACACCATTTGGCCGTAACTGAGAAACAGTGAGGGATTTCTGTAATATATCTGTAGATGCTTTATTGAGCGCAGGGATCGGCATGAGATTCTGCTCAGTCTATTATACAGACAGCGTAACCAGAATAAATCAAAATTGTTTAAAAAAAAAAAAAAGAAAGAATCTAATAAAGTACTTTTTCAGCTGCGACTTGTAAGTGTCACCGTGATAGATGGCAGTGCAATCCATTATGCAAAGACAAGGCTCTTAACATGAAATTTTAGAATTCAATTTTACGACTTACAGCGAGGGCCCCCCTCGTATTTACGGCACAGCAGTCTGTTTTGATTCAATCTCTGCGTAATTGAAACCAGGGCCAGGGATCTCGGTTAGTCCTACGGCCGCTTTTTAAACGGGGAGGAGAAATAAGCGCCCATCACATTAATAATGGAGCTAAAAAAATTGCTGTGCTCGTTAAATCTTATTCCGTTTATCTCCTCGCTCCGACGGCGCTGACGAACCTAGGAAATACAGCTGCCGTGCCGGGGCTGGGGTTCGGTGGGATAAAATCGAGCTCCCATTTGGCCGGCGGCGTCCTCCATCCCATAGCAAGCGCGGCCCCAGGGCGTTTTTGCTCCTGTTGTTACAGTCCTCCACAGAACAGCAAGTTTTTCAGCATCTCTTTTTAATATAATCACTCTTTTTTTATTACGATTACTAAATAGTTAGATATTTGAATCCCCTCGTTATGCGGATGAATTTTCATGAGTTTTGTAAAAAAAAAAAAAAAAACCAAAAAAAACCCAAACAGCTTTTTTGTGGTTGTTTTGTTTGGTTT
This sequence comes from Chroicocephalus ridibundus, assembly GCF_963924245.1. Lineage (NCBI taxonomy): Eukaryota > Metazoa > Chordata > Aves > Charadriiformes > Laridae > Chroicocephalus > Chroicocephalus ridibundus. The sequence goes on from NC_086284.1 coordinate 6,076,829, forward strand.
TTTTTCCATCTCTAGGGTACATTTAAATAAAATTACTCGCGGCTGTAGAGCAAACTTTACACAGAGACCGCAGGGACGCCCATGTCGCTCCTGGATGAAGGGACATCGCGTGTCCCGGGGGGCCGTTCCCGGCGGCGTTTTTCCACCCCCTGCTACGCGCACTGGAAACAACCCGGCCTGCCCACGGGAAACCTTTTGTGTCTCTTGCCTGCTTTCCTTTAATTACCACAAAACCTTGTGTTCCTGACAAAATGTTACATGGCTCAACTGTTAACTCCCATCCCAGAGGTCAATGCTTTCTGGGCAGGGCAGCGTAGAAAACCACAAGTGAAAATTAACTAAATATATATATACATATATATATATATATATATATATATATAAAATCTTTTTTTCCTCAGAGCTGGAAACTGTTCAAGCAAACAATAGAACTTTCCAAAAAGAGAACTAAAACCTTTGGACCGTTTGCGGATGTTGTTAAAACAACCAATCAAAGAATCACACTTTTATATTAAAAAAAAAAAAAAAAAGTTTATTTTGTGTGAGGACTTCCCATGCAGCTCCAGCCGAGAAGAGGACTTTGTATCAGAGCTGCGCCTGTAAGCCCAGCACGGGAGACTCTTGTCATTACCCTGCGTAATAATTTTCCTGAAGTCTGGAACTAATTTTTTGAGAAATTTTTTTTCTCAACACTTTGTGTTTCTAATACTGTATTCTTGACTGTGTAAATACAACCAGGCTGTAAATAAGTGCAGATGTAGATACCTTCTAGAAAAAAGAAAAGCGAACAGACAGAAGTGACCGTGTGTAGCCTTCGGTGACAAATAAAAGAATATTTTGTGTTTAAATAACGCTGCTTTTTTTTTTTTTTATTTTATTCCTGTGATAATGCTGAATTTCTTCACCTCAGCTGTTTGGTCCTTTCATGGGAGATGGACCTGGCGCAGGAGTTGACCAAAATGTCCCTCCACTTCTTCAATTTGCACTTTTGGGAGAATTCCCCACCTCTACGGGGGGTGCAGGGTCCATCCAGGAGGTAATTTGCCCATCCGGGAGGTAATGCCAGGGATTCGGAGCATCCCTGGGGCACCGGGGAAGCCCCCATCCTAGCACAAAGGTAAGCAAACTGGGGAAACTCTATTGCACACAAGCAAAATCAAGTTATCACCCCCCTTCCAAAAATTAAAAAAAAAAAAAAAGAGTAAAAAAATCAAGATATCATTAGATTTTATGATACCTCCAGTAGAGACGTGCATCTGACCCTTGTTCATCCAGAGGGAGAAGAAAAGCCACTGCAGCACTTGCCACAGTGATCCAGGAAAACCCTTGTGTGATCCTTAATACCTCCTGGTCCAGCCCAGCCGGTGGCTTCTTCTGATGCTGCAGGAAAATATTAAGGATAACTTCAGAAAACATGGCTAGATGCGTATTGAGGAAAATATTCCTACGTGGTCCTTGGGGATGACCTAATGGGAAAGTGAAGCACCGGGCTGGGTGGCAGTCACTGGAGGAGGAGGGGGAGTCCCTCCATGGTCATGCAGATTTATTGCTTTGGCACGGCTCTGCTTTCCAAAACCAGGTGAAATTGGGTCTTTTAGGATGAAAAGTCAAGTCAAGCAAATTGCTGGGTGTAATTTCCCTCCTTGAATGTAGGTGACTGTGATAGGGCTAATAAATGGCATCTCTCTTTCTCCTTTGGGGCCAAACAGAGCCAGAGGGGCCAGTTCAGACCTCTCCCTGTGGGTGTCTTAAGTTAAGTGAGAGTTAAATTATCCAACTGCTGGTGGATATTAGCACGCAGGAGGTTTCCCTTAGGTTTCTACCCATTTTTGGCCATTCCTGGTGGGATGTTATCCTCTCCACCACCAATGTATGCTTTGTCTCAGGGCCAAGTTTCTCAGCCTTCAGCTTCCAGCCACCAAACCTGGTGCAGCTTCTCCAGACATCCCGCAAAGCAAATGTCCCCCTGACACTAACCAAGTCCCCTCTTTGCTGTCCCGCGCAGGATAAACTCCTTCATCCTCACAGCACGAAGTCTACTTTCCAGATGTGGGATATTTTAATTTTTCCACCCTCTGGCGTGTTTGGCCACCTTTCCTTCAGCGTGGGGGTTGCACTTACCTTGTGCACGAAGACAGGGTCTTGCTCCTGCGCTTGTGAGAGACTTTTACCTTCAAGGAAGGGGTTAGTCCCTTCCTTCTTGCCATAGAAAGTGCCTATTGAGACAATTATATGGCAACCTTGACGTCGTCCCCGGAGCCTCTGGTTTCCCCTGGGTCTGATTTGCAGCCTCTGCTCTGAGGCAGATGCATTGGTTTGCACCGGCCTGTTATTCACGGGCATTTTCTCGGGCTGTGCTTAGCCAGGGGATTCAGATCACCCTGAGACAGTGACCTGCCCTCCCCAGTACCCGACGTCCATCACTCGTCATGCCACCTGCGGTTTATCATCGCAAAAGACCCTGCTTTAAATCATTGATAACTATATTGAAGTGCATTGGACCAAGGACTAATCCCCGAGGGCAGCCAAGGAAACAGCAACGTTTTAAGTTGCCGGTGAACCAGGTTTGGCTCTGTCTCTTGTGGTCATGCCAGATAAGACCAATGTTTTAATCAAAATATTATGGGTAGTAAATCGAGTGCTTTCGGGAGAGCCGCCCTGCCATGCCAGTTCAATAGGCCAGAGTAGACTTATCACATCGTGTCTTTAATAGGGGCCATAGCCAGAGGCCTCTCGCTTATCTTTCAGGAGACTGCTAGGAGACTCTCCTTGCGCTTAAGCTCAGAGCAAAGAAAAATTTGTCCTCTTCTACATTCCTCATAGAAAACAACTAAAGCCTGAACCACAAACCACATCTCATACATATTTGAAAAGCGCTGAAAACAAAGAATGGTGGTTATATCCAGATGGGAGAAATGGGCACATGGAGAACACAAGTGATGTGCCTTCAGGTGGGTCATCCCTGTAGGTGCAAATGCTCCAGCCTGGAGCTGGTGAAACTGGTGGCTCTTCCCAGGGCCAAAACCAGGGCCGCTGCCTGGCACAGTGCTTCACGTAACCCGGGTGAAATACTGGTCCCTCCAGGACTTTTTAGCTTGCGTGATGGGTTATGCACCCATGGAGCGATGCAGCCCAACAGCCCAGGGAGGTAGTTACCAGCTGCAGCAGCCTCCCATCCCTCCACCACACAACGAGGACAGGAAAATGCCGCACCTGGAGGCTGGGGGAAAGTCCAGGGTTGCAACCTAATGCTCCCAATGCCTTCAGCTCCCCGACGGAAAGATGCAGGTTCAAGACACAGAAACATTGAGCCGCTGCTGAGAGCAGGGATGGAGACTCTTTTGCAAAGAGTGACCTGGTTTAAAAAATAATCTGGTTGTTAGTTCGTCCTTTGAGGCAACTGAGCTCAGTCTTTGTCAAAACATGAAAGTTCTGGTCTGGAACAGTCATTGTCACACGGCGATCGTTGGTAGAGAAATTTCCAGGGTGAGAGGAGTTCCCTTGAGTGCAGCCTGCTGAAACGGCAGCAGCCCGGGCAAGGAAATAGTGTGAATTATGGCGATTTTGGATATTTTAAAAGCTGTATTTCTTGGGTTCTGCCTGGAAAACTGCTCGGACCATCAGCCCACTTCTTAAACCACAAGCCTAAGCACCTCCTTCTCCTCCAGCATACTGTTTGTAAAAACATGAGCCTTCCTAAGCCCTGCCAGCACATCCTTGTCAGGATTTACTCGGCAAAGGATGGGGAGGAATACAGGAACAGGGCAAGCACTGTGTCCTTGCGTTTAATGACCCAGCATGCTTGGGCTTAAAACCAGCTCATGTCCCACTCTCTGAATTAAATAAAACAGAATCAGAGCTAAAGAAAAAGCTGTGTTGCTCAGGTTGGTCGAGCGGCTCTGAGTCCACCTCTTGCGTCACAGGGCAGACTTTTTTAACCACAAGTTCGGAAAATGTTTTCTTACCCCAGGGGTTTCTCGGGGAAGAAAGAAGGCGAAGGGGAAGTCGGCGGCCAGATCACTACAGCGAGCTTGTTCAGCAAAGCCGGTCCCACAAGTGAGATGCTGCGAGCCAGCGGGACCACGCGACGGCTTTGATGTCTGCCTCCAAGAGCAGGAGATGAGAGGGCTCCGTTAGCCCATCGTTACGCTGTTATTTTCCATCCGGGAGATACTCGTGTCCTCCGGGAGTTTTGCATAACCAGACCTCATCATCCACCATCAGTCTGAGCTCCAAAACCCTCAAGGCTTAAATTTGAAGCCGGAGTGTGACAAGCCTGGCAGAAAAGCATCCGTAACAAGCAGGACTGTTCATCAGCGGTACGGAGATAATCAAGGCAGCGGGTTAATAAGCCACAGCGGGTCACAGGCTGGTGGAAGGTTGTACGAATACCCTCTGTGATGCAGCCAGAAAGACATTCATGAAATCGCTTCAACAAATCTTCCTCCGTGTGGTCGTAGATTTTCATGAAAAAATGGACTAAAACTGATTTTTAAATGAAGCATATAAAGAAATAAGGGCTTTGCAGCCATTTGCAATAGCTGCATTTCGTACCTGTGCTGTGTTTCCCGTCAGAAATCTCCTTCCAGCTACAGAAAATATTACCTCCATTTTACAAGTGGGACAAATAGGGCACTGAGGTTAAATGTTTGGCCCGAGATCACACAGTTGGGGGATAAATAATGAAAAGGCCATGACTCAGCGGCCCTGTGCCATTCGCTCACTGGCGTGACTTCTTCTGGGCTGAGTTTTCTTCCCATCGTATCTCATTACTTTGCTATCTGAGTCATGGCATTTTTAATTAGAGCTACCCCCACACCCCCGTAATAAAGTAGCATTTGAAAGGGGCTGATTTCAGACTGCAAGGATTAAAGAGCACAGCCCTGCTGCCCGCCGTTGGGCTGGGCAGGTCTCCCATCGCTGGAGGTGAGCAGGGTCCTCTTCGCACCAGGATGGGACTGAAACCCAGGGTTTGCTGCATTTCAGCCTCCAGTTGTTGGAGAAGAACTGGCTGCTTTTGGTTTCCTGTGTGTAATCTTCACTGTGGAATGGAGCTTTTCTATAAATGGGAGAAAAATGTTCATCAACAGCAACAATCTGGAGTTCCTGATTTTCCAAATTCAGAAGATGCTTGAACAACTTCCTTATTAGATGTCCAAACTCAGCACATGGCAGTCACAGTCAGCATGTAGACATGAACCAGTTCATGGCAGGAGGCACTGGAGTAAAGCCATGAATAAGGGGCAGTCAGGACTTTCCTGTTTCTATAACTAAAAAGCTTCTCTATTTATGCTGCCGAGGATAAGCATTCCTGGGGCAGGAAGAAAAAAACACCAAACCTTGACAACAGTCAAGGAGCACGTCCCAGGTGTGGCCCATGGGTCTACCTACCCTGAGGATCTCACCAACTTGCCACTGAGACTTTCAGGGGCTAGCGGGTGGGTGGCACCAAGACACAGAAGAATTTTTTTCACCGGTGTAAATACAACCCCTAGCGTTCGATGCTAGCTGGTGGATCTCAGTGATGACTGGGTTTAGGTCTAGGGGCCTAAAATAGCAGCTGTAAGAAGTTAGACCCTTTGAGAGTGACTTTTCTGTCATTCTGGACATGTTCTGCACTAGGGTCCTCTTCTGTTCACAGCTTGTCCCGTTCTGTTGCTTGTGCCAGCTCTGCTTTGGGGCAAATAGTTGGAGCAATAGGATACTGCACATCAGCATCACTCTGCCTCTCCTCCACACCCTCATGCTGCCCCCCCAAGTCTCCACATGCCTCTGGATGTCACACCAGAAAAAGCCACCTCCAGCAGGTGTCCTGCTGTCTCCAGGTGAGACAGCACCAAGGATGCTCACCTGCATGCCCACAGCTTCGGGAAACCCAGGGCTTCACACCTAGACGGCACACAGCTCAGTGGGCTGCTCACAGCCCACAACTGAGAGAGTTCTATATTCACAGAGAAATATATGTACATATATAAATATATGTGTATGTCTAAGAGGAGCAGCCACAAGATGGATTTTCGGGTATTTGTAAGCGTTTAGGAGAATCTTCCACCCCTTCCTGCTCTCCCCCCACACCCACAAAGACACATACCCGCTCCCCCATCCCTCCTCTCCTCCCTGCAGGTGTGCTTTGAGCAAGCAAAGCACCGTGTGATTGCTCGGTGCCCTACATCCCCAGGTCTCGTCATCTGGCAGCTTTTCTAAACACGGCTTTCTTCCTCTCAGCAATTCTGTGGGGACCTTGAGAAATGACTGCAGCAAACATGCCCTGCCACTTCAAAGTTGGAGGCTGACGACTCTTGAAATGCACTTTTCTTCTTGTCTTTTTTTTTTTTCTTTCTTTAATTTATTCCCCTCACTTGTCTAACAACACCATCTGTGCTGGCACAAGCTCTGGCTCTGGCCGTGAACCTGTGCAAGAGAGTGATCCAGGTCCAAGGATGTTTTCTATGATCAAGTAGGGAAAAGCAGACTCCACCATGAAAACCCTTGGGAAGGCATAAAAAGCAGTCCTGTTTTTTACATTTTGCAACATAAAACTACTTAGAGATGGCCAAACTCATCCTCCTAAATTTATACTTCCAGCTGAAGTGCGCAGAGGAAGTGCTCGCTGCCACACACTCCTCTACAACCAACAGAGAACAAGTGATTGAGGTCTTAGGTGGCTGGTTGTGTCTTCTGGCCATCTCTCTGCCCATGGGACCATTCTCTTCAGGCAGGCACCTCAGATAAGTAGATGAACCAGCTCTACAGTAAAACGAAGTCAGCTGAACTTGACGGAGAAAACCCAACCCAACCTTTTGAATTCAGACATTTCATCTTTATCTTTTATTATCCCTTCTTGGAATAAGAAGTTAAATGCTCCTCAGTCTCATAGCAAGAAACACTCAGTGAGGAACTCAGCTCCTAAACTACCAACGGGATAAAATTGCAAAGCCAAAAACATCTTTCGTGAACGTCCTCATTCAAGAATGGGCTGAAGCATCCATTTCAGCTGGGGCTGCAATGAGCATCAGAGTCCCACCAGTACTCGCTCAGATGCTTTTATCTCTTTATCTCTTACCTGGATCTTTTCTCCATCTCTGGCTGCTGTCTACCTCCTCCTCATCATCCCAGTGTCGGTGAGCTTCCAGTGCCCCATTAACACTCATTTCACACCTGTCTGTGGATTTCTCAAAGACGGGTGCCCATGAAATAGCATGCCACCCTGTCATGGTTTCAGCTGGGATGGAGTTAACTTCTTTGCTAGTGCTGGTGTAGTGCTGTTTTGGATTTGGGGCGGGAATAGTGTTGGTAGCGCACTGGTGGTTTTGGTTGTTGCCTTTTCTCAAGGCCCTTTCCGCTCCTCACACCGCCCCACCAGCGAGCGGGCTGGGAGCACACAAGAAGTTGGGAGGAGACACAACCAGGACAGCTGACCCCAACTGTCCAAACGGATATTCCATACCATATGAATCCATTCTCAGCATTTAAGCTGGGGGAAGAAGGCAGCAGGGGGGCACACTCAGAGTTACGGCATTTTGTCTTCCCAAGTAACTGTTAGGCATGATGGAGCCCTACTTTCCTGGAGATGGCTGAACACCTGCCTGACGATGGGAAGTGGTGAATGAATTCCTTGTTTTGCTTTGCTTGTGCGTGTGGCTTTTGCTCTCCCTATTAAACTGTCTTTATCTCAATCCATGAGTTTTCTCACTTTTAGTCTTCTGATTCTCTCCCCCATCCCACCAGGGGAAAATGAGCGAGTGGACGCGTGGTCCAAGCTGCAGCCGGGGTTAAACCACGACACATCACCTTGTTTAGAAATACTTATTTTCTTTCCTTACAAGACCTTCCTCCTTGTGTTTTCACACCTCATTCTTGTTTGTTTTGCTCCTTTTCACAGCCTCCAATGGATTTACATCTTTCTAGGCACGCAGCGGACCGCAGTCCAGCTGTGACATTAGTGGACTGGTCAGGCTCCATGGTCTTACAGACACAACCGGCACCTGAATTAACCACAGCAGCCGCACTCAAAATACCCTCGGAAAAGCCGACTTGCAGCGCAGCCAGTATTGCTTTTAGACGGCTACTGTGCGAGCTGCCATCCAAATCCCTTAACTGATGAAACATTAATGCTTGGTAATTTCTAAGGCTTACAGTAGAAGAAAGAGACTGGACGAGGTGACCTCCCATGTCTATGTTGATGAGCTGAATTTTAGCCTCGTGGTAGCAGAGCTTTTCTGGCGCAGTTCTTGCCCTGCTGAAAAAAGTGGAGGAGGAAGGAGGTCAGGTAGAACTGGAAGGGAGATTTGGACTGGTTCTTGGGGAACGATGACAAAAAACTCACTCCAAACCTTTAGTTTTGTACAGAATGACTGGACCATGTTCTAAAAAAATATCATCTTTTACCATAAGTCAATCTTTGTAACCAAAAGGCTGTTACGGACTGAGGATTTCTTTAAATATCACTTTAACATGCAAAATACTCACTTTCAGCAATCCATAAAGGAAAAAAAAAGTAATGTTTTGACATTTCCAAAGGTTTCCTGGCATCTTTTACTGAAACAAATCAAACATAACTCACATTCACAAGTCATTTTGGTTGCCATGCATGTCACTTTGACAAGCACGTTCTTGGTCCAAACACCGTGGTTGCTATCTCTCTGCTTCAGCCTCTTACCTGCAAAGCTGGCAGAGCGCCCTGGCTCTTGCGGGTCCACCTTCGGGGCCAGCTCTTCTCCTGGCCTTGGTTCACCACCTCATGCAGTGAAGCTGGGGAACTTGCTGGGGTATCTCTGATTGCCGAGTCTGGCGCGACGTCTGCGCTCTCTATACTCAATGACACATGCACAAAACAAATGTTGAACCCCAGTGGGCTCTACTTCAAACCTAACAGATTACCTTCATGTTTTATAGAATCACAGAATGGTTTGGGTTGGAAAGGACGTTAAAGATCACCTAGTTCCAACCCCCTGCCCTGGGCAGGGACACCTCCCACCACACCAGGTTGCTCCAAGCCCCATCCAACCTGGCCTTGAACCCCTCCAGGGATGGGGCAGCCACTTTCCATTTTCTTCTAATATAATTTCCTTGGCTCTCTGTGGGTGCTCCACACCATGCCCAAAGACTCAACAGTGGATGCGCTGGTGCTAAGAGACGGACAACCACCCACACCAGCACAGATGGGCTGTGCTTCATGGCAAGATCCGATGGAGAGACCTTGTACCACTGTGCAGCATCTAGCCACAACCTGGGTCCTCAGGCCCTGCTTCAATACCAAAGACAAGGGGAATTGCTCGACCTCAGCTGGGAATGTCTCCCCAGCAACAAACTCCATACAAATCACCTGTGGGGGCACGAACCTCTCCCCAGTATTTATTCCCAAAGTTTGGAAGGGGCATAAAATAGCAGTTATTGAGCAATAATCACTCCATTCATAACTTCTTCTCTTAAAATCTTTCAGTGTTTGTCAGTTTAACTTTTTATATATTTGCTATGCCAATGGATCAAAGTGCCCGGATAATAAAAAGGAAATAAAATCAAAAATGTACGAAGGCTCTGGATAAATCTCCTTTTTGAAAATAATTTAAATGCAAAAAATATCATAGCTGAAGCCTGTAGAAAATGTCCAGTAGTCCAATTATTGGAGATAGTTTCTACATAGCCTCTTCATTTTTTTTGAATATGAGTTTATTTTGACATGATCTCTGCATTTTCAGCTGCCGGGAAGGAAGAAAAAAATCCTTCCCAGGGCCATTCAAGATAAGCCGTGTTTTCCTATCTCTTTTGACTGAAAATACCAATGAAACTTCTTCCAGTACTATTCCCCATCTTCCTTTGGTCTCTTCTTATTAGTCTTATCATTTTAGTGCCTCCTTTGATATATAATCCCTTTATGTTGTGCAATGATAAATCAAAATAAAGTGCACCGCTGAGTGATTTCATTGTTATTAAAAGGTCAGCTGTAAGAGGGTCGCATCCTGTCACATATCCTAGAGAATTCATGGGAGGTGCATTAAAAAAGGAGGCACCGTGCTTTTTGAATGTATTTAAACACTACAACATCCCTTCAGCTGAGCTCCACGGTGGATTGCAATGCAGCGTGGCCCAGGCAGGACTGCAAAGGCTGGGAGAAACACATCCCTGTCCTTTGGAGGGGGCTGCAAATGTCATTTCTTGCTAACAGGAATGCTGAATTAGTAACGAGGTCCGCTCATTAGGAAGGCGTGTCTCCAAGTCCCTCAAAAGCGATCAGGTTCATTACACAGAACAAGAGTCTCCGCTATCCCCACCACTGCTCCCTGCTGCCCTGTCCTACTGCCTTGGCAGCAAGGGGATGCTGGGGACTGCTCAGGGAGGTTGTTTTAGGGACAATCATAGAATTGTTTGCGTTAGAAGGGACCTTAAAGATCATCCAGTTCCAACCCCCTGCCCTGGGCAGGGACACCTCCCACCAGACCAGGTTGCTCCAAGCCCCGTCCAACCTGGCCTTGAACCCCTCCAGGGATGGGGCAGCCACAGCTTCTCTGGGCAACCTGGGCCAGGGGCTCACCACCCTCACAGCCAAGAATAAAATAAACAATAAAAAATAAACAATAAAAAAATAAAATAAACAAAAATAAACAAAAATAAACAAAAATAAACAAAAATAAACAAAAATAAAATAAAATAAAATAAAATAAAATAAAATAAAATAAAATAAAATAAAATAAAATAAACAATAAAACCTCCTGCAGAAGCCTTATCACCCTCTCTCTCACAGGGCACTGAAATGTGCTTGGAGCATTTATTAACGACCTGTCAATAAGCTCTTCCTGAAAGTTTTTAAAATACATCACCGCGCCTTTTCCCATCGCTTGCGTGAGTGCAACAGCCTGATGCTGCAGCAGCTTGGTTAGCGTGATGCCCAGGAGCAGATTCCTCTGGAGTTTCAGATTTTATTCTTCTCTGTATTTCAGGAGAACTAACCCAAAGCACTGCCAGGTCAGGGCAGAAAGTGCCAGCCAGCAGCCGAAGACAAAAACAAGGGAAGGTAAGAAAATGTAACGCATTTTATGTAGTTTCTTATTCCCTTCTCACCCTCTTGCTCCTTTTCAGCAAACCCACCTGAACTGGAGACCTCACAAGAGGCAATGTGGAAGGGAAGTTGGAAAATAGATTTTTCACGACTACTGGGGAAAAAAAAGGTGATGAAATGCTCACTCATAGTTAGAATTGTCAAAAAAGGGGTGGATTTCTCCCCCTGCATTTGGAACTTGCCCATGTTGCCAAAAAAAAAAAAGAATGAAGTTGCCCTTAAATGCAAATCTTCCTTTTTTATCCAGTTCAATTAATTCACTGAGGTCATTTTAAAACCAAAACAAAAACAATCAAACAAACAAAAAGCAACAAACAAACAAACAAACAAAACAACAGGAAACTTTGCTCTCAGTCTGGATGGACAAACACACCAGAAATCAATAACCAGAAGCAAACACACTGACAGAATTAACTGCCAGAGGACAGGCGGTAACAGGTGAGTCAAAATCCCCAAATCCCTGAACACGCTGAAGAGCGCAACACAGACTCAGACCTCCAGCCCCACCAATTTGGGCAGCAAGAGGGAATCACAGGGGTTGGAAGGGACCTCTGGAGATCATCTAGTCCATCTAACCCAGATCCATCCCTGCCAGAGCAGGGTCACCCAGAGCAGGTGGCACAGGAACGCGTCCAGGTGCGTTTGGAATGTCTCCAGAGACGGAGACTCCCCCACCTCTCTGGGCAGCCTGTGCCAGGGCTCTGCCACCCTCACAGCAAAGAAGTTCCTCCTCATGTTGAGATGGAATTTCCTGTTTTCCAGTTTGTGCCCGTTGTCCCTTGTCCTGTCACTGGGCACCACTGAAAAGAGCCTGGCCCCATCCTCCTGACACCCACCCTTTAAGTATTTCTAAGCATTGATAAGATCCCCCTCAGTCGCCTTTTTTCCGGACTGAAGAGACCCAAATCCCTCAGCCTTTCTTCCTAAGAGAGGTGTTCCAGTCCCCTCATCATCTTCAAATCCACCACCCTCGCTCCTCCAGGCAATGCTCTACCCCATGGTAGATGGCAAGCCATCTGCCAGATGTGTGCAAATTTAGTAGATCTCTTGCTTTGGACCAGCCTCCAGAAACTGCCCAATTTTCAACGACTTTGCCTCATTCTCCTGGCCTCTACCACCAGCCGTGGTGCTCAGAGCTTCAGGATTCTCGTTTGCTGCAGAGAGGTCCACATTGACCCCTAAAGGGCTGGGATGTTGTTTGCAAGCAAAGCAAGCAATGGAAGAAGAAATTAGCAGTAAGGTGGCGTATGCCATGTCCCCACCGGTCATATATTAGCAAAGCACACGGGTTGTTTGCACAAAACAAACGCATCACGTGGTATTTGCTCAAAAATGGCATGGGTGAGCTATTAACACTTCATTAATACGTGATGAAAGGCAAATTTAGAGAGCTCCCCAAAGTGATTGAGAGCTCCAAAGGGCCCATAAATGAAATGATAATGTAGTGTAAATAAGGCCACGTAATACAAAGATTGGGAATTAGCCTATGATCTAATAAAAGCAGCTAGATATTACCAGAAATGCATTCCCCCACCTTCCCCAGTTTTGTGCAAAGGTAATATTGCAAGATTATAAATTGCAAGGACAAAATTTTCCGCCTCCAGAAAGAAAAAGGGGGAGCTGGAATAAAATAAATGCAGGGTTTACATAGATCCATCAAATCCTCCTGCTTTTGGCTTTAGAGGCTTTAGAGGTTCGTTCTTTTCTCTTTCTTTCTTTCTTTCTTTCTTTCTTTCTTTCTTTCTTTCTTTATTTCTTTCTGTCTTTCTTTCTTTCTTTCTTTCTTTCTTTCTTTCTTTATTTCTTTCTTTCTTTTTCTTTCTCTTTTCCTTTCTTTCTTTCTTTCTTTCTTTCTTTCTTTCTTTCTTTCTTTCTTTCTTTCTTTCTTTCTCTCTTTCTCTCTTTCTCTCTTTCTTTTTCTCTCTTTCTTTCTTTCTCTCTTTCTTTCTCTCTTTTTTTCTCTCTTTCTTTCTTCCCCTTTTTTTTTTTATCTCTAGGGCTATTTCTGTAGGAAAAAAAAAGGGGGCAGAAAATACACCAATACACCAATATGCAGGGGACATAGTTCTGGCATTTCAAAAATTGGTTTTGATGTATTGCTCTGGACTATTTTGAAACAGTATCAGTCCTTATCTCACGAAATATTGTACAGCTCTGCCACCTGAAATCTCTAGAGGAGTGCCCATGTTGCCCATTAATTCACTCCGACAGAATTAGCCTAGGCAATATTGTCTGACTTTGGCCAATGACGCCAACAAAATCTTAGGTGGAGAGTGGACAGTGAGCACAGAAGTCCATTAACGATAATATCTTTCCAAGCATTGAAGAGACCGTTAGTGTTTGTGCTTATTTTTAGCATATTCGAAAAGGACTGAATGAATCCACTCTCAGCCCCGTAAATACCTCCCTGTCCATTTTCAGGTATTTATTTTGCATCGGGATTTTGTTCCAGCCTTGAGGTCACTGTGCCACCAGCCATCCAGGAGCATAGATAAAGTTTCATGCACACTTGAACCCAAAGCTCTCACTGATCCTTTTCAGACCTGTTACATACAGTAGTTATAGCTCCTTCTCCAATGGAAGTGATCAAAGGAGGTGTCCATCCTGTCCACCATTAGGCTTCTGAAGTATCACCATTCATTCAACTCATTGCCCTACTCTCTCGTTACCGTCAGTCAAGAGAAATTGGGCCGTGATCCATCTCATTCTAAGACAGATGGCTACTTCAGGGCAGATGCCTCACACTCTGGAAGTGACTATTTCTCTTCACTGGCTATAAAGGGAGGTGAAGCTGAGCTCAGATGGTGGTTGCTGTTGGCTGCCATGAGTCTCACCCTCACCGACAGCTCCTGGAGATGAACCTTGGCCATGTGCTCTTATCCCACCCAAGTGAACAGACTGGTGCCTGGCCTTGCGGAAGATGAGTGCATGGAAGGAAAAACCTGAATTATTCTTCAGCAGTAAATCTATTCCCTAAAAATAGTTTTTAGCAAGTAGCTGGGAGAGATTTTCTTGGAGGGTCTGTGAAGAGTCAAAGCAGCATGGAAACTTATGCGTCTTTGGGGGGAAAAGAAATTCCTGGCTTTCTAAAGGGATATTAATGACTAGCAGATGGTTAAGAGACTGGGAAAAATGGATATTTTGAGGATGCCATAAAATGGAACAGGCTACATCAGGCTATCCATTGAATTAAAATATTAGGTATTCCTTTTCTTGGTGAATGGCATTCACCAGCATCGATCTGTTCAGGCCAAGACAAGCAGGTTTATATCCCTGCCCCAGTCAAGCCCCTGGCTGCCACTCATGTGGGTCTTTACTGGTCAGGTCAGTGGGCCCATTTCTCCCACCACCACACTCTCGCAGGTGATTTTTCACAGAAATGCAATGAGAAGTATGTTTTTCATCACTTTTGGCCCTTTATGCGCTCATTCCGCATCCCTCTGTGTGTTGGCTAATGTGAGAATGGTAGATACCACCTGTTTCCAAACCTGGGATGAAAGTCTGGGGATTTTTTCATTTTTCCATGAGCCAGTTTGGTTATTGCTATTGTCACATACACCAATAGTTATCAACAGCCAAATGCATAGCACAGCTTCTCTGGGTGGCAAGTCCTAGCAACAACAGCCTGCTCTTTATTGTGTCAAACGCACTCAGTTTTATTTCAATTGACAGATGTCTGGATATTTGGCAGAAAAACGTGAATTGTATTCCCATGGATGCACAATTGTGTTGAAATATATGTTCGTCAAAAATCTAGTTACCTTCACATAAATGCAAACGTCTCCATCTTTCGTGATGAACAGCAGCTCGTCACAGCCTCATCTGAATTAAGTCCATTCATTTCCCAGACTCGGGGAGAAAAAAAAAAGAAAGAGGAAAAAAAAAAAAGTCCAGAATCATGTCCAAAGCTCAGGGAGGCCAATTGCTGACTAGCAAACATCTGTCCCGTACCCACGCAAACCCCGCCAGGGAAGTGCAGTCTTCCGAAGTTTTGGAAAGGAGGAAGGCAGCGCTGCTGGATCCCCGGCTGGAAGCGGTCCATGCTGTACACATGGCTTGGACGCGGAGAGCTGCAGGAATGCCACCGCAGCTTAACACCAACCAGCAGCTCGTGTTTTCATCCATTTTCTGTGCACACACTGCAGGGTTTATAAATCTCCACTTTACATCCCGAATATTCCTGGAAAACAGATTGCTTCTGACAAGGGTTTCTTTTTTTATTATTTTATTTTTGAAATATAGATTTTTTTAATACAACAGGCTTCCATTGTGTTATATATTGCAGATGACAAACTTCCCAGCTGGTAATTTCCAATCATTTATAACACTGTCGTGAGAGTCCATATTTTTATATCATACCATATATCTGAAATACGCTGGAAAATATAAAATTATATGAAACTGATAATAAATACATCTCAACAGACAGACACACGCATGAGAAAACTTTCAGATTTTCTTCTCTGCTGTATTATGTCTTTTATCTATTCTCCACATATCACTCTCAGAGGCCCTTGCTGGGAGTTTGCCACTGGGAAGCCAGCAAAAGTGAACAGCCTGTGCCGAACAGCCTCTGTTAGGTTACAGAAGCTATTTGGTCTTCAGCTCAGAAAATCTCAGGCTTTCATGAAGCAAGTCACAAAAAAAAAACACCTCTGATCTTCAGCTGACATTGTCCAGGAAAGAGTAATAGACCCAACACGCCCTGGTTAGAGGGGCAGCAAGGATTGGAGCACAAGGTGATATTGGAGCACCTCTAGCAGCTGGGGTAAATTAACCGTGCCCTTGTGGACAAGATTTGTGACCCACTGATGAGCCCATGGCCAGGCTATGCATCTTCCGAAGGTAATCTTGTTCTCTAAAAGTGGCATCATTAGATGGCCATATCTACCCGCTCTTAAAAAAAATATTGCAACCAAGCTGGGCTGAACAGCAAGTTCGCTAGCGAGGTACGTGCTTGGAGAAAGAAAAGGGAGAAGCATCTTGCTGAGAGCTGTTTATAGCCAAGTCATGTTGCATCCATCTCCCCCATGATCTCCTAGGCCCTCACAGACAATAAGGATCGTGTCCTTAAGGTAAGGGAAGCCTTAATATTCCCATAGGAAAATGAAACACTGAGATCAAGTAACTGGACCAAGAAAATCTGTGTCAGAGCATGGCAACGGAACACCAAGTTCTTGCAATTTCACACACTGACTACAAAAACTTCCACCCCTAAAAATAAGAGGGGGTCAGGTGAGAGATCGACCTCCTCCTGAACAGCCTGGGAGAGGCAGCACAGTCCCAGGATCTCACTGCATCTCCAGTTTTAAGGGCCACTTGCCCATGGCAGAGATTTGGATATACAAGGGGGTGAATCCATCTATCAGACACACCAAAGTGATCCTTACCATCAGTTCAGCAGGTTGTTGTCCCCTTTGCAAACTGGCCATGGTCAGGTATCACCAACAGCTGAACATCACAGAAATGGCAGCCCAATGAATGGATGAAATTCGCAAGTGAAAACCTGGGGGGTTCCCTCCACTGCCAACCTGCCACCCAAGTGGGAATCATCCCCCATCACTAGAGGTTCAGCAGCCCAAGTTTAGCTCTTCACCAGGTTGTCCCCATTGCAAAAGGCGCCAGGACAGCTGGAAACAAACCCTGTGTGACCCATCAGAGATGCTCAGGTTTAGAGGCATGGCATTCACAGCAGAATATACCGGCATCACCACGGGGCGCCCGCTGGTCCCCGACATCCAGCCCTTGTTTCTTCCACCTGCTGCCATCCCATCCATGAAAATGTCCTAGCTGAGTTTCTTCCCCTCACATTTTTTCTCGGCTTTTTGGATGCTGTAAAGCATTCGCAGCAGGAGCCACCAGTCTCTGCTTGGGGTGGGAAATATTTCCAGATGCTCTTGGAAGCACCTTTTATTCACAGCATGCTCCTTGTTACAGTCAAACAGGGAGCAGAGAAAAGCACCTCCCTTCCATGACTGTTTTTGTGGGATGGAAAAACTATTCAGACTCCAGGGCGGAGAGAAAATCTACCAGAGCTTCACTGTTTTCTTGGATTTTACCCTTTTCCATCTGCTCGAATTCCTCTGCCATCAGTTATCACTGCCTTGTCCTCTTCTGCTTCCAAGGGTGAAAATAATAATGTTTAAGTATGAAGTGCCAAAAAGACACTGTGGTGTGTGTCTTGGTTTAATTCCACCCTGAAATACCTGAAACAGAAGGTGGGCGTTCTATAATCCTGTATTATGCATTTACAAAGAGAAGCACGCAGCAAGATCTTCCAGTCACTGGAAAACTGTAGAGGTCTTTGTGTGAGCAACCTGACACACGCCAATGGGACCACAGCACAGGATTTGGTCCACCAGGAGATCACAAGTCAGGTACCCAAAACTAGAAATACCCCAAACAAGTTTGGAAAATCCTGGCTCTAGTTAGATTTGGTGCTTTATTTGAGTTGACTCAAAATATGCCTTCAAACTACTTAAGCAATCATTTCATAGAATCATAGAATGGTTTGGGTTGGAAGGGTCCTTCCATCAGAAAGGCCATCTAGTCCAACCTCCCCTGCAATGAGTGGGGACATCTTCAACTAGATCAGGTTGCTCAGATTTCTGCATTTTGTGCTGAGAAGGAGAGATACCAGGGATGCAGAAGCCACTTTGGGTGGCTTTTCTAAAGCAGGCAACTTTTATTCCCATTTTATGGCACTAGCTTAGGGCTCAGAAAGGGTTTCCAGCAGCCGCTGATGGTGGGCAGCTGCAGGAGCAGGAGGTGCCATCAGGCACTGCAGCGTGCATGGGACACAACACCCCATTAGCAGCATGTGACCACATTAAGGAGTAAAACATCAAGTTTTTACCTAAATTACTGCCTAATTTACAGGTCAAACCCATCTGCACAGCAATCCGAGATAATTTAGGACAGGACTGGGTTGCTCAGGAGGTTTTTCCTTTTTTTTTTTTTTACAACAGATACTACATAGGTCAAATCCTGAACTGGAGGTGCCATTGGCACTTCCAGGATTAACCATGGCAGCCAGAACCTGCCGAGCTCCTTGCAGCCCTCCATGTGCCAGTGGCGTGAACTAACTGTTTAAGGAGCAGCAGCCTGGGACCGGGATGGTTCAGAGGTAACAACATGGGTACCGGATCCTTAATCCCAAACCTGTGATGTGTGGGGATTTTTCTCCAGCTCCTGCTTCTGGAGTCACACTGTCAAGTGGGCATCACAACTTGGAGATGTTGGGGGGGTGGGGGGAAGAATTTCCTAACCTTGGGGGAGAATTAAACACACTCTAAGGATGTTGGGACAAGATTTTAGACCCACATACACACACAAGCCAATAATGTTTGTGATTTCCAAGCCAGCCTACATGACTGGAGACGGCAGGGTCACAATTGCTTCCATGAAAACCCAGCGCTGCATCTACTCCTTCCCTGGAAAAAGGCCTCCTCGTACCCTTTCTACTTAATTCATTATCCCATGAAGTTCAGCCACATTCTTTCCCTGAACAGTTGTCATGAGCACCCACGGGATTTTGGAGGTTGACTCATAATAATTTTCCATACAGCTTAAACCCAAACCACTCGGGCTTTTCCAAAAAAATACCATCATGAATCTTGTGCCTTCACTGTGATGCAGTTAAGGATGGAAGTATGTTCCTATAAGACTTTATAGTTTGTAAATAAAGCAGACGTTATGGTTGCGGGAGCATGTTAATATAAAATAAACCATATATGTTAATATAAGGCATTTTTCAAGCATTGGAACAGGCTGCCCAGGGAAGTGGTTGAGGCACCATCCCTGGAGGTATTTAAAAGATGGGTAGATGTAGTACTTAGCAATATGGTTTAGTGATGGTTTTGGTCACAGTTAGGTTGATGGTTGGACTAGATGATCTGAAAGGTCCCTTCCAAGCTAGAAAATTCTATGATTCTATGATAAAATAAATCATATAATATTACTATTGTTTTGTAGTTGGCACACAGTGAAAAAGTCCAGTTCTAAGACAAGTGCAGGTGATCATGGTAATACCTACACAGATGCAGCCCCTGGGCCAAATCCCAGACTCAACTCCGCTGGTAGCAAGCCAAGGCAACTTAATGAATTTGATTGAATTTACTGTATGTAACAGAAAAAATGCCCCACCAAATCTTTTTTAAACATATGTGCATGTGTATGTGTATGTGCATTTTAGATGGCTTGATAAATCCACAGCTATCTGGATTTGGAACTAATCTTACCCTGTGTGTAACCAACATGCTGGAAATATTACTTTATGGGCAGCAAGAATAATTCTTCTTAGTCGTAAATTAAAGCTCTTTAGGAGGGAAAGATGCATCATGGAATTTTTTTGATTCCTCTTACCAGAAAGTCTTACATGCATGGCCACATTAAAAGAGGTTTTCAAATAAAAACTGAAAATAGTTTCAGAAAATAAGGCAGCAGAAAGCACATGGGGCTTGGTTTGATACTAAGGAAATATAGGCTGAAGGAGAATATTACCAGCTGTGATTCATCTGATGCAAGAGACTTTGCTTTCAAAAATAAGCTCAGTACGGCGGAAGGGTCAAAATCGTACCTCGGATTTAGGATTATGTTATCTGCCGTTCTGCAACATGGTGGCAGAGAGAAAAGTCTTGCTGATAGTGCTGATAACAGGAATTGGAGACTGAGGATTAAGCAACAGCACAGATAGCAACCAGCTTTCTTCTGTTAGCCTTTCATAGATTGCAAAAAAAAAAAAGGGTGCCTGGCCACGTGAAGCAGACATAAGCTCTGTGCCCCGTTGACGAGGTGCTGGGTAGGAGGCAGATAACTACCAAAAAGGTTGCATTATTATTTAAACTGAGGGCTAAGGAATGGCTGAGGGCTTCTAAGAGGGGTATGGGTTGAAGGAAAGTTTCAAAAGCCCAGGAAACACAGATCTGAAGAAGAGGACAAAGACCTGCCCCAACCCTCTCAGCCTAGGCTGTCCAAGAGGTCCCTCTCAAATCAAGGGCACACCTCAACAGGCCTCATTGTGAGATAAGGCCTGAGTTGCGTTGAAGACCTGGAGGTCGTGGGCAGATTTATGACTGTTGGAGTTACCTCCTCCAGCTGCTCACCTCTGCCTGCCTGACAGGACGGCAGAGCCGCCGGGGGTCCATCTGCCCAACCAAGGGCTGTTGATAGCACAGGTTTTCACGGCAAAGCCAAACGGGTGGCGTCTGCTCCAGTTTAGGAGCTGGCCCTCGCGTGGCTCAGCCATCTCTATGCATGCAGTGCCATCTTCCCTCACGCACCAGAGCCCTCAGATATAAACCATGTCCCTCTTTGAGGACCCACAGGCTCGAAATCTGCTCTGAATCAGGCTATTTTCCAGGCATTTGTCCATGGAGCAGAGGGAGTGCAGAGGAAAGGCTCCACTCTGCAGTTTGGCACAATTTAGCCCAAGCAGCTCTTTCAAACTCAGGAGATAGGCAGACCAGACAAGCAACGGAAAGAATTTTGCAAGGAAACAATATCCAAAAATTCAGAATTCACTTAACTGCGCACAACCAGTAAAGAATATGCTGCAAGCTAGCAGTACAACAAGCAAGCATTACCCTGCTTTGAGCGTCAGGGGCTGGACAGATGACGTCCAGAGGTCCCTTTCCACCTCAATTACTCTACGAATTAGGGTTATAATAATGCTTTGCCTTTCCAAAGGCTCCTTTCACCAATAAACCAGCCTTACATTTCTTTCCAAATGCTAAGCTGCACCACACCCCGTCGGTATCATTTTGTGCACTTTAAGAACCAGAGGAAGAACTTAAGGCTCTGTTGGGCTGAAGCAACAAACCCAAATCACACAAGTGAGCGACACAGACACAGTGGAAGAGCTCAGCTCTTGTGACACCCAACCCCATGCCATAACCTCACTCGTTAAACGCCCCTCCCTCCCCAGCTGCAATCCCAGGCGCCACTGTGCATTGCGGGTGCAATGTGCTCCTGGATTTCTGAGCTTGCTCTTCTCACAGACAGCCAAAAAATCCCAGCCAGACCCCGTGATGGGAGACAGATGCGGAGCCACTCCCAACATCCTGCTCTGCCTCACGCGCTGTCTACCACATCACCACCTAAATTGGTTCCAGCATCATCCTCGCCGCTGATGAGGTGCAAAGCAGACTCAACACAGCCAGATCTCCCCGTGCCAGCTGGAAGAGGTGAGCTTTGGTGTTGAGCGACATGCTCGATTCAAATGGGTGCCATCAGTTAAATCTAATGCCAGAAGTCCAAAATACCTCTTTACGACACGGAATCATTTGGGCCTTGAATTTATCCTCAATGCTGCATAACATTACCCATTGCCTTTACAGCAGTAGATTGGAATTTCCAGGTTGAGCAAGAAATTGCTTGAACAGATGCCAACACATCCCAGAGTAACTGGGTAAGAAAGCTGATGTCCGTCCACCCTGTTTGCTGCATGCCAGGTGTCAATCCACGTACTGTCTGCTCTGCTGCACCAGGGCCAACAGGAAGGTGTGTGCTGGCCATCAGAAACAAACAAAAAAAAATTACGAGTTTGGGGCACACGTTCAAAAACTCAAGTGGGAGAAAGAAGGCTGTGGGCTCTTCTTCCGAGGAAAAGCAACAGGAGGTACTTTGGAACTGATGCGAGTTGGTGAACAGGGCTGGCACTGGCTCCTGGATTAATGGTGGGATGGCAGGGAGGCAGTAGGTGAAGGTCTGCTCCAAATGAGGAACATCACATGCAGAGATAGATAGGAAACAGGCACAGGAGACAGCAGGGAACCAGAGAGGCAGATTTTGGCTGCTTGCAATGGGGCTGCAATGCAGAGGAGGGGCTGGGCCAGAGCCAGGACTCTCTGCAACCTTTGGTACCCAGGGTAAATAAGGTTGACAACCTCCCCATCTAAGCTGTGCGACAGGGTTGAAGGCCCATTGGGAAATCATGGGATTTTCTAATTCTTCTGGCACGGAACTGCAGCAGGAGGAAGCTGAGCTGCAAGAAGACACCATCGTCCAGTGAGGTGCTCAGCCCCGAGAGGAGTCAGGGGTGGTGTGCTAAGAACCGTGGTGGCACTCTGCACATCCAGCCACCAGGCACAGGACCTTATGGAAGAGCACGTCTGACGTTGAGATCAGCCAACAGGAATTTGCATGCCTTAAGAGCAGTCTGCAGAAGGTGCAGTGCCTGCACTGGACTGAACACCTGGATGAAGTTGGATGAAGTTTTCCAAGAGGAGGTGGTAGAAAAGCATAGAGTACACACGATGTGATTTTAGTGCTGTTTGTAAGGACTTGGCCACCTGCGTGGAGGCTGGATTTCTGTTCCAGTCCAGTCCCATGTGTCCATCTGTTTTCTCTGAACTGATTAGTTCATTATCTGCTCAAGCATCAGCTACTTCAGCTGCTGCACCCAGCTGTGCTGGGTGAAAGCTTGTATACCTTCCAAAATGGGGCTTGGCCGATCAGGACTATGACGAGACAGAAAGGGATTTACAATTAGTTAAGCGCACATGTCTGTTCTGGGGTGCTCAGGAAGAGGACAATGGTGTAAGTGACTTTGGAGCTCTGTGCTGAGAGCCAGTACGTACCCCTGTACTGTTTCTTCTGTGCCATCCTCGCGGCTGGAAAACCATAAAGTGGTACCCGTGGCTTAGCCGGATGTCAATGCAGAACAAAGCAAATGCCCACACGCCTACTTATTTATCGTGTTATCTGAATTTCTGAAAACACACACACCCTTCCCCCACAAGCAATAATGCAAGGCACGGATTATCTATAAGCCACTGACAGCTATTGATCCATGAGGCTATCAACAAACCAGAACGATACACATGTCTTGTTCAATGTGCAAACACTTGCCCATGATAGCATTGGCAGCAAGAAGACCCAGATAAATTTTGGGAATAACACAGTACTCTAAATAAGACAACACAGTACTTACTCTTTCTATACATCCTGAAACTGAATTACTGAGGAACAAGGTATTTTCTCTGGAAATTTCTCGCTGTTATAATTCATGGATAAAGAAAAAAAGAAGCCTGCCGTTTGAGAGCAATAATGGCCAAATCTTTTCCTCTGAGGTGTCCCTAGATAGAGTCCTCCAGAGCATCAGGAGAGCTGTTCTGCTGCTAAGCAATAGGCAGACTCCCAGAGAGCCGATGATTTTACCAAATAGATGAGTGCCAAAGGTAAAATATGGGCAAATGTAGCAGTAGATTTCTTCTCCTCCACTTTTTTTCCACCCACGGGACGTTCATTCAGATTTGACAGTCAGAAGGTGGTTGCTTCAGATTTTCATCCACGTCCGCAGGCAAATGGAAACAGAAATCCAATGTATTCATTCCCATGCCACTAACACCTAGACCTAAGGAGAGCTTCTCCGCTTGCTGGGACTGAGATGTCTCTTTGCGTGCCAAAGTTCAAAATTAGAAGGCAGCCTTGCCAGCTTGCTTGGAGCTGGCATGCTCCAAGGAAGCTTTTAAGTCTTTATGTTGGGTTAGGTTTTCCTTCCCTTGCCAGCCGATATTTTTTACAGACAGACACAGCCTTGTGCGTGAAGAATGAACTATGGTGGGAGAGCAACAAAACAAGCTGACTGTGAGTGTGCATTCACACATGCTTCTGTGTGTCTCCTTTGCAGCCACCTCACACGCCAAGGAAGAAGGCTTTAATCCAGGGGATAAAGCATGGTCACAATCCATAGAAGTCCATATTCATGAGTGGCACAGATGAAGGTTTTGTAGCCACTTTAACTCGGCACTTTTCCCTTCCAAAGTGCAGGAGGAATGCAACTTTCCAGAGAGCACTACGAAATCAATATTCTTCTAGAGCCGCATCACAGAAAACTCACACTCCATGAATATAAAATGTCCACGAGGAGTATAAAATATTCCTTGAGCATAAGATCAGGTACAGGGCTGAGCATCAGAGCTTCCATCAGTACCTTTGGAAAATGGGATCTTTCCAGAGTCCTTTGGGAAGTGAAGGCTTTTTTTTTTTATTCCATGCAAGCCATGACATATCTATTTGTGTAATTCAGAGAAGAGCCAGCTCTTTGGGACATCACTTCCAACAAGTGGGTAGTCCACAGGCTTAAGCTGAAGCTGGTGGCTGTGCTGTGAGTCCTTCATGACAGTGCAAGCCACATCTCCCCGCTTCCTCTGCTGCTCGGCTTATAGAGTCATTGCAATGCAAGAGCTCCATTTTCTTGAGATCAGCTAATATTTTTTGATCAAGTTCAGAATCCACCTGAAACATGAAAATTAGTCTCTTTCTTGACACTTTCTTCAAGTTAAAGTTTCCTTTTGCATGGTGGCTTAAATGCTCAAGAATGGTACCAGTGTGAAATAAACGCTAAGCCTGATTCCTCACTCTTGATGCCCACAGAGTTTGGCTCTACCTTAACCATGGATGTGGTACACATACGTTACTGTTGGACAGACAGTGTGGACACGAGAGAAAAAGAGGACACCTTCTAAGGGCCTAAACCAGAACTGCTATTGAAATAGCAAACCAGTCAATGCTACTTCATGTTGTTTTTCAGTGCTGTGCTATACCCATCAGAAAGTTGGTTCGTTGGCTGTCATCAGTTGAGAAGGAAATCCATCACCCATTTTTGGTCATGTGGCTTCCCTTTGTATGAGGCAAAAGTTCATTATAAAAGAAAGCATCTTATCAGGAAGTCAAAAACAGTTCATCATGATCTCAGAGGTTGTGCATTTACTGTCCACCTGTAAAAAACTCAAGTGCACAAGGCAACCATCAAATCCTTCCTGAACCAGGACAGAAATTTCCACAGGGTAACCTGTGGGTAACTGTAGGAATGTGTCTGAGAGAAAATGGTCACGTGAGCCAGCCTCCCTACTATGAGAGATTAGATTAAGAGCAAAACAGGTGGTAGAAGATGGAATTAGTACATGGGAAAAACGGGGACTGAGAAGGTAGAAAACATGTTGTGCTAATGACTAAGTAATTTACTATGTGAATTCTTGTAACCAATCTGATCTGTGAATGAACTGCATGGACAGTGCGTGAACAGAGACTGTAAGCCAATCATATAGCTGCCGCTAGCGCGTGCTCTTATTGCCTGTCTATATATACTCTGTGAAAACTTGAATAAAGGGAGAACGATCATACTCATATTGAGATTCCATCGTTACTCCGGGTCCGTCTCCCACTCCGACGTCCTCCGACATCTGGTAGCAGAGGATGGTTCAGCGCGACTGAGTTCTCCGAGACTGCGGTAAGCAGCTAGAGGAGGGGAGTGGGAAACTTCGGCTGGGAGACGTGCTGCTTGGGCGCATCAGCGGGAGCAGACAACGGCGTGAGGTCGCTCCTCACCTCCCAGGCGCAGCTATGGAAACAGAAGCTGCGGCCACGCTACTCGCTGGGATCCTCTCTAAGAGAGGGATTGAAACACCAGCGAAACTGTTGCTCAAACTGATTAAGCCGGGGCAGGAGATGGGACAAAAAGTAACAAAAGAAGAAGGGACAATATTAAGACTTCTCCTGCATATCCTCTCCAAGAGAGGGGTGAAATACGATGAGCGTATGCTCCGAAGGTGGTTAACCTGGTGCAGAGAGAACGGATTCGCACCAGAGCCCCAGACAGCTTTTAAATCAGAAATATGGGAGGCTGCTGGGAATAAACTGTGGGAAATGATAAGTAAAGGAGACAAAGAGGCATCACCGTTAGCGACGACATGGTGGTTGGTGTTATCGACCTTACAAGATATGAACGCGGAGCGAGCCACAGCAGCCGGGGCTTTTGCAGCATTACAACCCACGGGAGGGGGATTGAACAGGCCAGGTCCGAAGGTCTGGGACAATCCCCTGCTGATCCCCTCTGCTCCATCTGAGGCCGATGGAGGAGGCAGAATGTCAGCAGAGAAGGACAGAGCCGGAGCTGTTTGGTCCTGACATTGCCCGCCTCGCCCCCTCCCCTCCCCAGTCGTCTCCCTGAGATGGAAGTGCTGGTTTTGTATGTCTGCTGTGTAAGTGTGTGTGGGCGCCGGCTTATACCTGCTGATCAGCATGTGTGCTACTGTTTGCTTTTTGTTGTGTGCAGTGTCGTTAGGTGACTCCACTGGAGCAGGTGTTCTGCCCGGTGTGGTGCTGTTCTCGTATGCACCTAGGGCTGACACTCCGTCAAGTGAAGAAGTTTGTATACACACAGTGTTTAGACGTAAGGCGAGCGCACTCCAGGTAGATACACCAGGATGGGCTGTAGAACCGATGGAAGTCCTGAAATATCGGGGGAGTTTTCACGAGCCGACACGTTTACACTCTCGGGAACGGCTCGCCCGTGCAGGGCGTATCGCTGGTTGTTTGTTGTTTGTCTATAAGGTCATGGTTGATTGGGAAAAGGAGTTGAGACAAAGTCTATAGGATGCTCTGTAGGAAAATGAGAAACTTAAGGAAAAATGAGAAACTGAGCTCTTGTTGCAAAGGCAGACTTTTATGTCAGTCGTAAGTGATGGGTGAATAAAAAAAAAAAAAAAAAAAAAAAGAGAGAAAAAAAAGAAAAAAAAAGAAAAAAAAAAAAAGAAAAAAAAAAAGAAAAAAGAGGGAAAAAAAAAAAAAAAAAAAAAGAAACCAAACAGGAACAATTAGATGGGAAATGTGCCACGTTAGCACAAGAGTATGCCATAAGCATTACGAGAAAGCATCAGAAAAAGAGAAATAGGACACCTGATTCAAAGCAGTACCATAGAGATATGTTTTTGGGTTTTTTCCTATATGTGTCTATGTTATTGCATGCCTTAGTAGATTGCTCTGTGTTATACCCTGCGAGACTAAAATGAACCCCAGCAGAAGCGGTCTCTTGAACAAGGGGGTGGAATATGGGAAAGCAATGGAAGATCGGCGAGGAGGACTGTAAATATACTCAAGGGACTCGCACCTGGGTGCTGGAAAACACATATATCACCCCAATTGTTATTCAGTCTCGGGTGCTGGCAAGAAAAACATTTGGATGACATAAGCCTGTAATGGACTCACAGACACCTTATCTAGCTGTTTGAGAATCTTGGCCTGTTGTGGAAGAAGATCAAAGCACAGTACCAGCAAGAACAGGGAGTCCGCATGCTCTCTTGCTAACAAGGACTCTTTTGCTGCCAAGGATAAGTTTAACAATGCTACTAGTACCGCTATTTCTGAGTTATTGCTAGATGTAGATAGTATTCGATATGCTATGTTGCAAAACAGAACTGCTACTGATTTTTTGCTTTCAGCTCACAGACATGGTTGTCAAGATTTTAAAGGACTGTATTGTGTGAATCTAAGTGACCACTCCAAATCCATCCATGCCCAGTTGCAGGAACTGCACCGACCGAACCAGCAACTTGTGGAGACCACTGGGTGAAATCTCTTTGCTGGATGGACTTGGGGATGGGGTTGGTTGAAGCAAATTGTACTCATCGCCTGTGTGGAAGGAATTTGTCTGTTATGTTTAGTATGCTGTTTGCTGTGTTTAATAAGTACTATACGATTAGTTGTAAATGCTGCTTTGCATCGTACCCTTGAACAAGTTGTAGAATATGTTGCTCTAAAAACTATGTGTGTATCCATGAGAACCCGACCTTCACAGAAGAAGATAACAAGAAGGGATTACAACAATGTAGTCACGTATCAGACAGCTGCTGTTAGCAAAGCTGGATCATGAGTTTGGTGAGACTCGCTGCATACACTGGCCACGTGTGCAGCAACTCTAGCCTGTACTTTTCTACTCGATCCAGTGCAGGAGAGTCTGGTGGGACTCGCTGCGTGCGCTGGCCATGCATGCAGCGACTCTAGCCTGTACTTCTCCAGTCAATCCAGTGCAGGATATAAGGAGGCTGTCTCAGGTCAGAGAGGGGGAGAGAGACATGAGCACACTTTGAAGGTACAGGGGATGCCCTGAAGCACTGTGTCTGCCCCCGCCCCCCCCCCCCCAAGTTCTATGTTCATTAACCCCAACAGCTCTGAAGGCATTACAATATGTTGCAAGATAAGATATAGTCTACTACTGCTGCAAGACGCATTGAACACCTTCCTACAAGAATTTCAACTTTATGCCCTGATAGGACAGTGGGATGATGCACTGGCAAAGAGCCTGACTGCGTTAGAGTGGGTATTTTTGCCACATACCTTTTCAAAACCAGTAACTATGATGATCGAAATGTTACCACGATTGTTTTTCCAGGGTCACTCGTGCTGTCAGCAACCGCAATGTATTTGAAATATTACAAAAGGATTTCTCGTGGGTAAATCCAAAGAAATTGGCTTTCTGGGCTAAATTTAGGAATCTGGGTATTTATTGCCTTAACAGGGTTCTTTTTGATTCTGTTTTTAATTGTGTTTAGTATATAACTTGCTAAGAGTGTCACAACAAGGATAACATGTCCAAATTAAAAGCGGTCAAAAATGGTTTCGATGATTGGTCAAACTCATGGGGTATAACGGGATGGTTATCAGACTTACTAAAGCAAGGGTTCATGCTACTGTTGATTATATTATTATTGATTATGGTAGCCTCATGTGTTCTCCGCAAAGTGACTGACATGATAGAAAATGCCATGCATAAGGTCTGGCTGGCTCAAGAAGAAAAAGGGGGGATTGTAGGAATGTGTCTGAGAGAAAATGGTCACGTGAGCCAGCCTCCCTACTATGAGAGATTAGAGTAAGAGCAAAACAGGTGGTAGAAGATGGAATTAGTACATGGGAAAAACGGGGACTGAGAAGGTAGAAAACATGTTGTGCTAATGACTAAGTAATTTACTATGTGAATTCTTGTAACCAATCTGATCTGTGAATGAACTGCATGGACAGTGCGTGAACAGAGACTGTAAGCCAATCATATAGCTGCCGCTAGCGCGTGCTCTTATTGCCTGTCTATATATACTCTGTGAAAACTTGAATAAAGGGAGAACGATCATACTCATATTGAGATTCCATCGTTACTCCGGGTCCGTCTCCCACTCCGACGTCCTCCGACAGGTAACCACAGGGCTTATCACGTTCCCAACTTTGCACCCCCTTCTTTTGGTAAAGAAAGAAGTGTCAGCTCTTCAAAATGAAGGCATTGTGATAATGCTCCCATCTCACACTGATAACTCAGGAAAAGGAATCTAAAGAAACAGTTAATGAAATTTTGGCATATCTGAAGCCACAGCCAGTGGCGAGAAGATTTGAATTTTGTAATTTAGAGAATCTGACAGGAAGGCCATTAGGTCTTCTGTATTACTCAAGTTTCAGACCCAAACATCTCAAATCTGTATTGAGCTTCCTGCCCGACAGCACAGGTCTGGAAGGAGTGCCACTTGCTGGTGAAATTTCTGTTGCGTTCTCTTTGTTCGAAGTTATTAGCACGAATGAACAGCGATCTGTAGGGCTACTCAGACAGACTGTTGATATCTTTGCCTTCAGCAGCAATTTCTTCTGACTCTGAAAGAAATGCTGTACTTGATCCCCTTTGCTCAAGACTTCTGGGTAGGAAGAGCTCCTCCACAGTACGTGGGATATTTTCTTCCTACTAAATCTCTGTTTCACTTACCCCAAAATATTGCTGGGCTTTTCTAACTGGGATTTACTAAACTTTTTCATAAACAGCCTCTTTGGATTCTCTCCTCCTGTTTAGCTGCTTAGCTCCTACAGTCTTTGTATTTTTGATTTACCTGCAGATAAATTTGATATAATCTCTGCTGAGCTTTCATAGCTTTTCAGAAAGTGACACTGAATGTCTTGAGACACCCAGAAACACCCTTGTAAGCTCACACCATTGCAGAGTCCATCTCTTAAAAATAAGTGAGACACAGTAAAAGTTAAGTCTGTAAAAGCTTGCCGTCCTGAGCTGGAATTTTGCCTGAATGAGGGACTTTGTGTGATTCAGTAAATGGTCATTGATGACACCAAAGTCAGCCTGGAAAGTCCTCCTCCACTTCTAAATCTGTAATTGTACATCCCTAACAAATCCACCACCACCTCCTCACGTGAGAAGCACGCAGAGGACCAGACGGAGCTTAGCAACTGTATCATCTCCTGCTTGACCAGAGGAATGGATGAAAGTCAACAGAGAAAGAGGGACACAAAGGACCCAAATACCCATGTTCTTCGTGTGGCATCTAAACCAGTTCATTCCCCAGGGCAAAAAACCTTCCCCATCTGTAACGCTGCAGAAAAGAAAGCAGCCAAGGTGGTGTCGAGCTGCAACGGGAAGAGTGTGTAAATCAGGGGCAAGGAGAGGTTTTGCTTTGCAAAGGAATGTCTACATCTCACCTAGAGAACTGTATACGTGATTCGTGACCTTGTCCCAGATACTCTGCAATTACCCTGGAAGGACAGAGCTTTGGAGAATGACCCAAAGCGTTCAAAGCATTCAGAAATTCCTGGGTATTGGTATGAGGGAGAGTAAAGGAAATGGGAGTTTATTTTCACTGCAAGAGGCAGTTGGGAGGCAGTGATCTAATTGCCACCTTTGGAAATTATGAAAAGGCTTGAAATTCCTCCTGGCAAACCGCTGCATGCCGGGAAAACACTGCAAGGTAGAAATGTGTGATGGGATCACTGGTGTCGCTTTCACTGGAAGGATAATAAACATATGGACCATATTACCGAGGAGATCTAAGCACAGAAAAAAGAAAGGGAAAAAAAAGGAAAAAATAAAGGCATGAACAAGATCAAGAGGGAACAGGTGAAAAAACCCCACCATGTTGGGACACCAGTAGTTCTCCTTTCTCCAGGGGCGGGCCACACAGCCTTACATAAATGTTTTGCTCAGCCTTTCAAAGGCATTTCAGAGCTTTCCTGCCAGCTTGAATTTTAAGCATGATTTGCAACGGTGCTCCCCCCACCCGCACGTAAAGGAAGAAAAACTCTTGCCAGTGGGTTTTGCATTTTGTGCCAGATGAAAAGAGTGGCTCTTTACAGGCTGAGGCTGGAGCTGCCCAGAAGAAGATCTGAAGACCAGGTTAGACCCCGCTGACTCTGACTTAGCATTGAAAATTTGGCTCCAGAGATGAAAGGGTAGACAGCTCTTTAGATGTTTGCTTCACAAAGGAGAGCACCATCCAACACAACACACAGGATTACAGACAGCTCTCCGGGGGACCAAGCAGCCAAGAAGAGCTTATTCTGCATCAAGACACGTGGGAATTTGGAGAGCAGAGGACAGACGAGAAGAAAAGTAGCTGGTGGAGAAACACCTCCCCGTGAGCCTGCATCAACAGTGGAGTCTGGCACGGAGCTCCTGGGACCCTCCAGTTTGCAACTCCACTCAAGTGGGATCCCTGAGGAGACGAAGAGCTGGGACCAATGTCATGGGACGCATGTGAAATGCATCTCTCCAACAGCACCAGCGCCTGCTGCGGGGGACCGAGCCCCGCGCGGCTGACGGCTGGCTCGCCTCCAGAAACTGGTTGGCCAATTCAGAGCCTGCTAACAGCCTGCTGACATGGGAATAAGAAACTAATGAGGCCTTAACTCCTGTATAACTACAGGCCAGGGTTTGGCTCAGAGCACAGCTTGGAGCCTGGCCAGGCTACGTGGGAAATCACCGCCCGAGTGAGGAGGAGGAGGAGGAGGAGGAGGAGGAGGAGGAGGCGGAGGGTGGTAGTGGCCGCGTGGCACAGCGACACTGCTCCGTTTAACAGCGGAGAAGTCCTCATCGCCAGCTTCAGGCATCGGGGCATCACTGTCACCCCCTTGAGCATCTCTTTACTGTGCCTCCATTAAAACTGCAAGCCCAGTAGTGACATTTCATATGTTTTCTCTGCATTTCTCTCCATTCCTGTCAATTTACAGCATGGCAATGAAGCAGCAGCAATTTTTGTTTTGAAAGAGGCAAAGGAAAAGCAGTTACTGTAGAAAGACCAGCAAAGCCCCACTTTTGCACAGAAAGCAAAGCAAAAGGCCTGATTTTGTCCACGAAGCAGCGCTTGGCTTGTTCTGCTGAGTGCAAGGAAAGAGCCGGTGCGGTGTGACTGTAATCTGCTGTATCTTTACCATCAATCACATTTTAATGAGAGTAAATTGAAATTCCAGGCACACATTAATAATGAATGGATGAATTAACTCTGAGGAACCATCTGATGATGCTTTCATTGGGCTATGGTATCTACAGGCTAACATCACATGAGGTTACTTTCTGGACATGTATACGGAAAACTTTGAACTGAAACATTTGTACCAAGGCAAGGGACAAATCTGCGAAGGGACTTACATGCCTGCATTTCAGTTGAGCTGGAATTTCAGAAGTCCCAAAATCTCATAAGGTTTTTGAGAGTTGTCATGTGACCCCACCTGCAGTGCTGCATCCAGCTCTGGAGCCCCCAGCATAAGAAGGACATGGACCTGTTGGAGTGGGTCCAGAGGAGGCCACGAAGATGACTGGGAAGACATTCTTTACTGTGAGGGTGATGAGACATTGGAACAGTTTGCCCAGAGAAGTTGTGGATGCCCCATCTCTGGAGACATTCAAGGCCAGGCTTGATGACGCTCTGAGCAACCTGATCTGTTAAAGGTGTCCCTGCTTACTGCAGGGGGTTGGATTAGATGACCTTTAAAGGCCCCTTCCAACCCAACACATTCTATGATTCTACGATTCTGTGACCAGAGGGCTGGAGCACCTCTGCAGTGAGGACAGGCTGAGAGTTCAGCCTGGAGACGAGAAGGCTCCAGGGAGACCTTAGAGCCCCTTCCAGTACTTAAAGGGGGTCTACAGGAAAAATGGGAAGGGACTCCTTATCAGGGAGGGTATTGATAGGACGAGGGGTAATGGTTTTAAACTGAAAGAGGGGAGATTTAGATTGGATATCAGGAAGAAATTCTTTGCTGTGAGGGTGGTGAGATCCTGGAACAGGTTGCCCAGAGAAGCTGTGGCTGCCCCATCCCTGGAGGGGTTCAAGGCCAGGTTGGACGGGGCTTTGAGCAACCTGGTCTGGTGGGAGGTGTCCCTGCCCAGGGCAGGGAGTTGGAACTAGATGGTCTTTAAGGTCTCTTCTAACTCTAACAATTCTATGATTCTAAAATATGGTGGCTAACAAAACCCAGACCTACTTGCCCAGGCATCTCAGCATTCACAGGTACCAGAGTCATTGCCGTAAATGTTCCTTCAATGCCTCAATTTTCACCAGCAAGTTTCACCAGAGACATGTTGCTCCTTAGGTCACACTGTTCAGATTGTAGGTAATAGTATTTGCAATAGCATCCCAAAACGGGGCTTTCTTTTGCCTAAAAACTCAGAAAGGCCTGGTATGGCCAAGGTGGGGAGAGAAGTCCCAACCCAGCTGATGAAAAGAGACATTATTGGCTTTGCAAGATAGACGGATCTCCATAGTGTTCTCTTGGGTAGCAAGAGAGCTTCATTTTCAAAGAAAGCAATGCAGGGGATCTAATGTCTCCTTTCTGTTGTGAATGATGCCAGGCTCCAGGCAGTCAGAGCAGACACTGAGAGTTTGTTGTCAGGACAAGCATCAGAAATCCCCTAAAGCCCATCAGCTGCATTCCCTGTAAGTGCAACCCACCACTAACATGACTTAACATCCTGGTTTAACAAACCTTGGCTTCTCACTCTGGAGATTCCCAGCTCGTTTCCCACCACGGCAGACAAAATGGTGGCTGCTATAGCCGATAAAATCAGTTTAACCGGATCTGTAAGTATCACAGCATAGGCTGTTTTCTCCATTTGGCCAGGGGATGCTTGTCCACGTGAGGATTTTAGAAACATCTTCCTTTGCAAAGCTCAGGACGCATCTCCTGCTGGATTTAAGTGCTGGGATTTTCCAGTGCGGAGTTATTCAAGAGGTCTGTTAGGCAGCAAAAAAAGATTACTTAAAATCCTGGAGACTGGTGGCTTTGGTGGACTTTGGCCACACTTTAGTTCCTTAAGAGCTGGTTGGCCAAGGCAACCAAACAACATCTGCTACACCAAGCGGTTTACTTGAATTCATCTCTCCCTTCTCCCCAAGCCTGTTGACCATGTATCCCTCTAAACAGAGAGAAATGAACGTTATTGGGGGCTGAGAGAGGAGTCAGCTCTGATCTGTCTTACGCAAGTGTTGCACCTCCATGTTCCTACCAGTCCTCAGGCACCACTGCAGTGACGCTCCTCTCCCAACATGAGACCTCGCTCCATCACAACATGACTTCTTCACGCTTCGTTTGCCACTGCTCCTACCCAAGGTGCTCCCCAGAGCCGAGGTCCTTCCCTGTGTGCCCTCATCCCCTCCCCTCTCAGCAGGATGCCGTGCAGGAGACATCCCCACCTTGCAGATGGATTTCATACAAGCCTCCAAACCCACACATCCACACCCACACATCCACACCTTAGAGCAGCTCCAAAACCAGAGGCACGTAACACCCAATTTCTTACACCACGCTGCTGATTCTCTGCAACACCCTCCAATTTTACGGGCAAAACCTGCCTCCTGCTGAACGGACCGATCACTGCTGGTTCAAACGCATCGGTCAGAAACGGCTCTCTCCTCCGACCCACAGCACAGCTGGAACAAGGAGACACCAGACTGCTTCTCCAACTTATTTTCCCTTTATCATAAGCTTGCCTTTTGGGTCCCTCCACCCCCATCTAATATCCTCAATCCCTTCCTCCCCACCAGCTGTTTTTTTCCCCCAGCAGCCTGTCAACATGCCTCTTGAACTTATTTATAGTCTTATTTATAGCGCGGCTTCAGCCACCTCACTTGTTAACCTATTCCATATGTTTATTCCCCTTTGTGTGAAACAGCGCTGCGTGAGCTCTCCTTTATCCCTGGGGCCCTTTATTTTCAGATGGTGGCCACAGCTGCCCTGCCCCTCACATGAGACCTCTTTTTTTTTGCTCCAGCGAACAAAAGAGCAGCTCAGAAAGGGTCCAGGGTGATGAGAGAGACGTGCCAGCTCCGTACCAGCCCGTACAAAGATGGATACCCAGCAGAAAGCCGGCACATCATCCACAAGCTGCACAGCAGGTTTTGCTCCTAAGAGCATCCCAATGGGATGCACGTGGACTAGGTTGTCCTGTATCCAGAGGGACACAGAGACTGGGAAGTAGCTCTCACTGGGGATTTATCCTTGGATTTTCCTTCCCTGAGTCCCCAACACTGTTTTCAAACTCTGTTCTTAACTTTTCCCATCCTCTGGGGTAGACGTGATCCAACCTTCTAAACCACTTTGAAGCCACTGCTTATTTCTGGTGTCCCACAGCTGACCAGTGCCCCCAGCACACTTTCTCCCACCCCAAATCTCAGGAACCAGCTTGCCAAAAGCAGCCAGGTTTGGGTGGCATTTCCTACAGCTGCAGCTGCAAGTGCCTGAAACTCCAGGTCCATCCGAACTGAAAGATGAGCAACCTCCAGGCACCACCATCCAAACAGCCAGCAGCAATTCATGCAATAAGTCAGGCTATTATTTTAAGGAAGAAATTTTTTACACTGAGGGTGGTGAGACACTGTCACAGGTTGCCCAGAGAGGTGATAAATGCCCCATCCCTGGAAACGTTCAAGGCCAGGCTGGACAGGGCTTGGAGAAACCTGATGTAGTTGAAGATGTCCCTGCTCATTGCAGGGGCACTGGACTAGATGGCCTTTAAAGGTCCCTTCCAACCCAAACCATTCTATGATTCTGTGATTTGCCCAGCTCCCCATTTCACTTGTCAACAGAGATGGTGCCAAACCTCTCACGTTTCTTCTGCATGGTTGGGGGGGGTCGGTGGCTGTGTGGTAGGATTAAATTGCACACAGGGCCCCACTAAAAGGCCACTGTGGAGGCACACCTGCCTTCTCACCTTGTCTGCAAGCCCAGCTGCAGCCAGGCAGAGCTCTGCTCCACCGAGCAGCCCCTGATGTGCCATAAATGTGTGAAATAAGGGCTTTCCTGGGGTACCGTTGGTGATCGCAGCCAACAGTGCAAGCCCAAGGTGCAACACCAGAGGCACAACAGGTCCGCGTTCAGCACCGGGGCAGCTTTAGAGCCAAGCAAGCCAATGCAGCGTTGGGTGTCTCCTTATTGACTTCTGCTCTTCATGCTCAGTTCTTTCCTCTCCCCGGCTAGCAGCAATAACTTATCCTGGAAAACCCCAGCCAGACCCTGCCAGCACCTGCTTTCCTTCTTAGCAGCTTTTTCCAGCCCTCTGCACGGGGCACTTTGGTTTTCCTCCTCCTGACTCACAAGGAATATGTCGGTGGGACTTTTCCTAGCACCTCCTGGGCATTTGCATTCCTCATGCCCTAAAGCCGCCCTGTTGCAAGCCCCAGCACCTCACAGCCAGCCTCTCCTCCCGCAAACGCTCCAGCAGCTGCTCTCTTTTTCTTTATCATTCCAGCTTTTGTTCCCTTCAATGCACAACTGTGAAACATCCTGCGCTTTTCCAGCCTCGTAGCATCCCTTCCCCACCGATTTCAGAGGCCCTCAGAGCGGGCTGTGAGCAATCCCCTGCTTCTCTTCTCTCATTTTCCAAAGAGAAAGGCTTTCGATAGTGAACTCCATAACCGTGGTGTTTCTTACACAAAGTGAACCAACAAACAACTCCTGCCCGCCCCACCCCCCCCCCCCGAAAAAATAAACAATAAAAGTCTTTTTTGCCGGCCAGAAGGCATCAAAACAGGCACAGGTTCCCTCTGCTTTTTTCTTCGCCCCTTTTTCAGGTCAGCTTTAGACAGGAAAAAACCTCAGGCTGACAGTGATATCTCTAAGGCAATTCAAGAGTCTCCCCTGGGAAGCAGCAGGAGTCTCATTATTTTATATTCTCTCAGACAGAATACTAAATTTGGGGAAAAGCCTGCCCCGGCCTTAGCAATAAGAAAGGAAAGTTCCCAAATTGCTCTCCAGAGCCCTCGGATTCCTGTTTCATTACCTTGGCGTGAGCAGTCCCAGGCGTCTTTTTTAATCCCTGTTGATCAACAGGGGCAAGGCTCGGCACGTCTCTGGCCAAAAGGCTCATTCAATATTATGAGAAAGCCTTAATATGAGCACGGGGAAGGGAAAATACGCACTCTGCAAGTTCACTTCACCTTTTCTGTTGTAAAACATGCTGGATTTTAATGATTTCTATTTAATGGGTACCTCAGATTAGCTTTAAAGCATTTAACAGTAATTTATTTTCTCTTTTTTTTTTTTCCCCCACTGTGAAACAACAAAAAACCCCACAACCCTGCAGGCTTTAAGTGAGAAAGTAGACAAGATTGCAAGGTCTCATTTTTCTGAAAAACCGCTGTGCCGGCAAGGCTAGAAAGAGATCATTCAGATACAAAGAGGTGGTGGGGGAAGAAAAAAAAAATCAGATCCAAATATATCTGCAGATAAATATTTTACGCTCCTTCCAAATAGCTGGGTGGGATCAGCTGAGCACCCGAGAGCCCTGCGCTGTGCAAGGCTGCCACCTCCCGGGGTGGGCAGCCCCGATGCCAGGGCATCCACCAGAGATCGGCTTGGGTTTGATATTTTAACCCCAGAAATAATCATCTCGCGGGGAAGGTGAATTGATGGCTCCATCTCCAGCTTTTACGGAGACTGGAGAGGTTTTCTAAGAAGTGGGTTTGGAGTTTAAACGTGCAGGTGGAGAGCAGAGAGGGTGGACGTGACCATTAGCACTTGGAGGAGTGATGTGGGGGAACCAGGGTACACTGCATTTCATCAGGAAATCTACACGTTTACCCATGTATTGCAGATGCTGCTCTTTTATTGTGACGGCATTTCCTGCCGTTATGGCTCCACCAGACCATTTTCAGTGACGTCTGCTTTGTCCCTTCCACCAGAGTCTCCAGAGGGCACTGCAGAGGTGGATATTGAGCGTATGGCAGATTTTACTGGGTGAGCAATGGTCTATGGGAGGGAAGAGATGACAGGCGATGCCCCATTACCTGCCATGACTATGTAGTTTGTGGTGTCCTCTGGGTGCCTTGGCTCCATCTACGTGGGTCAGAACATCTCTGTGAGGTAGGAGGAGGTTGGCTGCAGCCATTGCTCACAGGGATGGGACCATTCTGGAGCCTCTTGCCATGGTCTTGTGCAATG
Source organism: Chroicocephalus ridibundus (assembly GCF_963924245.1). Classification (NCBI taxonomy): domain Eukaryota; kingdom Metazoa; phylum Chordata; class Aves; order Charadriiformes; family Laridae; genus Chroicocephalus; species Chroicocephalus ridibundus. Next base: position 6,114,861 of record NC_086284.1, read on the forward strand.
GGCAAGCTTTGGGTGTGGGGATGGTGGCGCTACCCTTGCCAGGGGACAGCCTGGATGCTCATCTGTTTTAGGAGCACAGGGGCATTGGTTCAGCACAGGAGCACATGGACAAATATTAAAGGGTGAAGATCTTCCCTTCGCCTTGGTAGTGGAGAATACCCAAGTTCAAGACCAGAAAAAGCATATTTGGTCAACTAGGCCCCTCTCCCATATGTCACAGGCTCATCGCCTTCCCACATGTTGCCTATATTAAATTGGATGACTTTAATTAGAGCAAAGCATTTAGCCCTACAATGTGCTACAGAGGGAGGACAGGCTAGATGAAGGTGCTGAAAGCCTGTGTTAGGAGGTCAAAAGCCACCAGATCCCTTGCTGCAAAGGACAGAAAAGCTCATAGGCCCCAAATGTCCTAATAAAGTGGGGAAAAGTCTGACTTGCTCACTTGAAGACTGTTGGCTGCTGCCAAACTCTCTTGCACAGGCACAACCTGAATGGGATGCTGCAAGGGGTCAACTTGGAAGTGGTAGCATGAAATGCCCCCCATATCCTGCAAATAAGCTTCTGCCTCCTTCCAAGGAGTTTTACTTACCGGGAGCAGACCCCTATAATCACTCTGAGACTGTTAGCAGCTCTCTGGGTTTCAGAGAGAAGAATTAAAAACAAATTAGAGGTAATGAGCTCTTAAATTGCTTCTGAATCCACTCTGTGGCTGAGAGTTTTGGTGGATTTGGATAATCAAATCAAGCAGGGCCCAGGGCATGCAGAAGGGTGATATGGAGTTTAAGAATATTTTCAAGCTTCCCATTGAATATTAGATGTGATGCAACTGTCCCTTCTCATTGAAAACAGTAGTAAGAAATTCACTGAAAGGCAAAGCCAAGAACCAGACTCAGCCTGAAGAAATGCTGTTTCCCTCCATATGAACTGTGCCAGCGCAGCGTTAATTGACTTCTGTTATTAGTTACTTCTTCTATTCTTCTAGAATAGTTATATATAGTTATTCTTCTATTATTAGTCACTCCAGACCTAAACGGTTGCAGAGCATCTCCAGAAAGAGAGACAAGGCCATGGGAACTATGGAGCTGTTCAGTTCTCTCCATCCTTTTCTGCGGAGTAGTCCTACTTTGGTTGTGAAGGCTTATGAGAATGAGTTGTATGACTTGGGACAGATTTTTGGAGCAGGGAAATGTGCTACACACTCTCATACAATGGATGGGGTGCCCAGGGATGGGGCTGTGTTTGGCCGTTAAGATACACATCAGTGTGGACACCGTGCACCAAAACCACTGAAGTTCAGTTCTGAATGTCAAAGGACGAGGTGGTGGGGCACGTCTTGCTTGTTAGCAGATGGCTAAAGCTTATCTGTATAAATTCATTTACTAATCAAAATCAACAGTTTATGTGCTTTGGAAGGTGAAAACAGCAGAAATCAGTATTTAGAAGTGGGACAGGATGAACCCTAAGCCACTTAGCACAAACTTGTTTGCAATGCGCTACTAATCCCCTCCTATCCTGTCTTCATTAACCTCATGTACACTGTACCTGTGCAACTGATAATATAGTGGTGTTTGGGAAGCAGATTTCAGACAGCCCCTGTTCCCCACAGAGGGAGCCCATCCAACAATGTTTTAAAGCAGTTTTTCTATCTCATTTGCAGTTTTTCTGCCTTAAACTTTTAGGGAAATAAAGTAAGCCACCCCCTTGGGAAACACAGTCTTTGCCAACATCTCCAGCGGTCACCTCTGTGCAGCAGCTGGAACGTCCTGCTCGCGGTCAAGTCTTGTCCTCATGCATGGTGGTCACCCTCATCAGCTTTCCCAGGTCAACCCTGACAGCAGCTCTGGATGGACACTTCCATGAGTGGATTTACCCTCCTGAAAAAGGTTTCATGAACAGAGGAGCCAAGAGAAGGCTGGGAGCAGGGAAGGATGCTCATGTGTTCAGGCTTCCTAGAGAGATGCCCCAAGCCTGGCAGTGTTTCAGTGTTTAAGAGGCATTTGGGCAATGCCCTTAATAACACGCTTAAAGTTTAACAGATCAGCCCTGAAGTGGTCAGGCAGTGGGACTAGATGATCATTGTACGTCTCTTCCAACAGAAATTTCTATTCTATTCTATTCTATCCCAAGGGTGTCTGGGGAGTACAGCTACAGCATTGTGCCCACAAAGACCTTTTGAAGCCCAAGGCCACCTTGAACCTCAACCTGCCACACAGGCATTCAGCTCAGACACATGTTTCTGTGCAGGATCAGACCTGTGGGTGAACCCCGGGGCAAGTAAAGGGGAACGGTGACTCCACGCTGACCCTTGCTTTGCTGGTCCCGTTTGCCCAGCTGGGGTGGGAACAAACATGCCCCTAACAGTTTCTCATATGAAAAGGAGGGCTTCAGCATCTCCTTACATTCCCACTATTCTCCCTCTTCCATTAACAAAAGCAATCACATTTTTCAGGCGTTCTTTTAACGAAAAATCGGTAACAACCATAAAAACATGTTTCTGCCTTTGCATGGGAAACAACTTGGGAAAACCACACCTGACTCAAGCCCCTCCAACCTGCCTTGTCAAGCATTCAGAAACAGTTTAAAATATCTTGTTACAAAAAAGAAGAAGCAACATGATTTGGTCATTGGACTACTTGTCTCCCAGGGGCTCTTCAAAGCCCTCTTGGGCCAAACACTGCACCAGACCTTGCTCCAGACCAGTGTGCTCCATTCCTGCTGCAGCCTGCCAGGTTTGGATCACCATCCCAAGGAAAATGTGTACAAGGCTGCTTTAACAATGCCAGAACAAAGAAAAAGAAAATTGACTCCAGGACTTAATCTTCCTACTTCCTATTTCCCTCTTTTAAAACTAATCTTCCCACTCACTGGAACCAGGGCACCAGGCCTTTATGCTCCCCGCAGTCTGGGCAAGGATTTTCTGCATCCAGTCCTCTGGCAGAAGTATGGCACTTTCCCTTCGCGGGCCAGGATTAATATAAAGCGGTTAACTTAACTAGCAACATATGTCTGCATCTTTTTTCCCACTGCCATTTAATCTCTCTTATCCACTGACCATGCAAGTCTCCCACAATCACTGCAGAGTAATTACGTGATTATTCCAGCCCTCTAAATTACAGCTGCAGCTCAGACCCTAGCAATTGCAGGTGACACAGCAAGGCTGACTTTCTCAACTGTTAGTTCATTACAATTAGACAGAAGCAAAAAAAAACCCACCCAAAACAACCGCACAATAATAGTAATAAAACAACCTGCCAGAAAATGCAACTTCTGCTGAGAATTTTCACCCCAATCTTTCTCATCACAAGGAAGATTAGAGCGGGAGCCATTAATAAGATGGCAATTTATGTTAATTTATCAGCACCTAAGCCCAAGAGCGTTAATAAAACTAGCTAAAAGAAAATTTATGATAAACAAAGGCAATTACGTTGTTCCTGTTATTACAGTGGCCTTTCAAAACCTATTGTGCTGGGTATTACTGTCTAACTGGCTTGGGCAAGGAGGAGGAGGATGGGGTGTGCAGCAGGAGGTCTCGCAGAAGGTCAAGGACAACGTCAGATGGAGTCTGCAGGTCCTCATCGCACCCTCTCCTGCAATGCCTGCACACCCAACAAACCACAAGATTTAAAAAGTAATGACATCAGTAGAAACGAGGCTTTTGCAAGGGAGGGGATGAGCTGTGAGAAGACCAACTTGCAGTCCCTCTCTTTGCCTTTATGACCCTTTCCTGAGTCTGGCTTTCCTCCAGCGTCAGGGTCTCTCCCATGTCATTGAGTTGCGGCTGAGATCTCCCCGCGATGCAGGGAGGGAAACAAAGATCTCAGGACAACAAGAGGTACAGAGGTAGGAGAACATTCCCTAAAAGTCACAGGCCCTTTTTTTTTTATTTGCCTTTTTTCATAGCATTTGGAATTTCTGATGAGTATTCCCAAACTGTAAGTGGCTTCACAACTGGGGAGAAAATGGTAAATCATTAGACATCTGCAGGGTTGGGGTTTTTTTATTGTTTCACTGCTTGTGGCTTGAGTCAGAATGTCCATAAACATTCTTTCTGAATCTGGCAAGTTTCAGCCAACTCTATGGCAGATGAAGTGCCCTGAGCTCCCTTTCCCCAGCCTTAGGGAAGAGGAGTAGGGCAGAAAGGGCAGGAATGAAAATGAAAGGGGAGGGAAGATATCTCCTCTGAGAAGCACGTTAGGAGGCTACAGGTGAGCTCCATCAGAAGTGGAGAGGATGCAACTTTAATCCCATGATGATCTAAAATCCACTGAAATCAGTGGAGAAACCCCCAAAGACCCCAGGTGACGTCTTGGCTCTGATGGAGAACAAGGACTCCTCTGCCTGCATTGAGCTGGGCACACAACAGCTGTAAATCTTCTGTGGATGTAAATCCTCATCACCTGCACAACGCGATCCAGCATTTCTGTCTGGTCTCTGCTCTCCTCCTTTCCATTCAAGCTCATCGCCCTGTGCCGCAGTGTTACTGACCACAGGTCCTCCATCACACTTAGATTTATCTACCTGGCACATCGCACTGTCCAGTCGCTATTGGGTTCTTTAAGGGCTCACAAAGGGACAATGAACTGGAAGTGTGGCCCCATCTGTAACTGTAATTGATGTCATCAGCAAATTCAGAGCCACGTTTGAGACTGAAATACTGTAAGAGGCCATTTTAAGAAAGAAATGGTGTTGGGTCAAATGCTTTATGGCGGTAACAAGCAGAGCCCTGCAGAATAGCAAACATGTCTCTACGTACAAATACCCATGGGTCGCTTAGATTCTCCCCACAGTGACTCAAAGAGACAATGTTATGGTTTTGCAGCATGCCATCACAGGACGATAAAAATAAAAGGAAAGGGAGAAAAAAAAAATCTCGTGATGAATTGCAAAATAAACTGGCTTTCCAGCAACCCAATAAAGGGAGAAGAATATCCTCCATTTCCAGAGGGAAGATGGAGAACAGCAAAGATGCACTTTACAGCCCATTCTGCTGGTAGAGACGAGGGGTCTGCTGACATTAATTTTACGCATCCCCTTCTCTTCCCTCAAAAGAAAATCGAGCAAACCACTATGATTTAAGAAATGATAGCCCAACAGACTTTCACTGCAGGCAACCTTCATCAAACATTAGCCTCTTGGCTGCACTGCAGAGCAGTCAGTTTTCAGTCTGCTTTAGAAGATCCTTATTTTATCCCGTGCTGTTTATGATCAGGATATTTCATCTATTTTCACAAAAAAAACTTCTGCCAAACTCGTTGTTCAAGTGAAAATAGCAGGAGTCTCCCAGCAATATTTGGGAAATACTCGTTAAAGTTCAGAAGGACTTTGCTATCGGCATGATGTTTTAAAAAGAGATTAGAATTGATTTTGCTAAACCACACTTCAAAAAAAGGAGAGAGGAAAAGCTTCAGCTGTTCTTTTAATCCGGCTTTGTTTGTTCTGTACTAATTTGTAAAGTGTTTATGTCTGAATTCATGTTAAGGACAAGCAACCACGGCAGTTAATAATTTCATGTATATACCACATTTGGGCTATTGAGTTCAAGGACCTGAGGAAATGGAGAAACATCAAAGTGATCCAACCAGCCAAAGATAATATGACTCACTGGTGTAAATGGGAATGAAAGGCATGTCTACCGGTTTGCCAAGACTCCTGTGAGCTATTGGCAGTGTCTTCACTGGAGGTTACAGCCAAAGGAGAGTGCTATGTATTCACGAGATGATCAAGTGGTTCAGAAATGCTCCTGGCCTTATAATAGGATGAGAAGGGAGCATGGAAACACCAAACATCTCTAAGGCTTTGCCTATACCAAGGAATTAAACATTCCCAGGACAGCCCCCAAGCTCTGTTTGTGTTTACAGTCTGGGAGGATGCCGTGTCCCTCTTACAGCCGTGACACAGCAGTGGGGGTGTTCATCCAAGCTGTGGGTAACCCAGCTTCTGATTTGCCTCTGTCCAAATCTGGGCACCTCAATGGCTTTTCTAGACACCTCGGTTTTGGATGTTTTGTAGTGGAACTAATCTCACTTCTCCCAATTTCACCTGGTGAAGAATGACTAGACTACATCAGCTGAAACACAGAAAGCCAGAAGTTAGCAAGAATCCAGAATCACCTTGAGATGGATGACCCAGTTATGGTCTCTTCTGTGAAGACAATGATACACAAAAGAGAAACGTGTGCTGAAGCAGAGCCCACGCTCTGGGCTCCTTCTGCCCCCGGCAGCTCCCTCGGTGCAGGGCTACAAACTGACCCCCATTTTTGCTCAGGCCAGATGACATGATGCCCCCACGTGTCATGGGACAATATCAGTGAGAGGCGCTGAGAGCACTAACCCTGGAAAAATGGACGATGACAGCCATGAATCCAAATGCAAAGCCCTCTGGAAGAGGAACCAAATGTGTGTCTCCCTCTGGAGGGGTGCCCCAACCACCACACGGTGGAGGTAGGGATCACCCACTCCTCCAGCTCTGCTCAGTGTGGAGCAAAACAGCACAAGCCAAATAGTCAAGGTCCACATCATTTCTCAACCTCAGCTCACACTCACTGCTCCTAATACTGGGGATCTTTAGACCAGGAACAAATTTGGGGTGTTAAGGGAGGTTAATTAGTAAAAAATACATCTGTGAAGAACATGGCTACCTGGAGAAAGAGAAGCTACCACACAGGACAGTAGGAGGATCTCAATTTTGCATCCCGTTGCCTGCAGGGCAGTTACATCCTTCAGTAAACACAGCCTGTGGTATTTCAAGAACCTCCAGAAAATGAAGTCTCCACTTAAGTGATTTGTTTAATCAGGCCCAAGTGCTGCCAGCCCTTGTCCTAAGGGCAGGGCCAAGGCTGCTGCTGGGGGCTCCATTATCTTTTCATGCTCAGCTCACGCCGTTCTGTTTAAAAGATAAATGAGACATATATTCTCAATCAAGAAGCTATTTCAGAAGCTCTTACTTCCAATCAGTTGTACAGTTCACTTCGTAGCATCATCTGCCCTTATTTTGATTGGGAGTTTTAGCAAAATGAGTTACGGATATTCATTTCCCAGCGTACCATTTGCACATTGATGGACTGAATATTGACGGTGCTAAAGCCAGATAATCAATGCTCGTCTAATGGTGCGTGGAGTGTGGTAAACGGCCAGGCAGTAACTTGGGGTGGGAAGGTGCATAGATGAGGATACCTGGGCTCCTTCCTTGAGTGATGCGTGTGTTTTTGCAGTTGAAGAGCACTTTGCCAAGAGGTGAATAACGATGAGGTGAAAAACATCTGAGCATCCTACCACCTAAGCCTGTAGATAAGTGAAGATCCACAGATGGTGGATCTCAGATAGGCTGAGCTCACTCAGCTGGGCTGAAGAGGACTTCGCCCACTTAACAAGATATTACCCGATTTCAAGAATTCATAATCTGTGTCTTGTGGGTCTGATCTTGATCATACCAGTGCTCGTTCCCCCACGTTACGTCTGGCTCTGGCACAAATCCTTGGGAAATCTTCTTGTTGCCATTAGCTCAGCATCAAGCCATGGCAGAAAAATGTGCAAGGGGACACCACCAGAGCGGCATATTTCTGTCCTCTGATTGTAGAGGTAAGCTAAAACAACCGGTAACACGTCCACTCTAGACATCAAAAGTTGGGTTACATGACTGGCAGACAGAAGACAGGAAGCCAGAGGCCATGTCCTGCTCTGTCACCAGCCTGGGATGCTCAAAGGGAACGTTTTGGGCAGTGGTTTTGATGGAGAAAGAACCAAGGCACCACCAAGTACGGGTCCCATCAGGAAGGCAGCCTGATGCTGAACTTGCTGTAGAACAGTCAAGTTATAGTTAAAACATTTACCTGATGCCAGAAGCCTCCCAGCTGCTTTCTGGGCATCTCTGGCCAGGATCACCTTGTTTCTTGTACTGGAAATAGTCAATATCCTCATAACACAACTCCCCGTTTTTCAGCAGCAAATTAGCTCACATTGTAATTTGTATTACAGCACTTAGAAAAAAAAACACATTCAGCTCCACTTTAACTGTTTTAACAGCACTCAGTAAGTCTCTCAGGAGCTCCCAGAAGCACTGTGTGTTCTGGCTGCTCTTCTAAGAGGCCCATCCATCTCTGTCCCTCTGCTTATTCCTTTACAGTTCTGCAACGTTCTAATTTTTTCCCTTACTTTTAGGGCTATTTCTGCGGGTTTCATAACCCTATTCCTCTTACTCGGGATAGCTTGCAAGTGCGCTCTGATTCTTCCACAAATCTTCCTCAGGAGTTTGTATCTCCCGAATCCTCTGCAACCATCTGAGCCTCTGCAGTACCAACGTGTAGGCCAACTGCAGGGACTGGAACCCCTGGGTTCTTCTCGCCTGATTTTGGGGTCCATAGTGCAGACATCTACCTTTGCAGATCTCCTCCGCCAGGATTTCTGCATGGTTTTGGACAGAGAAGAACTCAAAACCATGAGCAATTGCAAACTGTTTGAAGTCTTGTCCACTGAACCAGCAGGTTGTTATTGCTTGCAATTATTGCTGCAATCCAATGTCTGGCGAATGTCAGACTAACATGAGTGATGATAGTTTTAGTGTTATATTTTTCACTAAAGCAATCCTAGGACAGAGTGAATAAGCCAAAACCAAGCAATAGTCACTGTAGTATCATGGACACGTGGACCGTGGCTTCAACAACTCCTGATTTATCAGCACACGTTCTTGTCTGCACTGCAGTTTTCAGCAGATTTCACAATTTTCTCTACATCCGCTTTGCATTTTTGGGCCTGAATAGTTCATTTTAGATTCTCTTGAGGGACAAGAGGCCTTGCGGAGGGATCTAGATAGATTGGAGCGTTGGGCTACGATTAATGGGATGAAATTTAACAAGTCCAAATGCCGGATTCTGCACCTAGGATGGAGTAACGCCAGGCACAAATATAAACGGGGAGAGGAGCGGCTGGAGAGCAGCCCGGCAGAAAGGGGTCTGGGGTACTGGTTGGCAGCAGCTCAATGGGAGCCAGCAGTGAGCCCTGGCAGCCGAGAGGGCAAACCCCATCCCGGGGTGCATCAAACACAGCACGGCCAGTCAAGAGAGGAGATTGTCCTGCTGCAGTCAGCATTGGTGTGGCCTCATCTCGAGCACTGTGTGCAGTGCTGGGCCCCACCACTGAAGAAGGTCCTTGAATGCGTCCAGAGGAGGGCAACGCAGCTGGTGACAGGGCTGGAAGGCAGGTCCTCTGAGGAGCGGCTGAGGGCTCTTCTAGTTTGGAGAACTGAGACTGAGGGGTGACCTCATTGCTCCCTACAGCCCCCTGAAGAGGGGACATAGAGAGGGAGGTGCTGAGCTCTTCTCCCTTGGATCCAGTGATAGGACGTGTGGGAATGGCTCAAAGCTGCACCAGGGGAGGTTCAAACTGGAAATGAGAAGGATTTCTTTTTCCAGAGGGTGGTCAAACACTGGAACAGGCTTCCTAGAGAGGTGGTCGATGCCCCAAGCCTGGCAGTGTTTAAGAGGCATTTGGACAATGCCCTTAATAACATGCTTTAGCTTTTGGTCATCCCTGAAGTGGTCAGGCAGTTGGACTAGGTGGTCATTGTTGTTCCATTCCAACTGAAATAGTCTTGTCCTCCTCTCCTCTCCTCTCCTCTCCTCTCCTCTCCTCTCCTCTCCTCTCCTCTCCTCTCCTCTCCTCTCCTCTCCTCTCCTCTCCTCTCCTCTCCTCTCCTCTCCTCTCCTCTCCTCTCCTCTCCTCTCCTCCCTTCCCTTCCCTTCCCTTCCCTTCCCTTCCCTTCCCTTCCCTTCCCTTCCCTTCCCTTCCCTTCCCTTCCCTTCCCTTCCCTTCCCTTCCCTTCCCTTCCCTTCCCTTCCCTTCCCTTCCCTTCCCTTCCCTTCCCTTCCCTTCCCCTTTACTTTTCTCGGTACATCCACCTATCCTTTCTGTATTTTTCTGAAGCATTTCAAAGAATAGAGAACCTCTGAAATCAATGTGGTTTTCTTCAGATACATTGCCATGAATTGCTTCATTTGGGAATGGAAATATCCGTTAGGTATGTGATTCCCTGGCCAGAGCACAATCACAACCCTGATGGCTTCTGGCGATGCCTTACCCTCTGCTGCACCTTCTGTAAAATTATTCCACGTTGGTTTTGAAACTGGATATTTCTTTTTGATCAAAAGTGCATGTATGACGCTGTTCCCCATATCAGTTTCAAGTACAGCCTGATCAAATACTCTCAGGAGTACATCTACTATCAATAGTTGTTTTCTTGGTTTATTCTCTACTTCAAACCCTACAACTGACATTGGAACCACAAACGCTGCATTATGGCAGAGTTCTATCAGTCAGTCCTTTCGATGCTATGGATTTATGGTATCCAAAGTCAGGTTTTTGCCGCAACCTGTCACCTGTGAACTGATAAATAAAATGTCTCATCTGAAGACCCAGTACCAGACATGCTTGCATAGTGACGTTCCAGTCCAGCATGTCCAAATAAATAAGAATTTTTCACCAAATCCCAATGGTTGCATAAGAAATGCCGTATCAGAGCAGACCAAAGGTCTAACTGGACCACACCCTTTTGAACTCCAAACTTTTTGCACCGATAGTGTTTTCCAGCAGACACTTGAGCACTTCACCTGCTTGCTGGGGGGAGAAATAAATCCTTGTACGTGTTGGGAACGTGGCTCCTTGTAATTTCATTTTAAATGGTGAAATATTCCCATTATTCCAGTGTAACGATTCCTGCACTGGAAACCACAATTAGCTATTCCCTATTTGGCTTCTCCTTGTCACTCGTGATTTTATAGACTCCTGTCTCCTCCTCACTTGTTCATACAAAAACCATGCCATATCTTTCATTATCCTCGCTGCTCTTCTCCCTGCCTTTTCCACTTCGATTAAATCAGTCTTGAGACAAGGGAAGCAGAAACGCACACGGCATTTCAGAGGGTTTTGCACAACAGCACGATGCTATCTTCTGGTTTGATCTGTATTGTTTTCCTAACAGTTCCTAAGATTCAATTTGCTTTTTTTCTTTCTTCTTTTTTTTTTTTTTTGACAGCTTTTGTGCATTGAGGTGGTGCTTTCTCTAGAAATTTTTATTGCCATTTCAGCCCTGAGAGATGACGGTCAGCTCAGAGCCGATCGCTGTATATGTACAATTAGGATGGGTTTTTCTGAGTGCATCCCTTCACAATCTCACATTTTTGCAACGTTATCGTACCGTGCAAGCCGGCGAGGCCTCCTCGAGACACGCATGAGACACGGTATAAGAGGAGCTGCAAAAACGCCTCTGCTCTCCAAGCAATGAGATATGCAAAGAGATGTTGCAATATGCAAACCCTTTCCTGGTATCACTGATGTTCCGGTGGGTCTGCCACCACGGGGATCCCGGGGAGAGACCGGTATTCCTCAGCCGTCCCGTGTTTTCACTTTGGGAGATCCCGTAGCATGAGGTTATGCTCTGAAAGGTAAAGTCTTAGCAGCTGCAGAAGGAGATCTACCCAGGAACGTGACCGCATATGTCTTGGGTTTTGTGTCTTCTGCAACAAGTGTCTAAAGAAACGGGGACCAAGCCCTTTCTATCCTCCCATTTTCCCTGTTTTCTCCTTTTGCAGCTCACTGTTTGTACTTTAGTCCTTTCTCTAATGCCCCTTTTAATCCTTCCTTAGCCTACACTTAGCTCCTGGTGTTTTCCATCACCTTGTGGCAAATCGCTGCGCAGTTTTTTAGCCCATGATTGCAGCAGGAAATTTGAACAAAAATTTCGATTCCAAATATCCATTCATTTATTTTTTAAATATTCCCTTGAAATTTCAAATAAATAAATCTGCATTGGTATTTACTTTATTGAAACTGTTCTTAATTAATTTCTTTTCTAATAAACAATATATCCTTTATCATTATATATCACATAAAAATTTTGATGGAGCTATTCAATTCAATTCTTTACTTCCCAATAATGACAAATACAACTGACACATACAGCAGTGCTGCACACTAGAGTGCTTGTATATGTTTTATCTATATAAATACTGATAAAATAGGTAGGGAAATAACAAACTTGAAAATAAAAAGCATCAATATTGTTGACTTGCAAAAATGAAAGATTACATCCTCTTACATTGTCATGCAAATGGAGAATAAAGTCATCATTTAAGAGGAAAGCTTGGGAAAAATGGCATCGTTATATATATTCAGTATAATTCAGTATAACAAAGCACAGTGAAATATCAGTAGTAAAGTCTAAAATCTGTGGAAATCATTGCTATTAATACTATACATTTTTATATACAGTGACATCATTGGGAATATTTATTAGTAAAAGGCAGAAGTGCAGTAGCAGTAATATCATAATAGTTACTTTAAAAATTTCAAGGTTTTATTCTGAAGGTTATATTTCACATAAAGTGCTTTTCCGGCATTTCCACAAATTTTCAAGTTTTCTACATTAGATTCCAGAAGGGGGAAAAAAGGCAGGCAGAGGAGAAACAGCAGAAGTCAGTCTTTTTACAGGTTTTTCTCTCTCTACTAGCACACCCATCCAGGCTCCTTGGCTTGTTCAGTCCTGGCTTTCCAAGGACATTCGGACTTATAAAAGCCTTGCTGCTTTTATGCCTAGAATGCTCACGTGGCTTTGCCCACCTTGAGTTTGCCTTGGTTTTAGCCGCAGATGGACTAGCTGTGCTGTGTAGGGTGTATCTATTTAGGTAATGATGTCAGCCATAAGGAATATGGTTTCCCTCATGTAATTTTAACCATCAAAAAAATTAGACAGGTGGTCACAATTAGCTACTTGGGCAACTTCCACAGTGACTGGAGAAGAATCGTTTAGAGGGAGGGATTGGTCCAGTCTCAAATACCCACAGAGCCCTCTTTTGCCAAGCTAGATCATGAGTATCCTGGTGAACCAGTTGAAGGCATTTCATTTAGCTTCCAGCAGCACAGCACGGAGATACCCTTTGAGCGCAGAAGCAAATCCAGAAGAGCCAAAGTGTGCAGCATTTCAAGACGAGATAGGCAATGCTGTGCAGTATCATCTGTGGTTTGGCACTGGTTTCACTGGTAGTCTGTTGAGAGCTGATGCATGTGCTGTAGAAAGGTCTAAGGCTGCCTTCACGCAGACCACCCAGCAACCCATAGATAGAAAGGACCTGCTGACCCAAAATGGTGGCCAGCAGACGAGTCACTCCCTAATACTGTGAAAAGAAATACTCATCTCTCCATGCAGCTTCCTTAATGTAACAAAAAGATATTTAAAGCAGTTGTACTTTTACAGCGCAGTTCATTCGTCATCTTGAGCCAACTGCGCAAGGTTTCGTGGCACAGTCAGTGAATTCAAACCTATCTGAAGTAATGCCTCTGAATAATTTAGCAAGCCAACTGATTTTTGACTGTATATCCTTTAGACCTCCATTACTATTTTATTAACACATCTTAAATTAAATATATAATTAATTACAGATAAAACCATGGCTCTTTGTAACTGGTTTATTGCAAATCAAATTAAAATGTCATGCATCCTTAAACTGTTTAAAAAAAAGGACTTGAAAAGCTTTTAATTACTTTTATGCTTTCTTCAAACTCATTAAGTAAGTATTCGCTCCACTCTCCAAGGTGTAACGCCATTACTTGATGTGCTCTTACCAAGATTAAGTGTCTTTCAGGAAAATATGCTTTAGTCAACACCAGGCTTTGGGCTCAAAAGAGGAGTAACGGGGTGGAATTCACCAGTCTGTTACACATCCAGTCACATCTAACGGTTCTTTTGGCCTTAAAATCTACAAATGTAAAATTACCCCTTCTCTTTCCCCTCCCTTCTCCAAATCAGTAGTTAAAAGATGGCAATCCACACGAGCTAAATCTTGTACTCTAATTACTAGTCTTATGTTTACATAGGAACCAAGTAGTTCAAAGTTGAACGTGCAGTAATTAAAGTATTTCCAGATGTCTTCAGTGATCCTACTCTGTTTTTACAGCCTCCAGTTGTCACATATTTTCCTTCAGCTGCTGTATTAGACACGCAAGTTAACAATTTTATTTGAAATTGTGTTTTTTGAATAAGAAATATTCCTGGATGTGAGGGCTAGTGTGACCAGTATCTTGATAATGAAAGCTCTGATCCAGCAAAATACTTCAAGATGTTCCTAACTTTCAATATTTGAATCACTCCCTATTGACTGAAAGCTCTAAAAACCCAACAAACAGAGCAGATAATTCCACAGATAATGTGAACCACATTGTAGAATTAAAAATGGAGGGAAAAAAAACAAACAAAAACCTTTTCCGCTAAAATCTTGTAAAGGAAAAGTTCTAATTTTTCTTTTAAAATTGTGCTGGTTTCCCCTTTTTTCCCTAACAGGCTATATAATATGATTATTTATCATGCCTGTGTTTTACACCGCTAAATGAATACCAAGCACTGTTGACTTCCAAACTTACTTTGCAGATGAAACAGAAATCATGGCATTATCAGCACACGAGTAAAATGCTCTTAGCACCAGAAAAAAAGTGCAAAGTGAAAAATCTAATCTCCACCCTGGCAACGCCTGAGTGCTCCTGCCCATCCCAGCTGGAAAATTACCAATTGAGCAAGCGGCAAAGATGATAGAAGAGGTTTCTCATGCAGAGAGATGCGCTGTAAGCAAGGCAGCACAGCTGTAAAATCGTTAGGATGAATAAATTTGTGCACAACGCAAAAAAAAAAAAACAAAACCAAACACCACAACCTACAAACTCTAAAAAGCTTAGCAGCAGCTAACGACCTGACAAACCTTTTTCTTTTCCTGATTGGTTTTGATAGGCCCTAATTAAAGTCCTATCTGGCAAGTTTCCGTGAAATCAGAAGAGCTTAAGAGAGTCATCTCTCATGTTTTCAGGCTTCTGAGCCGTTCCCCTCCACACATACCTACCTCCCCCACTCAGGAGATTAAATATAACAGTCCAGACAAGATGAAATGCAGTGCTCCTACAGTTTTATTTGATTTATTAAAAGGAGAGAAGTAACCAAGTGGGAGGAAAATAGGTCAAACGTTCTAGATCCTTATGAAAAGCTAAAAGCATCACTCTTGATTTTCAACGTTTCTTTCAAATTGGTGCCGTGTGTTTTCAAGAAGACATTAAGGTACGGGAGGGGGCTGGAGCCGAGGGAGGAAGCCTGGGTCGCGTAAGGATGCTGATGAGTGGAGGAAAAAGCAAAGAGATGACTTTTTGATTGCCAAGTGAGCATCCCGCAGCCCAGAGGCACAGCAAAGGTGCCACATTCTTGGCCAAGAGACAGGAGAGCAGAGCGAGCCACTTCTAGAGTCTACGAGACAAGGTTGTGGCCATCTCAGGTTCCTCCATGAAGTTGTGTAAAACACATTCCCACAAGGAACATTTTCTGCTGGGCATTAAAAGGCATGTAGGGAACTACTGAACAAGAAAAAGCTATTTCCCCTCTCCTCTGCCTCTCTGGTTTCTGTGGGCCTCAGCCTCACCTCTCTGATTTGTCACCGTGTCCCTTAATTCCATTTTTCTCCATAAAAACGTCCAGCTGTCTCATAAACCTCTCTTTGCTCTTTGCTTCAGTGGCCTTATTGGTTTTATTATTCCACCTGTTACCCTGCACTGGTCCTCCAAGGAGTATGTCCTTTTTCATCCAGGTGTAGACCTCGCTATTATCAGTCCTGGGATGTCCTGTGGGTAATATTGTCCTCTAATTGACAACCGGTGGAAAATACCTGGGGACCACGAGCAGCTACTGAGTTTGTATTTTGTGATGCGAGTTAGCAGAGTGCCCCTGTTTGACCATGTTCAAGTCAGGTTTCGTGCCTGGGAGAATGGAGCAATGACATCTGGTGGTTAGATGCTGAAGTCAAGCCAGAAAAAAAGTTCAGAGGGAAATAGGGGGTGATTTTCCTAGGGGGTTCCTGGGAAATGACCTACCTACGAATACAACTGCTTCTCCAAAACTTGGAGTCTTTAAATGATGGTTTGGTGTGTGTTGGTGGCTTCAGGAAGATCACCAAAAGTAGATACAAAAACAAGCTGCTTCAAAAATTATTTTAAGTCTTTTCAGAGCACCTTTGGTCTGGATTCGAGCTGGTCCACCTGGCTCTGGGTTCCCGGGGCAGATGCTCAGGAACAGCCCTTTCATCTCAGCCTTTCCTCCAGGCATAGTGCTCTGCATTCAGCCTCCACGCCTTCCCCCTGACTCCCACCCCACTCAGCCTATCTGCTCCTGGTTTCACTCTTTAGAAGACACAATGATCACCAAGTAAAAGAAAAAAAAACACATTTGGCATAGGAATTTTTTTGACTGTGTCACATCACTTTTAGAAAGCACTAGAGTTCTACAACCTTCACCAAATAACTGAAGGTTTCCAAGGATGCTGTCCTCCTGGGCCAGACCGCGTTGGCATTTCAGAGGTCAACCAGCATCTGTGTCTTCAGATCAGCTTTCTTGATTATTACAAGGGATAAACTTCTTTTCAGAGCCCTACATCTCTCACAGCTAGTCACAGGTCCATTTTCTCCACGTGCCCTGCCAGGAAGCACATCCCTTCCTCCCATGTAGAGTAGGGGAGCAAGAAGCCCTCAAATTTGTGACAGTGATCTCACATCCAATAGAATAAAAAAAACGTGGGGGGACAGCACGGTACTGCCTGTCACTGCCAAGCAACAAAACCGACCCTCCTTTGAAACATGGCGGGTTAAACTGATTTCTCAAAATAACAAGTCTTTCACTGCGTGCAAATCATTTTAATTCAAGAGACAGCTCTTTCACCAAGTATATTCTTATTGTCTGTTGAACTGGACTCACAGCGGCATGGGCGTACCTTTCCTATAAATTTGATTTTGTCCCCTCCATACACCTTCCTACCAAGAGATCCCGGCCAGCATTACGCTCATGCATGAGGTCATCACATTAAGATTATCTTCACTTTCTTGGGAACAATACAAAGTCAAACCTTTGTCCTTTTTAATTTGGTACAGGAACATAAAGCAAATGATGTATGAGATGGGCTAAACCCATAGACCCATCCAGTTGCAAAGAGCAATAGTTCCTGATGTCATTCACAGCCCAAGGAAGAACATTTTCTGCCACATCGCTCTGCTGTGCCGGGGCTATACACGGTTATATCCACAATTTCTCTGTGATGATCTCTCAGGGATGTGGCAGAGTCGTTCTTTGATCAGGGCACTGACTGGGTGACATTACTCCGACCTTGCAGTGAGCAGGGTGTAAGCATAAAATCAACAGATAACAGAAAATGGGTATTTTACTCGCAAGCTGAATTTATAAATGGAAATTACAATGCTGTGTGTAAGTCAACAAAGAAAATGGGGTTCATAACTTGACGTGCGTATATTCAGATTTATCACATGGATATCTTTCTAAGACGTGCTACAAACTCAAGCAAAAAATGACTGAACTCGACACAGACGTTAATGGCTGATGTTCTTTGCACTTTGTTATGCAGAAGGTGGGACTACATAATCATAGTGGTGTCTTTAAAATCTATAAATACAGAGCTCCCCTTGTGATTAAATCGTCACACACCTCCATGAGGAAAGGGAGTTATTGTCTCCCCTTTATGGAGTGGGAAATTAGGCACAGCTTTACACCAGTCATAATTATCTTCTCCACCTATGGGTTCATAATGGCTCACTGTGTGGAAAAACTCCGCTGTGCCAGTAATTCATGAAAATGACCATGACTCATTTTTAACCTATCCCCATGACAAAATAGCCCAAAATGTGTCGCTGTAGACGTGCCCTTTCAGATGTCAGCAGGAAGGCTCCAGAGATGGGGACAGAAAGACACAGATGCGGTCCCGGGGTGTTTCCAGGGAGCTGGAGAAAGCAAGAGGGTGGTTCTGCATGTGGACCTTCCACGGCGCTCTGAACGATGTAGGAAACGGGCTCTCCCCTGAGCCAGGAGGACCATGGGAAGGAGAGGCAGCTCCTGGGCTACAAGCCTCGCAGGCCTTCAGCCCAAGGCACGCTGAGAGGAGCAGTCTGAACATAAGGAGCTGCCTCTCATCACCAGAGGGAATTGCAAAGGGATTTTGTGCTTCACACAGCCACTTCTAAAGACGGGGATGCTAGCTATATAATTTGGATTTCGTATGCCAGGCCTCTGCAGAGACTCTGGATTCTCATCAGAATTGCCTCATAGAAAGAATGCCTGCGGGGAAGGGCTATTTTACTTGCTTTTGAATTTTAATGGCAGACTATTTTGTACTGCTACCAGGCGCCTGGAAAGCATCCGGATTCTCTAGAGAAAAATATCCCTGGGAGACGTGTTGCATTTCTTGTGTTTTGTATGGGGATGGTGGTCTATAAATGTCAACATGTTCTAGTCCAGGAGTGACCAAAAGTCATTGCAACTGCATTTGACTCTACCCATGTTAAATGAGATTGGTGACTGCAGTCTATTTATTGTGCTACAGCCGTCATTATCAATGTGTTATGGCAAAAAGAAGAGTAGAGAGTTGGTACGGGACAAGACGTCTTGGGATGTCTGGAACACAGGCCTTGAGTTTCTCTGTTAGATTTGGGATGGAGAGGACTTCAGGGAGAAAGAGAAGAAATCTAGGGAATTAGAGTTCTGTGGGCAGGAGGGCTTGGGCATCCCCTAATCCTCCTGACCTGGAAAGTCTCAAACGTGAATCTATCTGGGGGCAAGAACAAATCCCTTGAGAACCTTTCTCCTACCTCCTTTTGCTAAGTGAAAAACGGTCAGTTCCCAGAGTGGATCTCTCTTTTCTTCTGTGGAGGATCTCAGCATTGCTGCTGGACTTGAATTAGAAGGAACCTAGAGGTTTGTTTCAGCTCCATATATAGGTATCTATGTGCAGATGTCTACATTAGCCACGTGTATGAGTTCCTGCTGAGGTACATGAAGAGCTAATCAGGGCACTCATGGAATCAGGAGAGTAACTGAGCCATGAAGATGCAGGTGTCTGCTTCCATTGACTAGGAACTTTATTTAGCTGCGCATCCATGTGTTCAGGGCATTTGAGATGCTCTGGTGTCCTAGCTGGACACCAGTTGCTCATCCAGAAGTGTACAAGTGTTCCACAGATTCTGTGTCTGACCTATTAGTCCCCTTTCAGATATCCCAGGTACCCCACAACCTCTGTATTGCACTAAGAGCTTCCACCCAGGCAACGCAATGAGCCTTAGACCTCCGTTGCCTTAACACAGACCATCTAGTAGTGGACATCTAGTCTAAGCCAGCCCCCTGGGCTTCCTCCATCATCACTGGAGGGAACAATGAGATGTTCATCCCGTTGTTCAGTCACAGCAATTTCTGCATTGCATCTTCCCCACCACAGCCACCACAGCATCCTCTCTACTATGGCCCATGGTGGCCTCTACCCAGCCTTCACGCTGTCTGTCCACGCTTGTCACCCATCAGACCCAAACGAATAACCTGTCCCAGGGACTTCTATCTCAGTGTGCGTTGTTGAATGACTGCTCTCCTGTTGGAACGTGCCCCACGGGAGTGAGATAGCTGCTGGACTTCTGATGTGCCATTTCCTTTTCCCACCAACACCCGCAAAGCAGCAAAAAGCATCAGTCCTCATATGAATGGGAGTACAAATAGTGAATATTAACAGTAATATTGTAGTCAAACTCTGCACTGCAATACTGACTCCCAGGAATGCAAGTGAGCTGGCCTAGCAAAGGGCAAACCCGAGTCTTTAACAATTGCAAAGCTTTGTGGTCTCCACTACACAGCCTTATCTAATCGTAGAATCATAGAATGTTTTGGGTTGGAAGGGATCTTAAAGATCATCTAGTTCCAACCCCCCTGCCCTGGGCAGAGACACCTCCCACCAGCCCAGGTTGCTCCAAGCCACGTCCAACCTGGCCTTGAACCCCTCCAGGGATGGGGCAGCCACAGCTTCTCTGGGCAACCTCATCTTCCCCCACAGGGGAAAAATATTATGGACCAGGAAATAGGAGCACAAAAAGGTTAAGTATAATGCTTCAATCCACATGGAAAACGATGATCAGACTCAGGACTAGATCTCTGGACCACTTGACTCCAGGCCAGTTCCTAATTCAACCTTAGCTGCAAGCCTTTTGCCTGCTGGTACAGGAAAAATTGCACTGCTTCTGGGCTTATGTGAGTTTTGCTGCCAGCTAGAGGACCGCAGCCTCCAGGGTTGTCTAAGCACCTTTTGCCAAAACTGAATTGTAATGTGGCTTATGCAGTTTTGCTTGATTTACTTTGTTCCTTTGATGTGCAAGGATTTAGTGACATGCTCAGCAATACGGTAGCATGAGACACATTGCATAAAATCAAATCACTGCTGGGGCAGATGCTTCCAGATTTAAAAGCTCGATTGGTACCACAGACACGTAGTTGCCTAACTGCAGGCTGTTTCTGCTGAGACTCTGCCTGTGGGGGCTTCTGGGGACCACTTTTAGTCCCAAACCTGCAGTAATAAGGCTTAGAAGTCATCCATTGAACCTCAAGGTGAATGTTTTAGGTCAGCAGTGGCTGATCTGTAACATTCAGGCTGTACCAGTCTCTCTAAAGGTCTTCTTTCAGCTCCAATTCATCAGCGAGCGTCACCCTTCTCCCCTCTCTTCACCACTCTGCCAGCTGTGGACATGGCCAGGGTGACCTAGATACTTGTCACCTCGAGGCTGGATTTTACCTTGATCCACAGTTTCTAAAAAAGGACGTGAAACAGATGGACAGATCCCAGCTGGTTCACATGGGAACTGCTTCATGCCCTGGGACATGTCAAGCGATGTTCAAGGTCCTCCACTGGTGATGGGTCAGTTCCCAAATACAGCCAGGCTCTCCCCATGATCCATCAGCCACCACCTGAGCCATGTGTCCTCAGGATAGGGCAGCTCCTAAATCTGAGGATGAAGCATGTGACATTGGGGAAAAAGCATAATCAGTGACTTCAGTGGGAATGAGGTATATGCGTGGTTGTTCATGAATATTCCGCCTACCTATAGCTGCAGGCTCTTAAGTATCTTTCTCAGTCTGCCTGTGCCATCCCATGTCTTTTCATCCCATCCCATCCCAACCCATCCCATCCTCTGCTCTCCTACCCTACCCTACCCTGACCTATGCCATGGGACTCGGGTGGACACACACTGGGCTGCTCAGGACACACAGCAAACGATCTCTGAGCTCCTCCTTCCCAGGGATGGGATTCATCTCACCTGAGCATCAGGATTTATTCTAAGTGACTCATCTAAGCTTTCCCTTCACGGCCAACTGAGAGTCACAAGCTTCTCTTGACGCCTCCTAACTCCTATTTTAGACACTCATCTTGGGAAGGGCAGAAGCATTTTGGGGAGTTATCTACCCGGCTACTTTGTCATATGGGGATCCTATACCGTGAGCTTAGTTTGACTGCCTAATATCTAGATGGCTACAATGAACTCAGGGGCATAACTCCCTAGAGACCTCCATCTCCACCACCAGGAACAATTGGAGCATGACACCAAAGAAACAATATCTCTCTCCTTCATCCAGCTGTGGGCTGGAGACAGAGTCATCAGAAATGAAAATGCTGTTTTAGTTTTCCATCATAATGCACTACAAGAGCTCTTTAGGGCTGTGATCCTGCACAGTTCAAGTCAATAGGAGCAGAGGGCCAACGACTGATTGGTTTTGAGAGTAAAAATTATACTGCAGGGAAAACAAAGGCAACAACCACAATCTCTACAGGAAACAACGTGGAAGCATCTTCTAGTCGCTGACAAGAATGCTGAAATACGTTTTCTGGTTTTGCAATATCTGAAAGATTCAAACGGTCTTAGTATCTCCCCTGCTCTGGTTTTGACAAGGACAAAATCCTGGACCATGCCCAAGAGCTGCAGGCACTGAAGATTGCTGTTGGGGATTTAGGTTTGAGAATTTTGTAATGAAAATCCTCCTTGTGAAATATTGTCCCAGAATCTCCTATGAAACTACGGATAAATCACACAGAATGTCTCCTAAAGTGTCCTGGCCTCTCCTAAGAGCATAGATCATACCCTCCCCCACAAAATAGCTTTATATGGATCAGAGACATGGTTCAGTTAATCATCAGACAAGGTCCGTGCACTCACGCAGAGCTCTCTGCTCGACCACGGCCTGAATCAGCCCCCTCCATAGTATCCCAGGTATAGACATCACTTGTTCGATTGACTCATGTTTCAAAAATCCTAGCCTTTTGTTCCTTGTTATCTGCACTTGGTAAAGGCATTCCTGATAACCAAATCATTTAGAATGAAATAATTCTTTTTTAAAATTCCCCGTTCCACCCCTTATCTAACTCTCTCAATTATCCGGTCTATATTCCACTGAGAAATAATTAGAATCATAGAATCATAGAATCCTTAGGGTTGGAAGGGACCTTAAAGATCATCTAGTTCCAACCCCCCTGCCATGGGCAGGGACACCTCCCACTAGATCAGGTTGCTCAGAGCCCCGTCCAGCCTGGCCTTAAAAACTTCCAGGGATGGGGCTTCCACCACCTCTCTGGGCAACCTGTTCCAGTGTCTCACCACCCTCGTGGTGAAGAACTTCTTCCTAACATCCAGTCTGAATCATCCCGTCTCTAGTTTTAATCCATTCCCTCTAGTCCTACCATTACCCGACATCCTAAAAAGTCCCTCTCCAGCTTTCTTGTAGGCCCCCTTAAGATACTGGTAGGCCCCCTTAAGATACTGGTAGGCCCCTATAAGGTCTCCTCGGAGCCTTCTTTTCTCCAGACTGAACAACCCCAACTCTCTCAGTCTGTCCTCATAGGAGAGGTGCTCCAGCCCTCTGATCATCCTCGTGGCCCTTCTCTGGACACGTTCCAGCACGTCCATATCTCTCTTGTAGTAGGGGCTCCAGAATTGGATGCAGTACTCCAGGTGGGGTCTCACAAGAGTGGAGTAGAGGGGGAGAATCACCTCCCTCCACCTGCTGGCCACGCTTCTCCTGAGCCAGCCCAGGCTTTCTGGGCTGCTAGTGCACACTGACGGCTCATGTTGAGCCTCTCATCCACCAGCACCCCCAAGCCCTTTTCTTCAGGGCTGCTGAACACCAGTCACTGCCCAGCCTATATCAGTGCTTGGGATTGCCCTGACCCAGATGGAGGACCTTGCACTTGCTCTTGTTGAACTTCATGAGGTTGGCATGGGCCCACCTCTCCAGCCTGTCAAGGTCCCTCTGGATGGCATCCCTTCCCTCCAGTGTGTCAGCTGCCCCACACAGCTTGGTGTCGTCTTGCTGAGGGTGCACTCTATGCCACTGTCCATGTCTCTGACGAAGATGTTAAACAAGACCGGTCCCAGTACTGATCCTTGAGGGACTCCACTTGTCACTGGCCTCCACTCGGACATGGACCCATTGACAGCCACTCTTTGAGTGCGGCCGTCAAGCCAGTTCTTTATCCACTGAGTTGTCAGTCCATCAAAGCCATATTTTATCAGCTTGGAGACCAGGATGTCATGCGGGACAGTTGTCTAAGGCTTTGCTCAGGTCCAGGTAAATGACGTCAGTTGCTCTCCCCGTCTATTGATGTTGTGACCTTCTCATAGAAGGCCACCAGGTTTTTCAGGCACGATTTGCCCTTGGTGAAGCCGCGTTGATTGTACCAAATCACCTCTTTGTTATTCTTCTGCCTCAGCAGTGCCTCCAGGAGGATCTGCTCCATAATCTTACCAGGCACAGAGGTGAGACTGACTGGCCTACAGTTCCCTGGTTCCTCCTTCTTTCCCTTTTTGAAAATGGGGATTATATTTCCCCTTTTTGAAAATGGGGATTATGTTTCCTCTTTTCCAGTCAGTGGGGACTTCCCCAGACTGATATGACTTTTGGAATATAATAGAGAGCGGTTTAGCAACCTCATCCGCCAGTTCCCTCAGTACCCATGGGTGTATCCTATTGGGTCCTATGGACTTGTGCTTTTATTTATTACAATTACAATTGCATTTATTTATTACAATTACTGCACGCACTAAAATCCATCCATCCATCCATCCATCCATCCATCCATCCATCCATCCATCCTATCTGAAATATTTATGCTCATATTTAGGTGCCAATTCCCAATTACCACAGAAATCCTCGCCCCAGGAGCCACCTATTCCTTGGGAGCTCATCTCTGTGTCTGTAGGTGTTGTATAGGAGCAGGCTGTACAGGGCTGGAGGGTGTCCCAGTTTCCAGCTCTGATTGCCCTGTGAGCGCTCCTTTAAATTAAATGAGGTGAATAGTGTCCATCTTTGGAAAACACAATTCTAGTTTAAAACAAAATGCATCCAGTAGGTGTGAGCGAAATTCTTAAAAATAGGACAGGGATGACAGAGGTGATGAGGCAGGAAAATGGATTCAAGTAGCTCCACAAAAAAGGTGGCATTTTTGGCTTAAATAGTGTATTTGTACATAATCTGCCAGATAAATAAGTAGATAAAGAGTTGTTAAAAGTCATCAGGACGATTTCGGACACACAGCAGGCTGTCCCAGACATGAACAGCCTGGTACAGAAGTGGTACCAGCCCGGGGTTCAGAGTGCTCCTTGGTGTGATGTTATGAGACCTCTGCTGTCATCTAGTGACAAAAAGGAAGAAGTAACCCAAAAAGAAAGGAAAATCTTCGGATGAAAGAAATGTCAGCACACGTTATCACAGAATCACAGAATGGTTTGGTTTGGAAGGGACCTTAAAGATCATCTTGTTCTAGCCCCCCTGCCATGGGCAGAAACACCTCCCACTAGAATTATGATGGGAGAAGCAGAAAACAGTGTACTTTGAACACCTGGAGCTCACTAGCAGCAGTGAGGTCTCACCTGTACACGCAGAGCCATTTGAGATGTTCTGTAAGATACGAACTAACTTACATCTCTCCCAACCATGGAGGCTTCACCACCTGAGACTGCCATCCAGTGAGCATGCACCTACACTATATTAGATGTCAGCTTCTGGATGGGACATCTTGCTCCTTAGAGGAGCCTATTTGTCTCCATCAGCTGTAAAGAGAGTGTGCCCAACAGCTCAGATGTAGACACCTGCACGGCAGCGCTCTACAGTTAGGTGAGATGGCTGCTGTCCCTTATGACTACTGGGAGATGACACTCACCTGGAGAACAGGTCAGAATGTCTCCAGAAACCTTGTTATCCCTTAATCTCACCTTTGCTGATTTTGCAGGGGGAAAACTCAAACTGGCTATCCCACAGAGCAGCTGACCACGAGGCGGCTTCTTCCTTCACGTGGAGCAAGGATGTCCTCCAGCCCTTTGTGGACATGTCCTCTATGGGGACATGTCCCCTGTGGGGACACGCTGGAGGCAGCAAAGAGCATGACTAGCAGCTGGGAGAGGTTGAAGGCAGAAGAAGCTATCTGGAGTGAAATGAGGCATGAGAAAAACAAGAGCTGATGGTGCGTGCACAGAACGAGACATCAGAAGGTCGCAGTTCAAATCCCATGCATGACCTTGACCTTTTGTGTGATTTAGGACAAGTTGTTTCACCAGTGTAGCCCCGTAGCACAACAGGATACTGGTTTCCCATGGGAAATCTCCAAAGGCATTAAAGTTTGGTGGCTTAAAACACCACAGTGATGCTGGGCACAGTAGCCTGCAGATACTCCAGTTTCAAAGAAAATTTGTGTTTTACCAACAAAGAGCTGGTTTCCTCTCCCTACTTTTTAAATACTATGGGCGCACAGTGGTTAGAAAGGCTTAGTTTTCTTCTTGTCTGCAGGGATGAAGCAACTGAATCTCAATTTTGTCTTTGTTTGCCTTTCCCCCACAGTATTCTTCAGCTGTGCTGCAAAAGTGGGCATGAAACGCTACCAACGCTGACCTGCTCTGCTGGTAACAGGCCCTCGGTTCCTTCTGTATCTCCATGAATCACTTCATTAGGTTCACAGACCTGACAAAGGATATTTCAGAGATTTCCTTTTAAGTCCTGAAAATAAAATATTAAGCACAATCAATCATGTCTTGTGACAGCTTCTTTGTCTGTGTCCAACTATTTCCATTCATTAGAAACCATCTACTTAAAGGCCACAGTGTGTGGGAGAGGGGTGGGTATTTAAAAAAAAAACAAAAAAAAGAGAGAAAAAAAGCTACTGCTTGATCCTAACACCAAAGCGTGGTCCAATTTTCTTTGTTTTCCTGCTAGAGTTACATATTCGAGGCACGGCCATGCCTTGAATAAGGCAGGAACATTACAGATGCTCAACAAGGTCCCAGCATCTAGGATACCATGCTAAGGGCAAAGACTCAGATTTCACAGTGGGTAATTTTTCGCTCACACGATCATCAAGTGAAACTCAACAAGAAGCCCTGAAATGATTAAGAAACACCTTTCTGTGCCTGCCAAGGTCCCGACGTGAGCTCTGAAAGGACAAGTTCATGCCAGGTGCTTAAACCTGAAGGGGTCTGAAGAGCATGAAGCTCCTCGAGACCAGCCAACGCTGGGGACCACATTGAGCATCAGCAGTGACAGAGGTTCATGCATCCAAACAAAGTCCTCCTTCTACCCCAGAAAGTAGCAGAAAATCAGCTGCCATCTCTATATTTTCAGGTCAAGTGGGATATTTCTGAGCAGGATTAAGGGCTCTTATGTTGTCCAGCTGGTAAAGGCAGCTTGAGGGTGAGGGCAGGGCCAAGTTCTCAGCTTGCCCTGCTCTTTATGCTCCTCTGCAGCAAGGAGAAACAACATCTCTTCGCCAAGAAGGGGTTTTCTTATGGTTTTCTTACAGCCAAACGGACGCTGCAAGAGTCGGCAATGCACCCCACATCACCTTGAAAGGGGCTGCAGGACCCCACAGCCCAAAATGGTCGATATCTGCAGGGGGAAGTGGAAAGATGTAGTACGCGGTAAATAAAGGCAACGCTTCACAGCAGCACATGGTACAGGCAGCTCACCTCAGGTAAATATGCCACGGATGAATAATAAAAAGCACCCCGGTTGCTTGAAGCAGAGGCTGTCATGGAAACCCTGGCAGTGAGCAGCATCGTTTAAGGGAATCGCTTAGGAGTGACAGAAAAAAGGGCATGGCTTCCTGTGAGGTGGCAGGATTCAGAGATTAAACATGCCGAGCAAGGCTGAGGTTTGGGCTTGTGAACTCTTCAGCAGGTTGCCCATCCAGCCTGGGACATATCACAGTTTTTCTCTACTTTCCCTGCAAACTGGGGTGGATTTTTGCCAGCTAGATCTGTTTAAAGGGTATAAATCCTTCAGGACAATAAACCTCCCTGTGTGTTATTACTTAGGCTACCATGGGGGAGACACTTTGCAACCAGAAAAGGTCATTGTTGTGGGTATCTACCATGAGGCTTGGCAGCAGAGCCTGAAAGAAAAGTGGTGGAAGGGCTCTGTGTGCACCACTCTCCCTACGAAACGTGGTCCAGGAGGTCATGGCCGGCACTGCACCCTCTCCAGACCAGCATCGCTCAGTGCTGAACACTCGGAGCAGCTCCATGTGATCTGAATTAACACGAACCCAAATTTTCCAAACCTGGTTTTATATCCCCTCCTCACTAAAAGCAGATTGAGAGAGGCGATTCTCCCCCTCTACTCTGCTCTCATGAGACCCCTCCTGGAGTACTGTGTCCTGCTTTGGAGTCCTCAGCACGAGAAGGACATAGACCTGTTGGAGCAGGTCCAGAGGAGGGCCACGAAGATGATCAAAGGGCTGGAGCACGCCTCCTATGAAGACAGACTGAGAGAGTTGGGGTTGTTCAGCCTGGAGAAGAGAAGGCTCCGGGGAGACCTTACAGCGGCCTTCCAGTCCCTGAAGGGGCCCTACAAGAAAGCTGGGGAGGGGCTATTTGCAAGGGCATGGAGCGATAGGATGAGGGACAACGGTCTTAAACTAGAGCAGGGCAGGTTTATATTAGACATTAGGAAGAAGTTCTTTACAATGAGGGTGGTGAGACACTGGCCCAGGTTGCCCAGAGTGGTGGTGGAGGCCCCATCTCCGGAGACATTCAAGGCCAGCCTTGATGAGGCTCTGAGCAACCTGATCTAGTTAAAGATGTCCCTGATGACTGCAGGGGGTTGGACTAGATGACCTTTAAAGTCTCCTTCCAACCCAACACATTCTATGATTCTATGCTCCTTTTGCTCCACTGGCTCACCAATGTGCAAGCATCCTCCTCCTGGCATTCGGTGCCGGGGTTTATGTCTTAATTGGCATCCCACAAACCACTCCAGCACGAGGGCGGACAACCCGATAAATGTACGAAACTGCCCTCCCTTCGGTGCCTTCTCCACCGCGCTTCCCCTTCCAGCCAGCCTGAGCTGTTTTATCACTTTCTCAAAAGGAAAGCGCTGCCGAGTCCCCAAACCTCACAGCAGCAGGGCGCTGGAGATAAGGCAAGGAAAATATTTCACTCGCAAGGAAGCTGTGCTCATCTCGCGCTAACGTCCCCATCCTCTGGAATCCAAGGCAATAATTACAGCAATTTGTAGATAATTATTTGTTAATTAAAAACAGGCTTGCTGGGTACAGTTACCAATTTCCTCTGCTGGCTGCATAGGGCTGCGCAAGGAGACACTGGGGGATTGCCGGTTTTGTAAAATCGTTTGCTTGTTCAGTTCAGAAAAAAAGCCCCCGGTGGGTCGTCTCCCCCCTCTCCCCACATCCTGGCAGGTCTGATTCATTCTCCTAAGACATCCTGAAGATATCCGTGCCTGGCTTTCCCTTGGAGATTTCCAATGAAGATGACTACCTCATTCCCCCACAGCAGCCTGTTTCCCTGGCTAATTTAATGACCCCATGCTCATGCAGACTCATTTCCAACCATATTTGAATTAGTAGCTCCTAAAGAAGGAACAATGACCCCAAGTTGAGGTCATGAGCCTGAGAGAAGGTCACCTCCACCCCATGTTTATGTTAACAGTAATAAATGAACGGTGTGGAGACAGAGTTACAGCCGGGAGCAAACTGAAGCCACTGGCTTAAATAGTGCTGTTGGGGGCAATTATTCTGCCCTAGGTTGGGCAGACTGTGGTTCTTGGTAACTTCTCAGGAACAGTTTCCATGACAGCTGTGAGAAGAAGAAATGACAAGATTTCAGATGTCCCCCACTAAATATTGCGCCCACAAGGAGCGGGTGATGCCCTTCATGATGTGCCAGGATTTTGGACCTTGTGAGTCCTCCGTCTCTGTTTCTCCTGTGGAGAACACCTTCCCTGGGCTCACCATGATCCACCAACCAACCAACCAACCAACCTGCTCCAGGGTCCCCAACAGCTCCAGAGCCAGGAGGAATTATTTAACCCTGGAAGCAGAAAAGTCACATTGCTCCTGATCTACTGCTGGATTGAGATGGTTCTGGGTGGTCACTTCAAATGTCCCTCCTTCTGTAGCACTGAGGAAACAGCTCATGGAGATCTAAGAGTTGGATGTGTGGGTTGTACACCAAAATAGTACCAGTAGCACCAGTATAAACCCTCACAGAAAACCAAGCCCATGGGGAAGCGTGGTAAGAAGAGAAAGCCAGCAGCCTCCTACTCCTGGTTGTATCAGAGCTGCTTGGAGCCACAGTGACAAGGACGGGACCACAGAATAATACGGCCATTTGTCATCAGGTGCCCAGAAGCAGATTGTTCCCATCCCCCTTAACAAAACAGTGGCGTCAACGAGAACAAACCAGTGACAATGGGGAGGGGAAACAAATTAGACTGTCAATATCCTCTTCATGGAAATAATCTCACAGGTTGTTAGTCACACAGGGCTGGCTTCACCCCTCTAATTTTCTCCTGTACGTGGGCTTTCGTGTTCCTCTCATCACCTTAGCGGCTGAGCGCCTGCACCATGTGCAGAGGAATCACAATTAAGCAAAGTGGCTGGATGTCATGATATATGGGACTACGTCTCTGCTTCAGCAGCAGAGAAAGCTAGCGAAGAGCTGAGATTAAACACCGGGTTAATTAGTACATTTAATTAGCTCTCAGTTATTAAATCCTTTCAGTCCCTTAGATAAATCGCTCAAAGTACAAAACATTCCTCAGAAATGCTATTATTTATTCCCCTCTTCTCTCTCCAGGTGTGTGCAGGGCTGGGAAGCTCTTAGCTTTCCTCCTGCAGCTTCATGCAGGAGCAGAGTCCATCCTCGCCTCAATGGCCCGGCATTGGTCCCTGAGATTACCCTTGAAGTTGCAAGCCTGCCAATTTGCAAATTCGCCGTTCTTTTGGGAGGGGAAGAGGCAGTACCCCGCTAACGTGGGCAACAGTAGGAGGAAAGGGAATAGTGTTGGAAAAAAGCAGGGAGCAACAGCTCCTCTTAACTCTGAGAGACAGAAACAGATTCACAGAGGTTTGATGTAGACTTAGTCACCCAGCAGTGTGTCCCTTTCTGTGTCACAGAATCACAGAATCGCCGAGGTTGGAAGGATTGTTCACATCATCGAGTCCAACCATCAACCTAACACTGACAAAGATCATCATTAAACCGTATCTCTAAGCACAATGTCTACCCATCTTTTAAATACTTCCAGGGACGGTGACTCAACCACTTCCCTGGGCAGCCTGTTCCAATGCTTAATGACCCTTTCAGTGTCAAAATTTTTCCTAATATCCAGTCTAAACCTACCCTGGCGCAACTTGAGGCCATTTCCTCTTGTCCTATCGCCCGTTACTTGGGAGAGGAGACCGACCTCCACCTCAGTGTCACCTCCCTCTGTGGCTGCAGCAGACAGGCATGGCAGTTCTGCAGGAAAAAAGAGCAGAAATGGGTGGAGGAACTTCTCACACAGGCTTTGGAGCATTGCCTGTCATGGTGCCAGCTAGACTGAGGGACAGGGCAAGCTCCTCCAGGCTCCTGTTGGCAGACTCTCCCACGTTCACCCCCTAGATGATTTTCCTGGGGTTTCCATGTTCATCCTAACAGTCCGTGGATGCATCTCTGCTCTGAAGTCCTGGAGCAGCTACCAGCCTGCTGCTTCTCCCCATCATCTCCAATTGTGCAGCAGTCCTGTGCTAACCCACCGCACAGAGCTGCTAAGATCCATGGGGTCAGCCGAGCTTCAGAGAGCCCATGGCAGCCCTGCCAGAGGCTGTTCCGGTAGATGATTTATTTATGGCAGGGGAATCCAGTTTCTGAGATGACCTTGGAGACCGACTCAAAGCATTTATCACCTGGATAATGCCGGGCCCTGAAAAACACAGGTCCAACAAGCCCAGGCTCTGGGTAGGCTGGAAAACTGATTCCTATAGAGCCAAAATCTATACACCGTTCTCACCATAGTTCACTGGGAAACTGATGTTTGGGTCTAAGGAAGGAGGTTTCAGCATTTTTAGCCCCAAGCCTTTTCTTCCCTAGCTATTAACAGGTGTAGTGGTGGGCAGGGCATTCAGGTCCTCCTGATGCTGGTGACCTAAACCCACAGGTTGAGAATTTATGGGAGCGAAGGGCTACACAGCAGTTTGCTTAGGAAAAAATAACAGTACAGGATTAAGCTGAGGGATATTCCTTGTTGCACTATGAAAGAAGATTACACAACAATGACTTTACCCACTACTTGGTTGTGATTCTAATAACCTTAAATTATTAGAAAGCAGAAAGCAAAGGCTAGGATACGATGCTGTTACTCAGCAAACCAACATTTTGAGAACAAGAAGGCAGAGCTTTCTGGAAGATAATGGTTTTTTTCCCCTGCACAGTTTCAAAAGAAAGGTATTTAATCCTTCTATAAATAAGTATGAATGTATTTGCTTCTGGAGGTTACAAAATATGTCTGCAACAAAGCAATGTGGAGACATTTGGGAATGAAGCAGCTAATTTCATACTCATAAGAAACCATAACCGTAGCCTAGGACTGTATCTCAGAGGACTGGACTGACCTTTCAGCAGCTGGTGATAGTTCTAAAATGGTTTCTCATCACTGAAAGCCCAATCTAACATCAGTTAAAATAAATTAAAAGCTATCATTGGCTTCTGCGGATATTGCATTAGACCATATAAAACCCACTTGAATGCTGGGAACCCACGGAAATTATCATGGTAAATCTAAATTCTAGTGAAGCCTTACAGGCTTTAAAACATCTCTCTGCAGCGTCATTAAGAATGGGTTTCTACATAGCTCATGAATAATTCACCTTTCTTTTTCTTCTGATAGATGATGAGTACTACTCACAGCAGATCCAGAGTATGTTTCTGTTGGAAGGGCAGTCCAGGGAGCAGAGGGCCAGGCTAGACATTGCTTTTCCCAAAAATATCTTTCCTAGTTTCCTGCTGTCCCCATAGAGCTAGAAGCGACTCTCCTCAAGACTTTCTGATCTCGTCATTTCCAGTCGCTTACCCCGGGCCATGGTGATGGGCATGGGCAGGCTGACATACTCCACCTGGTGAGCACAGACATCCCCTTGCTTAGGCATGACTTCCAAAGTGACCAGGATCTGGAAAGACTAACCTCCATTTAGGAGGAGGTCCTTGAACACAACTTTGTCCATCTCCTCCTGCCCATTTTTGAACCACTTGATCTTCATTTCAGAAGGATAAAACCTTGTTGAAGAACAAACCAGCTGGTTGGGATAGCCCCACAGCTCCGTTTGCATGGGAGAAATTTTCACTCTGTGTTTAACTGAAAAAGAGAGAGAGATGGAGAGCGCTGGCCCATCCTCCTCAGGAATCATTCCTAAGAAGAGGACGAATGGACATCATACAGATTTGTCCTCCAAACACATTTGTCAAAGCATCCTTTCATCCAGACCCACTGCCTTCAGCATGACCTTGCATCACATCTTCCAGCCACAATCACCTTTTATCCTCTTTCTTTCTTACCTCAGTGAAGGACCATCACAGACGATGAACTCTGCTTCCACAAGAAACATCTAGTAGGAGCATTTCATGTCTTCTCCCACATCTCAGGTGGGTCCATTGCTCCAGGAATAGGCAGAAGAGGAGGGGCATTTGTTAGGCTCGGGAGTCCTGTCCCACGCTTTTCTGCAGGGCTCCTGCAGTCATTTTCTTCAGTCTTTGACTCATAATAAAGATGCTAACTGCTCCAGTCCATGGCACTTACTCTCCTCCTGCCCCACTGATCTTGGACCTATCTCCCACCATTCACTAAGCTCCTTTGAAATCCGGTGGCTGTCAAACACAGGGCTGACGGACGCAGGTAAATGTGGTCCCAAGCTGGGGAAGCCAAGTTTCCCCACACCACTCCCCTCTTCTGCTCCCCTCCAAAGACTCACTTCTCCTGTCCATCACATCTGAGTCCTCCTCCAGTTATAGCTGTGGGATTTCTCCCTTGAAGCCCGCAGGTAGCTAAGCCACTGCAGCCTGTTCCAGTACTCAGCAATTGCCTGTCCTCGCTCTATGTGGGCCCCATAGAAGCCCACCTCACTATCGTGGGAACAGATCTCCTGCCTGTCCCAGATGAACCTGTCCAGTTACCTCACCTGTTGAGTGCCATTCATGTAGGACACATGGGACAAGGTCAGGATGGACATCTTGCTGCTACCATCCCTTGTCCCAGAATATCCAGGATCTCTACTCACCTGGAGGGTCTGTATGAAGAGCCATGTTGCTCCTTATCCCCATCATCCTATCAGAGCCACAAACCAGGAGGATTTGAACTTAGAAATCCCCAGAGAGGGGGAGGAGGCAAAAAAAAAAAGCTTGAGAGAGCCAGACTGCTAACAAACACATCGCAGGTCAAAATAGGAACTTCTCAGCAATGCTCTGACTGAAGGAAACTTGAAGAAGTTCCCATACACTGAGAGGACTGGACAACCCCTCAGATCCGCTCAGATGGATCCACTCAGTAGGGGGTCTACGGATCCACTTAGTACCAGTATTGGGCAACATCACTGGTAACCAGACAGGAAAGGATTCCATTCCCGCCTTTCACTAGAATCTTTTCTGGAGGAAGGCAGAATAAGGCTTTCACCAGCAGACACCACAAATGAGTGCTATCAGAGCAGAACAGTCAACAAAGCAGCTCAGATAGTGCTGTACAACTCACGGGGCCCCATCCTTGGGGTGTTACCCCTAGGCTGGCTCCTTCCTGGGAGCCAGGGGTGCTCTCAGAGGACTGTGAATACAGCCTAGCCCCAGCAGAGCAAGATTAGAGCATCTCTGAGCATGGGGTTTACTCGCCCACTAACCTGGGCAAAGACTGGCACCACGAAGCTGGCTCTGTCGAGAAACCTAAAGTCAGCCAGGCCAAGTCATGTGTTACCCTCTGACAGAAGGACAAGGTCTCCCTTTTTCTTCACCTGCTGGGAAATATAAAGAAAATTTTGAAGGTCACGGTGAAAAGCAAGGCACGGTAAGAAGCAATTTTTGCATCTGCTTTGGTTTTGTTTTCAGCAAAGAGTTCAGAAAAAACCCTGGAAGTTGAGACAGAAAGAATGAAGTATCTAAACTAGTGGTTTGCTTGGGGAAAATCAACTTTATTTATTGGAAGGAATGTGTTACATATTATATCTCATTTCATTGGAAAGTTACTGCTGCGAAACAAAGAAATACAAATTCTTTACTTTGGAATAAAGAGAAATGTGCTTCATTTCGTGTTACCAAGATATCACTGAAAAAAAAAGCACTTTCTAATCACAGTGTTCCCATTCCTATATCGTAGGCACAGCAGGATGTTGACTATCTTGTGCATCTAAGTTTCAAACTAGGACCTTTAAGGACACCAAAGGGCATCCACTGATACAGTGAGAAGACTTCAGAACTGTGGGGAGACTGGCAGATCGAAGAACTGCATGTTATCCGCAGGTTAACAAGGATTTATCTGCCTTACTCTTCTTCCTTTTGGGAGGACGTACTCGTGCCCTGCAGTCCTTTATCTGCCCAGAAGGCACTATGTTGAGCTTCAAGTTGAAGGCACAAGTTGATCTCCTGGCAATGTAGTCAAAAGGATGCTGGACTTTCTGGAGATGCTGAGGACTTCAGAGCAGAGGTCCATGAACAGTGGACACCACTGCTAATAAAAGCCCTCACTGAAAGAGCCCTCCAAATCAGAAAGAGATGCCATTGCTGGGAAATGTACCAGTTCCTAAAATTATCAGTACCAGGGAAATTCCAGTACCTAACGGGGGCCTACAGGAAAGCTGGGGAGGGACTCTTGGTCAGTGAGTGGAGCGATAGGACGAGGGGCAACAGTTTTAAACTGAAAGAGGGGAGATTTAGATTAGCTATTAGGAAGACATTCTTTGCTGTGAGGGTGGTGAGGCACTGGAACAGGTTGCCCAGAGAAGCTGTGGCTGCCCCATCCCTGGAGGGGTTCAAGGCCAGGTTGGACGGGGCCTGGAGCAACCTGGTCTGGTGGGAGGTGTCCCTGCCCAGGGCAGGGGGGTGGAACTGGATGATCTTTAAGGTCCCTTCCAACCCAAACTATTCTGTGATTCTATGATTCTATAAATACACCTTCAGGGCTCTCTGAAGGAGAGACAGAAAAGATTTTCTCATGCCCAGCCCTGAGGGGAGAGTTTTTCTGTAACAGCGCCTCCATTTCTGAACTATGTGGACAAACCAGGCTCATCTCATCAGGCACCAGACAGATGACAGTCATCTTGGGGAGGCAAAATTTGATTTCTTGCTTCATACCACTCCCACCCTGTTCCTTGCCTTTCTTAGGAGTCCCACTCCCTGGCCAGATCTGGACGATCTGAGGGTAAAAGCCTCAGAATCAGAAGGGAACAAGGACAGATTCACTTCAAAGGCAGAACTGGGTGGAGCCTTTCCTCCTCCCCCTGCTAAAAAGCCAAAGTGAAGGAAGAGAAAGATATAGAGGGTATGGGTGAGGAGGCTCCATGCAGAGACAGTCCGGAGTTAAAGCCCCAGGCTGAAACATCCACAGAGGAGGCATTTCAGAGCACTTCTCCTGCCAGGTGAAGGCTGGACATCGCTACATGGATGATGCCAAGGAGGTGGTGCCCTACAAGAATAAGGCTGATTCTCTGCTCCCACCCAAAAACTGACACTGCCTGTTTGGAAGCCCTTTCCCACCACTGCTCCGTGCTTTCTCCACAGTCCCTGCACCCAGCTGGGAGTACAGGAGAATCATTATTTCTCACCATCTCTTAAACCTCCCTCCCTGCAAACACCCTGACAACCAGTTTCCTGCCTCCCAGCCCAGACTTCCATTACTAATCTGATCCACAAACAGCACCGGTGCCCTCTGGAGAGCTTTTAGAAGAGCTCTGCTGCGCAGGGAAGGAAACAAAATATACATTCAGACACCATTGTGTCGTTTGCAGATACCCAAACTGCCTCTGAAACACCCAGCTCGCGTCTGAGAGAGGGAACAGAGTTAGCTCCAGTACTGCATGGACCCATATGGAAGTACTGAAAGAAACTGATATCTGGGGTCATCACTGGGGCTACGGTTCATGGTACTGACATTGCCAAATTGCTGGCCAGTGAGGACAGCATCCAGCAGTGAAAAGAGGATGGTCAGATCTGTCGGGAACAAATCGATGTTTGTTGGAGAGCTCTGGGAATACAGTAACCCCTGTCCGTCCCCATCATCTTAAAAAACACTTGCTGGAGACTGTGCCTGGCAGCACATGAGCACTGTCTGCGGTCCAGGAGTCTGGAAGGGCTCACAGCAACGTAAGTAAATCCCGGCAGCATCAGCCTGTCCGTCTCCCACTCCAACACCAGCCCCAGGTGAGGAAAGGGAGTACGGAGCAGATCAGGGTGTATGAAGCAGCAGCTGATGTAGAGCTGAGCTCCAAGGGTAGAAAAGCCACCTGAGAGGCCATCAGCTTTGCACTCCGCTAGTGCTTCATCCTCATTTTCTTGTGAGTACCGATGGACCAAAGTAATACCATTTGGTCTTTCAAAGGAAGGATATTCAGCCAGCTGGGAAAAGTTCAAGTCCAGTCCTAGAAACCTGAGGCCAGACTTCCCTGTGTTACCCGCTTCCCTCCAAAGACCCACAGGTGGCCCTGGAGCAGACGGGTCTGAGGGGAAGGATGTTACCCATTTCCTGGTGTATTTAGACACTGTCATTGGTGTTACTCCCTAATTATTCCCTAAATTAATTGTTTATCTGGCCTGGAGAGTGTTTTATGAGTCAAATAACCCTGGAAAGAAATATTCTGGGCAGTACAAGCGGAACAAGAGCGGAAAAACCTATATCTGAGAGCAGTAACAAATGCACCATCTGTGACCGGGCAGAGAGAACACGTAACGTGCGCTGAACAGTCATTACACACTCATTTAATTGTCACATTAAGCCAGGAGTTTCCTGAACGATAGAGCCCTAATTTCCTAGCAATTTACATCCTGTATCTCTGCCTGACACCGCAGCAGTGCCAGCTCCTATCCGTGCTGTGATTCTCCAAGAAACCACATCACAACGCTGTACCAACACCCAGCAAAGCTCAGTGCTGGCCCTTACAGGAGGGGATGGTGACTGGCATTAAAACAAAACTAACTTTGCTCAGTCAGGAGCACAAAGGCATGTGCGTCCCTGTGTTTCCGTCCAGCACTGAGGCAGTAACCTGCGTGTGTCCAGGCAGCCTGCCTGATTCCTTGCAGCGACACAGAGGGCAGACGTTGGACAAGTTGTCTTCGTTGGCTGAGGATGCACTTCTAGCCCAGTTCTCACCTACCCTTCCCTGCAGTCTCCTGTCTTTCCTCTGAACGTCTTTCTCATACACCCGGTTATGCCCGTGCCCCTGCTCCGCAGGTCTAATTCCTCAGGATGGCCTTTCAAGGCAGGTCGGAGCTCACGTCTAAACTGAGAGCCACAGGTGGGGACATCGGCTTACTGGGAGCAAAGGCAGAGGTGAAGGAAGGCCCTGGCAAGCAGCATGGGGACTTTGAGGACAAGAAGCTTTTCATGCACAGATGAAAAGCACCACAGGGGAAAGTTGAAACCAAAGCTCTTCTCTTTCCCATGAGCCCTGCTTGTTTCTTTTTGAATGAGGTCTCTGGCCAGCAATTCTTTTCTTCTCTGAGACTTTGCAGCGAGGCAGGGATTTGTCTCCCTACAAGCAGTGTCACTGACAAAGCTGCCTCCCAGCACCTCCTGGCCCTGGGGCATCACACTGCTGCTGTCTCTTGTTTCAGCCACTGTACTCCAAAGATCGATGCACAGGAATGGGACAACCTCTGACCACAAGCACAGCAGACGTGTTCAGCCGCTGCCCTCCTGCAGCATGATTGCGCGGAAAAGAGATGTTCAGGCAAAGGGTAGATTAGAGCGGCAAAATCCGGGCTGTGTGGAGCAGCAGCACTGACTTTACCCCTTTTTCATAGAATCATAGGATGTTTTGGGTTGGAAGGGACCTTAAAGATCATCTAGTCCAACACCTCTGCCATGGGCAGGGACATCTTCCACTAGACCAGGTTGCTCCAAGCCCTATTCAACCTGACTTTGAACACTTCCAGGGACGGCAGCACCCACAGCTTCTCTGGGCAGCCTGTGCCGGCGTCTTACCACTCTCAGCATAAAAAAACGTCTTCCTTATGCCCAATCTAAATATCCCCTCTTTCAGTTTAAAACTGTTGCCCCTAGTCCTGTCACTACAGGCCCCCTTTAAATATTGAAAGGTTGCAGTAAGGTCTGCCCAGAGCCTTCTCTTCTCCAGGCTGAACCCCCCAGCTCTCTCAGCCTGTCCTCCCAGCAGAGGGGCTCCAGCCCTCCCAGCATCTCCGGGGCCTCCTCTGGCCCCGCTCCAGCAGCTCCGTGTCTCTCCTGTGCTGAGGCCCCAGAGCTGGAGGCAGCACTGCAGGGGGAGACAGAAGGGTCTTGTCTGCCAGCGGGGCTTGCAGAGTAGAACAGAGTCCTGTGTCCCTGACTAGGAAAAGCATGGGCCAACGTGGGGCTTACTCCCCCAGAGATGGCCCCAGGAGGACAGGAGAGTGGCTGATGGTCCCTGAAATCCACAGCATGCTGTCCCCAGGCTCTGCTGTTACTGAGGAGGGATGCCTCTCCATTCAGCCCGCTCCCAGGGCTAGGGGGGGCGAGGGGGAGCAGGGCTGCAGCCTGCCCTGTCTGAGAGCCCAGACGCCATTGCATTCTTCTTCCCCAGAGGCTTCGGCCTGGCCCATCCCCTGCCTGCCTCATGCAATGGAGATGGCGGGAGCCCAGCTGAGGTTCCTGAGACAGCGACAACGCTGCCGAGGTCCCAGAAAGCAGGAGGATCCCTTCAGCCCGGCCATGGGGATCCCTTCACACCCCGCCATGAGAATTCCTCCCCCCGACCCACCCGCCGCGGACTACATTTCCCGGCAGCGTTTGCGCTCCAGGGAGGCGGAAAAGGCGGTGCTCTCCCCGTTCCGATTGGCTCGCTGGGGCTGTCCCCCCGGCGGCCATTGGGTGAGGCCGTCACGTGAGGCGGCGGCGGGCGCGTCGCCTCACGGGAGCGGTGCGGGAGCGGGCGGGATGAGGCTGGGCTGCCGGAGGGAGCAGGCTCGCTAGGCCTCCGCCATGCTGGGGGTCCGGGGCGGGTGGCAGGCCCTTCGCCACTGCTCCTCCCTGCCTCGGGCGGTGCGGCTACGGGTCCGCGAAGCGTTGGGGGCCCGGCAGCCGGTTGGCGAGGTTAAAGTGCAGGTGTGTGGCCGGGAGGTCGGGGTGTGCCCGGTGATGACCCGGCCCAGCGCTTCAGCCGAAGGGAGAGGAGCTGGAGCGGCGTGGGCCACGCCGGTTCCGCTACCCGTGCCTTAGGGAGAAAAGCTAGAACCTCTGCAGCGTGATTTACTAAACTTACTGATCTCTTTTGCAGTCTCTAGAGGCAGCTCTCACTGTATGTGTTCAGTTTGCCCTTGTGATATCAGGTATGAAGCTTTGGAGGTACTCGGGGTATGTGCAGGGAAAGACGTGCTGTAGTGGGTTATACTGAACTGTGCTCTGTCCGGTTTTGGTATTATCACCTGTTTTGGTTTGGGAGAGTGAACAGAGTGAACCTCTGTGCTGTTTTTAAAAATTTGCCTTAGGTCTCGTTCCACATCTAGGTTTATAGCAGTGTCGGGTAAAGACAGTGATAACAGTCTCATTGATGTTCATGTCTGGCTCCTGTTTTGAATCAAAGTAGAGTGGGATAAATTGGCTTTTTAGTAATGGAGCTTTTCCCCTTTTTTTCCTCAGTGCAGGGTTGTGAGCAGCCATGTTTTTTGGTGTTCCTGATTGACAGAGCAGTGGTTGCAAGAACATAGTCCCTGTTTTATTGCAAGGCCCTTGGCTAGAACTGTGCAGTTAGTATTTCTGGATCTGTAAAGGACTGGGGTGCTTAGTGACAGTTTTAAACTAAACTGAAAGAAGGTAGATTTAAAAGGAAGAAATTCTCTACAATGCGGGTTCTGAGACACTGGGACAGGTTTCCCAGAGAAGCTGTGGCTGCCTCATCCCTGGAGGTGTTCAAAGCTAGGTTGGATGGGGCTTTGATCAACCTGGTCTTATGGAAGATGACCCTGCCCGTGGCAGGGGGTTGGACCTTTGAAGGTCCCTTCCAACCCAAACCATCCTGTGATTCTGGTGGCGCAAAAATCAGTTTGTAGCACACTGGTATTCCTGCACACATGTAGATGAACCCTAATAAGGTAGGAAGAAGCTCATCCAGCACAGATGCTTTTCGGCTGTAGCGTTATGAATAACGCAAGCTGTAATAAGCTGATGCTTAAATTGGCAATACCCCTTCTTTTTTTGCCCCAGTTCCTTGCTGCTTTGTTGCTCTTCCCCTGTGCTGGCAAAATTTTTTTTTACAGTAAAGTGGGTTGGGGACCTGGTCTGGCTTAAATCTAGCCTTATTATGGCCATGTTATTGGAATGTGCAGTCTGGTCTGAGTCGGGGTTGTCTCTAAATGTTGCTTCTGGTATGGTGTAAAGTGGTCAAAACCATGCTGCCACAGCCTCTGCTGCTCCAGTACAAGCCTGAGGATATGCTCATATTTCCTATTGCAGGATGCAAGACTCATCTCCTTATTTGACAGATCCCAGAACAGCCTAATGAGGTGGAAAAAAAGCTCTTGAGAATGTTTCTTTGTTCAGGGGTTTTGTGTGTTTTGTTAAGGAGCGCTTATGAGGAAAGAAAGAAGAACATCTGCCATTATACATTAAAATCATCCATCAAGTATAACGTGTATGTGACACATTCTGGGGATTTACTGGAATACAGAGGGTAGGCGCAACAGCTTCAGGTGTGTTATTGTATGAAATACCTTTTAAACACCTGTTGCTGTAGCCGTAAGAATATGAGGATGCCCAAATGATCAGACTTCAGTTTTAAACTCTTGTTCTTAGTTCTTGCCTCAGGTAGAACACCCTGCACCTGTCTGAAATTGTGAGGCTGGAGCAAAAGGTGAAGTTTCTTTAATCAATAGGTTTATGGCTTTAAAATCCTCCATAGCTTTTGTATGCAGTTGTTCTCCCCCTGTTATACAAGCCTGTGTAATGCCTTGTCTATGGTCATGTTGTAGTTTTAAGAATGCTTTACTTTTGGTACTGTTAAATTCTTGCAGTTTGTTCAGTCTAGACAACAGAAGTAAATGAATTCACATTGGTTTGTCTGGTATAAAATCCATAAAGCACTTTTGCAGTCTGAAGTCATTGGAGCTGCTTGGGCACTTACAGTTAAGCAAAAGATAAAACTGATTGGATAAAAAGCAGTTTGGTTGTGTAATCAGCATTGTTCTTGGTTGTTCTCTACGGCATTATTATAAGATGAGCCGGAAGGTCCCCAGGGGATAGTTTTGCTTTTGAGGGCAGCTTTGTCTCGGCTCTTGTGAGCTGGGAAGCAGCTAAGGAAGTTAAATTTTTGGATGCTGTTGCTTTTGCTTGGTGCTGTGGTACTGACTTAAATTTAAATTTCTTTTTAACGGAAATGTTATTTCATATTTAAAAGCTCAAGGCATTATCCTGACATGTACATGGTCAGTTCTACTGTTTTGCTGTTGCAAAGAACTTCTGTGTTACTCTTTTAATTCTTTTAGTCAAACTGGACAAGAACGCTTCTAGATTTTTTTTTTTCTTATTATTTCTTTTTCCATGGGGACAGTGTAGCAGTCTTGATTTTGAGGTGTAAGGAGAAACATCCAAAATTGTCAGGGCATTAGTTTTGATTTTTGTCT
The DNA here is from genome assembly GCF_963924245.1 of Chroicocephalus ridibundus. Taxonomy (NCBI): domain Eukaryota; kingdom Metazoa; phylum Chordata; class Aves; order Charadriiformes; family Laridae; genus Chroicocephalus; species Chroicocephalus ridibundus. The sequence goes on from NC_086284.1 coordinate 6,156,809, forward strand.
TGCGTGAATATGTAGGTTTTTTACCTGAGTCTATTTGCCGCAGCATCATTGTTTTAGCAGTCCAATGACTTAGGGCATGTAAACAACTAGTGAACAAACTTCAGTTGGAACCTTCCTACAGGTGATAACAGCAACAAAAATTGGTACTAAAAATCATCAAAACAGTCTTGAGTGTGTCATCGTAAAGAACTACGCATTACCGGTCTCTTCTGTTGCAGTAAGAAGTGTTTTGAAGGAACATCACTACTAATATGTACTTTGCTAAAATGCTTTTCATCTTCAGAGCACTTTGCTGCTTTCCATGTTCTCAGCTCCCCAGAGGCACAGGTAGATTTTAGTTATCCCTGCTGTACTCGGGAGGGGAGTTGATATCTCTGCCTAAGGATTTGTTCCTTTTTGCTTTGAAGTCAATAAAAAAACTGACGCTGATGACAATTTTTTAATTATATTTTCTTTTTGTTGCCCCTAAAGAGATATTTCCTTTTATTTCAATAAGAAGTTGAAATAGGCTTGAAGCAGCTTGTCCAGCTCAGCTGGAAGAGGAGCATAACTACACTGAGTCTTTGCCAAGAAATAACAAATTTCTTTTTCTTTTACCTCTAGGGGTGGGTCCGCTCTGTCCGATCCCAGAAGGAAGTTTTGTTCCTGCATATAAACGATGGGAGTTCTCTGGAAAGCCTCCAGGTGGTTGCTGATCCCAGCCTGGAAGATAGGTTGGTCAATTTGAGATACCTGGAGAAATATCTGTGTTGATCAGTGCTTGGAGGGGTCTGCTCAGGCCTCCTTCCCTGTCCCAGTGAGTCACCATGCTGCTGGTTGAACCCCCAGCACTTAGCACCTGACTATGGGAAAGGTGCTACTGTGGTCTGGAGGTCACTGGATGTGTTTTTTTAGGATGGAGAGTGTCCGTCTACTCTGTTCCCACTTACTTGAGGCCTTGTGGTTCAGACGCTTGTCCTGTGAGATTAATTTGGACCACATTTTCGTTAACAGCTGTAGCAGCACGGGCATTCTGGGCTACTGTTGGACTTGCTTGGAAATCACACAACATAGCCAGGGATGACTGTCCCCCAGGTTTTTGGAGGGCGCTGTTGCTATTCCCATAACAACTTGAGGGCTGGCTTGTTAGGCACACCCCCTAAATAGGTGTTCCTGTTCTATTATAAGAAGATAATAAAATAATGCAGTTGTTTTACAGCTTCATCTTGTTTGTTTCTCTTGATTGTTCTTTGGGCTAGGATTGGGAGTTTCGTCATGATCCAGGAAACTTTTCCACATAACTTGATTATTTTTTAAAACTTTTTTAATTATTATTTTTTTCTATAAGCCTGGTTTGTCCCCATCGATAGCCCCTTCTAATAAAAGCTGCTTCCCCTCACTTGCCCAACACTCCTTTCTTGTCCTAAAATCTTCAGCTTTGTGAATCCATTCACGTTTCCACCTATGCACTTAATAATCTTTCATCAGTTAAGTTTTATGGCTACAGTATCTCTTATGATCTCAAGTGGTCCAGGTAAATTAACAGGAATCTCTTCTGAATGTAGTTGACTTTCAATCAGTTCCTAGTTAAGCTGTTGTTTTTTCTTGGCTTCTTAGAGACCTGACTTTTGGAAGCGCAGTGGAAGTGCGAGGAAAACTGGTCAAAAGTCCTCATAAGAACCAAAACATGGAGCTGAAAGCTGAAACCATCCGTGTGGTGGGACCTTGTGATACTTGGGTATGTCACTGCACCAGGGATCCAACTCGTAGGACCACTTTGGGAATTAATTTCAAAAGGTCCAAGTATCCAGCAAAGCATGCTTCAAACTGTATTTTCTCTTAAGCCTGAGTGCTCCTGCAGGCTTTGATTTGTCAGTGGTGTCTATAGGGTATGGAAACATAGGATCACCATGAAAGCTTTCTTCGGAGGTAGAGCTTTTCTGTGTGGAAGCTGGCACACATGCTGCCAGCTAAGAGTGCGCCTTTGTCCCACCCTGAAGCGGTTACCTGTGCCAGGTGGTTTACCTGGTAAGTCTGGCTGGATACGAATTGGAGAACCAGTGGGACTGGCAAAACGCTCCAGATTGTGCAGGTGGAAGAACCGTTATCTGCCACGGGCACGTTTGGAAGCAGCTTGCTATTGCAGCGGTGAGATGAATAGTTCAAGGGGGCTCGACATCCAAAAGATGGAGCATTTCAGAGGGCTGCTACCTTCTCTTGTGTTATGCAAAATATCTAGATATGCAAAAACATCTAGTTCTTCTCTGGATTGAGTTTTAGTAGGCAGAGATGGTATTCCATGGATAGCAATAAAACTGTATTGACTCCAAGTTCTCATCCTCTTATTTTTCTTGCATTGTTATTTTCAGCTGTTCCCCCTGAAAATGAAGGAGAGGCACCCGCTGGAGTATGTCCGACAGTTCCCTCACCTGCGATGCAGAAACAACACGCTTGGCTCCCTCTTGAGAATCCGCAGTGAAGCCACTGCAGCCATCCACTCATTCTTCCAGGTAGTCCCTTCTGTACCGAGCCTTATGTGTAAAAAACACTCCCCCAGTTTGGCTTCGCGGGAGCATGTCAGGAGGGAAGGAGCCTGATGTCTTGACTGCAGGGTATAGATTTTGGACATGGTGGTTTTCTTTCCAGGCCTGGACCTGACTGAAGCCTTGGCCAGGCTGTTGCTTATGATCAGATTAGCACATCTGTGGTCTTGTTAGCATCTTCCCACCCATTTCCTGTTAGTTATTTTATCCCTTTCACTAGGTTGCAGTATAATTGCTGCGAGTGTGTGTGGTCTGTGGAACACAACATAATATGGCGTTGAGTAACCCATCCTCAGCAGTGACCTTACGGTCCTTGGACACAAGCTTCCTCCCACGCGGAAAAATCTGTGATGCAGGGAAAGCTACTGACAAACTGACTCAGAGCTTCAGTGAATTAACTCTGATTCCAGATGCTATATTGAGACCATGGGATTTCATGAAAAGAAAGGTAGCAAGTCCTCTAGCACACCGGAGTCATTTCTTTTAAGGTAGCAAGTCCTCTAGCACACCTGAGTTGTTTCTTTTAAAGCTTTCGTTGAAATAAACATGGTTTAGTTTGGATAAACTGGCTTTAGTTTGAGTAGAATCATATTCAGAGCATTCTGATTACAAAATTCATATGTAGTAATTAATGTGACACAAAGAACAGGTCAGAATTGTTGAGATGGAATTTCTGGTCCTGAGTACGCTGCTATTTTTCGCCTGCAGGGGCAAAGAAGACTTGCTTGCTTCAAGAGTTATCTGAATGGAATTGCATGGTATTTAGAAGATTAGTTATATTTTTTTTTAAGAGCTTAATGGAGATACTGTGTCAAGTAAAGCTGCTGGTGGTGTCAGTATTTTGCCAGCTCATGAGACAGAACTCAACTCTTGTTGGGAATCAGACAGACTGAGAGAGTTGGGGTTGTTCAGTCTGGAGAAAAGAAGGCTCCGAGGAGACCTTATAGTGGCCTACCAGTATCTTAAGGGGGCCTACAAGAAAGCTGGAGAGGGACTTTGTAGGATGTCGGGTAATGGTAGGACTAGAGGGAATGGATTAAAACTAGAGATGGGACAATTCAGACTGGACGTTAGGAAGAAGTTCTTCACCACGAGGGTGGTGAGACACTGGAACAGGTTGCCCAGAGAGGTGGTGGAAGCCCCATTCCTGGAAGTTTTTAAGGCCAGGCTGGACGGGGCTCTGAGCAACCTGGTCTAGTGGGAGGTGTCCCTGCCCAGGGCAGGGGGGTTGTAACTAGATGATCTTTAAGGTCCCTTCCAACCCTAACAATTCTATGATTCTGTGATCGGGCTTTGCTGGTGTCGCGCCGCTAGATGGCATTGCCCACAACAATTTGTGATTTCAAACCTGCGCAAGGGAGCCATCCGAGATACAAACCAACCTGTTATTCTGACAAAGGCTTTACTTCTCCAAATGGACTCCAGCTCAGACTCTGACATATCTTCCTGTTTAAAATACTCAAGAGCTGAGCAGTATTAAAAAAAATAAAGTAACATTAATTTAGCAGCAGCAGCTACACTAAAGTTAATTTTAAAGGGATAGGGAAGATTTGGTCCCAGATCTGATGTTTGTGAATGCTTGTGTCACAACTCTGCTGGTACCAGGAATGTCTGTGGTTTGCTCCATTTCTGATGGAAGGAAAGCAGTCTTTTTAAATTGCCACTTACATCATCCCAAGAATATTGTGACTTCCAACTTGACAATGTCAGAACCAATGATAACTAGAAAGAATAATCAGAGTGTTTTCACTGTGCAAAGCTGTAAAGAGCTTAATGCTGAAAGAAAATAAATGGGGTTTTTGTATACACATGGAAAATTAGGTAGACTCTCTGTAACTTTAAAAACTTTTTTTTTTGCCTATTCATTTCCAGCAGTGAATGTCTAATTCCAAATGCCTTTGGTTTGGATGCTGAAGGCTAAAATGTGATCTTTAAATCTTCTCCTGAGTGTTGTGGTCTGTGTGGGATAGGAACATTGTTCCTAGGCACAGTGAAATGGTTGCAATGTGAATGGCAACCTCCGCTTTGCACATTAACTAACTTCCAGGTTTGCCAGAGCCAGTAATGTGACCTGATGTATTTTAGGAGCTTTTATAAGGGGATCTACACAAGAGGTTTTTATGGGATTCTCATCTTTCAGACCTGTGTGGTTCACATCCCTTTCCAAAGCATGTAAGGAGTCTTCTGTGTGAAATGTGCTTCTTTCTTCATACAGTGGCAGCGGTTGCTATAATTTAGACAACTTTCCAAAACCTCATGTAGGGTTTGGAGGCCGCATGACCAGCACGTCTCTAAAGTATGCATGGGATTGTGGCAGAGACCTGCATTTTTGTATTGTTAGGCTAAAACTGCCCTCCCTGGGCAAAGAAAATAGTTCTGGCTCCAAAACTTCTTTCCGTGTAGTAACTGGATCTCGGTGAGGAGCTCCTGCTGGGTGCTCAGCAAGCCAAGGTCTTTGCACCAAGGTAGCCTAGAGCTGACTACAGGGACTTTGCTCCCTCTTGTTCCTGTTATGGTACTTCCACAAAATGCATTGCATGTCCATAGGAACTCTTTGGTCCAAACTAATTTCAGTTTGATTCTCAGGATGGCCAGTAAATACTGCTCCTGTTGTCTTAGCCTTTTAACTAGCTAGCATTAAGGACCAGGACCTGTCACAAATGGTTGATTTATATTATTGTGGTAAAAGCTGTGAAACTAAACATTTGCTTTTTTATGGGTTTTTTTTATTAGTCTTTTGTGTAAATAGACAATGGGTTAGGCTACATCATTGCCTATATTGTCGTAATACTGTCACACCCTGATTTTAAAGGGACTCCCTTTGTACTAGACATTATAGTGATGCCAGAGAAAACAAATCCTTATTCACAGCTGAAATCAGCTAGTTCCAGGTTCTGGTTCACCTTGACGTGCATAGGTGTGATCTCTGTGCTCCACCAGTGATCTGTGTAGTGAAACCAGTTTGGAAGCTGACGCTTAGTAGAGTTCTGCTCCTGATTTTGCCTCTAACATGCCGTATGGGATTGTCTGAGGTCTGCTTGATGTACGCATCCACTGAAAATTGGGTTGCAGCTGGTTTAAAAGCCTATGGCTGCACTGCAGAGAAACCCAGAGAATAGGGGCTCCTTCTTCATGCAGCCTTCTGCTTTCCAAGGCCTCTGCTGGCTGTGTGAGCGGGTAATTCTCCAGGTACCTAGAAGGTGACCAAGCCAGGGTATAGTCCATCTCTTAAAATCAGTTTGACTTTGATATCTGAGAAGATGTGAGGTGGGACGGACATTTTCACGGTGATTGGGTGGTTTTTAAGGTCTCTCTCGCATGCAGTATGTGATTTCTGTCATCTAACACACTTGATCATTTCTCTTAGTGGAGAACACTAAGAGAGTGTCCTCTGCCTAACCACCAGCTTCCAAAAAGCTGGAAGAAACTGAAGTGTTGAGGCTGTAGGGGTGAATTTGATGGAAACTGCCCAAAAATATAAAAATACTGGAGGAGGTGAGAAGAAAGGGCAAAGGTGTGAAGATGGGCAGTTGCAAACACCCATAGCAATGGCATAAATCTTATTTCTTTATGAAACGTGGAGGAAAAAGCACAAGTAGTAAATATTGATTTGTAAATCATGCTAGCGTTTAATTAGTCCTCTGTCTTTGTCCCGGTAAGGCAGAAGTTGCCTAAAGGAGTACATATGCCGTACTGGTTGGGGGCTAATAGCTGTGTTATAATGTGTGCTGGTTGATGTCATCCTTGAAGCTGACATTTGATATCTTTAGCTAGTTGACTTTTGGTGTTCTGTTTGTTCCAGGATAATGGCTACGTGCATATTCATACTCCCATAATTACATCAAATGACTGTGAAGGTGCCGGGGAACTCTTTCAAATTGAGGTAAGTTGGGTTTCATTAAGTTTGTTTTGATTTTTGCTTGCGGAGCAATTCTGGAGTTACCGAAGGCTAGAGGAAATGCTTGTCTTTACAAAACCTTTCCTTTATGTACTTCTGTGATTATGTTTTTAATATAGCAGTCCTTTGCTTCAACTAGTAATTCAGACAGAGTTAAGCAGATGCATTACTCTGGTTTATTGCTGTTTTGTGCATTAATGAGCACCTTTTATACTGATGAGTTTTGTCTATCCATGGTGCTGTGGAAAAGTTTACAAAGAACAACAGAGGGAGATGGAACATGTTATCATCACATCTTTCTGTTTACTAAGAGCCTAAGAGATGGGATGGGACATCCAGGACCGCCTACTAGACACAAAGATTTATTACCTTTGAAATGAAGAATATAATTCACCATGAGGTAACTCCTTAAAAGAAAGTCAGCAATACCTAAAACTCCTTTTCACCATATTCCTCTCTACAAGCTACTCCCGTTGTACATCAGAATTCTCCCCCAATATTGCCAAGTCCATCCATCCACCAAATTACTGACACAATCCACCATTATATAAAGTACTTCACACCTTGGGTCAAATCCTCCTCTGAAACTTAAATGCAGCTATAACTACTAAAAATATTCTTAACCCCCACATCCATGAATCATAAGAAATTCCATCTGCCTTTTATACTTCTGTATTTGAAATTCACTCTTCTGTCTCAGACAATTACATCCATTGCCACTTATGCTTACTGGCTCCAGCCTTGCTGGTGAATCCATCTGTAAGCAAAAGAAAAACTGTTGAGGTAGCAGTTGCTTGCTGCGGGATCACGTACGTCTTCCACTCTCTGCACGGCCTTGTGACAAAAAGCCTCCGTGTTCTGGTTCTTCAGGATCTCGAGGTCTAACCTGTACTACTAGTGATTCCCTTCCAGACAAGTACACGTAGCTCAGCTTTTTGCTTGCTGGGACAATAGAGTTTGATTAGCTAAACTAAATGGTTCCTGTTTAATTGAGATCCCTTAATGCTACCAAAGGTTCGTTCCAGGCTGTTGCATGCAAATTAAGATGTGAAAACAAGTGACACTTAATGATGAGAACATTATACAGTTTGCAGCTGTACAGTGTATTGCGTCTTTGGTACAAATTGTATCCACTTGAAAGCTGTAAAGGATGCAGGACTACAGCGTAGGTGGCTGGTAGTAGCAGAAGCACGGATGCAAATGTTGATTGAGGTGCTAAACTGTGAGGCTGAAGCTTGTGTAAACTGGATCTTAACTAAATGCATAGGTCAAGGCAAATTTCTTGGTCTCTCTCCAGTGTGATTGCTTAGTGTAAATAATACCTGTCTTGGAGAAATGTAATGACAGCTGTGCTTGAAAGGTGTGGCGTAAATGCCAAGGCAGATCCCACAAGTAAAGGGCTTCAGAAACACACTTGCTGGTGGGAAGTGGAAGTTCTCCCTGACTTCCTGTTTCTTCTTTGAGCACTGCTTCATTGTCTGGCCTAATTTAGGACTTGGTTTTGTTTCTGCAAAGCTCTGTTCAGAATTGGTCACGGCAAGCAGAGATCCAAGACCACTTGTTATCCCGCCGTGACCAGTTCACTCCACTGGAGCAGTGACACTGTTTCTTGAGAGCAGAAATCTGGGGAAGATTAAGCCTTCCTTGGGCTGTGCATGTGAAGCTGTCAGACATAAAAATAAGGGTGACATAAGGGTGTCAGACGTAAAAATACAGGTGTGATATTCGCAGCAAACCCAGAATCTCTATCTGCTTTTAATCAAACCAAGCATCAACGCATTCCCTATCTGCTGTATTCACTCACCTTTAAACTAGCCCTTAATTCACTGCTTGCATGGGCCAAGGGAAAAAATAAATTCCCGTTTCTCTTATATTTGAGCAGTAGCCAAGAATTACGGTGATGGGAATCAGTGAAAGCATCCTGCAAATTAGATTCTTCAATTTAAATCCTGTAGTTAAAGTTTTAAGACCTGTCCTCCGGTTGCAACCAGAACATAAATTGGTCTCCTATTGCTCCTGAATTTGTAGTAGTTACAGCACGCCTGCTGCTTGCAGGTTGGGTTTTCTGCCCTTTTTATTTTTTTTCTTTAGCTCCTTTGGGCGGTGTATAAAACTGATAATGTCTCCAGTTTAGCTGTCCTGCTGCAGGTGAATTAAGTTGACAATTTTGGTTGAGTAGCCTTTCGGACCCAAGTAGAGGCTGCTTTTGCACCCCCTGTGAACCATCGCCTTTTAGTAGCTGTCTTCTCCCGACTGGCAGAATTTTAATCCTCTGACTAATGTCTGGTGGCTGCTCGGGCCCGTGCATTCTTTGGAAATGGTGGAAAGTGAAGAGGGTAGGAATCTGTTTTTACATGAGACTTGAAAAGATGGGGAAAAAAATATCTTGAGTTAGAAGGAAAAAGCTTTTTGAAGGCATATGATCTCTGATTCCTAGGCTTCTTAATCCTGTAGGATTTGTGATTGTTTATATGTTCAGCTTCCTCATTATCTTTGTTTGGTTTTCGTCACGCCAATTAGTGTGTACGTAGCTTTGGTGGGATGTTCTCATACTTGGGATGGGAGTCGCTTCTCTTTCTGCTCAGCAAATCAGTTTGGCTAAATATTTTTAAAATGAAGTACTGTAACAGCAAAAAGAGCGGTAAGCAGAGGAGATTTTAAAAAATAAATAAATCACATAATGGTAGGAACTCCAGAGAAATCTTTTGCTCTTGAGGCTTTTTATATCTGAAAAGTGTAGGTTTGAGAAGCTTGAGAAGAAAATGCCAGAAGTGTGAGAACAGCCAGGCAGTCCCCAGCCCACATGGAGAACATCAGCAACACCAGCTTGTGGATTTCTGCCCCTTTGACGGTGTCTGCCTTTGGTGGAAGCCTGGAGGGGGGGAAGCGTTGTGCTGCCTTCTTTAAAGTAAACTTACTGAAAATGCCAAAAGAGCTTTTAATATTGAAAGCTGGGCTTTAGTTGAATGCAAAGTAGAACGAAGTAATTTTTGAAATGAGGAGAACTCAGATCAGCAGGCTGAGATGGCCCTTTTAGTTTTATTTTAATTTAATCTGAGAATAATTCCTCTGTACCGTCTCTCTCGGCACCTTAGGGCAGATTCTTTCCTCACATTTTTCTTTTTTTCTTCTGAAGTCTAAAATACTTAGCAGCTTTGTATGTTGCAAGAAACTTTACACAGTCTCCCCTTCTGGGGCTGCTTCCTAGGAAATCTGCCTTTCTTTTGTCTTTGTGACCCGACTGCACGTCTGTTCCCGGCTATTTTCAGTAGCCTCCCACCCTGTCTGCAGTGTTGAAGGCTCCCTGCTTTCTGGGTCTCATGCTCTGTCTTTTTCGCTTTGCTCCCTGGCAAATCTCCTTGTTTGACTGCCCTCAGCTGCTGTGGGAGAAGGTGGAGGCTCCTTTGTGCTCTGGAAGAGTCTTTCTGGCCTAAGACACTCCAGCTGGTATGATGAGGGCCTGGGCATCTGCTTTCCCTGCTGCCCAGCCACAGCCTTTTAAAAGAACTCGGCGTGCAATGAGTTAGAGAACACAACACAGCTGTATTGGCATTCACAGCTCTTTAAAGGAGATGTCACATGTGTTTTGTATTGCCTGTGGCCATATCCCTTCCTGGGGATGGTGGTCTATGTGTAAGGAGTGCTGCGCTCTACCTGTTGGCTCCAGCAGAAGTAATACTTGTTATATATCAGGCTTGTCTCTCCCCACACACATACCTTATTGCCTGGGTGTTTGACTGAGCTCTGGGTCCGGATCAGGCTGTTTCATAGAATCACAGAATGGTTCGGGTTGGAAGGGACCTTAAAGATCATCTAGTTCCAACCCCCCTGCCCTGGGCAGGGACACCTCCCACCAGCCCAGGTTGCTCCAAGCCCCGTCCAACCTGGCCTTGAACCCCTCCAGGGACGGGGCATCCACAGCTTCTCTGGGAAACCTGTTCCAGTGCCTCACCACCCTCACAGCAAAGAATTTCTTCCTGATATCTAATCTAAATCTCTGTAAACCTGAAAAATCATCCAGATGTTGTTCTTACCTAAAATGTGTCCAGAGATCAGAGGTGGTATGGTGTTTGGTTTTTTTGCCACCTGCTCACAGTAGTGAATGGAAAAGTTTCTAGGTCTCTGAAGGGTGCAAGTACCTGGCTATGCCTACTGCGGAGCCAGAAATACATGCCTGCTGCTGAAGATGCAGAAACTTACTCCTACCTTTCTTTGGTACTGCTGAAAAATAGCATTGTCGGCACCAAGGAAAGCTGGGATGTGCTGGGGAGAATCACAGTTAGATGCAACAGTATTAGTGTCTGTCAGGTGTTTCCACTTCAGAGATGCATCATGGTCTGGGAGGCAACCAGTCCCTGGGAGACTGGGACTTCAGAGAGGTGCTCAGCAAGGATGTGGGGGTAAGCTGGAACTGAGCTGAGGGGGGGCTTGCTCTTGCCTTTTCTGGATCTCCAAGTTTCTGCTCCTTCCTACCTGCTTCATCTCTGCCTGTAATTCCAGTCCATATTTATGAGATGTTTGTCTCAGCAGAACCGGCTGCTGTTGCCCAATGCAAGTCCAACTGATCAGAATTAGGACTGGAATTGCAAGGAGGACTTCTTGGAAGTTATGAATGTTGTAGTGGTTGTCTAAAAAGGAAAATTCAATCATGTTTATAATGGGACATCACAGGGGGCAGGTCCAGATTAGAGATGCGGTGCTATGAAGCTTCAGCAGCACGGTGTTGTGAGCCTGGGCTAGAGCTACAGCAGCAATTCCAGTTGTCTCTGATCCCTTCATGCATTTGGCTTGCATGGAGTGAAAGACGGAATCAAACCGTTTATACTCTCCTGAAGCTAATTGCCTCAAGTAGAAGTTAATACAAGGCTGACATCAAAGGGAATCATTTTAAATTAAATCATTAGACGTTTGAGGAGACGGAGAACAAAACAGGTACTAAATCCAGTTGTTCTCGTATTTAGAATGAGAATAAAAAGCCTTTGATGTTGACGTTGAATCCTAGTATGTTTATAGCACGTTTACTCTGAGACATCAGGATGCTTCATGCAGACTCCCCCTCCCTCTTTCCCTATTTTTTGGGGCAGTTTTTGACTAGGGAATGGAGAGGACTTGAAAGCAAACACATTATTCCCTCCTCATCCTTTATCAAGCAGGTATTTTGGGGTTGGGAAGTTGGAGAAAAGTCCATCTAATTGAAATAAAAGCACCACAGTGTTGTCGCTTCATTCTGCTAGTCATGAACATGAAAAACAATCTCTCCCAGTGTCAGCAGTGAAGGGATAATATCACCTACTATTTATTATTTGTCTTCTGCCAGTGACTGGTTTTGTTTGTTATGAAGAAGCAAGCTTGATCTGAAAGGCTGAGCATAAATCTGGGGCACAGGCACTTGAAAACATTGGCCTCATCCTGTGCTTGGATGTTTAAAGTGGAGGAACCACCTCTGGTGGGTTAGTCAATATTTATTTGTACATGTGAAATGTGAAGTTGCTAATTATGGGACACCTCCTTGCTGAAGGTGTCCCTTCTGAAGGAAAAGGAGGCATTACATTTTTCCCTCTGTAGCAAGTGGATGATGAGACACTGGCCCAGGTTGCCCAGAGAGGTGGTGGAGGCCCCATCCCTGGAGACATCCAAGGCCAGGCTTGATGAGGCTCTGAGCAACCTGATCTAGTTGAAGATGTCCCTGCTCACTGCAGGGGGGTTGGACTAGATGGCCTTTAAAGGTCCCTTCCAACCCAACACATTCTATGATTCTATGCTTTTTGCAGCTTACAAAACCCATTTGTCAAGCTTTATGTCTCAAAATGAGGGAGAGGAAGTGGGCAACTGTGGAGAGGCGAAGTGGTGGGATGACAATGGGGCAGTAAAACTTTATCTAAGTATTGCTATGTTCACTCTTCACCTTCTCTTGGAAGCCACCCAGGAGCTGCTCGTGATTTAGACGTGCATCTCGGGATCTCTCAGTGGCCTCTCAAACTGGCTGCAGGTTTTTATAAGTCCAGTTGAGCTCTAAGACTTTCTCACACTCTTCCTCCAGTCACTCACTGTTGTGTCTATTTTCTCGTTGCCTCCCTGAGATTACATCTGATTTGAAGAATGAAAAATGACACAAAGTCATTATAAATAAATCAAGCCCCAGCTCCTGGAGACAGCTGTATCCTGTTTGTGGATTTGGGGGGAAGTGTTGAGATTTCATGGTTGATTTCTTCTGTTCTTTTCCTGCTTCCAGTCTGTCTCTTTTCTCAGTGTTTAGAAGTTGCATCCTACAGGATTAGGTGGGATTTTTCACTGGTGGAACAAGGAATGTAGCTGAACTAAGCTCGCAGTTGGAGAAGCCGGAGTGGTACATGGCTCTTCTCTTTAGTGTTCTGGCCATGAATCTGGGGCTGTGGTATGTGGATGTTTGTATGTTTATTAATATCCTTATTGTTTTTGAGCAAATACTCTGGGTTTATTTGAAGAAAACAATAGGGGCCTGCTTCTACATCCTTGGGTGTTGTTGTTTGGTTTTTTTAGAACTGCAAAAACCATGAAACAAAGGAAGCAGTCCTGGGGTTACAGCCACAAATTGTCATATTTCCATTGATCTCTGTGGAGCAAGGCAAACTTGCTCTTTTCTTTAGCTTGATGCTGTGAAGAGATAAAACTGCCTTGTGATCTGAGGTCTTTGGCAGTCTCTGTTTTATCTTTGCGATGAGCAGCAGAGCTTTTTGAGAACAAAAGCAACACCTTCCGACTCATTGAGGAAAAATGGCAGGTTGTAGAATATCAAAGGCTGGCAAACAAGCCTGAGCCTAACAACCACCTCCCTGTGACAAAGCAAGCTGGGGAGTAGGGTGGCTGCAGGCAGCGGCATGCTTAGCTGAGCTAGCAACGCTTAGCGTCACTCCTAGGAACTAGACTTTGAGAAGTGGGTATTTCAAACTTATGTCAGAAGTTTGGAAGTGAATGTAGATCAGCTTCAACGTTTCTTTTGTCTTTCTCCTAAACCTTTGACTTCTCCAAAGCTTAGGGATGATGTTGAAATATAGAAAACGCTGAAACAAAAATCTCATGGTTTTTTTTTTCAAAAGGGTTGTGACCTCTAGAAATTGTCTAATCCATCTGACTGCATTCAAACAGGGTCAGCTAGAGCAAGTTGCCCAGGACTCTGTCCTGATGAGTTTGGAATATTTCCCCAGACGGAGACTTCACAGCCTCTCTGGGCAACCTGTTTTAGTGTTTGACCACGCTTACAGTAAATAAGAAAAAGCTTATTCTTGTTTTCAGATGAAATTTGTCATGTGTCTTTTTTAAAACCTGTGCCCGTTGCCTCTTGTCCTCTCAGTGAGCACAGCTGAGTGTGGTCCTTCATTCCCTTCCGTCAGGTATTTATGCACATGGAGAAGTTTCCCCCCTTAATCTTCTCTGAACAGTCCCAGTGTTCTCAGCCTCTCCTCATATGAAAGATGCTCCAGTCTCTTAATCATCTTTGTGGCCCTTTGCTGGACTCACTCCAGTACGTCCGTGTCTCTCCTACTGGGGAGGTGAGCACTTCACCCAGCGACCTTGGTGAGTCACCAGCGCAGTGCAGAGGGGAGGGAGCCCAGCAGGCTGGTGACTTTCTTGGCCATGAGGGCTCCTTGCTGTCTTCTGGTCAGCTTGGTGGCGACCAGGGAAATGGTGAAGCACAGTCCTTACGCTCAAATGACTTCTAAAGTGCTTGACGCAGAGGTCTGCTAATTTTTCTTTTGTGCCTGTAAATTAAAAAAAAAAACCCAAAATATACCATCACTTTATTGGGACTTTTTTAGACTGTTTTTCAAAATGAAATACTGACCTTGCTAAATTTGCCATTACTCGTAGTTTTTTGTGCTTAAAATATCTGGTGACCTGAAAAAAATATGCAAAAGCTGAAATTAAACGTAGTTTGTTTTTCAGTGCGTATATAATTTCTAAGCTGTGATGTTTCCAACTCCATATAGTTTCAGTTCTGCTTTTTTTTTGAAGACTGAATAGCAAGTCTTAAGAGGCTATTGCATTCGGTTTTTGGTGTTTTTTTTTTTTTGTCTGATTCCTGTTGGTCTTTTTTGCAATGGAAACAAATTCATTTGTGCATGAAAAGCAAATAGCACTGGGTTTCAGTGTGCTAAAAGTTAGTGCACCTGACACAGAAAATACTCCTCCATTTTCTCATCAGACTTGAAATTGAATTTTGAAGGCAGTGCCGCGTGAAGCTTCGAACTTCCAAACACTGGAGATTTCTTCCTTCCCCCCCTCACCCTTCATCTTGGTAGGATATTTGGAGAGTGGGTTGATAGGCTGGCATCTTTCTTTTGTGCGTTGCTGGGCAAAATGTTCCTCAACGGATGTTCCAGAGGGATTTTCATTTTCTATGTCTGCCTTTCCCAGAAACATGGGATGTGATTTCTCTGCCCGCTCACAAACTCCTTGGTAGACAAGCCCTTCGCTATATATGTGTTACTTAACTGGGGCGCCAAAAATCAGAGGCTGCTCTGGAAAATTTTTACCATTCTTGTTCTCAGACTTGCTTGCAAAGTGGTGAATGTGTCCTTCCTGATGTTTTATTTTACGTTTTGTTACCTCCTTCCTTTCTACAACGTCATTCCTAATTCAGCTCATGGATGTTTAAACACATAAGTTACATGGTTCTTTTCTTTGAGTAAAATTTAGAGCTCCTGACATTCCCACAAGCAGAGGCAAGAGTTGAGAGTTGAAAGATTTGAAAGTTCTTCTAGCTTTTATGAACTCTGTGCTGCCTGCAAAGTTTTGGGCAGTCAAACTCCATAAAGCTGTGTCATGTTAATGAGTTAATTCCTGCCCAGCTGAACCGATAACAGCTAATTACTGGGGATCCAGTTTACAATCCCTGTTAGTTTGAGAAACATATGAAAGAACTGTGTATCCTTGCTCCGCGCTGACTGGCTCCAGCTTTGCTGGTGACACTGGGGCCACCCTTCACAAACTTGTTCGGCAAGTTGTTGTGATACCTACAACCCATGTCCTCATGAGTCACTGGAAGTAGAAGTGGGAGCTGTGGTGTTTCCCACTTAAAAATATGGTTTTTCGCTTTGCAGGCACATTATTTGCGTCGGACCCCTAGAAAGAGAAGTCCCCAAGAATGCTTTATCTTGTGGGTTTTTTTTTTTCTTAAAGTGTTTTGCTTGAATAGGTTTCAGAGCCTGTTAGCAGTCTGAGCAAAGATGGGGAACGTCGTATTACGACTTACCATGTTGTTGGATTCCATCTCAGCAGTGTTTTGGTTGAATCTCATGTAATTTCTTAAGAGAAAAAAGGGAAAATAAGCCAGGAGCTGTGCTTTTCATTCAAACACAAATACTCTTGACTTCTTGCTCCTTTTTTTTTTTTTTTTTTTTACTTACAGATGTCACATGAGACAAGGGAATCTGCGCAAAAGACTCATTTCTTCAATGTTCCTGCCTTCCTGACGGTTTCTGGCCAGCTCCATTTGGAAGTGATGGCGGGGTGAGCAAAATGAGAAGTTTTTGTCTTGATCTGTGGGATCTTCTCGGTTGGTAATTTTGCCCCGTTGATGTCCGTTAGGTATCTGCCACGTGGATGCCAGTAACAAATTGAGCAGCAGTGGCTGGGTGATGGTGTGAGAAGCCAGCCGAGGCAGGGGAAAACTAGATGGCTTTTTAAATCTGGTCTATGAACTGGTTTTAAATCCTAGGAGTCTCTTTCCACTTGCCATGGATTGGGAATATTGAATGGAGACATAATCTTTATGGGAATGGCTGTGGGATTATTGCTAATAACTGTAGTACCTGAAGTGTCTTTTTGTTGTTCACATCTGGCGTATGTCAGCAAAAAATCTTTTTCATTTTAGCTATCGCATTCCTTTCCTCTTTTCTCCTTTTTATCCCGAGCTTCCTTTTTCTGGCTCCTTCAGTCTTCCTGTTGTGTTTCTTCCTTCTGCCAATTCTCACTTCTGTTTGATGGCTTTCATATTTGATACTTTGTTCATTCTAGCCACTGCAGTGATCACAGTCAAATAGTTAATACTGACTTTCATTAAAAAAAAAAAAAAGTTGTCCTTAAGCTTTTAACTGTAATATTTCACTGAGATTGTTTGGGGTGAAAGTGTCAGTCTGACAGAGAGACAGTTCCCTTTGATTAGGGGGTTTGGTCCTCATCTACGCTGAATCTTCCCAATAAATAAACAAAATTAGTACATTAAACAGATGGATTCAAATCAGCACAATCCTTTATTTGAAGGCACAGTTTTCTGAGCCCTTGCAACGTGAGTTCTCCTTAAGCGTGATGTTTGAGCCAAATCACTGCCTGCCAACTGAATGGCCGATAAAGCCTGGCAGAAACCAGGTCTCAGGCAGGTGCCACTTGGCAAGGGCATTCATGAGGCACTTACAGTGACTTTAAAATCGCTTTCAAAGTGATTAGTTACTGTCCAGTGCAAATCTCCTGAAGGTGAGAGGGCTGAAACCCTAGCTTTAGAAAATGTGAACTTGGAAGATCTGCTTTTTCACCTGGAGGTTCTGATGAGTATTTCTAATAGTCTTAATATTTGCTGTCCATGCCTTGTAGGCAATGTTGAGAAACAAATAATAAATGTTTAGCTGTTGGGTTGTTTGTTTTTTTTTTTTTCATTTAATCACTGTTGCACAGTTTAATAGGCTGCTGGTAAAGAGCTGCAGTGAAATTGTTCAAAGGGCAAGTTTTGCCTGTAAATCAAAAGGTATAAATTTCTTCAGAAAGCTGTTTTCTGCCTGGCTTGTTATCTCTGAGAGACAGCGTCTCTTCTCAGACCACCTAGACGGCTGTGGTCGGCCAAAATACTCAAGCTAAAGGTTCTCAATGGGCAGGATGTTTCTCGTATGATGCCCTGGCTGCTGTGACAGAAGTAAAGGTCACTTGGCAGCCCAAGGCTGATGTGTCATTTCAGACATTAGCTGGGAAAGTTAATGAGGAGGAGGTTTGTTTAACTGTAGGGGTGGTGGAGGTTTTGCATCCCTGAAAGAAGAAGGGATGACGTGCATTTGTACGTGTTAGATTTAATTGACTGTTATGCGTTCTGACCTTTATTGAAAGACGTAATTCCACAAATCAAATAAGTCCAAAGAAAAAGTATGGATTGTAATTAACTCGAAATACAATCTCACTCTCTTACATCAGACTGTTCCTTTAAATAGTACACAGCCTGCTCTGGGATGGAGCAGAAGGCTAAACTGGGCAGATGCAAGACCTGTCTGCTAAATAATTTTTCCATTGATATCACTCAGGCGCACCTTGTTCTCTAGAGATGGGTAAAAAAAATCAATGCACTTCAGCATGGAGTACATCACATCACGCTTCATGGTCCTATTTTACAGTAGCGTGTTGTTTTTACAGGCATTTTAAATTGATCCAGTGCCATCTAAATTTAGATAAGCTGTGTTTATTCATAATGGGGCATAGCTGTTCCGTGAACCTAGTCCTTTTATTTTTATTTTATGTAAGCACACTGAGTTTTTGAGGCCTACAGCTCAAGTGGTATTGAATCCTTTCAGTCTTCAAAAATAGATCAAGCTCTTCTAGATGCAGAAGCACCGTAGTGATGCAGCACAGTATTAACCCTCTACATACTGCAAAACCCTTTAGATACTGTGAAGGTTTTATTTGTGTTTATCAAGTTGGGACTTACTCTGTGAATGGGACTCCTACGAGATGAAAGAACGTAAATGCATATTAGTAACCAGAGCGGCTTGGCAGACAAATGTGTTCCGATGATGTTTTCAGAGTAGTAAAAAGCAGGGGGAGTCCTCCCCCAAAACCGTAAATGTTCTAGTCTTCCCAATAAACAAAGCAACCAAAACAGCAACCAACTGTTTTAGCCAGATTGATATTTATTTTTTTTCATGCTCAGAAAAGGAACTATTCTTAAAAATTCCCTTTAGCTTAAATTAAATGTTGACTTGCTGCAGTCTTAAGACTTTCAGAAACAACTGGTCCCTAAGAATTTGTGGGAAGAGACTAAGGTAGAAATGCTTGGAAGATCCTTCCCCATCCAGTCTTGGCCCATATCCTGTTGTGACTTGCCATGGGAGCACGGAGACAGATCCCGCAGAAGTCTATTAGAAACCAGGGGTGGAACAGGACAGGTATGAGAGGTGGGGAGGAATTTGTCCATGGGGTTTATGTAGTAGGGAACAGAAATACAGCTAGGCAGTCATGTCTGTCTGGAGTTAGCTTTTAGCTTTACAAAGATCATGAGCAACCTCCAAGCCGTGGTTGGAAAAGACTGGGCGGGAAGGCATGGAGAAGACTTACCAGTTGTGTCTAGAACCAAGTCTTCTGCTGTCCTTGCTGAGAGGACACCCACAGGGTATCATCTGAATACCTATGCCTGCGTGTTGTCCTGAGCTCAGGACTCCTTTTTATGTCAGGGCTGCTTGGTGCTATCCCCGATAACAGCGAGCCATTTATAATTTGTGAATTTTCAACCTTTTTCTTTGAGGAAAAGTGGGAAGAGAGGTGTTCCTGTGTTTATTGACTGTCGGCTGTGTATTCTTGTTATTGAAGGCAAGGTCGGAGAAGTTCCATCTTGTCTCTCAGCATGACACGAATGGCCTAGTTGGCACAACTTCTCATTTCATTGTACTTCATCTTTGCAATGGCAGCATTTAAGTTGACTGCTCAGGGTGTCTGAATCATTGTCAGCTGCTATAAATCTATAGGCTCTTTAAGGTCTCCAGAAAAGTCTTTATTCAGTAATACAGCTCTCCCCTTTAGTCTTCTCGGTCTTGGCTGAGTCAGTAACCGATGCATGTGGTAGAAGTTTGTTAGGATTGTGTGTCGCCCGATAACTGGTTTTAAATGTCACTGGTTTGCTGTGAAGTCCTTGTGGTATTTCCTCGCCCCGTGATCCTCTGGTGAGTATAAAGACCCCTTTGGGGACCTGAACTAGGCTGGAGTGTCTGTGACAGCTGAAGATGATTCAGAGGCGTACTGGAGACAGCCAAAACCAACTGTGGCCAAGTACAGCTCACTGGCTGTATTTACTCTTTTTTTTTTTTTTTTTTTTCTCCTTTCACCCGTCTGCGCTTCCAACAAGCTCTACCTGCTCCTCTCCTTTACGCTGCTCTTGCTAATAGTTTACGTCGTTGTTTTGCATTGATTTTCCTTGCGCCACGTTTCATCCCAGGCACTGTCTGTGCCGCCTTTTGCATTGTGAGCTTAACTAAAACTGTTCTTCCTAAAAGCTCTGGTGGCTATCCCCTCCTTAAATCACAGAATAAGTTCTCTCCTCACTCCTTGCCCTCCCTAGCTTTTGTTTCTTTTCTCTTTTCAGGCTTTCAGTAGGTTTCTCCTCTCTTGTTTGTCTCACATACTCTTGAAGTTCCCTGCAAATGAGTAAAAGGTTCAGTGGCAACCAAATAGCATCCTGCAAGGGGGTTATCAAGAAGACAAGCCCACTCTGCAATGGTGAACAACTAGAGGACAGGAGACAATGGGAATAAGTTGAAACAAGATAAGTTCTGAGAGGATATGGGGTGGGGGGGAAGTCACTAAGAGATCCATCAAGCATTGGAAAAGGTTGCTGAGAGGCACTACGCACTCTTCATCCTTAGAAGTTTTCAAGACCCACTAGATAAAACCTTGAGCAACCTGGTCTGGCCTTGTCGCTCGCCCTTTGAGCAGAAGACTGGACCAGCGACCTCCCGAGGTCCCTTCCAGCCTGAATTATTTTGTCCTTCTTAGTTTATTCTCGGCTTCATTCTCATTTTCCTCTGCATCAGTCTCATCCACGAGACCATCTTGGTGAATTATCTCTCTGGTTCACTTTCAGTTCAGCCTCTCTCCCCAGGACCCGTATTTTTCTGCCTAACGTAAAATCTTAGCCTTTCGGCCTGACATCTGCCCGTTAATGTCTAGCTATCAAACTTGGTTTAGTTGCATCATAATTAAACCCACTCCCCTCCCCTCAAGCACATCCCCTTGATTTCTAAACCATCGTGGATTTTGCTACTGTTCGGTCTATTCCAGATATTCTCTGCAGTCCTGCAGCGGGCTTTTCTGGTTGTAGAGAGGCTCTGAAAAAAAAATCTCAGCCGTCCAGACCATTTTAGCTGTGTCTGCCTGAGTTAGTGGAGAGCTGAATGCAGTGAATTTCCTGCTGGTTTCAGAAGGTGCTGAAATCACGCGGTTTTCACTTTTAAAATGCCACTGCTTCGCTGCTTTTCAAAGCATGGAAGAGATGGAGAGAGATAGCTGTCACTTCGGATTGGTGTTCAAGCAAACGCTGCCGAGCTGAAAAGAGATGTATTTAAGGCCACAGTCCATAAAAGAGGCTTCGTTTTCAGCAGTCTGGCAAATGCAGCCTTAAAATTGGATTCCAAAATGACTTGCTGATGATGGAACAGATCGCATTGTCTTCAAGCAAATATTTGCTCTCCATTGTACAATTTTAAATACTTTTGAATGCAGCTGCAGGAATGATGTCCAGCTGTGTAACATTCCTGTTGCTAAGAATTAACAAAAATAAGTGTAATTATTTATCTTGGAAGCCTGAAAAAAAATCTCTGACATTTTCTTGCACAACATTTGTTTGAGTCTGACTCACGACGCAGACTCTTATAATTAGCACACTAACTTCCATTAATTAGGCTGACACTTAATTGGAGCTATAAAAAGCAACCATGACATGTCTGTTTTTAATCAATTACCACATGCTTCAGTCTGGTTCATGACTGCTGCGGTGTCGTTAATGACGCTGTGTTACTGCGAGGCTCGATGCATGAACTTTGTAGGTACAGCTGTGGGCTTAGGGTCGCTTGGCTGGCTGGGGTTCTACCGTCTGCATGTCTTGGTCCTTTCTCCTTCTCCGTGTTTTTTGGGAGGAGAAGCAGGTAATTCCCTTGCCAGAAGCATGGTGAGTGCGCTGAGAGTAGCTGCAGATCGGCCACATCCCTGGGATCCGTGCATGCAATCCCAGCACTGCCTTGGACTACGTGCTTTTTATTTCATCTCCTGACTGCAAAAATCCAGTGCAGGTAGCACCAGAAGAACAGGTTTTACGCTCATCTGGTGAAAGGTGTCATCAGCTGAAATACTTGGTCCTCCTTTTACAAGTAAGCTAAGCTAAGCCGTTCTGTTTCACTCTTGAATCCAGTGCACGGTCCCTTTTCCTTCTCTGAACGTCTTGTCATCCCTATTCAAAGCAGAAGTAGGTGCTGTAGGATCCATGTCAGAAGATCCCAGCAGCCAGGTTTGTGTAGGGCCTTGCAGCTCAGCTTCATGCGTGTGCCCAGACATAAAACCTCGAGAGCTGCAGGGGGTTGAGAAACTGTGGCTTTCTGAGTTACAATGGGACTGTTATAACCCTCTGCCCGCGTGTTCCCCGTGCCATAGTAGCCACATTCATGGTGGCTTCTGCAAACTTGCTTTACTTTGGGTGAGGCAAGTCTTCCACTGCAGCTCAGCTGACCGTCGGTGGCTTACGACGCCGTGGCAAACTTACTTGCTTACGAGAGCATGAATGTGCCTTGTGTTCAGGCTGCAGCTCCTGCTTCTCAGGGAGCCTCTGTACCCCAAGAACTGGCTCCAGTATGAGACGCTAAGGCAGGCAGCTCCATCTCTGTTTGCTCCCGCGGCTTTCCTTAAAATAGATGCACAAATCCAATAGTGTGGGCCCTGAATTTCTTCAAGGGTTTGCTGTCCTCGCACCGAAGCAGAATACGGTTATAGATACATGTCATGGTCAGCTGGAACACGTTGCGTTTAATATAGCTTTTAGTAATTGTTTTTCAATGCAGTTATTTACTTTCTTTAGTTACTGTAGAACTTATGGCCTTGGAAATTTTAAATAGCTACACCCAAACTGAAATGTGGCCTGAATCATGACTCTCTTCGTGCAGCAGTGCACCCACCGATGCAGTTTCTTGCTGTGATTTTTATTTGCGGAGTTGGGAGAACCAGTGTCCAGCTGAAAAAAACTGATTTTTAAAAAAAAAAAAAAAAATCCTCCTCAAAGCTATTATATTGCAGTTTGCGGAGAACATGTGTGTTTTCCACTCTGAAAGGAAAAAGATTGCTTCCCCTTCCTCCCCCCACGCTGGTAATGTATTTTTATGGTTTAGAGTCAAAGTCACTGGGAAGATTAAGTTTTGAAAGAGATCTTTGCTCCCTGTTTTATTTAAAACATTTTATATCACTCCTTTGTAGACGATCTCTGTTAGCTAGGACATGGGAAATGATTATTTGAATAAATGCTTGACGACTCTGGTAGCTTTCATCAGCCCAGCTTGAATTATCATTGCTAACCAGTCGTTTTATTGACTTTAATTACAAGTAATAATATCAAAACTAGGACAAAACAAGACTCCACTGAGAATAAAGTACCACAGTGTCGCACAAAAGGGCGGAGGACCCAGGCTGATGAGATCTTTGAGCCTGGAGCAGAAGATGTTGTATGGCTCTGGGTAACTGTTTCCTTTGTGTCTCGATTTTTTTTTTTATTATTTTTTTTTCTTCCCTATTCTCCTGCCATCTGTAAATTCACAATACAGTGTCTAGGTGTGCTGTGAGGTTTAATAAACAAAATGTGGGGTGCTTTGCCAGATAATTAGCGTATATGGGTCACGTTAATTATTCAAGTGTGCCTGGATGGTTTTCAAGCAGAGGCGGATGACCCGGGGAGGATCCTTGGCCCATCTTCTCCTTCTCTTCCCACTGAAGCCGGAGCAGAGGACGTGGCAGGGGGGAGAGCCCACCCTGCGGACATGGTAGGACACTGCCCTTTGGAGGTTGCAGCAAGGGGGAACTGCTGCGTTGCTTCAGTCTGAGTGGCTGGGGGGGAAGTTTGGCACTTCCCAGTCCCGTCTGGGAACTTAGACAGCGTGTGGGTTTGGTTTTTTTTTTTTTTTTAAAGTTATGTATTTATTTTTGGCTGCTTACAAAGGGAAGTACAGTCCCATCTCGTTGCAGCGTGAATTGAAAGCTTAGCACTCAGCAGGCCAGCTCTGCTGCCCCGGCCTAAGCCTCAACGTACTCCGATAAAAGCCCTTGTCAAGATGCAGCTTTTCTCATCTGCGCTTCCTCAGAGGGCGGACAGAAGTGGTATGTTCCATGAGGAATCTTTTAAAATCTTTTCTTCTGCTTTTTTTTTTTTTTCTGGATAAAATTCATTCCGCC
This sequence comes from Chroicocephalus ridibundus, assembly GCF_963924245.1. Lineage (NCBI taxonomy): Eukaryota > Metazoa > Chordata > Aves > Charadriiformes > Laridae > Chroicocephalus > Chroicocephalus ridibundus. The sequence continues at coordinate 6,180,383 of NC_086284.1, forward strand.
CCGCTGCCTTTTCAACAGTAACATGCGTGTTTTCACTGTGCAACGTCCAAACCACCAAACAATACTAATGGGAGTATTTTTACATTGAGGTTAAACAACAGGTACTTCTGTCCAACTCTGAGGTTTCATTTTAACACAGTCTGGCCAGTGCAAGGGTGTAAATCATTCTCCCTCTTCTCCAAACTGCTGGGCGCCCGTACCTCACTAGCATCGTTAGAAGCCCTGGATTTCCAGCTCCTCCAAAAACTAGACCCTGGAGGCATTGAATCGGTATGTTTGAACGGCTGTCTGCGTGCGTGTGGTTTCTTGTGTCGGGCCAGAACATCTTTTAGCATACAAATTTCAGCATCCCTGAACAATCCCAGTCGTGCTTGGGTCAAGCGCTGCAGCCAACTGGTGTCTCCTGGCAGCCGAGCAAAGTCATCGGCGTATTTTGATGGAGCGGGCAGGTCCTCCATGCTCAAAATGGATATGGTCATGCTGGAACAGGGTGGAATTGAATTAGATGGCTCGCTTTATTAATTTCTTAGCTTCCTAAGGGAAAGGGCAACGTGGCTGACAAAGCTAAGCTCTTGGGATTTAGAGTCACCTTGCTCTCCTTTCCTCCTCTGCTTACATCATGGTTTGGTTTGTCCTTGGGTTAGAAGCTATTGTTTCTGGATTTTTCTTGCAATCTAGATTTTCTTGCAGTTTGAATTTTAGCGTGTACGTGTCGGGAGGGTGTCGGTGGACCGTGGTGGGGGGAACATAAGGAGTTGAAGGGTCACATGTTGTGTTTATTTAGCATGGCCAAAGATAAGATTTGGCACAAATCACCTTTGCAGCTGAACTCCACTGCAGAAATTGTCAGAGCAATCACCGTATTTGTGTTTATGCAGACACCTGTAGTAGTTTGGGGTGAGAACAAGGACACCTTACAGATGAATAGCTGTGTGCACTGGTGTGGTTTGGTGCTTAGTCCTGAGTCACAGCAACCAGCTTCTGCCTCCAGCTGTGTCACTACCGCGTGGTGTGACCTTGGCACGGGCTGGAAGCCGACTGTGCAGGGATTGCGTCTTCTTGATTAATGGCCTTGCTCAGAGTTATATCCCCTTGGTTCGACAGCACAAATAAGTCTTTATTACCCCGGTAGCAGCATGGAGTCCTGGCTCAGAAAAGGAGCACAATCCATTCCTGGCTTGGGAACCATCGGCACAATTAATTGTATTTGGATTGCAGTGTAAAAATTGCCAGTAAGGCAGAGATGCTCAGGCCTACAAACGTTGCCTGAGTTTAATTAAAAGGATGAGTTTAAGCAGCTTTGGGCACAGATCCTTTATACTTCTCTATTGGTTTCTATCACTGTCTCAATAATGAATTGTCAACGAGCTCAAATGAAATGAGCTTTCGTTCTGCGTGGCATAAAGCTCTCAAAGCGGGGAGAGGTAGCTACTTCTGAAGAGGGTTTTAGCAGTGTGTAAAATAAGGGGGAAAAAGAAGTTGTTTCTCCTTTCTTGGGTGTTCATAGGGTGGAAATCACAAATGCAGCTTGTGTAAGAATGAGCCTCCACTCAGCGATTGTCCGTGCAGAGGACAGCTGTGCTCCAGCAACGCATCCAAGCCTTACTGCCTGCTTCCAAAGGGACTCATGTGAGCCTCTCCCTAGAAGGTGGCGAAGCCCTTTGCTGGGCTGGGACGAGGGAACTGAGCGCTTTGCAGGATGGGGCCCTGGGTTTTGCAGCATTTCAGTGGGTCGGAGGGAGCACTGTGAGTATTCTCTTGGCCTCCACATTAAGCTCTCAGATTTTCCTGGAGAACTGGGCAGAGCAAAATGCAGCCCCAGAAAGGGAGCAATTAATTAAGCAGCTCTGTGCCGCCTTCTGGTGTTGACCCCAGCAGAGCCTGTGAACTCCATCAATGCGCTGGGGTTTGCTGTCCAGAGCTCTGATCTGGCTGAAGCTGACTGCAAAGGGACTCGTTTCAAAGCCTCTCTTGTGTTCTTTGGTAGCACGTACAAGGACAGCATCACAGACATTACTGCTCTGCCTGTAATGGCTAAGGAAAAGGGCTCGACAGATTATTGGACTTGCTTTTTGCCTTTTCTTCCCCCCCCCCCCACTCCTGTGTGTGTGCTTTTGTTGGAGATGAGGAATTAGCACTACTTTTTTTTTTTTTTTTTTTTTTAAAGACTCTTGAGTGCCCGCAACCCCAACTGACCTAGGCACTTCTGGAGGCTTAGCTGGAATTTTGAAGTTATTTTTAAATGCTGGAAGTCTCGCGGAGGTCTGGGAATGTTAAATGATTGATTATTTGCATCGTAGAGCATAGGAGTCACAGCCCTGGACTGAGGCTCCATTGTGCTAGGTGCTGAATGCACCCAGAACAAAATGACTGGTTTTGCCCTCAGTACCGTGAAATCGGAGCGGAGTCAGCTCCCATCCCTCTTTTTTCTAATATATTTATACATGCTCAGTGTGACGTAGCAGTGTATCAAATCACAGGTTGTTTTTTTTTTAAATAGCAGATGAAGTACAAATAAAGGTCAGTTTTGTGTAGTGTGCGTTTGCTTGATGTCTTGAATGGCAGAACACGATAAACAGTATATAAATGCCTGGATGAAAAATAATTGTTCGCACTTGGAGCTGATAAGAGTGACTATACGTATTTTTAGCTGTGTTTCTCTGGCGTGTCCAGGCCTCTGGTCAGTGCTGCATTGCCATTACCAGATGACTTGCATTTACTGCGCTCCTTTGATCGCTTTGCCAGCGTGACATCTGGCTTGTTTCCCTTTGCCAGGGTGCCAGGGTCGTGGGGAAGTTCTCACAGTTACTTGTATCTATCTTTTCCCTTTACAATTAGCCTGAGAAATGAAGGATTCCTCCCCACAGATGTGGATTTGGGTGTTTTGTTTTTTTTTTTATCCTGTCAAAGAGCAGGCAGGCAAATTCAGCCCTGCACCAGCAACGTTACATTCTCTACAGGTTATCACAAAGCCCTTATCCCTGCTGTTGTTGGGCACCTTAGGATAGTCCATGAAGTTGTAGGGCTAGTGGTTAGTTTTGTAGATGTAGGTGGTGCTCAGTGTACAAGTTAGAGAAGATTGGTCCCGGCGGGATGCCTAGAGCTGAGAAACGACTAAAAACGGTTCCTGTGGGAGTTGTGCTGCACTTGTCCTCCCAAAAGCTCTGTCTTGGGCACAGAGAGGTTTTATTCTTGCAGCACAGAATCGATCTGTGACTGTGAAGTGTTTGACCACAGTTGACATCTTGGAGCAATACGGGGTTTTTTTAATTTATTCATTATTTTTAGGTATCTTGCAGCCAGAGAGCCCCTTGGAAGGTAAGTATCTAGTCATCATGCTTGGGCTGCTATTCAGGAGGAAAAAAGCACAGCTCAAAGTGCTCATAGCAGCCCGCGTTGCTGGAGACTGTCATCTGCCACAGTAACCTACGCTGAGAGACGTGTCAGTGCCCGTGCCCGGAGAGCAGCTGAGAAAAGTGTGTCTCGCTGAAGCCAGACTGCTGCTCTGTGGGACAGGATCTCCCGCTAGCCAGCTGGTGTCACACTTGAGTTTTAAGCGTCGCTTTTTGAGAACTTCATGCCAGGGAGAAATTAGAGACCTGCACATCAAACCCAGCAGGCCTGGGTGGGTGCTTCAGCAATTGCAAGCTTTTCAAAATATTTTTGTCCTGTGCCCAGTCGCAGTCTGAACTTGTGACTAAAATAATTTGTTCTTTAACTGGAGAGCCCCAAATTGAAATATTTCAGCAAAACCCTGAAACATGGGCACAGGTAGCACAAGAGCCCGCATCTCCTGTTTCCCAGTAGAGGCCAACCTCCATGGCCTGGTAAGCAAAAGTTTTTTGACCAGTTCTTCCTTAAACATTGAACAATTTTGGCCGAGTGACTCACTGTTTCATATTTGTTGTTTGTATTGCTATAGCAGTTGAGGCTCTTAAGCTTTGGATCCAAGACCTTGTTGTGCCAGGTGCTGTAAGAACATGGGAAAAAAAAAACCCAAAACAAAAAAGCCTTGTGAGGAAGGACATGCGTTTCTCTGTAACCCAAGACAACAGATGGCTACAGATGGGGGAGCACAAGGAACTGATGAGATAATACTGACCTGTGCAGTGAGTAATAGTCTTGGTACATCACTTATCTAAACATTGCTGAGGTTTTATAGACACTATAGCAAAGGGCAGTTTGAAGGAGGATCATGAAGTGACGGCAGTAACATCGCATCCAGCGAGAAAGGCGGCAGAGGGAGAAGAGGCATGCTGAAAATGATGCTTGAGGAAAGACGTTTGCAGCAAAATCTGGTTAGCATTGTAGATGCTGTGGTCGTGTATGAGAGAGTACAGCTACAGGAGCAAAGTAGAGAAAGTTAGTTTATTTGTTTGAGCAGGGAAAGCAGGGCCAGTGGGGAAAAGAAACCTACAGGCAGGCTACGTATTCAAAGTCTTGACCTGGAACTTTCTTCTGGTGTGTTTACTACTACCAACTCAAGGAAAAAGAAAGTGCTGTTTCTCTGAATCGTAACCTTTAACCGTCATGTGGCGTGAGGGAACAGATGAGTGAAGCAGAATGTGTGTGTTCCTTTATTTGCAGCGCAGATGCCCCCATAAGAGGGGCAAAGGAAAAACGCCGCTTTTTGTAGCGCTGTTTATTTAAACTTCAGTTTAACAAAATTAGCCTGTGCAGAAACTTCAGCAAACATCCTCTTGAAGTTGAAAGCTTGCAGAGCTAGATGCAAGTCAAATGCCAACCCCAGCAATTAGCACGCTTCTTTTCATGAGTGTTAAACTGTGCTTAATCTCCACTGATCAAGTTCTTTTTCTCCGACGTGATGTCTACAGATAAAAATAATGTCAAGTTCAAGATGTACCAAAGATAGCAGCTGCCCAGTCCGTGGTTTTTCTGAAGCAGCTCGCTCTCTCCCCTGTCGTGGTTTGCTTCCCATGCAGCATGGGAGGAAACAGATATCGTGGCAGCTGTTTGGGAAGTTCTCCCTGGCTTGAGGATGTCCCAAGTGCTCATAGCCCATAGTGTAAAAGGTGTTGCTTGGAGTGCAGCTTCCTCACAGTAAAAATAAAACTTTTAAAGGTGTGTTGCTGTTTGGTAGGAAGGATTTTTTGAAGGAAGTGGAGAATCAAGAAGGCTTTTGTATCCTGTGTAACACAGCGTGACGTGACTGCAGAACAGGAGAGGATGTATTTAAATAGGCTCCCGAAAAGGTTGCTGGAGAAATTGCTTCATAAGAGGAAATGCAGTGGTTGCTTTGGCATAAAATGATATCCCAGATGTGTTCTCTGCAGTAGGGACCCCTTTTAGCTGCACTGGTTTTAGCCGTGTGGAAGGAGCCCAGTTCTTTATCTCGAAGGCTCTTGTGACAACAACCTTTGGTCTTGCCACTAGAGGGGGACTGCAAGCTGTGCACCGCGCCTCCGTCCTGCCGGGCTTCGCGCCTCCGTCCTGCCGGGCTTCGCGCCTCCGTCCTGCCGGGCTTCGCGCCTCCGTCCTGCCGGGCTTCGCGCCTCCGTCCTGCCGGGCTTCGCGCCTCCGTCCTGCCGGGCTTCGCGCCTCCGTCCTGCCGGGCTTCGCGCCTCCGTCCTGCCGGGCTTCGCGCCTCCGTCCTGCCGGGCTTCGCGCCTCCGTCCTGCCGGGCTTCGCGCCTCCGTCCTGCCGGGCTTCGCGCCTCCGTCCTGCCGGGCTTCGCGCCTCCGTCCTGCCGGGCTTCGCGCCTCCGTCCTGCCGGGCTTCGCGCCTCCGTCCTGCCGGGCTTCGCGCCTCCGTCCTGCCGGGCTTCGCGCCTCCGTCCTGCCGGGCTTCGCGCCTCCGTCCTGCCGGGCTTCGCGCCTCCGTCCTGCCGGGCTTCGCGCCTCCGTCCTGCCGGGCTTCGCGCCTCCGTCCTGCCGGGCTTCGCGCCTCCGTCCTGCCGGGCTTCGCGCCTCCGTCCTGCCGGGCTTCGCCGGCCAACTCTCAGTGCTAACACCAGCCGGGCAACTCCAGCAGCAGGACCCTCTCTGCTCTGTTGGGCTCTGGGGTGTCAGAGCACCCATAAAGGTCAGACCTTGCAGCCAAACAAATGTGAAGGGACATTTTCAAGGGAAGCCTGGTTGGTGCGGTGTCCAGTTGCTTCTCCAGTGATCCAGTTCTGCAGAATGTAATTTTTTTTTATTCCCACACAGCTACAAAAAGTGTCCTGAGCACAGATGATGTTCAGGGAAAGATGAACAGGGTTTGTGAAACCTCCCTGAGTCCTGGAGAGGTGTGAATAACCCCTCTCCATGCCTGGATGAAGGAACGTAACAGCAGCATACCCAGCAGCGCCATTAAACTGGTCAAAGATGAAATGGAAACATGAGTGTTTCTAGATCCTCTGTGGAAAGTGAAGGCTTTAAGTATAACAGACTCGCTTGTGTGCTGGGCCTGACCTACCTGTTTCTTGTTGCCTTGCAGGGCTTTTACCCATGTGTTTACCTTTGGCCCGACGTTCCGAGCGGAAAACTCGCAGAGTCGCCGGCACCTGGCGGAGTTCTATATGGTGGAGGCTGAGCTGTCCTTCACTGAAAGCCTTCAAGACATCATGCAGGTGGGCATTCCGACTGTCCATGCAGGACTGGTGCCAGAACTTCCCCCTCTTCCCTAAGCTATGCTCCCGTCAGCTGAGGCTGCAGCTCCTTTCGCCCTGTGTGAGCCAGGCAGAGGTTGCACAGGGACTTCCCAAGGATCAGGGTTTGCTCAGCAGAGGTAAGGCCACAGAGGGGATTTGGAAAGGAACTTATAGGTGTGAACGCAGCCCCCATTTGAATGGGAGGCTGCACAGTTCCTGCGTTGCTGGGGAATCATAGGATGGTTTGGGTTGGAAGGGACCTTAAGGATCATCTAGTTCCAACCCCCCTGCCCTGGACAGGGACACCTCCCACCAGACCAGGTTGCTCCAAGCCCCGTCCAACCTGGCCTTGAACCCCTCCAGGGATGGGGCAGCCACAGCTTCTCTGGGCAACCTGTTCCAGTGCCTCACCACCCTCACAGGAAAGAATTTCTTCTTAATATCTAATCTAAATCTCCCCTCTTTCAGTTTAAAACCTTGTCCTATCGCTACTCTCCCTGTAAAAAGTCCCTCCCCAGCTTTTCTGTAGGCCCCATGTGTAAATGTGCTTGGCTGGTGCTAATGAGAGTGGCACTCTTCCCTTCAAAACCTTCAGCATCTCTCCAGTGAATCTGAGCAGTATTTATGCAGCGTGTCGCTTGGTGTGCTCTCTAAAGAGCTTCTTGAAACCTGCATTGAAATCTCAAGTAGAAACAACAGGTCCTGGGGTACTCTATTCACTGTGGCTTTAGCAGAAGACTGAAGGAAATCCTTAGTCAGCTAGCTTTTGATTTTTCAGGATTGACCTCTCGGTTGCAGTTTAACCACGTGATGGATGCTAATGCATTTTACTAGTCTCAGCATAAGCTAGCTTATGCCCGGGAGGGCTTTTGAGTAAACGTCCACATGTGCTCTCATATATCAGATAAGGTCCTTGGAAGGCTACTGGAGAAACAGCCTTAAAAAGAAAAAGACCTGAGGCACTGGCTACGGATATATATGAAACAACAACCAGGTGGTGGTTTCTTCAGCCTGGATCATACACAGTCTGTTGGGTCAGTGTGGCCTGACAGCAGAGCTGACATACTCTGGCTCTTGTGCGTGCTGCTTCTGCATCTTGGACGTCTGGGTGACACTGGGCTGTGCGGGCTGACCCGTTGGGTATCTCTGTGGTCCACCATAAATAGCATCCCGCTCTTTCTTTTCTCTTTCCTTTTCTCCAGAACAACTTTGTGTGTTCTTAGAGCATGGCATATGTATGTGTTTATGCCTTAATCCTTGAGCCCCCCGTTTCTCTGGGTAATCAGGAGCTGATTGAAATCATCAGTGCTTTTATCTAGTATAAGAAGCAGGGTCTTCTGTTAAGTGGTGTTTGAGCCCTTGAACACAGCATGAACATATATATCTCTACTCTTCTGCTGAGGACCCTAATTTCTTCGCTTTTGAAGTATGGACAGCCAGTTCAGACAAATCAGAGAATTAGATTTGAGAACTGTTCTGAAATGTGTAGGGCTTTTATTTGTAGGGGAAAGGAGGAACTTCCCTCCTTGGCTTGCCTTTTGTTGTTGCTAAACATCTTGTGAAGTCTCAGCCTGTGCTCTCCTCTTTCGTTTCTTCCCTCTGTCCCAAAGGCTTTGACAAGCATCTTTCCCTGTAACAGAAAGTCTCTTAGCAGCCATCGCTTTGCGTTCCTCATAGTGAGTCGACATTGCAACATGCTTACTTCTGGGATGTTCTCATTTGCAGTAAGTGGAGTTCCCGTTTTGTTTATTTTTAAGTCATTGGGCAATCTCTCTTTTAAAAAAAAAAAAAAACAAACCACCAAAACCTGACAGCTGCTCTAAAGCCTAAATTAAGTTTCTTTTCCCCGCATAACTGACCTAAATTCAGTGTTCTCTCATGTATCTGTCCATTGGGCAGTTTGTCTGTTTGTCGTCATCTGCAAGTTCTTTGTTCGGTGCAAAATGCCCAGTTGAAAGCCTTGGGGGCTCTTGGCCAGGGTTAGCATCTGAACTTTGTCCTCACATAAAGGGCCGGATTGTTTAAAATTTATTTTTAAAATTGGTATTCAACATTTGGACTGAATACCTCTAACTTTAGCAAGTTAGTGTGCTGGGAATGCTCAGCTTCTTCAGGGACATCTTGAAGTATTTGCTTACACACCATTGAAGAGCCTTGCTGCAAAGATTTACAGGTTTACCATTCACTGATGAGGCTTGAGATCTTTCTCTCAACCAAAGCTACAAAAGAAACATGGGATTTGATTACAAAATAAAAGGAAAAAGAAGATGTAATAACAAAGTTACATGTATTTGGGCACAAAGGGCCTGAAATCTTAGAGCAATGGCCTTTTTTCTTCACTGTAATTGCACAGAGTAGTGCTCAGTTATTCCTAAATAAGTAGCACAGTTCTTGTGAAGTCTCGTGTGTCTTGATCATGCAATCTAAATTTCTTTTCTGTGCCAAAACGTATTTTAGTGCTACAAAGAAGCTTAAACTCCCGCAATACAGGTTTCACAATGCCTTCTGTGGAAAGCCCCCTGTGCACAGCGCAGCACTCTGCGCTGCGAGGCTGGGCGAGAGCGTTACTGCTTTAGCGTCCAGGGCATATGTAAGTTTATCTAAGGAGAGGCCTCTGTGGCCTCTTTCCAGAAGAGTCTACTCAAGAAGCTGAGTCAAGTTGCCCCAAGGCACTATTCCTCCAAACTGGATGAGAAAGAAAAGGAGTTAGAAGGTGGTCATGTAAGACAGTGGAAGGGGTCCAATTTGTATGGAAGGGTCTGGACTCACTTAGAGCCATCGTACCTCCGGTCCCTGAATTGGAGGTCCAAGGTCCTCTGAGGTCTCATCTGTCCTCCGAGATACCTGCTGCCACCCTCTCCCTTCAGTGCTGTGTGTAGCTTTATTTGTAGATCATTATCTTCTATTTTTGTTCCACTCTCTTGGTAGTGCAGTGGATTTAAAGGATCCCGCTTCACTCATGACACTAATGAGGTCTCAAAGAGGCCATATGATGCAGTCATTATATAATTTCATCAACACACATACAAAACCATGCCAAAACCCACACGTTATTTAGGCAGTAAAGTTAGGAAATGCCAGAAGGAAGCTTTCTTGAGGGCACTTCTGGGAGTTATGCATAGCGTTAGTCTTCCTTAGCAAGATCACATCCTAGCACCACTGTCTCTTTAAGAGATGGAGAATACATCTCCTTAAGATGGAGAATACAATTTTACACACATTATTTGAGCTCTGTCCTGGAGGCAGAAGTATGGTCTTCCCCTGGTTATGTACTTCATGAAAATTAATTTGCTGTCATTACAGCCCAGTGACATGGGCTCCGTTTTACAGAAGGGAATTCAGGCATGAAATGAAATCAGCAGTAGCACTGATTTTGGGTGCCAGTTTCAGGGACCTTAGATCTGAAACGTGGGTGTGGTTTGATTTCCAGGATGGTTTGCACTCCAGGTACTTTCTGTCTTCAGTGCCAAGGCTAAGACAGTTGGGCAAATCTCCCTGCAGTCTGAAGGGAACAAACGCTGGTAATCACATGGGAAAGGTTTGTTCCAAGTGTCTTGTGCAGCGTTCTTTAGGGACATCAGGTACCCACAGGGCTATAGGTTCCCTCTCTGAAGTGGCACGCAGCTGCTGTAGCTGAGGCTTGGTTTCCAAACTTCCACCAGCATTTATTGTTCAGCTTTGATGGTCAGTGAAGCAGTGATCTGACAGACCAGAGTCTCCTTCCTTTCATAACAACAGCATCTCTCTAGAGCGGGTCCTGAGCTGTTGGTTATACAGCTGAGAGAGGAGACTTTATGACCAAGATGAGACGCGAATCTCCCCTCTGTCTGTCTGTATATGTGCGCACACGTCCGGTGTGTGTGAGCAAGCATGAAGGTGAGAAATAATGGTCCACTTTGTGAATGTTTCATATGTAAATACTCTGTGATCTACACTGCATCCATATGCATGTCCCAGGTAAATGCATAAACAAAAATCCTTTTTGTGATTTTTTTCTGAAAGTGTCTTGTGTGATACAGATGATGATTTGAACCCTTTTTGTAGTGCACTGCACCTTCAGTTGCCGCTGCTGACATTTACCACTTTTTTGTTGATGTTTCCCTCTGTTTGAACTCTGATCATGATTTTATTTGGGAAGAGGATAAGTTGCAGTATGAAAATACCCAGATTAAAATTAAACAATACAGTTGGGACCTGCACCTGATCAAAATCAGTTAACCATTTGGTTCCACAGCAACACAGGGGAGGGCCGGGACTGATACTGCTGAACTTCTTCAAGGGATGAAAATCAAGAGATAAAGGCTGGGAGGGATGAGGGAGAAGGCAGAGCTTTTACCTCTACCCTCCTACCAGCGCAATTTCTACATTTTTATTATGCATCATAGAATTGCTGAGGTTGGAAGGGACCTTTAAGATCATCAAGTCCAACCTTTAACCTACCCTGACAAAAGCCACTTCTAAACCATGTCCCTCAGTGCCCCATCTACCCTTTTTTTAAACACCTCCAGGGATGGTGAATCCACCACCGCCCTGGGCAGCCTATTCCAATGTTTAATAACCCTTTCAGTGAAAAAATGTTTCCTAATATCCAATCTAAACCTCCCCTGACGTAACTTGAACCCGTTTCCTCTCGTCCTATCACTTGTCACCAGGGAGAAGAGGTCAGCCCCCATCTCTCTACAACCTCCTTTCAGGTAGTTGTAGAGGGTGATAAGGTCTCCCCTCAGCCTCCTCTTCTCCAGGCTAAACAACCCCAGCTCCCTCAGTCGTTCTTCATAAGGTTTCTCCTCCAGACCCCTCACCAGCTTTGTAGCCCTTCTCTGGACACGCTCCAACACCTCAATGTCCCTCTTGTAGCGAGGGGCCCAAAACTGAAGGCAGTACTCGAGGTGGGGCCTCACCAGTGCCGAGTACAGGGGGATGATCACTTCCCTAGTCCGGCTCACCACACTATTCCTGATACAGGCCAGGATGCCATTGGCCTTCTTGGACACCTGGGCACACTGCTGGCTCATATTCAGCCGGCTGTCAACCAACACCCCCAGGTCCTTTTCTGCCGGGCAGCTTTCCAGCCGCTCTGCCCCAATCCTGTAGCGCTGCATGGGGTTGTTGTGACCCAAGTGCAGGACCCGGCACTTGGCCTTGTTGAACCTCACACCATTGGTCTCAGCCCATCGGTCCAGCCTGTCCAGATCCCTCTGCAGAGCTAACCTACCCTCAAGCAGATCAACATGCCCGCCCAGCTTAGTGTCATCTGCGAACTTACTGAGGGTGCATTCGATCCCTTCATCCAGATCATTGATAAAGATATTAAAGAGAACCGGCCCCAGCACCGAGCCCTGGGGGACACCACTTGTGACCGGACACCAACTGGATTGAACTCCATTTATCACCACTCTCTGGGCACAGCCATCCAGCCAGTTTTTTACCCAGCGAAGAGTACACCTGTCCAGGCCATGAGCAGCCAGTTTCTCCAGGAGAATGCTGTGGGAAACGGTGTCAAAAGCTTTGCAAAAATCCAAGTAGATAACATCCACAGCTTTTCCCTCATCCACTAAGTGGGTGACCTTATCATAGAAGGACATTAGGTTTGATAGGCATGACCTGCCCTTCACAAACCCATGCTGACTGGGCCTGATCACCCTGTTCTCCTGCATGTGCCATGTGATGGCACTGAGGAGGATCTGTTCCATGAAGCAACCAAATTAATGGGCTTTTGGACACCAAGAGTCCCACCTCTGAGAAGAGCCACTTGCTGTGATTCCCATGGCTTTTTCCCTGTGTAAGTCTCCTATCAGACATGTTTCTTACAAAATACATTCAGACCAATCACTTGGCCTATATCTCCAGCTCACGCGTTCCCTCAAACCAGCAGGTTGTCCTTCTCCGCTCATTTTTCATATAGCCTACTTTCTAGTCCTTCATTATGTTATCTGCTTAAAGCCATAACTTCTCAGCTGGAGAGCTTTTTCTTTTCTTTTTCTCCCCTTTTCTTTTTTCCCTCCACTGTTCGTGCCTAGTACACATTTGGCATAAATACGAGCAACGAGGAAGCCAACGCATGACCCACGTGTCTGTCTCTCTTGCCAGGATAAAACCTCAGTCGCAAACCTGGAAATATTTCTCAGATTGTTTTTTCCCATACCACCCACATCTTTTTTTCCACAAGAGGAAGCTGCTTATGTTGAATGCTGTGGGAACCTAATTGTTACTTTATCGCACAGCGAGGGGGGAAAAAAAGTGCTAATTAAACAACATGGTTTTCTGAAACCAGATGATACTTTCATTTTCTAGAAAGAGGAAGCTTAATGTAAAATCCCTTCTCTCTGCCTGGTGAAACCAGATGAATTGCCAAGAAGTTTTCTAATTTCATTTGCATAAGCCTTTTTCTAGCTACTTTGAAGGCAGTTCAAAGCTGACTGTTTGGTTATTTGCCACTCAGCAGCAGGAACGCTAGCTTTTCATTTCCTCCGAGTTTGAGTACCAGTAGGGGTAAAACTCTTCATCTGCATATGATAATGCTGTTCCTTTATTTGGATCTTCCCGTTTTAAACAGGGGGCCCGGATTGATGCAGGAGTCTGAAGGCCGAGTTTGGCTCCAGAGGAGTCAAAATGGGCTGATTTACTGGCTTCTCTGGGCTGGTGGAATGCAGAGATTGTTCATCAGCTCAGAGCAGTGTTTCAGCAGTTTGGGACAGGTGATGAAGAACATTCTAAACCTGAGAATTTGAACAACGTGCCTGAAATCTCATCTTGGCAGTGTCAGTAGACCAGCTTCTTCTTTTCTGTGCCTTTTGTTCCTCTTACCCTGTAAGATCTGGTTCCTTGCAAGGCAGAGACCTGCCTCTTCCTCAGATCTGCTGGCTGAACATCAGGTTCTTCTTTTCACAGTTAGCGTCCCCTGGACTTTGCAGGGTCTAGGGACTGCTACTCACCTAGCTGCAACGAATGAAGCAGTTGGTATGCTCACAGAAAAAAAAAAAACAGGAATGTGCCAGGACTTCCAGAGGTGGTGCGTGTTGGGAAAAGCCTGGTCCTATTCCAGGCTGAGATGACATGCAGCCCTGCTGCATTGCTCTGTTCCTTCCAAAGGAGATGAGAATAAGGAGGTTGATTGTGAAGATTTGGGATCACCAGTACTACACAGGTATCAGCTGCCTGCTTTGTGCCGGGCGTGAGGCTACAAGGAGTCATGGGAGCTCTTAATCTGCACAACAAGTGTCTCGGATGGTCAGCTTTGCTTAACCAAAAGGGAAAGTTACTCTTAAAACGGGTTGATCAAAATGTAGTGGCATCCCACGTGGGGGCTTTTTTTTTTTTTTTTATTTAGTTTAGAATCAAAATAGCATTTTACTTTCTTCATGGGTGAAGCCCATTTTACTGGATAAGTGTATACAAATTGGATGATAATGTCATTTAGCTAATCCACATTAGTTTAGGGAAATGAAACCACATCTTTTTTTAGTTTCGCAAACGTCCCTGCATTAATGAATCCTCTGCTGTAGCTCTCTACTCATTTTACGGCGCAAAGTCTCTTTAGCTGGGATCTGTTTGATGGGTAGGCTCTACACAGTGCAAGTTTCTTCTCCTCTTCTTTAGTTCTGCCTCTTCTAAGAACAAAGCAGAAAACCAGAATTGCTCATTTCAGGACAGACTCCTCACTAAAAATTAAACTGAGACCTGTCATTGCGAATGGTTGTAATGTGTGTATTTGTGTCTGGCTGTTGCTTGAATATTTTAGCTGTGCTTTTTTTCCCCTGGAGATACCTGACTGAAGATACTGAGGCCATCAGCGGACACTGAAGCCCTAAACCCATAGTAGAAACAAAGGTTCCCAGCCTCTTCAGCTACTGAGCAAGCCTGCTACTTAGGAGCATTAGCAAGCTGGTACCCTCTTATGCAGTCTAACCGTGCAGAAGGACAGAAGCTCCTTCTGGACCCTTTGGCTGATGTGTACCATGTTTTATTTATAGTCTGGGACATCTAAGCAGTGTTAATTTTTCTTGCGCTCCTGTTTTCTCTCTTAGGTTATGGAAGATCTTTTCAAGACGGCAACAAGCACCGTGCTCTCCAGATGTCCTCATGATGTTGAGCTTTTTCATAAACACATAGCTCCTGCCCAGAAGGTAATAAATGTGACAAGAAAGAGCTGCAATCCTGTTATGCATTTTGGGGGCTCTTGGCTATAGGGAGGCTTAATTTTTTTAAATTTTTTTTTACTGTGTTGTCCTATGTTAGCAAACTCTGAAGAACTAAAAGTCGGCCCGAGCTTAAGTGATTGTTCAGGCCAACAGGAGAGGACACGCATCATCTAGTAGCCCCTGAATAATCAGCTCCAATAGTCGGGTACCCTTTTAGCACTGAACGGCCAGGAGTGGATTTTGACCCATATCTACATCACAATGCGGACCTATAAATTAAAACTTAGAGGGCGGTGGCTATTCTGAGTTTACTCTGGGCTCCTGAATCCTTAAGAGTAGCTTTACATTTTTATTTTCTCTTGTTTTGACCAAGGACAGGTTGGAACAAATGCTGAAGAACAAATTTGTGACGTAAGTACTTCTATTTCAAAATGATCTGGAAGAGGGCTTTTGGGGAAAGAGTTCCTGTTTTGTATATGTTCTTTTTCTTTCCCAGCTCAATGTCTTCTGGGTTAGCATAACGTCTCCAAAAGAGCATGAACTGCAGTTCCCTTTGTACTGTTCACCCGTTGCCCTTTCATCTCTGCTTGAGACTAGTACCTGAATCCCCTTGCCTTTGGCTTTTGCTTCCCTAGACAAGATCCTCTTTCTATAAGGGTATCCCCCTTCCAGCATGAACCTGTGCAGTGGTTTGCTCGCTGTCTTGCTTGGTTTTGGCTTTGGTGCTCTGCCTTCCTTCACACTTCCACTCCAGTGGCTCTCTTTTTATGAAACTATTTTTTGATATTTAAAAATCCTATTCGGTTTTCTATTCCCCATTGCTAGTGCAACTCCTTTTCCCAGTTCTTTGTGTGCTAAAGAGCTGAAGTGGGTTCGTTTTTCTCCTTGGCCCCGAAGAATATACCTCCTCTTCTTTGGTCTTGGCGCTCTCTTCAAATAGCGGTGCTCTTTACTCATCCCACAGAACATTGTAGGGCTGCTCAGCCCAGCACTGGTTTTCCTGTTAAGCAGCTACAGCCGTGCTTGGGCAACAGGATCATTCATGATAAATCCTCTCTGGGCCTTGTGCTTGCACAGACACAGTGGGAGCCTTCGGTGAAGTCACTATCTCCCTGTATCAGTCCTTCTCTCTTTGGACCTAACTGGTATTCCTGAAAGGACAGAGTTGAACTCAGCTTCTCCCATGGTCCAAGGAAAAAATAAAACGAGTCAGCCCATCTCTCCCTCTCTGTCTCTTTCTTCAACTGCTGGCAGATCGGGGGCATTCCTGGCTTACATCAGTTACATGCGTTGAACCTGTGGCAGTGATGCACCTCATTTGGACCTTGGCCTTGCATAACCCAAACACGTGGAGCCATATATTCCTTCCCAAGTTATTTCCTCCAGAAACCTTCCCTGTGTTAGTGAAACCTCGTAGCTGGGTGTAAAGAGCTCGTGCTCTTTAGGGAATTTGGATTATAGTTGGATTTAGTCAATGATACAGAGAGATTAAATTACTATGGTGACGTTGTTCTTTCTTTTCTCTGTCCACAACATTTGCTTGGTGTATGGAAAACTTGTCAGCAAAAGTATCTTCCATTGAGTCTTGATTTCCAGTTATCAAACCTGCAGCATCTTTCACTGCACTTCTTGTTTCCTCTGCCACGATGCCATTCTTTTGTCCTGGTGGAATCACAGAATGGTGGGGGTTGGAAGGGACCTCTGGAGACCATCCAGTCCAATCCCCTGCCAGAGCAGGGTCACCCAGAGCAGGTTGGACAGAAACGCATCCAGGCAGGTTTTGAATATCTCCAGAGAAGGAGACTCCATGAGCTCTCTGGGCAGCCTGTGCCAAGGCTCTGCCACCCTCAAAGTAAAGAATTTTTCCCTCATGTTGAGATGGAATTTCCTGTTTTCCAGTTTGTGGCCGTTGCCCCTTGTCCTGTCATTGGGCACCACTAAGAAGAGTTTGGCCCCATTCTCCTGACACCCACCCTTTAGATATTGGTAAGCATTGATGAGATCCCCTCTCAGTCTGCTCTTCTCCAGGCTGAGCAGCCCCAGGGCTCTCGGCCTTTCCTCAGAAGAGAGGTGCTCCCATCCCCTGATCATCTTCATAGCCTCTGCTGGACTCTCTCCAGTAGTTCCCTCTCTCGAACTGGGGAGCCCAGAACTGGACCCGGTGCTCCAGATGTGGCCTCACCAGGGCAGAGCAGAGGGGGAGGATGACATCCCTCAACCTGTTGACCACGGTATTTTTAATGTACCCCAGGAGACCATTGACCTTCTTGGCCACAAGGGCACATTGCTGGCTCATGGTCAGCTTGTCCACCAGGACTCCCAGGTCCCTCTCTGCAGAGCTGCTTTCCAGCAGTTTGGCCCCTAACCTGGACTGGTGCATGGGGTTCTTCCTCCCTCGGTGCAGGACTCTACACTTGCGCTGGTTCAGCTTTATTAGGTTCCTCTCTGACCAACTCTCCAGCCTGTCCAGGTCTCGCTGAATGACAGCACAGCCTTCTGGTGTGTCACCCCCTCCTCCCAGTTTTGTGTCATCAGCAAACGTGCTGAGGGTACACTCTGTCCCCTCAGCCAGGTCATTGATGACTCTGTTGAATAAGACTGGAGCCAGAACTGACCCCTGGGGAACAGTGCTAGTTACAGGCCTCCAATTCCAGGAAGTCATTGGAGAATCTGCTCTCAGATCTGTCAGAGGAGTAGAGAAACAGTGCTGCAAATAAATCTCTCGGTTTTTGCAAAGTAAAATGAAAATGTTTGAGCTGCAAGCCCTTTGTGCGCTGGGCTGTTATTTTTACCTCACACCATCCTGAACAGTAGCTCTCTGTTGTTGGAGCTATGCCAACGACGGCACGTTGTTTTCTTAAAAAAACCCCACATTTCTATGAAGCAGTTCTCTATAGACCTCACTTCTGAGTGCAGTGCAACATTGCAATAATACAGAAGTGTCTTGGGAGCTTCGCGCTTCCTGCACTGCACGTTGCTGAGGCGCAGGAAGACACAGGGTTCTTGCCATATAAAATGGGGTTTGGTTTCTGTCCAAAGAAGCATTGCTGGGAAGTCTGACATCACAGCACAAATTGGCATGGTGGTGGGGAAATGCCTCCTTAATTTTCCAGTGCGGCACTTAGCCAGTAAACTTTCTTGTTATTCCTTTCATAGTTATCCTAAAGACTTTTTTTTTTTTTTCCCCCCTCCCCTCTTGCAGAATTTCCTACAATGAAGCAGTGGAAACTTTGAAGCGAGCTTCTCAAACTTTCACTTTCAAGCCAGAGGTAAGTAGGTGCCCGGTGGCTTGTCCCTGTGGCCGTTCATGTCCGCAGCCAGCCTGAACTTTGGTTGATCTCCTTTCTCTCTTTCCGATACCACGAGAGTTGTTACTTCTCGCAGGTTATCATCTGCCTCCTGGGGTGCGTGCTCAGCTGTAACCCACTGTTATGGTTTGAGAAACTCATAACAATTTATTGTCGTTTAGACAATTATTCTCTCACCCAGTGACCCCTCCCCACCCAGGAAGGGGAATCAAGTTAAAAGAAAGAAACGGAAGGGTTGAAATATGAATAGATTTAATAGGATAAGATTAAATAATTAACATTACTAATACTAAAGAACCAGTATCAATCCTGATACCAATAGAAAATACACAAGGATTATACTCAGCCAATTCCATCAGCAGGATGCTGTGCACTCCCAGCAGGGATGGCAAATGTGGGACACTGCGAGCGCTGCGGCTTCGGGAGGAAGGAAAGGGCTCAGGGGTCCGGCACCAGGGCAAGGAGTTCTCTGGACTGCCGCCATCAAGGGGGAGAGAGACCACGCAGCAAACTTTCTAATTTATATTGAATGACGTTCATGGTATGAAATAATCCTGTTGGCCAGCCTGGGTCAAGTGCCCAGGCCTTGCTCCTCCTCATCCTGGCACCTGGCAAGGCTGGCAAGGCTTGAAAACACCGAGACTTTGAATCCAACATAGCCTAGCTGGCTATAAAGTAAATATTTTCACGAAGTCAGACACTAGAGTCTTCTCAAAGTGCAGTTTTCACAAGCATTAGAAGAGAAATTAGTCTTGTGTCGCTCAAACCAGGACACCCAGGTATAACTTTTGCCCTTTGGGGTCGAAATGGGAGCAGCGTGAGGAGTGAGGTGTAGCAGAAGAACACGTAACATTTGAAGGAAAGGAAGTGATGAGTCTGCTGCTGAAAGACCAAGGCTTTAGCAAAGAAGCTTCTTTTTCCCATGTGCAAGGAGTGCTGAGTGTGTTGTGGATTCAGTAGCAATCATCTAAGGAGAGCTGCTCTGATAGTCCTCAAATAAAGGAATGATATTAGGATGGCATCAAAAGTTTGACAAGGACTAGTCATAGAATCATAGAATCATAGAATCATAGGGTTGGAAGGGACCTCTGGAGATCATCTAGTCCAACCCCCTGCCAGAGCAGGGTCACCTAGAGCAGGTTACACAGGAACACGTCCAGATGGGTTTTGAATGTCTCCAGAGATGGAGACTCCACCACCTCTCTGGGCAGCCTGTTCCAGTGCTCTGCCACCCTCAGGGTAAAGAAGTTCCTCCTCATGTTTAGGTGGAACTTCCTATGTTCCAGTTTGTGCCCATTGCCTCTTGTCCTGTCCCCGGGCACCACTGAAAAGAGCCTCGCCCCATCGTCCTGACACCCACCCTTTAAGTATTTATAAGCGTTGATAAGGTCACCCCTCAGACGTCTTTTTTCCAGACTGAAGAGACCCAAATCCCTCAGCCTTTCCTCATAAGAGAGGTGTTCCAGTCCCCTAATCATCCTCGTAGCCCTCCGCTGCACCCTTTCCAGCAGTTCCCTGTCCCTCTTGAACCGGGGAGCCCAGAACTGGACACAGTACTCCAGGTGCGGTCTCACCAAGGCAGAGTAGAGGGGGAGGATGACCTCCCTTGACCTGCTGGCCACGCTCCTCTTGATGCACCCCAGGATGCCATTGGCCTTCTTGGCCACAAGGGCACATTGCTGACTCATGGTCATCCTGTTGTCCACCAGGACTCCCAGGTCTCTTTCCACAGAGCTGCTCTCCAGCAGGTCAGCACCCAACCTGTACTGGTGCATGGGGTTGTTCCTCCCCAGGTGCAGCACCCTACACTTGCCCTTGTTGAACTTCATAAGGTTTCTCTCTGCCCAGAGAGTAGTAGCCAAAACCATGTCAAAATACCACATCATCTAGATGTAGGTAAAGGGAATCCCTTGTCTTTCCAAAGCATAGATGTTGACTGGGAAAAAAAGCCACACGCTAGTCTTTCTAACACTGTTAGATTATGGTTTTCTAAAAATCGTATTTTGCCCAATTTCAAACACACACACCGGTAGGGAGAACGTTCCTGGTGGTGCTCATCTCATGTGTACACTGATTAATCTTTATCTCATTCTGATGCTTTGAGGAAGATAACCCTCTGGCTGAAGCCACCTTCGTAGCCAGTTGGGTAGCTGTCTCGTCTCTGTGTACAAGTGGGTGTAGATCTTCAAATCCTGTATCTGTACTACCTTGATCTGAGACAGCAAACTCAGGTTATTTTCACACGAGGAGAGTCTGCAGAATATCTGTTCCCCTCTTCCCCTTTCACTCCCCAATATTCTTTGCACATCGTATAATGGACTGGAGGGCCCTAGGCAAAAGCCACTTTGTAATGTCACTGGAAGAAAGGAGAAGTGAAGGACATTGCAAATTTTCAAGGCTTCTGATAACAAAGAATTGGTTAATAGGATGCTGGGTTTTCCTAAGTGGGAATTAATGGAGCATGTAACAGGACACAGCAGGGAAGAGAGCGGTCAGCCTAGCAAAGCTGCTTTCTGTATACCAAAGGTAATACTGAAATAAGGCCGGCTTGCTGGGTTGAGTAAGCTGACTTTGGATAGGTGCCTGTTTCCCGTAAGCTATGCAGAGTGTGGGTTTTGGTTTGGGGTTTTTTTTTGTTTGTTTTGGGGTGGTTTGTTTTTTTTTTTTTATGACTTGATACCAGATGCTTGGGCTTGATGCAGGGATGATCTAGCCCTGTTCTGTGAAAGTTAAACCATGTTATTTTCATTGCTTTGCTCTACCTTAAAACCCGTAAAACTCTGGCTGCTTAGCAGATTTTCCCAGTGGCCTGTGTGAGAGGTCGCTCTGCTTGGTTTCGTGTTATTCAAAGCTGCACGTCTCTCCTGTGCAGGGATTTTGCTGTGTCTCTTGCCACAGGCAGGATGCGCCGCAGCAGGATCCCAGGTCCCTTTTGCTTGTCTTTACAGTGGGGCTGTGACCTCCAAACAGAACATGAAAAGTACCTGGTGAAGCACTGTGGTGACGTTCCCGTGTTTGTGATTAACTACCCGTATGACCTCAAACCTTTCTACATGCGGGACAATGAAGATGGACCTCAACACACGGTGAGTCCATAGGTCATGCTTCCACCTCTTTTTTGGCTAGGTGTGTGTCTTAGCCTACAAGAGATAGACAGATGAGGATAGTCTTCTGCTGGGCCTCCGGTCCAGAAGTCCACGATAAGACATGACCATCAGGTCCTGTTCAGTCATTTTCCTGTTGTAGAAGTAATTCCCACATCCTCCTGGAGGAGGAGGATTCAGGAGTTAGATAGTGTTAAGTTTTTGCTTAGGTCCTTTAAGACAGATTTGTGGTGATTTCTTTTCCTGGTAGACTTCTGTACTACTAGGTGAAATACCTAGAAATGCATAGCTCCAAGCAGCCCGTGATTCTCTTGTCATTCAGATCTACCATCCATGTAATTGTCAAGTAGTAGATGGACACAAGACGTAAACTCTTCCTCCACAAGTCTCATGCTTTGAAGGTGTGAATTCCCAATTGAACTGAGACAATCCGAAACATTGCTTCTGCTAAAAAGAGCTACTACCCCACCGTGTGCCACGGTCATTTCACAGTTCAGCTGTGGGATAAGAGAAGTAACTACAAAACAAAACAGAGAAGAAAACCAGCCCACACCTAACAGCATAGGTGGTAAAACTGGAACCCTAACACTTGGATCAGCACATCAGTGCCGTGGATCAATTGGTATCATTGCCACTAGAGCTGGCTCAAGGAATGGGGGCGTACAGGGTAAACACAAGATACACGCATCACAGCAGCTTAAACTCTAAGGGAATGGTGGCTTCAGGAAACTTCCCCGTGTGTCTCTGCTTCCTTGTGAGCTGCTGTTGGGTTCTCTATACCCAGCACAGGCTTGCCTACCTGCACGGGTTGTCACCGGAGTAACCTGGTGGGATTCAGTTCAGACCACCTGCAGTGGAAGTCCTCAGTCTGGGATGTCACTGCACTTGTTCAGGTTTTCTGTAGGCCTACTGATTTTTATCATTGTAAAAGTTCCCTCCCGGCCTTTTCCTGTCAACAAGGGACTTTTCAAGCATCTGCAAATGCTTACCTAAGTGTCCTGCTCTCAATAAAAGAATTACAGTAGCTTTTTACAAACAGCCGTCCGGTGTCAACTGTACTTCTGCTGTAGACTGTATGGCTACGTGGCATGACTTATGTTAGGTTTCTTTCTTTTAAGGTTGCAGCTGTTGACCTCCTCGTACCAGGAGTAGGGGAGCTGTGTGGAGGCAGTTTGAGAGAGGAGCGACTGCCCTTCCTCGAATCACGCTTACAGAGGTATGGAAAACCCACAGGTGCCAGGAGACTAATCCAACCAAGAGAGTGTTTCAGCGGCTCTCAGTGGTTGGCAAGATGGAAGAATGGAAAGGCAACTAATACTATTTTTAATTGTCTTTGAGATATCTATTTATCTGAGTAGGTAATCACTAACTGGTGAAGAAGTTCTTGTGTTTCTGTTGTAGGTATGCACGCTGCCCCTCTGTTTTAGCTCATCAGAGAAGAAGTTTATTTTACACTTGGAGGCCAGGGCAGCAGAATGCCTTGTCTCTGCTGGGGCCATCTGGAACAGGGTCTGATATGAGGCACTTCATCCTCGAGCCTTTTCTTCGCGACTTTTGTGGCTGAGAGTGGCTTGCGAAGGTGGAAGTTGTTGCGTAGACAGAGCTTAGATGTATTTGTCATCACGTTGTGTAACTGAGGAACTGCAGTTTTGGTCAGAAGCTTTGCGAGCTGTGATGCAGCTGGCCTCAGGGGCACCATTTCAGAGAATATGGTTCTTTGCTACCAGTTTGGTGGGACGCTTCACTGGGAGTGCCTGGGACCTGTACTGTGTCATATGGGCTCTTTCCCTGCTGCTTGGTTCTGGATCATGTGACTTTGAGCAATTTTAGGCTAAATTCGGTGTCAGAATATCAAAGCTGCTGTTTAGTTAACAATAATTAACATTATGGATGGGGTAATTCTCCATAGGCAATTACTCCCTGGATCCTCTCTGATTGTTCAAAAGAACCGTTCATAACTCAGCTGTCTCCATTTGGGCCAGTCATACACTTGTGGAAAGCAATTTTGGAGGAGGATTAATCCCGGAGTAACACCATTTGCACATTGGGAATGAATTTGTCGCTTAAATCGGCCCCATGCTCACAGAGATATATCTACTCAGTGGAGAAAATCCATTTCGGCATGATGAATCCAAACGGCGCAGGGCAATTAAAATCACCAGAACGCTGGGTCTCAGTTTGTGGGGCAGGATGATATTATTCCCTGTGCTTCGTGTTACTCTCCCTGCAAACTCTCCCGCAGCAGGCATGCTTCAGCTGAACAAAATACAATGTTTTGTACTCTGCTGCACTTTATCGCTTGAAATTTTTGCCAGTAAGATCTAGAGTCCACAGCACTCAAGGTGTGAGGCTGGAGGAGCCGTCTGCTTGGAGGCTGAAAAGAGATTTTCTTGTTTGTCAGGAAAGTCATAGGAAGTATTTCAAGCTACAAATGGGGTGTGTCTTGAGTGACCCTGAAGTACAGCTCTGCATTGAAGATGACCTGGAAAAATAACACCTCTTTTTGCGTGTTTTTCTCAATTTTGAGTACTCAGGATCTGATCTGCTGAGCCCAACTACTTTGTTAAGGCTTTTAAATTCTACTTCCTGCGCACCCGGCATAACTAAGAGAGATAAAGAATGGGATTCTTGTCTCCTTGGACACGCTTCACACAAAAGCTCTTCAAGTCCCAGTCAGGGACAGCTGCAGTGCACTGAAGATGAGAGAAGTGGTCTCTCTTTGCCCTACAGTGTTTTCTGTTCGTGTTCAGAGAAATGAAAGAAAAAACCAACAACTTTGCTCTGGTTCTGCCAGGGCAGGAAAAGGAGAGAGGATGCACTGGTGGCAATTAGAAAAAGAAGTATTTTGTTTAGTAGTTTTACAGAAGTTGACACACATTATTAAAGCTATGGGAGTTCAGGGGTTTTATGCCCTACAGAAGGGGAACCACGTAGCCACACACGTGAAGAGATTTGTTGACCCACTCATAAATGAGGTTGGCTGCGTGTCATTGTAAATTTAATATTCAGGCCTGTACTCTCCAAACATTCACAGGCAGAGCTTACTGATATGCTTAAAATTAAGAATATGCACAAGTCTTTGCATGAAGCTGGGATCAACCCTGTATGTTGAGAAAACAAACTTTACCTTTTAAGAAGCATGTTAGGAATCTGTTCGAGATTGTCTGCTGATTACCGGAACTGACAGCCACTGATTGTGTCTTCCCTTAATTTCCTGCCTTTCCTTTTTGGACTGAGTTTAATCATCAGACCCTCCCTTTTCTTGTAGCGTTCTCTTCCAGGCAAGTGCTGCTTGTGCGGATCTCCTCTGTTCCTTTACTTACAGGAGTTTTTCTTTTTGTTCCACAGATTAGGACTCGCAGATGCCTACCAATGGTAAGACACTGTCTTGGTCTGCAAGCTCTATTTCTGTTATTGAGAGTCTTTGAATAACTATTTCATTTTTTTGATCCTGTTCTTGAGGGAATGTTTCTTGGCCTAGTTGCCCTGCCGTTGCTGCCAGTCTAAATGGAACAGCCAGTTCATTTAAACAAAGTTTAATCTAATGCTACTTAGTTTATCTTCCCAATTTGTAAACTCACAGCACAGGTTATTCCTTTCAAGATTGCGTGAAGTGGGTTAATTTACAACCCATCAATGATTTTTGATATTAAATCATTAAGCTGTGTTCCATGTTGAATAGATTCTGACCACTGTGGCATGAGATAAACAGGTTACAGAACCACAAGCCATTTGTGACCTTTAACAGCTCTGTGAATAACTCCCTTTGCAATTGACAGGGCAATTGGGTCAAAAAATCTCCCCTAACAGCGGTTGAAGCAATTAAAACTGTCCTGCTAAGGAGACAGAACAACCTTTGAATTAATGGTTCAGCCTATTAAAACGACAGAAGGATCTTAGTGTTCCTCGTGACAAGTGTTTCTTGGTATGTACTTTGTCATAGCTACTAAAAGGGCGATAGTGCAGAGAATTTCAAATTTAGAAGAGTATATTCAAATACTCTGCACTATTTGGAACGATCATTAGGGAGGCTGCCTTGACAAAAAGCAGAGTAGTGTAGGATTCTTCACTCTCCTCTTCCCACAATATGATATTGCCTAGGAACAGCCCAGTGCATGGCAGAGCTTTACATTATCCTTCTGCAAACAGGGTGAATAAAGTGTCTTCCTTTATTGTTTGCCTTTATGGGCCAGAATACACCATATCCCTTCATGTGAGGGCAAGGATTATCCTGACCAAGGATGATCAGTTGGGTGGTTAGATGCTGAGATGTAGCCTGAGGAAGTCTGGTGTTCAGCGGCAGAGCCTTCCAGCTCAGCCTTGCCTCATGCTGCCCTCAAGAGAGAAGATTAAGGCCTTGCCCATCACTCCTTTTGCATTTTCATGTGATACGTAGCAATCAGATTCCGGAAATCCTTTCCTCCTGTGATCTTGTTTTGGAGACTCTTTCCCCCTCTGTTCCCTCCACTCCATCACAGATAATGTGGGAGGTGTCCCTGCCCATGGCAGGGGGGTTGGAACTAGATGATCTTTAAGGGCCCTTCCAACCTGAACCATTCTGTGATTCTATGTAACTTCATAGAAAGATGAAAACTGTTGTTACCCCCTGCCATAGCAGGGTCTGGTGTCCTAGGAAGGTGCAGGATAGGAATAATCCTGGATGCTTCTGGACTACAGTCCAGAATCTGCCAGAAAAAAGGTAGGTGGTTTGCCAGCATCCATCTTTTCAGCGGAGGTGGCAGGAGAGGCTGAAATTAATCTCCCCCAATTTAGTGATTGAATTTAGTCTCCAAAGCTGTCTCACAAACTCCTTGAAGAACAGTTGAGTCATTCCTTTTTAAATATAATATTTGCTGACTTTAGAATGGGCAGCTGTATGAGATGTGGTCCCTTTTTGAAATCCCTTATATATTGCCATATCTCTGTTTCTACCTGTTTTCTTCTCCCACTAAGCATGAGAATACTGGGGGGGGGGTCACTACCTCTGGGACAGCTTGTCTGTGGGAGAATCGCTGGGCAAAGAGGCAACTGGTGATCTGAAATACTCTTGCGCTTTTGCCCATTCCTACCTTTTAGAAAGCTTTTCAAAAAAGGTAAATAAAGGGATGTGGTCAAAGTCCTCTGAATCTTCTTCAGTTCGCTACATCTTTCCTGTTGTGC
The DNA here is from genome assembly GCF_963924245.1 of Chroicocephalus ridibundus. Taxonomy (NCBI): domain Eukaryota; kingdom Metazoa; phylum Chordata; class Aves; order Charadriiformes; family Laridae; genus Chroicocephalus; species Chroicocephalus ridibundus. The sequence continues at coordinate 6,206,688 of NC_086284.1, forward strand.
AGGTTTCTTTCCATAAAGAATATGAATTGCTGAAGTATTTGGCTTGATTTTGCAAATTTATTTTCTCTTATTTTCACGCTCCTTCCTTTGAACTGTAGATGGAAAAGAGCTCAGTGCTGTAGATGCTGATCTTGGCTAGACTTGGAGAGGTCTGTGGAACTGTGGTGGTGAAGTCGGGTAATCAGAATTTACTCTGCAAAGTCACTCTTTTTCTCTGTGACCAGGCAGTAATGAGTATATTGTCACGTAAATGGGGATTCTGATCCTGTTTGCAGCCTCCAGGTGCCACCTTAGCACAAGCAGTAACTCATACTTCGTAATGAACAACGTGTCCCCACTACCATCAGCTTGCGCAACGTGCTGGTTTTGGCTGGAGTAGAGTTAATTTCTTTCATAGTAGCTAGTATGGGGCTCTGTTTTGTTTTTGTGCTGGAAGCAGTGTCGATAACACAGGGATGTGTTACTGCTGAGCAGTGCTTACACAGAGTCAAGGCCTTTTCTTCTCCTCACACCACCCCTCTAGCAAGTAGGCTGGGCGGGAGGCACAAGAAGTTGGGAGGAGACAGAGCCGGGACAGTTGACCCCAACTGTCCAAAGGGATATTCCATGCCATATGACATCATGCTCAGTGTATAAAGCTGGGGGAAGAAGGAGGAAGCGGGGTATGTTCGGTGTTAGGACATTTTGTCTTCCCAAGTAACTGTTAGGCGTGATGGAGCCCTGCTTTCCTGGAGATGGCTGAACACCTGCCTGCCGATGGGAAGCGGTGAATGAATTCCTTGTTTTGCTTTGCTTGTGCGTGTGGCTTTTGCTCTCCCTATTAAACTGTCTTTATCTCAACCCATGAGTTCTCTCAGTTTTACTCTTGTGATTCTCTCCCCCATCCCAGCGGGGGGGAGCGAGCGAGTGGCGGCGTGGTGTTTAGTTGCCAGCTGGGGTTAAACCAGGACAAGCAGCATTTCAGACAGTCTTTAGACATGTAAGGCACACATTTCCTCACTCTGATTATCATCGTGTGCATCAGCGGAGAAGATGGCCTCATACTGAACCCTTTACAGTCCAGAAACATTTCTGATCTTCTGGTGTAACACTGGTGGAAATACGCAGTGGCAGAGCAGGTGTTATCTGCTGTCTTAGAATGGATATTACTACGTTGCCTTGGCCTTGCTCCTGCTCCAGGAGAAGACTGAGCCGTGTTGGGCTCTTTTAATTTCTAATTTTCTTTCAAGCTTGAATGCTGGAGTGTTCTGATGGGTCCTTGTGTGGCAAGATAGAAAGGAAGAGTTGGACTTAAGGAACAGCAGCGCTGGTGAGCCACTTGCAATCCATGGCCAGTGACAGCATTCGTATCGTCCTTTAACATCCTTCAGAGCCCACCGAAAACAGGTAGCCCGTCACTGTCCTTGGCAGGTGCCTGGTCCTGTTACTCCTGCTTTGGGGAGAAACCAGAGCGCTGTGCTGGGCCATGCAGAGGCAGGCAGAAAGTCGGTGCTAAAGGCAGCCAAGACACGCCCAAACCCCACTCGTGTCAATGGGAGTGTTTTAGATTGACCTCCTTGAATGCATTTTTTTTGTGGATTCCCAAAAAGTTGTAGCAGAGCAGAAGCTGTCTGAAACCAAAGACGGCATTTTACCCAGCATCAGAACCTGGTGATACTTTGCGTGTTTATTTCCTGAAACGTTCAACAAAACGGTCTTTCAAATGTCATTTCACTAGTAGTTTTTCATTACCCTCACTTTTTTTTCCTTTTTTTTCCATTAGAATATCCAACTTCATAGACTGCAATATCTTTGTTCTTTCAGCCTTATTTTCTTCAGACTGGCTGCAGAGGCTTTAGTATAACAAGAGGGTTACACAAAAGATCAAGATTGTATTTGTTTTGAAAGGAGGCTGAAAAGAATACATTCTGCTTATGAATGGTCACTGGGAGAGCACTGATCTTCATAGGGCCTTGCCGTGCAGCACAGGAGCTCACGATGATGATGATAAAAGGGTATAGGTTTTTAAAAGGATAAAAGGAAATGCTTTTCTAACTTGGCACATCACAAGCTCCTGGAATGTATTGCCAGGGGATGTTGTTGCAACACATACTTTTAGTAAGATTCAAATCTCTGAAGAAGGCCTCCAGGTCCAGAATGTGAACTCTGGGGCTAGCTCGGGTCGCAGAAACTTATTTCCCCGGTGGAATAATGTTGCACAGTCCCCCAGTTGCTAATGGAGGGCTCAACTCTCCTCTTAAGTGTGAGCTACTGGGAGAAATAGCTAGACGAGTTCATGACTGGTTTTGAGGTGAGAAGCATCCGATGTCTGGGGACTAATGAATGAAGGAAAACCTCAGGGAGCATTTTCCAGCCTAAAGGGAATTTGCGCTTCATCTGCAGGCAGTTACTTTTTCTTTCATCTGGGAAGAATGGAAAGTTTCTCAATTCCTTTGCTGCTTCTAAGCACGGTCGTCAGAAAGGATTCACAGGCTTGATCCTCAGCACATTTAATTCAATGGACTTTTTCCATTAACTTTAATGGGTTTTGTTTCGCTCCTTTTGCCAAAATGACTTCTCAAAGTGCTTTGAGATCTCCAGATGAAAGCCCTGGATAAGCAAGGGTAGAATTTATTATTATTGTTCATCTGGAAGAAGCTGAGTTATTTCATCTCCTTACAATGACATTGTAAACTGTTGCCAGCACAAGGGGAGAAAAGATGCTAGGCTTAGTTTCAACTGTCTTTGCACAGGCTGAGATATGCTTATAGATGTCATCAGAAACGTTTGTGCTGTTATTTATATTGCTAGTTGCAGATAGAGTTGTCACCTTCTGGTTTGCCAGTTCTCCTCAGAACTCCTGAGCTGGTACGGTTTGGTCTGCCACGGGCAGCGCCCGTATCCCTCACATTTACGAGGTCTTTCCTATTTCGCAAGTCACCACCCTCCGCATCAGATCTGCCCATCATTTTCCTTGCAAACCCTTGAAAAGCTGCTTAGTGGAGCTCCCCGGGGACAATTCCCAGTGTATTCGTGGAAACTCAAGCTCTTCTTAATGCAGTCTGTATGGAGTGGATAGAGATGAAGACCACCATGCCGTTGCACAGCTTTCATGTTCATATCCTAAGCATAATCTTCATCACAAGGTGTGGGGTGGATGCAACTGAGCCTCAGCAAGCCAAGCTAAGACCCAGCAGCACAGGTAGAAAGCATGTTGGTCACAGGGATCAGAGAAAGTATGTCCCACTCTCAAGCCTGCTGTTCAACTTGCAGGGTAGGCAAAACTGCACCTTGTGTGTCAGTGCTAGTAGGAAGAGGTATGAAGTTATAGAATTATAGAATCATCTAGGTTGGAAGGGACCTTTCAGATCATCGAGTCCAACCATCAACCTAACACTGCCAAAACCACCACTAACCCATGTCCCTCAGCACCACATCTGCCCGGCTTTTAAATACCTCCAGGGATGGTGATTCCACCACTGCCCTGGGCAGCCTGTTCCAATGTTTAACAACCCTTTCAGGGAAGAAATTTTTCCAACTGTCCAATCTAAACCTCCCCTGGTGCAACTTGAGGCCGTTTCCTCTTGTCATAGAATGATAGAATGGTTTGGGTTGGAAGGGACCTTAAAGATGAACATGAACCTGAACATGAGCCAGCAGTGTGCCCAGGTGGCCAAGAGGGCCAATGGCATCCTGGCTTGTATTAGAAATAGTGTGACCAGCAGAAGGAGGGAGGTGATTGTCCCCCTGTACTCAGCACTGGTGAGGCCACACCTTGAGTATTGTGTCCAGTTTTGGGCACCTCAATATGGGAGAGACATCGAGGTGCTGGAGCGAGTGCAGAGGAGGGCAACGAAGCTGGTGAAGGGCCTGCAGAATAAATCTTATGAGGAGCAATTGAAGGAGCTGGGACTGTTTAGTTTGAGGAAGAGGAGGCTGAGGGGAGACCTCATCACTCTCTACAACTACTTGAAAGGACATTGTAGAGAGGTTGGTGCTGGTCTCTTCTCACAGGTAATTAGCGATAGAACAAGAGGGAATGGGTTCAAGCTGCAGCAGGGTAGGTTCAGGCTGGACATGAGGAAAAAATTCTTCCCAGAAAGAGTGGTCAGACACTGGAATAGGCTGCCCAGGGAGGTGGTGGAGTCACCATCCCTGGATGTGTTTAAGACTCGTTTAGATGTGGTGTTAAGGGATATGGTGTACGGGAGAACTTTGTAGAGTGGAGATGATGGTTGGACTCGATGATCCCAAGAGTCTTTTCCAACCTAAATGATTCTATGATTCTATGATCATCTGGTTCCAACCTCCTTTCAGGGAGATGTAGAGAGCGAGGTCTCCCCTCAGCCTCCTTTTCTCCAGGCTGAACACCCCCAGCTCCCTCAGCCGCTCCTCACAAGGCTTGTGCTCCAGACCCCTCACCAGCTCCGGTGCCCTTCTCTGGACACACTCCAGCACCTCAGTGTTTTTTCTTGTAGTGAGGGGCCCAAAACTGGACACAGCACTCGAGGTGGGGCCTCACCAGTGCCAAGTACAGTGGGACGATCACTTCCCTAGTCCCGCTGGCCACGCTGTTCCTGATACAGGCCAGGATACTGTTGGCCTTCTTGGCCACCTGGTCACACTGCTGGCTCATATTCCATGTACTAAGAATTCATATTCCAAGTTCTATGATTCTGTGAAGTTCTGCTTCTGGTTTTAGTGCTTGGTCAGTGGAGCAGAGGAGAAAAAACATTGCGGGGAAAAAAACACCTGAAGATTGAGTATAATGAACGGCTTCCCAAATTTTAACTACTGTTAATGAACTGCAAGGAAAAATAATATTTCATGGTATAAAAAGCATACTGTCAAACGGAGTCTGCCAGGGTGGTCTCCTGCAGCTGTAGAATTTGCTGGAGAATATTTCTATTTTGCAAGTAGAGGTGAGCAGTGGCATTGCTTTGGCTTCACTCTGTTAAAATGTAGTCTCTCCAGCCAACAAAATTCTGAAGCACATGCAACTCCAAGCAAGTACACTTTATATATGTATCTGTTTTTAAGCAAGTATACTTAAACATATATAATGTATATTTTGCATATAAATATGTATATATACATATATAAATACATATATACACAGACTATAAAATACACTTCTTCCTTGCGTTTCACTAACAGTAGTTAAAATTTGGGAAGCCATTTATTGCAATCAATCCAATTTTAATTTTTTTTCACAGTGCTTTTTTCCCCTCCACTCTTAGTTAAAACATACCTATATATTTATATTTAAATGTACTTGATTTTTTTTTTTTTTTAAACTGGGATGAAGAAATATTCAAACACGAAGTTTCGAGGGGTGTAATACATCTGGAGTCACTCAATCCCTTCCTCGTGCATTCGTATAAAGAAGAATAACTTTGTGGCCTCAGCGAGCTCAGAAGTGGCCCCATAAATCAATAGAACCACTGAGATGTTTTTCCCCCCTATTAAAATAAAACTGTTGGTGACAATTTATAGCTGTAAATATTGTTCCGGTGTATCACATCGGCTACAGTCCAGCTGGGAAATGGGGAACTCTAAAGAAGACCCATCATATCTTGTCGACACTCGTATATTTGGAATATCTGCTTCCAAACATTTTCTGAGTTTTCTGTACACAACAGGTGCTGTTCTCCAAAATGAAGTGTCTTGTTCCAGAGCTCATTTTTGGAGAAGTTATGTCCAAGATTTTTTGCTGACTTACCGTGGAAGTAGATGAATCAGTCTGTAAGAGTTGACTGGGGAAAAAGCAATAAAAAGCCATCATAATTAACGTTAAAAGGAAAAAAAAAATCTGAAGGAATATTCAGCAGACGGCAAGACCTATTTAAGCTTCTGAAGAAATTACGGGAAGTGAAATGACTTAGACTATTGAAAAGAAAACAGAAAATGAAAGAATTTATTGTAGGGCAGATTTCAGCGCAAGCATGGCAAAGGCTGAACACTCCCAAGCAGGCGACTCCCACCTCCGGCGGTGGAAATGTTCTGTGATTCTGTAGGAACCTGGGTTTGTGCCTCTGCTAGGAATATTGTAGATACTAAAACTTCCAAAGATGCTCTCAGTGTGAGCATAGGCGTGATGTTAAAGCTGTTCTCCTTACCCAAATGAGTTCTTGCTCCTAAAGAAAACAGGCCCTAGTGTATTGGCAAAGCAGAGCTACGCTGGTTAAAATGCATTTACACTTGGGGTTTCTGCTAAAACAATTCCGCCTGTCAGGGAACTGCACCTCTTCACACCCTTGACCAACGCCAGCTGTGTTGGCAGAAATCCAGAGTGGTTAGGGTCAAAGGGAAGTAATTAAGATGGAAAGAAAGCCAAACCCTAGATAGAAAGCTGGCTGTAATTACATCGGCATAACCGTGCTGCAAATGTAACTGTCTGTTTAAATTACAGGTATCTAGACCTCCGAAAATTCGGCTCAGTTCCTCATGGAGGCTTCGGAATGGGATTTGAACGCTACCTGCAGTACATCTTGGGAGTTGACAATATCAAAGACGTTATTCCTTTCCCCAGGTTTTCTCACTCCTGTCTCCTGTAGCTCGGCACTTGACTCAGGTGGAGAAAACTGCTGGTGCGACGATACGTATATAACGTATTAGGATACGAACAAGTGTGTTTTAATAGGAAATCAAGCTAATTTTTATATCAGCAAAACCCTTGGTAAATTTAATACTGAAAATCGAATTGAATATTGAAAATTATGTTCTGGTGAGACTACGGAAGCACACTTGCAGTCAGTTTGATGGCAGTTCATGTCTTCAGTGCGCTTCAGGAGTGTTAATAAATCCCACTTAACTTAAGGGTTAAGATTCTCGCGAGACCAGTACGAGACATTGAAGTACTGAATAAGTGTTGTTGGGAGGTAGTGGGGGGGTTTATGTGAAATATTAATAAGGAGGTGTGACCTAAAATGGTCTGGGAGCCAGGACTGCTGTGAGGCTTTAATAGGCTTTAATTAAATGCCTGCACAGTGCTTTGAAGACAGAGTGTTATAAAACGGTGAAGTATTGTTATGGCTGTGATGCACTTGCTCTTATGAAATAGCTACTATAAAGCATGGTTCTCCCCACTCCGAGTTAAAAGCAAATATTATTTACCTTGGCGAAATCAGCCAAACCTAGCAAGGAAGAATGTCACATTGGAACTGCTGGAGCGCGTTAGGTGCATGATGTTGATTTTGTGAATCATCAATAAAGATGTACGCTGGGTTGTTTCGTAACTCTGTATGGTTTCTTCTTCTGTTATAAAACCGTAGCGCTCACCATCACAGTGTTTCCTTCAGTGTCTTTGGTAGCTCTTTCCTTTTCTGTATACCCAAATTAGTTGCACAACTTCTGTGGGAGACAGCTGTTTTCTGTCTCCAAGAGAGCACATGTTCATAGCAGAAGTAAATGTTCAGTTAGATGAGAAATTCATTCATCTCCCCGGAGCCAACTTGCAGTTTATTGGTGGTTTCTTTGTTGTTGCTTTGCTTTTTTGTTGCTGTTACTGAGAAAATCTCTCATGTGCTCATCGGACCAAGCAGTTCTGTCTATATTTTGAAACAACCAACATGTGCTCCCAAGCATCGCATGTGTATTAAGTAATTGCTTATCACTGTAGGATCTGAACTCCTTATCACCATAGGATCTGAACTCCGTGCAGCCGTCAGTGGGTTTATGCCCTCAGCTTCCTTGCCAGGTAAAGAAATATTCATTTCTGTTCTGAAGACGGGAGTAAGGGCAGATCAAGTGACTTGCCCAAGGCAATTGGAAACCAGTGGTTTATTTGGGACTTGAACGGAGTGTTTCCAGCATCCCTCTTCCCTTCCAAATTATCGCAATCCAGCAAATGGTCATTTGCATAGTGCTTACTACTCGGGAGCCCAAGACAGCTGCAGTATAAACAATATATATAAAGAGAAAAAGCAAGGTAACAGCCTTATTGCTAACGAACCCCGTGCAAATTGCCACATATGACATGAAGTGGCTGCAGAACAGCCCTGAAGACTTTATTTTACAAGTAGATGAAAGAGATTGAAAAATAGTAATCAAATAGCATTGCGCTGGTAATATTGCAGTCACAGTTCGCTCTGGAAGGGCCATATAATACTGCACCTGGAGTATCTAAAAATACGTATTTATGTCACGTGGCACCTGCCACGTTTCAGTTTGGTCCGTGGCTGGGACTCTTACGTGTTACGATCACGCGAACATCACCACAAGGTCATTGCTTTGGGGTGTTTGTTCCGTGCACTGAGACGTTCCCTGCACGTTGAGATTCTTTTTCGTATCTCCTTCATCTGCTTGATTAGGCAGGTGTTAACCGTGCATTTGCTGGTTTGCGTTTCCTGGTACAGCCTGAGTTGGTAAGTCTGCTTCCACGAAACGGTTCAAGCACCTGCCTTGCCTTCGAAACCACGGAGGAGTTCCTACATCAGACACCCGAGTGCCTTCCTGCATTTGGACCATCTCTCTCGGGGGTTGGACTAGAGGACCTTTAAAGGTCCCTTCCAACCCAACACATTCTGTGTTTCTCTGATTCCTTTCAATGCATTGCTTTAAATGTTATTGCTGGCTTTTATGTTTTGGAATTACTTCTCTCAGCAGAAAGATGTGGAAAGAGTACAGCTGCCAACCAGCCCCATCCACACCATGTTGCTAAATAACTCGCCATGAGCAGATGTCGTTATTGAGATCCTTAGTCACCGGTTCTGTCACAGTTGCTGTACATGAGAGTGCTTGAACTGGAAGCCCATCTGCTGAAAAGAGAGTGGGTGGCTGGCAAAACCATCTCCCGTCCACTCTGCTCCCTCATCCCCACGGCAGCTCTGGGCTGGCTCTGTTGGGTTTGGCATCGGCTGGGCTGGTGTCAGCAGGAGGTGGTTGATCACCCTGGGAGACGCCAGCCCTGATGGGCAGGGTGGGGCTAAACAACGACAGGTGAAAAACAAGGTGTAGAGAAGAAGACAATGGAAGGTGCCAAAAAGTTGTAGGATGATGTGGCGTGAGTCACAAGTTACAGGGAAGGACAGGAGGACTGTTTCAAACAGGCTCGCAGAGTGGCTGTCAGGCCCTTATATGAGGTGACAGCTTGCAAGAACCAAGGACTGGTATGACCCACCCTTCATTCTTTGCCTTGATCAAAGGTTGTTGCAGGACAGAAGGAAAATTTGAACCTTTGATTTATAGATAGGTAGGTATATGAAAGAATGTCAAAAGTTTGGGATTTTTGTTTTGGTTTGGGGTTGGGTTTGTTGGTTTGTTGTTTGTTTTTTTCTGGTAGCAACCATTGCAGGAAGGCCCACGTTTAAGGGAGATGTAGCAAGGATGCACCATAAGTGCTTCTGGGTGCGTTTCTGACTATGCATCCAAGAGGAGCGTTCTCCCCAGTCTTCTACGCGTATTTCTGTTTCATTCAAATATACTCAGTGAGTTGGAGATCCGATGGGCAGGGTTGAGCTAAGGGGGCATTGCCCTTGGGTCTAAAAGCTCATCCAAAACACTACCATCAGTAATCTGGCAGAATAAGCAGGAGGAGGGCTGGGTTGTTCCCAACAAAACTAACCAGGTGAATGTTCAGGCTCAAAAGGGAGAAGAAAGGGTTGTCCAGTCTTGGAAACAGCTTTCAACAACATGCGTTGTCTTTCCTAGCGGTGGGAAAGAGAAGAAGGTGGAGGCTGAGGTCCGCATGTATGATGGCACCGCTTAGGGTTAATACCGGGATTGACGTTAGTGTGAGAAGCTTGATTTATGGGTACCCAGCAAGGGTGGGGGCCGCTCTTTCCCTCCAGGCTGGCATTGTTCGCCTCGTGCTATGTATATATAACATCGGCTGGTATTGCCGAGGAATGCGACATGTTTTCCCTGGGATTTCCATGTGGAATGTCATGTATTTCCTTCGAATCTCCTCTCCCAGAGTGAAACGGAAGTTAATCTGGAGGACAGGGGAGGTCGTTCCTCTTGGACGTGTAGGCAGGGAAACGCACTGCGAGTTTCTTCGATTTAAGCCATTTTCTTTGCTACATCTTTGCTTAGAGTCTGCGCTTCGGCAATGGCTGAAGCCAGATAAAACCTCTGACTGTTCTTCAAATAAAAAAAACCAAACCCTGTTATTCTTTGCACACAGGAATCATCTCTTAGCCTGAACGTGCAGAGCAGTATTGGGGTGTTCGCAGTGCGGTGAGCGGTCAGCTCTCGAGCCCAGGTGACCAGCACGGTCTCTTCTAGCGTCCTTTCGGTAAGTATTTCTTGAAGTTTCGGTTCCTCGGCAGCCGGCACTGCCTCTTTTCAGGTTTGTCTTCGCTTTGAGCTTCAGAAGAAAGAATCGGTGTCGTTGATTACTGCGTCTGTGGCTTTGCAGCATTAGGACGAGGTGATGGGAGAGCAACACCGCTGGGAATAAAAGAGCAATGCCATAAACTTTGCATAACCAAATGCCAGCCTCTCAGAGGAGTGTTTAGAGGAAAACCTTTATTTTCACTCGAAGAATATCAGACAATCCCTTTACTTAAGGTTTTTATGTGCGGGATCAAAGTATCCTGAAGTACTCTATTTTTAATTTAAAAAATAATACCCATGGAAGCAACACCATGACTCAGCCTTTTCGCTTTTAAATCCAAAGGAGAGCAAATGCGTGCTCTGAAGCCTGTAGTAGAGATTGCTGTTCTCTCCCTTATGATTTGTGTTGTGACACCATGGCAGTGTCTAGATCTTGGACCGTTGTACTAGCTCCTGTACAAGCAGAAAGGAAAAGATACATGACTGGGCCAAACGTTTCAAGGCCAGCAGACCGGCGCAGGGATTTTAACTGAATTACTCGTATTCCAGCCCGTCGACCTGAGGGATAAGCAGCAAGGTGCCCAGCTCAGCGGTCCTCTCTCCCCTGTATTTGGCAGTCGTTGTCATTTATAAAGCATCACTTGTTTGAGGGAATGCCAAAACTTTGACGGGAAACGTAACGTACAGTTTTCGCTTGCTGGACTAATATTGATTGTTTTGGAAATAGCTTATAGATGTGTTTTGCTTCGGGGGGAGAAGGGGAATAATTTGCCAAGAAACACTTTGGTCATTGTTTCCATTAAATGTGCGTATAGAGATAAATGTGGCTTTGCTGCTGCTGAAACCAATAACAGTCGTTATTATTGTTGGTTTAGCCTCTGCCTTACGCTTAGGGAGAACTGGGAGATGGGTCCAAAGGAGAAATAAGAAAGACTTTGTATAAAGATTGACAAAGTCCTAATTTCCTCAGATCTAACCAAAGCTGCCGAAGCCACAAGAATGGCGGTCTCAGGGGTGAATTTATTGTTTTGTCTTACTGCTCGTTGCAGAGCCGTGACCTTCGGAAGGATTGTAAAGTTTTATTTTATGATCCTGCTGGTAAAGAGACATATGTAATTTACTATACGAGTTCTTACAGACTTGGCTAACAACAAGTTTGACCCAGAGTTCAAAGAAATTATGGCTCCTGTTGTTTTACTGCTGCTGTGAAATGTATTATTATGTGTCCTACAGCTGTGTCTCGGTGTCGGCTGCACAAGGTGTTCGGCAAAGATGCTGTAAAGGGAGAGCTTTCGCATAAAGGGCAGGAGAGAGACAGGACGGTGTGGCCATTTAAAAGACATACACTAGCTCCATCAGAAATTGCGGGCTCGATAATGGGTGAAATGTGGATGAAATGACTTCAGGATCCTTGTTGCTCTTATCGCCGACGCTGTTTTACTGCGGGGAAATTGAGGCACGGAGCAATTAAGCCGCTTGCCCAAGGTTATGGAAGACGTGTGGCGGCAGAACCATGGAACTGACCCAAATCACCCCAATCCTTGCTCGGCGCTTCCCCACGAGACTTCCCTCTGTTTGCCTTTGGGTTCTCTGCCACACCAGGAGCAAGGCAGGATGTTTGCAACTGATCCGGTTTCAGACGCATTTTTGGCATTTCTAAGATCCTAGACTGTGCTTCAGTGACTTTTATCTATCCCTGTATGTCCCCAGGCCCTTCAGAGATAGCAATCCTGCTGTTTATTTTTATTACTCTTACAACTGATTTTTTTTGTGAGTAAATTGAGGCAGCCAACAGAGTACATCTTCAATTTTCTTTGCAAAGCTTGATCTCGCTTTTTGCTCTTCGCCAATAGCTGTATCTCTCACTGTCTTCAGCGGGTTGATGCACCGATACTTTTATGTGCTGTAAAAATGGAGGTCTAAATTTTCAGAAGTCGCCGATTCTATGGGTTGCTGGCAAAAGAGTACACAACTTGCCCAGAAAAAATCTTAGTGTGGTCTGGGAGGCGGCCTTGATAATTCAGATAAACGCCTAAGTTTCCGTATTGAAATATTCTGTACTATCTGCCTTGACTTCCAAAAATTGCTAGATTTCCAGCCACAAGGGAAAATAATTGTATTTAACGGACACAATGACTTTGCAATGATAATTCTATGGTGTCTTTACCTCCAGAGTGATTTTTGAGCATTAATTCAGTGCCGTCTGCATGGCGCTTTGAAGATCGTGGGCTCTAAGCGCTCAGCACACCGTGATTAAGCCTTGTGAATCTGGCTTGCGATCCGTATCTTTCGGAGACACAGGTCTCCCGTTTTCTGCGTGTCCCTCGGCTTTGCGGCCGCTCTGTTGATGAATGCGTGGCCACAGGCTGCCTGTCCAAGCAGGCGACAGCGGGACACCCACCCTAGAGAACTTCAGGGCTTACTGAGCTCTCTGTGGCGGTGCTGCCAGGGCTTTTCACACAGCTGTGAGAAACCCGGTGCTCCAGGTGAGCGCAGAAAAGTGCAGATGAAGGGACTTGCCGGAGCTACGGAGGGAAGCAAAGCCGGAGTTAGGATCAGGGTTAGATTTCCAGGCTCCTCTGCCTGAGTTGAGAACAGGTTTCTCCCATTTCTGCGTGAAAGTTACAGAAAATGGGAGCCTACAAGAAAGCTGGAGAGGGACTTTTTACAAGGGCTTGTAGTGGTAGAATGAGGGGTAATGGCTTCGAACTGGAAGAGGGGAGATTTAGATTGGATATTAGGAAGAAATGCTTTACTGTGAGGGTGGCGAGGCACTGGCCCAGGTTGCCCAGGGAGGTTGTGGCTGCCCCATCCCTGCAGGGGTTCAAGGCCAGGTTGGACGGGGCTTGGAGCAACCTGGTCTAGGGGGAGGTGTCCCTGCCCAGGGCAGGGGGGTTGAACCAGATGATCTTCAATCAAGGTCCCTTCCAACCCAAGCCATTCTAAAATCCGTGCTCAGGCAGTGGCCAGTTCGCAGCTCCAGGAGATCCAGCTGGGAGTGCTTACCTACTGCAGAGCTTCTGGCATCGCTGTACCCGGTGAGGCCTCATTTCTGGCACGTTGGAGTCACACGATGGCATCTCCATGAAGCACTTGAAATGACCTCCACAGTGGTTTAGTATAGAGAAGTGGCCGTGTGTCGTTCAGGCTTGCCCAACAGTGCGTACACCGCATCGTAGCCGCCGAGAAGGGGCTGTGCCCAGCAGCTGACGTGCTGGGAAGGGAGTGCTTTAGGTGCCTCTCCGTAAATACTCACGGGTGGTGCTTTTCCACATCACCCTACGCGTCTGAATGCTGCCACCCGCAAAACCCAAATAACCATGCAAATCAAATCTGAGGGCCTGGGTTATACAATGCCTTCAAACAGCCTTTCAAATTCCATTATTATTAACGGCATTAATAAATTATTAGCATTTATGGTGATTTAGAAAGTATAGGGTTTCAAGTATTCAACGAATTTAATGAGCCTATTTGTTAACGAACTTGATGGATGACTTGCCGGGCAGGATTGCATTCCCGACTCCTTGGAGTACATGCTAAAACACGGCGGTTTTAGGACCGTGTTACTCCAGTCCCTGGTTGAGATCCGTTACCATCTGTAACAGTGCTGGTACGGAAAAAAAGGAAGAAAGTTTGTGCTAAGCCCTCTGAGATAGAATATTATCAAGTGTTCATTTCCCAGATCATTAGAAACTCAAAATAGCCATCTGGCCAGAACCAGAGACGCGTATGCCCGCCTCTACGGCGTAACAGCGTTCGGCTGGGAGGGTGGCTGCTCTGTAGCTTTTGGAGCTGAAGAGCTTCCTTTGCCGCAGATCTCAGGGAAGTCTCTTTGCACTTCGGTCTTTTTACGGTTGATCTGCAGTTCAAAATTGAACCGATTTTTAGGAGGTGTCTGCTTAAAATGCAATCGACATTGCAGTGAGACATCTAATAGGCTTCCTATGCCTCCAAACGGCCTAAAACGCTTTGAAACCACAAGAGCGTATCACCTCCGCGCGTTACTCCAGTGATTATTTTCGCTGTTAAAAAAAGTGCCGTATTTCAGTCTCCATTTGCCTGGCCTCAGCATCTGTCGGGAGGATATCGGTGTGTCTTAACCCTCAGCATTCCGGGGGCATTAGAAAAAAACCGCAGGCTCTTGAATTTGCAAAATTTGACCCAAAGTGTGATGGGAACGGGCTTTCACAAGCTGCTTCCGTGACTTAGTACTGGTAGGAGCTGGGGGGTCTGAAAATAAGGTCTGTGCTGCTGGCTGCACCACATTTATCAGCTGCTGCTCTCACCTATAGATTACCTGTAGTAGAGCTCTAAACCGGCTGTAAACACAGTATTTTGTGTGTTCTTTATTCTCAGCTGGTGACGTGCAGTGGAAACCGAGGGTCTCCTTCCTCGTCAGCCATTCACTCCTGCTCATGGTCTCCGCTTCCCTACTTGTACAGTAAGAATAATAAGGTTTATACGTCTCAAAGCATCATAGGTCTATGCTCCAGTAGTTTTAGCTCTAAGCTGTGCATAGTCCACAATTGTAAACCAACATAGATACATACTCTAAATAATTTACACTTTCTAGGAGGGGCTTGAACGTCATATCACAGCAATGACTTCCTTCTTCTAATAGAATTTTTAGTTCATTATATTGCCTGTGCAGTGCAAGCTCATATCCTGAAGGGGTGTCGCTGGAAGGAGGAGTAGGAGGAAAGCATCTGTTTTTATTCTGGCTTCTGTTTTGACCAGCAAATATAATGGCACATGACCGTTGAGCTGACAGTAATCCAGTTACAAAAGTCTTCAGAGTTACGGCACCAACCAAATTAAATTTGATTACATCCAATTATGCTGAAAAGCCAGACAACAGCTCTTAGCTTGGGGTGAAGTAACTTCTTGCGATCGCATGCGGGGTGGCCTTGCGGGGTGTCAGGAGGATAATTGCTCGTTTGCTCTACCACAGAGCACCATCTGCTCTTGAAGTCATGCCTAAGGATGTGAGAGTGTACCGGGGTCGGGTAAACAGGCAGGGGAGCCTGGCGAAGATTTCTCCCTCCTTCTTTTATTATCATTTGGTTTATGGTTGCTTGCCCTGGGCCCAGCTGCAGTCAAAGCCCCATTGTGCCAAATAGTGTCCGTAGAGGGAGTCCTTTCCATACAGAGCTTCTGGGCTCATCAGGAATAAAAAAAAAACCAAAAAACACCACAACAAGGATGAAGTGGCCTTTATGCTTAAATCAGAATAGGGGCCGTGTCTGGAGCATTGCCTGGTGCTCTTTCCACCGAGCAACGCTACAATGGTTTTCTGTTTTGAGAAGGTGAGAAAAAAATAGGAAAACTCCCAGTTTCTTTCTCTTCCATGGCGGAAACTGCATAAACTGGGGGGGGGGGGGGCAGGGCGGGGCTAAAATGGGTAAAGGTAGCTGCCAAAAATGTATCTGGATCCAAGCATGGATCCAGTTTGCATGAGGAACTCATCCATCCTCGAAGGAAGGAGCAGGCACGAAGAAGCTCTCTCTGGGTCCAAAATTGAGAAATATTTCAGTAGCGTTCTGCCCCAGCTCAGCTCCAGGCAAAATTACTTCTAACTGTCCAGTTTCCCGAGGGAAGCAAGGACTGGGCTTCAGTTTGGACTCCGGTTCCCAAATAGGAAAACCCATTTAATTATCTTCAAGGGCAAGGACTGGAAGTGTCTGCATCCACAGGCACCGTCCGGCTCAGCATCCCGGCCCCTTCCCCGTGCTGCCCAGCGGTCCTGCGTCCATTCTCGATGGGATGTGCTGGTTTTTGCCAGAGGGAGGACAAGGCAGATTTTCTCTGTCGTTTTCCCATCGCCACCACTAGCAACTGGGCCATCAAGTCCAAGGGAGCGTGTGCGCCTCGGACACTGGCGAGTCATCTCTTCCCTTCTCTCTCTTTTGAGTCTCCATTAAGGCATCGGAGCTCTGATGCCCCTGTCTTTGCCGGAACGCTGTAGTGAAGATGCTTCAAACTGTCTCATTATCTGATCAAAGCATCCTGTGCTACTATTCCTCCTGCTCATGGAAAGCAGCCAGTGCTGCTGGAGCCGCTGTCTGTCACCCCGAGGAAAGGACTGTCTTGTGGTTTGGCTTCGCTCGCGGCGGTTTTTGGGGGCCTCGCTCTGCTCCTTTACGGAGGGTGGCCGGCTTGAAAAGACTCGAGTTCTTGAAAGAGGTGATTATTTTTTATTTTTTTTTTTAACCTTGAAAATTCTTCATGAACTAAAAAAAAAAAAAAAGCTGCTTCCATCTAGCTCTGCCGCAGGAACTGTCTCGTGAAGATAAAGTCAGGTCCTATTGTTGTGGAGCTGGATCTCATGAGACCAAGCCTTCGCTCGGAATTGACAAGCGGGCATGCAGCACCAAGCAGCACAGCAGATTTTTAAAGCTTCCCCCCACCCCCGCCCCGGCATGTTTCAGTTTATATTAACCTCAGTACAGGGCATTTCCAAGGGATTAGTGCCTGGCTGGGGCAAGTAGCCCGAAGCATTTCGGCCAGCTGGTCCCTAATCCCCAGGAAATGCCCAGCGTCTCCATCCATCCCCGCTGCTCACCCCAGCGACCCGCGGCCAGGGGGGAATTGCTCTGCCTGCAGCCCTCCCTTCGGTCGGTAGATGGCACAGCTCATTTAAATAAATTTGGAGCCGGCCGGGGAAGCGGTGGGCATTGTGGTTTCTTTCTTAGAAGTTCTGATCTTTCACAGATTTCGGTTTCAGCCAAGAGCAAGGAAGCGCACTGAAGGTTGTGATTAAAAACCCCGGAGGTTTCTGCAGGACAAAGTGTAATCTTTTTCGTGCGCCCCAGCACGTTAAACAGGCGGCACAAGGGGTTTTTTCCTTGGAAAAATGTTTTTCTTCCTGCCCTACCCTTGTGCGAGGAATATGATTTCTTACATGGCATCTCTTAATTTCTCCCTTGCTATGCCTGCTAATTCTGCTGTTCCCTCTGCAGTTGCTCCTGCTGGCAGAGACAAATTCTCAATGGCTTCGTATAACTCCCTCATCGCGTTTTTCCAACACGAGGATGTGGTTTTCACAGTTTTCCGCCAAGGCTGCTGGCTGTTAGCTCAGACTCCGGAGATTTACGCAGTCAGCTGGGGCCAGCCCGAGTTCAGTCTCCGCTGCCGGTTGGAGGAACAGCTTGAAGTTGGTAAAACTGTTACGAACGTGCAAGCGCTGCCAAATCAGAGCCGCGTTCACGACATCCATCGTCTTTAACTCCTAGAGGCACTGGGAGTAATATTTGTATTTCTGGCCAAATGCTTTAAGCGGGGCCAGCATTATAAGGCATTGCAACGTTACATACATTGGATCATATGTAATCTGGCAGCCCGAGGCCAGAATTAACTCGCTGTTCCCACCCTGAGTACAGCCACGGTGGAATTAGGGAGACATGTTCACATGGAGCGCCTTTGTTTTAAACATATTTCACATTTGAGATGGCAACGTACTTAAGCATACAGAAAAGGCAACCTGTTTCCCAGCCCCAAAGTCCCGGCAATCTGAGCTACATGTGTCAGGTTTTTGCAACAGGCATCGCCAAAGGCATGAAAAAAAGAATTTGCAGGGGTGCTTCATGTTTTGGACACCCTTCAGATATATCTTGTGGTATAATCAAGTCAGTAAATGCGATCCAGAAGAGGGGATGAGTGGAGAGAAAGGAGAGCACAGCAAGGGAACAGGGTAATAAACCAAAGGCTGCGACGGAATATGTAGAATAATCCATTCCAATTCACACGATAATAATTATGGAGCATTTGTTTAAAACATCCATCGCCCAAATGAAGTGTGCGTGGTGAAAGTTGTTAACATAAAAATGCGGACGGGGTTCTCCGCAACTGGTTTTCAAACTGATACCGCTTTGCCTTGGTGTCAGTATGAGCGAATTCCTGACCTGTGAATCATTAACGCACCCCATGGAATGGCTTTGCACGATACCTACGCATTAATCGCGATGCTCTGCTCTCAGTTAGGTCTTCATAAATCGCCAGTAGGTCACTGGCCTCCCTGAAACTGCCCTGGGTTTGGGGAAGATCTCTCAAGCGCAGGTCACCAGGAGGCAGTTTTCCCTGTGGATGCGCAAAGTGGCCTCTAACCCGGGAGAGTTTGCGGCTGAGACTCTCGCTCTCGTGCAGGGTGAATGGATGGAGCTCCAGAGCACTGAGTAAGGCGATGCCGGCTGGTGCCGGTGCAGAACTGGCCTCTCCATCCTCCCCTGCCCTTGGCTCCATCGCCAGAGATGGGTTAGCTGAGCTGACCATAGCCACCGTCTGCACAGAGATTTCCCAGCGCTTGACTCAGATCAAGCCCTTCCTTTGGGCAGTGAAAAGGTAGAAAAATCATTTCTAGCCTTTGCGTTTCGCTGGCAGGAAAAGAAAAACAAAGCTGTTGAAAAAATACATTCCTCACAAATAACATACTCGCTCTTTAAGGGGTTATTCCCCTCTCTTATGTATTCACAAAGATGATAAACAACATATGGCTTAACTGTGCTGTCCCCATCTTGCAAAGAGGTGCCGTGCCTACCTCCCAGAGGCACCGGGAGTTGTAATTACTGCTCTCAAGTGATGCAAGATCCTCGCGCGAGCGGCATTCTATAGAAGATTGTTGTTTTTTTGACGTACCGTAGAGCATCCAGCCAGCGTTGGAGCTGTTATTGCACCAGCTCCGGCACAAACACGTAAAGGAGAGACCGTCCCTGCCCAAGGAGGTTGGACAGGCCGGGAAGTTGAGGCAGGAATGACTGAATGTGCCCGAGCAGGTTTGGGGCAGAGCTGCCGTATACAGACAGGTCTCAGAAATCCATCCCCAGCAAACAACCCCCAGTTGTATTTTCCTAATAAGCGTATTTTCCGTGAGCGTGGTGTGGGCTGGGAGGACTCGGCTTTTACAGGGGCCATGCCCAGGTTTCTGGTTCTAAGGATGCAGCAGAAGGATAATCCCACTCGCAGGGCTGTGGAGGGAAGTTTTTTCGCTACCTGAGCTGGGGAGAGGATCAGACATTTAAATGTACAGTGTTTCTAGATGTGGAATATGATAGTTTATCTCAGCCGGGGTATAATATGCTGTAATACGAAACGTGGCTTGTCTGCATGAGACTCCAGTGGCAGTCAAATCCCCTTTCAGTGGGCACAGCTCCATTATTTAAAAATCAATAACAAAATATGAAGCTTTCATCGATTCCCCTCATTTTTTTTTTTTATTTTTTCTTTTTTCATCCAGGAGGTGTTTTTTTTTTTGCTGTCACCGGTGCCTGGCTGTTTCTTACTCAACCTCTTTGTTTTCCTATGGCACCTTCCTCTCGCACAGGAGCCCCTGGGCGCAGCGGGGCGAAAGCCAGCATCTCCTTTTCGGGGTGAGAAGGGTCTTTTCCATCAATGAGAGGGGAAGGGTCCTGGGGTGATTAAACCTCACAGCGGCCGGGTTTGGTGGAGGGGAAGAGGCGGGGGGGGGGGGCGACTTTTTGATGAAGGCAGCGCTGCCATGCAGACGGAGCGCTGCGGTATGTGTAAAGTTTCTATATAGTGGTGGGGAGGCGGGAAGGGGGGGGGGGGGGGGGGGGGCGGTCAGGAAGGAGAAGCAGCCCCTCCCGGGCGGCGGGGAAGCCTCCGGGGGGGCGGGCAGCCCCTCTTCCCCGCGGGGTTTGTATCTTTAAAGCGGGCTGGCGGGGCGGGAGGCGTGGTGAGCCGGGGAAGGAGCCAGTTTCCTGCTTTCCCCGCTCGCAGCCCGGCGGCGGCGGCGGGGGGGAGGCGCTCCTCGCCCCCCCCCCCCCCCCCCCCCCCATATCCATCCATCCATCCATCCACCCACACATCCACCCATCCATCCACCCATTCATCCATCCATCCTCCCACCCATCGCCCTCCATGGGCCGGCGCTGCCGGCGCTGAGCGCCGGGGGAGGCAGCGCCCGGCCGCCGCGATGAGCGGCGGGGAGGTCGTGTGTTCGGGCTGGCTCCGAAAGTCACCGCCGGAGAAGAAGTTAAGGAGATACGTAAGTCTCAACCCGCCCCATTTCTCATCTCTCTACCCCGGGATCTTCTTTTTTTCCCTTTCCTTCTCCTTTCCTCCCCTAGCCGCCGCCCGCCCCGCTGCACCTGCAGCCGCCTCGCCCGGCGCCGCGGAGGCTGGGCAAGGAGAGGGGGGGTGGCACTTGCCCGGGCTGGGAGGGGTTGGTGGTGGGTCCCAGCTGCTGGGGGAAAAGGGGGGTGGAAGCATCGCCGAGACACCCCCCCCCCCAAGCTCGGGCTGGAGCGGGACGCGGGTTTGGGGGCAGTTCTCGCTGCGCCCCGCGGTGGCCGGGCTCAGCCGGGACCTGCGACTGTCACACCCCCGCCTTTGGAGTCGTGTTGGTTTTTTTAGGGGAGGTTGGGAATACCTTTGTTCCAAAGAGTAAAGGTGATAATACATCTCGGATCTTACTCCCGCCCCCCCCCCCCCCGCCACAACACCCCCATAACGGTCGCATGCCCCCTCCCCGCGCACGGTTCCTATTAATGATTTAACGTTGAAACCCTTTGAAGATAGCACCAGTAGCGCTTCGATAGCCTGTTGTGTCATTAGCGGCAGAGATCAAACACTTCAAAGAAGTTGTAAAAAGAGGGTCCAAATGCCGGCTCTGTCACATTCCCCACTCATTGAAAGACATAACTGTTCTTTGCGCCCTCCGCCTGACGGGCTCGCCGAGCTTTAAAGCTCAGAAATGCGGCAACGTCAAGCTGCCATCCTATGACTCGGCACATTGCTCCCCGGGATGAAGCCGGGGTCCCGCTCCCTGATTCCAGTGACCAACCTCAGCCAGGCTTCGGGTGGCTAGGAGCAGCCTCCGGGAGAGAGCTGGATGCTCTCCCTAGGGGGCCACCAGCCAAATTGTCCTTTAATCCTGTTGCTTTTGCCGGCATGGGTTTTGGGAACGGCAGGGAGAATAAGTGCAGCTGGTGTCTCCCCAGTGCCTGCTATTGATTGATGGAAGCATCGCTGCCTACCCTTGAGAGGGAGGTGGATGTCTGTAGTGCTCTATCACAAGCTAGCGCAGGGCTGGAGGAATATCCCATTTGTGATCCGGTGTTATTAGCCCTGTCCGAAATGGGTGCAGCCCCGCAGATCTCAGCAGTGCCACATCCCATTGCGTTAGACCGCGTGCCCGGTCGCTCGTGGCAGTCCTTTCCTTGTGTGCCTGGTCCCCTTTGAGGGACGATCAGGTTGGCTTGGGTGGAGCTGCGAGGGAATCCGGTTCTTTCGCTCCCTGTCCCCCCGAAATGTGCTGAGACAATGGTAAAACTGGGTGTTTACATGGGAAATATGAAACCCCTGATGTATGTCGGCAGGCTTTCTGGGAGACGGACAGAATGACTTTGTGCATGCTGAACTGTGGAGGATGCTTTTAGCTTAATGGAGCAAAGCACCTTCCTCCCGCAGAAATCAACTAATTGCTGATCCTGAGTCACCAGTGGCCTTAACTCATCAAACATCGTTAGCTCCCCAGCATCTGCCCCGTGAAAGGGCACTCACATCGCCTTCTGAATATCCAGCCTGTGCTCCGGCATTCCGGCGAGAGCTGAATAAATCTGCTAAATGCTCTACACCAGGGTGTGACACGCCGGCGGTTAGCGCTAATTATCGATGTGCGTAAGAGTGCTTTTCATCCAGATAACATCCCAAAGTGCTTTGCAAGCCACCTATGTTTTCAAAACATCCTCGTTCCCCCAAGAGGAAACGCGGCTGTGCTGAGATGTGCCCGGCCGTCCCACGCAGCCCCGGCGGGGCAGGAAGCCATGGCTCGGCAGATGTCACTCGAGGGGAATCTCTGTGCCGGAGCGGTCCCAGCGCTGTGGTCAGTGGGACTTCCCTTCCAGTCACGCTGGCTTCCTGCATCGGGGGCTGGATTTGAAAATGTTGACCTTTAACTGTCTTGGTGGTGCCCCATCCCCTTGCTTTTTTAATGCATTATTATGAATATAATAATATTTCTGTAAGTGCATTGTGCATCCAGGGTGTCGATGCGTCGATCGAGTTGCGCTCTTCGATAGCGGTGCAGAGCAGCTAGATGTGGTAGAGCCTGAGGCTGATGGCTTTGCTCCCCTAAAACCTGCCTTCATCTGCAACAAGCCCACACGCTTGGACTTTGGTTTTCATGCACAAAAGGCGCGTTTTCCGCCACCGCGCTGTTACGCCGGCTTTTGCACGGACTCAAAGGGAAGGCGCTGCGCCGCTGGCTTCGCCACTTGCCTTGTGCCTTCGGTTTATATTCTGCTTAGAGACCTCAAAGGAGGAATCTCAGGCTGCAGGATGCTGCTAATCGGGTTTGAAGTTCCTGCTCTGGCTGTATTGACACAGGGAAGATGATAGATTTATTTTTTTTTCTTTGACAAGTGCATTTCAAATGTACGTGTCTGCACATGGGTGTGTTGCTGATGCTGTCCTTGAAATGCCGTGCTTTTATAAGCCTGGCTTTGTTTTGGTTTACTTTTCAAGGAGAACCTTGGCAAGAGAGGAAGGTGCTACATTTTCTTTCTAACTTCCACCCCGAGCGGCTGGGGAAGGGGACTCTTCTCCTCCCCCGATCCTCGCAGCATTAATCTGCATTTGCAGCAGTACCCGCTCAGATTCATTTTAGAGGATTGTGTTTATGTGAGATGGTGGGATATTTTGTGTAGGACCTCTTTGCGCAATGCTCTGGGAAATGCCGGGCTCCAGGTTTTCTTTTCTGTCGGGTGACGCTCATCTGATCAAACAATGACTGCTTCAAGGTGGAGGCAAATTCTGCCTCTTTTCTGCCTCGTAACTGGGGACAGGGGTTCATATAGTCCTTAGAGAGTTTGGCCATGATCGCAGATGAGCCCTATAGATCCTACTGTAGTATTAATAATAAAAGGTAACCAAAGAGTTGAAGGTCAAAAGTAACAGAGAAATCAAAAGACACCTTCCACCTCCGTTCTGTTTGGGACACCAAGCTCCATTGACTGCTCGCTTGATTATTATTTTTGATATTTTTTTTCCAGACAAGCACTTTCTTACCTTCATAGAATCACAGAATAGTTTGGATTGGAAGGGACCTTCAAAGACCACCTAGTCCAACCCCCTGCCATGAGCAGGGACATCTTCAACTAGATCAGGTTGCTCAGAGCCCCGTCCAACCTGGCCTGGGATGTTTCCAGGGATGGGGCATCTCCCACCTCTTTGGGCAACCTGGGACAGTGTCTCCCCACTCTCAGCGTAAAAAATGTCTGCCTTAAATCTAGTTTGAATCTCCCCTTTTTTAGTTTAAAACCATTCCCCCTTGTCCTAAGGCAACAGGTCCCCGCTTTCTCCCCTTCTGACTTTCATGCGTGGAAGAGTCTCCTTGTACGCAGCCACAAAGCACAGAGCTCTCCTTCAATTATCCTGCTGGCTCCTCCTTAAAACACCCATGAAAAAAAAAAATTTAAAAAAAATAAAAAAATCCAATCCCTAAACAAACCCCTTGGCTTTAGTTGTGTGACCGCCGAGCCGAGACCGGCGCGTGTTGTGCCGGTCTGTACTGACTCACTGTCTCCTGGTGCTCTCCCGCTGGACGTGCCTGTCTGTTGTCTCGCGAGTTAGACGTGGGTTTAGAGCGGTGTTTTGTGTCTATCCGCTGCCCGGCACGATGGGCTTCGGGGGTGGGCTCTCGGGTGGAAAAGCGATGTAAAAAATAATTGCTGTCGTGGCTGAGGAGCTCTTAGCTTCCCATCATTACATCAGCGCGCTTTGCCTGCTCATTTATGTGCCGTGAAGTCAGAGTATTTTCTGTCTGGCTGAGATGTACGTCTGCAATTCTGACTAAAACAAAAGCTTCTCGTCTTGGATTGGTTTTTACAATCCTTTCCTGCTTTTTTTTTTTTTTTTTCCCCTCGCTGGTTCAACTGGGGGGAGAGTTTGGCTCTGCGCGTCGGTGGTTGTTTTTTACATCAAGCAGAAGCAGTTTAATCAAGGTCATCGGAAGACCCGCTCGTCCCCTGTGGGGTGAGCAGAAGAGGTTAAGGGGGGTCAAGAGGCTGATTTACCGATCGCAGCCCTATTCCTAGGGGGGACTCCCTGCTGAAGAGCTTCTTGTGGTCCCTGAAGTAGGTCCTTCGTAT
Source organism: Chroicocephalus ridibundus (assembly GCF_963924245.1). Taxonomy (NCBI): domain Eukaryota; kingdom Metazoa; phylum Chordata; class Aves; order Charadriiformes; family Laridae; genus Chroicocephalus; species Chroicocephalus ridibundus. The sequence goes on from NC_086284.1 coordinate 6,231,050, forward strand.
CCCACCTGAAGAAGCCCAGCATCCTTGTTAAACGAGGATGCGGGATGTGGGCTGAAGTAGGACCACCGGAGCAGAGGAGTCTTGCACTGCTCAAAACATTGGGGTACCAGGTGAGGTTTGGCACGGTGCTAATCGGGAGGAAATTTTAGAGCAGGGGGAGAAGAAAGGACATCCCTTTAACTCTGCAGCAAAATACAACGAAATGGGTATTAAGCAAAGTGATCTCTTTTTTTTCTCTTCTCCCTAAGGAATTTTAGTGGGTAGCTCTCATCTTCAGCTGTGCCGTGCCTGATTCGGGATGCTCCCCTCTACCAAAAGTAGGAAACGGTTGCAGAGATTCCAGAGAAAAGCCCCGAAAACTGAGCAGAAACCTAGAAAACGTGGGAAGACTGAAGGCAATGAGGTTGTTTAGTCTAGGGATGAGAGGGCTGAGAGGAGAAATAACAGTCCTCCAGCATGTCAAAGGTAGCTGTGGAGGGGAAGGGAGTAACTGTTCTCCGTGGCCAGGGGTGGGAGGCCAAGAAGTGCTGAGCTCAAGCTGCAGCAAGGGAAACAAGTGTTAGGAAAAACTTCCTAACCTCTGATTGCCAGAGGAGTGGAGCGGTGGAACAGATGGTTCAGGATGGGCTCGGATTCTCCGTCGGTGGAAGTTTCGATGGGCAGGTTGGCCAAACTGCACTTCAGGAGAGCTGATCCCATTTTGAGGCAGTGGAATAAATTTGACAAATTCTCCAAAAGTCCCTTCCAGAGCTGGTTTAGGTGAATTTATGGATTTTTGAGCCTGAACTTGGGAGGGATAGCAAAGAGGCTTTAGGGCACAAATCGCGTCACATGGATCTGCTGATGGGACTCAGGGAAGTGCTCTGGCCCAGTGCAAACAAGTTTTCTGTGGGAAGTTTTGACAGCACTGAACTTCATGACTTTGCATCTTACTCCCATCTGTCAGGCTGCCTTGCTGCACCCTGCTCCTCCCATGTAATCGCCAGGCTTGGTTCAAAAGGACCATCAGATGTTTTAGCTGTTGTCACCTGCCCCATGATTCAGAGGAGGGATGAGCACTTGCTCCACCGGAGAAGGTTTTGCAGGTCAGGGGGTGCGTTTTGCTTGCAAGGGCAGTGCCCGCACGCAGCCCTGCAGCACCACCTCTCTTGCGCAACGCTGCACAAAGGTCACGCTCCGCAGCTTGTTTCTCTGCTGCATCATTGCTGATGAGTCAAAATACACAACCTTCTCTCAGGGTCATTTTGTTTGGGTTTGGGGCTGCGTTCCTTTGCCCATTCTAATATGATGACCAGAGGGCTGGAGCACCTCTGCTGTGAGGACAGGCTGAGAGAGTTGGGGGTGTTCAGCCTGGAGAAGAGAAGGCTCCGGGGAGACCTTATAGCGGCCTTCCAGTACCTAAAGGGGCCCTACAAGAAAGCTGGGGAGGGGCTGTTTGCAAGGGCATGTAGCGATAGGACGAGGGACAATGGTCTTAAACTAGAGCAGGGCAGGTTTAGATCAGACATTAGGAAGAAGCTCTTTACACTGAGGGTGGTGAGACACTGGCCCAGGTTGCCCAGAGGGGTGGTGGAGGCCCCATCCCTGGAGACATCCAAGGCCAGGCTTGATGAGGCTCTGAGCAACCTGATCTAGTTGAAGATGTCCCTTCTTACTGCAGGGGGGTGGAACTAGATGACCTTTAAAGGTCCCTTCCAACCCAACACATTCTATGATTCTCTACTGTCCAGGGGCAGTCGGGTGGTGGTATATTGCCATTGTGATAATCTTGATCTAATAACTTGGAGCTTCTTGAAGGATGGTTATGGGGATGATGGAATCAAAGTCTTCTCAGTTTGAGCAGGCGACAAAATAAGGGGCAACAACCACAACCCAACTTTGGAGGTTCAGGCTGGGTCTTGGGGAAGCTCCTCCAGTAGGAAGGTCATGGTGTAGAGGTTCCTGCAGAGGCTGCAGGGCCTCAGTCTTGGGAGGTTTTCAAGAACTTCTCTAGAGAAAATCCCAGCTGACCTGATCTAGTCACATTTCAAATGCAAGGTTGGACTAGAGACCTCCCGAGATGCCTCCATCCCAACATTTCTGATACCTCTATGGCATAGCGCAGCGTGGAGCCACCAATCTAGGAAGCAATATAGCTGCTTTAGCCCAGCTCCCAGTGCGGGTGGATAGTGCTTGTTTTGTTTTCTACCAACACAAGGAACCTGGGAGAAGTGCTGATCTAGGGCAGCTCTTCAGCTGCTGAAACTCAAACTGGTTTGGTCAGGGCTAACCTGAGGCATTGCATCGGCCGAGGTGGACATGCCCGTAGAGGTAAGGAGTCCACGTGTCGTGTGGGGAGTGAAACCGGTGTATTTTCCTGGTGCTTTGGCTTTGCGAAGACAGCTTGAGTGAATCATCAGCTGTCTGTCATGACTTCAGAGTTGGCCGATGGTCCTGGCAAGGTCCACGGGAGATGTAAAAGATTGATGGTGGCAAAGCACAGGTTGAACTTAAGAAAGACAAACAATACTTAAGGAAAGTGTAACAGGAAGCTGGCTTCATTTCTCTTGGGAAGAGAGCAGAAGTGATACTGAAACCCTTTTCTTTTTTTTCTCATTTTCTTTTAGCAAGTGTCAGATGCAAGAGGTGATGTAATAGTGTTTACCAGACCAAAGCACATAATTTATAGTCGTGACTCAAAGGCAGAGAAAATATTATTTATTTGGATTACAGTAGCAGCTGAGGCAACTGGGACTGGGGCTCGATGCGTTGGGTGTTTGGTGAGACCACGTCTGCCCTGAAGGGTCTGGTCAGATGGGGAAACTGAGGCACGGAGCAAGTCAGTGGGTTGGCTGTGGGTCATTCCCATACCTGGCAACTCAACTTGGCTTTATCGTTTCTACCTGAGCCAGGGAGTTCTGAGTTGCTCGCAGGCTGGTGGCGATCTGTGAAGCTACGGAAAGGGAAGTCCACAGAAGTAGATGGTCCTTCTATCAGGGATTTAGACGGCGAGAGTGTCAAGGTCATCTGGGGGCTCTCTGAGATGAGTTGATGCAGTAGATTTGAAAATTACTGCTTTTAATATAAACTGCCTTTACTTTCAGTGCTCCTATCAAATCTTTAAAGTCTCACTTCCCTATCGTAATGCTTAGGTGGATCTTACAGCACCTAATAGCGGTGGCAAAGGACATTTATCCCTGTCTCGGGAGATGGGGGAAATGAGGAAGAGAGACTGATTTACTTCAGAGTACGTGGAGAGCAGCAATGGAGCTGAAAGAGGTTTCTGACCTGCTGCCGCCGCTGTTCTGCACGGCCTCTCCTTCACCTCTGAGCCCTTCTCTGAGGGACAGACCCATCCTGCCAAGGATTTGGGCAAAAACATGTTAAGCCCAGGATCAACAATATGCAAATTCTTATCATCCCACACCGTCCTTTGGCCGGGTAGTTTTATGGAATTTGAATTGCGGCACACCTAGGCATATCGTTTGGCTGAGAGGCGTCGCATAAATACAGGCTGATGCGATTTCCTCATCTGGAGCTGCAAGCGGGAAGCCTGGCTCTGAGCTGTTGAGGGCCTGGCCCATGCCACCCGCTGGGGCATCTGGCTACGGAGAGACTCCCAAGGCTGCTGAGCATCCAGAAAGTCTCCTGGAGCATCCTGGACCTCTGCTATGGGTCATTTGAGCAGCACCCACAGCAGCGCTCCTCATGCGGATGAATAAGCTGGGAGCAGACCTGCCCTCCAACGTTTCAGTTGGTGTCTCCACAGCCTAGCAATGGCTCCTGTTGTTCTGTTCAAATAATGAAAATAGCTTGAGAAGGGGAAAACCGTCGTTCTTGTTTGTCCATCAGATGATCTCTGTGCCCTGTCTCTGGTCCTTCCCCAGCACGCAGCGCTGTGGGCTTGAAAGGAGCTGAGCAGGGAGAGGCTGGGTTGGGTTTTTGTTTGCCTTTTCCAGTCTCTCATCCCATCTGAGAAGTCAGCGGTGTTAGGAATGACTTGTTTACGCCCTTGCACACCGCTGTCTTAATAACCCACCATGGCTGGATGCTTTTAGGCAAAAGCTTTCAGAGCTGTTGGCCTGGAGATGCTGGTGCAACACGGTCCAAGTCTGACTCTCGGAGAGGGGGAGGTGGGTTTATCATAGAATCACAGAATGGTTTGGGTTGGAAGGGACCTTAAAGATCATCCAGTTCCAACCCCCTGCCCTGGGCAGGGACACCTCCCACCAGACCAGGTTGCTCCAAGCCCCGTCCAACCTGGCCTTGAACCCCTCCAGGGATGGGGCAGCCACAGCTTCTCTGGGCAACCTGGGCCAGGGGCTCACCACCCTCACAGGAAAGAATTTCTTCCTAATATCCAATGTAGATCTACCTTCCTTCAGTTTGCTCCTCCTGAGGCTTTTTCAGCCTGAATCTGGAGAAACTGGATCATCACCTGGACACCTTACTGCCAAGTGAAACCATCTTTGTGCTTATCGCAGCTTAAACCAGCAGCAAACTGGCGGGAGGCAGTCAGTGTAGAGCATCTCCTCTCTTATTCACCGCTAGCCGGAGAAAAGGCGAGTATTCAGCACGTGAAATCAATCGCAGAGAGCGGAGCCGAGATCTCAAGAAGCCATCCAGCCCGCCTGCACGCCTCCCGGCAGACACGCTCCCACCTAAGGTATTGGTTTGACAATGTAGAAAGAGGAATTCCTCAAGGTCAGCGCAGTCCTACGTGCGTTCGTCTATATCCTATCTACCCATACAGCAATTTAAATCTCTGCTGGGTTTAAATTTAAAAAAAAAAAAAAAATTAAAAATATTAAAAATAAATAAAACTCAGCCTCCGTCCAGAAAGAGCTCATAGTCGTCTTTAGCTTGTAAGCTGTGCCTTTAAAGAACGGGAGGAAAATATGAGTGCTGGAAGCATATGTTTCTTGCTGCGTAAGATAGCCAGCGGTGCCTGTTTCTCCAATGAATCTGGAATAATTTGATGCCAGCAACCTGGGGGGGCGACTTCATCTCTGGATTTCTCTTTTCGTCTTTGGTTGCCTTTTTTTTATTTTTTTATTTTTTTATTTTTTCTGAGCCTCTTGCGCAGTTTTCCTGGAGAAGGTTAGAATCTGGGAAATCTTGCATCAGTCTGGTTGTCTGCATTACAGCAATACCTAGAAATGAACTTCTCCGTCCAAATGTGAATATTCTCACCCCAAAATGATGCCTGTTCGGGATGGGAGGTTCACTCTTGGGCCAGAAATGGGACATTTTTATTTATAGTTTAAATCTGGCTTTGAGGCAGGACCAGTTGAGAACAGCTCTTAGACATTTCTGTATTAAGCGTTCAAATTGCTTCTTCCTTTCCGTTGCTTGGAAAGCATTTCCATCTCTGCCTACTCTGGGCTCTTCTTCACATGGCCCCTGAATTTTTAAATCCCGTTTGTCCAGTCTCTCTTTTTCCTGTAATGTATTGACAGAAATATCTTCTGGTTGGTTTTTTTGGGTTTTTTTTTAATTATTTCTTTTGCTTCTCAGCGCCTTTTGGACACCTCCAAAGTATTTCCATCGTGTCTCCTGGATCTAAGATGCTGTCCTGATAGCGTCTCTGTACTTATTATTCATCTTATTCCGTTTAAACCTGGTATTTTCCAAAGGCGTTTGCTTTGGAAGGCATTTAGACATCTCTTTGGTGGAGTTCCAGTTCCCGCATCCATATGGTAAGATGGAAATAACATTTTGAGTCAAAGATTTGTGGTCTTTTGAATTTTGTACATTTTCAGCGATTACGTTTTGCTGATGCTCGCAGCTGCTGCCTCGCCCGTGCGGGTTCCTCGCTGACCTTCTGAACATCCCCGTGGACTGTCGTGTGACTGCCAAAAGACGCAAGTTGACTTGCTAAACAAACTCTTTGGCCACTTAACATAATACCCGCACGGGGATTACATCTCGTTTACAAAACTGATTTGTAAACCTTCCTTTCCTTTTTCTGGTGACTTTGAGAAGACTTGGAGGTGTTTTCTAAATTTTCGTCTTCAAAGAGCTGTGTGATACATACGTTGTATGTCTGGCACTGCGTGCTGCTGTTGAACTGGGCGATACGTATGTTCGTCTGCATTTTTCTATCTCCTAATAACGTCAGTAATCATGCTAAATGGGGTTATTAGTCATTGCTACCGATCTGTTCTGCAGATCTTCATCCACGTACTTATTTAAGCATCTTTTGGGGTTTTTTTTATTGTTTATTTGTAGGGGAGATACCTGGGTTTTGACTGCTCCCTGGATGGTCTTGGCTTGACACAGTGCCCCATGGGAAAGGGAAGGTTGTCTGCGTAATTCAGCTCAGGGTTTCGATACTCCTTAGTTGCCTCTCCCTTGTAAAGTCCCACTCCCCACCCCTAGAGAGGCCACCTTGGTGCCTCCAGATCTCCATCCTTCTCATGCTACTTTCACACGGGTGCTGTACTTGAGAGCCATCCAGCCCAGGAAGGGGCAAACACAATAAATGCCCCTTCTGGCTTATCGACAGCAGAAAATAGCCGCTCTGCTTCCAGGCCATCAGCGCCACACACAGCTCCTTTGATTCTGGGTCTCTGCATTGTTCCTAAATGACTCCCTCCAGATAGGAAGCTCCCAGGAAAAACTTCGTTTTCCCAAAACTTCGTTGACCCAAGAAGAATTGATGGCTTGAGGCTTGTGTTCTCCCTCCCTCCCTCTCGCCTCCCCTGCCTCCCTCGCCCACTGCCCGCCGCACGAAACGTCAGAGTGGAGTTTCCAGCGGGGCGTTGGGGAATAGAAGGGCTCATTGTTTTGGGGGTCAGGGCACAGAGCCGGGGCGGCAGGAGAGAGGGGAGCGGAGCTGGCGCCTGAGCCCTGCTGCTACCTCCAGCCCAGTCATACGTTATCCATAGCGCCAGCCGTGCAGACAGCGAGCGGTCCGTGATTGTGGAAGGCTTAAAACCTTTGCGGGAGGGGAATAAGTAAAATAAATGAAAGAGAAGGAAAAAAAAAAAAAAAGAAAAAGAAGAAAGGCGCATGGGATGCGGGAGATGGCAGGGAGTGCATGGGGCTCTCCTGGCTGTGCCAAGGGGAAGGAGATGCTGAGAAATGATGCGGGCTGGTCCCTGCAGGAGGCTAGAAGTCGGGGATTGAGGTTTGAACCTAGCCCTGACCGTATGGATCTCTCTCTGAGCCCTCTGCGTGCATGGAGCGAGGCGAGACAGGGAGCGGGGTGTTTTCCTGCCAGCGATCAGGACTTTATCCTGCAGCAACGTGTGTGTGGGTGGACCCCTGACACCAGAGCCTTTGGAGAAGGGTGACGAGAGCGATTAGGAGCCTGGGAAAGCTTTACACGATAGGCCTCCGAAACAGCGAGGGACGGCCACCTTCCAAAGAAAGTGAATGAGCCCACGGGGCTGCCCCTCTGTGCAGAGGGGGGGCAGCAGTTTTGCTTGGCTTGTGGGACTTCTTATGGGAGCACCCCAGGGTCCTTCTGCCAGGAGGTGGCCCAAAGTGTTTGGCACATCAGCAAAGAGGGGGGTGTCCCACCCCATCATCTGAAACCACTCTCGGAGAGGTGAGATTTGCGCTCAGGAGAGGTGATAAGGAATTTCTGGTCCCTCAGCATAGAAGGGGAGCTGGTCACAGATGTTAAAGTCTGTGAGATCTGTTTGTTTCCTCATCCTTCAGCAAGTTCTGCCTCCACTATAGATGTGTGATGGGGGAGAAACATGCCTCCTCCTACCGAGTCTGAATTTGCACCTTTTAAAGGAGATGAGACATGAGTAATGCGAATATCTGCAACTGTAGAAGTTGATACCATGAAGAAAACACTGGAAAGGAACCAGTTCGGTGTTTTGAGGTTTAAACCAGCCAAACAGTTGAGGATAGGTCTTTGCGAGTGATGGGGCTCCCTCCACCTGCCGTTTCAGAGAGTTTCCACCTGCAACAGGGTGTGCTTTGGTCTGAGACTAGCTACATCCAGCACCATACCCATGGAGTTGCTCCCAGAGACGCCTTTTGAGCTCCTGCCCTGCACTCCCTTCAAAGTCAACCCCAGGGAGGGCCTGAAAGGATCAGGCCGTTGTCTCAAACGCTTGCAAAACACGTTGGCTGAGGCTTCGACTGGGAATCGATCAATACGCTCTTTTTAGCATCAAATCAGTACAGCCAGCTGGCGTGCAGACGGGCTGATGCATCATGTGCTGTCACAGGGAGGTGTGCTGAGGAGCGAGGTTTGAAGACGGAGTCGTGTGTAGAGAAGAAGGGTTGTCTTCAGGGTTGTGTTTTTTAATACTGAAGACACTTCACATGCAGCAGAAGGGAGGGCATCTTACAAATTGCTGTTGTGGATGGTGCTTCAAAGAATACTCTATGCTCAGTAGGTTGTGATAGTGGGGCTGAAAGTGAATATTTGTCTTGGGGGCAGATGGAAACTGGACCTCGTGCATTGGTCTGGGTTGGAACTGAAAAAGGGACATAAATCAAAATGCATCCTGTGCTACGCATGGGATGTTTCCAAGGCTTTTTGTATGAGTTTTTAGTATAACCAGGGCATTTGATTAAAATATTCCATTAGTGATGTTTCTCTGTCCGTCCTGCTTCTTGGAGGCGTCTGCCATGGCCCACTCGATGCCGTTAAATGCTGTCATTAAAGCTAGCTGGGGTGAAGTGTGGACCTGCTGCTCTGACGCTCCAGTAATTTCAGATAGGATCGAGTTGTTGAGTACCGCTTGGGGATGAGAAGCCTCAAGATTTGCATTTGTAATTAAGAAGAAGAGCTTTTAAGGCCTATTCTTTGCATTTCTTTCTACCTGATGCCTCCCACCAACCAACTGTAGCTCGGGTTGCGGAGGAAGGTGAGAAGCCAGAATGACGTGTTTGGGGTTTACACACTCCCCTCTGCTGCGTGCGTTACTGCTGAATCAGCTGTAATGTAGGCAAGGCTTAACCTTCTTTTTTGGGTTTGGAAGGGCCTGGTCAAAACCTTGGAGTTGTTTCCTTCAGAGCATGGGAGAGTTTTGACTAATTACATATATTTTTAAAAAAATAACATATCAGTTTGCTAGAAAACCAGACACCAAAGCACGATCAGAAACGCAGCTGCGGTGCTCTCCAAGTTGTGCCTCAGACATCCATTCCCTGTCGGTGCATGTTCCTGGATATTGTCATATCTGCTTCTCCCATTTTCCCACCTTTATCCTTTTCCAGCCAAAGCCCAGTGGCGTGGGCTGGGCTTGGGTTCATTTTCTTTCCCCCAAGCTTTGGTCCTTGCACTTTCAACTCTCTCATCCCTGAATATTACAGGGTCTTGGCATCATAGCACCGAGGTGGGTTGCAAACACAAATGATTTTAGCCTTGCACATCCTAACAGAGCAAAGAGTTGGTGCCAGGGCTTGGACACTCGATGGGTTTCCAAGCCTTGTGCTGCCGGATTGCTTGATGGACTCTTGGATCTTTGCTGTCCCTGCTTTATAAATAGGAAATTAAAGTGTACAGGGATTAAGTGCCTCTTTCAGGGCCTGCAACAAGTCCATCGCAGAGCTGGGAGCCAGACACCAACATCCTTCAGTCTCATCTTCATCTTACCCAATTCCGAGTTGTGTCCCGGCACGCTCTGTCCCTGCAGTCTCCTGTTGAGAAACTCCAAGTTTTCTGAGCCAACTTCATCTCGCGTGTGCCTTGTCCATCAGAGGAGGTTAGGAGTGAATTCAGCCTGTTTAAAAACTCAGGGCGGCTGCCAGACAGGAAAATCTGATGAGCGGAAAGTCAATCAGACGTGGGAAAGGAGGGGGAAAAAGCGAGCGGTTGTTGCCGGCGCTGCGTTCATTGTGGGCTTGGCAGTGGGTTTGTACCACATTGCAAAAATAGGTGGATTTACTCTCTTTTGGGAGTAAACATGGGGCAGGGCACACGTGTGTGCTGGTAGGTGAACTCGGTTGGGCAATAAGGGTAAATCTTGCTCTGCTTTTGAGAGGTTGGGACTAAAACGCGGTATAATAGCGATGCGTATAATTTTGTACAGTGGGCCGTTAATTTACTGCGCTGTTTTGGCCATCAAGCACAACAGCTAGAGGCTGTTAAGATAATTTAGTGGAGGTTTGTGGTTATAAATATGTTTCCATCGTGACTAAGGATTCTAATAGATATTAAATTCAGCCAAGGGGCTTTTAGTAATTTTTGTTGTTGTTGTTGCATACTCCCCGGTGTTTCTGTTTTGACTTATTAATCTTAAGGAATAAGCTGAGAGAAGGCTATTAAGTGTTTTTTAACATATAAAATAGGCGCTGTAAAAGAAAAAGAAAAAAAACAACCAGTGGATGATGCAATTAATTTAGCATAATCCAGTTGTTCAGCAGTGGGGCTCTGGGGTGTCCTACTCTTGGCTGATGATACTACAGCGTTGGGTGACATGCAGTGCTATTCGAACGCAATTCTTTGTCATATACATGTTTTTCACTTGGAATATTTTGGGTAAAAGAGAAAAGAGTCTTTCCCATCCATCTTGGCCGCATGCAGGATAAGTTATGCAGATTTAAGAACTGATTTTTGAAATTTAAACACAACCGCATCTGAACGTCCAGGTGCCCACGTATCAGCTCAGGACCTCAAAAGAACTCCAGGATGTTAGCCATGGATTTCCAGCCATGTCCTGCATCCATACAAAGACCTCCCTTCCACCACTGAGAAGCAGGCAGTGTGAGAAGCGATGTGATCTGCTGTGGGAATGCCTCGGCTCTCCTACTCTGCTGTCTTAATCCGAATAATAACAACAAAAAGTTTGAAGGCTTAGTTTGGAATTGGATAGCTCTCCAAAAATAGGCTCTCCCTGGAGATATCTCCTACTTCCTGCTGGGCTGGAAAAGCTGTGCTGACAGCCTTTGCGCTTGGATACTTAGGCATCTCCTGGAACCTAGAGCATAAAGGAATGCAAAATAATAGAGGAAATGAGTTGAACTTGTTACATTTCAGAAGAGCATTTGGTTTGAGCTTCGGAAAGCGTTCCCTCCCCCACTCCTCCTGTGTAGAAAGGCACCTGAGCCAAACCCCAATATTTACAAATATTTTTGAGATCTTCCAGGTTTTGGAGCTGAAAAGTTTTAGAGATCTTCCAGGCTAGACCCTCTTTCTATAAATAATAGTTCTTGGCTTGAATGCATCTGAGCTCCTGGAAAGTGTGGACCCCAAACAGAGCTCCTTGCATCCAGAGCTGTGTTGGCTCCAGCTCTGTCTTCATGTGCTCAGAAGTGGGGGGAAGGCATTGCATTAAAAAAGAAGAAAAACACACGACAAACTTCTGTTATTTTGTTATGTTGGAAGGCTTCTGACAGTCTCAAGGAATAGTTGATACCATCTGGTGTATCTGAGGAATTTGTCATCAGGAGCTTTATCTCCATTTGCCTCGGAGGTGGCAGGCTGGGAGGTTTCCTCTCTGCGGCTGCATGTTTTGGTGCCCTCATCTTTCCAATTTATGTTAGTCTTCCTTTCTCCTTTTCTTCTAATTCTTGACATTTAGGGGGTTGTCAGCAGGAACCCACTTTTCCCTGCGTGCGACTTGTATTTTGTTCACTGAGGACCTGGTGTTAAGGCACTTGCCACCTCTGCAAGTCCATCTTCAGATGAGCAAATAAGCCCAGAAAGGGCTAAACGTGGCCATCCCATGCTGCAGAGCATCCCAGAAACCCACCCTGAACCTCTACCTCGACACACAGCTATCCCATGACGAGCGACCCCCTGTTCCAAGCAGGACTCCACAAAACCAAGGCCAAGATACAAAAAAGTGGTGTTCCTAACTTGACTCAACATGTGGCGAGCCTGGGCTTGGGAAGCTGGAAAAATTCTACATTCCCAAAGTGGTTGATTAGGGATTTTAGTGTAAAACTCTTTCCTCGGTCCTCTCGCTTTAAGGTTTCTGGAGGGATGACTGGGACGATGCTGGTGGCTGGTATTTCTCCCCAGCCACACCAGCACCAGCTCTAAAGCCGTGTCGGGAACAGAAGTTCAGAAACACAATGTCAACCTTTCCCGGCTTGTTTTTCCCATCTGTTTTTAACAGCGTGTTCTTGCCACTTGGACCTTTCTGGGCTCGATCTTGTGATCCCTGATGTAGTATGACATTTCCAGTTTATTAGGAATGCTTTTGTTTATTTGCTGGATGGGGTTTTTTTTCTTTCTTTCTTTCTTCTTTTTTTTTTTTCTTTTCCTTTTCCCTAGGTTGCGTGGAGGCTTTTTGCCTCGGCTGCCAACACAAACGTCCCCTCCGTGCCGGGAGGTGCCACCCACCCCCGTCCTCTCTGAAATCAGGACAGTTACCTCAGCAGTTGCGATTCCTTGGAGTGGTTTGGGGGCTCTTACTAAATAAAAAGGCTGATTATTTTTTTCCTGTCCTTTTCTACCATTTTGTAATAAAAAGCCAGGTCCTAGAGCGCTGAAGCAAGTGAGTTTTTTAAGTCAGTTGTCTTTTTTTTTAGCTTGCTTAAAGCAGACCATCCCGAAAGGACTCAGGGCTTGAGTTTGCTGGTGGCATTTTCAGTTTACCCAGCCTGTCTCTGCTTCTCTTAGCAGATTGAGTGTGTCGCCTGTTGAATGCAAGTGTGAGTTTGCTTCCAAGCTCCAGGTGGCTGGACCAGCCTTCACGTTGCTCCGTCTTTCCATTTTGCCTAGAAATCATCACGCTTCCCTCCAGTGCTGGACAAATACCATCAACAGAGGAATATCAATAACAGGGCGATATTGGGATTGTGATTCAGCTCTGCCCATAGTGTGCTTTTCATCGTAACCTGCGTGTCCTTCTCTAAAACCTCCTTTGTTCTCCTTGAAATAAATCAAGCAATACCTTTCAGAGACCTGTATTCAGTTCCTGGCTGACATAAATCCCGCTGTAGGACTTCAAAGATGCTTAGTTGCTTTTTTAAAATACTTTCAGCTGTACTGCACCAGCCCACAAAGCGTGTGATGGGGTGAGAAACTGCAATCTGAGTCCACGGTGCTGGTGTTTCATGGGGGTTTGCATCCAAAAAGCATTTTTTAGGTGGGTAGGAGAGTCCTGTGAGCATCCAGCTGCGGGAGGACGGGGCTCATGGTGGCGTAGGCTCTCACGCACCACATCAGAGCCACCGGCCCTTGCGCCATGAGGAGCAGGTGTTCTAAGTCATCTTCACCTGGAGGCAAGGAAGGCGCGGGGGCACATCGTGCGTCTCCATCGGGCTTATGTTTATTTAACTGAACCGAATTTCAACTCATTCCTAAACTGGGAGGGTAAATCCAGCAACAAGCCGGGAGTAGAGATGAGGCTGATTCATTTTGGGTCAGTTCAGCCTGTACTTCAGTAAAGCTTCGGGACCAAATCTTTGGTTGCTGTGACCTGTGAAGGATCCTTTGATCAAGTGAAGGTGCTGCTGAACCCCTCTCCTAACTCCGTGGTCCTGTACAAACACAACCCACAATCACGGTCATTTACTCAACGTGTAGGAAATCTTTGTTCTTTGCCATCAGGATCAGAATTTGGGTCTGTAACCATCAGGTTTTGCAACCAAAAATCATTTGCCTAGCCAAAACTACCCCAAAAAAAAGCTCGGAAGATCCTGGGGAGCTCAGAAGTGCTGTGTCTGCTTTTTGAGTCTTTAAACGTTGGCCTTCCCGGGAAAGCAGAGATCCCTCTGGAGACCCCGCGACTCTGATTGCTTCCAGCCAAGCAGCAGGCTAGTGGTTCCTGTCCGGTGAATCTGGTTTCTTCATCAGCTTTCCCAGACACCAGCCTTCACCTCCCTGCATCTTCCCATGTTGTGTAGAAATCGCCGCGCTTCCCTCCTGCGCTGGAGGAATATCATCAACAGATGAGTATCGAGGCCAGAGCAATACTTGCTCTAAGGCAAAATGAGCTTTTTAATATCCTCCCCAAAATGCACTGGAGTCCGTGTCGGCTCCCGGGGATTGCTTGGGACACGCTTTGGGCAGCATCTGCCCAAGGATGCGCCCAAAGACCTCACCTCCTCCCGTGCAGATTAAGATTTGCTGGTACCCAGCATTAAACGAAGTCGAGGTGAACCTCGTCTTCCTGTTGCATTAATTAGGCTTGTTCAATGGCAGACGCCGTAAAAATAAAAGGAACCAGCTGTAAGAATGTCTGATTGCAAGTGCAGATGCTTTGGAGCGAGGTCAGGGGGACAATCTGCGTGCAGCAGCCAGTCCTCAGCTGCGTGCCTGGTCTGGATTCAGGACCGAGGGATATCGAGGATAAAAGACCAGGCAGTACCAGTGCGCTTGGATGGATTCATCCGACTTGTTGCGATACGCTGAATTAGCCTTTATGGGTTTATTTTTAACGTTGGGGAAGGCCTTGTCTGCTGGAAATAAAATAGATCGATACGCGCTCGGGGTCCTCCTCTGGCTTGAAATGGCTCCGTGATGGATATGCGCTGCAGAGCCCTTGACCGTCGCCCTTGGCGGGGGATGCGGATGGGGAGGATGCTGCTGAGCCTGAGTGGAATTTGGCCTCTGGGCGCTCTTGCCCCCGGGGATGCCGGGGTTTTGTGCCCGCTGAGGGCCAGCTTTCATCCTGCAGCAGGATATTGAAAATAATAGGGTTTTCTCATCCCCGTGGCCGTTTTATGAGCCAGCCTCTAACAGTGTCCCTGTTTCCCCAGGGGAAGCAGCTGCTGGTTTTTTTCTTGACTTGTTAGACTTGCCGTGGGTCTCCCTGCCGGAGGATTTCTGTACAAGGTTTTCAATATTCATAGACTTAACTACGTCGTGAAAACGGGGCCATTAGTTCCTCCAGTTTGATCTCAGATCATTAACTCCACGCTACTGCTTTCCTTTGCCATCTTTTATTCTCCTTGCCCTTCCTAAGTGCTGTTTGTTTTTTATCGCTCTGTGTATCCTTTCGGCAATAGTGCTAGCATATTTATTAGTATTAATTGGCATATGTGTAACAAATGTCATGCGAGGATCGCAGAAGCCGTTGCCTTGGAGAAATCGGTGTATTTATCCCTTGTGGGGAATCGGAGGCACCAAAGAAACCAGATGGGCATCAGCGGCAGGCATGCCCCGACGCAGCTGACCGTGATTTCTTCCTAAAAGGCAGTTTGGACCTTGCGATCGTTGGCACACGCTTGCTTTGAACAGCTTCAGCCGTGCCCTGGAAACCAGGTGGTACCCAGGTCTTTATTCCAGCAAACCTGCCGGCTTCCGTGCCGCTCTCAGTCCTGCGACGTGCCTTGCTCCCTTCCCATTGCGCCACCCAAACACACCCCCCCCGCCCCAGCCCGTGATGGGCTGGAGCAGTGCCGCGAGGTGAAAAAGGGAAAAATAATAGGAGAGTCCTGTTCTGGAGATGATAATGAGAATAATTTTCTCAAGGTGTCATTTCAGAGCCGCTCATCGGGGTTCAAAAGAAATGCAGGCAAGAAGGACCAAAGCTGGGGCTTTATGCCGACTTGGGAGGTAAAAGCAAAGCCAAAAGGGCAAAAATGAAGGCTGAAGTCCCATTTTATTATATTTTTACCCTGCTGAGCTGCCTCTCAGTCTTGACAGGGGACAATAGGCACTTGTTCCCAGTAAACGTCCCCCAGCCCACAGCCCGTGCTGGGGAGGGGACTGGGAAGGGGCTGGCGGGGGTTCGACCGCAGCCGCCAGCCCCCGGCGCTGGGCTCAGCCCGGCCACGTCCCGCTGCGCCGGGGGAGTTTATTTTTCCAGCGCTCCTACTCAGAAACATTTGGCTAAAGGAAAAATTGTGGAGGAGGTTTTAGCTCGAGTGAGCACAAAAACATGTGTCCTTGTAGTATATTGCTTGCTGAGTGCTGGTTTGGGGTTTTGGTTGTTTTATTTTTTTATTTTTTCTTTTTCTTTTTTTCCTTTTAAGCATATCTGAGAGCTTGGGAATCATGTGAGGAGGGTGGGGGTGATGCCTTTCAGATGGACGCTGGGCTGTGTAAATACAAGGGAGGGAAATCTTTTCTGCCTGATGCAAGTTCTCCCAGCCTGTTTTTTCCCTTTTTCCTACTACTTCTTTGGATGAATGAATACGAAGATGGCAGAGTCTAAGGAGGTCTTTAAAAGCCTTATCTAAAACCCCTACCTTAAGCTACTGTTGTCCCCCACAGTGTCCCCATCCTATTCCCATGACCCCCAGAAGTCCCTGCCTGAGGAAACGGACTGGAACGTCACACTGAGTCCTCCTTTCTAGCCCCATGACTGGTTGTTGTGGGGGGAAAAAAGGGCAAGATGCAAGAGAAGTTGGCTTCTGGACTTCAAAAGTGGGGAGCAGAGCTGCCTCTCCTCCCTCTATCCCAAATTTATTCTTGCACACAAGCTCCTCTCTCCTGCCCTCCACCAGGGAAACATTGCTTCATCCGGAGACGAGATGCTGAGCAAACAAATCTCAGGTCAAACTCTCCCACTCCTTCCCCCGCCACGTTCCCATCCGCGCATTTTTGTGCGCCATCCCCGCTGCCTTTTCCCATGCCCTTTGCGGGGAGCGGGGCTGGGTACGCCGGCCCTCGGCACAGCGATGGCAGCCCCACAGATGTCATCTGCCTTTGGCAGGCCAAAGGGGGTTATTTGGGGAACAGCTTGAAAGTCTGGGCAGATGATTTCCACCCTTTGCCACGAGCTGGGGTGGGCAGAGTTGTTCTCGAAGGGAAAACGATGGCGCAGCGCCGTTCAGTGAAGCCGGTTGCAGGTGCCGATGTGCAAAATGAATCTGAGCTAAACCCTTCCTTGGGTTTAAACAGTGGCAACAGGGTGAGAAATAAATCGCCTCTAACCGCCGGGGATATGGACGAGGAGGGATGGATGCGCATTTGTCTACCCTAGGATGGTGCATTCCGAGGAGGACCAGTGAAGGTTGGCTGGTAGCAAGGTGGAGGCTTGTAAAATATTGTAAAAATATATTACCTGAAAACCCTGAGCATGGCGAGACAGCTGCTAGGATGGAGGGGTGTTAGGAAAAGAGGGAACCACAGGGTTATAGCAATTTTGGAGAGAAAAACAGAATATTATGGATGCATCTGGCATGGGGCAGTGGGTTAGCAGGGTAGAAGGTGGCTGCCTTCTGGCTTTATCCTTTTTCCTATAACACGGAGACTATTCGCTGATCGAACCACCTTGTGAAGATAAATTCACACTGCCCAAGGAGTCTGGAGGGCTCCAGCTTATGTCTCCAGCCGGTGTGATGGACCTGAGCAAAGTGAGCCTGAGGGTATTGCTCCGGAAGGTGGAGAGGTAGTGATGCAGAACCACTGCTGCATCTGCTACTCCTTGACATCTGTGCTGCCTTGGCCAAAAAATCCATGACCCAGATAAAGACGGAGACGAGGGTTTGCATATGGCTTATTCCACTGAGTTTCAAGCACCTGCCGTAGCCAGATGAATTCTCCTTGGGCTCTTTCTCTAGACAGTTATGTTGTTTTCTGGCCTGGAGCTGACATGAGGACACTAAATGAGGATTTAATAGTGGACTGACTCATCTTGACTCGATCATGCTACAGGCATGCAAGCCAAATCACCATCTGGGAGGGTCTGAACATGATACTGCTGTGAGGAGAGCTGTGGCCCTTACGTGTACGAGCCATGCCCGGGATGGGACCTCCCATGAGCTGGTTTCTAGCTGCTCCTAGTTGGCTGTCCTGGGGACTTCACAGTTTCTCTTGCGCCTGCTGTGGGATCGAGCTGAGGTCATTGGGTTACCCTGGGGTAAAAGGCGATGGTCCCACATGAATCCATGGTCCACTGGAATTCAGGAGGGAGGCAGTGGGGGTACTGGAGAGAGGACCAGCTTACCGTCCCCGTCTCTTTCTCATTCGGGTCGGTGAGCTGTGGTTTTGTCCAGTAGGGAATGATTTTGCTTCAGCATGTGCTTCTCCCATCTGAGTTCTGCAGGACGGGAGAGGATGCCTCCAGGGCATACCATGTTTAATCCCAAACTCCACTGGATCCTGAACACAGCCACAATGCTCGACAAAAACAGTACAGGATCGACACGTGAAGGGACCCAGTTGGGTGCCCTGACCTTCTTGTAATAGACTCTGCACCCCTGTAAATCACCACTGTGGTCTCTGCAATGAAGGTTTATCCTCTCCAGATGGTAGACCTCTGGGCTAGTCTGCCGGGCTCAGGGATACACAGGCAAGGGTGCCAAGTCTTTTGAAAAAATTTGGTTTTGTAGTGTGATTTTCTTTATGTTTTCATGCTGTCTGCCACTTTTGAAGGTGCTGAGAAGTACCATCTCTGAAGGTGCTTCTCAGAAAACATTGTCTAACCTTGTTCTTGAGGGTTTTTTTTCATAGACTCATAGAATGTGTTGGGTTGGAAGGGACCTTTAAAGGTCATCTAGTCCAACCCCCCTGCAGTAAACAGGGACATCTTTAACTAGATCAGATTGCTTTTTTTTTACTTGTTTGTTCAAGTGTTTTTGGGGAAACTCCATCTGCTAGAGTACAAAGCTGATCTGGGGTAAAAGGGACCAACTCGGACATTAGCAGGAAGATCTAGCAGGACATGGTCCAGTCCAATGTCAGTGGCTGCAACATGTCATCTTGGAGTATGATGGGTTTGGACTGACTTTTCACATGTATCTCTGAAGATGGGTGGGAAATCCAGCAGAAGATGGACATCCAACTCCCTTATGTTCATCTAGAAAATCATGCAGGAACAACAGTTTATCTCTGACCGCAACAGGTCCTTATCAACTGCTCATCTCTCGAATAAACCTCCAGCCCTAAGCATCCGGGGACTGCATATCCCAGATAACTGCTGGGTGAAATGGGGGATTTCCGTTCTTACAAAGCCTGGAAGCCGGGAATGTTTTACATCAAGTGCTAATGGTGTAAAATCTTGAATAGAGCTGTCAACGCGAGCTGCTGGACTATCTCAGCAGAGATGGAGAAAGGGACTTTCACTTCTCATATCCCTACCTTGCCACTTCCGAACTTTTCCTGCATGGCTCAGTCAAACCAGTCTTTTCCCCAGGAGCACACACAGTGGAAATCTGACAATTTGGCTTCTTCCTGCAGCTTTCGTTGCTTCATCGGGTCTGAAGCGTTGACTCATCAGTCTTTCTTCACGTGATTCCCTTGAAATAGCTTCCCTTGGGCAGACGGCATGAGGACCGGGCAGCCTCGTCGGCACAACTTCTCTCTGAGAAGCTGCCGGAGCAGCTGGTCCCTCCAGGGTGATTCTGGTCTCTAAAAGGTTTTTAACTTTTTCTAAACACATTTAGAGGAAAATCTTTTTCAGAAGGTGTTCAGCGGTGTTCTTAGCTAAAGGAGGACAGGTCTTGTGAGTGACTCGAAGATACAGCTGACAACATTGTGTACTGCGTGTCATCTGGGACTCTAAAGTGTTTTGAAATCCCAGATTAAAGGTCAGACATCCTGAAATGTCCTTCCTTCCTCCCGTTGGACACAGGGCCAGCAGAAACCCTGACACTGTACGCGAGCTCGTGCACCACCTCTTCTGATATTATCAAAACCTTTCTAATTTAGACTTCTCTTGCGTTGCAGGGTTGCTTTTTTGGAGCAAGCCCAAGGGGTTTCCTGCAAGAGCCCGGGGCAGTTGTCTAGAGGAGCAGGGAGCAGTAATTGTGGCTGATGTTGGTCTTTGGGATGACCCCGCAGCCGTTGCTTGCAGCTTTCCCAGCGCTCCAGCCCCTCTCTGAATGCTTCCACACTGCCCTGGGTGCCAGCTAGCATCACTGTCTAAGAATGAGAAGTAATTTAGTTCCTAAGCAACCTCTCGCCTGGCCTCTTGCTAAAGAGTGACTTAGCATTTTCCGAAGGAAAAAGGAGTCTGTGGATAGCAATGTGTCAAGGCAGGTTCTTCTAATGTGCTTAACCCTCCGGATGCCGATTTAACGAGCAGCCACTGAGCGTCGGCCAGCTGGGTTGCTGCCAAGGGGCTCAGGGTGCTGCGGGAAGCCAAGTTCAGCCCATCTGGGGGGAGCTCAAAAAGGGATTAAAATCTGTAGCTGCTGGGAGTGTTTCTAGGATCACGACGACCGGCTTTTTCCTTCTTTCTTCTCACTACTTTCATTTTCCTCCTGACCTTAAGTCTTTTTACCGTCTGCTGTCAGTTTATTTCATCTCCCCCCTCACCCTTTCAAAAACCCAGTAAAGTCAACAAAGGAAATTTTATAGGGTGTTTCTGCTATGCTGATTATTAGTTTTATTTCAAATCTATCAATGCCTAGCCTGAAAAATGAATTGGCAGGTCACATCCCTGTCCTAACCATCTCTGTCCATCTGAGATATATTCCTACCACCTCCATTAGAGCTGTACCTCAGTAAATCAGGGTCTTTATTGTGTTTATCCTTTTCACATCCCTGTAAGGCAAAGCTTCAGGTGGATCATGATTTTCCCAGGTTATTATTATGGAGAAGCCCAAGCCAAAGCATCAGGCTGAATTTGTACCATTAGGGGTACCCAGCTTTCACATGGGACATGCTGACTCCTGAGCTGCTGTTTTCATTCGGTTCCTCCTCCATCGAGGGTCTCAGCTCCTCTGTTGAGGTTGGAGGGTGGGAAGGTGGTGTCTTCTGAGACGTGACTGTAGGGAAGGGACTTGGAAGCAGGTTGGAAGGATGATGTAGGAAATGACGTGGTGGAGATCATCCACTGGACCCCCGAATCAGTGAGGCTGGAAGGGACCTCTGGCAATCACCTACTTCAACCCCCTTTCCTAAAACACAGTCACCAAATGTAGATTGCTTAGGATTTTGAAGATCTCCAGGGAAGGAGACTCCATAGCCTCTTTGGGCAACGTGTGCCTGTGTTTCATCATCCGGGCAGTTAAAAAAAGTTTATTCTTATGTTTAAATAGAATTTCCTGTATTTTTAGTTTGTGCCCATTGCCTCATGTCCTGTCATTGAGCACCACCGAGAAGAATCTGGCTCGGTCTTTTTTAATTCACCCCCATCAGGTATTTATACACATGGATAAGATCCCCCTGAGCCTTCTCTTCTCCAGGCTGAAGAGTCCCAGCTCTCTCAGCCTCTCCTCATGTCAGATGCTCCAGTCCCTTAATCATCTTTGTAGCCCTTTGCTGGACTCACTCCAGCGTGTCCATGTCTCTCTTGTACAGAGGAGCCCGGACCTGGACCCAGCCCCTGGATGTGTCCCACCAGGGCTGAGCAGAGGGGAGGGATCCCCTGCCTCGACCTGCTGGTGACACTCAGCTTAACACAGCCCAGGAGGCTGGTGACTTTATTTGCTGTGAGGACACATTAATGGCTCATGGTCATAGAATCATAGAATTGTTAGGGTTGGAAGGGACCTTAAAGATCATCTAGTTCCAACCCCCCTGCCCTGGGCAGGGACACCTCCCACCAGATCAGGTTGCTCAGAGCCCTGTCCAGCCTGGCCTTAAAAACTTCCAGGGATGGGGCTTCCACCACCTCTCTGGGCAACCTGTTCCAGTGTCTCACCACCCTCATGGTGAAGAACTTCTTCCTGACGTCCAGTCTGAATCATCCTGTCTCTAGTTTTAATCCATTCCCTCTAGTCCTACCATTACCCGACATCCTAAAAAGTCCCTCCCCAGCTTTCTTGTAGGCCCCCTTAAGATACTGGTAGGCCACTATAAGGTCTCCTCGGAGCCTTCTTTTCTCCAGACTGAACAACCCCAACTCTCTCAGTCTGTCCTCATAGGAGAGGTGCTCCAGCCCTCTGATCATCCTCGCAGCCCTTCTCTGGACACATTCCAGCACGTCCATATCTGTCTGTCAACTTGGTCTCCACCAGGACCCATCAGTCTAGTGGATGAAGAAGCTTTCCAGCCAGCCAAGTCCCAGTGAGAACAACCTCATTGTCCAGTTATCTCGCCCATACCTCACCAGTTTGTCTATGAGCACCTTATGGGAGATATTTTGAAAGAAAGCATTACTATCATCCCGATAAGAAGCATCCACTGCACTCATCAAGCCAGTCAGCTCCCTGTAGAGGTCTACCAGGTTGGTCAAGGATGATTTAGTGGTCTTACTACAGAGGTGCGTGGGGGTCAGAGGGGATTGCAGAAGGTTGAGGTGACATAGTGATAGCTGCAACAGGTATTTCAGTTTTGTTGGAGCCATGATATTCATGCTTTAGTAACATCTAGCAGCAGGGGAGGTGTCCCTGGGCAGGCACAGGTGTTCTTTGTGGAGCTCAGCAACACACAGGAGTTTATCATTCAGGATTTGCCCCTATGGCTGCACCTATAATGAGTGTGCTGAGGCCAGCACGTATCTCCTGGTCCACTCACATCCCCGTCCGTGCCAGGAAAACAAGACTCCTCTCTCCATGCGGCTGTACGTGAAGCCACATCTCCCTTCTGTCCTCCATGCAACACAACATGCAACTCAGTTGATGTGCAGCGGGGAGCAATTTATTTTCTTTTTCTTTATTTTCCCCTCCTTGCATTGCTTTTGCAGGGCTAAGAGAAATAGAAATAAGAGTGACAGCTCGGTACACTCGTGAAGCCAACGGCCAAGAGGGGCTTTGCCTGAGGAGCAGTTCTGCCGAGTAAAGTAACGCTTTCTAACCCGGCTGACTGAAGCCAAAGCAGGCATGAGCGTGTCCTGACATTAAGCAAGAGCCTCGCCAGCTCTCAAGGGTCAGGTTGAACCCAGGAAGACCTGATGGCAGATTTGGGAGTAGGACCCAGGCATGAGCTAATGGTTGCTGATGACCCCCCCTTTGCTGCAGCAAGTTGTCTAGATATCCTAGGAAAGAAACACTATTGATTTTTGTTCCCCTTTATTTAAAAAATAAATAAATAAATAAATAGAACAGCCTGGCAGGGAGTGAGCATGCAAGGAATGGGCAGGCACACTGCCTCGTTTGTTGGAATGGCCGACAGATTAAATTAAGGTTAAAAAAAAAAAAAATTAGAGAGGGAGAGAGAGAACAAGCGTTTTCTATGGGCAGAGTTCATTCGCAAGTCACTCATTTCTCTTGCTCTTCAGGGAGTGATATGAGACAATTAGCTAATTGGTTTGGGGAGGTGACCTGTCAGTGACTCAAGGAGGAAATGTGTCCTGTGCAGTTTGACATAAAGAATATATTTTCAGCCCGTTGTGACAGCTGCAAGTACCCCCCATTAAAATCAAGCATGTAATGGCTGTAATAACGGCAAGCTTGGAATCCATCACAGCAAGGGAAAAGCAATGAAAAACCTGATAACACACACTAAATTGCAGCCGGAGCTAGTATGTTATGTTGTCAGGTATGAAATATTTCTGAATTATCTTAACATTAGCTCTGCGTAAGTATCTGAAGCCTTTCGGAGGTTGAAATCTGTCCCCAATTACCTTTTTAAGCCCTCTGCTTCAGCAGCTCAGCTGCCTTCAGGGCCAGGTACTTGCGCGTCTTCCTGACTGAGCCGATGGTTGTGTGTGTGAAGTTGGGAGGACATGAAATCCGGGATTGTAGCCCAAGCCTTTGGAAAGTGGAGCCGGTTGCTCGATTTGCTAAGAGGATGTGGATTTTCCACATTTTTCTATAATTTCCCAGGACCTGAGAGTCAATGGGGTGGCTTCCTGCGTTGGGTGGCTTTTGGGGTAGGACCTGAGCTGAGGTCTTTGAAATGTCCCCATCAACCTGCCCCCTTAATTTCGTGCCTTTTGGCAAAAGCAGTAGGTTGTGGGTAAGCGACGAGAAGGGAAAAGTTTAGCCAAGAAGGCAACATTGTCCCTCATGCCCTCAGTCCCGTGCCTGCACACCCCCTTGACTGCTGATCCCACCGGCGTAGCAAAAACCAAAATACCGAAGCAAGTGTGTTGCAGAGAGACAGCAGTCATGAGATAATCAGACGGAGAAGAGCAGGAAGTCTTCCTCAGCCCAAGTGATGTAATTTTCCACAAACAGAACTTCGTTCACGTGAGTGTTTCCAAAAAAGAAAAAAAGAAACGCAAGTAGGGCAACTACAGCTTTTAGCTACCAAGGCTGGAAGGAGGAGCCATCCCAAACTGGTGCTAGGAGGTACCTGGTTTTCCTTATGGAGGCGGTTGGTCCTTTCTGAACATCAAGTACCTGAAAATTATTATTGTTTTTAGTATAGGGTTTTGAAAATTTTGGCTAGCAAAGCAAGTCTCCGTCCCTTCCCACAGCCCCACCACTCACTCGTATTTCCGTGTGCCAGGCTCCGTGTTCACATGGGGCTGGTACAATATTCATGCAGGAGGAATGGCTTTGCTGATGTTTGGCGGGTCTGAGTTTCCACCCTGACAACGATGAGGACGTGTGAGGATCGGCCCTGGGGATGGGTACAGCAGAAATCGGAGATACGGTTAATAAGCACATTGTGTCTTGGAGGCTTCTGGCCACCTGGCATGAAGGAAGACATCCTCCCCATCCCTGCCCTCTACAAATCCCTATGGGAAAATACTCTGCTGGGTCCCCTGCATGGATGGGCAGGGCTTGGTGGGACATCCAGGAGCACCAGGTCAGTCCAACACCTGCTTGGGTTGAAGCGTTTAGGCAGACAGTGTTTATGTGATAAATAAGAAAGGGTGATGTTTTTCAGCTTGGTGGCATGTCTGTGTCAGTGGCAGACAGTTTCGCCACGGCACAAACAGGAGACAGCTGCTATTTTAATCATCGCTACACAAGAGTTTCTCGTAAAGGTCGTAAAATTAAAATAAAACCTCGACAGACTGACCCATCATTAGTGGTAAAACCAGCTATGCACCGCTATGGGCACATCCCGCAGTAGGGTAACAGGACGTAGGAATGATTTACTCAAAAAAAAAAAAAAAAAAAAAAGAGGGGAAAAAAAAAAAAGAGAGACATTTTCCAAAACTGTTTATTTTTATTTGTGTTGTGGATGACTTCTAAAATATCTAGTTTACTTCCTTTTGCCTGAAGTATCAAAACAGTTTGAAGGGTATGGGCAGCTCATGGTTCCCCATCCCACCCCTCTGACTCCCTGCTTTTCATCCCTGAAAACTACGAGCCAGGAAGAGTGGCAGAGCTGCACCGTGCTGGGTCTCACACGGACTGGACTCATGTTGAAAGGGAAATAGGGGCAAATAAAATAATTGCAGCCACATAGGGGTTAGGAGAGAGCACCTAAAGGGGTTTTTTTTTTGCAGCATCCAAAAGAGGTTATTGCTCAGCTACTACTTTACCTCTTCGTGCAAGTGGTGGTGATGTGATTTGATGTCCAAAAGGGTGAAGCTCTGTTTTATTTAATGACCCCACGCGGTGCTTGGAGCTGAAGTTCCCAAATCCCTAAATTGTAGTCGCATGGGAAAAACTCCTTCCTGAGCGCTGAATTTCTTTGGGGTTTATTTTCTCTATTCCAAA
This sequence comes from Chroicocephalus ridibundus, assembly GCF_963924245.1. Classification (NCBI taxonomy): domain Eukaryota; kingdom Metazoa; phylum Chordata; class Aves; order Charadriiformes; family Laridae; genus Chroicocephalus; species Chroicocephalus ridibundus. Next base: position 6,256,292 of record NC_086284.1, read on the forward strand.
GACCGTGCTCCAGAGCGCTCCAATAAACCTTCAGTGTGTTGTACAAGAAGAGGGATCAAAGCTCTTGTCAAAGAGCTCTCGAAACCTCTTTGTGCAGCCGAGGGAAGTTTCTGGCTGCTAAAGGGCTGATTTTCTTAAAAGTTTTGTCTGCAAACCTTGAAGTCGGGTACCTTGCCCAGAGCCTAGAAGAGAGACTTATCTTTAACCCTAGGGAGCTGCGCATCAGGAGTTACGCTTTAAACTAGATGAAGGGCTGAAATCTCAATTGTTTTAATAGACCAAGGTAGGAATTTTCTGATAAATCATTTTTTGGGGTCAGAAAAATTTAAAATTAAAAAAAAACAAAACAAGCTTACAGAGATGCTTTGCTTTTCCTTTCTCAAGAAGGAAATTTAGTGGAAGGGGGGGAATAAAAACTCCTTTCTGGCCAGACTTGGGCACCATCTCCCTGGATTCAGGGTGTCCCAAGTGTGGAGATCTCCCCATAGGGATCCCTCCCAGCTTTGTTGCCCACTGTGGCTAGTTAGGGGACCTTCTGCCTAATTTTGGCAAGGGTAGGAGGATATTTTTTACATTTGTCTTTCAATGTTTTCCTGGGGCTGGCTCTCATCTGCTCTGAGGGCACTAACACTGATTAAAGTCTTTTTCTGGGAGATATTTGCTGAAATCTCCGCAGAGGTACAGCCGCCTCGGGAGGTTTCTATACATACCTCACTCTGGGCTCACTCCAAACATCCTGCCGGGAAGAGGAAACATTTCCTCTGCCCCAGGATAACCTGCCTTCCTATAGAAAGAGAATTGATGTTTCCGGATGGAGCATATGGATGTGGAAGAGGAGCCCGCGCGTGCTCTGCCTGTGCCCTGAGGGCCAGCTCCACCGTTGGCCAAAGTCAATGGGGTGGCTTCACGTGTTGAGTGGCATTTGGGGTAGGACCTGCATGAGGATGCTTCTTGGGGATGTTCTCCGTGTGCCGGAGGGTGCTCAGGGCATTTGATTCCTCCCATGCAGCAGCTGTGAATGCAGTGGAGATCATAGAATCATAGAATGGTTAGAGTTGGAAGGGATCTTGAAGATGATCTAGTTCCAGCCCCCCTAGATCCATGCTGGCATGCAAGGATTGGAGCTGCAGGTAGAGTGAAAGCTGCTGAATGTCGTGCCCTAAAAAAAATTCCCCAAGGCAGGGAAAACGGGAAGAAAGAAGCGAGGTGGAGAGGAAGATTCCAGGAAATGAGGTGGTTTTTTGGTTGTTTTGTGCTCTTTTTTTTTTTTTTTTAATAAAATGTCCAAGAAAAGATTTCCTGCTGCATGAAAGAGACAACAGAGGAGGGAAGCTCTTCCTAAAAATAACCGGGAGCTGCCTGGCCTCACCAGACAGCTCCTCCGTGGGGACCCTCGGGTTTGACGGGGGATGGATCAGCCGGCTCCCGAAGGCACATCCACTGCAGCCCTCTAGTCCTCATTCAATGGCGATGCATTGATCCAAAGCAGAACTGACTCTTCCTCTCCCCTCCTTCCCCCCAGCTCCAAAAATATCCGGAGGTCTGTCATCAGAGGTGACGGGGAGGGAGGGAGGGAGGTGTTTGCAAAAAAGAAAGGGCTGGGAGAAATCCTGGGTTGCTCGCACGTGCCAGGCAAGAGGTTAGAAATAAAGAGAGTGAGATGGGACGTCTCGCAGAGTCTGAGGGCGTTGCGTATCGGAGAGCAAAATGTGACTCCGCAGGTGTCGATGCTGTGAAGGTGGGTGAGCAATAGGGAGTGCCGCAGGGAACGCGACTGGCAGGTGAAATCGTGTGATAACTGGGATTTTGAGGGTGTTGACGCTTAGCATGGGCAAGTGGGAGTATGTTGCACCACCTGGCTACCTGCTCATCTTTCTCCTGCTGCTGTCCGTCGATGGAAAGGGGGAGCAAGGTGAGGTCTGGGTGCAGAAGGTGAGGGGTGAGCTCCTCTCGCCGTCTCGCCCTGCCATGCCCAACGCTCGTCTGAAAGGGCGCATCCTATAGCCACCCTCTTCGTGTCCTCAGAGAGATGGCAGAAAAAAAACCACAAAAGGCAAAATAACACCAGGCAAAAGAGCTAAGGATGATTCCCAGCTTTGTCTGTTGCAGCAGTCATTTCTTGCAAAAGGAAAAAAAAAATAGTAATAATAATAAAAATTTCACCGTGAAGTTTCCAAAACACTTGTGACAAAGGAGAAAAACAAGGAGAGAAGAAAATAAATTGTCAGTCCTTCCAGCTGGGATCGCGTGGCACCAGCACCGGAGGGGCGACTGCATGTTAGATAAATGACCGACAGCTTTTTAGGGGCACAGCTCCATTGCTGCAGCTCAGCCCCGTCCCTGCAGACCCCGGGTTGAGTTTTTGAAATGCCACTTTTCATTGACGTCTCCTGCTTCGGTGCAGAGCTGGCCTTGGGATTGCTCTGCCTCAACGCGGCAGCCAAAGAGGCTCCCGGAGGGAGTCGGTGCTTTTATGGAGGAGGAGATTATCCACTTTTTAATGATGTTAAGATATAGACAAAAAGCTTTGTTATCTGATCCACTTCCCTGTGGATCACACAGCCACAGCTGCAGTCAGGGGGCTATTTTGCCCCGTGTGCTGAACATGTCCTCCACTGCATGGATTAGAAGGAGGCTTTTCCCAAAACCAGGCGATTTCACCATTTTGGGGATTCCTCCACCTTTCCCTGGGATGTACGGTACCGGCCGTGCTTTGGGGACAAGGTAGAGGCTGGAAGACCTCTGGCCATGACCCAGGCTAGCGGATCACAGGTGGTCCATGGGAGGACGTACTGAGCATTGGGTGTTCAGCATCCCCATGCCAACCTCTCCCAGATCCGAGCACATTTTCAGATCTTCCCCTAGAAAACCAGGGGGCGTCACCCAGTCAGCAGATGGGAGATTTCTGCTGTTGAGAGAGAGATTTCTTGTAGCAGCATTAGGGCTGAGGCAAGTGACAGGGAAATTGTTGCAGCACCCGGAAGAGTGACGGAGAGTTTGCGGCTTTCAATGGCCATGGTGATCTTTGCAACCTCTCTTTGATGGAGACGTAAATCCAGGAGAACTTAAAACCAGTGGAGGTTGTCTGGATGTTAGCCTGAGCATCTGAGATGAGAATCCGGCCCTAAATCTGTATTCCTGCTGCAGTAGTGACTTGGGCAAGGCTGGACCAGGTTTGGCTATTGAAATCACAGCTTGTTCCATGTAAAACCTACATCTTCTCCCTGGTGCTTCTGCTACTGGGACCCTCCCACGAGGGCATCACCATCCCACTACCCATCCTTCATCCCATCCCAGGACCCAGAGCTCTCTGAGAGCAGTCGCATCCTCCTAGCTTCGCTTTAAACTTCTCTAGTTAAATGATTACTGTCTTGAAAAATGCAAAAAATCCCATTTCCTTGAATTTTTCCAAATTTCATAAAGTATTTGGACATATGAGAGACTGGGACATGAAGAGAGTAGGTTGCTGGACCCGACCTGAGCTATAGTCTGGGTACAAGAGTCTTATTCTGAGAATAGCCATCAATTCTTGCTCATGTATGGCATCCTGGACAAGCTTTTCATCCAACCTTGATCAACAAAGTTGTAAGCAAAGGACATTTTATTCATCCTGTGAGGCTGTCCATAGGAAATACAAACAAATCCTTCCTGGGGTGCGGTTCTTGTGTGCTCTTCTGGTGTAACCGTGGACGGTTCCCGGATGCTCCGCGTGGTGACACATGATGAAGTAATGATTGTAATCCTCAGTATTTTCACATTCTTGCCCAAATAAACCTCAGGGCTCCCTGGAGGAACTTCCCAGCTGCTGTAGGAACCACGCGAGAAGTGGGTTTGAAATGGGGTTTGTTGCGTGTAGCAAACACTGGGCACTTGTCTTGCTTTGTAGTCCCTAAGGGGATTGGTGTCCCATCCTAGAAGCCACACTGCCTCTCTGTGAACCTACAGATGAGAAAATCCCTTCCACCGCTACATAAGAATTGCCCCCAAAGCCATGAACATGGGTTCCTGGAGCCTCTCGTGGCCACTGGGCCAAACACGCAGCCATCTGATGCCCCCAAGCACCCCAAAACACATCAGGTTTTACAGCCGGAGTGAGATGAGGTTGTCGCAGCTGGGGATGGGGAGAGGAGTTTGGCTCCAAAACGGCGGCGCTGGGTTGATGCAGGGATGTTCAGCTTCTCCACCGCTGCTCGCAAAAGCATCGTGAATCCAAGGGGGTAATTAAATCACGGGAGCAATTTACTGGAGGCCCGTTCCACGCAGCTGCGAGACGGCTGCTGGTAAATATGAGAATATCAATATTGCGGAGCGACCACAGGTTTGGAAATCAGTGACGCAGCAAGCGCAAGGCATTTTAATGCCGCAGAGGAGAGGAGGGAGGGATGCCAGAAGCCAAAGACGTGCTGTTTGCAGGTAGCAACACACTAATGAGCAACACGTCAGAGCCTCATTAGCTCCTGAGGCAAATGCACAGTGCTCAGAGGGTTTTAAAACTCTGCGTAATTTTGGGAGGTGGTGGCATCTCTGCAGCGACTCAGGGAGCACAAGTGCTCCAGGCTGCACGACTGGCATCCTGGTGAACCCAGTGCTACCTCTGCCTTTTAGGAGGTCATCTCTGTGGCACCTTAATTGTGGCAAATTAAGGCAGAAGCAAGTGCTGAGAGTTGAAAGCCTGGCTCCAGGCATCCAACAGGTCCATGCACCATTGTCACATCTCCTTCGGAGATGTCCCACTCTGGCCGACGGGCAGCCTGCCTGCAGCAGGGCAATGAGGTTCTTCCAGTGGTTCTGCCTTGAAGCAAGAGCTAAGAGCCAGGTCTGGGAGAGCACAGGGTGGCGGGGATGCCTAAACTCCCTTTGCTGAGCAAAAAGTGCCAGGTGAATTCTGCCCAGAGCACTCTGTGAGTAAGAAGAAGATGGAGAAAAGGGTTTTAATCTCACTTGGGACATACCTGTTCTCTTCTGGATGGATTTAAGGGAGGGAACGGTGGCTCCTCTCCTGCCATGAGTGGATGCGCTCAGGTGTCTTCAGCCCCCCAGCCACAAGCTGCGTCTTGTACCAGCTCTTTTCCCCCACGATTATCCATTTTTCATATCCAGCACTGTGCAGACAGCCCCGGCCTGGGGTAACTCAAGACCTTTTTGCCCCAAGAGAGCAAGAGGTCAAGACCGCAAGAGTCACGCAGAAACTTGCCCCTTTGGGGCAATTTGAAAGATTCTCCCTCTCGTAATAAATCCCTGTGATTTCCAGGTGCTTTTTGCTCGATGCGGCTTTCCCTTGGCTTTCTCTAGCTGTGTAGAACAGCTGAAATGGGGATTTGTCCCAGGTGGACACAGCTTCACGCAACCGGCTGGCACCTTGACATCCATCAACCCATCGGGAACGGGCACAGGAGTGTGCCACGCGTACGTCAGCAAGCAGGAGTGGCTGCGTCTGCCAGAAGGCAGTATAGGATGTGGCATTAGGATGTCCCTCAATCCTGGGCATAAGCAAGGGGAACAGGTCTTTTGCTGACCAGCATGAGACCAGCTCTGCCAAAACCAAGGTCGCGGTGATTTACCTTTCACCCTTCCTGCCCCGTCACCCTCTTGGCATGTCCAGCATGAAAATAAATTCAGACGTGTTGAGTGAAACAGCTGTGGCTTTGCTAAGAAGCTGAATTTAGGCATTTTCCAGGGAAAGCACGGCCCATGTGCACGGCTGGGTTTGCAGGCTCACTGCCTGGGAGGACGGAGATGTCAGGTCCATCACCTCCAGACATCCCTTGGGAAGCCCAGTCTCCCTCCCCGGGATCCTCCCTAAGGTGGGACATGAAGATAACTGAGACCTGTTTAGTTCTTCCAGGCAGGATTTAACCACCTTAAATTCTTGTAAATGGATGGGGAAACATCCTATGATCTCCAAGCCAAGCAGGTCACCTTTAATTTCCTTTTCCTTCCATCAATACTGCTGGCGGACGGGTGTTTGATTTATTAAGCTGTGAATAATAGGGCTTTCATGTGTATTGCTGTCAGAGAGATAAACAGGCACCTTTGAAGGCAAATTTCTGGGAGGTGACTATGACTTTTTTTTATATATATAAGGCAATGCAGACCCCCCGCCTTCCTTGGACATCACCAATGGGGGACACCCGCAATTTCGGGCCGAGCATGGCTCTCCTCCAGCTGCCCTGCGCCGTGTTACGTGCTCGGAGCGACCATCCCCAACCTGCCCCGCTGGGAGGATGATTAATGCTTGCAAAGTGCTTTGAGAACATCAGATTAGTGGGACAGAGCCTCATTATTATATTAGCAATCACCAGTTCCTTGGCCTTTTTCACTCTCGGTGCACTTAGTGCAGCATCTAAAAGCCAAGTGCTGTTTACAAGCAAACCTCGGTGCGTTTGGATGCTTCGGGGAGAGCTTTTTCTGCTGTTCGCAGGTTTATTTTTAATGATGCACCTGTGGTCCAGACTCCGCCGAGGTCCCCACAAACCGCTGCCCTGCTTTTCATGCAAACACCGTGCAGATTAAAAATAAAGACCACTGGGTACTCACAGTTATAACTATAGAAACCAAATATTTGGTTCAACTATAAAAGGCAGGAGTGTTTATGACTACAAGGCCAAAGGCATTTCCAGCCAAAGTGGAATGTATTTTAGTTCTGCAGACTATTTATAGATAGGCAGCCACTCTAAATTTGAATCTTCCCTTCCGTAAGCAATTTTTTGGTGCCTACTGGGATATAGCCTTCTCGTCTGGGGTTTAGCGACGTCACTACGGGGAGTCAAAGCAGTTTGGAGTCACCCTATAAGACATAATGGCTTGTTTTAGGGGGTTTCTCTGGAAGTTCTGCAAAGCTGGAGGAGAACTTCACTTGAAAGATGAATAAATATTTCCCTTGACTGTAAATTAAATATTTTCATATGGAGCTATTGTTTTAACCCTTCCAATTTGAAAGTAAGTGTTACTTTGAACTGAAAAATCCAGACATAGTTATGAAACACTAAAATTAATTGTTTCGGGGGCTTGGAGGGGGGTTTAAAGGATGTTCTCTCCAAGTAAATAATTTTGCAGAATTGATATGGATTAGCAAAACGTTTCTTGCCGTGTCTGTCCTAAGATTTCAGCTAAAAATATCACTGCCCATCCCTGTGCTTTAGACTTGAAGCTGGTGGTGATAGAAGAGAAAAACAGGGTGTAGGTGGGGAAACTTGCTTGTTATGAGCAGCCTGAAGACCTGCTGGGAGGAGGTCTGTGTGATGTTCGCTACCACTCGCCCTTGCCCTGGTGAGCTTAAAATCGCACCAACATCTAGAAACCTTCTCCTTGTTGGCATCCACAGAGGTGTAACCCGATGTAAGGGTTGTGTGTGCTTCTCTGAGTCCCGTGGTGCCACAGCGGAGGCTATGGAGACCTGTGGAGCAGCTATAAGATGAGGGAGCTTGAGCAAATCGTGTATGAAGAAATCTAAGAAATCAGTTAGCAGTCATGGTGGGTTAGTGCCTTCACTTCATTCCTGCTCATCCTAGTGCGTAAACCCCCCTCGGTGATTTTCCTCTCGTCCTTGGTGTTTACACCCTTCAAATATTTGCAGACAGTTGAGTTGCTGAGCCCCTGCTAAGCTGCCGTTAAGCCAAGCTAAACACATTAGCTCAGAAGGTCAGTCTCTCTGACTCCGTAATAATATTTTGCTTTGTTCTTCTCTGAATTTCCTCCAGTTTACTGATATTTTTCTGGGATCGTGGCACCTGGCCCTGATGGTGATACAGGAGGTGCAGAAAACTGAGCAGTGGGTAGAGAATTTGGGTGCCTATGGCATATGAAGCCAGATGGGGTGCTGGCTTTCATGGTGGTCTAGATGCCTCCTTGCCTTGTTTGAGTAAGTGCAGACTGGAGGTGGCCCCATGTCCCCTTGGCTGAACCCAGGGATAGGCTAATATAGGACCACTCTCTGTGGAGGTCCGTGGGTGCGTGTCTGATGGCCTGTCCCTGGCCTGTCTTCTCCTTAGTGAAGATGGAAACTGAGCTTTGCCAGGCTCAAACCCCTCTGCAGACCTGCAGTGCCCAAGGGGTCATCAGAGCTTCTCCCCCAACTCATCTATGTGTGTGGATAGGTGCTTTCCCCTGTAAAAAAACCCAAAACACACTAATAAGCCTTATCTCTAGACATAATGATACAGCTTTTGAAGCCCAGCCTGGTCCTGCTGCCATCTCCCCAACCTTCATTCTTCCATGCCCCTGCTGCTATAATCTATTACTTGATCTTTCTTGCTGAAGCAAGGAGACACCCTTGGCTTGGCACTGGACTTCCTTTCTTCTGCGTTCATGGACACTAAGAGCGGTCATCAGGAGCGCCTGGGCTACACACGGAGCCCACCCTTGTCGGGAAGGAGAGCTGTTCGCCAGTGTTTGCTCAGGGTGGAGAACCCAGCAGGGTCCTTGTTGCTCAGCCTTGCTGGTGGGAGGATGAGGAAGCCACGTGTAGACAAGGGCAGGGATCCACAATGGGCTTAGCTCCTATTTACTCAGCTGCAGAAAGTAATTGTGTCAACACAAACCGCCTGCAGCAGCATGGTGGGGCAGCATCAGACCCCACAGAGCCGGACAGGGAGCACAGGGATGCACGGGGGGTTTAGGAAGTTCACAGCGAAAGCAAAGCGCAGGATCCCCTGCACATCAGGAGGTAACGTAATAGAGAGTGGCTTCGCTCAAACTTTTGCGGGGCACGGGGTATATCCTTGGAAAGACCCAGCCAAGGAATCTGGTGTTCTTCAGCCCAGTGCAGGCTCCCCATCTTCCCCAAACCCAACAGCCTATGCAAGTCAGAGCAGGAAAGCCACACACCCCATGCATCCTCCAGCACGGCCAGAAAGGTCCCATATTTTAGTAACGTTGGTTTCTGAAGATGAACTGCCTCCAAAGCAGTTTGCAAATGAGGTCCTGTGTGGCAACACGGTGACTCTTTTATCACAGTGCCTGTAGGTGCAATCCCTGGTCGTGGCGTGCGTGCCTGCTCGTGCCCACACCGCGGTCCCCCGCTCGCTGCTGTGAGCCAGGGAGAGCTGCGCTGAAATACGGAAGGTTGTTCTGGTGGGAGAGACATGGAGGTGGGATCAGATAAGCAGGAAAATCTGGATGAGGAAATGCTGGGATGGAGTTGCGGCGTCCCAAAGCGGAGGGGAAAACATCTTTCAACTTCACTGTGCGCCTGCCTGAGCCACCAGGCCGCCACGCTCAGCCTGCCCCACTAAAGGATTTGGGGACAAAGGTTCCCATTGAGGAGTGGGCCTGTTCTTCCCTGGCAGCTTGAGCAGGGCAGTCCTCACAGCCTCCAAGAAAAATCACTCAGAGAAACTCTCCGCTCCCTTTGGAAAGCATCTGCGGTAGTCCACGACCCTGGGTCGCTTGAGCGGTACCTCCAAAGGCCACGCTTGGCTCAGTGGGTCAGGTCCTTCATATGCAGGTTGGCCAGAAAGAATGTTTCCTTCTGGCTTGCCTGGACCAGACAGTGTGTTCCCGTTCCAGGATTGATCCCAGATGTGAGTTAGCATTACAAATACATCTCAGAACCCTCATTTCCCCCAGCTGCCAAGTCCTCCACCCCCACCCCAGTCCCTCTTCTAGAGGGATGATTAACACATGCTGCAATAAAACTCATCAGTTACTGCTCTTTCCACCCCTCTTTGCTGCAGGTTCAGGTTCCCACGCGCTGTTTTCTATGTCTCGGTTTGCAGAACTGTTGCAGGCAGAAAAATTACTCCCCACCCATCATATAACTACACTTTCCACCCCCAAAGTATTTTTGCAAATAGAGCCTCAGTGACTTTTTTTAACGTTCATCTGAGATTGGGTCTTGATTTGACACTTGGAAGACTGCAGCACAGTAGGGTAAAACCTCTTTCTCCAAGGGTTTTTGACAGATTAATGGCAGCTGCAGCATCGGATCTCACAAATTTGTACCTCCTGATCTTGCGTTCAGCTTCCTGCTGCAGGTTATTCTGTTTAGTTCCATTCTGTGTATTTTATCTCATCTAACACCCAGGATATATGAGCTTTATGAAGCTAAGAATAAGCAGGGATTAATGTGTTCCGTGTCTGTCTCCAAGATGCCTCTCTCCAGGTCTTCTCCTAAGCAGCACACTGTTTAGGTGTCCTCATGAACCTTTCTTTACATACCCCCTTAGTATCAAAGTTAATTGGCAGCCCATTTTCTTGAGATAAAGAGCATCACGTGAGAATGAGCCCTAGCAAAGCATTTGGGCTTTAAAACACTCTCCAGCATGAACTTGGTGTGATAGTCAGGGCAAGGTGCAGGGCACAGGATGGAGCTCCCAACCCCTCAAGGTTTGAAGGCACCTCGCAGCATCCTTTTGTTGTCCTTGCACTTTCCAGGCGCTTTCTCCGTGATGAAGCAAATGGAGCCTTTGTGTCCTCTCTAATAGCCTGAGAGTCCTGTAGAGTCTGAGCACTTTGCAGGCCGCCTTTATGGGAGGAGAGCGGCTTTATCTTTATGACACTAATGGAAAAACAAGACCTAATGACAGCTAATCCTGCTCGTTTCACTTACAGGGCTACTTTTGGTGCCAAGTGGTGTTGATGCTGTCAGTTCGGCTTATCCAGCTTTGCCCTGCGGCGCCCTCCACACCCCATACATCTTAGTTTGAATCAGGGATTGCTGTGGAGCAAATCTAGCGATTCCCTTGCTGGAGAAACCCAGGAGCAGAGAAGAGGACAGTCCAAGTGCAGGTCTGGACACCTTCGGCTGAAGGATGTCCAGGATGCGCCTTTGCTGTCTCATGAGGACTGTGATTCCCAGCACGCGTGGATGGGTTCATCCACCACCCATCATCATGTTTTCCATTTGCACTTTTAGAGGAGCCAACATGGGGAGGACTCAAGGTTTCTTCCACAAACCCACAGGTTTGGGGAGGGATGAGCACTGCGTAGGAAGGAGGACTGGGGAGTCTTGTTTCTCTGGCTGCGTCCATGCAGCGTATGGGCTGAATGTTTCCTTTGTGGTTTGGTCTGTGAAGGCTTGTGTCTAGCCCTTTGCTCTCGTGCCAGGGAGTCCCGGCACTTCCATCCTGGAGCTGTCTCGCTGGGACAAAGGACATCAGTCTGTGCACAACTTCCCCGGCTCTCCCCTTAGCCCTTCTGACGGTTTTGTGTTGGAGTGGAGCATGTTTAAGTGGGTCAACAAAGAGGTCATTTTTCCCAGCGCAAAGTACCGTAATAAATTAACCAGTGAGGATTTTAATAATACATGAAAGGAGAGAGGTTCACTGCTTTTGGAAAGGCTTTTCAGCTACTGATGGGGTCAGCAGCTGGGTCGGCAGCCATTGGGATTCCAGTGGAGGGAGAGGTGGTGGGCATCACCCTCCACCGATGAGCGTATCTGTGCTGTCAGGCCAAAATAGAGCTACCACCTTTTCAACCCACTGATAAAAGTGTTGTTAACGGCTTTTCAACACACATTAACAGGCAGATGGAGGGGCTGCTGTGGGGTGGTGGTGGGGTGGAATTAGCATCCACCCTTCTGTCCACTCCTCTGAAGCTTGAAGCACATGGGCTTCCAGCTGGGTTACCAAAAATATGAGGATGTGTGATCAGTCAGGGGGAACAGCAGACTACCTCAGTTGTGTCTGGCTGTGGCCATTTTTAATGGAATAATTTAAATTTAAGGAGAAAAGGCTAATCCACAGAGGTCACACTGAATGGTCCTGTTGATCCAGTAGCTCCTCAGCTGTTGTAAAGTGTTTTTCAGCACCTCAACTGATTTATTCACCTTGGTGTCCTTGATTTTAAAGAAGTCTTTAAACAAGGCAATGTGTTACCGTGACACCAGGTGATTTTCTGCCCTGTTCAGCCAGATTTGAGGGCATTCTCTGGGTCAGAGGAGAAATATTTGATGTCAAGAGCCTGTTCTCACTGTGTTGTTGGTCAGGCAAGAAATAGGAATGATCAGAAATCCTGTAGCATCCCAAATACACTATTGCAAGAACTTCTATAGGCTCTAGTTTTTAGAAGACAATAGTGAAATGAGCACTGCCATTAGGAGTAGGTTATCTTTGAGTAGACCATCTTCTCATCCATTTCACCTTCTCATCTCTGTTGGCTAAATGATACGGCTGTTTTTCAAGTGACTGATAATGCACTTGAGTTCCCAAAGCCAAATAGACTATTTGTGCTCAGGAATATCTTCCTCAGGCTTTGCTTGCTGGCAGAAGGCAAAGGCTAGGGCAGAGACGTGGTTAATAAAGTCCCTCAGAACTACGTTGACTGCTGTTCCTGAAGGCCATGGTGGACTCTGCCAACACACAGTCATACACCACCACAGCATCCATCAGACCCCAGCCGCCTTTGGGGTGCTTACCTTCTGGAGAAGGTCTCTTCCTTCCTGTGAGGAAGCCCAGGACTTTCCTTGCTTTCTTCCAAATTCTGTGTGGATGATTTCTGAAGATTGCCTCTCCTAAAGCCATCTGCCCCAACCAAAACTCTCAATTGCTACTTCCCCTTGATTTTCAGAAGGGGTCCCATCACTGAAGGACCATGGAGAGATTTGAAAATCTGGTATTTGAGGAAGAGGTGAGCAGAGCAGTATGCAAAGTTTCTGCAGGGAAGCTCGTAGAGGTCCTGGAAGCAGCAATCTTCTTGCCTTTCCACAAAAGCATTGGAAAAGAAGACAACAGCTCTCCAGATATCGGGAAAAAGGGATTAGGTTAATTCTCAATAAGGGAGTTACTTCCAATCCAGAGGGTAGAAGAAATGTTCAGAAAAGACTCCCTAGGCAGCAAAAGGTCAATGCCCAGCATCGACGCTGGGCCAAACGGTGGAGCCGATGTTCTGTTAATGGCAGGTCAGCTATAGGGTAGTGAGGGCAGCCCGTACAGCCCAGAGCACGGGGCAAGTGAATTAAAAACCTGATAGATCCCAGGAAGATTTCACCCTCGAAAGTGGCTTTTCTTCTGGCTGTTTTTCAGGGATTAATAACAATTCTCAGCATTTCTCTAAGTGAAGCAGGTCCGATGGCTCCTGCGGGGAGAAGCTGCCAGTGGCACAAAGGGTAATGAAACAGTAAATGTTGAAGACTAATTCATCAGACGGGGCAATCTGGATCACTTGGCAAGCAGAACCCATTTAAAAAAAAAAAGTTAGAAGACAGCCCAATGCAAAATTGTACATCAAAGGAGAAGAAATTAAGATTGCTCCTACAGAAAGGGGCAGTGAATCACCAAATGCAGGGTTTTCTGGGTTTAGTAGACAGAAACCGCACAAGCAGCTCCTGACATGAGTTGAGGCTGAGGCAGAAACAGCTACTGCCACCTTTGATGTCTAAATGAACGGGTAGGAGGTGCATTTATTTCTCCTTATATACAGCAATGGCAAAATGTGTTAGAATAGCTGGCCACTGATGTCGATGCTGAGAAGGAAAAAAGGGGCCGTGAAAGTATTGCAGTAATAGTGTTTAGTACAGAAAATGCTTAGGCTGGCAGCTGGTTAGTTTTTTGGAAGAGCTGAGAGGTTGGAGTACACAGATGACTATGAGATTTTCTCCCCGTGAAGGCGCTAAGGGTGCTCCAGTCTAGTGGAAAAGGGCATCACGAGAGCCCTTTGCAAGATGCCAAAGCCGCAAAGTCACAGATTGGAAGTAACCCCCCCTCTGTGCTTTTTCTTTCTGCAGATGGTGGCTAAATACAAGGGCAAATGGGGGGTTACTGGGGTCCATATGGGCATAAATGTGCATTTAATTAAGAGCCCGTGATATAGAAAAAATCAGTTTACAGTCATAGGATCATCGGATAAATCAGGTTGGAAGGGACCTCGGGAGACCTGGACTGCCCGCATCTGTGATTCTGTGTAAGGGGGGAACCTGGAGAAAATTTCCTTCTGTAGGCACAGGGTTGTAAGAACTCAAAACAGACCCCAGCCAACTGCTGTCACTGACAGATGATTCAGCTGTTGGGGTCGTCTGGAGAGATGCACCTCACTGTGGCAGGTTGAAACCAGAAATCTGCGTATTCTAGCTGGCCACCCTCAACCCAGCTGCGCAACAAGTGAGATTCAGACCCTTGCGTTTTGCAGATCTGGGGTGGTCCCCGTGTACACCCAGAGTTATCCTCCACTGCCCTCCAGCCCAGGAGCGGAACTGCCTGAGCACGGTGCCTGCCAGGAGACCAGCGGTCAGGGCTGTGAGGTTGGCATGACTGATGGAGAGCCTCGACGAGTGTCTGGATGTGCACGTGCCTTTTGTGAGTGTGCCCTGGAAACCAGTAAATCCCTCAGCAGGTTTCAGAAGGGCCTGACAGCAGGATGGGATAATTAAGTCTCTATGAGTTTCATCTAAAAGGGTGAGCTGGAAGAGGAGAGAACTCCTCTTTTAGCTAAGGAAAGGCTTCCGCATGAGCTTACACATTATGAAGCACCAGGGAATCTACTTGTTAGGGTGACCTTTTAAGCCGCAGGAATGAACCCCAGGTCCCAAAATCAAGTAAGCCATGAGAAACCAGCCCACGTGTGAGTGCCATTGGTGCTGGTCTCCATGGAGCTGTCTTTCTCGTAGGGGCTTTTGAGTCCATTTCTCGCTTTTGCCCACATTTCATGTGTTTGGTCTCACAGCCTCCTGCCTCTCTGCCTTGCCAAAATACCAACCTCACGCACATTTCCCAAAGGAAATCAAGGGCAGCATGTGAATCCATGATAGTTGAGCTGTAATAGATGAGGGTTGGTGTGGAAAATGCTGCCTCCCTTCCTCTTTCCAAGCCTAGCACATAAGAACATCCATAGAGGGTCAAACCCAAGTCCATCTAGCATTGAAAGTTGCACAGTGGTCAGCAAGCAGGCATCTAGGGAAGACTCCTTCCTCCTCCTCCTAATATTTTTGCTGTTGTCAACAGTCTTCAGTGCAGACTTCCATTGCTATGCATGACGGCACCCAGTAACCTTTGGGGGATTTTGTTTCTGTGATCTTGTTCAGTCTTCGCTTGGGGACAGCTGAACATGAAGCCTCCAGAACATCCTTCAGCAAGGAGTCCCATGGGTCATTTCTGTGTTGCCCAAAGGAAACTGTCCTTTTGTGTGCCCTGCGCCTGGCTCCTGTTACGTTCCTGTGATGCCCCGTCATTTTTGTAGTAGGCGAGAGCGAGTAGCTCATCTCCACCACCTTCTCCCTGACGTTGATGGTTGCTCAGCCTCTCTCCTATCCCGACTCTTTTCCAGACTGAGGAGACCTGTCTCACTTAATAGTTCCTTGCAGGGAAGCCGTTCCAGACCTTTGATCATCCTTGTTGCTCGCTTTGTGCCAGCAACTGTGATGCTCGCCATGCTGCTCAGCTAACCACCATGGGATGCAAATGGTTGTCCAGGAGAATGAGAGTTCAACGCAAGCCAAATCAGGCAAATTCCTCCATAGTTTACAGATACAACAGGGCTGCGTCTCTTCCCCCTTCATCTAAAAGATCCTCTAATGTTTCTGGTGTGCATTTATGTGTTTGTGTTGTTTTCCCTCCGGGATGGCTACAGCAGGAGCACTGAGCCACTGAGTTGGGCACACATTGGTCTCTGGGTACGGTTGCCCCCGACCCACTGATGAGATATTTGCTCACTCTTTGGACAAAAGTATTCCCATTTCCTTCTCTCTTCCACCCCACAGTCCCCCAAAAAGGTGCCCAGATCTCTAGTAAAGCCCATACTGAGATGTATGCTCTGTGCCAAGTCCCAGGAACACACTGTTGTCACCATTGCCTTTGCAAAAGGCCTGGGTTTGGCTCAGGCTGTAGCAACTTTGCTCAATTTTGAATAATCCTAACCTGTTCACAAAAAGCTTGGGTTTAATTGATGATAATCTAAATGGGGACACAGAGTCTACCATTTATCATGGTCAGGAGGGAGCACGTTGCCTCCACAAGAGCAGATCAGTAGCTTGAAGGTGTTGAACCTCCTTTTGCAGCCTATATTTTGGGACAGAAGGTGTCTTCTGGGTCTGATTACCAACTGGAGGACATACTAGTGGTCCAACCCCATAGTAGCCCTATGTATGTGTCTCCACTAGAGTCAGAAAACATTTGGACAGGGATAAATGGCTTCGTTTCCTCCAAAAGGGAATCTGTCTGGGTGCGCCAAAGCCACTTAAATACCTGAACCAACACCTAGAGATGAGCACATTTTTTTGTGTCAAAAAAATTATTATTGCTGTGAGCAAACAGCTCATGCAGAAGGCAAGGTAAGGGCCTCACTGCCGGCACAGATTTGAGTGGTGCTGGCTGGGTTAGCTCTCTTCTTTCATTTGTCATCTGCCTTTTCTCTTCCAGTCTGGCATCTCTGAGCTAATGATGTTTCTCACAGCATCTGGCACAAAGCGGCCCAGATTTTGGATAATGTGTCATGTTGGGGCTACCACGGTAATGTTTCCTTGACAAAAAAGCGGCAGCAGGGGGAGATAAAAGTGCAAATTTTGTAAAGGTGTGAACATGCCCAATTGCCATGGTATTCCCAGGGATCTGGCGTTATTTTCCAGAGAGTTTGTGGGAATGTGTTGGGGAAGGTAAAAAAAGAGAGATTTGAGGAAGTGCGTTTCACCAGAGCAAACCTAAGCTCTGCAAAAGCTTGTACGACTGGGCCCTGTGCTGGTTCCTGCATGTTGGGTGGAAGTTTTGGCCACTGGGAGAGCAGCACCTCTTGCTCCGCTCCCAACTGATGTCCCAGTGGTGCAACTGTCTTTCTCTCAAAAAAGTAGTTGGGCACCACGATGCTCAAGAAGTGCAGTTTTGTCACATCATCTCACTCTTGCAGAGGTTGGTCCAGCTGGAAATGGTGACACGCTGAGACAACAGGACAGCACAATAAACTGGCTGAAAATTAACAAGCTTTGGAGTTTTTCTAAAATTAGAAATAATCCCTGGGAAGGCAAGCCTATCCCAAATATCCTGCTACAAGCCAGAGAAACCAGCAGATGAGTCCTTTAGATGACGGGAGAAACTTCCTGACACTTACTATCGTCTTCAGCCCCGTGATACCTGCAGCTCACCATCTCAAACCAAACAGGGGATGATGATTTTTGCGGAGCCTGTTAAACTCAGAAGACGTTCAGTATCACCTTGTAAGACCCTTTAAGCGAAGGAAGCAGCATGCCAAGGGAAGGGGGAAGCGTCCTGACACACCTCTCATTCCTGTTGTCCACCTCTATGTCCATCTGTATTTCCATGTGCCTTCAGCTGAGAGATTGAGGGCAGAGCAGTTTAGTTACAGGATTCACTCCCAGAGCTGACACGGGTGCCTATCTCCAAGTGATTGAAACTAAGCCTCAAATTGGCTCTTTCAGATTCTTTTCTTGGTTCAAAAGTGTTGTTTTAAACCAGCTTTGCTTTGAAACACAAGCAGCGTCCAGGGTTTGGAAAGAGTTCACAGGTTAGGAAACCTGTTTCTTATAGCAGCCCCTTCCCCATCTCCCCCTGGGGCTCAGGGATACTCATGGAAGTGGGACAAAAGAAAACCAAAATGCAATGCCCTGCCTGGAAAATATTTTACAGCCAAGCCCAAGCCCGGTGAAAGCTAACCTTGTCCTCTCCTGAGCATCTTCTTGGATGTCGCAGAGGGCTGGTGAGAGGTGACACAGGGTGGGAGAGAGAGATGGGAGGGGAGGGGAAGTGGGGGAGGAGATGGGCAGCCATGTGTTTTTTCCCGTGAAGCCCATCACTGGGCGCTCATGGGGCGAAGCATCCCTGCAATGAGTTTTTTGTGGCCAGGAACTGGCGTACGTTCACCGAGGAAGTCTAGGGCAGGATCCATGGCCCCTGCCAGCACCATGTGTGGCTTTTGGGGGGCAGATCCCTGTTCTTGAGGTAGCAATTTGGGGTAGCCCAAAGCTAGGGGTGAGGGAAGGGGAAATTGTTGACAGTGCTGTGGGACTTGTTTTGCTCTTGCAGGGGCCAGAAAGCTAGAAAAACTCAGTTATCAAAACGCTGTGCTCGGAATCATTTGTTCATGCCGCGTTCCCATGTCCAGCCCTTCTTGTGTAATGGCCGGGAAAGCGCTTATCAGAGCCTGATACCAAAGTCTCGGGAGAGAAAAAAAAGTCTCCGAGCAGTTTGCTTTTTCTTACAGAAACCCAAAGTTGAAAAAAGCAAAGTAAACTCCACTCTCGCTGTTGGTGTGCTCATGTGGCGCGGGATGACTTACCCCGGCGTGTTGGTTGGCTCTTGCTCATCTCCGTAGGGTTGAGTGTAGTCAATGGTGGTTGTTGGGTGTTGAAACAGACTTGAGAAGAACCGCTCTCGACATGTGTCGTGTAAAATATATATAACTATAGTATCATAATATATATGATAAATATAATATCACAAAATAAGCCACTGGGGCATCCTGTTTGGTTGTTGCAGCCCCTTGTCCATGTCAGCCTCCAAAGAAGAGCGAGGTGCAAGCCAGCCCCCACGGCACTGCGTTGGGAATGGTGATGGTGGGGGATGGGGACGATGCATCTTTGTGCTCAGTTCATCACTCGTGCGGCAGAGCCACGTGATTGTGCCCCGCGAGGTGATATGGCGGTGCCATCACCCCACGGCTTGCCCCAGCATCAAGTCAGGGTCTGGCCAGGGCAGGTGCAGGGGCTGAGAAGCACCCCAGGAACCAGCACTGCAAAAAACAAAGCACCTCAAGGCTGAGGGTGAAAAATCCCTTTAGTGGCCCCGGCTTCTGGATCAGACCCAGACTAAACAGTTGGCTGGAGACTCGCTGCAATCCCTTTGGGGCCCCCGGGTATTGCCTGCAGTGTTGCTTTTGTAGGACGTGGTCCCTTTCGCCCTGCTGTTATTCTCGGGGTGGCCAACTGGGGCTTGTGACAGAGGCGATGGCGGTGTCACCTCATGCCTTTGCCAGGTGTCCTGCAGATCCCTGGGGAGGCACCAGCTCTGCCCGTCCCCATGCAGGGACACCCATCTGCTGCACCTCCTTCAGGTGCCGCTCTGGTCCCCCCGCAAAGGGTGTGCTGTGGCAGGGCGGGGGGAGAGATTTCGGCTAGGAATAACAGAGTGGAATACAGAACAGGGCTGAATAGCAGGAAATACTTACGGATAACAAAATCCATGGCACAGTGGCAGGGACGCGGTGGAGGCCCCGCACGTGGACCATTCGCAACCAGCTCTGGGGCAGGAGCTGAGCTCCAGCTTGCTCCTTGAATCCTCATGCTTTCCCAACATCTTCCCACTTGCAAAGGCACATTGCAGCTTTCAGCAGAAGGAATTATTCAGAAAAGGTTGCTTTACTCAGAGAGAGTTAAAAAATGCCAATGCTGCCCTTTCTCATGAGGACGGGTGTGCGGTGGAGGGCTGCGCCAGTCCCATGTCGGGGCTCGGCGTCTGAGCAGTCTCATCACGTCTCTGTATGACAAGTTCAACACTGCTCACTGGGAGCTGGATCTAATTATGGAAAAGTAATTTAGATTTGGAGATAACTGAGGTCAAGAAGGGACCTTTGGAGGTCTCTGGACCAACCTCCCACTCAAAGTGGGGCCAGCTTGAAGTTATGGCCAACTCTGGAGTAAATCACATTGCTCCTGGTTTTGTCCAGGCAGGTTTTGAATATCTCCAAGGATGGATATCACCCCATCTTTTTTTATTTTTTTGTCCTACCACTCATTGTGAAGCCTTTTCCTTCCATCTAATGGGACCTTCCCATTGCCTCTCATGCTGTGCCCATCCATCTCCCAGTAGGGTTTGGGTCCATCCTCTCTACACCCTCCAGGTAGAATCACACCCAGCCAATCCCGGGGTTTCCCCTGTGTCCTCCTTTCTCAGACAGTCACAGCTTGTCTGGTGGTGTAAGTACAACCTCACTACTTGGTATTTTGTTTTTCCATCCCAACCTTAATCAGACGCTCCATCATCCCAGCAGAAACATGGTCGGCGCCCTCATGTCCCAGAGAGACATCTTTGTTTTCCTAAGATTGACCGTGAGCAGCACTGAGCTACTGAAATCTTTCCAACCAGAGAACTCCCGTAAAATAAATACGGAGGGAAATGTTTTCCACATTGTGTCACTGCTTCGTCGCCCATCGTGTTCACAGAGCACGGTGGTGGGGAGTGGGCCCTCCAGCTCACACCAGCGTCCCTTTAGCTCCGAGCCATCCCAACCCCTTCCTTCCCTGGTAGCAAATCTCTGATGGCAGGAGCTGTTTTTGAAATTTACAGGTTTTTAAATGATCTTGTGAATAGGTTTTAGTCCGTGCTTGAGCCTCACCTCCATATAGCCCAATCTCAGCCAGCCATGAGCGATGCTTGGTGCTGGAGGTCTTGCACTGTCTGCGCTGCTGTGGGGTGGATTTCACACGTAGCAATTCAGTGTGTGCTCTGAAGCCTAATTACACCTCCAACAGTGGGAAAAAAAAAAATCCCAGGAGGGAAGGTCAGTTTGACAGCCTGAGATACACACTGAGCTGCGGTTTTTTTTGCATCGCCGTTACTTCCCCCAATCCCCCAGCGAGCTGAAGAAGAGCCGCCTTGTACCCCAGCAAGGTTTCCCTTGCCCTGCAGGGTCTCGCCACTGCGGTGCGGCTTTATTAACGGCTGCCAATCAAGCCTCCCCCAAAGTAATGCCGCTAACGAACTCGCCATGAACTCAGCCACGGCAGACGCATGATTAGCGGTGATCAGTCTCCATCCTTTTCAAGGGTGAGAGGAGCGGGGCTGGGACCTGTCCGTTCCCAGCATCATGTCAAAAGGTGCCATGAGCAGGCAGTGGGCATGGAGGAGGTGCTTGGAGAGCCATGGGGGGATCTGGAAGGGCAAGAGGGGGCTCAGGGAGCTCCTGTGTGCTCTTGGGCTTGGGAACATCGAGGCTTTGTGGCGGCAATCAGCCAGCAGAACCGTTACCTGAGCAGACACGGGGGAGGGCTTCCTCACTGCTTACAAATCTTCTTCCAAGCTGCATTTTCTTTGAGTTAGCGCTAACACAGAGCAGGGAGAGGCGTTCTTGCATGAATAATAAAACCAGCATCCTTCACGTCCATCAGATGAGATAAAAAGCCCCTAGGGGCATAGAGGAAGACAACATTATTATGCAGGTCACCAATAGGTTATTCTACAATCCTCCTGTACGAGGCTTCACTCTCCGATGCCGGTAGCACCGGCCGCAGTAGGGGACTGTGTCCCTTCTGCAGGACTGTGGGGATGGGGTGGCCGGGTTAGGGTCGGCCCCAGTGTGGGGTAACACAGTCCAATGGCTACAGTTGGCGTTGTTGTTGAGCATGGCAAAAACAATGACACCACTGAGCAAGCCAAACCACCCAAAACACGCTCTCAGGATACCCACATTGTCCCTATCCCCCGTTCTCAGGGGTGATCTTGCCAGGATGGCTAAAATGGTGGTAGCTGGGAGGGGACAGCAAGGGGACACGGTGGCTGGGAAGAACAGTGAGGCCTTTCCAGGTTTCACGGTCCTTCTCACAAGCCATCCTGCAGCAAGGGTTTCACTGGCTCTGGGCAAATCTGGGACAAAAGCACACACTTGCCCCACTGTGGGGTTTCCTGCTCGAGTCCCTCAGTCCCTGAAGTGGTGTGAGAAATTTGCCCGATGTCATGGCTAGGTCACTCATCCCGCCTGCCAGCTCGGATTAGATCCCGTGGTTTGTGTCAGATCAGATTTTGGAAGGTTTATTTCACACTGGTGGTGTGCTGCGCTCCCAGGGACAAAGGTGGCAGCGGGGGGAGAAGGAGCAGGGCAGAGAGATTTCCTGGGAAATACATATTTATTTTCTCCTCTCCTCTCCTCTCCTCTCCTCTCCTCTCCTCTCCTCTCCTCTCCTCTCCTCTCCTCTCCTCTCCTCTCCTCTCCTCTCCTCTCCTCTCCTCTCCTCTCCTCTCCTCTCCTCTCCTCTCCTCTCCTTTTCCCTTCCCTTCCCTTCCCTTCCCTTCCCTTCCCTTCCCTTCCCTTCCCTTCCCTTCCCTTCCCTTCCCTTCCCTTCCCTTCCCTCTTCTCTTCCCCCTATATGTGCTGTAAAGATTTGCAAGGTCTGGCTCAGAAATTTATTCTAATTGGAAGAACATTCCTTTCAACTGAAAGCTAACAGTCTGACTGTTTCCGACTCCTCACTTCTGAGCTAAGATAATACTGGGTGGGCCACCCCTATGGGCCCCACCAAGAGCCATCTCTCCATATTGACACATTATTTACTGTTTGATTCCTTCATAGGATTGTGGCAGTTAGCAAGCTCCCTGGGAATCGATACCTGTCTTTGCTAACATCAAAATTATTCTTTTCCTCTTTTCTTTCCTTATGAAACAATATATATGCTGGGTCTCTGCAGTCACTTGTCGGAGAACAGGGGAGCAGAGGGGGAGATGCTGTCCGACTGTCCTCTCACTGTCATCGTAGTTGATAAAGCTTCTGTCTGACCTGTCCTTAATTGCACTGGGGTTGTTACACGCAGTCCCAAGATTCTCTGACAAGGGACAGTCTGAGCCCTCTGCAGTGACGCCACCAGCTCTGTCACAGCATTGCGCCGTCAGGACAGCCACAGGGACCTCATTCATGGCGCGTCCAGATCTCTCATGACAGTATTGCGGTTGCTCAAGAGCAGCCACCTCTCCGGTTGGGCTCTCCTGCTTCCTCACCCAGCAGAGGGGACAGGAAGGGTCCCAACCACTGCCTGAGCCCCCCAGAGCATCCCTGCTAAGTGCGCTCAGCCGAGGAACCCAGCCACACCGCCTCATCTCTGCCAACACAACTCGCCAACCCGTAAAACAACCAATTTCAGGTAGCATCCGGCTGGGAAGGGGTCAGTTTTGGAAGCTTTAACTTGCCACAGCACTGTTGAGGTGCAAAGCAATCAAATAGCAGTCGCGCTTCTCAGCAGCCAGGGAGGATTTACATTGCTCTGGCAGCATGATGGGCTTTTTTTTTAACAAACAAGTCTTTAAAAGAAGTACTTGCCAAGTGTCAAAATATTTCTCAATGATATTAAGGGCCTTTAGTGGCTGTAATTTAACTGTGAAGCAACCTGATGCAGGCAAAGGACCACACAGCTGGAAATTTGTGCCGCAAAGGCACCGTTTTACGGCTGCTAAGCTGTTGGCCTCTCTGCGTTGTAAAGCTGTTAAACAAACACAACCCTTGGCTCACACCACGTGTCGGTGAGGCACGGTGCTTTGGCAGGAGTGGGCTGACAACAACAGGGGCTTCAAAGGAGCCGGGAAAAAACAGAAATTAGGAGAGAAGGAAAATTCAGGTGGAGGAGGAGATACGTGTTGGCCATCACAGCCCCGCGGTGGGAGAACGTGGTCCTGGAAACAAAGTCTTTGGGTTCATGTGGAGTTGCATCCTCCTCTGGTTTGGCATGGACATATGGATCCTGTGCATCCTACTGCTTCACAGCTGGTGGTCGGTAGACCCTTAAGTCACCCCCTTGCAGGAAGGTGATATTCTAGGGAAGCCTAAACGTGGAAGATTTGGATGATATTGGTAGTTTTGAATGAACAGGTGTCTGAAGAGGATGGGCCACGTGCTGCAGGCTGCCTATCCTTTGCCACATATTCCTATATGTTGAAGCAAGCTCCGTTAGTGCCACGAGATGCTCCAAGAGCAACCCCAGCCAGGCAACCGCAAGCTGAGCCCTTTTCCTGATGGAGACATAGCAAATCCATGGGGAAGAACTAAAATACGCTTGCTGAGCTCAGTGCTCAAAAATTCAAAGAAAGGGGGAACATCTCCACAAAAATAGGAACGTTCCTGGCTATTTCTTTATTATTTCCTTCCATTCTCTTCTAATGGCCTGTGTTTATCCCTCTGGCTCAGAAGCTGATCTCAGGAGGCAGAAATGGCTGGTCCTGCTGCGTGGATGTGCAGTGGGAGATGCATCCAGCTGTGCTGCCTGCAGCCACCTCTCCAGGACAGCAGCTGCTGCCGTGAGCTGTTTTTCTGGCTCGGAAGCTGTTTTAGAAAAACACTGGTGACTCTTTATCATCATGAGGGCACCAGGCAGAGATGGACAGGCTGGTCGTCCCAAGTTGGTGGGGCTGTTGCTCTGTCCAAGGGTCCCACCCTCCAATGATACTCCAGCTCCTGAAGCTTCCCAAGAAATTTTGCCCTGACAAGAGCAGTTCTTTTGCAACCAGCTTATGTTAGGACTTACTCAATACCACCAGACTCTGTATGTTATACTGTTTTCTCTGCCAAATATTGACTGTGTGGGGCTTTCCATTGCTACCAGACAGACTGAATAGAACTAGAGAAGTTGTGGCTCTCGCATTGGCGATAAAAAGGGAAGCCGTGGTAGCATCGTTGGCCCTGCTTGCAGCATTTCCTCCTATTTTTTCCATGAAAGCTCTAAATTCTGGAGTCTAGTTTCTGTATTTTTGTGGTTTCTTCAATTTAACTTCTCCACCATGAAGGGAAGCTGCAAAGCTTGACTCCGAATGGTTGGAAAGCAACGAGCCAAGTAGCAAGAGCTGGTGTCGGATGTGTCTTCATTCAGGTGGTCGTTAATGTGATTGCACAACTTGATCTTCTTTCAGATGCCCTCATTGATGTCTGCCCATGTGTTAGTCCTGCCAAGTGGCTGCAAAGAAATAGCTCATGCCTTAGTCCTGCCCATGTCTTAGTCTTGCCAAGTGGCCGCAAAGAAATAGCTCGGTGTTAATAGGAAGAAGCTAATGGGACATTTTTCACCTAGAGCTAGAAAAAAAATGTTCATGATGGTTTTTTCCAATGATTTGGGTGATCCGTTTTGAGGAGATGGACTAGCAAATTATTGCTGCTGCCTGGTGAAATTGTTTTTTTCCCTCCCTGATGGACGCAGCTTCGCTGTGTGCTGTTTTTTTCATCTAAAAGCGTCCATTTTGATGAGAAGTGGGTGAGCATCTCCTGGATGAAACCAAAATCTGCCAGCCTTGCACGTCCTCTTACTAAGCAATTTCCTGCTCCGCTGCATTTGGAAGATTGCACTGAAGTTGCTTTCCTGGTACCAGGAGCCAGTTTGAGAATTAGTGCAACGCTAATTTGGATACAAATTTCAAATACACCAGCAAAAGCTATTTTTAAGCCTTTTAGAAGTGTGGTGCAAATTGGACTGTTCAGAGAAAAGATCACAGGGCTTTCTTACCCTTATTTCAGCCACCAAATTCTCAAAAATTGTGGGATCCTCATGCAATTGGGTGGCTGAGATCTAACACATGCCCATCACCAATACGTAAAGCCTCACAGGGCTGTAGTCACCTCCCAGGGAGCTTCGTGGAGGTCCCAGCACACCACTTGTCTTGCTGCCTCTCTTGGGTTACTAAAGGTGTTTGTGGCTGTTGGTTCTTCCTTCTTAGGGACATCACGTGCTTCCTCATGACCCACCCTCTCATAATCACATGAACCCAAAAAAATGGTGATTTTTAAAAAAAATAATTAAGGTAAAGGTCATAAAACAAGGAAAAGTCTGCAACCAGAGCAGGATGGTGGGAATTGCATCCCCTCCCGTGGCGTCCTTTGGTGCAAACCAAGGTCTGCCTCAGGTAGTGCAGGAGCGCTGGCAACATCCCGCATCATCCCGCTCATCCGCGTGGGCCATATCCAGCCCACATTGTTTGTGCACCTCTCAAACATTCACTGCATTCAAAGGGAGCCTGAACAAACCCAGATGTTTTAAGGACTACTCTTAGACATAGTCCTTCCCTTCCATATGCCATGGGAGCTCAGCCCTCTGCAGGGCAGCATAGCTCTGTGATGGGGAGCAGCCCATGGTGGTCCCTCACCCTGTGCATCCCTCCCGCAGGTGCCAGGATGCTCGTGCAGAGCCCACTCCCCCAAAAAAATCCCTCCAGCCCATGGGATGGGGAGTTACACCTGCACGATTCTCTGTGTAATATAAGTCGTAGCGTTTAGCACATCATCATTGTGGCTATTGCCCCTCCTGTGGGCTCCCAACTGCATTTGGTGAGGGGAGAGCAGAGGGGCGGCAGCTCCCAGTGCCAGGGCTGATGGCCGACATTTATTTTGCCAGTTTGCTTCAAACACCGTAACCTTCTGATCCCGTTCCCCAGGTAGTTTGGCCAGGAGCCACTGTTCGCAGTGCTCGGAAGAATCAATGATAACCTTTTCCTTTGCTAAAGAGTTTCCAGCATACCAGGGAGCAGAAAATGCTGAAAAACAAAGCTTGGATTCTCCACGGGTCTCCCTGGCTTTATTCCTGATATTTAAAAAAACAAACCAGTTCCCCGTTGGTTTTATTAGCCTTTCTATTCCGGCGTTTAAACAGAGATGGGATTGGCATGGTCAGTATCTGCAGATGCGCACTGTGATGCTTTCAGGGGTTTCTCTGAAGGGCAGGATACCCAAGGCGCTGCGTCCGAAGTGCCTGAGCTCCTCCGAGCTGCCGGAAGGCATTTCGGCACTGTGATTGTGGGTCATTGCTGCCCTGCGGATTATCTCGCATCAAGGAGCAAAGGGTATTTGGGTCCTGGGAGTGCGGCTGGGCTGTAGGGAGTAAGGTTGCTCTAAGCCTCAAGACTAGCACTTCTTGGGGTCGTCTTCAGCTAGTCTAGTGGGAGATGTCCCTGCCCATGGTAGGGGGTTTGGAACTAGATGATCTTTAAGGTCCCTTCCAACTTAAACCGTTCTGTGATTCTATGATATTTCGGTATTTAATTTTCACTGATAACTGGTGGGATTTGAGTATTGAACTAATGAACTGAGCTGAGTCCGTGCACCTCTTGCAGGGATGTCCTGAGCAGCATCCCAGAGCGTCCTGGGGCAGAGAGGTGTCTTGTCTGTCTGTGTCACCCTGTACCTGGCAGGGCTTTCTTGGGCCTCATGACTTGAGTGATGGGGTTCATGCTTCCTCTCTTCTTGGTTGCAGGCATGGAAGAAACGCTGGTTCGTCCTGCGCAGCGGTCGGATGAGTGGCGACCCCGACGTCCTGGAATACTACAAAAATGACCACTCCAAGAAACCTTTGCGTGTGATCAACCTCAATTTCTGTGAGCAAGTGGATGCGGGCCTGACCTTCAACAAGAAGGAGCTGGCAGACAGCTATATCTTTGACATCAAGACCAGCGACAGGACCTTCTACCTGGTTGCTGAGACCGAGGACGATATGAACAAGTGGGTTCGCAGCATCTGCCAGATCTGTGGCTTCAACCAGTCCGAGGAGAACACAGGTACCATGAAAGCCATGTCTGTGGCCAAGAGCATCTCCTCTCCTGTCCTCCCAACGGGGCCTGGCTCCTCTTTCAGATCAGACCTGTGGGAGGGGGGTGCAGCCTGCCACAAGGCTAGGAGGGCTGGAGTGGGAAATGGATGGACACGTGGGAAACCTCCATGCGGCTTTCCTACTTTTGATATCTGAAGCAGAGCAGGCTTTGGCCCTGTGAGCCACCTAATTCATTTTCTCCCCCCATAACTGTAGACCTCTGAGTCATAAGAAGTTGGTGGGGTCTGGGGATGTTTTTAGCTGCAGCCATTGTCCTCATCCATCACCAAAGTCCCTTTGAGAGTTGTGGGAACGAGCAGGGAAAATCCCTTGGTGGGGTGGGAAAAGCTTTATTCGACCATGTCCCTCCCCGCTGTGTCTGTCCCCACCACCAACAGGATCAATCTCTTGTGAAGGGCTGATGCATCCTCCCCATCTGCATCTCTGTCTCCTCCTGGGACCCACCGGGAAAGCACTGGGAGGGGAGAGAAAAAGGTGGAGGAGAGAGGTGGTTTTGTGCAGTAGCAGGACCTGTTCCACTGGTTGCGCTCCACCATCCAAACACGGCTGCACTTTGGCAAGCCTCTGCAGGTGAGCACCAGCAAGATCCCTCTGGTTCCCTGGGACCACGAGGACTCACATAAATCCCAAGTGAGATGGGACGAGGGTGAGCATGGGGTGCAGCACTGCAGTCGCCTGCCGGTCCCATTACACCTGGTGGCACCTCTGGGCATCTTTGCTTTATCTCATCCATGGTCCAGTCTTATCCAGGGGAACCCAGTCCCGTGCTCTGTCTACGTGAAACTCTCCATAATGACGTTCAGCTCGAATCTGTTCTGGTCCCTCACAGAGCAGCTGCCATCGGCGGGAGCTGAAACCCTGCCAAGAGCTTGTCAGGCAGGACAGCAAACAAAGCATCACAGCAACGCGGATGCGATCTTCACCGACTGACGCATGAAACGGGACGTCACCTTGGCAATGGGTGTACAAGTGGTAGAAAGGATCCTTGATAATGCCGCCAGCACGATCTTGCAGGGAAAGGTCAGGCTAAATAAATTACATCCCGTTCCGATGTCGGAGCGCAGTCCTCGAGGTTCAGCAAAATCGTTCAGGCCCCTTTTTGAAGAGCTGTTTTGTTGGAGGATTTTCCATTTTACGTGCGTTCAGCTGGGGGAACTGTTTTTCTTCCCATTTAGTAAAATGAGCTTCCAGCCCAGCGGCAGCGGGATCGATACTGGACTTCAGTGAAATATAAATCTGGGCAGCAAAAGGAAAAACAATCTCCCGCTTGCGAGTACATCTGTCCCAAAGGGCACATAGGGCTCGTCAGGCTGCAGAGATCCGAGCGCTATTCCCTGCAGGATCACGGAGTGACATCAGCAAAAGAGGAACAAAAATCCCTATTTGTAACAAAATCACAGCTCGTTAATGCTGTAGGGAAAGTACCCACTTGAAACAGTACCCAGCTGCCAAAGCGTGATTTTCTGAGTCAGCCGAGAAAAAGCCTGCGACGGCAAATGCAGCAGATGTGTCCAGATGCTGCAGAAAAGAGGGAGCATGAATTATTCAGGGCTGGTGCTTCGCTTTGGTGCTCGCCGAAGCGGTGACCCCACGCTCACCTTTCCTTCACCATCCCCGCTAAGTAATGGCAAATAAATCATCGATTTCCCAAAGTAGATAATGTTTGTTTGAAGGACTCATGGCCCAAGGCTGGGCAGAGAGGTTGCAGGACTGTTGCGGCGTGATGGGTGTTGGGAGTATTGTCCATCTTGGCATACACGAGCCCATCACCCATCCTTCGTGATGGGTCAGCTGGAGGGAGGAATAAAATGGTCACAGCAATATCTGTAACTGCCGCGCTCCGTCTTCATCGCCTCCTTGAAGCCGTGGGTTGATGGGAGGGAGAGGATGAGGAGTTTGCATGAGATTGAGACAGTTCCTGGGTAGGAATAGAGCTTGGGACCTCTTACTTTTCTTTCTTAGACTTCACCCCCTCATCCTCAAGCCTCTCTGTGCCTTGTCGTAGCCTCTGCCTTGGAGAATGAATGAGTCAGTAATTGAATGCACCAAAAAAAGGGGAGGAAAAGGTAACCATCATGGGCAGGAATAGCTCCATGCTAATTGTAGCAATTAATTAACTAAACCTCCCTCTCCCAGCAGACAGGCAGCGTGGCGGAACGAGATCAGAAACTGCCTGGGAAGCCGCCGTGCGCCTTTTTCTGGTTGTTCTTGTTCCTGAGTGCGTGACGGCTTTATGCTGACCCAAAAGCCACTCTGGGTCCAGCCCCAAAGCCAGGCTGTTCCTGGCTGGGTTATAATTGCGTCCCGGCCAGGGAAGTGCTCCATCACCGGCAAAGGTTTTTACTACAGCTGCCACCACATGCTGAATTACCTCCTGCTTGAAGGGAACCCAGCATCAGCCGAGCCCAAGCCACCAGTAATGAGTTTGCTTTCAACCCACCGGTGATGGAGGAAAAACTCGTTAGCTTTTGGGGCAGTTTGGGTAAAAGCCTATTTCACCAGCTCCCCACAGTGGTAGGGAAAAGACGGATTTTCGCTTGCTTTTTGGCATGATTCAGTGAGCAAATGGGCAACCCAAAAGTGGCAGCACGCGGTGATACCAACTGGCTGCAAACCCTTTGCACCAGCGCAGGATCGCGCTTGGGTGCTGCCCACACTCCCAAAAGGCGAAAAAATTAAAAGGCCAAAGGTATTTATACCCTTTCCTGCTTCTTTCTGTTTGCAGCTCAACAGCAGAGTGTAAATTTTCTGTTGCTTGGTTTTCACATTAGTCCTTCACGTCCTGTCTAGACTGGGGGACTCTAAGGATTAAGAACCAGGCTGGCGTTCAGGGAGGTTTAACATCGTGCTGGGGTTAGCTGCTGGTTTCGCTGATCGCCGGCCGCATTACACATTTGGTTCGTCGAAAGGAAGCTCGTTTCAGCCTTCAGGGACCGAAATGTCAGTGAAGTGGCGGGTAGCGCTCTGCAAAGCCGCCGCCGTGGCTTCTTCGTTCCCCGCCCCGACCGGAAAATAATTGTAGAGCAGCGCGATTGCATCTGCCAGGAGAAGGGATATTAAGTTCACTCTAAGGCGTTTACCCAGACTGCGGCAAAGCTCTTTGTTTCTGTTAACACCTATTTACTTTGAGAGATAATTGGTATTTTTGAAGAAGCGGAGCCTTGCAGGATCCCGACTCCTCTGCGGCTCCAGGGAAGCCAATGGGGCTTGAGGGAAGTAGATTTGCTCCTGTCTCAGCGCTGCTTTTGCACTGCCATTTGCACCACTGCCACCTCGGCCGGCTTGAAGGGGTAAGGGCTACCAAGATGTTGAGGGGACTGGAACACCTCTCTTATGAAGAAAGACTGAGGGACTTGGGTCTTTTTAGTCTGGATAAAAGACGACTTGGGGGGATCTCATCAATGCTTAGAAATACTGAAAGGGTGGGTGTCAGGAGGATGGGGCCAGGCTCTTCTCAGTGGTGCCCGGGGACAGGACAAGGGGTAACGGGCACAAACTTGAGCATAGGAAGTTCCACCTAAACCTGAAGAGGAACTTCTTTCCTGTGAGGGTGGCAGAGCCCTGGCACAGGCTGCCCAGAGAGGTGGTGGAGTGTCCGTCTCTGGAGACATTCCAAACGCACCTGGACGCGTTCCTGTGCCACCTGCTCTGGGTGACCCTGCTCTGGCAGGGGGTTGGACTGGATGGTCTCCAGAGGTCCCTTCCAACCCCTGCCATTCTGTGATTCTGTGAATATGACGGAGGGAGAGACCTGCCAAGGACCCTGAGCCACAGGGTGAAGGAGAAACACAGGCGCGTGGGTATCTCGAACCATCTGCATTTTCCCTGCCCTAGTGGGCAGACAGCCAGGGCTCAGCTGTGAACTGGATTTTCTCATATGCTTTGTTTGTTGGAGTTTAAAAAAAAAACAAAGATACCAAATCCCACTAAACATATCTCGTGTGCCGTTAACCCTTTCTGGAGCTGATCCTTTGGCCAAAACCCTGCCGTGTCCCATTCCTGATACAACTCAGAGGTGCAGCTACATCAGCGTATAATTTAATTTCTCACGAACCACCATGCGTCTTTGCAGTGTGTGTGTCCTTGCAGGGGGTCTGTGTACAGGCTGGTTATTTCAGAGAGGCCGATACCTTTATTAACTCCATCCCAATTTTCTGTGCCACCCCCAGCACCACCCGGCAGCTCTTCTTCCACCTGCCCCATGGGGCGCAGAGTTTCTCGGGGGCTTGGATTCGTGGGTGCTGAGCAAACACCCAGGGGCGTTTAGGAGCTTATTTGTTCACTGCATTAGTGCCCCTGTGCTAGAGGTTTAGCCCAGCCATGGAAGCAGGGAAGGGAACATTTGTGGGTGAGTTAATGTCCTTGCTGTGAGCAGAAGGCCCCCGTCGCTCGGAGAGGGTGAGCGGGGCGTGGGAAAAGGATGGTGCTGAGCTCCTGCCCCGATGGCTTGTGTCTGGCAGCGGTGGCCTCTCCCACCCAGCCCAGGCATGTTGTCTCCCTTTTTTTTTTTTTTTTTTTTCCATCTGGGACTTTCTTTCTTTTATTTATTTCTCTGCTTTCTGCCAGGGGGCTGCGCCAGGGCGGTCCCGGGCTCCGGCTCGCTCCTTGCTCCATCTCCAAGGCTCATTGCTGGCGTTTATCATCACGGCTGGGATCGATCCCCAGCAATCTCGAGGCTTTTACCATCTCGCTGAATGCAAGTCAGGGCCGAGCATTAAAGTTTAATGGAGAGCTGAGTGTCTCTTCTTCCTCCTTCAACTCAGCCGCTCTCACTCCAGCAGAGTTTGCCGGATCAGCCCTAGCCACCAGTGACTTTCCGCTCACATTAATGAGATCTCCTACATCCCACGTGCATGATCTCTGCTGTGGGTCTCCTTGGCCTTTTGCTGCTCCCAGACCCTCCACTGGTTACCCCCTTCCAACCCACAAGAGCAAATTTATTGCTTTAGCACCCACTTGGCTTGTTTTGGCTGGGGGTCCCATATGGGTCGCTGGCTGGTTGCTCCCCAACCTGCTGCCTGCTCACATGGGCTTCCTGAAAGTCTGTGCGATGAGCCCATATGGTTGCCTCCTCGCTTCTCCCCCAAAAAAGTGTCAGTCCCAGCATCAGACCAGCAATGCCGCTCACCCCGTCGGTTCCTTGCAGCCAGGTTTGCATGGGTGTTTGGTGAGCAAAGGGAGCTCGAGGTGGGCTGGAGAAAAAACACCAGAAAGGTACCCCTGAAGACTTCTTGGGAGGACAGGAGCTGCCCAAAAGTTCAGTGAAGAGGCTTCGGGTAGCAAGACTAGAGTAAAAAGATATGTTTGCATGCCATATACTACCCACCTTCCTCAAATCCCCCCGAATCACTGGTGTTCACCATCCCTACACGCAGGAGAGGGGCACTGGGGAACCCAAGCAAGGTGACAGCCCTGGGGCAGCCCCTGCTTTCCTGCTGCCGTCGCCTGTCCCATGGCCAGGCAGACCCGAAGCAGAGGGGAAACACTAATGACCGCCACAAGGCCAGGTACTTCCTTGCTATTGTGCCTGGCACACGCCTCCTTCCTTCCCTGCTCGAGCCCTGGATGAGTTGCAAGCCCTGTGCCGTGCCGGGGAGCCTGCCAGGGGCTGAGAAACAGGGGCTGAAGAATGGGAGCTGAGAAACGGGGGCAAGAAAGGTGATGTGGGGGTGTCCTTGTGTCCCTGAAAGCACCCAAGCCCTGATACGCTGCATTTCAGTATCTGCAGGCAGCGCTGCCACCTAAGGGCAGCCAAGCAGGCAACCCCTTTTGGAGCCTTGTGCCCTCAAGCTAGACCAGGCCTTGACTCTTCAGATTCGGTCGATGCAAGGCATCTTTCAGCTCTGGTGTGGGTTGCCTTTGGGTATCAGCTCACCTGGAGGCCAGTCTGTCTCCCAGCAGACAGTACAGCACTCTATGACAAGTGATGAGCAAGATTAAGGTTGAGTTGAGCTTGACCCATGAGGTGGGTGGGGCAGACCTGGTTGGGTTCTCTCTCCATGTATCCAACCTTCCAATGTCTTGTTCACCTACCCGAAGACCTAATGTCCCCAGCCCTGTTTGGGACCTGGAGGTGGCCTGCATTGGGACAGCAGTGTTGAGTCCCTGAACTTGGAGCCCTTTCCTCTCACAGAATGTCCTACCATACGTATAAATGTAGCCTTTTCCTCAGCGGCCCCATCAATACTTTCTTCACTCAGCATCATGGAGCTCCTTTTAGAACCCTGTATGTCACATCTAGACCCTCTGGTTGTACATCTCAAGGGCATTTGGATCAGTCCCACCCCTCCTTCTCTACCATGTGCTGAGTTTTCCTAACAAGGGAAACAGCCATGGCTGCAGATTCACTCTGGGAGGACAAATGAAGATGTTATGTCTTAGCCCCAGGCTTGACCTAGCTTCGCTGGAATGGATGGGGGAGACCCAGTGACCCCAACTCACTTTGCACAAGGCTCATGGTTGAACTTCAGGTGCATGTGAACACCTTCTTGTCTGAGTTCCAGTTCATCCCATAGTCATCCTGCCTCTTTAAATTTGGTCGAAACTTCCCTGACCCTGGTTTTCCTGCTGCACAAACAGCAAGTTATTTTAAGATCTGACACTGTTCAGCTTTTATTTCAGTGTAAACAATACCGGAGATGGAGTGGTCTTGGCACAAAGGAGCAGCTTGAGAGCAGTTAAGTGCCTGCTGCCTTTTTTCCCCTCTTTCCCTTTGGAGATAAGCTAGTTCAGGTCCCAACGAGTCTGCTGAAGAGCAGAGAGCCACTAACAACCCAGAATTTGCTTCCTAGAAGGCAGAAATAGGGAGAGATCACTGCTGGTCTCTATCAACCAGTCATGGTCTCTATCAACCAGTCATGGTCTCCTTGATGTGATTCCCTGGGCATTTTGGAGAGGGAACTGATGTCATTGAGAGTGAGACGTCTGCTGGAGGTTATAATAGGTCCACTTTTGGGGAGACGGTGGAAAAAGATGTCGAAAATGAGGGAAATCGTTTGCATACCGAAAGCGCCCATTCATCCCCTTCCCTCTCCAGGGAACCAGGACTGATGAGCCCAGGTGGAGACATCCCCCTTGTAGACTCTTAAAACTCTGCTGAGATGAATCCCACCCATCTCAGCATTGCTGTCAAGACCTTTAAGATATTTGGATCTTCAAATGGTGTCATTTGTCATCATTTCATTTACACCAGATGAGGATCAACCCCTGCTGTTCTTCCATACCTTCTTCTTGCTGTACTCAGCTCTTCATCACAGTGTGCTACCAGAAGCATTGCAGGATCAGGGTCAACACTGCTGCTGTGATGGTCACGGTCCTTAATACCAAGAGCAGATTTCTACCCCATCTGAGTGCCAAGAAAAGGAGTCAAGCAAGGATGCAGAGGGCTTTAGAAACCAGAAAGCAAGAGAAAAACACGATTAGAATGCCAGGCTTCTGGCTTCAGTGGCTCTGATACAACTGAATATCTGAGATTTGCAATGCTGGATCAACACGTTCTTCAGAATTTGGGAATTTAGGAATTTTTAGGATTTTATTATTTAGATTTTTTTTTGCGGCTGTGAACATTTTGGACAGGTGGGGCTGGAAAAATCCAGAGGAACTGTCATCTTTGTGATTGCAAACCCATAACAGTGCGATCCCAGAGAGACCACCAAGAGAGAGGTGTTAGTTGAGCCCCCGTTAACCCTATCCAGCATCGATGGGAACTGGCAGAGGATGTGGCCGTTTGTGGGAGCACCAGGTTTACAGGCAGAGAAGGCTCTTATCTCACTGCAAATGATAAAACCATCAACAAGCAAAAAAAAAAAAAAAAAAAAAAGAAAATTTACGCTCAGCTCTTCTGACTGTTTCCCAGCAGGCGCCCAGCACAAGGGTATCCGACCGGCCTCTTCTGAAGATAAACATGGAGCTGGAGGACTGGGGCCTTTGGGGAAAATCCTGCCCTTTCCTGGCCAAAGTCCCACTGGGTTTGCTGAGCTGAGGCTGGGATTTGAGCTGGGAGGAGAAGGAAGAAATGTGAAGTTCAAGAGGTTTGTGGGTTTTTTTAGAACAAAAACTCATTGCCCAGCCTTTCCAGCACAGGTTTCCCAGCAGAGGTTGGCAAGCTGCGTTCATACCTCTCAGCCCTGACCGGGGCTGTCTCCTAGGCCAGGTACGCAGAATCAGAAACCCATTTAAAATAATTCTTCGTTTTATAATTGGCTTTTATCGCTACGAGCCCTGTGTGCGTCAGGTCAGCCCCATTAGTTTAATGGGCGCCGAGGAATTTTTTGGATGACTTACTGACCGTGGAAAAATGAGTGCGGCAGACGGTATCAGCATCACATCAAAAAGCAAAACCATGCAAAGCCTTTGGAAACAAAAACAGCTGATGGGCTTGGAGCGAAGCGACCGGCGAAGCGGCACTGTCTGAGCAAAACTGAGGGAGGGAGGGAGGCATTTTGGGTGTCGTCCAGCTGGGAGGAAACTCGCCGTCAGATTCGCCTGCCTTTATATTTCCCAGAGGGATCCTGGGATTCTTTTAGCCCATGTGCCCCAGCCGTGCCGCGTTGGGGTTCCTGGAGCTGTGCCCCATCTCTGCAAAGCTGCTCGGCCATCAGGATGGGATGCGGATCTGCAAGCGATGCCCAACATGTAGGGGCTGGGCTGGGAAACAGAACGGACACAGGACCCCAAAACGTGTGTGCGAGCAAGTTGGAGAGCAAGGGAGAAAATCACAGCGACCTTCATGGTGGATAATTTCAGACAGTTTTTCACAGCGTGACTCTTTTTTTCCCCCCAAGCCAACATATTTCCCCTTTTCTCCCCACCATATATTTCACGTTGTTCCCTCCAAACCTTTGATAGGGGCCACGGTTTATATGCCCTGAGCACTGCTTTGTGCTTTGTAAAACCCTATAAAAGCCAGGACAGATTTAGATTCATTTCCCGGACCCCAGTGCCTGTTTGTTTACTGGTTTGTATTGCTTTATATTTCCAATTAAAACTGAGCCTGAGTAAAGGGAAAGCTTTCTAAAGCCTTTAAAGCCTCTGAGTGAAGGCACACGGAGCAGGAAGGAGCCATGAAGCTGTCGATCGCTGTGAACTTTCCATGACACCACTCAGGGTTTGTTTCCAGACTGATCTTTATTTATGAATGCAGTAGCATTTATTACTGATTTTATCTGTAAAGATAACGCTTCTTCCCTAGATGGTTTCTATGCTTCGGTTATAATTACTCCCTGCTTCTCAAACATATTCTGCATTATTTAGTGTGGTGCAATGTCAGAGCTGTAATGTTGGTGATTTATTACTTGGATTGTGGGGCTACACCTGATCCAGGGATGCCCCATGGGTGCTCTGGCCACATCCCGGCTCCCTCCAGGAAGGCTGAGGGCATCTCTCATGGTCCTTCAGGGTATAGATGTAGCCAAGAAACCAGTCTTCTGCTACGCTACGCAGCACAAGCACTGAGCATAAAGGCAGGCTCTGCTTGAAGGGGCTCGTCATCAAGGCATGGCATGTTGGTGCATCTTTTCTTCTGCCTGTAGCCATTTGCTGACAAAGGTAGCTCGGTGATGATATCTGCTTCCTCCAAGCTGGGAATGGTCTTAAAAGGGACATTTGGCCACAGCTCGTGAAAAACTTGATGAAAAATGAGACTGTCCAGGAAGATGAGGTGTCATTTATCTCTCCTGTTGCCCCCTTGGTCTCAGCCTGCTGCATCTCTCTCTGGGAGTCAGACCTAGGAGGGGGTTACAGTTTCCACCAGTCATTCAATGAACAGCTTAGCTGTTGGTCCATGCTTATGATTACTTTAAGCTACAGAGGATGAAGCAAATACTTAATCATGAAAAAACACCTCAACTTGAGTCTCCATTCTTGGAGGTACTCAAAACCCAACTGGACACAGTCCTGAACTGCTGTAGCTGCCCCTAATTTGAGCAGGGGTTTGGACAAGTCTATCTCCAGAAATCCTTTCC
This sequence comes from Chroicocephalus ridibundus, assembly GCF_963924245.1. NCBI lineage: Eukaryota > Metazoa > Chordata > Aves > Charadriiformes > Laridae > Chroicocephalus > Chroicocephalus ridibundus. Next base: position 6,293,417 of record NC_086284.1, read on the forward strand.
AACCCAAATATTCTGTGATTCTGTGATTTTTATGAACTTACACTGCAGGGAAACACCAGGCTTCAGGGTATGGTGAGGAGCTGAGATACCTCAGCAGTCCCAGCAGGTGAAGCTAGAGTAGTTCCCTGTTAGCATCACCAGGAAGGTGGGAGGGCAGAGCACGAGATGAGACATTGCCTCATCTGAGTCCATATCACAGTGTATTGTCTGATACCCCTTGGCTCTGGGTAAGTCCAGACTCATGTTTTCTTACCCTTTTTGCTCTGTGTGATGTCCTTCGTAGTCCTCCAGCTGCTCCATGGCAGGTGGTGAAGCTCTGGCACATCTCCGCCCTTGCTGGGGACTCAGCTTCCTTTCAGCCTTACTGGGTCGTTGTCACATGCTGAGGAATGTGTCTGACTCGTTTGCACCTTTGATTGATTGCCACCCTTTATATCTGTTTATTAGGATGGAAAATAACATTTCACCTCAAAAATTTCATGATGTGTTCTTTCAGCTCCATGTGACCAAACCCCATCCTGGCCAACACAGCTGCTCCTTGCCAATTTTTGGCATGATTGCCTTCCATCATTTTACTGCCAAATATATAAACTGCCCCTGTTCTTGTACGCCGTTGCTTTTTGAAGGTAAGCTGGAGCTGAGTGACTCATTGCATTTGCTTTTTTTTTTTTTTCATAACCGTCAACGACTCCCCTTTTTGAAGCGTCGGGCAGGCATCTGGGCACTCGGGCACTTGCAAATACTTCATCACGTGTAAAAGCATAGTGAAGGGCTATTGCACTGCCGGTGGCTCCATCCTCACCTTTATCTCACGGCAGATCACCTGCCCTGCCAAGCACCACCTTCTTTGACATTGCTATCTGTGGAAACCATTCCCTCGAGCCTGCATATACTTTGCACAGGCTCAACCTTGATATAAAGCCTTTATGATGGTAATTATTTTTGCTGGCTTGCCGTAACAGTTCACATTGCTCTCAAATGACTCATGATGAAGTCTTTCAAATACCCACTTGAAATCCATAAATTCTAGGATGAGTCTTTTTTGCTAGTTGATGGTTGCGTTGATGATTAGTGTTAGGGTCAAAACCTGGTCAGCATATGACCTTCCAGGTGAAAATGCTGCCGTCCTCTCTTGAGATTTGGATGAAAATAATTCCCGATAGAGCAGAAGACTCTCTTTCCTGCAGAGCACTTTCAGTCTTTACACTTTTTTTTAAAGTATCTCGATCCCCATTTCTTGACTCCCATGGCTTTTCCTCATCCCCAAACTTCATTCCATGAGTCTAAGAATGGGGTCGTGTGATTTGTGATTTTCACTTGAAGCACATTTCACACTTCTGCAACTTTATTACAGTTTTTAAATACTATTATATCTGTTCTTTGGCATCAATGTCACTCCTTCTGAGGTCTGAGATCCTGCTGGTTTTTCTGTGTTCTCCAGAAGCTCACTTCCACCATTTCTGCTACCTTTGAGAATAACTCAGAGTACGGGCTTGCGAATGTTTTGAATTTCTTTGGCATGTTGCTGGAAGGACCACCCTGTCCTCTGCCTGCCACTAATATTTTTATGCAGATAAGTCTGTGATGTTCTAGCCCTGGACAAGCAGTGCTTCTCGAGTAAAAAAAATCCACTGACATATCTTGGTAATGAGAACACACTGCTGTCTAGTGCCTCCTGGTGCAGTCTGAAGGGAAGACCAACCCCATGTTCACAGACATGTATGACACCAGAGTGGTTCATTTTATAAAGTGGCTTAACAAATTAATACTTCCATGAGTGCAAGAATTCCCACAGTTGTATTAGATAAGTTCAAATATTTGCTTCAATAAGGTTCATAAATGATGAAGTGAGGCACAAATCAGTTTTCCTCAGGAGTGTGTTGCTGCGTGAGTGATCCCTGTGAAGTTCTCAGTTGTCTCCAAAGCTTTGGAAATGGAAAGCTGGAGCAGGCTGGCTTCTGGTCCAGTCTGGTCCTGGTAATTCCTGCATTCCTGTGGTTGTAGCCAAAATCCGTTATATCATGGCTTATTCCTCCCAGCATCTGAGGAGAGAAACGGCTCCAATGCACTGTGTATTTGTTATCAAACCATATTTCATCCCATGGGTGAAGCACATGATCTTCAGGGAGCAGATCATCCTGATTTTCAAGCAGATCATTTTTCGTGCCATCACACAGCAGGTACAGGACAACCAGGCAATCAGGCCCAGTCAGCATGGATTTATGAAAGGCAGGTCCTGCTTGACTAACCTGATCTCCTATGACAAGGTGACCCACTTAGTGTATGAAGGCTGTGCATGTTGTTTACCTGGACTTTAGTAAAGCCTCTGACACCATTTCGCACAGCATTCTCCTGGAGAAATTGGCTGCTCATGGCTTGGATGGGCGTACTCTTCATTGGGTAAAAAACCGGCTGGATGGCCGGGCCCAAAGAGTGGTGGTGAATGGAGTTAAATCCAGTTGGCAGCCAGTCACAAGTGGTGTTCCCCAGGGCTCGTTACTGGGGCTGCTTCTCTTTAATATCTTTATCGACCTGAATGAGAGCATTGAGTGCACCCTCAGTAACTTTGCAGACACCACCAAGTTAGATGTGAGTGTCGATCTGCTTGAGGGTAGGAAGGCTCTGCAGAGGGATCTGGACAGGCTGGATCAACGGGCTGAGGCCAATGGTATGAGGTTCAACAAGGCCAAGGGCCGGGTCCTGCACATGGGTCACAACAATCCCATGCAGCGCTACAGGATTGGGGAGGAGTGGCTGGAAAGCTGTCCGGTGGAAAAGGACCTGGGGTTGTTGGTTGACAGCTAGCTGAATATGAGCCAGCAGTGTGCCCAGGTGGCCAAGAAGGCCAACAGCATCTTGGCCTGTATCAGGAACAGTGTGGCCAACTGGACTAGGGGAGTGATCGTCCCACTGTACTCAGCACTGGTGAGGCCCCACCTCAAGTACTGTGTTCTGTTTGGGGGTCCTCACTACAAGAAAGACATTGAGGTGCTGGAGTGTATCCAGAGAAGGGCAACGAAGCTGGTGAAGGGTCTGGAGAACAAGTCTTATGACGAGTGACTGAGGGAACTGGGGATGTTTAAACTGGAGAAAAGGAGGCTGAGGCGAGACCTTATCGCTCTCTGCAACTACGTGGAAAGAGATTGTAGTGAGGTGGGGGTTGATCTGTTCTCCCAAGTAACAGGCGATTGGACAAGAGGAAGTGGCCTCAGGTTGCACCAGGGAAGGATGGATATTAGGAAAAATATCTTCACTGCCAGGGTTATCAAGCACTGGAACAGGCTGTCCAGGGAAGTGGTGGAGTCACCATCGCTGGAGGTATTTAAAAGACATGTAGGTGTGGTGGTGAGGTGTTTAGTGGTGGACTTGGCAGTGTTGGGTTAATGGTTGGACTTGATTATCTTAAGGGTCTTTTCAAACCTAAATGATTCTATGATTCTGTGATAGTGATGAGAGGGGCACCAAGTGTTGAACCTCATAGAATCATAGAATGGTTTGGGTTGGAAGGGAACTTTAAAGGCCATCTAGTCCCACCCCCCTGCAGTGAGCAGGGACATTTTCAACTAGATCAGGTTGCTCAGAGCCTCATCAAGCCTGGCCTTGAATGTCTCCAGGGATGGGGCCTCCACCACTTCTCTGGGCAACCTGTACCTCATCCAGATCTGTTTCAGTAGCCAAATAGTTCGGACACAGGTCATCTAGGTAATTTAAAAAACTAAAATAAATCCCATTCCTGCGAGGAAGGAAGAGTTCTTAGAAGTGGCATGTATGCAGTCTGAGCAAGCTGATGCTGGGGGAACGCTGCCCTTCCAGCAAGCGGAGCAGATGACGAGCCCATCACAAACCCTGCTTCAGAGGTGGTGAAAATTCAGCGTGTTCATTTTCGCACTCGCCGGAATTCATTTTCATCCGTTTTCAGTGTCAATTTTGATTCACACCTTTTCATTCTGAATTTGAATGAATTTAAGAAAAAAAAAATCAAGATTTCTGCTCAGAATTGCATTTACATATCTAAAAAGCACATGATGATGATCTTTGGTCAAAGCAGGACAATCCACCCCCAAAAACCAATCCACTCTGATGAGAACAAATTGAAACACCTTGACCTTCTTTCCTTTTACTTAAAATTCACTTTCGTCCTCTAAAGGTTTCTTGTAATTTCTGGCAGCAAGCAATCCCTTGGCAAGCTCCTATTTTGATTAAATGGCATTTTCCAGCTGGAGGATGTCAGAACATTTTCAGCTGGCCCTAAGCCAAGCGCGAAGCACGGGTGATGCACCGGGCAAGAAGATGCTGATTTTGGTCTGGGTGCTGGTACCATCTGTGGTGTGTGTGAGGAGGGGTGCAGCCACAAGGGTGATAATGGAATCTGGCTCTTCTGGGTTTTGAGGATGGGCTCACTGCACTTTGTAAGCCATGTTGGAGTGAGGAAGAGGAGGGTGAGGAACTGCTGAATAAGCCCATGGGATGGTTCCCAACCCATGAGAGAGCATCAGAGGAGAGAGGGTTTGCTCCAGTCCTCGAATGCTGGAGGATGTTTTCTTCCTGAGTCAGGGGATGAGGAATGCCAAAATCCAGAAATATTGCCCTCAAGGAGGTTGTGATAAATTGGCCTTGCCCAAGTCTCCTGAGGCCCAAGCTCTACGTTATGCTCCGTTGCCCCACTAAACCCAGCTCTGCTGCTGCTGTGCCTTAAAAATAACCACAAAACCAGCCCATGCTTTACTGCACAAGGTTCAAATAGCAACATCCACGCTGGGAGCTCGCCCCACTGCTCAGTGCAGAAATACCCAGTGGGGAGAGATTTGCTTGTCTGCAATCAGACGTGACGGGGAGGTGGAGGTTGTCCAGGTGGAAGCGGTCGTGCACAGAGATAAGAAATGCAAGAGCATAACGTGGAGCTGAACCGATGGCGACCAAAGTCCAGAGGGATGTTAAACCCGGAAGGATTCAGGACTCAAGCCAACCCTGCATCTCCTTTAAGCACCTTCAGCTTTGTCTTGGGATGGTCCCTTAGGGGTGCAAGCCGTGATGGACGGGGGATGTGGGGACGAGGGCAGTGCTGGGACTGACCCTAACCCAAAAGCGCTTGCGGGAGAGGCTGCCAGCCCCGCATTTCTGAGTGCGAATACCACGCTAACACATTGCTGTGCTGCTTTCAACCCACGCCAGTTCTTGCCTTTGGCACAAGCCGCGCTCCCCAGTCCCTGCCAAACCAGTACAGATGTTTTAACACCCACCGGAGCCCAGATAATTACAAACAGAACCGAGAGAGACTGGTCGGGGCTGTTTTCTTTTCATTGCCTGAACTCTCAGCCGTTCTCAAGCGAGACGCCTCCCACTTTCTGACATTGCTTTCAAAGACATTTTTGTGGGCCACATTGCTAATACTCGTTTTATTAGGGGAACGCTGAGAACCCCCGACTAGGATGAGGATTGCACCGTGCCCGCTGACGTAACGGTGACCGCAGAGCGAAACAAGTGCAGGGAAGAAGAGTGGAGCGGCTGGGAAAACATTTTCATGGGAAATTAGAGCTGATTTCTAACCAACAGCTTTCCAGCCATGGCATTGCAAAGCTCAGCTCATTTTCGAATGGGTTTGGGGAGTGTTTTCAATAGGACAAAACCATGCAATCAACTGGTGGGGGCACCGGCCAGAGGATGCTGCAGGTCCTTCTCATCCTGAATCCTCATGGGAGACCGCCCACCGTGGTGAGCTTGCGAGCAGAGCAGATGAGATGAAGCAAGGAGCAGCATCTCCTGTTTTAATGGAGTGAAGTTGGCAGCAAACACCTTTTTCTTGGTCTGTGCTCATGCAACCTCAAGGTATGGGAGTCTGGCCCATGATCAGGAGCTATGTTCCCTCAGGCCATTTGCAAATAGCCAGGTTTGAGCTTAACAGATGAGAACTGATTTAGCAGTACATGAAACCAGTGTCATTTGTATCTCCCCTGAGGCCACTTAGAAAGTATTCGTGGGGAGCAGGACCAAGAAAGCCTCATGTCTACGTGAACCTCACATCTACTCACCCCTTTTCCATGAGGATGCTTTGAGGTCCTCGTGGACATGCAGGTTCATTTTGTCTTTGAGTTCATTATCACAGCTGATAACTGCTTGAGTAGAAGATGACTGGCACAAGCCCACCAACCATGGTGGGCTTGAGCCGTCTTCATGGGTCTCCCCTCAGTCCCCGCTGTGAAATTCTTCGATCCCCATGCCCAGCCAGGAAGATTTTCATCTGACATTATTCCTGTTCGCTTCTGGTTGCTGTGGAGACCAATTTAAATGAAACTCTAGTATTTTGAAAGAGAATATGATTCTAAGTCATTTGCGATGCAAGGTCTCATGCTAATAGCATTAGCATATTATTTGATTATGGCGATGTGAAGGGAATAAATTCCAAGTCCTTTTTGCCATCACTGCATCTTAAAAGAAGAGGAAGAGAAAAACCTCCAGGTTTTAGCCAATACTGAAGACCTTTACTGCAGGCGAACTCATGATTTCTGAATGCATAAAGCTTTGGGGGTCACAGGCATTTGTAACCTCATCACAATGAGAATAGCTCCTGGAAGGGACCTTTTCTTTCCCTGCTTCCACTGAGCACTGTTAATAGACTGTCTAATGGGCAGGACTCAGGTTTTTAATGATGGATAGAGAGATCCAGGATGGCTTTTTGAGCTGTCTGCATTTTTGCTGGAGCGCTGGTGTGGCAGAGCCCAGCTGGAGAGTGGCTGTGGAAGGCACAATCCTCCCATCGCCTGCAGAGATTTTTCTTCTTGCATCTTACCCTCAACATCTTAGCAATGGTTTAGCCTTCAGGACTTCTTTCCGTGATTACAGCATGTGGACAGGATATGCCCATACCCCTGAATGAAGAAAAACTGCATGGAAAACTTTTGCAGAGGGGCTTGTTTTGAGAGTAAAGGATACAGAGGTGGAAAAGGGAGAGCTGAACTTCCAGCAAGAAAACAACCCAAGCCAAACTATTTTATTTTTTTGAGTCTCCATCCCTAAGGGCATGTTTTCTGGGGATGAACTGACCCTTGCTCGCACTGACCCCCGGGCCGCTTCGCTCGCTGGTTCAGGGACGCGGTATTGCAGCCATGAGGGTTAATGACTTATTTTGTCTCCTCTTTCGGGTTTTGCAGTTGATGCGGCTGATACTGCCCCGTCTGAGCATGCCGGGCTCACCTGAAAAATTCGGGGCTCTACCACAACCCCCTCTCTCCATCTTGTCCCCTACCCCCCGTGCACTACCCACCTCCCTCTCCTTTTAACCCATCGGCTAAAATACCCCCGTGGGAGCAAAAAAATAACATTAATCCCGGATAGAGGAGAGAAAAATGAGGCCAGATTCCTGCAGTTTGGTCCCACGCACGGGTGCAAATGCACCCATGAAGAAGAGGGCTCTGAGAGGGGAAATTTTCGGATCCTCTGCCTTTCCCCATCGCTGCCTTGCTGAGCAGTGGCAAAGCAGACCCTTACCCGCGCTGCTGTTTTATTGACTCCCCAGCAAACCGGGAGTTATAATGTTTCTCCCCCAAGGTAAGGAGAGATTGAAATAAATTACTTCTGTAAAGAGCTGGGAATGGCAGTTCTTCTATAATACAAAGTGCAAATATTTGGGCCTTTCGTGCGCTCCCTTGAATCGAAATGGTACTAAATCATGCATAAGTAAAATGGGTTCACATTTCCTCCCAGCGAAAGTTTTCCTTTGCTCTCCTGGAGCGCTAAAGACCTGTGCTCCCATCGCCATAAAAAGGGCTATAAAATTTAAAGCGAGCCGTTAAGAAGCCCTGGCTGGGATTAGGCTGGGATTCATCCTTTCTCCTTCTCCATCCCTGCTAAGTGAGGCGTGCACCCGTGTTTGCTCAAGCAAGAAAAGGCTCCCACATACTGCTCGCAGTGAACAACAAGGAGAATGAGAAGGAATATTTTCAGGGCCTGAAAGCAAGCTTTTCCTTGGCTAGGGGATGCAAAATCGATGGTGCACTAGCTTCTGGGCTGCATTGTTGTGAAGTCCAAGGGAAAGCCCAGTTAGGAAACGCCAAAACCGCTAATCATCGTCGTCATCGTAAATAATAATAACCAATAATAATAACCAATGTGATCCTCCAAAACAGATGCCAGAGCTTCATTTCACACAGTAAGAAAGCTGGTTTGATGCTGGGCTGTCTTGGGGCTGCCTCTGGAAGGGGAAAAATACCTTTTCTCATATAAATTTGTCATGTCTTTCCATAGCTCTTTACTTTCAACAGCTTCGGCCCTGTCCTGCAGCGCTGGGCTCCACAGACTTCTCATACCTCCAGCCAGATTTGCCAAGGATGCCCCTGGCATCTGCAGGAATCGCACGTGCCGCCCACAGACAGAACGCAGATAATTTTGCGTGTTCCCATTGCCTAGGTTTTGGCACCTTATCCCTGCCCTGAAAAATGTAAAAATACCCTCCTTGGGACCCCTTTGTGTTTTGTACAGTTACAGACCAGCATCTTTGCCCTTTACCTCTGTTACAGCCTTTTTTTTCTTTTCTTTTCTTTTTTTTTTTTTCCCCCTATTCAATCCCTCATCAAATTGGTTTTGCAATGTCAGAGGTGATGATTCATGAAGCAGAGGGTCAGGGACGAGGTTGGCTCTGCGGAGTGAATGAAGCCTGTCCCAGCCCATGCTGCTGCCCTGGGATTGTCCTTCGTCCCTGGCTGTGGCTCGTTGTCCCACTCCGGGGCTCTCAGATAAGGGTGTTCCAGGTGGGATTCTCAAGGTCACACAAAAGCCAGAGCTCTGAGAATCCACGTTCATCTGCTTTTATCTCCAGCACTGAAGCCCTTATAACAAAAATAAATAGGTACACACCAGACAACCCTGTTTGGCCAAATGTTAGACCTCCAAATATTGACATGAAAGGTTGAGCTCCACGATCAAGCGGCGGATTTGCTCTTTAAAGGGTAGCCGCCATGTGCGGGGCATGCTGATATGATACAGAGCTGGGTCACTGCCCCCAGGAGACGGTGCCCAGGGCAGGGATGGGATTTTGGGCAGAGCCTCATCTCACAGAACCAAACCTGTGTTCTCCAGGAAGAAGCATCACGTCGTTTCTCTTGGAGTCTCTCTCCCTTCTGCCCCTTTGTCCTTCAAAGGATTGATTGCTGTTAAAATAACTGAGATATATAATGCTTGGAGGTCAGGATGATCTGACTTGGCTCCTTTCCCACCCTTCTCACTCACTCACTCTCCAGCACTGTGACTTTTTCCCTCGGTTCCCATGCTTATCCAAGGCAAACTCTCCTACGTTACCACTATTTTTCAGTTGTTTCATACAAATGCAAGCAGAGCGCTGACACTGATGGGCAGAGACAATGCTATTTGGCGCCGCTCATCTTTGCCTCACTGTCTCTCCCATCAACTCTTTCTCAGGTAATTCTCCCCGTCCTGTGTTGGATGCTTAAATAATTGGGGGGTTTCATTATTGTCGGTAGAGGAAACCTAAGGGGATGAGCTTAGGCTAAATATCACTTAGATGGCTGAAACTGGCTAAGAGAAACCATGCCCTTAGCCCTCTGTGCAGCAGATCCCTGTCCGTAACGCAGTGATGTTCCTCTTTCCCCTTAGCTAGTCTGTCCCTGGCCAGTTTCTGAAAGCAAATAGAAATAAGCGGCAGAAACTGGAAAGGACAAGCTCAGAAGCCCAATTGATGTCACTTTTGTCCTCACCCTTCAGCTCCTCTGCAGTGGAGGATGCAGCTGTGATGAGTCCTACCTTGCCCCATCATCACTTTTGGGGAGCTCTACTCAAAATTGGCACTCAAAACTCAGGCAATGCCAAATATTAAGGTACCTGTGTCCTTGCATGCATCTCCCCGTCCTGATGGAAACCAGAGAGTGGAAATTATCCAAATCAGATTCCCTTTCCAACTAACCTGCTGGAGGAAGCCTTTAGAAGGCGACCTGCCAAAGCATCCTCAGACTGACAGCTTTTCAAACGCTGTCCAACTCGGAGGCGATAGGGAAAGCTCAGTAAATAAACCTTCCTCGGGTGCCACACTCATCCTCGTGGCATCCCAGGGCCTCCTGGCAGCACGGTGACATGGCGTCTCATCCATCAGACATGCTGTTTGTTCTCTCACTGCCAGGAGAAGCACGCGGAGGGCTTGTTTTGGTAGGGTAGTTTGTATTTTTTTAATTATTTTTTTGTACTTGTGCTCGAGCTGGCAGCAAAAGTGGAGGTTCAGGCAGATTCCCATGGGAGAAGGTTCCTCCTATTTTTGCTAATAAATGATGGAGCTGCTCCAAAGAGTGGGGAAGATGATAGCGCATGAGCACACCCTGCTCCATGCCCTCCTACGGATTATTTCTGGTAGATTTCTACTATCCCCTCCTGAAAAAAAATCCATAAGTTTTAACTGGCATGAAGTCATCAGTGTGGTCCGAGGCGTTTTATGGCCTTACTTGCCGGGACAAATATGAGGAGCTTTTATCTGCGAGGCCCCCTTGGACCAGATTGCCCTTGCCAACATGGTGTGGGCACTACAGGGAATTTCACGCCTCTTGGGGATGCCAGGCAAACCCGGCACTTTTGCTGAGACCATCAATAGGGCTGCAGGAATTTAGCTATACCCAAAAATTGCCCCCTTCCCAAGGGCAGAATTTCAAGTCCATGGGATACAGGGAGTTGTAGTCCCAGCCTCTGACTTCAGGCGGGGAAAGCTGACATCGCGTCTCTGGTGAAAAAGTCCGTTATGAGCAACAATTTCCGAAGGAGGCTGAGTAATTATTTCACTCTGATAAGCCCAGGAACATTGCGCGAAGCTATGTGCACACAGCAACAGGCGAGCACTCTGAGCGAGGGAATTCAGAGCTGTCAGCAAGGAGGGAAATACCACTTTGGGGGATTGAAAACATTCATAAAAAATTCCTGGCTTCCAGCCTAGTCTGTCCTGTTGCCGGCTGTGCTCACAGTTGCATACTTTTGCTTCGGGGATGGAGTCACAAGGAGGTTTTTCCCCCACTTTGCTGCAACACGTGGCCAAAAAGACACATCTTAACCTGGACTAGTGAGTGCCGAGCCTTCGGCCAACTGAAGCCTGCCCGGCACCGTGGGATTTTGCAGCTCTGTTCTGGCTCATTCCCAACGAGCATCTGGCTTGCTTTCTCGCAGGGACCAGCGCAACAGCTGTAGCACGAGCCCAGCAAGATGTATGCATGCAAGCCGTGCCGCTGACATTGAATTTTAAGTTGTGGGCGTCCAACGCCGCCTTTTCTAGACCGTGAGAGTCCAATTCCCCGAACTCGGATGAGAACCAGCCAGGAAACATGGGGTTAAGATGACACTTCCCATATGGCCTCACTACATAACCTTAACTCTGCCCCACTGGGAATGGCAATAGGAACCATAACAGGATCTTATCCCTCCTTGGCTGTATTTGATACATTCCCGCAACATAAACTCAAGATCTCAACATAAAGCCAAGGGATTTGAAGGCTACGTCCACACTGTTAAATAAAGGAGGGCCAGGGGTTTATCCATGGCCCCAAGGTGGATGGCTATGAGGAATGGAGATGGATCATTCTTTTTGGCTCGTGGCCGGAATGAGTTGAGCATCTTTGGTCATGATGTGGGTGGGACTGATGCTTGGAGGCGTCTGGATGGGACCCCTTGGAAGTTATTCACTAAGTGCCCTGCATGGACATGGGAAAGGAGTGGCGGTCCTCATGGCCTGGGAGCTGGGCACTGCAGCGTGGCAAGTTGAAATGGCGTTGGGACCTCTGGCTTGTCATTCACCCTGTATGCCTTACCCTCATGGGGACCTCTCTCCATTTCAGGCCAGCATAAGAACACAAATGTCTTGACTTTTCCCTTTAGCATGTACTAGTCATCAAATACTACTTTTCCACCTCTCTTTCCTTTCTTGCCTCCTTTTCTGCCCCCTGGCAGGACCCATCGTCAGTGTGTAACCTGGGCACACGAGCTGCCCTTTTGTTCTAGTGCAAAAAACCCCCACAACATAAAAAATACAGAGCAATCGTGGCGGGCCCCTTCTACAGCCGCAGGATTTATCTTCCCAGCCCTTGCAATACCCTCCCAGCCCCGCGAAGCAATCCATTTCTCACCTGCTATTATGGAGTTCATCTCACAGACCTAATGGAGTACGTGAGTCCTGAATTGGCTCCTGCTAATGCTCTCGGTGGCCGGGTCGCTGTGGGCAGTGAGCTGGGAATTCATTTTGAAAATCAATGCGGCCGTCGATAGAGCGGCTTCCCCCGGGGAAGTGGCGTGCTTTTTACCAGGCGTTGCCGCCTGCTGCCCTTCGTCCCCCGTTTTCTTTTATGCGGTTGGAGTAGCCACGGAGTAATTCATCCCCCTTTCAATGAGTGTGTCTTTTGCACTGCGCTCTCCTGTTTCCCCAGGTAAGACTGATTTTTGGGACGAGGTTAGGATCTCCTGGCGGTGTAGGATTCACTGGGCTCCTCGAAGTGTCTTGATTTGTATTTGCTGTGCCCCGGTGTGATGCTGGGGACTGCCTCCTGCCTGCAGCCCCAGCTCTCCCCTTTGGCTGTGTTGGTACAAATAAATCGGTGTAATTTTGGCCTGCCATGGCTTTTCCGTGCAGTGGCAAGTGCAGAGCCTGCAGGGATAGTGTTGGAGGACTGCTCAGGGCAAAGGGACCCCAACTCAGAGGATCTCCAGTTGTCCCCAGAGGCGACCTTCATGCTGGGACACAATACTAACATGCCATCCTCACTCCATCCTTGGCAGTGTCTTGACCAAAGCCCAATGTCATGGGCAATTCCTGACCATGATTCAGGAGGCAGCAAGGGGCTGTTCCTGAGAGGCATTTTGGGTACAGCCCCGCTGTTTTTGATAGCAATGTCGTTATGGGTTCTACCATGCTGCTTGAGCTCAAAGCACTTGATTTGGGACTAAGATTTGGGACTCACAGAGCTCTCGACTCCTTTTCCAATGGGGATCAGTCTGCACTGCTGCAGGGTAAATATTTAATAAGAAAGAGGGTCAAGGCACTGCTTTGTCCAAAGACATCGAGACAACCATTTACTCCCATGAAAAGCACCAAGGGATCTTTAATGCCCATGCAAAGAAGACAGGAATCAGAGTTTTAAGCTCTCATCCCCCACCATTAATGTCAATGTTAAATATTGATCCTTTCTGTGTTTAGCACAAACCAAACAACAGAGTTGAGACACGCTCTTTGGCTTTTATTAATGTACTTTTTCTGCATCGGGTGAAGTTTGCAGTAACGCCAGGAAAAAAAATGTAGCAGCGGTGAACGAGCGGCAGACAGATCGATTTTGTATCTTGACACAATTCAGGAGTTGGTGAAAAATCACCCCGTGTGGAGCATCTCCTTGTCCAAGCCATGACAACCATTTTGCGGAGAACTCATTTCTCTGCAGCGTAATTTTGGTCTGGCCCAAAATTTCTGGTAGGATCTGGGCTTTGAGGGAAGGAATGGAAAAAAGATGTTGGAAATCTGTAAAATCCCCCTCATCACCATGTCGGAACAGGTGCCCTTATGGGTGTCTGAAGTCCAATTTGAGGAGCAGACGGACATTGTGTTGGGGGGAAACCTGGAACCTAAATCAGTGATGGCCAAAAAATGGGTGGATTCACACTGGGAAAGACATCTTTTTTGTTAGAGTTTGGGTTTTTTCTCCATTTTGAATTGGTACCAAATAAATGTAAATCACAGCTGTTATAAAGGGTGACTTCAGTGAACCACAGTGAGTGGTTTTCACATGCCAGGAGGGCATGCATGGCAGGGAGATCATGCATGGTCTTCTACATGGTCTTCTGCAGCCAGAGATGAATCAGCTTTCCCAATATATTCTGCAGCTTGCAAGTTTTCTGGGTGTTTAGTTTGGGTTTTTTTAATAGGGGTTTACAGCTTGGCTGTAAAAATTCATTCCTGGTTCAAATTCTTGTAGCACATTTATCAGAGGGTTGGAGTAGCTGGATTGTTCTTAATCTCTGGGATATTCTTGATGGAAAGTAATTTAATATTTTAAAGTTAATTTCTCCCTGAGCAATGGGGAGGGGAGTCGCACCTTGTGTCTGAATAGAAAAATAGAAAATAGAAAAATCCTATTTTCCTAGCAGAAAACAGCAGGAACTCTTTTGAGGTCACAGAACTAATAGAGAATTGAGTAAAGTGGGCACGTTTTTCTTCTCTGCTGCCACTGCGTCCATCCATATTTCCATTCCAGTTTACGCCACTGTAAAAGGATGGCAGCAATGACCGTACACAGAAGGATGGGTATGACTTAAATCACATCCCTAAAACTACTTACAAAAGGTCTCTAAGAAAAGACAGAAGCAAAAACTCTTCCTTTACCTTTTTAACTAGGTTTTAACAACCCCCTGAGCTCCCCAGGAGTTGAGCTGCCATCCCCCAGACATCCTTGCAAGCCATTAAGCCTCTGATAAAATGTGATAAAATGTTAAAATATGATAAAATGATAAAATACGATAAAATTATGAAATACGCTGAAATATTTATTTCCCTGTATGGTGCCTGTAGTTGCATGTGCTCCAAGTACGGGAGCCTGCTGCTGAGTGCATCATTCAGAGCCATAAGCAAGCCACACCATCCTCCATAATGGTACATAAATGGTACATAAATGCTGGAGCATTTAAGTAAGGAAAATCCCAGGAACACAGGCTGCAGGGTTGCTGCACCCAGCTGCTCACCGGTGTGGGTATTTTCCCTCCACAGATACCCTGAGGACCCTCGCCTCCATGAACCATGCGCCACGGTCTTCCCCAGCAGAGCTCAGCGGTGCCAGCCACCACCTGCTGCGAGAGCGCAAGTCCTCGGCGCCATCCCACTCCAGCCAGCCCACCCTGTTCACCTTCGACTCGCCCGCCAGCCACCTCCAGAGCACCCTGTCCGCCAGCGCCCCCCAGGACTACCTTTTCCTCCACCAGTGTATGAGCAGAAAGTCAGAAAATGCAAGGTATTGTAGCCCACCTGGGAGAAAACCTTGGGGACATCTGAGGGAGGGCTGGGCATGAGCGGCTCAACCCACCTCCATCCTTGGAGGTGTGCAAAACTCATCTGGAGAAAGCCCTGAGTGATGGTCTCATGTCATCGTGATAGGGAGGAGGATGCCGGAGTGGCAACCTCACGAGCTCCCGGCTTTCCTGGCGTTCTGGGTTGGATTAAAAACTGGCTGAATGGCTGGGCCCAAAAGGTGGTGATCAGTGACACAAAGTCTAGTTGGAGGCCAGTCATTAGCATTGTACCCCAGGGGTCAATACTGGGTCCAGTCCTCTTTAACATCTTCATTAATGATCTGGATGATGGGTCAGAGTGTACCCTCACAGAGCTTGCTGGTGACACCAAGCTGGGAGGAATGGCTGATATACCAGAGGGTCACCAGTACACCAGAGGGACCTCAAACACACTGGAGAAATGGGCCAGCAGGAACCTCATGAAGTTCAGCAAGAAGTCCTGCATCTGGGCAGGAACGGGCCCAAGCAGCAATATGTGCTGGTGGCTACCCAGATGGAAAGCATCTAGTCAGAAAAGAACCTGGGGGTCCTGGTGAACACCAAGTTGAACACGAGCCAGCAATGGGTCCTTGCAGACAAGAAGGCAAATGGTATCCTGGGCTGCATTAGACAAAGTGTTGCCAGCAGGTTAAGGAGGTGGGCCCTCCCCTCTACTCAGCGCTGGTGGGGCCATGCCTGGACTGTTGGGTCCAGTGCTGGACTCCCCTGTACAAGAGGCACATGGACATATTGGAGAGAGTCCAGCAAAGGGCCGTGAAGATACTGAGGGGACTGGAGCATCTCTCCTAAGAGGAAAGGCGGAAAGATCTGGGACTGTTCAGCCTAGAGAAGAGAAGGCTTGGGGGATCTCAGCAGATATTTCAAGGGAGGGTGCAAAGCGGACAGAGCCAGGCTTTTGTCGGTGGTGCCCAGTGCCAGGACCAGAGGCAATGGGCACAACCTGAAACACAGGAGGGTCCCTCTGAACATCAGGAAACACTTTCTCAATGTGAGGGTGACCGAGCACTGGCACAGGTTGCCCAGGGAGGTTGTGGAGTTTCCATCCTTGGAGATATACAAAAGCCATCTGGACACGGTCCTGGGCAACTGGCTAGAGGTGGCCCTGCTTGAGCAGGATTGCTGGACCAGATGACCTCCAGAGGTTCCTTCCAACCTCAATGAGACTGTGATCCTGCAGACAGGGCCCTAATTCCTACCTTTAAGCAGAAAAAACTCAACCAGAAGGATGGGCAAGGTTTGCACCATTCATCCCTACTGTGGCCCAGAGCTTGCTGGGCTTCACAGCAGCCCGTGGTGCACGGTGTGGTATTTCTGAGCGAGAGGCAGCTCCCCGCCTCCAGACCCAGCCAGTTGCCTTAAATAGCGAGGAGTTTTTTTGGCATGAAGAGTTCTGGCTCGCGAGAGCGGCGAGGAGGGAGGGAGGGAGGGATGGAGAGGCGGTTGGAGCCCAGCTGGCGTGAGGTGAGAGCAGAGCCCAGGCTGCAGCCTCCGCTGGGCTTTCCTGCTGCAGCTGCCTTTCCCTACCCGAAAAACAACAACAGAAAAAGGCTCAGAAAAAATTAACTTCAGATGGAGTTAATGGAACAGTGTTTAAAAAAAGGCCCTCCGTCGCTCCAGCTGTGAGGTTACCTAAAAGCCACCCTCCGAGAGCCCGACCACAGCTGGGACACCGAGAAGGAGGGAGCAAGCACTGATGCTTTGGTGGGTAGAGACTAACTGGCCAGCGGCAGCTTCTGCAACTGGGCCAGAAATGATCGCCCCGATCGATGCCCAGTGCATGGGGCCAGGCTGCAGGACTGCTGGGAATCCCTCTCCTTTCAGCTCCAGAGCTCTTACTTTACTCATCCATAAAATGAGGGTAATAGTAGCTAATTGGTGGGCAGTGCTGGGTAATTAACCCATGAGATGCTTCAAGTCCTCAGCCGAAAGGACCCTGCCAGAGCACAAACATCTCCTGAGCAAGGATTCATTTGTCATATCGCAGCATCACTTGTTTTTTTCCCCAAATAAGCCCTATTTCTGAGCGCCATCTCGTGCTGGCTCCGTGAAACAGAGGGACTGTTGTCCCTGCGGAGCATCAACCCTGACGGAGCCACATAAACCAGCATCTCCCAGCTTTTCCCATAGGGCTAGCACTTCCCCAGTGATTTGCCGCAACTGGAAACCGTTCCCGTAACCACTTCACTTCTTCCCACCGCAGTGATTGCTACAGGGCAGGACTCCCTTCCACGGGGAGATGTTTAAATGGGGTTGGCTGGAGCCCTTTCTGGCTGTGACCGTGTGGTCCCCAAAAGCCTGACCCACGCATGGTTATACTTCTGCGAGCAAAAACACCCATCCTCTCATCCTCTCCTGGTGCATATGCATTAGGTCTTCATGGCAAGGTAACTCTTTTTAGGACCTTTGCTTTATTTTGTTCTTCCACGCTGCTTCAGCCAGCTCAGGGAAGGTGTCGTTGTCACCCATGCTCAGCTCTGCCACATCTTGCCCTCATGTCCCAGCACTTCCACAGCGATGCTCATGTTTCCCCAAGTCTCGTGGGACGGGGAGCTGCTTCGTGGTGGCAGGGGTAGAGGATGGGGGAGATAACAGTCCCAAGTGACCAACTGAGGCATCCCCTGACTCGAGAAAATGTCATCTGCCGGGGTTCTGAGTTCAGAAAGCCAAGCCCACGGGGCTTATCATCTTCTGCAATGTTGGAGGGTCAAAAGAGGAAGCAGTAGGAGGGATAAAATAGGAGATGAAACACCTTAGAGGGAATCAGCGGAGGGGCGGTGGCTAATGAGCAGTCGTTAGAGGACTGAAGTCTCCCTGGTGCTTGCCCTCCACCCTGGCTAGTGTCCCCAGGCGTGACCGCAATATAAATAGAAGAATCATTAGCAAGTCACGGACCTAGTGACCGTGGTGCCCTGCTCACCTCGGGGGACTCGAGGGCTTTTATAAATCTGAAGTCAGCCCTGAGGTTCATTCCTCCTCCTCTGCGTATCAAGGCTGCAAACCCCAAATCCCAGCTGGGGACTGTTCTCACCACCCCAGGACTTGCCCTGCAAGAGGGCAGGGTGGTGGCATGGCTGGAGGCTTTCAAGTAATTCCCATCAGGAATTTTTGCAGTCCCTCTCAAACACATTTGCAAGGCAGAGGTGAGACTAAGCCTGCATCCTGCACTGCAGACGAGCAATTGATGCATGATGGAGATGCTGATGGGGTGCCTCTTTGCAGCCATGTCTTGGGTCATTGTCAACTGTTGCAAAAATTGTCCTTTTTGACCAATTTATGTCTGGCTAAAAGGCTCGTTCGTGCCCTTAGCCCTATCGTGGAGCTGGGTGCACATACCTCCCACCCATGACAGAGGCTTTTTGAAGGTCTTTCAGGATGGAACGGGTTGTGACCATGTTTGGATGGGTCTGAGATGTTCCCGTTGCCCTGGGGTTGGGCAATGTGGGTTGGGAAGATGACAAACAGGGGAAGCAGAGCTCGGTGCACCCCAGGACCAGCTCTCCCCCCATCTCAGCCCCTTTCTCCCCTTCCTCTGCAGGAGTGCCAGTTTCTCCCAAGCCACGAGGTCCGCCTTCTTCATGCGGAGTGACACAGCAGTCCAGAAGCTCTCGCAGGGCAATGGGCACTGCGTGAATGGGGTGAGCGGGCAGCTCCATGGCTTTTACAGCCTGCCGAAACCCAGCCGGCACAACTCGGAGTTCAGGGACAGTGCGTACGACCTCCCACGGGCCTTTGGTTCCTACACCCACCCCAAGTCGAGCCTCACCAGCTCTGAAACGGATAATGAGGAGGTCTACACGTACAAGACTCCCAACAACACCCTATGCAAGGAGTTTGGAGAGCTCTCCACGGACTCCTATGACATCCCTGCCACCCCACTCTCTGTCTACCAGATTCCCAGGACATTTACACTGGACAAGAACCACAACGCTCTGGCCGTGGCCGCCAGCGACTCACCCGCTGCGCCACCCCCGCGGCCCCCAAAACCTGGGCAAACAGAGTCACGGTGGGGTAGCCCACCCCAACGGCTCCAGCCTGGTGAAAGCTTAGGGCTGGCCCCCATGGCAGCCACCATTCCCCGGAGAAACACGCTGCCAGCGGTGGAGAACAGCAGGCTGCATCGAGGTGAATTTGGGGATGGGGAGCTGGGGGTGGCTTTGTCCTATCTAGCAGCCTTGGACTGGTCAGTCCCACTGGGTTGCAGTAGGGCTGGGGTGGCTGTTGGCATCAACCAGGGGGTTGAACACAAAGAAGCTCTCCCTGGTCAGGATCTGGCCCTGGCTTTTGTATGCAACAGGCAGGAAGAGGCATCCCCATGGCTCTGCCCACCAGAGCTGCTCAGCTGGGTCTTGGCTGTGTTGTATTTTGAGTCAAAACCCCAAACCTGCTTGCCCATGCAGTCCTTCACCAGATTTTGGTGATTTCAGCCATTTTTAGCTTGCTTTTACTTCAATTCCTAACCAGGTTTATCGGAATGCACTTCAGCTCCGAGCTGCCTTGGTTTTGCTCACCAGACAGGGCTGCAATTTTGCACATCTCCGAGACCCAACATCCCCAGTGCAGCAGAGCCTCCCTTCCCATTGGCCATGGATGGGCCATGGATGAACATGCCCTTTCCAAACCTTGTGCCTGGGATGAGATAGTTGCAAAGTAACTTGGAAGAGGTGGTTGGAGGGAAAGCATACTGTAAATGATACACACAGCTCCCTGAAATGCCTCTTCTATCTCCTTCTACCTAAATACCAACATTTAGGCTGAGATCAGACCCATGCTCAGCAGTAGACAGACCAGTCTGAGAGCTTAGCACCCCATCCTCACCCCATCCTCCCCTTACCGGAGGCTGCCAGTCCTTACGTCTGCTGAGCGAGCTGTAACGGAGCTCTCCCTTAACCCAGTTTTGTCACCATGATCTACCTTATCTGACGTCTTTACCCCTGGGATTTTGCGGCACTTTGACAGAACCAGGTTAGGTCCGTGCAGCACGTGCAGTTGTGTTGACGCATCAGAGAGATGCTAATTGGGAGGGAGCATAGCAAGGAGTCTGTGATGGGCTAAAAACCACATCTCCCACCAGTGTCCAATCATCAAGAATAAATACCTCCCTCCCAGTACTTGGATTTTGTTTTCAGGGGCCCCTTTTATTAGCAGTTGTGCTGGGACACATTGTACGTTTGTGGTTGTGTTGCAGCTTCTTCTTGCGAGACGTATGAATACCCCCAGCACGGGGGCGGCAGCACTGTGCAGTCGGTCGAGTCGATGAACGGCGGGTACAACTCCTACCTGGTGAGTTGGCTTCGGTGTCGGCCACCACACTATAGGTACCGTTTGCACCTTGTAGATTCAGAGTCAAGTTGGTTCCAGGTGGGACCTCACAGCCCAGCCCTGCAGAGCTAAATCAAGAAGGGTTTTATTACTGATTTCAATTAAAAACATGGTGGCCTGCAGGGTAGAGATGGAGGGACAACCACCTAACCCAGCACCGCATGCAGATATTTGCTTTGGGTGCTTCCACAGAGTGTATCTACCTGGAGCTTTGACCCCAAAAAAGCACCCAGGAGTTTGGCTTCTTCCTGAAAGCCTGGGATGCTGCTGACTTGAATTTTTATGTTGCCAGAAGAGCCTCTTTTGTGCGCTTTCTAAGACTTCCTGAGCTGGAAATGACATTAAAGCAGCCTTTCATATTGCATTTTAGTCATGGCCAGAGCCCAGGGGAAAATTACTTTCCAGGTTAAGCATGTTTCTGCAGCTTACTCTGAGCATGAGAAGAAACGCAACTCTGGGCGATTAAGACTTTTCCCTGAACTCAGGATGTTGCAATGTCTTGGAAACAGTGGAGGTAGACCCTCTCAGCGCAAACTGATGGCCAAGGAGGGAACAGACCATCCCTTCCTTCTGTGCTGAGATTTTAGAGCAGGTCCCACCCCAGGTGTGTGTTTGGAGATGAAAGGATTTATAGTGTGATGGGGTTGAGGAGTGTCTGATGCTCACAGCACGTCCTCCTGCTTGTCTCTCAGCAAGCCAAGGCAGCGGTGGCCCGCTCCCACAGCACTGACTCCGAGGACAACTACGTCCCTATGAACCCCGGTTCCTCACCCCTGATCCACACTGAGAAAGCCAACGACAATGCCCAAAATCTCTACATCCCCATGAGCCCTGGGCCGCATCACTTTGACCTGGTGGGGTTGTCCTCGGCCACCCTCCCCGTGCATAAAGGAGGAGCCATGGCACAGTGCCACAGACGGTTGAGTGAAATCCAGCCCCCACCAGTCAACCGCAACCTCAAACCCGACCGGAAAGGTAAGAATATTTGTGGGCAAATCTTCCCAGGAACCTTTCTGTTCTTGTAATACCTTGGACTACATCTGTCGTCTTGTGCACACTCAGTGGAGTCCTGCGTGGGGTGTGATTTGCTACCGCCAGCACAGTCAGACCTTCAGATGTTCCCCATCCCCTTCCTCTTTTAGGAAGACTATGGTGCAAATGCAGCTTTCGTGGTGCTTGAACAGAGCCTGTCAAACCCTTCCTGGCCTTTACAGGAGATGCATGTCACAAGCAGGATCTCACCCTCATTTCCCTGCACCCCTCCCCATGCTCTACTCCAAAATCCCTGTGTTGTATTCAGATGACCAGACTTTCTCCTACTGTTTCCTACTGGCTGGATCTAGACAGCTCATCACTCAGGGCTTTGCCTACATCTTCCAAATCCCTCCCCAAACCCAACAGATCACCAAGGAGATGCCAAGGAGGAGGGCTGCCATCATTAGGATGTCAGCACCTAGCCCCATCAGCATGCTAGGCGAGGGCTGGGGCTGGAGCGCAGCGGTCTTTTCCATCTAATGAACCACTCATGATGAGGAGAGCTTTCATGTTACCCTGCAGATGTCCTTTTCCACTGCCTATGGGGAAACACGCTGGCTGGAGGCAACTCAGCGCTGTCAGAGCCTGGTCTTGTCCCCATCTAATAGGTTATCACAGCTTCTTAATGAAAGTGTTTATTATGCTCTGGGTTTTGGGCATGTTTAGCAAAGCACCATTCCCTGGGACGCACATTGCCCTTTTGGGGCCACCCATCCACTTTGGGGCTGCGGGTCAGAGGGAGAAATTCACTGTTTTCCCCCAGTCTTGGTGTAAATGAGTGCAGGGATTTTGGTTGGGGGTATCTGTCATCAGCAAGGAGAGTTGGGGGGCTAATTAGCAGAACAGGAAGCAGCCAACAATTTGTTGGAGACCTCATGCCAGTCATGGATGCTGAATTGTAGGAACGTGCTGCCTCTGAAAAAAGGCTTTTCCTCTCCCCAGCAAAGCCATCGCCACTGGACCTGAGGAACAACACTGTCATCGATGAGCTTCCTTTCAAATCGCCAGTCACAAAATCCTGGTCCAGGCCAAGGTGAGTAATGGTTGGGGTATAAATTCTTGCTTTGTTCCGACAGCAGATCTCTGGTCTCGCTCTCACTTGTGTCCACATGTAGCCATGCTGCCACCTCCGCCATGGATTAAACATCTCTGGCTGAGTGTAAGGGGGATGTTGGCTGCCTTTCTGCTGCAGAGGTTTCTTCTGGCCCACCATGTCTTTTTGTTGAAGGGGCATGTTTCTCATGGACCATCTTGAATCAAGTTAGAAGTGAGCCCAGGCTTTAGATGCAGAGCCAAACTTCCCCAAAAGCTTGATGATCCCTTCAGCTCTCATTGTGTTCTTTTTCAATTTTAGAAACAGGAGCTGCAGAGCTGGGTCTTGCCATGCAAACGTCTGCACGGGGCTGAAAGTCCACCCTGCCCAACACACTACCCCCATCAGGGATCAGCGGGAGCTATCTGGGAAGAGGGGCATTTATAGAGTAATTCTTTCCTAAAAATATCCTGCCACGCTATGGTGATTTGGGGCTCAAGGCGTTCCTTGGTAACATCAGGGCCACAATTAGGACCTGGGCCAGGTGCTGTTGAAGTAGAGCAGATCCTCCTTTGGACCCCTCACGAGCTCTGTCAAGAGCTCTACGAGCCGGAGTCCCCACATCCCGGCCGGTGGCAGGATGATAAATTTGTTTAGGTCAGGATTTCACAGGAAAGCCCAGCATGTGGCCGAGCAGCTAATTAAGATCCCTTGAAGACATTTCCTATTTGTGGGTTCTGACACCGCCTGGAGAGCTGTGGCTCTGACGCAGGACCTGTGGTCCTCCACAACTCATGACCCAGCTGAGCGACCCGGACTCGTCGGCACTGGGGGCACGGGGCATGCTTTCCCATCCAGCTCTTCCCCCCCAAAAAACCTCTCTGTAGTCTCAAAATGCAGGGTGACACTCACAGGGTCTGACCGAGGTGTGTTTTGATTGCCTTGAAAGCAAAGCCTAGCCTGAGGGAAGTCTGCAAAATGAAACCAAAGCACTTCAGAGCAAAGTCTGCCGGCCAAAAATAACAGGATTCGCACAATTCCAGTTCTGCTGCTAATTCGTGGTCTGATGTTGTCCAATGAAAGGCAGGAGCAAAGCTTGGCTGCTCTGACTCCTCTAATAAATTGGATTGTGGGGAGACTGACTGCAGGGCATGAGCGCTGTGTGCTGAAATCACCGCACCGGGAAACAGCGAGCGGGGTTTGATTGACAAGACGTCCGACCTCGGAGAAGCTAATGGATTTTTCCCTTATCAGCTAATCATATGACCCTGCCTTTACTGCAAGGCAACAAATAGCTTTTTAAGACGCGAGCTTTAATGCCAGATGCTGATTGCATTGTGTTATTCGGTATAATAAGATTTGGCCAATGGAAAGCAAGACGATGCCTCGGAGATTTTGTTTTCCGGCAAAAAATCTGGATAGGGCCCTGCACGGTAAACAAATCCTGGAGCTGCGCTGAGGCTGGAGGTGAGAAGCTTCACCAGGGCTGGCCCTGCGTCCTCCACAATCAAATATTTCCTGTGAGATAAAGGGGATCATGGAGCCTGATCTATGTAGCTGACAGCAGGGGGGTTAAGGGTAGATAGCAAACAAGTTCTTATTAAAATATTCTTGAAAGAAAAAATGAGAGAAAACCAAACCCAGTGATTTCTGACCCATGGGAAGGTCAGGTTAGAGAACCTCAATGCTGCCGACTGTTCTTCACGCCCAGTCCCCAGGTCTGAGCATGGTGATGTTTGGAGGCGTCAGGTGCTGCCATCCCTCTCCCACCCCTCCTTGGCAATGGACGAGCACCACCTGCAGCCATCATTAACGCATTGACCCTTGTCCTTACAGCCAGAGCTTCAACGCCGGCTCTTTGCAATACTGTCGCCCTGTCTCCTCCCAGAGCATCACCAGCACTGACTCGGGAGACAGCGAGGAGAACTACGTGGCGATGGTAAGGGCCCCACAGCAAAGATATACGGTCCTGGCAAGACATATACGTTCCCCAGCTCTGCAAACACATTCCTAGCTCATGACATGGAAGGGCTCACATAGCGCTGTGTGGTGTGCATCCTTACGTACATCCCTACGTGCACAAAACAGTGGCTTTCATTCCTAAAATGACACGTCCCATTGGGGTTTTAACTGTATATGAGAGCAGAAACATATATCACCTACTTGGCCAGGAATTAAGAGGGGATAAAAACGCCTGTGGACTGTCAGGGTGTATTTTCCTAATTTAAGTTGATGTTTTTCCCCCGAAGAGCTGCTGACATCATGTTTGTGTGGAGGGCAGGGGCTATCGGAGCAGCAGCAGGGAGCGGCACTGCTTACAGGGAGGGGATTTTGTCTCTCTTTGCAAAGCTGCTGACTGGAAGCATATTTTTGAGGCTGTGTAACTAAGGGGAGGGGAGGGGGTAGAGGAAATCTCTGCTCGGTGTAGCGGGGTTGTGATTAGCGAAGATCCCAGAGCTGGTCTGGCCTCGCTGAGGTGTGGTTCCTGGGAAATGCCAAAGCCCACGTGTCATGTCAGGCATGTGAATTAAACATCAGAAAGGCAGCAGAACTGCTCCGATCCATAAAATCAAGAGCACGAGCTTGAAATATTTGCTAGCACAATATACAATATCTATAGTCCCCCGGCGGTTCCGCACACCCAGAGGCAGGTGAGCACACATCCAGGCTGGGACCGCTTTTAAAAGTGCCACCAAGGCATTTCGTTGCCAGATTTGTGTTGATTCCTTTTTTTTTCCACTTTCTTCCCATTTTAATCCTCGTTATCTCTCCTGTCTCTTCCCTGCATTAGCAAAACCCCATTTCTGCTTCTCCTGTTCCTAGTGGCACCAACAGCCCAGCGCCTAAAAAGAGTTCGGGGAGTGTGGATTATCTGGCCCTGGACTTCCAGCCAAGCTCACCAGGGCCACACAGAAAGGTACGGGGTTTTTTATAAACTTCTGGTTAAAAGTGATGCATTTTTTAAGGGTTTTTTACGCACATTGGCAACAGCATGGTCCAAAGCCCTGGGCAGGGTTGGTAAGTGAGACAGTAACCTCAGAGGTGTGCTTTTTCCTGCAAGACTCGGTCTCTGCTGCGTATCTGCAGCCTTGCTGGAAGGATTACGAGAAGCATGGATCTACAGGGGCTCAGGGATGCTGACGAGACCAGAAATTCAGCTGGAGATTGCATATTCAAAAGCTGTCAGGAGGTATCCCAAGAAGTACCAGAAATTTATTTTTTTTTACCTCCTTCAGAGCAACAGGTCCTCCAAAACCAGACTTAGGTTTTCCACTTGAGACACTTTCAGGAGCTCATTCAGAAAATGCTGGGCACCTGTCTCCTGCCAGTCAGCTGCATTTAAAGGGTGCCATTTGGGCAGGAAAAGTACAAACCACTTTCAGAAAGTGAAGGTGATGTTTAAAAGCTAGATTATGTTGAGCAGATCAAGCTGTTGCCTGGTGAGAAAGAGCTGTGGGGAGAAGATGACGGGTTTAGGAATGGGATGCCTTTGCCAAGCGTCATGTGGAAACGTGGAAGGGGAAGCTCCTAAAGACCCAAATATTGGTGGCTTTTCTTCAGGTTCATACAGAGGGGAAGCAAACATAGCAGATCGTGGGAAAACAGGGCAAGGGAGGACCTCAGGGCATCCCCACATCCAAAGGAAACCAACTCCTGAGGTGACAGACAGGGCTTAAAAGCCTCATATGATGGAGACTTCACAACCTCCCCAGCAAGGCCACATACCAAGTTGAAGAGGACAGACACCCAGGGGTGACAGAGTGGGCTGGGGAGGGACCAAAGGCAGGTCCTGCTGGGTGCCACCCTGAGCAAACTGGGCAGGGGAAGGAGAGACTGTCTCAAGCAAAGCAGCGCTTGAGCAAGGGGATGGTGAAGGACAAGGCATTGTATAAACCTTGGCAGGAACCACCGGTGAGCTGGCCTCAACTTTCTCAAACACCGCCTTGTTTCCTAGGCAAAGCATCCCACTGGTTCAGTCTTTTTATTATTTGGCAGTTGTCCCTTGATTGTTTCTTTCTGCCCAGCGATATTTCTGCAGGTATTACCAATCTAAATTATATCCCAACCTGGATAGGTGATTTTAGACCATTAAAAAAACATCATCTGGCTCCAGTTGCAAGCAGCTGGGGGGGTCCTCTGAAATGCTTGTAGAGGCAGAATTTGTTCCGGGACTCAAGCAACTATGGAAAAAAGTATCATCTCCATCTTCCTCAACAGGTCTCCTGGTTGAACCTGCAAACACATCTGTTGTTTTGGGGATGAAAATAATCTAGTGCCATAAGTGTGTAGAGTCAGCACAGCTAAGAGGGATGGAGCTGGGATTTTTATGTGTGTCTATAAGAGTTCTTGAGTCCTTTACAAGAAAATGAGCAAGACGCAACGCTGAATTTGCCATATCAGCAGCTAGATACCACAGTTGCAACCAAACATTCACTTCCCAGAGTTGGTGGGAAGGGAGGGACCCAGGTGCTGTTTCTCTCCTCCCGTTGCACTGCAGTCTCATGCAAGCAAGACGCAGAGCAGGCTGAAATCTTTCATCCAAGACCCTTCAGGAGGTGAGAGGGAGGGTGGTGAGCTATGGAGTCTGCAAGAAAGCAGGGGAGGTGCCGGTGGACTTGCAGCACCCATGGTACTGCTGTGGGAAGGAGTAAGAGGGAAGAGCAGGGAGCTGACGAGTGACCAGGCGATGGCTGTGTTTCTCCTCCCCGCAGCCTTCCACCTCGTCGGTCGCCTCGGATGAGAAGGTCGATTACGTGCAAGTGGACAAGGAGAAGACACAGGCGCTGCAGAGCACCATGCAGGAGTGGACTGATGTGCGGCAGTCCTCGGAGCCCGCCAAGAGCACGAAGCCGTAGCGCCTGGGGCAGGCAGCAAAACAGGCAAATGTCCCGGTGGTTTTCCCCAGCCGGGGTCCCGCCGGGCTGCCACCTCCACTGGGCTGGGCTTTGAAGACTTGTCTGCCAAGGGGAGGGGGGTCTTCATTATTTTTTTTCTTTTAAGACAAAAAAGAAACTTAATTTCAGGGGAAGACTTGGCGGATACTGTTTGCCAGTGATAAAGACCAACTATGTTCGGTGGCTAGGTTTGTGCTTTAGCTGCTGGATGCACTATCCAGGAACTTTGACTTAGCAATACCAGGTTTCACCCTACACATCTTTTGCTTACAGCTATTAAAGCCACCTTGTATGTGCTAACACTGCATCATCTCTCCCCGTCTTCTTCCATACCGTACCCCCAGGTTTGCAGCATCTCATAGGACATCATTCCCCAGCTCAGCTTCCCCACTCCTTATGGTTGCCCTCTTCTCTGCCTCCTCCCAATCCCAAAACTGAGCAAGGACCATTACTTTTGAAATCACTTTTGTTGTCCCATCTCTTGTAAATATGTTCAAAACCTCTGAGGGCTATTCTCCTCCTGGCAGGACAGCCCCCATGATTTTGGTTGTGGTTGTTAACCTTTAGGAGCTTGAAGAGTATCCAGATTGTCCTGTTGAGATGACTTGGAAGCCCAGGGCTTGCCCCATCATACACACACACATATATGCCAGCATATGCTCACACACACGCATGCGTGCGCGAGACAGCCGAGTTTGTTGGGGTGTCTTCTGCTGTTGATGCTCTCCAGCATCTCTCAGAGTCAATGGGATGGAGAGATTCGCTTTGGACAGCAGAATTTAAGCCCTGACCCATTGCCTGTCCGAAACCAATTGCCTGTGAATCTGGCCCTAAGAACCAAAATCTGCCCTTTCTGGCACCCAAAGAAGCCTGTAGAGTGAGAGCCCTACATCTGTGGCTGTCATGAGAAGCTCTGTGGTTGAGTATGAGGAGCACAGGGAGGATCTGGAGACGCTGAATATCTGGACTGGCACAAGGATGAGTGACGAGGAGGGAATGGGAGGCTGTTGCGAGGACCAGAAGAAGGTGGATGCTGTACTGCAGAGGTTGGTCGCGGGTGAGGAGGTCCGGTGGGCTGTGTCTTGGGGGAAAGGAGTAGAGGTATTGAAATGTTGGTTAATGGTGAGGCCTTAGGCTTGAGAAGAGGCTGGTCAGGAGAGTCAGGGCAAGATGTTTCAATATTAGCTTTAACGTAGCATTATGTTTGGTTTGTGGTGGGTGCAAAGGGCTGAACTAGGTATTTTCTCCCCATCTTCAACAATGTTTCTTCAACACAGAAATGGGGCTTGTTGACATTAATGACCCTAGGCTCTAATGATGGATGGGAATCTGCTGTTGCCCCTTGCCAGCATCCTTGACACATCCAAGCTTCGGGATTGCTCCCCAGGCAGCTGCCAGGCGCAGAGAGCCGAGAAGGAAGAGGCGGTTTATTGCGGAGATAATAATTCATGATCTCATGAAAACAGGAAGGACTAATGATTGCCCTGGAGCAGCCTGATTGCCAGACAGCGAGCGCTGACAGGGACAAACAGGCCAAGCACAAACCGAGGGCCAAACGAAGGAGACGTTAGAAAGATTAGGTAATAATATTTATTAAATAGCTGGAGCTATTCTTTCTGCAAGCTGAACCCCTCCCAGTGCCACGGGCTCTACATTCCACCAACACCACCAAGCTGTATTGATTAGTGATGCTTAAGTGTTAACACATTTGTTTAAGCTTGGCCTCAGTTTGGAAAGGGCCAGACACCCACACAGGGACAGGCTACCAGTCCCTTAAAGGCTGGGTGCCGGTAAAATAAGTCTTGAACTTCCAACACCAGTTTATATTTTCTTCTCACATGACATGAAAGGGAAGGATATTCATGGAAAAGCCCTGACAAACCTTTTAAGATATTGAAGTGCCGGCCTTTTACAGGAATAATGAAGCAAATATCCTAATGCTCATGGTAAAATTATGATTATCTAGGAGGGAAAAAAAAAGAAAAAAGACACGAAAGGGAAGATTTAGCACAGCCAGATGCTTTCTGAAGGTCGGGGAGTGTGTTACACCCTGTAAGGGCCTTTGCCTCTTGTTGGGGGCTTGCACGCTTGCACGGTGAGATAATGAAATGAAGACCAGAGTATAGTGCTTCGTATTTCTATGGCCCCTTTCATCACTGCGTCTCAGGGGACATTAAATGTTGGGCCTGATCCAGAGCCCCACTGAAATGTGTGTTCACCCGGCTGGGTGTGAGCTCCCCACCCCCACCAAAAAGCAAATGTGACTCAAGTGGGAAGCTGATTTTTTCCGACTTGATCCTGTAAACTGCTGGGCAGACACAAAGGAACGTGAGGTTGCGGGAGAAGGGTTATGGTGCACGCTGGATGTATTTCCCTGCCAAAATTGTGCTGTTCTCCTCCTATCACACTAAGACGCAGCCATCTCTGGGGTTTTGGGAATAGCCATCTCAGCAGTTTTGGGAATAGCCCTTTATGCTGCTTTGGGTCTGTCTCAGTAAAACAGTGCAACTATTCTCAGGATCAAACTGAGCCCAGTTCCAGGACAAAAAAATCTTGAACCGGACCAAAAGCCTGGAGAAATCAAGTTCAAAACCATGCTTCGATTGAGTCTTTTTCTCCACCTGGGATATAGGGAGCTCAGCAAGTCCCAAAAGTACCCTGAAAGTGGGCAGGCAATTGGGAGGCAGCAGCAGTGGTCATTTCTGATGGTCAGTGGCTTGAGAGACAACACAATGGGTTGGGATGCGTTTTGCTGAGTCCCTGTGCTTCTGCTCTGGGACTCGGTGCATCCAGTGCGCACTTCCACATTTAATCCAAAGTGTTAATGAAGATTGGAAAAGCCCTTTGTGGTACTGGACAAACTCGTCCTTTTTTTCCACGTCCCACAGATGTCTGTGTTTGTTCCTGGGGCAGACGCTGGCATGGGATAGTTCTTTTCTCAGGCTCAGCCCTCCTGCTTTGGTGATTCGTTTTCATGAGCATCCCCAGTCACTGGCCCTTCGCATTTGCCAGAGCAAGGACCAAGACAGCCCAAAAGTAGCTATTTTGCAGCTGCTGGTTGCTGGTCCCTCCTTGCTTTGCAGTGACATCTATGTCTTCCCAGAAACAGATATATTCCTCCATAATTTCTTTTCTGCTGACCACGCAGCAAAATGGCCGCTTCAAACTGAGTAGCAGCGTATGGACTCCAGGCATTGCCATATAGACATGACGGTATCAACCCCTCCTGAAAGCCGTTAAGTAATCAATGGCTGCAGTGGAAATAGTCATTCCTGACGGCTGCCGAGCTGATTACAGCAGTCCCTGATGATTAATGTTTGTGCAGTATTTAGTCTTAAACCGTATTGAAAAGCAGCTGGTTTAATTACACGGACTGCCAAGAACTTTGTCCTGAAGGCACTGAGTTTATCACATCCACTCTATACTTGGATGCTCAAGTATGGCTGACTCTTTTGTTAGAAATAGGTATTTTAGGAAGCTGAGAACATTGCAAATGATTCGTTTCAATTGCAATTAAAATGGCTTGAGTCTTTATGTCAGAGCCTGCTCTTCAGCTCTACGATCTCACTTAAGAAAGGGGATGTGTTTGCATGTGTGTGTGTGTTGACGGAGAAGGGCTGTCTGCGGAACAAGCATCATGACCTCAGTATTTAGTTTTATGAAGTACCAGGCCCATGGCTCAAAGCTCTCCCTGAGCTGGTGGTTTCAAAGGCAGCAGTCTCCAAAAGCGTACATCCCTTGCTGTGACTGTGCGACTGCTGTTCATGGTTCCTCTGCCTGGTGAGATGTGTGAGCTGCCTTGGAGCTGATTTGCTCTGAACTGACATTTGAGTGTTCGGTGGGAAATACATTTCCAACTGTAATTGGCATCCAACTGGATGCCAAGCTTAGGCTTAGTCTCAAATTGGAGAAAGAAAATACTTGTGAGTGCAGATTGTGCCAGGGCAAAACTGAGTGTCTGTAGATAGGGCCAAATCCGGAGCAGGAACCAAAAGGTATCTAAGGCTAATTGACTGGGGGCTAATTGGGATGGATTTGGACCCAGGGCCAACAGCCACAGACAAGGGTTATATATGGGGGAACATAGAATCATAGAATAGTTCGGGTTGGAAGAGATGTTTAAAGGTCATCTAGTCCAACATGAGATTGGGAGGACTGAAGGAAAGAATGTTTGCCAGCAAGATCTGAGTCTTGGTCCTCACCATGTCCTCCCTTGGCATGAGTCTCGAGTCAGATCTACAGAGAAGGTTTGTGGGTCGTGTAGAGGGGTTTTGCTCATTAAAGGCCATGTACTGGTGTGAGGGGAGCTCCCACCACTCTTGGGACTTACCCAGGATGCTTCACACTCAAGGGGGTCATCCTGCCTGACAACATGATGCCTCAGCGCTCTGCCTTTCAGGGAGCCCCAGGCCATGTGCCCAGTACTGAGCTGGGCAGGAGAAGCCCTACCAGAAGGGTGACGGGGATCTGGCCATGCCAGGGGACACCTTGCTCTGGGGCTCCCTTGGGTTGATCATGGGGCAGCAGTGCCATGGCTTCACAGGGTGTCCCAAGAAGTTGTGCCATCTCCATCCTTGGAGCTTATCAAGACCAGACTAGATCAAGCCCTGAGCCCTGCTTGGAGCAGGGGGTGGGATTAGAGACATCTCTCCCCCTTGATTTACCCTGAGACCCTATGCTGCCAGGGCTGAGTGGAGACTCCTCCATGTGAGAGAAGGGGCTAAAGGCAGCACCTAGAATCCTACAGCTTCCAAAACAGGGCCAGGACCTCTTCTCCAGCCATAAAGCCGAGTGGCAAGGCACATCTCAACCCCTAAGGCCATAGCCACCAGCAAGGTGGCTTAATCCACACTGGGGCCATCCCTTGCTCCTAGGAGAGGGCTGGCTGGCCCAGGCCAAGTCATCCAGGACACAGACACACAGTCCAAGCAACTGGGGGACAGCCCGAACCTCTAAATTTGTTAGAATAAACATTCACCCAGGGCTCTCTGGAGCCCCATGCAAGCCCCTGAACTCTGGGGTCCCAGTTCCTTGAGCATACCAGGAAGAGTTGTGTCCTTTTAGCCACCCATGGCTCCTTGGGAGGGGTAGAGCCATGCCCAGGTCTTATGCAGTGATGGGCTTCAGTAGGAAGATGTTTAAATACTTCTCAGGTACTGTCAGATCCTCCTGGCCTGGGAGAGGAATAAGGGAATGGTCTCCTCAAGTCACGCTTGCATTATGGTTTTGTTTTCCCACCTGGTGACGTTACAATTCCATGTAAAAGTTGACAGCCACACTGTGTGTCCCATTGGAGAGATGTCATCTGGATGAGATGGGTGCAGTGGGGCTGTGTCTATGGAGAAGCCCCACTTGTAACAGGAATGGTGAAGAGCAGAGCCTAACCCCAGCCTAAGCCAGGGATTAAGCCAGAGGACATGCATGGCCATCAAGAAAATCAGAGGGACCAGTCCAGCATCAAATCGCAAGGGACAATAAACCAGTTTAGGGCCCCTGGTGGCCCTGTGTGCCTGTCTTCTCTGCTCAGAAAGCACCAACCTGCCCATGTGTACACAATGATCTTGCAACTGTTAGTGAGGCTCTTGCAGATAGAGGTGTGCACTTTTTAGTCATGAATTCTCCTTGGCCTGGAGCAGTTCATCCCTCCATCAGCTTGTCCTTGGTGTCTCATCCTTGTAGTTGCAATTTTCTCTCCTTGTTCGCAACTCCTAGAGTTGTACTGATAATCAGGTTGCTACTTCAGTGGCTGCTCTTGAGAAAAGTTGATATGTAGCAAGGTGTCACCAAACAGGTCTCCCCCCACCAATCCACGGTGAGATGGTGTCCAAATTTCAACGCTGGCCAGCATCATCTGGAGCAGGAGCTGGGCCACATGGCTCCATCTCTTGAGCTAGAAGAGCCCCTCAATGGACTTGCTTCCAATCAGCAGGCTCTTAATTTTCAATGCAGCCCATTGCTAACATGTAACGGGTGCATTTGTAGGCCAATGGGTTGACTATATGGGAGAGGTTTGCCCCAAGACCAGGAGACAAGAAGCCATCATTTTTATTGTCGTTTTTGGATGACACCACACTTTATCTTCAGGTGGGACGAGGGGGTTTATTTGAACTCTCTGTATCCCGCTTTCTCTCTGGCTTGTGAAATGAAGATTTTTAGTACTTATTTCCCCACCTCACAGATGTGTCGTGAGGTGTAATAAATTGACATTGAATAATGCAAAGAGCTGGTTTGAGTCTGGAGGCAACGGCCCGGCAGCATGTGGTGCTACCCCGTTGTCATGCCCAGCATCACACATGACACTGCACATCCCGCTCTGCAAAACTCATGAAAAAACCCTCATCTTTAATTACCGAGGTGGGAAAATCTTGGCAGGATTTTCTCCTGAGTGAGGGGGATGGGGAAAAAGCCTTTTGCACAGTTTCAGCATTCTGCTCCACATTGACCCTGAAAATACCACGTTTTGTTTGAGAGCCCTTTGGACGTGGTGGCTGAAGCACGTCACGGAGAGGGGAAGGGAGCGGGACCCTGGGCTCCGTGGGGAGCCCGCAGATGAATCCTGTAGGGTTAGGACCAAACCTTTAGAGTAGTTACATCCCACTCAACCCAGCCCTTGGTGAAGTCAACGGGTCCCCATTGACTTCGGGCATCGTTGCGTGGGAACAGACCCAGCCAAATTAGGGTAGTTTTCTCCCATTTGTTTCTTAACCTGCTGCGAGGGGGGGGTCGGAGCCCCGGCTTTGAAGCCGTTGCATCGGCAGCCAATTCGCAGGGATGTTTTGTGTGTTCAAAGCCTATGACTGTTCTTAAAGAGGAGTATTTTTAATTTTTTTTTTCCATTTGTAGAAGGAAGGACGAGTAATCTGTGGCAAACTGTACAGTACGTGTCTTCTTGTGGTGTCACTGTTTGAATGGTTATTAAGTTTTCAAATCACTGTGGACAGCTAATCACTTAAGTTATTAATTTATTCTTTGGGGTTTTGTTGTTTGTTTTTTTTTTTTAAGTAATTGGAAACAATTATTTATCCTGTAAATCGGTCTTGAGTGAAGCCTAGATAATACTTTTTTTGCTGTTAATAAACATGGTACATGCCTGACGTGAAGGTGATCTCATTTTTAAGTACTGTATCCGCAGCGTGAAAGCAACGGGAAAATAAAAGAATGATAATAAAAAGACATCTCTCACTGGTGACTCCCAGCATGGATTCGGAGTGGGGAGAGAAAGAGGGGATTAATGACTGGATCAAGTTGAATTATGCAGTACCTTTAAAGCTTTCAGAGCATCTTCCCAGTGTGTCACCAAGTATCTCCTACAGCTTCAGGTGTCCTTTCTGTGCAATGAGAGCCCTTAGGATGCAGGTAGAGTGTTTTCTTGATACCAGAACCCAAACTGTGTTTTTCAGCTGCTAAAGTGAATTTCATACCACATATCTGCTCCAGGGATACGCTTTGCTGTGTGCAGGGTGAGGACAAATGCTGCCTTCCTCGCCCACCAGCAGCTCAGCAGCTGTGAGCCCCAGCTCAGGACACCAAATCACCCATGAAACCTAATCACAAGAACAAATCATTTTCGCCAGAGTTAAAAGTTCAACACCCCCCCTTCAAGACACTTATATCTACTTCAAAAAAAAAAAAGACACCTGGGGAAAGACACCTCCCTACAGCACAGCCCCTGTAACCCCCTTTTTTAAGCAAGAGTAGCATCACCTTGTGTTGCAGCACATCTGGGATCCTGAACCTGGAGCTGAGGACTCTGCTGCGGGCTCTCCTCCGCCAGAGGCATGTGTGAACCTACGGGCCATACTATCATATATACTGTAGTATATACTTTACCAATATACCATATACAAATATTACTGTTATTACTAACACGAATATTAATGTAGTATATACTATAATTGGTATAGCTTAGATAGCAACATACTATACTAATGCTATACTAGACTTCTGCAAGGCCTTCACTATGGTCCCCCATAACATTCTTACCTCTAAATTGGAGAGATACAGGTTTGATAGATGGACCATTCAATGGATAAGGAATTGGCCGAGTGGCTTCATCGAAAGAGTTACAGTCAACAGCTCAGTGAAGATGATGATCAGGGAAGTCCAGTGCTAAGAATTCCAGGAAACGAACAGAGACCAAACCAGATCACCTCGTTACACCACCGAAACTGTCCAGGCTGCCATCCGTGCTGAGCACTGCATGCAGTTTGCCTCTGCTCATCTCAGAAAATCTTGGGGGAAAAAACAAGACATATTCAGGGAAGAGCGTAGCTATGATACAGCCTCTCCATTTTCCATGGTGGGTTGATTATCTGCCTTGATTGTTTAGATTAGGAGCTCATCAAGGCAGAGACAGTCTCCTGCAAAAGCACCATCCAGCAGGCGGCTCAGAAAATGCCTCCAGGTGACATTCCAGCACAAAGCAGGGATCTCGCATGACAGCAACATGAAAGCTTTTGGCAATGTCTCTGGACAGGACGTTCATAAAAGACTATACCAGGAAACACTGGATTATTTTTTTTTTATACCTTCAGCTTCAGATCCATATTTAGGAGGGAGAGGTTTAGATTGGATATTAGGAAAAATTTCTTCACGGAAAGGGTTATCAAGCATTGGAACAGGCTGCCCAGGGAAATGTTGGAGTCACCATCCCTGGAGGTGTTTAAAAGATGTGTAGACGTGGCGCTGAGGGACATGGGTTAGTGGTAACTTGGCAGTGCTGGGTTAATGGTTGGACTTGATGGTCTTAAAGGTTTTTTTCCAACCTAAATGACTCTGTGATTCTCTATTTATTTCGTCTTAGCACCACTTTAAATCTAGCAGACTTAAATACAGTGAACACACTCCACTGCCCATCTACAAAACCCCACCAATAGGATTATGATCTGCGTTCGGAGGGCACCCAGCTCTGGTCTGGAGCTCCCCATCCCACCTCTGCCTCCTCCCCTCTTCCAAGCCATTACTCTGCAGGGCTGTCCTGCACCTGTGAGGTTGGATGCTCCTTTTCCATCAGATTCCCCATCTCTTTTTTTGACCCATCAGCCCAATAGCTATGAGTATTGCATTAAGACACTAAGCCTCTATGTTGAATTAATTAATTTCCTTTATTTATATATAGGAAAGGCAATAAAAGAATACGATAGTATACACCAGAGATTTGATCCCAAGTGTCCTCTCTAGCAGGCTTTCTGCTCACATTATCCATAGCAATGTCTGTGCTTTGCATTTTCCTCCATGGCAACACAATATTCCCACCCCAATAACCCACAGTCAGGATTAGGCCCTGCACCCAGGACCTAAGGCACAAATCTCTGCCACTTGAGCTAGAGAAATCTCTACTACAGGCGCGAGGGAGAAGCAAGAAGGGACAACAGCTGGGGTGGGACATGGGAGGGAGCCGTGGTCATGTAGACATGCTGCCCGGGTTGACCTCCTGCCACCAAAATCAGTCCCTGTCCCGTTACTGATGTATATAATACATTGGTTTACATAGTAGGTATTTATACTGGGTTGATATAATATATCTGGTTCGGTTACTCTCCTTGCAAATCAGCATTTAAAAAAAATAACTAGTGTGTTTAGGGGAGCTCTGTCATTTGCTGCTCAGTTCAAGGTATCCCAAAAGAAAGCCCAAGTTTTAAAGGGCAGATCCAGCCCAGAAAGCCATGAGATGACAGCAGCAGCAGGAGGCAAACCAAGTCCTAAAGATATGTCTGGAAAAACAGCTGTGTGTCTGTGCCTGCCGTGTACACTAGCAGCGTCCAGAGGTCATCAGTAACACAACGGGGCTTTGCTGGAGCCCAAAAAACCCCAAATGGACCAGGACAGTCTCTCTTGGCTGGAGGGGTTTGTGCCCCTTGGTCTCATTTGGGTGCTTTGCAATGCTGCTTAAATCCCCTCTGGTCAATCTGCCACTGCTTGCTGTGACCAAGCAGGCTTGCAAGCTCACCACCCCACCAGATCAGCGATGACACAGTGGCTGCTTGGCATTTTTCAGCCTTTTCAGCCTTTTTCTGCTTTTAGAGGTGTGGTAAGGTGGATTCTCAAAACCACATTAAAAAAAACCAACAACCAAGCAGATATCCCCCCAAAACCAATTCAATGCCTTGGGAAGGGCTTCAAAGATGTGCATGGGACATCTCCATCCCTGGGGCCCTGCTGAGTCCCTCTTCATCCCCATCCCTGTCCCCGTCCCCTTCCCAGGCTGGTGGCATGTCTCACAGCAGGCAAGACACGGCTATGCTGAAGCAAAAGGGCACTTCTCCGAGCTGTCGGCAGCTGCTCATCTCCGCATTAGCTTAATTACATTAAGGCGTGAAGACCAAGTGCATAGGAAGCGGTGGGACCCTCCAGGCACCTCCAAATCAACCCCTGAGTCTTTTTCCATTGAAATGTTCCCCTAATCCTCCTCCAAGATGCTCACTGTCATCAGGGTGAGGAAGAGGAGCCTCTGGCTTCGGGTTGGCCCCGTGGACATTGACTATCTGGTTTAAGCCATTGGCTAGAAGACGAGACCATGAAAGGAGCCGGATCCGCCCCCGCCTGCTGCCGGGCTGCAGCCCCCCGACGAGTTGTCATCGTCCTTGTCCCTGTCAAAGTCTCTCCACCACAGCGGGGATTTCGGCAAGGCGGAAATGTAGGCGGCTCTGTTCCTTGCTTCTTTTTCCTGTTCCTGGGAGAAGGAAAGGGGGAGAAATAACACAAGGATATCTGCAGCTAAATGACCTGGGTAGGGGGATGCTCCCACGTTCCCCAAGGAGACGGGAGTCTGTTTGGTTGCCCCTGGGAGCCTTCTCCAAATTAAACAGGGGTGTGAAGGCCATGTGTTCATCCCTAGAGCTCTGTGGGAGGGATGCAGCAAAGCATTGCATCTCTCCAGCAATCAAAAAACAGCCCTTCCATGTCACTTCTGGGAGAGGAGGGAGCCCTCAAATTCCCCTGGGTGCTGCTCGTGTCCTACAGTACACTGCTGTTTGGAAAGCATTGAAATCCTCCATCAGTTCAATGAAATCTGCTCTGGTTTGTATTCCCAGCTCACACATCATTCCAGGGCACGTAGGAGAAAATTTCAGGCAGAGCTGCCTGGGGCAGGCAACAGCAAGTCAACCCCGAGGTGTCTTGCACCAAACTGTGGCCAGCAGGTCAAGGGAGGTGATTCTGCCCCTCTGCTCTGCTCTGGTGAGACCCCACCTGGAGCACTGCGTCCAGCTCTGGACTCCTCAGCACAAGACCTGTTGGAATGGGTCCAGCAGAGGGCCACGAAGATGATCAGAGGGCTGGAGCACCTCTGATGTGAGGACAGGCTGAGAGAGTTGGGGTTGTTCAGCCTGGAGAAGAGAAGGGTCTGAGGAGACCTTAGAGCCCCTTCCAGTACCTAAAGGGGGCCTACAGGAAGGACGGGGAGGGACTCTGGATCAGGGAGTGTAACGATAGGACATGGGGTAATGGCTTCAAACTGAAAGAGTGTAGATTTAGATTGGGTATCAGGAAGAAATTCTTGGCTGTGAGGGTGGTGAGGCACTGGAACAGGTTGCCCAGAGAAGTGGATGCCCCATCCCTGGAGGTGTTCAAGGCCAGGTTGGATGAGGCTTTGAGCAACCTGGTCTGGTGGGAGGTGTCCCTGCCCAGGGCAGGGGGTTGGAACTGGATGATCCTTAAGGTCCCTTCCAACCCGAACCATCCTGTGATTCTGTGATTCTGTGAAACTCAACACCCAATTTCATCACAAAACTGCAACCCGTTTACATTTGTGTTCTAAAAAGGAAAAGGGATTTGGCTGCAGGGAGCGGGTGGGTAACCGCACGTGGGGATTTATCCGCAGGACGCAACCCTGCTGCTGCCTGGATGGGTGGGAACGTGGCCTGTGAGCTGGGCAGCCGCGGGATTGCACCCTGCTGTGCACGGCAGAGGGAGTTACCTGCAAGTAGAGGATGTTATCTTTGGAAATGGCTTCCATCAAGTCCTTATGGAGGGAGGGTTCGCCATGCAGGTGGCCAGCCTCGGCCAGAGCCTCGTGCAGTGGGCAGCTTTGCCTGCCTGGCCGCTGCCGGTAGAAGAGGACGTAGGCAGTGTCCTTGGGGAAGAAAGAGGTGACGTTGCTGACCGATTCGAAGGAGGAGAAGGAAACCCTGGTGTCATTGAAGAGGTACCACTGGATTTCAAAGTCCAGCTGCTTGTCGGAGGCTGGTTTTGGTGTCCCATCCCGGGGCTGTGCATGGGGGACAGTGTCAGTGCACTCCCTGGAGTAGCAATAGTAGTGGCCGCTCTCGGAGGAGATGCCCGAATGCACCACCACACTGCAGAGGTCATACACGACAGACATGAAGCCACTTTCTGGACCAGCCCTGTCCTTCTCACGCTGGCAAACATCCTCAGTTTCCTCCGGGGAGACAAGGACAGGAAGCTTGAGCACCACAGGGATGGAGACGTTGTCCAAGATCTTCTTCCTCTTCATAGTCCGTGGGTCAAAGGAGAACCGCAGCAGTGTGAGGATGAGGTAGTGTGGACCCTCCGTCAGCTCTGCCACTTTCTCGGCATCCTGCAAGGAAGCGCATTTCTCACAGTGGTATTTATTCTCTGCTGTCAGTCTCTCTGGGGATAGAAAATAGTTAATTAAATCCAGAACAGATCTGGAGTCCTTGGGAGCACACGCCTGCTCCCCAAAAGCCGAGAGAGGGTCTTTGGCTGTGTCCACGCCAACAGCATCACTGCTTAAGGGGTTTGCTTGTTCTCCAGGTTCCTGGAAACCCAATGTTTCCACCAGCATCGGCGGGGCTGCAGGTTCTCCAGCCATGGGGGGCTTCCTCCGGATCCACGGAGACCCCGTTAGCTGGCTGGGGTTTTCAGGAGGCTCAATAAACTGTGGTCCAATTTCTTCCACGGGTAAAACAGATGTGCTCCCACGCACATGCCTGTCTGGTGGGGGGAAAGCCAGCGACAGGTCTGTGAAGGCTTCTTCTCGGGAGGAGACGTTCAAACACTTCAAGCAGCGGATCTTTGTCATCATTTTACCCCCAAACATCTTCTCAATCAATGTCTTGTTTAAGTAATGATGCTCCACCGCCTGAGACATCAAGCTGGATTCCTTGAGTTTCTGGTAGATCCTTTTTCCGGTTTTTTCTTCTTCGTGCAATCTTTGACAGGGAAAAAGAAGTTGCATTATCCACCAATACAACACCAATAGGTAGTTTCTAAAGTAGGATTTCTGTTCTTCACTCAAAGGGGTTAATCTGGATTAACCCTCCAGTGCACAGGGGTCTGGTGCCATGTACGGTGCTGAGGGACCGAGGTGGGATGGATTTGGGCAGGATTTGGGAACCTGAGGTCTCTGGGTGCCGTTGACCCCCCACATCTTA
Source organism: Chroicocephalus ridibundus (assembly GCF_963924245.1). NCBI lineage: Eukaryota > Metazoa > Chordata > Aves > Charadriiformes > Laridae > Chroicocephalus > Chroicocephalus ridibundus. The sequence continues at coordinate 6,334,078 of NC_086284.1, forward strand.
GGGGGACACCAGAGATTTGGGATTTCTAGGAAGGCAAAATCAATTTTACAGAGGAAGTTGAGTGGCTTGTCAGGCAAATCTCTGACCTTGGTGCAATTCCCTTTGCCTTCAGAGCAAAGGCAGAAATTTTCAAGCTGAACTAAGAACTAAGTTCTGACCAACAGGGTTTTATCAAGGAGCCCTGGACTGGTCTCACCATCTTTCAGCCCAAGAGTCCACTCTTCCAACTCCTCCAGATCTCAGCTGCTTGCCCCGTTTGCATGTGGGTCAGCGTTAAAGATTACGTTGGGTCTAGGGACGCCGTTGTCACCGGGCTCCGAAATCACGCTGCTTACCACATACCGGTCCAGCAAGTACTTGAGATACTCGGAGCAGTCCTGCTGAGCGCCAGGGGTGAACCAGGGCGGCCAAGAGGCAGAGAGGAAACTCTCAGGTGAGATGGCAGGTCGCTGGCAGCAACACAGAAGAAGGAGAAGTGCGTTTAATCCTAGGGATTTGGTTCTCACTTCACATAGGGGGATGGAGAGGGGAGAGGAGGGTCTTTCTGGCTGCTTCACTGGGAGCAGGGTGCGCTTGCGTGCCTGGTAAGGTCCCCTTTTTTTCCCCTACAAGGGCTAATCCCAGTACACGGGAAGACTTTCTTGGTTTGCTGAAAGCCAGGACTGTAAGGATTTATTTCAGCCATAATTTTACATATACTTCTATAAAATATCCATGTGCTTATTTCTTCCTTCAATTTTAAAATGGTTTATTGGCCTGAGCCAGAGACTTCTACTTAATTCAGCCTGAATTTAATTTGATGCTCTATTTAATCTGATCAGGATCTCTCTCACCAAATCCTTTCACAAAAAAAAAACCAAAACAAGATATCCACTAAACTTCCACCCACCATTCCGATCACTGCAGACAGGTAATCTGCATTACTGCATAATGTAATCATTGCCATTAGGAAGCTGCTGTCTCATTAACATGGAAAAAGACTCATCTTTGGCAAAGAAGTGACTTTAAGGACAGCCCGAAGAATAAAAATAACTAGGAGGCTATTAGGAAATTAGCAGAAAACTATTAACCATAAACTACACAACAAGCTTCCACATTTGCTCATCAGAGACCACAGACACCCTAACCTGCCATCAAAAACTAGCTTTCTCTATGACCAAATATTAAATCTAACAGGTTGTCTATATTTTTCCCCCCAAAGCCATCTATCATGGCATAATACCACAGTGCAACGAGCCAGCTCTATCAGTCAAGGCTTGGAAAACAGAGAAGTGCAGATGACTGGTTTCACAGCGAGGGAAAATTCACTGGACTTTCAAAATCATGTCTTTCTAGGGACAGAAAGATATTTTTTCAAGAGAGGCGCTTGATGTGACCTATCTGTATCTCCAGGTGTCAGTCATGTTAAATTTCAGGTTTGTCAAGAAAGCATTCATAATGAATTTGTTTAAGGGTATTTAGTGGAGGTTGGTTTTGTGGGTTTTTGTTACTTTCCCTCAAATACACAGGATCTGGCATCTAAAATAGGGGGGGGTTGTGTTCAGGGTTTTTTATAACAAAACCACTTTTGAATCAATTTTCGTCAATGGCCTGTGCTTTGCTGTGCACCAAGGCGACAAGCGAGCTGCTCCAGTCTTCTTCCTCGCTGCACAGCAAGAAACAAAACCCTCTGCTTTATACAAACAGGCTTTTCAGCTGGCCACACATGTAAACTATTAGCGAATGGATTTCATTGTCAAAAACTACTAGTTATTACATCAGTCCAACCCAGGAAGGCCACAGGCTGAAGACAGGCAGCCTGGTGTGAACACAGCTCGCTTTCATGGGGGATAAGAGCTTGCCTCCTCTATCCCCAAAATTAGCCTCTTCCATATAAACAAAATTCGTCCCGTTATAAAAACCCACCAAGATCCACAGCTCCTTATCAGCACGTTGGAGTCGGCAGGAAGCAACTTGGAGACGAGCCTTTCCGCACCCGACAGTCCAAACAAATAACTAGAACATGAAATAATTACCTGACTGTGCTCCAAAAACGCAAAGAGCCACTGGAGCTTTGTCATCAGGGGCTGGGAGTTGCCCTCGGTTAAATTCAACACCGAATGCCGAAAGCTGCAAAAGAAAAGCAGAGATGCAAACTGTAGGATGGAAAATCAGGGCAGGGCACACAATGCCGGTGCGATGAGCAAGCCCTGGAGCAGTCTTGAGTAGGAGCAAGGGAGCAAAAACTCACTCTGAAGCCATGAAAAGAGACTGTATGATGCTGTTCATGTAGCAGGTGTTTCCCAAGTTAATTAACCCAATCTTTCCCGTCTCCGATTTGGACGCCAGGCGTGGGTAGAAGCAGGCCAGCTCGTTCTTCTGGGAGGTCCAAGCATTTTGCCCCAGGAGATGTTTAATCCGGTCTTCGTTTGGAATAGGAAGAGCCTTGGAAAAGGAGATCTGTGTTACAAATCGTTATCTTTCCACGTGAAGGATTAGTAACGGGCAACTGCAAAACTCCTCTGCTAGAGGTGTTCCTGCAACTCATTTCCCCTGCTCTTCACATGAACATGCATCCATGCAAGGAAGTGTTTAGCTGCTATAATTAGTCCTTTAGAGGCATTGAAGATTAAAGTTACAGCTAAAACCCACAGGCATGATCAGGACTTCTGCAGGCCCACCATAAGAGAAGCATCTTCCCTCAACTTGCCTAGATGGGGCTCAAACTCGGAATTTTAAACCCTTTCTTCTACCCCAATTTGACATGTTGAGGTCAGGACATCCTTACCAGTAGGACAATCCCTCTGCACTAGGCTACGAACTAAGATACCATTTCCATATGGAAAACAGAAAAAATGCCCAAGAGGTGTGTGTCTTACTTTAACCGCTTCTAGGACTGGTTCGTAGAGATCTGGAAATCCTGAGAAGCGGAAGAACATGCAGTGGATGAGCTCGGCTAGCTGCTCCAGGGAGCTAGCGGCAGAGTTGGAGTCCTCCTTCTTCAGAGAGGCCACCAGCCTAGGGATGTGAGGGAGCAGCTGGGAAAGGAAAATTGACTACATCAAAAATGGCTCCAAATCACTTGCAGAGCTTTAACACACATACAGGAGAATGAAATTCACCCCCAGGCAGAAAGGACAGTCAACAGGAGTTGACATCAGTCCCATTCTGGACTCCATCCTTCACCCTATGCACTCGACAGCAACTCTTCTGTTGACTTCAGTAGTGCCAACGCTATAGACCTCACCGGGTTTCACACAGCATGTTTGTGCCGCGGCTCTGCCGTGCTGTGATTTCCATTCTTTGTGCAGATCAGACTCTACTAAAACACACACCCACGGTGGAAAGGAGCACTACGTGCTGACTGCCAATTCCAGGGCTTCAAACCTACAAGAGACACGAATTTGCCTGCAAGAAGGGCTGTCTGGTGGGCTATATTTTATACTGTATAAACTAAACTGGAATTGGTATGGTTGGATGGGTGGCAACAGGCACGTAAACAGCACATTTGTTATTTGGCTTTCATCTAGGAAATTGCAAAATGAACAAGCAGATGCAAACGCAAACGCAAACGATACACTGCTCACGGGCACCCTCTGCTGACCCCGCAGCTGCACAGAGAATTAATAACCTATTTGCAACCCTGCAGATGTGCTAGAGTGACCCTGGGCACTTACGCAATCTTTTTCATATTTATATTTTACGTGATTTTTGCCCCAGAACAATCCTGGAGTAAAGTCTCAGGATCCCCAGTCGGGCCATTTCCTGGTCTTCCCTTCCTCCCTTCATCTTCCTCTCTTCTTTCTCTCTCTCTCTCTCTTTCTTTCTCCTCAAAATGTTGGTGCTTTTAACTATTTCCTTTCCATCAGAAAAGTTTCGTTGGGGAAGCAAATGAATCACAGTACCATTTTATAACAATATTTTGCCAAGCTGTGATGGGAACAATTCTCAAAACCCTTCCAAAGAGCCAGGGCAAACACAGAAAGATAAGAATCAAGACAGGTTTGTGCCCTGTTTTTTTTTAAAACAGGAAGGAAATTTGTGCTTGCTGGGCTGCAGATGGGAACTTAAAGCCAAGAGCAACTGACAGCTTTTGGAGCGTTTCAGATTCTGGACGCCCAACTGAAGACAATCTGTTGGAACGACTCTATTTTTAGAAACCGAAGAGTTTCTCAAGAAATTCAGGCTCGTTTACAGTGTCTCCAGCTGAGGAATGAAAAAAACATCAGTTGAAAATGTTGGCTAGCTTTACTTTTTTCCAGCCTTATCTGTTTATTCTGTGAAATTTAGGTGAAAAGCCAAATGTAAGGGCTTTCACGAAAAAAGTATAAAATCAAACATTAATAGGAGTAATTTTCCATTGCTTCTCTCATCAGTTCAATCATTGCAAGCATGCTTTTGCCTTTAACTCTGCTTTTTAATTACAGCATTCCAGTGGCAACACCAACAAGAAGCAGAGCTGTGCTTTAGTGTCAACAGCAAATTAAAATATAAAATATCACTGTGGAAAAGAAAAGAGGAGATTCAGATGCTGCGAAAAGTGTCTTTTGCCTTTAACAGTGGAGAATTCATGAAGCAGAAGTGTTCTGATTCAGTCTTCAAGTCTTATGGCGCTGATGCTGTGCAGTGCTTGGAAAGATGCCCCATCACTTCAAGAACTGGTAATGGGTGCCACATATTGGCGACAATTTGAAGTCACAAGTGGGATGGGGCCAACTGAGCCCAAGGGATAGTCAGGCACCTGCTTAGGAAACAGCAAGGGCTGTTTAAGAATATATTCCCTGTCCTCCACTGCCTGAGCCCTCCGAGACGCTCAACGCAAAAGTTTCATCTAACGCATCCCAAAGCCAGAGTGGTAATATCTACACCACCTCAGCTGAAAGGGTAGGCAGTATCCTCGAAACCTGACCCTGAAACTACATCCAAACCCAGCCCAGCTCAGCATAGCCCTGCTCACCTTCCTGCCCCCTCCACCTCCTCCCCTTTCCTTCTCCAGGCAAATGAAATTGAATCATAGAATCATAGAATCGCCACGGTTGGAAGGGACCTTTCAGATCATCAAGTCCAACCACCAACCTAACTGCCAAAAAACATCACTAAACCATGTCGCTAAGCACTATGTCTACCTGGCTTTTAAATACCTCCAGGGATGGTGATTCCAGCACTTCCCTGGGCAGCCTGTTCCAGTGCTTGATAACCCTTTTGGTGAAGAAATTCTTCCTGAGATCCAATCTAAACCTCCCCTGGCACAACTTGAGGCCATTTCCTCTTGTCCTATCACTTGTTACTTGGAAGAAGAGACTGACCCCCACCTCTCTACAACCTCCTTTCAGGTAGTTGTGGAGACCGATAGGTCTCCCTTAAAATAACCATTAAAAAACCCACATTTGAACACAACCCCAGCTCCCTCAACCGCTCCTCATAAGACTTGTGCTCTGGACCCCTCACCAGCTTTGTTGCCCTTGGTGGATCCAGACCAAGCTGGTCAATACTGACCATCACGATTTTCTGGTAGGTTAGGTTTCACCCGGGCTCCTTTTACAACGCAGTTCAGCACATGGCCGTACAAATGGCTCAGCACAAGGGAGAGTGGCTGGGAGAAGCAAGTGGTCTAAGAGCAAGAGCAGGGAAGAGGGGAACCTCCTCTCCCACCTGCAGCGTTGGCAAACACCAGGTTAAAACAACTGCAAGAGCAATACAGCCATTGCTGATGAGACCCTCAGCGTGGCTCAACAGGACATCCAATATATTTGCATTAACTGCATCCTCGACCGGAGGGCTTTGGAGTTGAGAGAGGACCATGTCCCCATGCACTTGCCCATAGAGATGACTCCTCCAGCTGGCAGAGCACTGCAGAAAAAAAGCGGAGCATGCACACATTGCACACACCTCAAATCTGGAAGGGCCAAGCCCCACCCAACTTTATAGTGATTTATCCCCACAGATGAGCCATCCAGCTGATAAGCCTCAAGAGAAACGGGAGGAACCATCAGAGGAGAAAGCAAAGCCTCCCTTCTCCTCTGCACCCTTCTCTCTGACATAGCATGGCTGCTCTGTCTGTGCCAACCAACTCCTTTTAGGCTCAGGACTTGCCTCCATATCACCAGCTCCGTGGTGCCCAAAAAGCTGTTGGGGCTGCCAGGACAGGCTGCAAGAGGACGGACAGGTTTGGGTTTACAGCACTCAGTGAAATCAAGCAGATGAAGGAAATATCCCCCGATATCTCGGCACCTTAGGCTCCCTCCCATCCATGTTGCCCAATGGCGTGGTTACAGTCAGGGTGATGCCCTCATCCGAGTGCCAGGCACAGCCTTACCAAGTGAAATGCCTCGTGGGAGTGCTGGAAGCTCAGCAGCATGTACTGCAGGACGGACAAAGCCCCCTCTCTCACGATGGGGTACAGCAATTTGGAGAAGACCTGGTGAGGGAGAAAAAAAAAAAAAAAAACAAAAAACAAACGAGAAGTCAGGATGGCACCACAACACGCATGAGAAGAAGCCAACAGGAGAGAGGCACTGGGCATCTACCACGGCTACTGGTCTGTCCCTACTCCACACTAGATGTCAAAGCAAGCAGCCTACAGCCAGTCCTCCAGGGTCATCTCTTGTCCAGAGCATGGCCTCAGGGCATCCTAAAAATACCGTGTGGGTGATCCTCACTTTTTCAGGCCTGTGCAACGCCTGGCACAGCGAGGTGCAGAGCTCTGTAACACCGCTGCGCCTCAATACCTCCTGATGGACGAGGCTGTGCAAGCACAGAGCGATGCTAGACTTTCCAAAACGTGCCTCTTATTGTGTGACATTTGCAACTTTATCACCAACCTTTCAGGAGAAGAGATAGAGAGCAAAGGCCCTTTTCAAAGGCTAAGTAATGATGTTTATCCTACTTTACAGAAAATGGCATGTTTGGCAATGCCCTCTACCCCTTTCAGACCATACTTCCGAGAGTCTCCAAGAATCGCATGTTATTTTAAGGGCTGTGTCCCTTTCCTATGCATTAACAACAAAAGGTAAGATAAAGAAAAGCCAGAGATGCTTGGCTACTCTCCCATTGCTCAATGCATGTGGGGGATCACAGGGATAAATGCAGTTATTGATAATGTCCCGATACTGATAATTACAGTATTGGTAGCTTCTACAGTGACATCCACTGGAGGCTCAGGCAGGTGTTATCCCCGTCTTATGAAGGAGTGAACAGCAGGATCACAGCATGGAAAATGTTTTTGAAGTGGCAACCAACTTCAGCATTTGGCCACATAGAATCATCGAACCATAGAATCATTTAGGTTGGAAAAGACCCTTGGCATCATCAAGTCCAACCATCAACCCCACTCTACAAAGTTCTCCCCTACACCATATTCCCTAACACCACATGGTTTTCAGAGAGCAGAAAGTACTCGCTGCCGAAACAGGTGATGGCAATGGCAGAGGGGACTTTATCTATACTAGTAAATGAACTATGGCCAGGGCACCGGCTTTAAACCTGACCTGTGACTGTGTAGACTGTTAACATGCTCACTGGTATGTATTTTGCCCATGCCAACCAGCACTGATCCAGGCACAGTTGAAGGAGAGCATGTCACATTCCCAAAGGCAGGTTGAACAAGAGTCTATAGTTTGGTAAGAAAACTGGCCGGCTTGAAAATCCTCGGCCTGTTTTATTTCATAACCTTTACGACATCAGTACCTCTGCAAACCAAGACCTAAAGAACTGCAGGTTGTTCTGGAGAGCACCATTCCCAGTCGCAAAATGGCATCAGCCCACCACCCCATGCACAGCAATGCAGCATTTGCAGAGGGTGCAGGGGGCACAACGGTCCCATCAAAACCCCTTTTCTCTTTTCAGTACATCTCAGTTCACACCTCATCCTCATTCGGTTGAGAGGCAAGAAGATATCTCCAGTGCAAGAAGTCTGCTGTTCACATTCGTCTTTAAAAGAGCCCACTGACCTTTTCAATTTTCGAAAGAGTAACTTCAATCAAGATGCTGAACTTTTTCACTGCAGCCAAACCCTTCAGCAGAGCAATGATCCACTTGTCTATGTTCTTTCCCAGGGGCCACGACACCCAGTCGATCATCCTGAAATGAAATACAAACTCTTAAAGTAAATTTAATGCACATATCGTGAAACCCAAGCTCTGCTCTGGGTTAAACCTCCTCCAAATTTGTGTCCAGTCAGTGGGATGACCAAGTAAGAGGTGGGCTCCACATGAGGCATTTCACATGTTATTCAAAGCACACCAGAGCCTGAAGCTGAATTACCCCAATGTCATCAGCGCACTGTGGCTCATCAGAGGACCTGATCCAAATCCATAGAAGAAAGCGGGTGTTTCTTCCACTAATTTCAGTCAACTTGCGTTGGAGTTTTTAACACCAATATGGTGTTCTATATACCATAGCTCTGTTTTGTGGGTTTCCTAATATATCTTCCAGAGGAGACAGTAGAAGGACAACCTCTGTTTTCAAAGAATCATAAGGCGATCTAAAGGGGTAGTGATGGATATCTGTATCTGCATGAGGTGTTGACTGAGGTCTCTGCATTGTCGCTGTTAGAGAACAACTGATACTGGTATGATCTCTGCATTGTTACTGGTACGGAAAAAACGCTCAGATTCATAACTTTAAATTCTCTGTGTGGACCATGTCCAAAAACACATTAAAAAAACCCAGCCAAAAACTGGTAACTCTAATAGAAGCCAGATATTCCCGAATGTCACAGCTAACAAATTGCTTCTATAGCCACTCAACCAAAATGTTGTCATGTTTCTGCAAGTAGTAAGTACTTCACAGAAGTCACTCATAAAAAAAATAACCTCAGACTGCGTGATGACAGGTCCTTTCATTTTAAATTTAATGTTAAACAAAAATGGGAAGTAACTAAGGCCTGGGATCTCCAAGGGTCAAACTTTGCTTACCATTTCAGTACCTTTGATTTGAAGATATCCTAGATCTTCAGTCTCCCACCTCAGTCCAACTATCAGTCCCTTTTCCTTATCAGTCTGTGTCTTATGCAAAATACATGAAGGGAACACAGATAACTAACCACCACAAGGCAAAGCGCAGGAATAAGTGAAGTCTACACGGAACTGGACAAATAAAAGGCTAGCCAGTAAAGAAAGTTTGAAGGGCAGAATATGTTGGGATGTTGAGAAATACCAAAAGTCAAGCCAAGTTGGATAAGTAAGTAAATACCAAAAAAGCTTCCACAGACATTTGCATCAGAGGAGAATAAGGAAAGCCATGCAATCACTGTATACAGAGGATGTGATGGTGATTAAAGATATGATTCGGCCTCTAGATGTGACTTCCAAACTAAACACATCCTCTGCCTCTGTTTTCAGCAAGAGGAAGGAATTGATCAGGGTGACAAAGAGGGGGCAGATAAAAGATTCAAGAGTGGAAACGAGAGCAACAACAATTGATATGAAACTGAAACATGAAGAGCTCGTGAACTCTGAGCAAGAGAAGGTGGTGATTGCCATCATGTAAAATTAAACTCTGGTGAGTTTTAATGACTCTATTAACTTTGGCATGGTGCTTTACGTGGGAAGAATAGGAAGACGGTTCCTATAATGGAGACAGGCAATGAGGGGATACCTGGGACGAAGGGATCATAGAATCTTCATGGTTGGAAAGGACCTTTGAGATCATCGAGTCCAACCATACATACACAAAAAACCCCACCAACCTACAATCTCTGCCACTAGAGCATGCCCTGAAGCGCCAAATCTAGACGTTTCTTAAATACCTCTAGGGATGGTGACTCAACCACCTCCCTGGGCAGGCTGTTCCAGTGCTTGACCACTCTTGCAGTCAAGAAATTCTTCCTAATGTATAATCTAAACCTCCCCTGCTGCAGCTTCAGACCATTTCCTCTGGTCCTGTCATTATTCACCTGGGAGAAGAGGTCAGCACCCACCTCTCTAGCATGCACCAGGGGATTACCATAGATGCCAAAGTCATGTTTGTCACGATATATGAATTTCTAGTCAAAGGGCAGAAGCAGATCATATCTGACTGGCTGTCTGCGAGGAGGTTACAAGCAATGTTCTTCGGGATCTAATGATGGTAGCACAAACATCCTGAACATGGCTGTGAAATTTGTGATGATGCAAAGCTGGGAGGCATCATCAACACAAGAGGAGGATCAAGGTATCACGAGGAAGGCCCTGAGGCTTTGAAATGTAGAACGGGGAGGAAATACATCAATCCAAAATGCATGTAAGGCACAAGAAATGGATGCTACATGACAGTAATTCATCTGCTTGAAGACGACCAGCCAGACACCGGGTGACTATGAGTTCTCAGTGTAACAGTAGCCATGGGAAAGACCAGCACCATGCTGTGGTGCAAAAGAAAAGGTGTTTTCTATGTCAAAACAATGACCTCTCAAGCTGTTGTCTAAGGCCATGATGAACTGCACCTGGAACATGGCGCACAAACCTCATCATCCATGTCCAAGACAAATGAACTGAAGTGGGAGCAGGTGTTGAAAAAGCCTGTTAAGGTGGTCAGGGAAATGAAGAACTTTTCCTGCGAGAAAAGCTTAAAACAAGCCGGCTTGTGTAGCACAGCCACGGGGAAGCAGAAATGGAAAGGGGCTGCTCTGCCTGCATACATTGAAGGAATAAACACCAGGGAAGGCAAAGAGCTATTTACGATGGCATAAGAGCAGATGAACTATAAGATGGCCAGAAATATATGTAGGCTGACTATTAAAAGAGAGATTCGAACCATTAAAGCAACCCAACGGTGGAACAGCTATGAAAGAAGAGCACTGGGAGCAAAAGCCTTTCCTGCTTTGAGGAGTGTAGTTGAACATTCATGGAAGGGGTCTGTAATGTCAATGCCTATAAAGCAGGGAGATGGATCCAGAGATCACCCTATCCTCATTTACACGGGCATAAAATAACCTTTAAGCTATTTTTTACCAACATTAGTTGCTGTTACAGTCCTGCCTGCTGCCTGCCCGTGTTGCTACACGTAGGAAGAAATTACATTTTAAATCCACATTGCGCTTTCCACATTGCAAGATCCACAAATGTTTTGGAAGCCAAGGCCCTGCTTTTCCAAAGGAGCCATTGATTTGGTATGCTAAACTTTTAAAAGCTCAGATCCTGATTTCCAGAGGTAGCAAGTGCCTGCACTGCTGCGCGATGGCAGATGTCTTCTTCATCTGGACCTGGGCCCTTTGAAACAGATCCACCCCCAGGAAAAAAAAAAAAAATTAACACAACAAATCAGTGAGTACTTCTGAAATCGTGGATACACTCTAATAGAGTTTATCTGAAAAGAGACAAACTCTAAAAGAAATTTACTCTCTAAAAAAGATTGTGGTGTACATTTACACCACCAGGTGCCAGGCTTGCTTTTTTTTACCACTATTTGTTCTTTAAACACTTGATCAGAAGCTCCACCCCGCGCCCGGTTTAATCCCCTGCTACTAACTCCCAAACTCAGGCTTTGGAGGAAGAGAATTCTCCATGCGACCGGTTTGTCAGGGAGCAGAAGCTGAAAGATCCGTTCAACTTGTACATTTTCTTTGATTTTCTAGGCACGGAGCACACACTCATTGAACGGCCAACAGCCGCGCAGTTCCCTGGGGCACCGGTTTGCCATAAACACGCCGCCAAAACTTCCGCATTTCTCCTAAGTGCTCCTAATTACATTTTGCAGGCTCTGCTTAATGTTTGGCTAACTCTGAGTAATCATTTACTCATCCTTCTGCGTGACAAAGAATGTTTTGAAGAATGATGCAATTGATTTTGCAACCTCTATATTTAGACGCTGGTGCTTTTAGAGGATTTATCGCCTGGAGCTCGCAGCAGCAGGTTCCCAGAAGGAGAAAAAGATGGAGAAGCGGGTTAAGAACTGAACCGATAACTTCATTTTTTCTCTTGGGTTCCTCTGGACTCTGGGAAAACCATCACCTTCTCCAGCAAGTCAAAAAGAAGCAACCTCTTTCTGCATCCATAAAGTTCCCATTAGGAATAACGTGTGTTTCAGACATGTAACCTTATCAGGGGGCAGGACACAAATCCTGTAATAAGAAGAGGAAAAGAGATGTCTCCAGTGAAATCAAGTCACAGCAGCTCTCTTGGGTTGTGTGTGTGCTACTGCATGTGAACGTCACCCTTTTAAATGGAAAGCTCTAAGGCAAGCACGGGTTGAAGAAGCTCCTAAGCAGGTCTGGAGCAAGGCACTGGAGCACAGAAGAGCTGCAGGACTTGGACACAAGTGTGCAAGGACGATCTGGTGATGCCAAGGAGGGCACTGGCTCTGCAAAGACCAGGTCTACTATGTCAGGTAGTATTTCACCCACTACTCTTCATCATGCCTTGATGTCTCCATTGACTCTGCCTGCACAGAGGGCAGGGATAAACGTTGTACAGTACCAAGATCCAGACCAGCAGCATCCCATTCATCTGACAAGGTCAAGATGGGATCATTGAAACAGCTGGGCGTACCTCCCTCTCCAAGATTTTTAGCTGTGACTGGTGATTTAAGGTGATGTTCTTCCGAAGGGAGACGGGGATCAACATAAAATTCTGTAAAGGAAATCTTTGTGAAGAAAAGGCCCTCAACAGCTTCTGGAAAAAAATCAAAACTCTTCAAGATATTTTATGTTGAGCATCCCACAACACTACTTATTTCTAAGAAAAAATAAACCAACCAAATAATAATAATAATAAATAATAGTGGTAATAATTTTTATTATTACTATTATTTTATTAGTAATAATAAAATTAAAATAATAATAAATTAATAAATAAAACGTCTTTATTCTAGTTCTCTAGGCCCTCAGGGCTGGAAGGAAGGATCCAGAAATTCCCCTTTTCCCCACACACTCCTCACTAGACAGCACCAGCCAAACTGGTTGGGATAAAACCACGCAGAGGAACCGAGTGAAGCTTTGGGGCAGGTTTTTTTCCAAACTGAGAATGATGTTCACTATTGTAGCTTCTCCTACCTGCCAATGGCCGTCATCATTTGCACATCGGTGATGCTGTCATCGTTGGTTAGGTTTCTTATGACGCCATCCATGAGCTCCAGAGGGACAAATTGGACCACGCTGGCCAAGGCATTGGATGGTGCTTCCTGCTCCTCTGCAAGACATGGATGAGCGCCAGCAATGAAGATGTTAGTTGCCAGGAAAACCAGGCACATGAGGTCATTTCTTGTCTCTAAAAGCCAGATCATTGCTGCCTACGTAAATGGAGCCGATAGTCAGCTGGTGTAAATGAGCAATGTGGAGCTCGCATTTAGCTGTGCTAGGAGGACAATTCCCCAAATCCGAGTGTAGCACATAACGAGGTTGGATCGTAGCAGTTGGGCTGTTGCATAAAACCATATACAGCCCAAAGCACAAGAACGTTCTTGGCCCAACCTTGGGTCCCAAATTTCCTCTGTGAGCTCTTATACTAAGTACTGCAAATAATTGCAATGGGATGCAACTGCAGGTTTGCCTGCCTGGAGCGTCTTCCAAAGGGTGAGGCTTTCATACAGGGGCCACTGAAAAACCCATCTCGTTCTGGGCTTAGGAATAGCTGGAGCAGGAGCTCACCTGCTGGCAGAGAGTCCAGCCTTTCACGTCGCCAGTACCTCAAAAAATCTTCTGAGACCTTCTGTAATAATCTAAAGGCCCCAGAAGTTGGATAAACATTTTCTGTCCCATCTTAAGATACGACCACCCTCCAGAGAGATAGTAAGGCTTCCTACTTCTAGGTCAGTGAGAAATAACTCCTTAGCTTTACCCTAGGTTTCTGGTAAGAATCAGGTTGTGAGGTCCCATCAAGTCAGCCATAGAGAGCGACATTTCTAAAAGCTTTCAAGTCCCACTCTAACCTACTGCAGGTAAGTTGCTTTCCATTAAACCCAGCTGATGCTGGGAAGTGCTGAACAAACAAACTTTTGCTGCAAATATTTCAACCCAGTTAAGAACTCCTGGGTACAGACTCTGTATGGTTCCAGGGGATATTGTTTTCCTAGCTTAAAGCCCTGGGTAATTTTTAAGGACATTTGTTTATTATATTTCAGCTGTGCTGCATTTCTGGAGTTAGAATCCTAGAGTCATAGAATCTTCATGGTTGGAAAGGACCTTTGAGATCATCGAGTCCAACGAAACAACCTACAATGAGTTGATGAGAACCATGCAAGACATCAAACTAATAAAATTTGACTTCATCAGGGCCAACATTTACATTCTCAGCCTTTTTTTTTTTTCTCTTTTTTTTTTAATTACCTGTTGAAGAAATGATAGTGAACAGCTCCTTCAATGAGGGCAGGATGGCTGAAGTCTGAGTCCTCCAGATCCTCTGCAGCAGACCGCTCACTTTGTTTACCTGCTCCAAAAACTCCATGATGTCCTCTTCCCCCTCGGAGACGCACTGGAACTGCCCGATGCACCGTATCAGCTGCTGACAAAACAAGACCTGATGTTTGCCCGTGGGAATGCACTGAGGATGCTGGGTTAAGAGTTTGCTGATCTTCGCACACTGCTTGGGGCTGGGCCTCTCGCAGACTTTCCGGAGCACCTCAATCCTCAATAAGCTGAAGATGCTGTTTGCTGATGGGCTTTCCAAGACAAACTGCAGTCCTAACTGAATATAATCAAGTACATAATGGCTTCTCTTCCCCAGAGGTCCATAGCCTTCCTGAAGGAGACTCAGCAGGAAGCGGACATTGAAGAACTCCTCAAATTCCTCCGGGTGGTAGTGGCCGTAGACCTCCAAAACCTCTTTCCCTATCTCTCTTTTATACTTGGTGTCCCCCGTGAGATAAAGCTTGGTAGACAGCTCCAGCATGGACCAACATTGCTCGCTGTCCATGGGCTGCTTCGCTGCCTCAATGACGCGCCTCACAAGCCCTTGCTTCACATTGTTGGGGTATGAGGACATCACCACAGCTTCCAGTATCTTGTCCATCTCTGCTCCGAGCTGCTGAAAGAGAGGAACAGAGCAGCAGATTAGTTCAAGCAGGTTCTGCTGAGCTTTCACGCCCAGGTTGGCAAGGGAGGTCAAAGAAGCCAAGCTTGAGATCTGTGTTGGACCACTAGGAAGACGATAATTCTTGTGCCCTTTTCGTGGTGGCACTCGGAAAAGTTTCCACTCTGGCAAACTTTGACTGAGACTAAAGCCCACAAACTGAATGAATACACAAAAATACAGAACTTCTTCAGACTAATCACACATTTGAGTATTTTTATCTTATAAACAACCGACTGCAATCTTACAGTTGACCCTAGGAATGGATGAGCTCCCTCTCCTTGATGGGTTCAGCAACTCAAGATGGTGCCCCATGTTTCACAAAATCCAATCACCACTGGAGATAGCCTGCCACAGACCCACAGAGGGGCTGAGTGGGGAATTAGGGGAGCCAAGGTCTTCCACTCCACTGATGGTGTCAATCCACGTGTCCTCAAGAGGCAAAGATACCCCCAGTGCTTGTCTTTACATTCAGGGAAGGAGAGAAAAGCCCCAGGAAGAGATGGGATTGCAGCCTCTCTGTGCAATAGCAGAGGTGTACACGTGACATTTACGCGGTGCTGCCAACCACCCGGGCTGAGTGGTGCAGTCTTGGCTGCTCCCCAGGGACCTGCCGCATTTGTATGCAGGACCAAAGTGAGAAGGGAGAGAAACTGCAGAGTCAGGCAAAGTTTCCCATTCTTCACAGCCCAAATTCACCAGCAATAAAGCGTTAGAGGAGAAACTGCTTTAAAAAACCCTAAGGATTTCCCTGGAAGAGCTCAGAACATTTATAACCAGGTGTTGGATGCACTACTGCACAAGAAACCCCCTTACAGAGTGACAAAATTAGACAGCCAGGATTTCTTAAAACATATTACAGGGACTATGTAAAGGCTCACCCACAGCAGGTCCCCCCAGTGTGATGTGCTGCACAAATACACGTTTGGAGAACATCCCTTCCTGCCCATATCCTGAAACGATCCATGGGGGAGGGAGAAGGAAGGTACCGTCTTTGTTACCTAAACGAGGGATCAAGCCAGGAGAGATCCATCCATGCTCACATGTGTCTGACCAGAAGAATAATCACCAGCTTTCTGTTCCTCGGTTTCCTAATCTGTGAAATGAGGACAACGCACAGCAGTAATTCCTGGTGGGGTTGTTTGAAACTTCCTTTGTTAGCACTTGGAAAGCATTTGAAGTTTTTCAAATGGCTAGTGTTATATTAATGAAAGATATACACGCAGGTGGCACGTACCCCGAGTATGGTTTTCACAGATGACATCCAGAAGGGACCTCAGAGGATGCCATCCACGGACCATCCCATCCCTGGACTAAGCCCCTATATCTGAGCCAGAGAGTATCTTCTCTCCTGGTAGGCAGCTGCTTGCTGCTGGAGAAGGAAAACCCATGCCAGATACAAACCTCAAGCTCTGGCTCACAGCTGCTTGGTTGGGAAGCCTTCCCACTCAACCAAACATCACCTCTTCTCATCTTTGCTTCCTGCACAATCTCACTGGATGAGAACAACCCATGGTATATGCATGACCACCTTCCCATCCAGCAAAGACAGCAGCCTACGCTGCAATGGCTCTCCAGGCACCACCTTGGCCTTTCTGTCTCCTGTCTGTTGACTTATACGGTCCTCTGCTCATGTGCTGGATTTATTTTTTCCCATCAAGCATCACTGCTGCCTTCTCTGCAACAAGCTATGGCAGAGCTAATGCTCCTCATCACATTGTTTTCACAGGATAGAAGACATAAGCAGGACCCTTGAGGGACCAGCCTGCATTAAACCAGTAACAAATGAGGACAAGGTGAGAGGAGAGAATAAAAGCCCCCAAGTAATGTCTTTTCACCTCAAACAGAAACTAAATTACCACAGTGACAGCAAAGGCTAAAAGCCAACATGGAGAGCCGATGGGGCTTGCAGACAGACCAGGAACAGTTGTCACAGAATCACAGAATGACAGGGGTTGGAAGGGACCTCTGGAGATCATCCAGTCCAACCCCCTGCCAGAGCAGGGCCACCCAGAGCAGGTTGCACAGGAACGTGTCCAGGGGGTTTGAAATGTCTCCAGAGATGGAGACTGTCCTAGCTGTAGCTCAGTAGTCACTTTGGCCAGACTGGCACAGACCTGAAGTCAAGCTGGTATCCCCTTCCCCTCCTCTCTGCAGCTTCACAGCCTGCACCCTGACACCCTGGACACGTGGCAGATAGATAATGGGCCAGGAGGAGACAGGAGGATCTACAGCGCTCACTGGTTTTGTCTCACTGTTACTTGGTTTCCTCCCTGGAGCAATCCATGTTAAGCCCGGCAGAGCAGCGTGGAAGCACCACACAGGCAGGATGGTCAAAAAAGGGCTACAGACCTTTTAGATCTAACCCCATAAATCACCACAGACCACAGCACACTGGTGCTGTGGTGTTGGGTGGCCCCGCTGTCCCTCTTGGGGGTGATGGTTGCCCACTGCTGTCCCCTGTATGACTGGGCTTCTACCTACTTTAGCATTGCCAAGCTTCACCCATATTTTCAATGTAAAGAGTCTGCTTCCACCTGAATTTTGAGATAAACTTGCAGCTGCTGAAACAGCTTGGTTCTTTCTCAGGCTGATCACAGACAGGGACGTGAGGATGGGTCACCCGAGTTTTGCTGCCTGGAGTGCAACTAAGTCTCATCTGACATAGCACGGTGAGGACAAGGCTGAAACAACCTCCCTCCATAGTCAACAGACAGACAAATCCCATTGGAGAGTATCTAAGGATTGTAAAGACAAACCATTTTCCTCTTTAGGAAATGTCATAATGTCTCATATTGACATTAGGACCTCGAAGACACACAGGGAGAGCCACCTGAGTTGACCTTGTGGTGGAGGGTCCATGCTCTCCTCACCAACAAAGGACTTTCCAGTACAAGGTTGGGCTTTAGGTAATACAGTCCCACCTACACCTTTCCAACTACCCTGGTGTCAGCAGGAGGGGACAAACAAGCCCACGTTTCTGTTGTGTAGCGGGGTACACCAAGCTGCTCCCTGGGTGTGGGCCAGACAAAGTCAGGATGGAGGATGCTAGCCAGGGAGCCCCTAAAAAGGAGGCATTTGTAATATATATTACAATCTTAGAACTATATTAAAACAACATTCTAGTTGCTTTGTAATACGTAATAATAAATATTACAGTCTTAAAACTACACTAGGAGAACACGCTATACTAAAAGATTATTCACACGTCAAAGGTTAGGAATCAAGATGGCTAATTCAACCCCAGCACAGCTCCAGATGCTTTCAGAGAGATATTATTTAAAGGATCTCATGTTAGCTTGCTTTATTTTTTTTCCCCCCAGGACCTGCCTGGAGAATGAATCAGGGTTTGCAGCGGAGGAGACCGTTGTCTGTAAGATCATTGTCTCATTTGTTGTAGAAATTGGAAGTGTGTCATAAATAACCCAGGGAACTGCAGAAGAGGGAAGGCCAGTTTCATTGCTGGGCAGCCGAATGCTGCCTTGGAGATCTGGTCCCTGGCACTCCGCTGTTTAATACTGAAATAAAAAGACTAAACATTCAGATAATCAGGCTTCTATAATGAGTGCTCCTGAAGTAGAACAACCTGTCTGCACTTCGTCTTCCTCACTGGCAATAATAACTCACAGAAAGTTGGGAGGATCAGCTCACTCCTGCTTGTAAAGAGAACCGAGTTCCTGCAGCACATGAGGATGCTGTAGAAGGTCAAAGTGTTAATTATTAATCTGAAGAGCTGCTTTGAGGTTCCCATCTGTTATGTAGCTCACATAAAACAGAAAGTACACAAAATGAGCTTTGCAGTGAAAAAGAAATAATCCCATGACATGGCAAAACTGTTCTGCTTCCCTGGTGAACGACTGGCAGGAGCAACGTGGGTAAAATCACAGGATCAGGAGAGAAGGGACCTTGGGAGGTCTCCAGACTAACCCCCCCACAAAGAGGAAATCAAACCAAGCTGCTCAGGGCTTTGTGCATTCAGGTCTTGAAAACATCTCAGGATGGAGATCATCCTGGGCAACCTGCCCCAGTGCCTGATTAGCTCCTAGTGGGCAGTTTTTCCTTATTTCCAGTTGGAAATTCTTGTTTCAATTGATGTCTGTTTTTTCTCATTCTCCTGACGTGGCTCCAGCTCTTGAATAACCTCTTTGTAGGCACTGGGAGCTGCCATCAGTCAGTCTCCAGCCTTCACCAGTGCAAGGGGTTAGTCCATCCCAGGTGAATCCATGCCAGGTGAGCCCCTCCCAGGTGAGTCCATCCCAGGTGAGTCTATCCCAGGTACAGGACTTGGCATTTGTCCTTGCTGAATTCCACGAGGTTCATGTCAGCCCCAGCCTGTCCTGGTCCCCCTGTATGGCAGCCCTGCCCTCACGCATATTGACTATTCCCCCAAGTTTGGCATCACTCACAGATCTGATGAGGTGAATTTCATCTCCTTCTCCAGGCTGTCAATAAAAATATTAAAAAGGAAATGTCCCAGGATAGTTCCAGCCAGTTTTCTACCCAGTTAGCAGCCCACCCATCTAGACTGCAGTTTCTGTTGTGTCTTTGATACAAGGAGGCTGTGGGACGTCATCTTAAAAGCCCTATTGAAGTCAAAGCAGACAACATCCATGACTCTCCCCTCCTCCACAGATCTATCAGTCCATCCTTAAAGGCCATCACTTAAGTCAAGCATGTTTTACCCTCGGTAAAATAATGCTGGTCATTCCCAGTCACCTCCTCCTTCGTGTGCCCAGACACAGTTTCCAAGGCAATGTGCTCTAAAGCCACAAATAAAATGAAGTATCTCACCAACATCTGCAACAGGCGTTGCTTACCATGAGATGTGTCCCTGCGAGGACAGATACCCAACCACGCTCTAGAAACCAGAGAGGGAAAAGAAATATAAGGAAAGAGCAGCATTGACCAGCTTAGCTTCACTCGCCAAACTGAGTAAACCGCAAAAAAAAAAAACAACCCAAAACCAATCTCAGGATGAAAAGTCACCTTGGGCTTTGCTTGGGTCTAATCTTCATAATCTGTACTGTTCAGAGGTGTCCTAATATTTCCCTTCTGCCTGTGTTTTTTCTTTAATTAGGATTCATTTCAATTGAAGTCTATCCAATTACTTCTAAATCAATTCGTTCCCCTATCCCTGCCAGCAGCAGATTTCCAGTAAACGCTCCTTCGTATTTTTTGCAGAACGCAGTATCAGTTCCTACAGCCCAGATCCTACAAAGCTCTGAAAAAACAGATCTGAGATGTACCTTTAGGAAATCTTGGTAATAAATTCAGCACATTTCCTACAATGGCGTCCTATATAGTTTGATAAATACCACTAAAGGAGGAAAAAAATCCCGCCGTGCAAACATAGACTGATAAATAAAGTGAGTTGCTTCTTACTTGCAAAGAAGAAATCATGACCTGCTTCCCTGAATTCTCTGGAGGTCTGGAAGTACAGAAACGAGACTCACCTTTTATTGTCCTTAACTCCTGCTCAAATGGTTTCCTTTATGTCAGCCAAGACATTACTGTTATTCTCGCTGCATCCTCCAGGCAGCTGGGCAATGAGGGCTCAATCCTGCAGCGTGCTGAGCTGCTGCAGTTTGGAAGCGAGCGCACACAGCGCCTTGCCAGAGCACAAAACACCACACGGAAAATACTGTATTCTCTTGAAAATTTCTACCAAATTTGCCACGACTTGGAATACAACTTCTTAAAAGGACCGGCCTCTGTTGCCACACACCTCTCTAGGTCTGTTTTCCAGGAACAGGAAAAGTAATTGTGTACTACTGATTTTTTTGCAGGCAACAAATGTCCCCTTGATTCATATAGGCAAAAGGGGGTTTTTTTTGGTCCAAAGCACCTGCCTGTTCGTCCAGCCGAGGAGGAGAAACCACAGCCTGCAACTCATCACTACCACATCCGATAGATACAGCTTGAGCAGCGGGTATCGGACCGTCACAGGCACTCATTCCTATCATTTCCCTATGGCTATTTTTCTAAAAGGCTAAAAAGCCCTCTAAATAACTAGGAAGAAATTGCAATTTCCCTACAGTGTTGGAAATAATCAAACAGAGGCCACTGCTGGGCCCTCATCCGTGTTGCTGCACCTCCTACTTCTGCCTCCCCATGATCTAGTATAGTTTACACATCGGGTTATACTCTTCATGTAGCTGAGGTCTAGTTTTTCTGACTAAATAACCCTAATTAATATAAGTGATGTGATTCCAGTTCAATGATCTTCTGTGCATACGTCAAGCACTCACAGCGACTCGATGCTGTGGTTTCTACCTCGAGTCCTCTCAATGACACAACTGCTGCTTCTCTCTTTACTTCTTTCTTAATTATTTCATAGAATCATAGAACGGTTCGAGTTGGAAGGGGCCTTAAAGATCATCTAGTTCCAACCCCAGGGACACCTCCCACTAGACCAAAGCCCCGTCCAACCTGGCCTTGAGCACCTCCAGGGATGGGGTATCCACAACTTCTCTGGGCATCCAGCAACTCATTATTGTCTAAAGCCTCAGCCTACCTTATATATTATTTGCACTGTAATAATGCCCAGAGGCTTCAACTGAAATATAACCCACTTGCCTACAAACTAGCTATATGTCTATCTATATATATCTATAGGAATATACACAAGGAAATATGCATCTCGCTCAAGCGACGTGGCAGGTATCACAGAATCACAGAATGGCTGGGGTCGGAAGGGACCCCTGGAGATCATCTAGTCCAACCCCCTGCCAGAGCAGGGTCACCCAGAGCAGGTGGCACAGGAACGCGTCCACGTGGGTTTGGAATGTCTCCAGAGACGGAGACTCCACCACCTCTCTGGGCAGCCTGTGCCAGGGCTCTGCCACCCTCACAGGAAAGAAGTTCCTCCTCATGTTGAGGTGGAACTTCCTATGTTCAATGTTGTGCCCGTTACCTCTTGTCCTGTCACTGGGCACCACTGAAAAGAGGCTGGCCCCATCCTCCTGACACCCATCCTTTAAGTATTTATAAGTGTTGATAAGATCCCCCCTCAGCCGTCTTTTTTCCAGACTGAAGAGACCCAAATCCCTCAGCCTTTCTTCCTAAGAGAGGTGTTCCAGTCCCCTCATCATCTTGGTAGCCCTTTGCTGTCTCCTCTCCAGCAGATCCCTGTCCTTCTTGAACCAGGGAGCCCAGAACTGGACACGGCACTGCAGATGCAGCCTCAGAAGGGCAGAGTAGAGGGGGAGGATGACCTCTCCCCACCTGCTGGCCACACTCTTCTTGGTGCACCTCAGGATGCCATTGGCCTTCTTGGCCACAAAGGCACATTGCTGGCTCACAGTCATCCTGTTGTCCACCAGGACTCCCAGGTCTCTTTCCACAGAGCTGCTCTCCAGCAGGTCAGCCCCCATTCATCACGCTGTTGTAGCAACATAAAATACTGAGGCACATCCAGACCAAACCATTTGCTCAAGGAGATGCAATAGGTTGTGGTGGACCCAGCGGCCAAACCTCTCCAGACCTGCAAACACATTAACGGCGATGCTCCACCTTGCTTTGCTCACTCCAGCCACGGTCAGAGCTGCGCTCAATAAAGTGCCATGGCAAAGCAGAGGATCAGGTCCATTTTTAAGAGATCTGGGCAGAAACCCAGAGCTAATAACTGCAGAAAAACCCAGCTAAATACCCTTTTAGAAAGAGGAGTGAGACTCTGCCCATCTGCAGTGATAATGGGGGAAAATCACCAGCACAAGAAGCCTGGCCCAATTTTTTGCACGTAATTATAATCTGCCTTTCTAAATTCACCTTCTCTTTTCAAGGAGATCACGTATTCTCCGCTTCCTGTCCCAAACTGCTTTCCAGCGACAGATTGCACTTGTGTTGAGTGTCTCCTACTCGCTAGAGCTAATTACTTCTGGCTGGCGAGGCTCCTCGTGCGTTCCTGTCCCCTGTTGCTCTGAATCAGAACCGCCCTTTAGCACGGCACCCGTGGAGATTCCCCTTCCGCCGCAGGCAGTAGCAGATTTGGAGCAGGAGGTTGTCCCCACGCTCTGCAGGACCTTCCACCCTGCTCGGCAGCTTTCTGTC
Organism: Chroicocephalus ridibundus; assembly: GCF_963924245.1. Taxonomy (NCBI): domain Eukaryota; kingdom Metazoa; phylum Chordata; class Aves; order Charadriiformes; family Laridae; genus Chroicocephalus; species Chroicocephalus ridibundus. The sequence continues at coordinate 6,357,090 of NC_086284.1, forward strand.
CTCTCTGGAAAATAAAGATTTATTGGAGCGTCCTCTCCCGACTGGACCGTTGGCATTTGGCGTGGCTTTGCTGTACAGCAGGAGCTCCACCTTGGGAACGGCGAGTTTCTCTCCTGTGGCCACACGCTTTTCTAAGAGGTCCCTAAAAAGTAACTAACCAAAAGACACCTGTTTGCAATCAGCCTAAAGTTACCATATGGTAGTTCCTACCTTCACTGAAATCTGTTGATGTTTTTAGATTCACAGACCGCTGCAGACCCTTTTCCTTTCTTCTGCGGTACCATGGATTTCATCAATCCCTTTTTCCTCTAAAACATTATCAATCCGTCCAACCACACCACACAACTCTATCAAACAGCCATCTCCAAGCGACTCATCACGGCCGTAATTCATGGACAACAATGCTGGGCGGGCTGTCCTACCCAGCTATCTCCGTTCCCGGCTCTCTTATTTCTCCAGCGCTGCTTCTTCGATCCCCTTGGTGCACACAACTCCTCCCAGTCTCTTCTCTTGCTCTGTGTTTCTTGCTTTTAGGCACTCAGTTATCAAATAAAAAACAGGCTTTGGCTGGATGTCAAGGCAATCAGCGCAATAATACCAAATAAAGCCCAAGGCCTTAACATTTCATCCTCTCTTTCTCTGGACAGACTCCTCCTCCCAGCTCCGGTCCTCCCCTCCAGCCAACAGCTACACACACGCATCTCTAGTAGGTACCGGTCTCCTTCCCTAATAAAGCATCTCAAACCATCGCTAGCGTATGATCAGCCATCCTGGTATGGATGCAGGCCCAAGGAATTAAACTCCCCTCTCCCGTTGCCTTGAAAACCAGCAGCAGCGAAAGGCAGATAAGGCAGGACTTGCTCTAACCCCTGGCTCTGTGGCTAAGCCCGGCACCAACCACAGACAAAAATAACTCAGCCCAGCTGCTTTTTCATTGTCTGAATATATTTGGCATTGGATGCCCGAAGGTTTTAATCCTGCCCGCGCAAGGTAAGTTTTTCCCAGGGTGGTCGCTCCTCCTCACATCCCGCAGATGAGGATATCTTCCTTTTCTTCCCCCAAAAGCCTTCTGCTTTCGTCCTTAGCCAGAGCTCTCGGCCAGGGCTGTGCTACCTTACTTCCATGAGGCTTGATAACAGGAGCACCCAGATCCTGCACTGACCTTCAGGCCAGTGTCCTTTCTATTATCATCCCTGGAGACTGTAAATACATCTACTCCGGAAAGCCGGTTGTTTTCTTGAAGGTATTTATAGCATTAACATCACTCTTCTTTCTTCAGATTTCTGTCTGCTTTTGTCTGTGTATAGAAATTAAACCCCTGGATCTAATCCAAGGAAAAAACCACGTCCTGTTCACCAAAGAATACCAGACCGAGAGCCGACACTGCCAGCGCCGGCCGGGATTCATCGGATGCTGCCTCACTGCTTGGAGATACAGAGATCTCCAATTTTTCGGTGGTGCCTTCAGGAAAAATGGGATATGACACTCATTTGAGACCTCAGTTTCCCTCCAGCCCCCAACACATTTGGCTTTGTATCGGCCACTCCAGAAACCAGGAGGGTGAAGTGAGACCACGGGCAAACTTTAAGGACCCCATCACAAAATGTCCGTGGCATTCTGAATCCACCCCCTCAGGTGAAAGCTCAGCCCCTTGCCACATCCGTTCAGCCCGAGGTAGGGCAGAAAGCGGAATTTTCTCTGCCACGAGTTCCATGATACAAACACTGTAGGATACAGTTGGGTTCCCAAAGCGTTTTGAAAAGCTCCCAGAAGTGGCAAATATTCCCACATCTGCTTTTATCCTTGGGTAACACCTACAAAGTCCAAGCCAGGGCAGATTTAACCTGAAAAGGGTTTGGATCCGGACTGCTCTGAATTTGACCCTCACCATTAGGGCTTTTTGGAACCCCATGGAATGGGAACATCCCTGGGTATCTCTCCCCAGGTCAGCTTCCCTGGGGAAAACCTGAACCCATCTTGACCAGTTCCTCGTAACACGATGCTGCCTTGCAAACAGGTTTGCAAAGCCCTGCAGGCACACACCCCCACTTGCCAACGTTGCTCCTGCATCCCTCCCTCCAAGCATCCTCCTCAAACATCCAAATCCTCAAGCATCCCTCCTCCAGGGTTCCCTCCTGCATCATAGCCACAGAACATATCACCCTCTGAGCATTCCTCTGGGAATCCTGACCCCTGAGCATCCCTCCAGAACCCTTCCCTTCAAGCATCCCTCCCTCGAGCATCCTTCCTGCATCCTGACCCTCCACGCACCCCTTACTCCAACCATCCTTCCTGCATCCTGACCCTCCACGCACCCCTTACTCCAACCATCCTTCCTGCAAACCCCTGTCCAAGCCCTCGTCCAAGCCCTCTCTTACATCCCAACCCCCAAGCATCCCTCTGACTAACCCTCCTGCATCACAACTCCTGCGCGCCCCCCCTGCATCCTTTCCTCTGAGCATCCCAGTTCCTGAGAACCCTAACTGCATCCCGACGCCCAAGCACCCCTTACTCCCAGCTCCTTCCTGCATCCCGACCCCTGGACATCCCTCCTGCATTGTGACCTCGAGGATCCCTTCTGCATCCCAATCCCCGAGTATCCTTACCCGAAGCATTGCTCCCCCTGAGCATCCCTTCCCCCCCGAGCACCCCTCCCTCTGAGCAGCCGGACCTCCAAATACCCCTCCTGTACCCCTTCCCTCGAGCATCCCTCCCTTTGGACATCCCTCCTGCACCCCTTTCCCCAAAACTTCCCTTTTGCATCCTGACCCCAAGCAACCCTCCCACTGAGCATCCCGACCCCTGAACACCCCTCCTGCAGCCCTACCCCCGAGCATTCCTTCTGCATCCCGACCCCCAAGTTTCCCTCTTGCATTCCAATCCCCGATCATCCCTCCCTCCGAGCAGCTCAACCCCAAACAATCTCCTGCACCCCTTCCCCCGAGCACCCCTCCTGCATCCAGACCCCCACGTAGCCCTCCTGCACCCTTTCCCTCGAGCATCCCTCCCTAAGGGCAGCCCGACCCCCAAGCAATCCCTGCATCCCAACCTCCCAACATCCCCCCGGTATCCCTTCCCCTCAGCATCCCTCCTGTATCCCCTCTCCCGAGCCCCCCTCCTTCATCCCTCACCCTGAGCATTCCTCCTGCACCCCTTTCCTCGACTACCCCTCCTGCATCACTTTCCCCGAGCATCTCTCCTGCACCCCTCACCCCGAGCATCTCTCCTGCACCCCTTTCCCCTGACTACGCTTCCTGTATCCCTTCCCCGGAGCATTCCTGCTGCACCCCTTTCCTCGACTACCCCTCCTGCATCCCTTTCCCCGAGCACCCCTCCTCCTGCATCCCTTCTCCCGTACCCCCCTCCTGCATCCCTCACCCCGAGCATCCCTCCTGCACCCCTTTCCCCTGACTACGCTTCCTGTATCCCTTCCCCGGAGCATTCCTCCTACATCCCGACCCCAGGCCGCCCCTCTGCATCCCTTCCCCTCAGCACCCCTCCTGCACCCCTTTTCCCTGACTACCCCTCCTGCATCCCTTCCCCTGAGCGTCCCTCCTGCATCCCTCGCTCCGACCACACCTCCTGCGTCCCTTTCCCCCGACTATCCCTCCTGCATCCCTCACCCCGAGCATCCCTTCCCCCGAGCATCCCTCCTGCATCCCTCACCCCGCGCACTCCTCCTGCGTCCCTTCCCCTCAGCATCCCTCCAGCACCCCTTCCTCTGAGCCCCCCCCCCGCATCCCTCACCCCCGAGCGCCCCTCCTGCATCCCTTCCCGAGCATCCCTCCCGCACCCCGACCCCAGCCCACCCCCCTGCACCCCTTCCCCCCGCACCCCTCCCTCCCATCACCCCAACCCCTCACTGCCCCTCCGAGCCCCCCCCTACCCCCGCGCTTTCCCCACCCGCCCCGCGTTACCTCCCGCCGCCGCCGTGCCCGTGAGGCTGCGGCGTGGCCGGCAGCGAAGCCGCAGTCCTGCGGGCAGCTCCGAGGCAGGGCCGAGGGTTGCGGTGAACTACAAATCCCAGGGCGGCCGGGCCGGGCCGAGCCACGCCGCGCCCCCCGTTTCCTCCTCCCGCCGCCGCCGCCGCCGCCTCCGCCTCCCGCGGCGCCCGGCGAGCGACGGGGCTCGGCGGCTGGAGGGGGCGCAGGTGGGTACGGCGGAGGGGATGGGAGGGGGGGGGGAATCTGCTCGGGGGGAGGGGGCGTGGGAAGGGGCTGGGGTCACCCTACCGTAACACACACAGGCACACAGCCGGAGGTGGGGAAACTGAGGCACGGGGAGCGGTGGCTGGGTGGCTGCCGCTCCGCGGGGAAACGCTGTGGGATGCGGGGAGGGGCGGGTGAGCCCCTATTGCGTGGGGTTATTTTTTGTTTGTTTGTTTGTTTGTTTAGTATTTTAAGCTCATTTCATAGCGCGAACGCCTGGCTGCGTGGGGAGGAGCCCAGCCTAAGGTTGCCCTTAACAGGGTAGGGCTCAGCGCCACTCTGCAAACTTTGCATCCCCCCCTTTCACCTGCTTTCAGTGAAGCATCTCCAAAATTAAAGGATTTACGGCGGTTTAGCTCATCCAAGCTCCCCACAACCGGGGCTGGCTCTGGGTCCAGCCAGACTGCAGCCAGCCCCGGCCGGTGGCGTGGGGCCGGCTGGGCAATGTACCTTGCGAAGGGTCTAAATTTGGATGGCCCCTACCTCGTTAGTGTTATTTCTGAGCGCTTTCTGCTAGCGTGCAGCTGCATCCCGGCTGGCAATTAGCTGCCCTTCTTAATTGCAGGGGTACCCTGGAGGTCAGTGGGAGATGGGGTGGAAGCTGGATGGTTGAGCCACCCTGGGCTTGCATCGAGCAGCGTGCAGGTGGTGGGCTACCATGTGCGTGGGTGATGTGGTCCAGGAACGAAATAAAGGGTATCTGGAAGATACTCCAGAGGTGCCGAGTGATACCCAATGCGGATGCTGGCACAGGACATTAGAAATCAGTGAAAACCTTTGCCGGGGATGGCATTAAGTTGGTATTTTGGACTGTATGAAGGGTTACATCAGCTGCTTGGAAGGAAAAGTGATGCTCCTGCTGCCATGAGACCCCAAACGGGCTCCCTCCTGGCAGCCGGTGGCAATGCCCTGCTGGCAATCTGCATGGCCCATGCAGTGGCCCCTGAGCCACCAGGTCACACCAGGAGAGCACCGAGCACCGCAGCACTTTGGCTTTTATTCTCCAAACCTCGCTGCAGCCGCATCTCTCTGGCTCTGCACTCGCTCTCCCCCTCCATCTTGGCTTCTGCTGTTCTCCTTCAGTAGCTGGTAACCTTCATTTTGGTCTCCTCCTCCCCACCGTGCCCCGCTGCTTTCATTCCTCTTCTTCTTCCTCAAGAGGAACCTGACCTTTGTTTTGGATTGCTCCTTCCTCTTACTAACCGGGCACCAGCTCTATTTTCCTGCCCCCGTCTCCCTACCCCCAGCTCTTTAGTGCTTAAATTCAGCGTCTGCGGCCTTTTGCATTCACCCGCATCCCTAAGGAAGCAGCCCAGGAGAAGCTCAAGAGCATCAAGGTTGCAGGTCTGGGAAGGGATGGACCCACAGCATCGCACCCGCAACAAACCAGGGACGTTATGAAACTGCCGTTTTGCGCTTTCCCATCGTTCGTGCGTCTTGTTGGCAGAGGAGCGTTTCTAACCGTGTCTAAGGGAGCCCGGTTAAAAAATTAAATATAATATAAAAAAGTAAATATAAATAAATATAAATAAGTGGTGGGTAAGCAGCTGCTCTCCGAAAGGTGGATGGTCGGCGTGTCTGTCGCCGGGTATCGCATCCGCCGGCAGATCCATACGACGATCCTCTCTTAGAGCGAGAAGGGAAGGGTGAGCCGTCGCTTCCTGCCACACGCCTGCTGGGAGTTTGAGTCCCCTCCCGGAGCTCGTCACCCGTGTCCCCCCGCGCCGGCCTCGGGGGTGAGCGGCCTTTTCCCCAAACACCGGCTGGAAATTTCCAGCGGCTCACAGCAGCCCCGAAACAAAAAGCAGCTGCCGGCCCCCCTCCGGCGCTGCATTTCGGGATATATTGCTGCTGGCGGACACGCCACGCTCTGCTTCGCTGGCTGAATTTTAAGCCTTTAAGCGCTGCACTATGTTTATTGAAGGGGATGATGTTAAATGAGCATCTGAAATTAAGCGGGTCCGTCCTGCAGCGATGGGAAAACATGAGTTTTCCTCTCGAAGATTACTATAAATAAGCATATAGGGTGTAGAAACCATATTGTAAATGTTTAACCTTCTGTGGTTGAGGATGAGCTGAAATAAATAAACATGCATCAGGGGTACGTGGAGGGAGGGTGAGTCTGTCCCTGTGACGGATTTTGTCCCAAAATCTTCCTTAAATCCAGCTCTCACTTGATACCTGGTGCCTACTGCTGGCTGCTCAGTGGTGAGCTGAGTTTTTTATCTTTTTTTTTTTTTTTCTCCCCTAAATACTATTTATTGTGTTTCTGCCCTGCCTTTGTTGTTCTTTTGTTATTTTTCTGCTTTCATGGGGGGTGACTCCCAGGCTTCAGACTGCCTCGTCTGCAGTCCCCGTAACACAGCGGGGCACAAACTGGGAGCTGAGGGTCTGGATTCCCTCTGCGAAATCGTCCCCTCCAGAAGGGACAAGGCATGAAAGTTGTCTGCAGGTGCTGTCACAGCAAGTGCCACAGGGCTGGGGGTGCCCGGGGCTGGAGCTCACAACTTCATCAGGTTTTATTTTCTCAGGACTCGGATGTTTTGTGGAAACTGGAATTTTTACCTCGAACCGAAACGGGGGTTTTAGTAAGAGGCGATGGAGCAAAGCGATACGTGCCGAGTGTGAGGAACCTGGGGCAAAACCCCAAAGCGGAATGAGCATTACGCAGAAAGAAGTGGTTTTGGCTGATTATGTTTGCCGTTAACGCTCTCTAATGAAGCAGACCGGAGCCCCATCCTGCGAACAGCCATCTTCTCCTGCCGAACCGCATTTACAGTCGCCGGCTGCCATACAGGTGCCCAGATACTTCTTTTTTCATCCTTCCTTTTTAGCTGAAATCGATCCCGCCCCTCCCGATGCAGACCGACTTCCCCTAATGCGTCCCTCGATCAGCCTCTCCTGACATTGATCCAGCCGACGTGGCTTTCACCAGCTCTCCTGGGCAACGCTCAAAAAGCCAGAGAGGTTTTTAGCCTGGCTGCTCTTCCTGATGCTTAGCAGAAACGCTCCCCGGCTTGCTTTAATTTTATTGCCACTTAAGCATCCTTCATTGTGCCAGCCTAAATAATTCATCTCCTTTTTTCTTTCTTTTTTTTTGGTGTGTGTGTATTTTGCACTTTGTTGTTACTCCTCAGCTGTTTCTTAGCGAAGCTGCACGTATTTCCTGGTTTTCAATACAGGTTTCCAAAGTTTTGGTCTGTACCAAAATACACATCGCTGTTGCTCTGCTGCTCTGTGTTTAATTCATTTAATTAATGAGATTCTCTAAGCGACACTAGGATCAAGCCTGTTAACCCCATCATAGGCGTTGCCTGTGAAATCCCAAAGAATTAATTCATTTTCCTTCCCTGCCATTCGTAAAGTGAAATTTGTGTTTGCAAGCGATTACTGCTGCTTTTCCCAAGCTAGATTTTCCCAAGAAATACTCATATTAGGGTTTACTTGTCAGGGAAATCAAGGCATCGCTACACATTTTCCCAAATAAAAACAACTTCTTTAGTTTTCTGATTTGTTTAGTACCTTGTCTCTGCCCTGCTGGCACTTATAGCTTTGGATACATTGGTGTTAGCTTTATTTTGGTAATGCAGAGAGAGTTTTCTTCAGATCTTCGATGAGACTGTTGAACGGAACCAGGCACACCACAGCTCTTTGGTGTTTCATAAACTTGCTGTTTCAGGGTAGATTATATGGAACTGGAATGATCTAAGTTATCCTTTTTTATCTGAATAAGTAACCAGAAAAATCCTGATAAAAATTGTCTTGATAGATAGATAGATAGATAGATAGACAGACAGACAGACAGACAGACAGACTTTATACGTATATATACCTTAAGGAAAGATCCACGTCTCTTTAAAAACCACATAAACATATTTATAACTTCAGACTTTCCATTAAGCTGCGTTTTTTTGGCTAAAAAGGGTAGACTACCGCTGCACCCGTTTTTCAGAGTGGTTAAAAGCGTAGCAATATTTGGGCCGTTTATTTACATTTTACTTACGTCGGCAAATCGTGACTGATGCTTTTTTTTTTTTCTGGATGATTACTTGTACGCTTGTGTTTTTTTGCCAAGTTGGGCGAAACAGGCACTCAGTTAAATTATGTATGCAGAATTTTATTTATTAGCTAATTAAAGCGCTCTCAAATGCGATGAATACATAAGAAGGGAAATAAGCTTATCCAAAGCTGTTCTACATTTAAAATTAGTAAACAAAGGAAGTGTTACGGATAATGAAGGAACTGAGCTGATGGTTCTAAATACATGAAGCAAAAATAAGTAGATTTTGTCATTTCACACGTTCTTTAACGCCTTCCTGCTGCGACAACCCCCATCACTCTCCCAGGTTCGAACCAATTATTTGCTGAGCTAAAATTCTAGGGGAGAAGGTGGTTACAGAAACGTTCCCTTTGTACCCTCTGGGGATGTGAATAAAATCCGTTTAAATTTACAAACCCTGGTCTGTCGAAATGCTCAGATGCTCAGACAGCACCTTCTGCTCAGCAGTTTGACTTTTCCAAAAAGTTCACCGCCGCTTGTTTCTCTCAATTTACATCACCTGAAAAGACTATGGCTTTAAATCAATTATTTTTCCCCACCATACTAAATACGTCTGTTTTAAAAGAAAGATGTATTTAAATACAAGTCACTCTAAAAGCACAAAATAAATCCTGCGCTCTGCGGCTAAATTTGCATCTGCAACTCTCAAATTAGATCTGTAGCTGATCCAATCTGAATGCATTTTAAGTGCTACTCAGGGAGCAGCTACACGAAAGGCTTTCCTGTAATTCTCGGCTTTCAAGAACCGTAACCCAAGTCGTGCTCATCCTTGGTGACCTCAGGTTACAGCCACCCATGTCCCACATGAGGTGCCCTCTTGGTACCTCCTCTTTGAGGAAATGCCACCAAGCAGAAGTGATTTCCGCGCTGCATTCTTGGATAACCTTCATATTGCATTAGCGGAGTACGCAGGCCTGATAAACCGAGGCAGGGACTTCAAGTGCTGGTTGGATGAGCAAAGAGAGAAAACTGACAACCCATTTAATTTTCATTTTTACGGGTTTATGAAAAGCTTTTTTCATAAACAAGTTTACGAGAAGAAAGCAGCACAGACTGACTTACTTTCCCCAGTTGCTTTGAAGTAACGTCAGTTGGCCAACGCATTAAGTCCAGGCTGACGATGAATCCAGCAGACGTATTGCACGCTCACTTGTGCTGCAGTTTTTGGGTCTTCCGAGCCTGCCAGGCTGTCAGATTCATCTTCACACTGTGACGATATAAACCTGCAAATAATGGGATGAATTAGGCAAAAGCAGATGGTGAACTTGTCATATGTTGATTCCATTTTATGAACAACAGCTGCGCAATAGTTACCCTGCAGCCTTATCCACGGGCCAGATGTTTGCACCATTAAATGTCTGAAATCTAACCCAGTGCGGGGGCAAAATAAAAGCAGGCTGGTGTTCTGGGAGACTGAAATCCAGGCTGGATGAGTCTGTGGACTGCAGAATAGCCATCGGCAGAATGAAACGGTCGGGGTATTTTGTTGGCAGCCTCCCTTTTGAGACTGCTGATAAAGAAACCAGTTACAAGATATTTTAACGTTATCTGTTCAGATTGGACTGAGATGTCTGCCTCTCATTTGACGTATATAGCCAGCAAGTCTCTGGATCAGAATAAACCTAGGGTGGGTCTCGAATTTGGAATGAAAATCTGTATCTTGTCACTGAGCATTTCGACCGTGTCATGGTCTTTAGGTCATGACTCTTGGCAACGGGCTCTGCCAAGTGAAGGCCGTTACCTACACATCGAGGGAAACGTCTCGCTCTGCGTCTGGCTCAGGCTGGCGGAGACCATGAGAAAACTACTCCCGTGGTGCAGATAAGCAGGCTTGGGCTCAAATGAAAGCATGACCTACACAGAAAGAAGAGAAAAAAATTGGGTTGTTTAGTCTAAATCAGCCTGAGTGGGAGCAGAGGAGGGAAAGAATGAACACGGCCTTTGGGTGTCATCGTCAGGGCTGCGTTATTTGCAGGGAACATTTCTGTTCCTTGATGAAACTTGACCAAAAAAAAAAAAATCCATTTTAGGCTGGTTTTGTGAATGTCAGGTTGTGCTTGTAGCAATGCTTTTACAGACATATTGCAAGCCCTTAGGGGAAAAAATACATGGCAGTCAGTCATCCTATAGAAATTAGACCAGGGGAAGCCTTTATGTGATCCGTTTTAACAGCTCTTGACTCTAAACTGGGTAGAAGTCTTCAAGAGTGGGAAGTACCCGGAGACTACAGCACTGAGGGGAGTTTAACAGTGAAAGAAGTAATTTTTTTCCAGGGTATATTTGGCTGAAGTTAGTAACAGGGATGATCTCGGTCATGAGGGTAGAGGGGGTGTTGTGTTGCTCTACGCATGCGTTTTCATTTGCCAATTTTATTGGATACGTGGGACTACGGGACACACAGGCAAAGCACTCAGGGGATTTAGAGATCTTCTTTCCATTAATTAATGTGCAGTGAGATATACACCGTGTGCCGGGGGCTAAAGAACAGAGTAGAATGTTAGTCTTAAACTAGAAATGAAATACAGATTCTCATTTGACCTGTCCATTAGCTGCCCTAGGTTGGGCAAGTTTTTCATAGCAAAATGTGCTGGCTATCTAGATGTTTATTTGGTTTAGGGTGCCATTACCACTACTGTTTGGGTTTTAGCAGCCATAAAAGAACTGATATTCCAGCACGAGATGACATTCTTCCCATCTGTATTTTGCTGAGACTCCAGAGCTGATAATAGTGTTGTAGGGTCTATGATTATTCTGTGATTAGTTAGGAAAATGCCTGCATTTAAATTTCATTTTAAGGGAGCTGTTTGGCAGCTTTTTGTTGAGTGACCGTAGTTACTGCAGCAAGAGCTACTACCTCTTAGCTCTGCAAGCAAACACGGATGGGTTTCCTGCCGAGTAAGTCAAATATAAAACTGGGAATTAACTGTTGATTGGAAAAACTGATTTGCAGGTCATCATCTAGCAGGAATGAGGGCCCAGCTTTTCAAGGCAGCTGAGCTGATCTGCACGGGAAAGGGCTACATAGCTCCGTCCTCTTCCCTTGCTCCAGCCCTGGCATTCATCTGCTCCCAAGATGTAGCAGAAACATATCCTGAAAAGAAAATGATGGTGTTTTCTCCCTAAACTGGCTGACTGTGGGGTCAAATAAGTACCAGAGCTGGCGTAAGGGAGGAGGAAGGTATGGTGGAGGGCATCCCTTTCAGAGGCAGTGATGCTTAACTGCACCACAAAATCGCATCCTCCTTTCGTCTCAGCTGATGGCAGAGAAGCTGCGTGGCAACTACGTCCACTGGGATATGGCCCCAATTAATTAGGAAATGTTTTCTAAGGTAAAGCACGTTGGAAGGAGAAAGCCTGGTAGTTTTTTTTTTTTACTGAATGGAACCGCAGACTGTCACATGCTTACGGCAGCACTGCTCGCTGGCTCCCTGCTAGGCTGACTCCACTCAAATGTGTGTCAGGGGATTCTGCTGCAACAGCTTTATTGCTTTAATTATATCTTCAGATGACATGGAAGAAGTTGGGATGTGACTGGTTCTTGTCCTGTCCTTTTTTTCCTCTCTAAATTCTCTTTTCATGAGGGATATGGGATCAGGTGAGCCCAGGACACAGCTCTTGCTTTGAAGACAGAAGTCATTCTGCTGTAGGCATCCGCAGGAGAGATTTCACTCTCCCATGACTCCCATGACTATAAAGTTTTGGAAGACTCGTGATTTCTGGCACTAACTGAACTAAACAAAGTCCTGTTCAGGTCTGTTAGGAGAAAAAACATCATTATGCTTGTTCTGAAGATACAACCTCGAAAAGTAATTCTCCACTTCTAATTTCTATAACGAATTCTTGCCATGTAGTTACCCTTATAGATTTAGGACTCTCTATCTTTATAGTTTAACCTTTCAAATACAGCTAAATGTGTGGTGTTGGATTCTTTTTTTTTTTTTTTTTTTTTTTTTTTAGAATTAGTTCCAGCATCGTGACTTTTCCATCATGTCAGAACCCATCACGCTCAATGTTGGAGGAAAACTCTATACCACCTCTCTGTCCACCCTGACTAGCTTTCCAGACTCCATGCTGGGGGCCATGTTTAGTGGGAAGATCCCAACCAAGAAGGACAGCCAAGGCAACTGCTTTATCGACAGAGATGGCAAAATCTTCCGTTATATCCTGAACTTCTTACGAACTTCTCACTTGGACCTCCCTGAAGACTTTCAGGAAATGGGCTTACTTCGACGGGAGGTAGATTTTTATCAAATTCAGCCACTGATTGAGGCCTTGCAGGAGAAGGAGGTGGAGCTTTCTAAAGCGGAGAAGAATGCCATGCTCAACATCACCCTCGATCAGAAGACCCAGACTGTTCACTTCACTGTCCGAGAAGCACCCCAGATCTACAGCCTGTCTTCCTCCAACATGGAAGTGTTCAGTGCTCATATCTTCTCCACGTCATGTCTGTTCCTGAAGCTTCTTGGTTCCAAACTTTACTATTGCTTCAACGGAAACCTCTCTTCAATATCCAGCTACCTGCAGGACCCCAACCATTTGACCTTGGATTGGGTTGCAAGTGTGGAAGGCCTTCCAGAAGAGGAGTACACCAGGCAGAACTTAAAGAGACTCTGGGTGGTGCCAGATAATAAGCAAATCAATAGTTTCCAGGTGTTTGTGGAAGAAGTGCTAAAAATAGCCATGAGTGATGGTTTCTGCATAGATTCTTCTCATCCACATACTTCAGATTTCATGAATAATAAGATTATTCGCCTAATTCGGTACAAGTAGGAATGGCTGTTTATTATGGTGCCAGCATGAAGATAACACAGGTTAAGTGTTTCCCTTTAAAACACACTTACAGCCTAATTCAGAATCATGCTTATCTGGATTAAGAGTCACTAACAGGGAGATGATTTTCCTTTAATGTATTTACCAATATGACCTTTCAGAATATGTCCATATTCTAGACGGAAGGAATATTGTCCAGCGCCTGAATTAAGGATTGGTTCTGTCTCTGCCTCCACCTCTGACCTGCTGTACAATTGTGGGGAAAATCACTTAACTTCTGTCCTTCTTACATTTTCCAGTTGGAAAATGGGCGTGATCCTTAACCTATATTGCAAGGGTGATGTGAGGGTTCAGTAATCAAGGTTTGGAAGGCTTTCTGGAGATCAGATGCGGTGAAAGATGCCATGGAGCTCCAGCACAGAGGACAGCCCAGGGGGCACATTTTTCAATGTCTTGCCATATCACTTGTGCAGAGCATCAAGAAGCTTGGTTGGATCCACAGAGAAGAAGCCTCCCCACATGCACGCGCTCAAAATAACTGTAAAGGATGGTGCAAACCACAAATGAGTAAGGGATCCTGTCTGTTTCAGTTCAACAAAGGATTTCTGTCACCATCTGAAGCTGACTCTTTATTTTCTGAACCCTGTGAGGAAGACCTTGCTCTGTTCTGCTGTCAGGAAAGCCATGTTTGAATGATGTGACTGGCACGGGGAACGACCAAGGAACCCATAGCAGATAGAATGGTGTTCGTAAAAACCGAGGAGATTGTGACTGGTGCGGAACTTTGCTTTGAATGCTCTGAAACATTTACATTCCAAAGGCAGCCAAGACAACTTGTCCTTTTCTTTCTCTTACAATGTTGTATTTGTCTGGAGGATGCTGCTGAAAACACTTTCTTAGCTGGAGACATTAGGAGGGCAGAGGTCCCCAAATACCTTCTGAATGTTTGAGTCTCTTCTCCCTGGGTATGGCCTTCTTTTGGGCACGTCTCTCTTCAGCAGTGCCTGGAGTGCATGGGATGCTCTCTGGGTAGGACAGATTCCATCTGAAAAGACAAATTTTCCCATCAGGTTACACCTAGTATTTTTCATTACAGAACCAGAGGCTTGCCTTTCCTATCCCAGTGCATTGAGCCATTTTTTTTACGTCATCGTGAAGTGGTCAGGTCACTAAGGTAGCATTTTATCCGCTTGCTTGGCTTCAGTGTCAGATTGTCGGAGGTAAGGCAGTGGGAAACCAGAGGTGATGACAATGGTCAAGCGCTTTCTTACACACACAGTCTGTGCTACAATGAAGAGCATAATCCACTAGCTGTGTATTAGCTCTAAACACCATTTGTGCCACATTGAAGGTGGTTCATCCTCAGCTAATTATGTTTAAAAGTATCTTAGCTGTCTTTCCCTAACCAGATTGCTACGTGTGCATGAGAGACCCTCTGGAACGTTTCCCACTGTCACTAGTGAGATAGAAGGGAAAATGCAATAACCAAGTTTTGTGTTTAGAATTCTAGTGCTTCCAAAAGTTCTTAGCACTTGGCTGCAAAGCTCAGTATTGCTCACGTTGTAACGAGTTTCCCAAAGTAACTAGTCTGTCATTACATTAAGCTGACCTGTGAACAAGCAGAAAGAAGCGTTTTGTTACTGTTGTAAAATACAGCGAGATAAATATATTTCTACTGTCCCAAGCTGTAATTGCATGAACAACGCAAATCAGCATGCTGATGGTAAAAATGCACATTCTGCAGCTATTGGCAGCCTGTTGCAAACCACGTCCCCTGTCTGACTTGGTGCTAAACCTGCATGATATACATGGGACCATGTTGTTAGGAAGCACTGGCTGGGCTTGAAGCCCTAAAAGCCATTAAACCTGGCAAGTTTGGTGAATTTTGAGGATTGTCAGGATATTGTGGCTAAATTCCAACCTGAGTCACCATGTTCTTCTAGTTTTAGTTGCATTAGGAAGAACTTCTTTTTCCCCATCCCTGTCCTGAATTATAAAGCGGGAGTAATCTGTTCCAGGGGTTGCTCCATGCCACTGACAGAGCAAAGCAACTGCTTGTGAATCTTACTTCTGACACGAGTTTGCCACTCAGATGGACATTCACAGTGATAATCTCTGCAGGTAATAACGATTATGATCTGTAAAATGCCATACGTGAACCCTCTTTCATCAAATCTATGCCTTATAACAGATATGCCTTTGCCAAATTTATGCTAACAGAACTTTTGAGGCCTGTTGGCAGTATTTCTTTTTAGCCCACGCCCTCGAGAGTATGATCTGTAACACGGGTTTTTGTATGTCAGGAGTAAAATAATACTTATCTGTAGTAATTTGTTTCCTGTCAGCTTGAGTTTATCCGAAGGTAAGAACAGTGGGCTTAAATCTCATTTGGAAGGAGCCTGATCTTAGAGCTCTGGATCGGTACTGCTCCATTCTGTTTTAGCAAAGTAAAAACATTCCCTGGGAGAGTTGAATCATTGCTGCATTTTCTGGTGAAAGGCAAGCAAGAGTCCGTAAAAGCACTATGCATAGCTTAATCTAGAGCATTTACTGTTCCCCTTTGCCTCCACTCCCTTTTCTTTTCTTCAGACTGAAGCAACACCCACACAAAAAGCAGTTATGCAGTTTCTTAAAAGTCTAAACAAGAAATGAAGAGTGCCCCAACCTGGCCTAGACAGTAACTGGGGTCATTCTGCTGACATGGAAATAGGGGTTTCAATCCCTACAGACTGAGGGAACAACTGAACCCGGCTTCTCCTGGCGTGCTTTAACCCATCAATCTGGTATGCAAAAGATGGATGACTTGAACATGCATTTTTCTGTGCTCAGGTAACTATATCAGGCAAAGATACGCCTGGCCACAAACCTCTGTCATTTATTAATATGCAGAGAGATGCAAAATATCTCTCTTCTATATGCAGAGAGATGCAACATTTCCAAAAAGTATAAAGACAGGAGTGAACACAAGCATTGGGAGAAAAACTTGAGATACCTCTAAATTGCTAAGCAGAATAAACATCTTTAAGTGTGAGGTCCTATTTAGAATGCCGCAGTCGTTCTGCATGCTAATCAAGTATGGGAAATAAGCAGTAAGTGAATCGCTTGTGATTGCAGTCAAACATATGTTATACAAAAGCAGTTGCTATTTCAAACTACACACTAAGCTAAATTTATATCTGCTCCTTAATTTTGCAGTCTGAGAGTTACGTTATAATGACTGTTTATAGGAATGTTCTCTCTCCAGAACATTTGTTCCCTTTTTTTCTAGATAGCTGGCTCTTTTTTTTTAACCTTCCTTTTCTGAGCCCTAGAGGTGTAACTTGCTTTTGTTTACCAGTCAACAGCACCGATGATTCTTCTTCTCAAGAGTTTTCCTGAATTAGAAAAAAGTGAACATGCACAAAGCCATATTAAGTACAGCGCAATCCCATCGTTAGTCATGAAAAGCACCTGGCATTTATTGCCAGTAACATCTAAAAATTATTTCACTGTTCAGTGGAATATTCGCTCTAGGAACAAACTTGTTGGGGTTTTTTTGCTGTAAGGTCCTGGGAACAAGGAAAGGATCTAGTGAGGTTTTTTGCCTTGAAGTCTGAAAGGTGCTTTCACCCACATCGGGTGCGTAACTCCTGTTCTGATTCTGCCGTATGCCTGTCTCCCTCAATATCTTCCCCTACAAAGTCATAGAATCACAGAATCTTCATGGTTGGAAAGGACCTTTGAGATCATCGAGTCCAACCAAACAACCTACAATCTCTGCCACTAGAGCATGCCCTGAAGTGCCACATCTAAATGTTTCTTAAACACCTTTAGGGATGGTGACTCAACCCCCTCCCTGGGCAGGCTGTTCCAGTGCCTGACCACTCTTGCAGTAAAGGAATTCTTCCTAATATCTAATCTGAACCTCCCCTGCCGCAGCTTCAGACCATTTCCTCTGGTCCTGTCATTATTCACCTGGGAGAAGAGGCCAACACCCACCTCTCTACAACCTCCTTTCAGGGAGTTGTGGAGGGCAATGAGGTCTCCCCTCAGCGTCCTCTTCTCCAAGCTAAACATGCCCAGCTCCCTCAGCCTCTCCTCATATGACCTGGTCTCCAGACCCCTCACCAGCCTGGTAGCTCTGCTCTGGACACGCTCCAGCACCTCAATGTCCCTCTTGTACAGAGGGGCCCAGAACTGAACACAGCACTCGAGGTGAAGCCTCACCAGTGCCCAGTACAGAGGCACCATCACTTCCCTAATGATGCCGTCCTGCACTTTTTTTTAATGGCCTTAAGAGAGCCGCTGAACAGAGCGATCAATAGTGTTAGAGCAGAAAAATACGAGAATTAGGGCAGATGATAAATAAGTTATTAGCTGTAGTCTAATGGCATTTTCAGATATGAGCATGTGCATAGCACAGTGGGATTTCTTATATGATTAAAAGATTATTATGAAGCATCTTAGTGGAGTCCAGAAAGAATCACTCATGGATTTCTCTGTGTTTTTAGGCTTGATAGCTCTTAAATATCTAACAATGTCCAGTTATAATGAAGGGACTGAAACCATACATAAATACTACGACATCTTTAGTTCATGCAGCTGTTGTTAAAGGTCATTAGGAGTCAGTGAGAGGAGTGTTTGTTGCTGCAGGTGATGGCTGGGAAATAAAAGAAATGGGTGTAAAAAGTTAGACCTGGAAGAATTCACATGTTAACAAGAAACCCAGGATTTAGAAGGGAGAGAATAAAAAATCTTCATGCGTTCAGGAAAAAAAAACAGCAAGACAACAACGGAGACAAAGATTTTCCTACGGAGGGAGGCTGCAATTAGAATGACTCACTGGTCCCTTCCAGTTTTAGTCTCCTATTATGCAACTTAAATATTGGTCATGCCAAGAGTTATGCTAGTAACTTGTCAGGAGTTGACAGCTTTGCTTCAATTTGCTTGTGCCTGAAATCACCAAACATATGCACCTGCTGTACTTACCCATATTTTAACTGGGTTGCTAAATATAAATTGCTGCATGAGTTCAATGGCAGTAAATACCTGCAATCAATCAGATTTATTCCCACTCTAGGAAAGGCTGGTGGGGTCCATGCCATGGACCGCAGAAAATAAAGCTAGGATCTTCTGATACTTCACAGCTAAATGGAGAAGTTATGAAGAAGATCCTTTGGGGAGTTTCTTTTTCACCCCATCCCTTTGAATGTGGTGTCACTGCTCAGAATTTCAGTAAATTTTGAAATTTAACTGCCATTCTGTAATGACTGCCATATCCACACGCTGATGGATATAAACATGCAGGGTACAAGCAGTGCTGATATGTGGCCCTGTACTAAATCATCGTTATGTGATTTAGTACAGGCAGTCATGTAGATATTCTGTGTGAGAATGGCTGAATCGAACACAAATATACCGATCACGCTCTCAGATTCACTTGGGAATAACACAAGGGATGGTTTCCCTAAGAATTCATAAAAAAAAAAGAGCTGTAAGGGAGGGCTGTACGGAATAATTCCTTTTCTCTTCCTCCTCTTGCCATTCCCCTCCCTCTTACTTTCTTGCTCCTACTCCTAACTGTAGGATTTTGCCATTGATCAGAATTTGATCCCCAATCCACTAAAAGCCATGGTTTTGAATGAATACTATTTGGAAAGTGTCAAAAATGGGTTTTATTTCTTACCACTTTTGTGGTAAGAAATGTGGCTATTACATTTAAAAATCTGGTTGCATTTCTCTGCCTGTAACCCCTTTGTGAACGGTTACTAATATGTATTTTAGAAAACACTAAATAAAACATGAATGAAGCAGGAGATGCTCTGCCTGATGTACATTTCTTGAGGAAAGTGCATGCAGCGATGCTTGCTGAATCTGTAGCTTTTCCTCTCTCTAAGGATTTTAAAAGTGCATCATCGCAATGCTTACCTAGACATCTCCGTGGCCGAGAACTGTAGGAAGCTCCCCAAAAACTAGTGCAGTTGTAGAAAACTTGGATGAACAAGCCTTCCTAAATAATCAAAACCATTTTAAATGCATCCGCGCATTTATGTTTCAAACATTTCTAAACAGAGGATTCATTTCTTCAGTGAAAACCCTTCTAAACCCTAATGCTTTATCACTGTTGAACTTGCCTCTAGTCCCTGAGTTGGAACAAACCATAATAAATTGCTACTATACAGGAAAAAAAAATAAGTTTTATGTATTTTCTGTATGATTTCACGCAGCCCCTACAAGATGCTATCCCTAGATAGATGAAGATTTGCTGTCAAGAAACAAAAAAGCATCAGCCTTGCATGCATCCACCTTCCGGCTAGCAGTTTCTTCCAGGTATTAAAAAATTGAGCTTTTTCTTCTGAAAGAGCACTTTATACCTGGAAGCTGCCCAGAGGAGAGAGAGGCCCAAAACCACCAAACTCTGTAGTTGGTTGCACAGCATCCCAACCCTACACCTGGTGCCACACTAGCCAACCCCACTTCTGGCCCACACACACCACCACCCAACCCCAAACCTGGTCCCACATCACCCAACTCCGCCTCACCCTGGCACAACACCACCCAACTCCTACAGCCAACCAATCCCACTAGTGGTTCCCCACCACCCAACCCCACATCACCCAGACACCACACCACCCAACCCCACTGGTGGTCCCACACCACCCAATCCCACATCGCTCAGACCCCACATCACCCAGGCCACACACCACACAACCCCACATCACCCAGACCCCACACCACCCAGCTCCACACCTGGTCCCACACCACCCAACCCCACTGGTGGTCCCACACCACTAAACACATCACCCAGGCCCCACATCACCCAACTCCACACTGAGACCCACACCACCCAACCCCACGTCACCCCAAACTACCACCGCCCAACCCCACATCTCTCAGGCCCAACACCACCCAGCCCCATACCTGGTCCCACAGCCACCCAACACCCCTGGTGGTCCCACAGCCACCCAAGCCCACATCCCTCAGGCCCAACACCACCCAGCTCCATACCTGGTCCCACAGCCACCCAAGCCCACATCCCTCAGGCCCAACACCACCCAGCTCCATAGCTGGTCCCACAGCCACCCAAGCCCACATCCCTCAGGCCCAACACCACCCAGCTCCATACCTGGTCCCACAGCCACCCAACCCCACATCCCTCAGGCCCAACACCACCCAGCTCCATAGCTGGTCCCACAGCCACCCAAGCCCACATCCCTCAGGCCCAACACCACCCAGCTCCATTCCTGGTCCCATAGACAACCAAACCTGCTGGTGGTCTCACAACACCCAACCCCACATCCCTCAGGCCCAACACCACCCAGCTCCATACCTGGTCCCACAGACACCCAAACCTGCTGGTGGTCTCACAACACCCAACCTCATGTCACCCAGAACCACCACCACCTAACCTCACAAACTTCAGGCCCAACACCACCCAGCTCCATAGCTGGTCCCACAGACATCCAACCCCACGGGTGGTCCCACACCACCCAACCCCACATCCCTCAGGCCCAACACCAGTCAGCTCCATACCTGGTCCCACACCACCCAACCCCGCCTCGCTCCTGACCCCCAACCCAAGCCCCAGACCGCCCCCCACCCCAGACAGCGACCGGGGGTGTGTGTGTGGGGGGGGGGGTGGTGGGGGTGGGGGGGGTGTCTGTGGGCAGCTCTACGCACGCGCACCGGCCGCGGCGGGCGGTGCCTGCGCTTTAAACCCAGCCGGCGGGCTCCCGCCGCGCACGCGCCGTCCCGTCTGTCAGCGCGCGGCGTGTCATGGCGGCGGGCGGCCGCAGCTGGTTTCGCGCTCTGGCGCTCGGCGTCTCCTTTCTCAAGTGCCTCCTCATCCCCGCCTAGTAAGGAGCTGCTCTGGGGCTGAGGGGGGGAGTCGGGCAGGCCTTTCAGCCCTCTTCCCGGGCCGGCTGTTGGCTTCCACTGCCCTTCAGGGCGGCCGGGGACGGGGAGGGGGGCGCGGGCCGGCCTGGTGCCGCGGGTCCTGAGGGGGTGCTCGCGGTGTCCCGAAGGTTCTTATTTCCTTCGGGCGCTTGTGGGGAGCGAGGAGCTGCTGGATGGCGTTGCCTCCTCGTCCTCTCGGCGGTGTGAAACCGCTTTGGTTTTGTGTCTGAAGGTGCTTACAGTCCATTCTGCCCGGCTGTTGTTCGGGAGGGCTTTTAAATGTTCTGAAACAATGCTTTTTGTCTTTAAAAGACACTGCAGCTTTTTTCCCCTCAAAAAAAAAAAAATCAAATTGCTATTAAAAATTCAGTTAGAACCTGGTATTTTGGCTTTAATTGTCAGAAAAGGCCAAGCTATAAATAATTATTGTCCTGTAGTCACCTGTGTATGTTCTTGGCACAAAGTTCAGGCAGCATCTTTGTTACTGTTTGAGATACTTGACCAAAGTCTTGTCCTAGGGCAGATCAATGTGGGCTTTCTTTTTATCTGCCTGTGGTGATGTGCTCTGAAATGTTTGTCCTTTAAGTGTATGTATGTGACCTTAATATAAACCTTCTGTAGTTATTCCACAGATTTTGAAGTACATAGGAATTGGCTTGCCATCACTCACAACTTACCCCTCTCTCAGTGGTACTATGAAGTAAGTATGCGTTTGCATTTTTGTAGCAGTTTATAAATTACAGGCTCATTGGGTATGTCAGCCTATGTGAATGCAAGAGGAGAAAGCCTTTTATTTGCAGAAAGCTTGTGCCGTGGATACTGATGGTTGGCAGCTGTACAGCAGTGGTTCAAAAACATACCAGTCACGATTTGTTGGCCCTGTGTAGGTTTTAGTTAAAAAATGAGAATTGTTTGTGGAAGTTGCTGGTACTTATGAAGGCAAAATGGAAAAGACAATTAAGGCACATGGATTATTAGAAAGGCTGTGTAGCACAGGAGCAAGTTGCGTGGTAGTCTTAAATTGTGACTCTCTTTGCTCTTGTCATTAATGATGCGCAGTTATTATGATAAAGAATGAGGTATATAAATGGATATATACATTATGAAATCAATCACTGTGTTAAAGCTTTGAGCCTCTGCTGGTGCACTACTAGCATGCATCGATTTTAGCCTAGATGAATCACCTTTAAATTGATGATAGATTAAAACACAATTGTGTGGGCTGAGTCTATCTTACAGTGTCTCCTGGAGTTCTGGGATAAATATCGTAGTCTGGATTACTCCTCCTTGTCTGGGAACGGTGTATCCATGAGTAAATGATTTGTGCAAGTCAGAACTTTGACAGGCTGTTCGAATGCCGTAAAGCAAATTTCTCTGACGCCAGCATGATCCCAGTGCCAAAGCATAGGATGCCTTTCAGCAGCAGAACATAAGCATTTGGGAACATGCACACTGGCAAATATACTCCATCCCAACCTGCTCTGTTCCTCCATCCTCCTCTCCTGTTTCCACACCCAAGGAGTTAATCATTGGTCTGGGCATAATAACAGTCCATATGGGAAAAGATAATACTATTTGATCTTGATACGGTCTTACTAACTAGTATTAAGACTTGTTTAGTAACAAGTAAAAATAATTTTGAGACTGTAATAAGGCTGATTGTGCTGGTGATTCCTTTAAAGTAGACAGATATTCACTGTGAGCTATTTTATGTGTATTGAGGGTTGTTTTTTTTAATGTTTGCCCTGTTACTGTAAGTTGATTTATAAAGAACAGACAGTGATATACTGGTTAGGTGCAGGTACACAAAATGTCCTTTAATCTTTTTCTTCTAATCAAAAGACATCCCTTCCCTCTACCAGTGCTGCAGAAGAACAGCTCAAATCATGTTCAGCACCATAGAGCTGGCTATTTTATTGTGAAGTAGTTTCTGTGAAATAGAGGCTACTGAGATGAAATACATCAGCTGATTTGCTGTGATGAGTTGTACCTGAAGGACTGTAAAGAGCATGGATTGTGTTAAACTATTTAATCTTGTCTTTAGGCAACTTCGGAATGGACCCTGGATTATCCACCGTTTTTTGCTTGGTTTGAATATACACTTTCGCACGTTGCCAAGTATTTTGACCCCAAGATGTTGGTTATTGAAAATCTGAATTACACCAGTCGCGCAACCGTCTTTTTCCAAAGATTTTCTGTCATCTTTACAGATATCCTTTTCATATATGCAGTTCGTGAGTAAGTCTTAGTGTTCTAATTTTTAGGACAGTGGGTAGTCACTAGTATATGGACTTTTTTTGCAGTAACAACAAATAATTATTTGTACAAATAAGCTTATAAATGCATGGAAGTATCGAAGTTGCTGTAACCTATTCAAGGAGAAATTTGGAACACGCTGATAAACACAAGATAACTTTTTGTTGTTCTTGGAGGTGCTATTGCTGTACGTGTGGTCAGATTTGTGCACATTCAGACATTAGCTGCTGATTCACGTTACAGGTATTTTGTTTCTGTCGCTGGGTTCCTTTTTTAGGAGTTGCAGGACAGTTTGAGTGCACCCAACTGTTTCTTCCTGTCACTTTTATTACTCTGTTCTTCTAGAGTAGAAGCATAATGGAAACTTGTGATAAAATGCCAGTATCATCCAATATGCTAAATTACTCCAGTGTTTTGTGATATTCTTGATGATAAACTGATTATGTCAAGTCTAATTTAACAAGATTGTATGTTTTCAGTGTGTCCTGACTTTGTGAAGTGTTTCTTACACCTAAACAGTAGAGGGGGAAAGATGTTTTGAGAATTATGTTGCCTGCCTTAACCTGTAACAGTCTTACCTTATTTTATTCTGTCTGCTCTCAAAATGAGTAGAAAGTGCTCCAATGCAACAGAGAACTGCCTAAGCTCCTTTATTTACTTTATTTGAAACAGGCTAGCTTTGCATTGTGACTTTTTTCCTTTCATTGTTTTGACTCAAATGCGTGCAGGAGCTGGCTTTCTTAAAGTGCCTCTACTAATAGTATTTCAGCACAAACCATCCACAACTTTTTAATCTGATCTAACCTTACCTTCAAAAATAATATGGACAGTACGGCTTCACACTGAGAAGCAATAAGATATTGTTTAACCAACAGAAATAGCTCATAATATTGGGGGCTGGGGCAGGGGGCAGACAGGAAGAGGTTAATGTCCAACTGAGGACCCGAAATACAACTTGGTACATTGTCTTCAGATGTAGCAATATGTTGTTCATTCAGGAGAAGTTGATAGCAAGCAGGTTATGGTTATTACTGAACGTGAGTCTTGAACCTGATACTAAATTTACTTAACATAAGCTTTAGCATGTGGAAAGCTACAGCTATTGAAATTTAAAATCCTTTTTTCTTTTTTTAACGAAAATTTATTCATGAAACTGTCTTCTCTTGGTGAATTTAGCAAGAATTTTATCATTGCCTTGCATCCTAGTAAAATAGTTTTCTTCAGGTTAAGTGCAGTTGACAACTTTTGAAAGGAACAATGTTTTGTTAGCTGTTTCAGTTAGGACTTGTGTTTCTTCTGCTCTTGTTCAGGTGCTGCAGATGTGTAAATGGGAAACGAGCTGCAAAGGATATCCTGGAAAAACCAACCTTCATTCTTGCCGTTCTGCTCTTGTGGAATTTTGGGTTGTTAATTGTGGATCGTATCCTTTCAAACCATTGCGGGTTGTTTGTGGTTTTGTGGTGTTTGTTTTTTTTTTTTTTAACAACCTGTTACAGTGTGTGGCACAAACCCATGAATATTATTATTACTATCCCAGCAAGTAACGCTATTATTTGTGTTTCTGGGGTTACTTGAATAGCTTTGTGTTTTCATTAGAATTATTATTTGGCAAAATAGAAACTGTTCAGTTTTTGGTCTAATTTGCCAGAACTGCAGGAGGACCAGCCTGGCAGCAGCATGTCTGTTCCCGCTGGCTGCTCCTCCTGCACCTGCCTACAGTATTAGCAGGGAGCCTCTTTTTTCCTGGGTGTGGTTCTAGGTTTGTCCCGTAGCAAGGAAAACTTCTACAAGTCCTTTATGTTCAGGCTGTTTTCAATTGGTTAATGTTACATGAGAATTAGCAAGGGTTTTTTTTAAGGAGGATATAAAAACACCTCTGGAAAGTCCACTTATCGTGAGTCAGTCTTGACACAACATGCGTTGATTGAGCTGGGGAGGGAACGGGGTGGGGGGGGAACCCAGTAATTCTTTCATAGAAAGGAGTAATTTTGTCTGTCGCAGTCTTTGTGAAGTTGCCTGCTTGAAGTGGTAGGTGATAAGTGAGGGCTGCCACCTCTATCCATTAATCAATGTGAGGCAGAAACTAATATTTAAAAATTAAAAAAGTGGAGAATTAACCTCTTATTTGTTTTGGTTTATATCATTTAAGTTGCATGATATATATGTGGTCAGATTGTTATGCTGCTTTTCATCAAGATAATGTATTAGATTTTGTGCCTGTGCTTACGGGTATGGTTAAGTAATAATTTTATGTCTACGTGGAGTGAATTTAAGGCTACTTTCTTGATTTAAGTTCCATTTTAATTTGAATTTATTGTTTAAAAGTTTGAGTCTTCCCCAGTGAACTGATAGTAGTAAAGAAAGCTTGCTTTATTCCTTCCTTGACTCAAGTTCAGATATTCACTTTCAGTACAATGGCTTTCTGTTTGGGCTGATGCTTCTTTCTGTTGCCCGACTATGCCAGGTAAACTTGAGTGGCTCTTTCCTTTTGTTGCCATATGTATTTTAGGTGCATTAATTCCATTCAATATGAGCGGCCCAATGAAGTCATTGAGAGCGGTTGGAAGTTTGAGGTGTACGAAGCTGCATGTCTAACTATTTCTTGAGTTTGGAGGGAAGAGGAGTACTGGAAACTCACCATAATTGCTTGCTGATGCTGTCGCACTGTAGTTACCTGTGAGAAAGCGAAGTTCTGTGTTACACCTGAGCAATGCAGCATGGTTTCCTGCCATCTTACCTTCTTCCAAGTCACTAGTCCTTCGAAACATACTTCTGAAGCTGCGGGGAGATGAAGCGTATCCCAGTTTTCCAAGTGACAATATAGTTTCCTTCTCCATACTAGTTGTGCCTAATGCTACTGAGTTTGTTATTTGAAGTAAATACTCATTTGTTTTTATGCCTATGACAAATGTCCTGTCACCTCGGGAGTACAACAGACAATCATTAGAAATTTGTACAAAATGAGAACAGGTAGAAAAAGCTTGGGTTTTGTTTTGTTTTTCCTTTAGAAAAGATACTTGGAGGGCGCTCTTCTATTTGCTGTTCTTCTGCATTTTAAACATATCTACGTGTATGTGGCCCCAGCATATGGCATTTATTTGTTGCGATCCTATTGTTTTACTGCAAATAATGCAGGTAAGATGGGTTTTTCTTCACTTGCTTTTGGGGGATTGTGTTAATTAGTGGGGCCTGGGGAAGATTCAAGATATGCAGAAACCATTGGACTGAAATGTCTGTGGGTCACATGAAATTTTTGCTTGGGTAGCAGAATTATTAGTAAGATCTTTAAAGATCTTTGAAATTCATTTATGTAAAATTCATGTTTCTACGGAGATCGTTATTAAGAAAAACCAACAAGAACAACCTGCAGGTGGCAGTTTGAAGCCGTAAGAATTATTGTTATGAAGTGATTAGGTAGCATCCGAAGCTATTTCAAAATCCTTCTTTGAGTTCCTTTCCACTTCTTAGCACTGAAAAACATGTGTGATATTCCTCACATGAACAGAGAAGGCGCTTCTCTTGAAAGAGAAAATACTGGAAGTTTGTATAATGGAGGAGCTGCACTGTGGAAAAAGTAAATGCAAACTAACTGTTGAAGGAAGCAGCTGAGTGTACTGACATAAAAGGTTGTATGTTTCTTTTAGATAGGCGCTAGCAATTCACCATCTGTGTGACCTTTTGTCTCCCTCTCTACTTGCAACAGTGTTTTCATGATCCCTGTGCTTCTTGTAGATGGATCCCTCAAGTGGAGAAGTTTCAGTTTGCTTCACGTAACCCTCCTGGGATTGATCGTCTGTCTTGTTTCTGCTCTTTCACTGGGTCCCTTCATAGTGTTGGTAATAACCCCCTTTTCACCTGTTATTTCCCTGAACCATTAGAAAACTGTGTTATAAAAATATAAACCATGTCTCATCTAAAAAAGGCCATCTTTTTCTTCTTTTTTGTTTTCTGTAGGGGCAGCTGCCTCAAGTCCTGTCACGGCTTTTTCCTTTCAAGCGAGGCCTCTGCCATGCTTATTGGGCCCCTAACTTCTGGGCTTTGTACAATGCCATGGATAAAGCACTAACAATTTTTGGTACAGTATGCTCATCTTACTATATGGTGCCTAAATGCAGATAGACCTCTCTGGATTTTAATCTTCCTTCCCCATTTGAAATGCAGGTAGTAAATTAAATTTTCAGATTGCCTTAAATCACCTGATTGTCTCCATAAGCCAGTACATGATAAGTTCCCAGCAGTAGGTCAGAACTCAATCATTCCTCTCTGCTATCCTTTGAAAAGACTTGTCTGTGTACTCAATTCAGCTACTTCACTTTCTTTGTTAACATTTATCAGTTTGTGCTTTTTTTTTATGTTTTGCTTTTTAGGCTTAAAGTGTAATTTTCTTGATCCCACAAAAATTCCTAAAGCCTCAATGACAGGAGGGCTGGTTCAAGAATTTCAGCATACTGTCCTTCCTTCTGTGACTCCACTGGCAACATTAATCTGTACTTTCATATCTATACTGGTAAGAACAAATAACATTTTTTTTGGAAACTTGATATGTTTTGTCCCCCGTGGATTTTATTTGATTAGCATGCACTTCACATAACTTCTTTGTTGCCCTGTAATTAAAATTTTTCTTTAAAAACAAAAATAAAAAAAATATTAGGATAAATGTGGAATTAATGTCTTTCTGGATACACAATATGGCTAAAATTATGGCCCCGGTCAACCCTAGAGTGGTTAAAAGATTGTTAAAAGCAATGTTGGATCAAAACCACTTTGCATGCTGAACTAGAAGTAACCTTTTGCGATAGAAGGTAGTTGAACTAGGATGTGAGTACAGATACTGACGGAACTGTTTGGGCAGCTTACGGTGTTGCTAACAGCATTACCTGCAGGTAAGCTTAGTATTCTTCACGTAACAAGCAAAGAATTGAAGGTTCAATAAGCAATTACCTGGATACAGAGTCTTTTTCACTATAACGAGCAACTAGCCTTTAGCTGGAAACCTTTGTTTCAGCACCTTTATGTAGTACCTTTGATAAAAGGAGTTTAGTGGCATAGATTCAAAGACAGTTGTCGCAACACAAATAACAGGGAGTTGGCTGTAGTTTTTCAGTCTACTTTTCCGCTCCTATTACATTGATGGAGTCCTTAAGGCTCTACTCACATATCTAAATAGATACGGTTCCTCCAGTGCTATCTAATGCTTGTGCTGCACAAACACAAACTGGGTCTCGTGGTGTTTATTAACGTGGAAAAAAAAAATCTCATTGGACAATGGTTTGTGTTCAGGATTGCCAGACTTTTCACTGAAGTCCTGTTTTTGCCTGTTGTTTCTAGCCCTCTGTTTTCTGTCTTTGGTTTAAACCTCAAGGGCCCAGAGGCTTTCTTCAGTGCCTTGTTCTTTGTGCGTTGAGCTCCTTCATGTTTGGCTGGCACGTGCATGAAAAAGCAATACTCCTTGCTATTCTGCCTTTAAGGTAAGTGATTTTTTTTTTTTTACATAGTAGCTGGCCAGACTGAACCTGCAGCCACTTGTTAAGGAATCCTCAAAGAGGATCGCTTTGTTTTCAGTATATTTCAGAAAATGAGCATGTTTATAGAATGCCTTAAGCTGTAAAGTTTAAGTGCACTTCAAGTAAATTAATTTCAGGCACAATAAAATGTGGCTGCCTTGGCAATAGAATGTGCTGGTGCTAGTACAGCATATGTAGGAAACCGGTGTGCTGTTAAACAAACAAACAGTGTCTTACGACATATTAACACTGGCTTATACTTCACAATAGTTTGCATTGACAGAAGCTTTAAGTAGAGCTTTATGGGGAGTAGCTGATTGCTGTATCAGTTCTGTGGGGCACAGCAAAGCTTTGTACTAATTTACAGATGATCACAAGAACAGAAGGGTATGGTTTGGGGATGATTAAGCCATTGGTTTAGGAGTCTGACGCACAGGCCTTCCCACTCAGTACGCTTTTGTGTCTCTTTGAATGCTGCGTTGTATTAAGATGCATGGTATACAGAAAATCTCTGTGCTTCAATTCAGATACTTTATTGCTGTTAGAATAATGGGGGGAAAAAAAAAACACAACCAAAAACCCATAAAGCCAAAGTCAAAACAAACTGTGCTTATGTATGAAGGAATGGGGTTTAGATTTTAGGCTGCGTGTGGACCTGTGCTCTTAGAATCCATTTAGCTTCTCCTTGAAGCCTCCTTTTCTTAGTGACAGCTCAGGAGCAGGCTTGATAAAATGTTTCACTCGCGTGACATGGTGGACGAAAGCAGCCTGCTTTCTTAAGGTCTTTTGTTTTCCTCACTCCTATTACTGCATTTGTGCAGTACAGTCATCGCACCCCAAAAGTCCAAGGTGTATTTGTTGCACGTCTTGTGGCTTTGCAGTTTGAAGAGAAAAATTAATTGGCTTGCCTGGCTGGAAGCATTTGACACTGCTGTCATACTCAAGTTTGGCAAGCGTTTGTAGTTAATGAAGTTCTTTTTCTCTCTGAATAGTTAAATTTAGAGATCTACTCTGGCAGGGACAAATGCAAAAATATTGTAGTCCTTTAGCTGCTGGGCAGTTCAAGCCTCGATGAGTGCTCTGGTACATATTTAAAACAGTAGGTAGATTGTGCAGGAGCCAGCTGAGGGAGGGGACCTTCTGCACTGTGCTTGACAAGAACCGTACGCAGTTTCTACTGAAAGAACTTGATGCCTGTTGTGGGTAGCAGTGAGGCTATAGTTCGTAAGCTGCCTGACCAGTATTGCTACAAACTGTATTTTCCTGTTGAGAGGTTTAGCGCTGCTTAAACCCTTGAAGTGGGAATTGTGGGAGGGAGGGAATTAACACTATTGGAAAAACAAAAGGAAGCAGAAAAAGTAGGGATGACAATGTTGGCAGCCAGCTGGCAACGGAAAAAGACCATTTGTAGAAAACTACAGGCCTTTCTGATGGTTGTTTTTGGGGGAGGGGGGTGGTGGTTCTGGGGAAGGCTTTCCCGGCTGATTTTTCTCCTGCATTTTTATCTCTGAGGCCACGTGATTTGGAAGCAGGAGACTTCATCACAGGGACTGGGGTACTATGAAACTGTTTGACTTGTTCTTCGGTCTCTTGTGAATTGTGTAGTGTTTTGCTGAAGTTAAGTTTCTTTGCTAAAAGACAGAAGCGTAACAAATTCTTGTCACTTTTAGCTTGTTGTCTGTTCAGAGAGCGAAGGATGCTGGCATCTACTTGATTCTGACAACCACAGGGCACTTCTCACTTTTTCCGTTGTTGTTCACATCACCAGGTAAAGTGTTCTTTCTGTGCTTTCATTTTACTGCTTTGTTGTTTTGTTTTGTTTTTTTGCCAGAGATGTTGTGCAGGTAATGGTTTTTGGATTGTTTTATGTAATAATAAGTTGAAAGTTGCAGGAGGCTCTATGTTGGCCTGTTTCCATAAATCCGAACTCCAACTAGTGAAAAGAAACGTTGGCTTAAAAAGTGGAAGAGCCATAGGCTTTAAGTTGAAATAGAAATGGGAAATTGTCATAGTCGATACTTCCCCCTGTCTAACACAACCATGTGAAGCAAAAGCAATAAAGGCAGTTTGAAACCACAGACCTGACAGGCTGTTTTCCAGGTGACTGCTTCCTGCTGTCGTGCTTAAACTGAAAAAAAAAAAATCATGCAGCAGCATCAGTTATCAGTATGTGTAGGGACAGATTTGTTTGTGACCAAAAGCTGTTCCTTCCTTCCTCCCCCACCTCCCCTTTTGCTTCACTTAAACCCTAGGCCACCCTAGCTACGATAACACTATGTTTTGATTGTCATCCTTCTGGGAGAGGTCAAATCCAGACACTCGCGCTCTTCTGGTCTGATGATGCCGCTTATTTGCAATGGCGAAGCTGCTGCCTTGAGGAATGAGCAGCTCTCTGCCGTCTCTATTACTTAATTTTTATTTACCACAACCTAGAACTAGATAGCATTGATTTTTGGCTGTCACATTTATTTTTTTAAACTTCCCAGCCCAGTAATTCCTGATTTATTTTTTTTTTAATTGGAAAATCTTATTTGCAGTGCTGTCATGTTGTAATTATAATTAGTGCATTCAGTATGCTTACGGATGATTGAAACAAGTGTATTACAAATGCTTGGCATTTGCTTTAGCATATATCTATGTTTATTTTTGGGTGTCCTAAGCAGTAAAACATTTAGTTCTGTTTGGAGAAAATAATTCAATTGGACAATGCAGGTGTGACTAGTAGGATTTAAAGATACTGCAATTTATATGGCAAAAGGTTTTTATAATTAATTTGAAAAGTACGTTATGTCCCTTGTTTTTCAGAACTTCCAATTAAAATACTGCTTATGCTGCTGTTCACTGTGTATAGCTTCTCTTCGTTGAAATCTCTATTCAGGTAATTAAAGAAACATGTTCCCAAAGCCAAGGACAAAACCATTTCTTCTGTCACCGGGAACAATGTTGTCGTAATGGGCAAACAGCAGCAACATGATGCTGAAGTACCAAATTGAAGTGTTACTCGTCAAAACACGATGCTACCTCTTTTCTCGGGAGGCAAGGCTTAAGTTAGGATTATTATAGCACGTACTTGTTATGTTTGAGTTCTGAGAACTACCTGGTTAGTCCCAGCAGGCTGTAAATCCCCACCCGCTTGATGCGCTGTTAAAGCACAAAGTTGCAATGCTGTAGCCTGTGAGGATTTAATTTGATATTTGAACACTTATTACAGTGAGTTTTTCTGATGATTGTTTGTCAGTGCTAATGGTTAACAAATACTACTGTGTGGTTTTGGAGTGGTACTTAGTATTTTCATGTGTGGAAGGGGCAGGTTACAATAACATGCATTTACAAGCTGTAATTTGTCAACAAATTTCCTGCAAATGCTTGGTTGTCACAACATGTAATTGCCCAAATCATCCTGTGTATTTTTGCAGGCCATTGATCTCTTGAAAACTTGACCAAAGACAGCGCTTGTCCTTATAGCCCCTGTAGTCTCCATGTTCTTGTTTCCCAAAGGTTTCATGGCAAAGCCAAGCTGTAATGAAGGATGTCGGAAATGCTATAAACCTCTGTGCAGTACTTCAGTCACCTGCTTTTTGTAGGCTGCTCTTTCAACCAGTCTGATTTTTTTTTTCCTCCCTTAGTATTCCAGAATTCAATCATTCTGTTTCAAGAGCCCTAACTAAAAACCTCTGTAGGGGATTAGTTTTTTGTCTAGAAATGGAGCTTTTGCCAAGTTCCTTGTTCCTGACTTTCCAAAAAAAACCCAAAATTGCAGAAGAACATGAATTTCCCTGTAAACTGCCCACAGTCAAAGCCTGACCACCAATGTCCTTTGCAAGAGAGATTGGCTCGTATGTACTACAGAAAGCGCGGGGGAAAGGGGCGGAGGTTAAGATAAGTGTGTCATTTCCAGTCTCCGGACGTACAACAACTTCCGTGTAACAAACGTGTGTGTGAAGGTCTCTGTTCAGTTGAGGTGAAGCAGAGCAGCTGCTGAGGTTTCTACTTGGAGTCCAGGGCATCTTGGAACTCGGTGTAAAAATGAGATGATAAGGAAATTAG
Organism: Chroicocephalus ridibundus; assembly: GCF_963924245.1. NCBI lineage: Eukaryota > Metazoa > Chordata > Aves > Charadriiformes > Laridae > Chroicocephalus > Chroicocephalus ridibundus. The sequence goes on from NC_086284.1 coordinate 6,389,810, forward strand.
CTGTAGTCTCTGTTATCACATGTTTTCCTTTATTTAAAGCCTTATTGTGAACTACCGGGGGATATTCTTTGCACTGGTCACCAGCGATAGCTGAAAAACAATAGTTATTTTTAGTTAACATCATGTATTTTAACACTTTTTTTTTTTTCCAATTCCTCTGACAGGAGAGAGAGGCCTCTCCTTAACTGGCTGGAAACAATCTACCTCATCCAACTAGTGCCTTTGGAAATCTTCTGTGAAATTATATTTCCTCTGACCCCCTGGAAACGGCAGTTCCCTTTCGTCCCTCTGTTGCTGACCTCTGTGTACTGTGCCCTGGGTGTCACGTACGTGTGGCTGAAACTCTACATCTCCGTCTTGACTGAGAGAATTTCTGTCAGACCAAAGGCTGAGTAAAGCCACGGTGTTGGGACCAGTCCCACGTTTGAGGGGATTATCGGGCACGGTGAGGGGTTGTCACGAGGACTTACAACTCTCGATAAAACACAGCGTACGTGTACCATCGCCACGCGCCGAGTCTTTCTTCCAACACTTCTGTACTGCCCAACGAGGATACCTCTGATCAGAAGCGCTTGTCGCAATAACCTGGGGTGCGGCGAGATGCCACTTGCCGTGGGTAAACTGTGAAGCTTAACGAGGTCCAGACTTCTGTCCCGAGGAAAACCTGCCCGGCTTTCCCGTTACTGTTTGCATTTGAATAAAAATCACTGTGGCAAATTACAAGGGATCACTGCTGTGTAGAAGAGAGCGTTGTAACTGCAATCTGTGGAATATGTAAATTAAAAACTTGATATTTTTTTGTCTGAGCATTTCTTGCAGGTTTTTTTATCTCATGTCTAAGCCCTACTTTTTGAGGGACGCCCGCACGAGTAAAGGTGTAGTGTCTAGCTGGAAACTTGTCCTGAGGTGCTTTGTCAAACTCTTGAACACCCCAATCTGAAGCTTTACGTTTGTTGCTTTGTATGTCTGTGTCCCTTTGATCTCCTTCTTTCATACAGTCTTTGCAAAGAGGTTTTAATATTCGTGTAATCATGCTTATTTTTGTAGACCAGGTTGCCTCGTTTCAGACATATGCCTCAATTTGCTATTGTTTTAACATCATTAAACAATATAAAAGAATGTGCCTGGATAATCGTATTTATTTGCGATTCATGTAACACTGCAACCATGACAGAAGACCAAGTGTCCATAGTTCCCCTAGTAAACTGAGGATGAGGTATATCTGCAGACTTTTTCCTCATTTAAAAAAAAAAATAATAAGAATCTCAAGATTTTGCTCTAGAAATGGGGGTGCGGTTTGGAGCCCAGCCCTGATACATGAAACTGGGAGGGGAGAAGGAATGGATTTTATCTTTCTTTCCGTGTTAGTTGAAGGTGGCCCCCTTCAGAAGGGATAACCCACGGCGTGTTTGTGCTCTGTGTGTTCTTTGAATATTTTGGATGTTAAAATACAGTGTGGGTCTTGTTAGGACAGCGGGTGGACAGTAGAGTAGTCGCTGTGGCCATTTGTGTAACAAAATAACTTGCACATTTTAACTTTTCGTGGCCAGTGAGCTCATTTTCACTTTTTTTCACTCCAGTTTTCATTACTTTTCTGCTTTGTTTACTCCATGAATTACTTTGCCATGCTCTTTTTAGGTGCTGTGACTGCCGGCAGTGCCTCAGCGCTGCTTCCACCTGCGTTCTGCCTTTGGTCTAAGCCTCAAAGCTGTGCGCACGGTACGGCATCCGCAATGCTTGTGTTTATCCGTCTATAGGTGCTGTTCTGGGTAGGGGAATGGTAATATCCCAAAAAAAACCCTCCATGCTCTTCTCCAGCAGCACCTTTACAAACAGAGCCCAAATCCTCCAAGGAGCCTGCCTTGACTTCAGTGTCTCCTGCCAAAGAGCGGTGACAGCCAGAACTCCTCTTTTGTGGAGAAAAGCTAAATAATAAATGCTTAGGAAAGAGGATGGAAACCTTTAGGACCTGTCTTTTTTTAACGGTTATGTTAAGGGAGACCTTGGTCTCAACAGCTACCTGAGAAGAGGGTGCAGTGACATGGGGGCGTCAGTCTCTTCTCCCAAGTAACAAACGATAGGACAAGAGGAAATGGCCTCCAGTTGCCCCAGGGGAGGTTTAGGATGGATATGAGGAAAAATTTCTTCATGGGAAGGGTTATTAAGCGTTGGAACAGGCTGCCCAGGGCAGTGGTGGAGTCACCATCCCTGGAGGTATTTAAAAGCCGGGCAGATGTGGTGCTGAGGGACATGGTTTAGCGGTGGTTTGGGCAGTGTTAGGTTGATGGTTGGACTCGATGATCTGACAGGGCCCTTCCGACCCAGACGATTTTACGATTCCATGTCAATCCTGGTGCTGTTGCAACTGGTTTAATGTGATTTTTATAGTAATAAAAAAAAAAAAACAACCTTAGCAGCACTGTGGTGTTAGCCTTTAATCTGTTGTCAAGAAAAGCTCTGAAAAGGAACTGTCTTTTGATTTTAGGGTTTAATTAAACCCCGAATTTAATTACAGACCTGCCTCCCTGGCACCGCACAGTGGGGCCGAGCCGCTTCACTCTCACCCATAGCCCTCAGCACTCGGTCCCCGCTAAAGCCGCCCGATCCGGTGAGGGGGTGAGTTTCTGTGCTGGGGTCTTTTGTTGGGTTTTTTGGTGGTTTGTTGTTTTTTGGGGTTTTTTTTTTTGGTGAAATAACGAAAAGCGGCGAAGGGCGGCGGAACCCGAGTGCGCGGCGGCGGGCGCGGCGGAGGCGGCGGGCTGCAGCACCGCTCCGCCCGGTCACCTTCGGCGGGGCGGCCGCCATGGTGTTCCTCCCGGACGAGTCGCGGTCGCTGCCGCCTCCCCCCCTCCTCAACAAGGGCTCGGTCTGGCTGGGGCTGGCCGGCTGGCTGGCGGCACTGCTGGACAACGGCTTCAACCAGCGGCCCGTCATCCGAGCCGGTGCGGTGGGGCTGGGAGAGGGGAATGGTGGGCCGGGGGGATGAGGTGAGGGGCCGGGGGTTGGGAGGGAGAGCCTGAGGTGAGGGAATGGCGGGGTTAGAGGGGGCTGCGGGAGGGGTTATGTGGGATTTGGGGTGTCTGAGGGATATAGGGGTGGGAAGAAGGAGAGGGGGCCCTGAGGTGAGGGGCTGGGGGGCTGGAGGAGGTTGGGGGGCGGGTAGGGAGGCTGGGGAAGGGGTTATATGGGATTTGGGGTGACTGTGAGGGATGTAGAGGCGGGAATGAAGGGGAGGGGGGCCTGCAGGGAGGGGACGGGGAGGCAGAGGGGGTTGGGGAAGGGGGTATGTGGGATTTGGGGTGACTGAGGGATATAGGGGTGGGGAGAAGGGGAGGGGGCTCTGAGGTGAGGGGCTGGGGGGCTAGAGGAGGTTGAGGGGGCTGGGGAGGGGAGCATCTGGGATTTGGGGTGACTGTGAGGGATATAGGGGTGGGTACAAGGGGAGACAGCCCTGAAATGAGGAGATGGGGGGGTTAGAAGGGAGTGGGGGGACTGGGGAAGGGGGTACGTGGGATTTGTGGTGACTGTGAGGGATGTAGGTGTGGGAATGAAGGGGGGGGCCCTAAGGTGAGGGGCTGGGGAAGGGGGTATGTGGGATTTAGGGTGACTCTGAGGGATATAGGGGCAGGGGGAAGGGGAAGTGACCCTGGTGTGAGAGGCCGGGAGGGTTAGAGGGGATTGAGGGGAGCTGGGAAGGGAATATGTGGGATTTGGGGTGACTCTGAGGGATATAGGAGCAGGGGGAAGGTGAGGAGCTGGAAAGACAAGGGGAATCCTCTGTGGGATTTGGGGTGACTCTGTGAGGGTCGTAGGGGCAGGAGCGAAGGGGAGGGAGTCCTGAGGTGAGAGGTTGGAGGTAGTTGTGGGGGAGCTGGGAAAGGGACATCGTATGGGGGCAGAGGGGATTTGGGGTGACTCCCTGAGGGCTATGGTGGGGGCGGGATGGGGAAGGAGCCCTGAGGTAAGGGGGGGGCCTCTCTGGGGGCTGGCAGGGGCCATGGGAGGTCTGCAGGTGAGGGTGCTGTAGGGACCTGGAGGGGCTGACCATGGGGGAGAAGCGTGTGTCTGGGGGGGCTGGGGAAAGCCGGGTGGGCCCGCCTGGGGCCGGGAGAGGGCCTGAGGCAGGGGGACATTCCTCCTTCTGCTGCAGGTGTTCACCGCCAGGTCCTGTTCACTACCGTGGGATGGTTTGTCGGCTATTACCTTGCTAAACGCACGGAGTACATCCATGCCAAACTGGACAGAGAGTTGTTTGAGTACGTCAGGCAGCACCCGGCAGACTTTAAGGCAACAGGTATAAAAACTTAGTATTTTAAAAAGTCCGCAGCCTGCCATAATGTACAGATTAGTAAGTGCTAATGTATGTAAAGATCTTGCTGGGCTGCTTGCGGAATCTGTTCTTTTCTAGCAAGTCGTACTGACTGCTAACTCGTTCCTGCTTATTCACAATCTGTTGCAACAGTATTAAAGATTTTATGATATGAAAATAGATATTTTCTATTAGCTATTTCTATTCTAATAACTGTTGCTATCAGCTGCCTTGATGACCAACTCTTCCTCCTAAAAGCTTATCTTAATATAAAAAAGGCAGAGGCAAAAAAAAAAATAAGAATAGATCGAATTTGTGCCACTAGAGAAGAAATAAAGTCACGAAAATGAGAAATCACGGGTTTTATTCTTGAAAAGTCACAACTTTACCCTTTATTCTTGTAAAATTGCAGTCTATGTAGATTCTAAAATGGTGTGATGAAGATTAAGAAAATAAACAGCAAGTGAAAAAAGAATAAATAGAAAAGGCGGGAAACCTGAAGCGCCGTTGGCTCTTGCTGGCTTAGAGCCTTGGTGAAGAAAGTGTTTTACCGAATGTAGTCACTACGCCCAGCAACGCAATGGCAAATTTTGGTGAAAATTGTCTTATTTTCTAATAAAACACAGTTAGGTGACTCTGGCTGTTGGATTGTGATCCACATCATCCCGTGTTGGAAAGAATATGTAGGAATAAAAACCCGTTAATATTGAGATCTCTTCACGGGGGTCTGTGGAGAGCCCTACGGAAAAGGAGTTATGTGTTTCATTTATGCAGCAAGCTAATAGTTTGCTGTTGGTAGCAAAAAAAACCAGGTTTTTGGTGGCTTTGTTAACCTTAAGACTTAATATTAAAAATCTTCAGAATCGCTCTCAAGTGCTGATTAGGTTTTCCCACCCCCACCCTTTTCCTCTTGCAGAAAAGAGGAAAATAGGAGAACTTTTGGAGGATTTCTACCCGGTTCGCTGAGGATTTCGCCAGCGGTGGCATGTCGCAGGGTGCAGCTGCTGAGCTCATTCCACACCGAGAACTTCAGCGGGCCAGCTGTAGCTGTTCAACCGTCCATGGCTTGGAAAATGAACCATTACTCGCTTTCACGTAATAAAAGCTACGATTAAATATTTAAGTGTTTAGTTACTTGTTCTTCTGTTCCATTATGGTGTGTTGATATATACATGACTGAGATTTGTGATGGGATAACTTTGATTCACCACTTTTTCAGTTATTCTAATTGTGCAAATGGAAGATTGTTCGTACAGCATATATTTTTTTCAAAAAACAGAAAGTAGTTATGTAAATTCCTCCTTTTTATTTCTCATTGTCATTTCTCCTGGCCATTTGGGCACGCTCTGGACCAGCCCCTGCAGATGCTGTAGCCAGAATCTCACTGTGAAATTAATTCTGTCCTGCTAGCGAAAATAGATGCTCTCCCTAATTAATTCCCGCATCCATTTTGCATTCCCGTGTTGCTTTTTCTTTGCTGGTGATTAGGGTCCAACCTTTCAACTCTCTCACTTGGTTGTTGGCTCCCGGTTCTACGTACCGAACCCAAATGTTTCCCAGCCGTGCTGAAGAGCTGCAGCTCTTCTCAGTTTCACTGCAGGGTGCTCAGCACCTCTGGAGCTTGAGAAGCTTCCAGTTGAGGCTGCTCCAGTTGTGAATGGTTTTTTTATCAACTTACCTATCTCCTGTGCTGGTTTTCAGCATCTCCTCGGGCTTCCTCCTGCGCTGCTGTGATCCTCATGTGCGCTTGGTGCGACCTCCTCCGCTGTGCAGTGTCTCAAAGCACTTTCTCCAGCGCCTCTTCCCCAGGGAAGCCTCTCGCTGTGCTTTGGGGGCCATTCTGGTTGGACTAGATGATCTGAAAGTTCCCTCCTGACATAGACAATTCTATGATTCCATGACCTCTGCTTCCTGCCCGGTGCAGTGCCGAGGTGTGGGACAGTTGGGTCCCTGTCCTCGCCTTGTCACCAGGATCTGATTCTGTTCCCGAGTGATGTTGCACAAGGCCAAGTGCAGGGTCCTGCACCTGGGTGGGGGCAATCATGAGCACAAACCCAGGCTGGGCGGAGAATGGATGGAGAGCAGCCCTGAGGGGAAGGACTCGGGGGTGCTGGTGGGTGAGAAGGTCAACATGAGCCGTCAATGTGCGCTGGCAGCCCAGAAACCCCCCCGCAGCCTGGGCTGCATCCCCAGCAGCGTGGGCAGCAGGGCGAGGGGGGGATTCTGCCCCTCTGCTCCGCTCGGGGGAGACCCCCCTGCAGTGCTGCCTCCAGCTCTGGGGCCTCAGCACAGGAGAGACACGGAGCTGTTGGAGCGGGGCCAGAGGAGGCCCCGGAGATGCTGGGAGGGCTGGAGCCCCTCTGCTGGGACGACGGGCTGAGAGAGCTGGGGGGGTTCAGCCTGGAGAAGAGAAGGCTCCGGGGAGACCTTGGAGCCCCTTCCAGTCCCTCAAGGGGGGGGCTACAAGAAATCTGGAGAGGGACTTTTTAGCAGGGCCTGTAGCAATAGGACAAGGGGAAATGGCTTCAAACTAAAAGAGGGGAGATTTAGACTAGATCTAAGGAAGACATTCTTGCCTGTGAGGGTGGTGAGACACTGGCCAAGATTGCCCAGGGAGGTGGGAGATGCCCCATCGCTGGAAACATCCCAGGACAGGTTGGACGGGTCTCTGAGCAACCTGATCTAGTGGGAGGTGGAACAGCATGATCTTTAAGGTCCCTTCCAACCTAGACCATTCTATGATTCTAAGATAATGAACAGGTGACACTTGTCTGAGGGGATTTGCCCCAAACTGGTTATGTTGAGGAGGAAGATGACCATCAAATGGATTCAACAGCAACATGGGGACTTTGAAACCTGAGAAGGTGTCAGCCTGAAAGGAAGCATGAAAGCCGCCAGTGTGAGGGAGAGATCTTGAAGGGGCAGTGGCAGGGTCAAAGCCTGTTGGACACCGCCGAAAGCCAACCTGCTGGCATCCCAACTTCCACCCGGGCCTGGCCAAGAATCCTCCCAGTTGGCTGCTGTGAGCAGCGTGCAGCCATCTGCGGGCTGACAGCACTGGGGGGGACCAGGCAGGGACAGAGGCAGAGCCAGCGTTGGAGAGCCTGGAAGGCACCTCTGGGGATGGTCTAGTCCAAGGCCTGCTCAAGCAGGGTCGTTGCTGGCACTGTGCCTGTTTGTGCTTTGGGTATCTGCAAGGGTGGAGACTCCACCACCTCTCTGGGCAGCCTGGGCCCGTGTTTGACCACCCTCCCTGAAAGAAACGGGAAAGGTTTCTCTTCTGCTCAGATGAAGTTTCCTGTGGTTCAGTTTGTGGCCATCGGCTCTTGTCTTGTCACTGGGGCACCACAGGGAAGAGTGTGTCTCCATCCCCTCCGCACACCCCGTTAGGTCTCTGTACCCCTGGAGAAGGTCCCCCTGAGCCTTCCCTTCTGCAGGCTGAACAGTCCCAGCTCCCTCAGCCCTTTCAGCCCCTTCAGCCCCTTCACGGCCCTTTGCTGGACTCTCTCCGGTACGTCCATGTCTCTCCGGGACTGGGGAGCCCAGGCTGGAGCCAGCGCCCAGCTGTGTCCCCCAGGGGGGAGCAGAGGGGAGGGATCCCCTGCCTCCAGCTCCTCCTGGCAGGCTGGTGGCCGTCTTTGCCCCGAGGACGCCTTGGTGGCTGGCGGCCGACGTGGCCAAGCAGGGAGCCAGACCTGGGGGTCGCGGGTGGGAATTTGTGGGGTGCTTCCCCCTGTCAGCGCAGGAGCGGGCGACAGGCAGCAGCAGGGGGTTGGGCTGAGGCCAGAGCACCCCGAAGGCAAAGGCAGGGGGTGCAGGCAGGGAACCTGCCCTGCGGGAGGGCTGCGGGTGCTGGCAGCGCCCCCGTCCTTGGGGTGGTGTGTGGTTGGGGCTTCTGGGGACTGGGGAGAGCAGGGCATTTGGAATTTCTTATTTATTTAACGTTTTGGGTCGAAACTGTACTTTATCTCTTGTCTTCCTGATACTGAGCCTGCACGCCCAGGTCGCCGCTTTCTGGTTAATTAGATGTTGTTAAACAGCTATAAATAAACCTGCAATCCCGATTGGCTTCGCCAATGGGAATGGAGAAGGCTATTTCCCCGTGGCGGCTGGCAACAGCAGCGGTGCCGCGGGAGCCCTTCCAAGGTGACGTGGAGCCAGCATCCCCCTGCCATGCCGGAGAGGGCCTGATCTGCCGCGCCTGCCCTCGTCCTGCCAGGGACCGGTGCTGGGTGTTTCAAGGACAAAGACCTTTTCTGTGACCATCTCGTGTCTCTTATCGGCCCTGTCCAACAGCAGCGGCCGGCAGCAGGGCACCGTCGGGGCTTGACGCATCCGTGGGGCAGCGTGACGCAACGCCCTGCAATCAGATCAAGCAGAAGTTTCCCGTGAAACACCGGGGTCGGGGTTGACTGGCCCGACAGCAGCTCACAGAGAGGGACCTGGGGGTCCTGGGGGATTGCAAGTGGCTCATAAGTCATCAGCACGGCCTTCCAGCTGTCCCACGTCACAGACCGTTTCTGGGAACATCTTGCGTCCCTCATCAGTCATGTTCAGCAGCGGTGGTGAGCGCTTCCCTGGATGTCCCACTGTAACACTTCCCTGGGGCAGCACCAGCCCCTGCAGCTGCCCAGTGCACTGCCCAAGCCAAAAGCCATTGACGCAGGCGACCACTATCGTCTCCATGTGACACAGCTCCTGTCCTTCAGCTCCAGCCAGGTAGACCACCAGAGACACATCACCTCCTGCATGGTCCTCACCTCACCAGGAAACAGCATCCCTCCATTCCTCATGGTTCAACGGGGGCAGAGGAGCTGCAAAGGCGGGTTGGAGACCAGAGAGGTGGTGGAAGCCCCATCCCTGGAAGTTTTTAAGGCCAGGCTGGATGGGGCTCTGAGCAACCTGGTGTAGTGGAAGATGTCCCTGCCCATGGCAGGGGGGTTGGAACTACCTGATCTTTAAGCTCCCTTCCAACCCTAACAATTCTGTGATTCTGGTATTCTGTGTGAGACCTCAGTTCATCTTCCATCTCCACTTCTCCCCTAGGCTGTGCCATTGTGCCCCAACTTGAGGTGGCATTGCCATGGGGTTGGCTTAAGTGTCTCCCAGTATTCCCCTTGTGTTTCACTGTTTCTGGATAAGTCAGAAGGCTGCAGTGTTGCCAGGGCTGAGGAGCAACGTGGGGGCAGATCTGTTCTGAAGTCCTCACGCTGCCTTTGGGTAGTTGTGTTTGCCTGTGTTTTGGGGGGTCATGGTGCTCGACAGTCGCTTTCATAGATGCCGTGGTTGCCCTTCCCAGAAACTGAGAGGTTCAGGGGCTTTTGTCCTAGAGCCAGGGTGAGCACTGGGTCCTGTCTGCCCAAAGCTGGGCTGAACACCATGGGACCCCCTGACCTCCGTTGGGCAGCAGCTGGCCGTCTGCCCTTTGAACAACATAAGCGACATTGCCCGGAGCCGTCTGGATGCAGTGCAGAGCAGGGTTGGTGCCAAGCCCCCAGGGAGGTGCAATGAGGTCCCCAAGTCTCTGTGGCTGCAGACCCAGCATTTTGGAAAGCCTACCCCCAACCCCCATCCTCGTGTGACGCACATCTTCAGCTGTGGCTCAGGAGGGGGGACAATGCCACCACACCCTTTGCCCCGAGTGTCCCCATGTCATCCCTGGCACCCTCTGCTGCCAGATCCTGCCATGTCTCTGCCTCCCCTGACACCACCAGGGCTGTTCCTGTCCTTGCTCAAAGCCACCCAGAACCCTTTCAGGTGCGGGGCAGTGCTGGATCTGGTCCCCAGCTGCCCTCTCCAGAGCCCCTGTACCCCCACCTTCTGTCTACTTGGCCACAGGTGGCTGGGGTCCATGTCCCCACGACCTGCAAACAGGGAGGACAAGCTAAAGCCAATGTGGTCTTGACTGCCAGGAGAAATGGCCTGAACAGGCGAGAGGAGATGGGAACCTCCAGCGGGACCCAAACCTCGACGTGGGGATGGTGTCCCAGGTGTGGTTGCTTCCCAGAGAGGCTGAGACCTGCAGCTCCCCTGGCCCTCAGGAACGGTCCCCAGGCTCAGTCCCACTTAGGGCAGCTCGGAGGCAGAAACCCTGATGGGCAGGAGACAGGAGTGAGGGCCTTTGGGGCACAGGGCAGCACCAGCAGCGGTGGAACATCCCTGGGCAGACCTTTGAAGAGAACCCTGAACCTGGTGACTTTCCTATATGGGTTGATGTCTCCCTCCCTCCCTCCCTTCTAGGGGCACAGCATCAGCGGGGCTCAGTGTTGGTCTCACTGCTGCATGTCTGGGCTGTGGGTGGGCAGATTCACACCCTATTGTGCACGGAAAAGAGGTGACAGCTTTTGCCGGTGTTGCTGTTGACACGAGGAAGAAAGTTTTTGGATGAGGGTGGCGAGACACTGGCACAGGTTGCGCAGTGAAGTTGTGGATACCCTGTGGTTGGATGAGGCTTTGAGCTACCTGATCCAGTGGAAGATGTCCCTGCACGCAGCAGGGGATTGGGCTAGATGGTCCCCGAGTGTCCCTTCCAACCCAGACCATCCTGTGACTCTGTGATTCTTTGTCCCTTCAAATTCGCCATCACTGCACTGGAAAGTCCCCTCAGGGCAGAACCAGGGTTCCCCTGCCCCACGCCGGGGCACTCCCCAAGGGCTCCAGCCAGGGCAAAGCACCACACCGGCAACGGCTTCTCAGGGCTCATTTTATTAGCAAAGAGTGGGGAAAACGCCCCTCAGAGTCCAGGTACCAGCTGGAAAAGGGCTCGGCAGTCGCAGGGACCGTTGGAGGTCAGAGCCACCGCGCAATGCCACCGCCTTCGTGCTGCTCTTTGAAAATAAAGAGAAGGGCACGAGGCGTCTGGCTCTTCCGATGGACCTCCCAGCACGACCAGATGCTTCTTCCTATGAGGATAAGGCACCATCTGGTTCTCGGTGGCTGCAGTTGTCTCTGGCGTGCGGCGCCCGTGCTGGGAGGTGAGGTGCCGCGGTGCGGGGAGGGCAAGTGGGGCTGGGGAAGAGCCCACGATGGTCAGCGATGGGGACGTCCTCTCCTTTGTGCCACCAGCACCCATCCTGCAACGGCAGCTGTCCTTAATCCCAAAGGCCATCCCAAGGAGAGACCCAGTCCACCAGCCCTGGGACCCCGGACCCTGAACCCCCGGAGTCTCTGCACGGAGGGATGGGATGAGTCCCCTCCTTCAGCATGGAGATGGAGATCTGATGGCATTGGAGGGCCGGCCCCCAAGAGCTCCTCACCCCTGCAGTCTGAGGGACCTCCCCAGGGATATCGGCCACCCCTTTCCCCACTGCCCCTGGGCTGCGTGTCCCCCAGCTCTTACCTGGTGGTCGCGGCAGGGTCACCAGCTGGGCTGCCCCTCGCTGGGGCTGACCTGCTCCAGGATCTGGCTGTACCTGCGGGTGAGGGCATTGGTGTCCCTGGTGAGGTGGGTGAGGACCTGCTGCAAGCCGGACAGGTGGTGGGACAGACGCTCCTCCACCTGGACATCCATGGTGTCATCATCTGAGGATGTGTCGGTGTCAGCGTCGCTCTGAATCTGGTCGGTGATAGAGGCCAGGCCTTTCTCCACCACGGGCTTGATGGCCTTGAGGAGCTGGTAGCGCTCGTAGAGGTCCGTGTGGCCACCTGGAGCCGGGGCTGCCCCCTCCTGCTGCGGGAAGACCCCTCGGAGCAGGCTGGGGAACATCACCTCCTGCTCCATCTTCTGGGTGGCCGAGAAGTACTGCTCCATGGCCCCGCTCCCACGTCTCTGACTGTGCTGGTGTGAGCTCATCTTGGGGTGCCGCCTGCTCCCCGTCCCCACCGAGGGCTTTTTATGCAGAGCCGGGGACACGTCCCTCCTCTGCTGTCCCCTGCTGCCCTCTCCTGCCAGCCCCAGCCGGGCTGGATGGCTGTGGGGCCGGGCTTGGCTCCAGCCCAGCTGGGGCTCGGCCACGCCGTGTCCCCGGCTCTGTGCCATCTGTCCTGGCCCAGCTTCCCCATGGCCTTCGCCCGGGCTGGCCAGAGATCCTGCTGTGTCCCCATGCTGTGAGCGGGCTGGTGGGGAAGGGAGGTGGTGGGACCTCTCCCAACACATGCCATCCTGTCCCCACCATCGCTACTGCTCGTGAAGCACCAAGAGAGTGGGGGAAGTGCCTGCCCCCCAGTGCGGGCAGGCTGCAGGCAGCACCATGGGAAAGCTGCATTGACTTGGGAAGTTTTGAGGAAGGAAAGGAAGCGATGGGTTTTTCTGGAGAGGGGGAGTCCCCTGTGAGCCCTGCTCCAGCCACCTCCCTTCTTCAGGGCTGGCTCACACAGCCCACCCATGGAGAGTGGCCTTGACCCTTGCTAAACACAGAAGGTGACAACAAACAAGTCATACTTGTCTGAGGGGGGTTTGCCCCAAACTGGTTATGTTGAGGAGGAAGATGACCATCAAATGGATTCAATAGCAACATGGGGACTTTGAAACCCGAGAAGGTGTCAGCCTGAAAGGAAGCACGAAAGCTGCCAGTGTGAGGGAGAGATCTTGAAGGGGCAGTGGCAGGGTCAAAGCCTGTTGGACACCGCCGAAAGCCAACCTGCTGGCATCCCAACTTCCACCCGGGCCTGGCCAAGAATCCTCCCAGTTGGCTGCTGTGAGCAGCGTGCATCCGTCTGCGGGCTGACAGCACTGGGGGGGACCAGGCAGGGACAGAGGCAGAGCCAGCGTTGGAGAGCCTGGAAGGCACCTCTGGGGATGGTCTAGTCCAAGGCCTGCTCAAGCAGGGTCGTTGCTGGCACTGTGCCTGTTTGTGCTTTGGGTATCTGCAAGGGTGGAGACTCCACCACCTCTCTGGGCAGCCTGGGCCCGTGTTTGACCACCCTCCCTGAAAGAAACGGGAAAGGTTTCTCTTCTGCTCAGATGAAGTTTCCTGTGGTTCAGTTTGTGGCCATCGGCTCTTGTCTTGTCACTGGGGCACCACAGGGAAGAGTGTGTCTCCATCCCCTCCGCACACCCCGTTAGGTCTCTGTACCCCTGGAGAAGGTCCCCCTGAGCCTTCTCTTCTGCAGGCTGAACAGTCCCAGCTCCCTCAGCCCTTTCAGCCCCTTCAGCCCCTTCACGGCCCTTTGCTGGACTCTCTCCTGTACGTCCATGTCTCTCCGGGACTGGGGAGCCCAGGCTGGAGCCAGCGCCCAGCTGTGTCCCCCAGGGGGGAGCAGAGGGGAGGGATCCCCTGCCTCCAGCTCCTCCTGGCAGGCTGGTGGCCGTCTTTGCCCCGAGGACGCCTTGATGGCTGGCGGCCGACGTGGCCAAGCAGGGAGCCAGACCTGGGGGTCGCGGGTGGGAATTTGTGGGGTGCTTCCCCCTGTCAGCGCAGGAGCGGGCGACAGGCAGCAGCAGGGGGTTGGGCTGAGGCCAGAGCACCCCGAAGGCAAAGGCAGGGGGTGCAGGCAGGGAACCTGCCCTGCGGGAGGGCTGCGGGTGCTGGCAGCGCCCCCGTCCTTGGGGTGGTGTGTGGTTGGGGCTTCTGGGGACTGGGGAGAGCAGGGCATTTGGAATTTCTTATTTATTTAACGTTTTGGGTCGAAACTGTACTTTATCTCTTGTCCTCCTGATACTGAGCCTGCACGCCCAGGTCGCCGCTTTCTGGTTAATTAGATGTTGTTAAACAGCTATAAATAAACCTGCAATCCCGATTGGCTTCACCAATGGGAATGGAGAAGGCTATTTCCCCGTGGCGGCTGGCAACAGCAGCGGTACCGCGGGAGCCCTTCCAAGGTGACGTGGAGCCAGCATCCCCCTGCCATGCCGGAGAGGGCCTGATCTGCCGCGCCTGCCCTCGTCCTGCCAGGGACCGGTGCCGGGTGTTTCAAGGACAAAGACCTTTTCTGTGACCATCTCGTGTCTCTTATCGGCCCTGTCCAACAGCAGCGGCCGGCAGCAGGGCACCGTCGGGGCTTGACGCATCCGTGGGGCAGCGTGACGCAACGCCCTGCAATCAGATCAAGCAGAAGTTTCCCGTGAAACACCGGGGTCGGGGTTGACTGGCCCGACAGCAGCTCACAGAGAGGGACCTGGGGGTCCTGGGGGATTGCAAGTGGCTCATAAGTCATCAGCACGGCCTTCCAGCTGTCCCACGTCACAGACCGTTTCTGGGAACATCTTGCGTCCCTCATCAGTCATGTTCAGCAGCGGTGGTGAGCGCTTCCCTGGATGTCTCACTGTAACACTTCCCTGGGGCAGCACCAGCCCCTGCAGCTGCCCAGTGCACTGCCCAAGCCACAAGCCATTGACGCAGGCGACCACTATCGTCTCCATGTGACACAACTCCTGTCCTTCAGCTCCAGCCAGGTAGACCACCAGAGACACATCACCTCCTGCATGGTCCTCACCTCACCAGGAAACAGCATCCCTCCATTCCTCATGGTTCAACGGGGGCAGAGGAGCTGCAAAGGCAGGTTGGAGACCTCAGTTCATCTTCCATCTCCACTTCTCCCCTAGGCTGTGCCATCGTGCCCCAACTAAGGTGGCATTGCCATGGGGTTGGCTTAAGTGTCTCCCAGTATTCCCGTTGTGTTTCACTGTTTCTGGGTAAGACAAGGCTGCACCCTTGCCACCTTTGGGGAGCAACACAAGGACAGGTCTGCTCCAAAGTCCTCATGCTGGCTGGGGGGATTTGTGTTTGCCCATGTTTTGGGGGACTTGGTGCTCGGCAGATTCTTTCATAGAAGAGCACGGCTTTTGGGGTGGTGTTGCAATGAGATCCTCGGTTCCCTGCAGCCACAGACACGGTGTTTCGCACAGCCTCCCCCCAACCTGCCATTACCTTGGGGAGCCCTTCCACAGCCATAGCTTGAGAAGGGGGAAAATCTCACCATGCACGTGTCCCCTAGTGTCCTCATGTCATCCCCGGCACCTCCTGCTGTCAGATCTCACCCATGTCTCTGCCTCCCCTCCCCAAAGCCCCATGGACTGTCTTCCTCCTGGCTCAAACCTGCCTGGCATTTTTTCACGT
The DNA here is from genome assembly GCF_963924245.1 of Chroicocephalus ridibundus. Classification (NCBI taxonomy): domain Eukaryota; kingdom Metazoa; phylum Chordata; class Aves; order Charadriiformes; family Laridae; genus Chroicocephalus; species Chroicocephalus ridibundus. Next base: position 6,405,116 of record NC_086284.1, read on the forward strand.
GGAAGGGCTCCAGATCCGGCCCCAAGCTGCCATCCCCCGCCGGAGGGGTCCCTGCCATCCTTGCCAGAGCCGCAGAGTTGCCAGAGCCCCTCTCCAAAGCTCCCCCTCATGCACCCCCCTCCAGCTCCTCGGGCACTGGTGGCTGTGGTCCACGTCCGTGCCGTGGGGAGGGTAAGTTGAAGCCAACATGGTCTTGACCACCAGGACAAAAGTCCTGAACAGGCGAGAGGAGATGGGAGTCTCCATCATAACCCAAACCTGGACATGGGGCTGGGGTCTCACAGGCAGATGCTCCCCAGAGGGGCTGGACCTCAGGGATGGTCCCCAGGCTCAGAACCACTTGGGGCAACTCCAGGGCAGAAACCCTGATGGGCAGGAGAAAGGCATGGGGAGCTTTGAGGCACAGGGCAGCACCAGGAGTGGTGGGACACCCCTGGACACACCTGTGAAGAGAACCCTCAACCTGGTGACTTGCCTATGTGGGCTGATGTCTCCCTCCCTCTCTCCCTCCTGGGAGCTGCAGGGATCAGGAAGAAATTATTTATGATGAGGGTGGTAAGACACTGGCCCAGGCTGTCCAGAGAAGCTGTGGATGCCCCATCCCTGGTAGTGTTCTAGATCAGGCTGGAGGGGACGTACAGCAACGTCATCCAGTGGAAGATGTCCCTGCACGCAGCAGGGGATTGGGCTAGATCGTCCCCGAGTGTCCCTTCCAACCAAGACCATCCTGTGACTCTGTGATTCTTTGTCCCTTCAAATTCGCCATCACTGCACTGGAAAGTCCCCTCAGGGCAGAACCAGGGTTCCCCTGCCCCACGCCGGGGCACTCCCCAAGGGCTCCAGCCAGGGCAAAGCACCACACCGGCAACGGCTTCTCAGGGCTCATTTTATTAGCAAAGAGTGGGGAAAACGCCCCTCAGAGTCCAGGTACCAGCTGGAAAAGGGCTCGGCAGTCGCAGGGACCGTTGGAGGTCAGAGCCACCGCGCAATGCCACCGCCTTCGTGCTGCTCTTTGAAAATAAAGAGGAGGGCACGAGGCGTCTGGCTCTTCTGATGGACCTCCCAGCACGACCAGATGCTTCTTCCTATGAGGATAAGGCACCATCTGGTTCTCGGGTGGTTGCAGTTGTCTCTGGTGTGCAGCGCCCGTGCTGGGAGGTGAGGTGCCGCGGTGCGGGGAGGGCAAGTGGGGCTCGGGAAGAGCCCACGATGGTCAGCGATGGGGACGTCCTCTCCTTCGTGCCACCAGCACCCATCCTGCAACGGCAGCTGTCCTTAATCCCAAAGGCCATCCCAAGGAGAGACCCAGTCCACCAGGCCTGGGACCCCGGACCCTGAACCCCCGGAGTCTCTGCACGGAGGGATGGGATGAGTCCCCTCCTTCAGCATGGAGATGGAGATCTGATGGCATTGGAGGGCCGGCCCCCAAGAGCTCCTCACCCCTGCAGTCTGAGGGACCTCCCCAGGGATATCGGCCACCCCTTCCCCGCTGCCCCTGGGCTCCATGTCCCCCAGCTCTTACCTGGTGGTCGCGGCAGGGTCACCAGCTGGGCTGCCCCTCGCTGGGGCTGACCTGCTCCAGGATCTGGCTGTACCTGCGGGTGAGGGCATTGGTGTCCCTGGTGAGGTGGGTGAGGACCTGCTGCAAGCCGGACAGGTGGTGGGACAGGCGCTCCTCCACCTGGACATCCATGGTGTCGTCATCCGAGGATGTGTCGGTGTCAGCGTCGCTCTGAATCTGGTCGGTGATAGAGGCCAGGCCTTTCTCCACCACGGGCTTGATGGCCTTGAGGAGCTGGTAGCGCTCGTAGAGGTCCGTGTGGCCACCTGGAGCCGGGACCGCCCCCTCCTGCTGCGGGAAGACCCCTCGGAGCAGGCTGGGGAACATCACCTCCTGCTCCATCTTCTGGGTGGCCGAGAAGTACTGCTCCATGGCCCCGCTCCCACGTCTCTGACTGTGCTGGTGTGAGCTCATCTTGGGGTGCTGCCTGCTCCCCGTCCCCACCGAGGGCTTTTTATGCAGAGCCGGGGACACGTCCCTCCTCTGCTGTCCCCTGCTGCCCTCTCCTGCCAGCCCCAGCCGGGCTGGATGGCTGTGGGGCCGGGCTTGGCTCCAGCCCAGCTGGGGCTCGGCCACGCCGTGTCCCCGGCTCCGTGCCATCTGTCCTGGCCCGGCCTCCCCATGGCAGTGCTGTTGGGGGGTGTCACCTCTCACCTCTCCTTGCTTCCACACGCTCGGGACGTGAACCATCCGGGGACATTGAGCAACTCCCTTCTGCAGACGTATGGAAAACGCCACTGGGATGCGCTGCAACATGTGATCCCACGTGGGATCCTGGGGACAGAGGAGCCAGCTGGTCCCAGCCATGGCTGTCCCCAGAAACGTCCCATTCCCCCAGGCCCTCCTGACGGGGACGGGGACGATGATGGGGACCTGACGCTGTGATGTGAAACTCCTGTGGCCACAGCACTGAGCCATCTCTGCCCTCGGGGGAGTGTGGATGGTTCCCCCCTCTACGCTTCCCCCATCCCAGGGCAGAGGCCATGGCTGGGGCAACGGCCGGCACTGCCTGTCCCCGCGTGTCCCTGCGGCGTGTGGCAATCAGGGAAGATTGTTCTATTTGGGGAAAGGGCACGGGGTCCCTCATCCCTTTTGCAACCCTTGGTGGTGGCAGCTCTCCCACCACCCGTACATGTCCCAGCCAGGGCCACGCTCCCGCCCACTCTCTCCTCTCCAGACCTGTCCCCACCGCTCCTCTTAGAGAATCATAATTCATTTAGGTTGAAAAAGATCGGTCTGGGGAAAGCACCCTTCAGACAAGTACCACCTGTTCATTGTCATAGAATCACCGAATGGTTTGGGTTGGAAGGGACCTTACAGATCACCCAGTTCCAACCCCCTGCCCTGGGCAGGGACACCTCCCACCAGACCAGGTTGCTCAAAGCCCCATCCAGCCTGGCCCTGAACCCCTCCAGGGATGGGGCAGCCACAGCTTCTCTGGGCAACCTGGGCCAGGGGCTCACCACCCTCAGAGTGAAAAATTTCTTCCTGAGATCTCATCTAAACCTCCCCTCTTCCAGTTTGAAGCCATTCCCCCTCATCCTATGGCTCCCCTCCCTGATCCAGAGTCCCTCCCCAGCTTTCCTGGAGGCCTTTGAGGGACTGGAAGGGGCTCTAAGGTCTCCCTGGAGCCTTCTCTTCTCCAGGCTGAACAACCCCAACTCTCTCAGACTGTCCTCACAGCAGAGGGGCTCCAGCCCTCTGATCATCATCATGGCTTCCTCTGGACTCTCTCCAACACGTCCATGTCCTTCTTGTGCTGAGGACTCCAAAGCAGGACAAAGTACTCCAGGAGGGGTACTCTGCAGCCCCAGGTCACTCCCCAGCTCCCCATCCTTGGGCATGAATCATCCCCAAACCCCTTCCCTGTGCCTCCAGGAACCCCATCAGCCAAAACCAGGTCCCCCGCATCCTGCTGGGAGAGGCTGGGGAGGGGCTGGGGAGAGCCACCACTGCCAGCAGTGATGGCAGGATCAGGGTGAGAGGGCTGGCGCTGAGCTGAGCTGAAAGAGGGTGCCCAGCCCCAGAGGTGGTGGCCCGTGGGAAGCTGCTCAGCAACATCAGGGCCACCAGGAGGTGCAACGAGATCTTCGGGCCTGTGCTTCCAAAGACACTGTGTTTGGGAAAGCCTCCCCCAACCCACCAAAATCCTGGGGAGCCTGTCCCCAGCCATGGCTGAGAGGGGGGAAAATGCCACCACACAAGTGTCCCTGTGTTGTCCCTAGCAGCTCCTGCTGTCACATCCCCCCATGGCACCAGCAAGAGGCAGGGGACTGAGATTCCAGAGCCCCGGGGTGCTGAGCACAGCCCTGCTCTGGGCTGGCCCTGGCCCAGCTGCCTCAGGGAGAGGTGGAGACGCTGGGTCAGAGATGTCCCCATGGGCTGAGGACATGCCTGAGGAGGAAACACATGCCGCGGGGAGTCATGGCATCGAGCCCCCTCCCAGGGGCTGGCTGGGGTGACACCTGCCCACATGTCCCCAGAGGGAAGGACATCTCCCAGCAGAGCTTGACGACTGTCACTCGTGGCTGCAGACCAACATTGCCTCCAAGAACTCCATGGTGAAGCTCCAGCCTCAGGGTGAATGCAGCCCACCGTGCCCACCCTGGGGAGACACCAGGACATCTGTGCACCTCCAGGAAGCTCCATGGTGGCCAAGACACCCCAAGAGCATCGGGCTGGCAGCACCTGCCCACCTCAGTGCAATGCTGGGCCACACAGCAGGACACCCAGAAACGCTGAAGCCACCCTGGAAGGGACAAGAGGGGCAGAGGGGACAGGTCAGGGGGCAGAGGACAGGCAGCAGTGTGGGCACCTGGCTGGGACATGTTGGGGGGGAGTGGGAGAGCTGCCACCACCAAGGATTGCAAAAGGGACACGGGACCCTGTGGCCTTTCCCCAAATAGAACAATTTTCCCTGATTGCCAGGCGCTGCAGGGACACGTGGGCACGGGCAATGCTGGCCGTTGTCCCAGCCGTGGCCTCTGCCCCAGGATGGGGGTGGTGGGGGGTGGTGGCACGGTCTGTGCTCCACCACGGGCAGAGATAGCTCTGTGCAGCGATCGTGGGAGTGTTCCATCGCCACATTTGGCCCCACTGCCGTCCCCATCCCATGTCCCCAGGATCCCTCATGGGACTCCATGCGGCAGCGCAACCCCAGTGAGATTGCCCACACCGGCGGCTGCAACCGCCTCCAGGCCAGCAGTGGCAGAGGAGGGTTGCTCAATGTCCCCGGAGTGTTCACGTCCCGAGCGCATGGCAGCAAGGAGAGGGGAGAGGTGACGCCCCCCCAGCAGCACTGCTGCCTGCAGCGGGGGGCAGGAGCTGGCACCGCTCTCCCGGTGCCCCAGAAGTGATTGTGTCGGGGGACATGGGATGGGTTGGGAGAAGCCCTGGACACTTCTCCCCCTCGCTGCCCCTCTCCCCACGTGGGGACGTGCGGGACCCCTGGCCAGCCCGGGCGAAGGCCATGAGGAGGCCGGGCCAGGACAGATGGCACAGAGCCGGGGACACGGCGTGGCCGAGCCCCAGCTGGGCTGGAGCCAAGCCCGGCCCCACAGCCATCCAGCCTGGCTGGGGCTGGCAGGAGAGGGCAGCAGGGGACAGCAGAGGAGGGACGTGTCCCCGGCTCAGCATAAAAAGCCCTCGGTGGGGACGGGGAGCAGGCAGCACCCCAAGATGAGCTCACACCAGCACAGTCAGAGACGTGGGAGCGGGGCCATGGAGCAGTACTTCTCGGCCACCCAGAAGATGGAGCAGGAGGTGATGTTCCCCAGCCTGCTCCGAGGGGTCTTCCTGCAGCAGGAGGGGGCGGCCCCGGCTCCAGGTGGCCACACGGACCTCTACGAGCGCTACCAGCTCCTCAAGGCCATCAAGCCCGTGGTGGAGAAAGGCCTGGCCTCTATCACCGACCAGATTCAGAGCGACGCTGACACCGACACATCCTCGGATGACGACACCATGGATGCCCAGGTGGAGGAGCGTCTGTCCCACCACCTGTCCGGCTTGCAGCAGGTCCTCACCCACCTCACCAGGGACACCAATGCCCTCACCCGCAGGTACAGCCAGATCCTGGAGCAGGTCAGCCCCAGCGAGGGGCAGCCCAGCTGGTGACGCTGCCGCGACCACCAGGTAAGAGCTGGGGGACACGCAGCCCAGGGGCAGCGGGGAAAGGGGTGGCCGATATCCCTGGGGAGGTCCCTCAGACTGCAGGGGTGAGGAGCTCTTGGGGGCCGGCCCTCCAATGCCATCAGATCTCCATCTCCATGCTGAAGGAGGGGACTCATCCCATCCCTCCGTGCAGAGACTCCGGGGGTTCAGGGTCCGGGGTCCCAGGCCTGGCGGACTGGGTCTCTCCTTGGGATGGCCTTTGGGATTAAGGACAGCTGCCGTTGCAGGATGGGTGCTGGTGGCACGAAGGAGAGGACGTCCCCATCGCTGACCATCGTGGGCTCTTCCCCAGCCCCACTTGCCCTCCCCGCACCGCGGCACCTCATCTCCCAGCACGGGCGCTGCACACCAGAGACAACTGCAACCACCCGAGAACCAGATGGTGCCTTATCCTCATAGGAAGAAGCATCTGGTCGTGCTGGGAGGTCCATCAGAAGAGCCAGACGCCTCGTGCCCTCCTCTTTATTTTCAAAGAGCAGCACGAAGGCGGTGGCATTGCGCGGTGGCTCTGACCTCCAACGGTCCCTGCGACTGCCGAGCCCTTTTCCAGCTGGTACCTGGACTCTGAGGGGCGTTTTCCCCACTCTTTGCTAATAAAATGAGCCCTGAGAAGCCGTTGCCGGTGTGGTGCTTTGCCCTGGCTGGAGCCCTTGGGGAGTGCCCCGGCGTGGGGCAGGGGAACCCTGGTTCTGCCCTGAGGGGACTTTCCAGTGCAGTGATGGCGAATTTGAAGGGACAAAGAATCACAGAGTCACAGGATGGTCTGGGTTGGAAGGGACGCTCGGGGACCATCTAGCCCAATCCCCTGCTGCGTGCAGGGACATCTTCCACTGGATCAGGTAGCTCAAAGCCTCATCCAACCACAGGGTATCCACAACTTCACTGCGCAACCTGTGCCAGTGTCTCGCCACCCTCATCCAAAAACTTTCTTCCTCGTGTCAACAGCAACACCGGCAAAAGCTGTCACCTCTTTTCCGTGCACAATAGGGTGTGAATCTGCCCACGCACAGCCCAGACATGCAGCAGTGAGACCAACACTGAGCCCTGCTGATGCTGTGCCCCTAGAAGGGAGGGAGGGAGGGAGACATCAACCCATATAGGAAAGTCACCAGGTTCAGGGTTCTCTTCAAAGGTCTGCCCAGGGATGTTCCACCGCTGCTGGTGCTGCCCTGTGCCCCAAAGGCCCTCACTCCTGTCTCCTGCCCATCAGGGTTTCTGCCTCCGAGCTGCCCTAAGTGGGGCTGAGCCTGGGGACCGTTCCTTAGGGCCAGGGGAGCTGCAGGTCTCAGCCTCTCTGGGAAGCAACCACACCTGGGACACCATCCCCACGTCGAGGTTTGGGTCCCGCTAGAGGTTCCCATCTCCTCTCGCCTGTTCAGGCCATTTCTCCTGGCAGTCAAGACCACATTGGCTTTAGCTTGTCCTCCCTTTTTGCAGGCCGTGGGGACATGGACCCCAGCCACCTGTGGCCAAGTAGACAGAAGGTGGGGGTACAGGGGCTCTGGAGAGGGCAGCTGGGGACCAGATCCAGCACTGCCCCGCACCTGAAAGGGTTCTGGGTGGCTTTGAGCAAGGACAGGAACAGCCCTGGTGGTGTCAGGGGAGGCAGAGACATGGCAGGATCTGGCAGCAGAGGGTGCCAGGGATGACATGGGGACACTCGGGGCAAAGGGTGTGGTGGCATTGTCCCCCCTCCTGAGCCACAGCTGAAGATGTGCGTCACACGAGGATGGGGGTTGGGGGTAGGCTTTCCAAAATGCTGGGTCTGCAGCCACAGAGACTTGGGGACCTCATTGCACCTCCCTGGGGGCTTGGCACCAACCCTGCTCTGCACTGCATCCAGACGGCTCCGGGCAATGTCGCTTATGTTGTTCAAAGGGCAGACGGCCAGCTGCTGCCCAACGGAGGTCAGGGGGTCCCATGGTGTTCAGCCCAGCTTTGGGCAGACAGGACCCAGTGCTCACCCTGGCTCTAGGACAAAAGCCCCTGAACCTCTCAGTTTCTGGGAAGGGCAACCACGGCATCTATGAAAGCGACTGTCGAGCACCATGACCCCCCAAAACACAGGCAAACACAACTACCCAAAGGCAGCGTGAGGACTTCAGAACAGATCTGCCCCCACGTTGCTCCTCAGCCCTGGCAACACTGCAGCCTTCTGACTTATCCAGAAACAGTGAAACACAAGGGGAATACTGGGAGACACTTAAGCCAACCCCATGGCAATGCCACCTCAAGTTGGGGCACAATGGCACAGCCTAGGGGAGAAGTGGAGATGGAAGATGAACTGAGGTCTCACACAGAATACCAGAATCACAGAATTGTTAGGGTTGGAAGGGACCTTAAAGATCATCCAGTTCCAACCCCCCTGCCATGGGCAGGGACATCTTCCACTACACCAGGTTGCTCAGAGCCCCATCCAGCCTGGCCTTAAAAACTTCCAGGGATGGGGCTTCCACCACCTCTCTGGTCTCCAACCCGCCTTTGCAGCTCCTCTGCCCCCGTTGAACCATGAGGAATGGAGGGATGCTGTTTCCTGGTGAGGTGAGGACCATGCAGGAGGTGATGTGTCTCTGGTGGTCTACCTGGCTGGAGCTGAAGGACAGGAGTTGTGTCACATGGAGACGATAGTGGTCGCCTGCGTCAATGGCTTGTGGCTTGGGCAGTGCACTGGGCAGCTGCAGGGGCTGGTGCTGCCCCAGGGAAGTGTTACAGTGAGACATCCAGGGAAGCGCTCACCACCGCTGCTGAACATGACTGATGAGGGACGCAAGATGTTCCCAGAAACGGTCTGTGACGTGGGACAGCTGGAAGGCCGTGCTGATGACTTATGAGCCACTTGCAATCCCCCAGGACCCCCAGGTCCCTCTCTGTGAGCTGCTGTCGGGCCAGTCAACCCCGACCCCGGTGTTTCACGGGAAACTTCTGCTTGATCTGATTGCAGGGCGTTGCGTCACGCTGCCCCACGGATGCGTCAAGCCCCGACGGTGCCCTGCTGCCGGCCGCTGCTGTTGGACAGGGCCGATAAGAGACACGAGATGGTCACAGAAAAGGTCTTTGTCCTTGAAACACCCGGCACCGGTCCCTGGCAGGACGAGGGCAGGCGCGGCAGATCAGGCCCTCTCCGGCATGGCAGGGGGATGCTGGCTCCACGTCACCTTGGAAGGGCTCCCGCGGCACCGCTGCTGTTGCCAGCCGCCACGGGGAAATAGCCTTCTCCATTCCCATTGGCGAAGCCAATCGGGATTGCAGGTTTATTTATAGCTGTTTAACAACATCTAATTAACCAGAAAGCGGCGACCTGGGCGTGCAGGCTCAGTATCAGGAGGACAAGAGATAAAGTACAGTTTCGACCCAAAACGTTAAATAAATAAGAAATTCCAAATGCCCTGCTCTCCCCAGTCCCCAGAAGCCCCAACCACACACCACCCCAAGGACGGGGGCGCTGCCAGCACCCGCAGCCCTCCCGCAGGGCAGGTTCCCTGCCTGCACCCCCTGCCTTTGCCTTCGGGGTGCTCTGGCCTCAGCCCAACCCCCTGCTGCTGCCTGTCGCCCGCTCCTGCGCTGACAGGGGGAAGCACCCCACAAATTCCCACCCGCGACCCCCAGGTCTGGCTCCCTGCTTGGCCACGTCGGCCGCCAGCCATCAAGGCGTCCTCGGGGCAAAGACGGCCACCAGCCTGCCAGGAGGAGCTGGAGGCAGGGGATCCCTCCCCTCTGCTCCCCCCTGGGGGACACAGCTGGGCGCTGGCTCCAGCCTGGGCTCCCCAGTCCCGGAGAGACATGGACGTACCGGAGAGAGTCCAGCAAAGGGCCGTGAAGGGGCTGAAGGGGCTGAAAGGGCTGAGGGAGCTGGGACTGTTCAGCCTGCAGAAGAGAAGGCTCAGGGGGACCTTCTCCAGGGGTACAGAGACCTAACGGGGTGTGCGGAGGGGATGGAGACACACTCCCCCCTGTGGTGCCCCAGTGACAAGACAAGAGCCGATGGCCACAAACTGAACCACAGGAAACTTCACCTGAGCAGAAGAGAAACCTTTCCCGTTTCTTTCAGGGAGGGTGGTCAAACACGGGCCCAGGCTGCCCAGAGAGGTGGTGGAGTCTCCACCCTTGCAGATACCCAAAGCACAAACAGGCACAGTGCCAGCAATGACCCTGCTTGAGCAGGCCTTGGACTAGACCATCCCCAGAGGTGCCTTCCAGGCTCTCCAACGCTGGCTCTGCCTCTGTCCCTGCCTGGTCCCCCCCAGTGCTGTCAGCCCGCAGATGGCTGCACGCTGCTCACAGCAGCCAACTGGGAGGATTCTTGGCCAGGCCCGGGTGGAAGTTGGGATGCCAGCAGGTTGGCTTTCGGCGGTGTCCAACAGGCTTTGACCCTGCCACTGCCCCTTCAAGATCTCTCCCTCACACTGGCAGCTTTCGTGCTTCCTTTCAGGCTGACACCTTCTCGGGTTTCAAAGTCCCCATGTTGCTGTTGAATCCATTTGATGGTCATCTTCCTCCTCAACATAACCAGTTTGGGGCAAACCCCCCTCAGACAAGTATGACTTGTTTGTTGTCACCTTCTGTGTTTAGCAAGGGTCAAGGCCACTCTCCATGGGTGGGCTGTGTGAGCCAGCCCTGAAGAAGGGAGGTGGCTGGAGCAGGGCTCACAGGGGACTCCCCCTCTCCAGAAAGACCCATCGCTTCCTTTCCTTCCTCAAACCTTCCCAAGTCAATGCAGCTTTCCCATGGTGCTGCCTGCAGCCTGCCCGCACTGGGGGGCAGGCACTTCCCCCACTCTCTTGGTGCTTCACGAGCAGTAGCGATGGTGGGGACAGGATGGCATGTGTTGGGAGAGGTCCCACCACCTCCCTTCCCCACCAGCCCGCTCACAGCATGGGGACACAGCAGGATCTCTGGCCAGCCCGGGCGAAGGCCATGGGGAAGCTGGGCCAGGACAGATGGCACAGAGCCGGGGACACGGCGTGGCCGAGCCCCAGCTGGGCTGGAGCCAAGCCCGGCCCCACAGCCATCCAGCCCGGCTGGGGCTGGCAGGAGAGGGCAGCAGGGGACAGCAGAGGAGGGACGTGTCCCCGGCTCTGCATAAAAAGCCCTCGGTGGGGACGGGGAGCAGGCGGCACCCCAAGATGAGCTCACACCAGCACAGTCAGAGACGTGGGAGCGGGGCCATGGAGCAGTACTTCTCGGCCACCCAGAAGATGGAGCAGGAGGTGATGTTCCCCAGCCTGCTCCGAGGGGTCTTCCCGCAGCAGGAGGGGGCGGCCCCGGCTCCAGGTGGCCACACGGACCTCTACGAGCGCTACCAGCTCCTCAAGGCCATCAAGCCCGTGGTGGAGAAAGGCCTGGCCTCTATCACCGACCAGATTCAGAGCGACGCTGACACCGACACATCCTCAGATGACGACACCATGGATGTCCAGGTGGAGGAGCGTCTGTCCCACCACCTGTCCGGCTTGCAGCAGGTCCTCACCCACCTCACCAGGGACACCAATGCCCTCACCCGCAGGTACAGCCAGATCCTGGAGCAGGTCAGCCCCAGCGAGGGGCAGCCCAGCTGGTGACCCTGCCGTGACCACCAGGTAAGAGCTGGGGGACACGCAGCCCAGGGGCAGTGGGGAAAGGGGTGGCCGATATCCCTGGGGAGGTCCCTCAGACTGCAGGGGTGAGGAGCTCTTGGGGGCCGGCCCTCCAATGCCATCAGATCTCCATCTCCATGCTGAAGGAGGGGACTCATCCCATCCCTCCGTGCAGAGACTCCGGGGGTTCAGGGTCCGGGGTCCCAGGGCTGGTGGACTGGGTCTCTCCTTGGGATGGCCTTTGGGATTAAGGACAGCTGCCGTTGCAGGATGGGTGCTGGTGGCACAAAGGAGAGGACGTCCCCATCGCTGACCACCGCGGGCTCTTCCCCAGCCCCACTTGCCCTCCCCGCACCGCGGCACCTCATCTCCCAGCACGGGCACCGCACGCCAGAGACAACTGCAGCCACCGAGAACCAGATGGTGCCTTATCCTCATAGGAAGAAGCATCTGGTCGTGCTGGGAGGTCCATCAGAAGAGCCAGACGCCTCGTGCCCTCCTCTTTATTTTCAAAGAGCAGCACGAAGGCGGTGGCATTGCGCGGTGGCTCTGACCTCCAACGGTCCCTGCGACTGCCGAGCCCTTTTCCAGCTGGTACCTGGACTCTGAGGGGCGTTTTCCCCACTCTTTGCTAATAAAATGAGCCCTGAGAAGCCGTTGCCGGTGTGGTGCTTTGCCCTGGCTGGAGCCCTTGGGGAGTGCCCCGGCGTGGGGCAGGGGAACCCTGGTTCTGCCCTGAGGGGACTTTCCAGTGCAGTGATGGCGAATTTGAAGGGACAAAGAATCACAGAGTCACAGGATGGTCTGGGTTGGAAGGGACACTCGGGGACCATCTAGCCCAATCCCCTGCTGCGTGCAGGGACATCTTCCACTGGATCAGGTAGCTCAAAGCCTCATCCAACCACAGGGTATCCACAACTTCACTGCGCAACCTGTGCCAGTGTCTCGCCACCCTCATCCAAAAACTTTCTTCCTCGTGTCAACAGCAACACCGGCAAAAGCTGTCACCTCTTTTCCGTGCACAATAGGGTGTGAATCTGCCCACGCACAGCCCAGACATGCAGCAGTGAGACCAACACTGAGCCCTGCTGATGCTGTGCCCCTAGAAGGGAGGGAGGGAGGGAGACATCAACCCATATAGGAAAGTCACCAGGTTCAGGGTTCTCTTCAAAGGTCTGCCCAGGGATGTTCCACCGCTGCTGGTGCTGCCCTGTGCCCCAAAGGCCCTCACTCCTGTCTCCTGCCCATCAGGGTTTCTGCCTCCGAGCTGCCCTAAGTGGGGCTGAGCCTGGGGACCGTTCCTGAGGGCCAGGTGGAGCTGCAGGTCTCAGCCTCTCTGGGAAGCAACCACACCTGGGACACCATCCCCATGCCCAGGTTTGGGTCCCGCTGGAGGTTCCCATCTCCTCTCACCTGTTCAGGCCATTTCTCCTGGCAGTCAAGACCACATTGGCTTTAGCTTGTCCTCCCTGTTTGCAGGCCGTGGGGACATGGACCCCAGCCACCTGTGGCCAAGTAGACAGAAGGTGGGGGTACAGGGGCTCTGGAGAGGGCAGCTGGGGACCAGATCCAGCACTGCCCCGCACCTGAAAGGGTTCTGGGTGGCTTTGAGCAAGGACAGGAACAGCCCTGGTGGTGTCAGGGGAGGCAGAGACATGGCAGGATCTGGCAGCAGAGGGTGCCAGGGATGACATGGGGACACTCGGGGCAAAGGGTGTGGTGGCATTGTCCCCCCTCCTGAGCCACAGCTGAAGATGTGCGTCACACGAGGATGGGGGTTGGGGGTAGGCTTTCCAAAATGCTGGGTCTGCAGCCACAGAGACTTGGGGACCTCATTGCACCTCCCTGGGGGCTTGGCACCAACCCTGCTCTGCACTGCATCCAGACGGCTCCGGGCAATGTCGCTTATGTTGCTCAAAGGGCAGACGGCCAGCTGCTGCCCAACGGAGGTCAGGGGGTCCCATGGTGTTCAGCCCAGCTTTGGGCAGACAGGACCCAGTGCTCACCCTGGCTCTAGGACAAAAGCCCCTGAACGTCTCAGTTTCTGGGAAGGGCAACCACGGCATCTATGAAAGCGACTGTCGAGCACCATGACCCCCCAAAACACAGGCAAACACAACTACCCAAAGGCAGCGTGAGGACTTCAGAACAGATCTGCCCCCACGTTGCTCCTCAGCCCTGGCAACACTGCAGCCTTCTGACTTATCCAGAAACAGTGAAACACAAGGGGAATACTGGGAGACACTTAAGCCAACCCCATGGCAATGCCACCTCAAGTTGGGGCACAATGGCACAGCCTAGGGGAGAAGTGGAGATGGAAGATGAACTGAGGTCTCACACAGAATACCAGAATCACAGAATTGTTAGGGTTGGAAGGGAGCTTAAAGATCAGGTAGTTCCAACCCCCCTGCCATGGGCAGGGACATCTTCCACTACACCAGGTTGCTCAGAGCCCCATCCAGCCTGGCCTTAAAAACTTCCAGGGATGGGGCTTCCACCACCTCTCTGGTCTCCAACCCGCCTTTGCAGCTTCTCTGCCCCTGTTGAACCATGAGGAATGGAGGGATGCTGTTTCCTGGTGAGGTGAGGACCATGCAGGAGGTGATGTGTCTCTGGTGGTCTACCTGGCTGGAGCTGAAGGACAGGAGCTGTGTCACATGGAGACGATAGTGGTCGCCTGCGTCAATGGCTTTTGGCTTGGGCAGTGCACTGGGCAGCTGCAGGGGCTGGTGCTGCCCCAGGGAAGTGTTACAGTGGGACATCCAGGGAAGCGCTCACCACCGCTGCTGAACATGACTGATGAGGGACGCAAGATGTTCCCAGAAACGGTCTGTGACGTGGGACAGCTGGAAGGCCGTGCTGATGACTTATGAGCCACTTGCAATCCCCCAGGACCCCCAGGTCCCTCTCTGTGAGCTGCTGTCGGGCCAGTCAACCCCGACCCCGGTGTTTCACGGGAAACTTCTGCTTGATCTGATTGCAGGGCGTTGCGTCACGCTGCCCCACGGATGCGTCAAGCCCCGACGGTGCCCTGCTGCCGGCCGCTGCTGTTGGACAGGGCCGATAAGAGACACGAGATGGTCACAGAAAAGGTCTTTGTCCTTGAAACACCCAGCACCGGTCCCTGGCAGGACGAGGGCAGGCGCGGCAGATCAGGCCCTCTCCGGCATGGCAGGGGGATGCTGGCTCCACATCACCTTGGAAAGGCTCCCGCGGCACCGCTGCTGTTGCCAGCCGCCACGGGGAAATAGCCTTCTCCATTCCCATTGGCGAAGCCAATCGGGATTGCAGGTTTATTTATAGCTGTTTAACAACATCTAATTAACCAGAAAGCGGCGACCTGGGCGTGCAGGCTCAGTATCAGGAGGACAAGAGATAAAGTACAGTTTCGACCCAAAACGTTAAATAAATAAGAAATTCCAAATGCCCTGCTCTCCCCAGTCCCCAGAAGCCCCAACCACACACCACCCCAAGGACGGGGGCGCTGCCAGCACCCGCAGCCCTCCCGCAGGGCAGGTTCCCTGCCTGCACCCCCTGCCTTTGCCTTCGGGGTGCTCTGGCCTCAGCCCAACCCCCTGCTGCTGCCTGTCGCCCGCTCCTGCGCTGACAGGGGGAAGCACCCCACAAATTCCCACCCGCGACCCCCAGGTCTGGCTCCCTGCTTGGCCACGTCGGCCGCCAGCCATCAAGGCGTCCTCGGGGCAAAGACGGCCACCAGCCTGCCAGGAGGAGCTGGAGGCAGGGGATCCCTCCCCTCTGCTCCCCCTGGGGGACACAGCTGGGCGCTGGCTCCAGCCTGGGCTCCCCAGTCCCGGAGAGACATGGACGTACCGGAGAGAGTCCAGCAAAGGGCCGTGAAGGGGCTGAAGGGGCTGAAAGGGCTGAGGGAGCTGGGACTGTTCAGCCTGCAGAAGAGAAGGCTCAGGGGGACCTTCTCCAGGGGTACAGAGACCTAACGGGGTGTGCGGAGGGGATGGAGACACACTCCCCCCTGTGGTGCCCCAGTGACAAGACAAGAGCCGATGGGCACAAACTGAACCACAGGAAACTTCATCTGAGCAGAAGAGAAACCTTTCCCGTTTCTTTCAGGGAGGGTGGTCAAACACGGGCCCAGGCTGCCCAGAGAGGTGGTGGAGTCTCCACCCTTGCAGATACCCAAAGCACAAACAGGCACAGTGCCAGCAACGACCCTGCTTGAGCAGGCCTTGGACTAGACCATCCCCAGAGGTGCCTTCCAGGCTCTCCAACGCTGGCTCTGCCTCTGTCCCTGCCTGGTCCCCCCCAGTGCTGTCAGCCCGCAGATGGCTGCACGCTGCTCACAGCAGCCAACTGGGAGGATTCTTGGCCAGGCCCGGGTGGAAGTTGGGATGCCAGCAGGTTGGCTTTCGGCGGTGTCCAACAGGCTTTGACCCTTCCACTGCCCCTTCAAGATCTCTCCCTCACACTGGCAGCTTTCGTGCTTCCTTTCAGGCTGACACCTTCTCGGGTTTCAAAGTCCCCATGTTGCTGTTGAATCCATTTGATGGTCATCTTCCTCCTCAACATAACCAGTTTGGGGCAAACCCCCCTCAGACAAGTATGACTTGTTTGTTGTCACCTTCTGTGTTTAGCAAGGGTCAAGGCCACTCTCCATGGGTGGGCTGTGTGAGCCAGCCCTGAAGAAGGGAGGTGGCTGGAGCAGGGCTCACAGGGGACTCCCCCTCTCCAGAAAAACCCATCGCTTCCTTTCCTTCCTCAAAACTTCCCAAGTCAATGAAGCTTTCCCATGGTGCTGCCTGCAGCCTGCCCGCACTGGGGGGCAGGCACTTCCCCCACTGTCTTGGTGCTTCACGAGCAGTAGCGATGGTGGGGACAGGATGGCGTGTATTGGGAGAGGTCCCACCACCATCCTTCTCCGCCAGCCCGCTCACAGCATGGGGACACAGCAGGATCCCCGGCCAGCCCGGGCGAAGGCCACGGGGAAGCTGGGCCAGGACAGATGGCACAGAGCCGGGGACACGGCGTGGCCGAGCCCCAGCTGGGCTGGAGCCAAGCCCGGCCCCACAGCCATCCAGCCCGGCTGGGGCTGGCAGGAGAGGGCAGCAGGGGACAGCAGAGGAGGGACGTGTCCCCGGCTCTGCATAAAAAGCCCTCGGTGGGGACGGGGAGCAGGCGGCACCCCAAGATGAGCTCACACCAGCACAGTCAGAGACGTGGGAGCGGGGCCATGGAGCAGTACTTCTCGGCCACCCAGAAGATGGAGCAGGAGGTGATGTTCCCCAGCCTGCTCCGAGGGGTCTTCCCGCAGCAGGAGGGGGCAGCCCCGGCTCCAGGTGGCCACACGGACCTCTACGAGCGCTACCAGCTCCTCAAGGCCATCAAGCCCGTGGTGGAGAAAGGCCTGGCCTCTGTTAATGACCCGATGGCGACCGTCACTGACGCTGATACTGCCTTAGATGAGGGCACAGACGGCAATCTGGAAGAGCGTCTCTCCCATCACGTCAATGGCTTGCAGCAGGTTCTGACAGACCTCACTAAAAACACCAAAGCCCTCACCCGGAGGTACAGCCAGATCCTGGAGCAGATCAACCTCAGTGAAGATCAGTCCAGCTCTTGAGCCTGCACCCCCAGCCTCTGAGGTAAGAGCTTGGGGAGATGCAGTGCTAAGGGAGATGCTGGCTGAGGGGTAACATACTTTGTCCTCTCGCCCCATCAGCTGGGTGGTTTTCCAATGTTTGCATCACACCCTCAAATCCCAGGAGTTATGAGTCTGCATTGCTCAACAGATACATGCTCCTGGGTTTGTCCTTCTCAGTTTCCCACTGGTGCAAGCTGTGCCCCTGAGCAAAGGTCATTGTGTGAGCTCCACATTGTCCCCAAGACACCCCAGCTCACAGCGCAGGCAATGCCTGACTGCTCTTGGGCAGACACAAAAGATCCCAGGGACAAAATGGCTAGGTGGTTGGAGGACCCTGAGCTCTGGATTCCAGGAGCTGTCAGATGCTGCTGCCCTGGCTGTTTCTCTTTTTTCTCTGATGGAAAATGCAACAGAGTCATTTTAGGGAGCAATTTGGCACTTTCAGGTCTCTAAATGTCTAAATTTGACATGCCACTTGCAAACAGCTCACAGACACTTCAATCTTCCCCTAGTCTGAAAAGCAAGCCCATTCTCCATGCTGGTTGGACTTTCACCCCTGAGACACCTTGGGGAGAAATCCCCGTGCCCCTCCAGGGCTCATGGCCAAGGTCCTTGTAGTGACACGGAGAGCACAGAGAGGCGACAGCAACAACAGGGAGCATTAACAGGGACTTTACAATGTTAATGCTTGTTTTGGAGGAAACCCTGCCAGGAATGAGGACGTCTTGGCCAAACCGTGTTTGTAATCCCCGCAGGGTGATCTGTTGTCCGCAGCCCAGCGGCAGTTTTTCTCCTGCGCCAAGTCCCACCAAGGAACATCCTTCGTGAGCAGCGCAGAGCTTGGCCGTCTGCCCGCCGGGCACTGCCTGTACCATCCGATTCGCCCTGCGGCCGATCCTGTCGGCAACCTTGCTGCTTCGTCTCACCCCTGTCCCAGGGGGATTTCTGCAGGGCAGAAGTAAGTGTTTCGTGTTATTGCTTTGTAAAAAGTATCTGTAACTTTGAAGCGATGCTTTTTTCCTGTGTGTGCCTAAACCCTCCCAATCAGTCTCTTTGATAATGTAAATAAAATGCAAAGAATTGTGCAAACATGTCCTGTGTTTCCTACCAGCTGTCGCTTCTGTATAGCTACTGTCCCCCAGCCCATGAGGACCGGGGGGACATTGGCCATGGAGGCAACACTTCAGTGCGGGGAGGTGATCTGATTTTCTCCATCAGCGAGTGGGAATTGGGTTTGTTTTAGGATGGAAGTTCCCCCAGCCCTACAGCTCTCACGCCTTGCAAAAGCTTGGTGTAATCCTGACATTATCCGGTGCTGGGATCCCAACCTGCTCCCCAAAGTCCTTCTTTTGCTTCCCCAACATCCCATCCTCTCCTGGACTTCCAATTTCTCAGCTCCCCGACCTAGTCGGTACCTGCACACCCCTTCCATCAGCCCACAGTCATCCAGCCCTTCGGACCCAGCACCCCGGTTCAAGAGGGACAGGGAACTGCTGGAGAGGGGACAGCAAAGGGATACCAGGATGACGAGGGGACCGGAACACCTCTCTTAGGAAGAAAGGCTGAGGGATTTGGGTCTCTTCAGTCTGGAAAAAAGACGGCTGAGGGGGGACTTTATCAATGCTTATAAATACTTAAAGGGTGGGTGTCAGGAGGATGGGGCCAGGATCGTCTCAGTGGTGCCCAGCGACAGGACAAGAGGTAACGGGCACAAACTTGAACACAGGAAGTTCCACCTCAACATGAGAAGGCACTTCTTTACCCTGAGGGTGGCAGAGCCCTGGCACGGGCTGCCCAGAGAGGTGGTGGAGTCTCCGTCTCTGGAGACATTCCAAACCCGCCTGCACGCGTTCCTGTGCCACCTGCTCTGGGTGACCCTGCTCTGGCAGGGGGTTGGACTAGGTGATCTCCAGAGGTCCCTTCCAGCCCTATGATTCTACGATTCTATGATCTCCACCACACGCAGCCCTGGGGACAATCTGCTGCAATCCCTGACAGCCTCAGCGACACCAGGGAACAATTCTGCCTCCTCCCTACTTGGCTGTGAACCCTCCGGAGCCGGGGCAGAGGAGGAGGTGGGGATGCTCAGCTGGGGTGAGTAATAAGACACGGCTTTGCTTGTCTCCAATCCCTGTGAGCTGTGGGGAGAGCAGGAGCAAAGCCCTCACTGGATGGGGAAGCAGGGGCTGGAAGCCCTTCACAGGGGGGTTGGAGCCGTCAGCAGAGTTTGGGTCTCACCTCCAGGTGACTCCTTCCCTCCCAGACGCACCACCCTGCAGAAGTCCTACTGAGCTGGGCACTACAGGGAGGCGTCCCCTTGCCTCTTCAGGCCACTATAAAACAAATTCATCTATTGAAACAGTGCTGCTTTGACTGAACAAACACTGGTGCTCCATCGGCTTGGCACTTTTGATTAAGGAAACTGGAGCTCTCCGAGCATCTGTGGTGAGAGGAGGATTGCGACCATGCCCTGGGCTGCAGGCTCCACGCGTGTTGCGTGAATCTGCCACACTGCAAGAGTGAAATAACATCCTTCAGACTGAAATCACAGACTCATCTAAAAAGATTCATTCTAAAAGTCTCAGTCTAAAATGAGCAAATGCTCTGCAGAGGGTTCCCTTGTTTCTTCCCATCACCTAGAGGCAGCTCCATGCCTTGGTCATGAGTTCGTGCTCACGTTAACCCCTTTAGTAGGGCCCTGATTGCTCAGCAGCACTCTGAAGGTCCACAGCACTGTAAAGAAACAGAAAAGCAGGAACTCCAGCTCTTGCTTTTATTTTAGTGAAGCTCTAATAGAACAGAAAATAAATAGAACAGAAAATAAAACTTATTTCACAATGTAATAACAAAACGCACTGTGGCTTTGAAGCATCCCCCCACTGTTAGAGAAGTTTTCTTCACCCTGGGTTTCCAGTAGCAGAGTCTCAGGCAAGAATCCCAAAAGAAATAATTAATTTGAGTGGTACGGCAGCTAGGACAGCTCGAGCTGTGTACCTCTGGAGGGGCATCCAGAACAAAGAAATTCCTGGGCAATCACACCCTTACAATCTACGCACCTGTCCTTCACCTGCCTTGCAGGCGCCCCTTGGTCCAATGGTAATTTATGGTCTGGGGTCTTCTTCATCCTCAAGGGATTCTTTCTCTGTTTTCAGGCAGGTCGTTAACTGTTCTAATCGGGTTGCAGCCTCTGCTGCTGGCTGTAGCTTCCTTATCTCCTGGTTTGTACGGGTCTCAGGGCCTTCCTTTATGTAACTAAGTAGAAATTCAATACGAATTCAACTTATCTCGGTGAAAGCGCTCAGCTTGCAGCCTAAGGCTTCAGCAACCTTAGCTACTAATGCTAAGCAAGTTCTAAATAAGTACTATGCCAACGCGGCCTAGCACTAAGTGATTAACTCTAAGCGATTAATTTCATTTAAACTGAACCACTAATATTCCCCTTTCCTTAACACCACCACGTCCCCTGTCCTGACATCCTGAGCAATGGTAGACACTATCTTGAATTCAGTCACGCTTAAATCTCTGCCCGGTCTCAAAACCACCCCGGAGGCACCGACTGTCCTACAGTCTCTTTCCCTCCTTATTTCTGCGCATTGAGCTGGCAGCAAATAGTCTTATCTCTCTGCCTTGGTTTTCCATGACTAGCCCAGCCTCTTCTCTCTTACCGCCAGCTTGGGAGAAGCGCATTGTAGCCTCAGCAACACGACCAGGCATAAACCCACCGGTTGGGCTGCTGTCCTTCATAGACTACATTGAAATAATCCTCTTTTCTGCAGATTGACCTTTTTTTTTCTGACTAGACCAACAGCATCAGCCTGAACTTGGACTGCAGACAACCCGGTGTCTCTCAAGAGGGAGTGACCAGCTGAATGGACCCATGCCAACGTGTTCAGTAGGACTGCTGTGTGACGGGGACCTGGAAATAGTGGCACCCAGCTCTGCCCCACACCCTCCATGTGGCATGTCAAGGGCTGGGAGAGAGCTCAGGAAGGGAAAGCACATGAGGAGATAAAGACGGGGAGAAGACAACACTGATGTATCTAGTTTGGCTCCTTACTGCAGCAAAGCCAACAACCTAAGCTGAACATGATATAAACACGGGAAAGAAGCCAATGGGCATGAGGATCAGGAGAACATGAACACTGATGGGCCTGTTGGGTTGTTCTAACCGATGGCAATGTGAGTGGTTAAGTTTGTATCCCGAGGATGCCTTCCCCCATTCATCCACTGGGGATGGTGCATGCATTTGCTTGGCCAGGAGGCATTTTGCCTCCTTGGCTTCTGATGGTGTCGTGGGGCCTGTCCAAAGCCAGCCCAGACCTCTATACAAGCCACCAGCCATGCATTCCCCAGGTCCACGAAGGTGTGTGGAGCTGATAAACGGCTGGAAGGCAGCGGGTAGAAATGCCGATGGTGTTTGCACAGCGCACGGCTGTTTGATTTAGGAGCGGCTCCTGGGCTGCAGAGCCACCAGCCTGGCTGCACCCATGCAATTCCTGAGCAGACCTAAAGAAAAATGCTGATGGTTTTGCTTTTCAGCAAAATTTTCACAAATGGTGCAGGCTGACCGCAGGTCACCAGAGCAACCTGGCAATTTGCAGGAGACAGTGAATGTATTTCAGAAGACAAAAAAAATATCTGGTTTTCCCATGACCTTTGTGAGAGACCTGGCTTGTCTTGGTGCATCCCCTGGCAAATTCCAGGACAGAGAATGGGCTGCCTGACAAGTCCCAGTTGGATCAAATACTATCCACATTCCTACTGTTCAGAAGAGCCGCACCAAGTCTGTTGCCTCCCCTCTTTGCTAACCCATCCACCGCTGCTTAAAATAACCTGGCTCTTCACAGGAATTTCCTCCACTAAGATGCCCTGGAGCAGATGGCTCCTGGGAATCACCTTCTTTAGGTGCCCCTTCCATTGGTCTATCATCACTCTCAGTAGTCATAACGCTAGCGGCTAGCATATAACACAAAGGCCGGAGATCAGCTATGGATTGTCACCTCCGTGCTCCAGCAAAACAGACCAAAGTAAAAGGGCTTTATCTCTTTGAGAAACCTAGATCCTGGAGAAGAGGGAACAAGAGCAGAAAGGCAAACAGGAGCTGCTCCCAGCTGCTTCCCCACATCCAAAATGCTCATTTCCCTTCCTGTTTTAAGCATGTCATTCTTATTTTTTTTCCCCTTGGATTTAGTGTATTTACTTGTACTAGGGCATAAAACCCAAATCTGAATGTCGTTGACCCAATTCTATTAAACAGAAGCTGTCAATTCAATGCGTTAAGGAAATAAATCTGTTATAAATATTTTTATAGATAATACTATCTTCCGAGCTGATGTATGTACCAGCATAGAGATGCTCCAGTTCATTGTTATGTACATATTTATACAATTTTCAAAAACCACACATTTATTCCCCACAAAGCCACTGTCATTGTTATTCATTCTTTGGCAGTCACAAAGTTCTCACCATTAGTATGATTATTCTTATGATTCATATTGTGGTTGCTCAAACAAGGTCCAGGCACAGGCTAATCCTTTCCACAAAGACAGTGAAAGGATGGTCCCTTCCTGTCAACCTTACAATCTTGGAAATATCCCTCTTCCTTAAAAAAAAAACAACACACGTGAGCAGAGGAAAATCTACTTTTGAATTGCCTACAAAAGAAATGTCAGGGCCAACGGTCACCTCGAGCAGAACAGGCAGGAGGCTTGAAGCATCGCTGTGCTCGAGGAGCCAGGAGAGGAATGGAGAACATCTAAGTGGTTCTTCTTCCATGTCCTTCTCATGGCTCATGAGCCATTTGGGCAGCCGGCCTCTCCAATAGGCCTCAGCAGCCTCCCCTCTGAGGACAGGACCTTGCTGATCCTGCTAGATCTCCTCTACAAACATCCTCAAAGCTCTCTTTCTCTGCTTGACAGCAAACAGGTGGATCCCCAACAGACCACCAGTGCATCAGACGCAGCTTTAAAAGGCCCCAAGGATGAAGGATTTCGGAGAGCCAGGCCAACTAGTAACAAACATAAAGCCCAACAGAGATCCTGGGTGGAAATTCCAGCTTAATACAAATCAAATCCCATTCCCCAAAGGGAGAAACCTCACTAACCTCACGGAAACAGCACAGCTGTGGCCAAGACCTCTCCAGGGGGTGCGGAGCAGCAGCTACAATGGAGCTGCCGGTTGTGGGAATCCCAGGACCCTGGTCGCCCGAGGCTATGGAGATTTTCATGGTCTTGGCTTTTTACTTCCTTCTCAAGGGAAGAATGAAATTCAAACCAGCCTCAGCTAGCTGCTACCAGCAGCATGGACTGCTGAGAGCCTTGCCTCCTCCGGTCCCCTCCAAACCCCTGATCCCACTTCTGCCTGTCATGGGCTGCTCCCCCACCCACTGGTTTCCTCAGCGTGGCTTTGACCATGGGGTAAAAGGAGGACTGACAAACTGCAAGAGTGACTGTTTTCACTTAGTGCAGACACACAGGGCTTTGACGAAGAGTCGGACACCCGCCCAGCAAGCTGTGACACCAAAGACGTGTGGTCCAGGATGCTACCTCTGGTGTGACCACCTAAAAAGAAGGCACCATAGTCAGGCAGCGATATGCCAGTGGCTTGCGCTGTGAGAAGTTCTTCCTAAGGTCTCTTTTGAGATCAGATGAATTTGGCAGTTTAAATGAAACCCTTACTGAAATGGGGAAAAAAAGTCCAACTGGGAGTAATTTGTAGAGCAGGACTGAAAAATGCCATCTTAAAGCAAGTCATGCAGTTGGTGGGATTAAAAAGTCTCAGAAGAAGCACAAATAATAACAATCAGACTTTTCACATACATGGTGACTTCCAGCCAAAATACTTCACAGCCTTTCAGGATGATTCTTTGTCCCATAATGTGCTGGCAAAAGTGGCCAAGTCATAAAAAAGGAGCAAAAGAGTGGGGGAACCAGACCAGTACGTTCATCAGACTGAAGGACCAGCTGCGGTTGGCCTAGCAGTAGAAAAGGCTTGTGGACGTCAGCTAATGACTAGTCCTTTTGCTTATCGAACCCCATCAGCCATCCTTGATTCTGGTTTAGGGACGCCCTCCAGATGAGCTTTTGAACCTCTTCTACTGCTCTTCACCCTTCCCTAGTCACAAGCTTGTGGGAGCAAGGAGGTGACGGTCCACCTGTCTATCCAGTTCTGCAGCTGCAGAAGGAAAGGTCACCACCTCCAGCATCGAAGACGTGCTGCGTAGAAGGAGTCTGAACTCCACCTCTGTCAGTTACATCCGGGATATTTTCTGAAGCACCTACGTAAGCCAGCCCAAAGAATGGGATTTGCAGGAATTAAAGACGCAGAAGATGCAGATCTTCAGGCTCTCCCTGTTTTCTAATAAGCATTGATTTTTAAAAATTTATGACAAGTCACAAACCCTGGGCTCCCAAGCAGCCGTCCCTAGTGCATCCAGCACTATTAATTCTTCTGGTCTGGCAAAGGGAAAATTCAAGTCCTTCTACTCAAAGCAGCAGAGGTAACTCAGACACAGGTTATTACTGATGCTTCAGAGCAGCAAAATGCACAAAGTGTTCAAAAGACTCTGGGTCCAGCTTTGACGGAGCCTTGGATGAGGACTGGCTTTATTCTCAAGGTGAGTGAATCAGTGCAAATTATAACACTTTTTCCTCTGTGCCTCAAGCTTCTGGTCAGATTGATGCTCTATTCCGGGAAGATATAGATCCAGCAAAACCCCCGGAGGATGCAAAACCAGCAAAGCTGGTGTCTATGAGCACAATGCAGATTTTGTGCAAATGGTTTCCTTATATACCACGCCGTCACTTTTCATCATTAACATCTCCCCCAGGAAGATTCCTAGGAAGCGCTGTATTTGTCTGAGATTTTCTCTTTGATTGCTGGTATCAGGAAGCAGCTTGAAATGGAAGAGAGTGAGGCAAGGTTGGTAGAGGAGATAACACTTTTTATTAGACTGACAAACTGGAAAACTGGGAAAAAATGGGAAAAAAAAAAAACCCAAGCAAGCTGAAACAGAAGCTGACAGACCTCAGAAAGCCTCATGTGCCCTAAAGCACAGATGTTTTTATCCACCTTTATGAGCTGATCTAATAAAAGATATTGTGCCTCATCATAAACGTTGACTTACACCTCTGGACAACCATGTCCACGGCCAAACGGAACAAAGACGCGGAAACAATGAGTGGCCTGAAGACAAATTTGAAAGCAACAGTGCACTCAGAAACACCTAGAATAAAACCAAGGAGACTTTGCAGGCCTGTGGTATGGTTCCGGAGAGGTTATTTAGGCTCCCTCTGGTATGAACCTCTGCATTTAAAAAATGTAAAGATCACAGACATCCTTGTGAGTGTTTCAATGCTGCGAGAAACAGTCCCACTACCACTAAATCTGTGGTGCTCTCCACTTGCGATATTTGGTGCATACAGGATATTAGAAAAGAGTGCCATGCAAAGATACTAATCAAATATTTATGAGCAATCGAAAAGAAGAGTTCAGGCTCAAGCAGAGATTCAGGTTTGGTTTTATTTACCTTGCACAAATTACACAGTGCCCGGAGATTGTATTGGCAAGGAAGAAAACGCCACCACCTCGGACAGATTGTAGACGCCCTGATCTGACATCGACGGCGATGAAAAATGGGATCAATGAGGTGGTTTGGGATAAACCGTGCAGTGCACGGAGGCCAAAAGGCTGTGAAAATGATTTCTGGTTTCGATACAATCGGTTCAGAAGGCAGAGCCCCACGTTGCGGGATTCCTCGGAGGTGCCCTGGGCACTGGGCCTCCTTTGGAAAGGATTATTTGTCTCTTAGTCACCGCACAGATAGCATTACAGGAGCTGTGCGCTGGCAGCCAGCCCGAGTCCACCCAGCACCTCGCTGGTTGCCAGAAAACTAATGAGCAAATACTTCCGCTTTCAGGCTGTTCCCTCCCCTCTCCCTACACCTGCGACCTGTTCCAGGGTTGTGCCTGGAGCAAACTGGAGCCTCCGGGGCAGCGTCTGGGCTGGCAGCTTGGAAAAAAACAGACCCAAGGAAGAAAAACCCAAGTGAAAGAGGATTGAAGCGCGGCGAGGAGCCGTCCTGTGTGTGGGGCAGGACCTGAGCACAGAGCAGCAGGTTTTCTCACGCCACCGAGCCATCACCTCCCGGGGGAGATGAGCATTTCGCCGGAGCACAAGCCCCTTGGGAAGCAGGTCACCAGCAGCCTGCACACGGTGAGTAAGGTACGGGCTCGGGGACACAGTCCTCCAGTGGGATCAGAGAATCCCCTTTGGGCTACGTTAGAGGGGGGTTTTACCTCCCATCTGCTATTTTGAAGACGCCGGGGCTTGCCAGATGTGTGACCAAGACGACGACTCTAGGTAAAAAGCTGTGCCTGACTCCGACCTGTTTGCACCAGTTTGCTTACACAAAGGGCCACGTCCCTCGCAGGCACGCAAGATCTGGCAACAGCAAATAACCACAGTGGTTCTTTTTCTCCTTTGAGAAGAGGTGGAATTAATTTAATGTTAACTTTAATTTATCAGACTCCCTAAGTAAAAGCCTGTTGTGAGTTTTGGCGGCGGGGGGGGGGGGGTTTCAACAGTTTCTTACAGTCTCTAATGACACAAAAGCTGCCCTGTGTTGTAGACATACAGAATCATCAGCTGGGAGCAGTAGTTTTTCTAGGTCTAAGGAAAATCAATGGCAATCTCAAGACAAGCAGCGTTCTACCAGGCAGAAATCAGAGACAAGATCAGATGATGTTTTCCTTTTCCTCTCTGCCCTCAGTCTGTCGCTAACCAGTTTGCTTTCTCTGTTCTTCCCCTGACCTCTCCGTCTTTAACAAATCCAACCTCCTCGTGTTGCACCTTTCAGGTATAGGTTGCAAGTTACTGCAGCTACCCCAAGGAGGTTAACTGTTTTGCAGATTAAGAAACTGGGGCACAAATAGGTGGAATGACTTCCTAAGCGTCACCTCACTGGCTAATTAGAGAGCTGGGAATCAGCTGGTGCCAGTATTCCCAGTCTGCTGGGAACCAGTTTGGTCCCAGGCCAAAACCCTTAATCAAAGATCTCGGAACATAAGGTTAGTTGGGCTACTGTATTAATGAAGGACATGTTATCCATTTGTATTAGTGACAAATGGCATGAAACATCTGACCTGCCATCTGAAAAAGGAGCAAAGGCTCAAAAACATGAGACCCTCCTGTCAAATGATCCCTGCCAGGGAAAGCTGTTGTTATCACTCGGACAAATAACGCATCTGAGAGCCTTCGCTACAGAAACGGCTTTGGGCTGTGTTCTTCAGTGGGTGGAAATCACCAGATAGTCCCAGACAGAATAATTTTCTTTGTATCTGTTTGGCCCTAGTGCAAATGATTGCCCTGGAGATGAAGCCACCCACACTAGGGCAAAGCAATATTCCAGCTGGGTCTTTGGCCTGAATCTTCTGGTTTTTTCCCTGTCTTGCCTAGGCTGTGAGCAAATTTCCGCTAAATCTGATCCCTTGCTGCTGTTTCAAGTGAAAGGTCTCCCCTTGCTCCAGGTAGTCTGTTCCTAGTCCCTTCCTTTTGCCAGCTCTGGTGCTTGTTAAATCCTCTGGGGGCCAATTCAGCTCAGCAAGATGAAGGAGAAGCAGAGCTGGCAGGAGGTGAGCAACAGAAGCACGTACAAGGATGGAAAGGGGAGAGAGCAGCAGGAGCTCCCCCTTCTCTTGGTGTGAGCTGCGAGACCAGCTCACATCATCCCGTGGGCCTGCACCTGTGGGATCCAGCTAAGGACTTAACTCCATGCTTCGCTTGAGGCATGTGACTAGCAGCACTGAAGCAGATCCTTGTGTGATCGGATCCAAGAAAGAGCAAGTTAGCTCCTGGAAAAAAGGGTTGTTTATTGACTCACACCTTCCCAATGGCAGGTGTGGTCCTGGCCAAGCATGTGACTCGCATTACAGCAGTGACGGCGGGAGGAGAAATAACTGCCTCCTTTCTTCCCTCTTCTTGTTCTCTGTTGACTGTTATAAAAAATGACTCAGTGCAAAGGGAGGCTCTTAAAGCTCTTCAGCACTGAACCATCAGGAAGGTCGTCAGAAGAGGCACCAGGTCCAGCTTTCCAGGCATGCCAGGCAGTGGTGTTAATGCACAGTGAAGTAAAATAGATCCAAACAAAAAAATCCAAACTTGACATTCTTCCTTCTTTAATTCACGTCAGTTGCATGAAGTATTTCCTTTACTTCCTAGCTAAAGCTATCATACGTTTTTAAACCACTTTGCTAAACAGCTTCTGTCCTCCACCTCTGACATGCTGGACTTTCATGTCTCGGTTCAGTACTTACAACTAAACCCTCAGACGAGTGGAAGCCAGTTCCACCCATTTCTAAAGTTTCAAAGAGCTTTAGTTCCTCCTTTGAAGAGAAAACACCAGCTCAGTTAAGAGGAATGGAGCTGCACAGCTTTGCGCTCTATCCTGGTCCCTCTGCCCACGGGGAGGAGGGTGAGGGCTCAGATCGCCCTCACTGGAAGGACAGGGGCCAGCAGGGACAATGCTTGTGTGGGATTTAGGAGATCGACATCCAATCCTGTAGTCACCAACAGCTTCCCTGGGCAGGGTACTTCTTGTCCCTCTTCCTTAGTGGCAAAATGGGCAGCACAAGAAGGACGTGCACCTTTTGGAGTGGGTCAAGAGGAGGCCACAAAGATGATGAGAGGGCTGGAGCCCCTCTGCTATGAGGACAGGCTGAGAGAGTTGGGGTTGTTCAGCCTGGAGAAGAGAAGGCTCCGGGGAGACCTTATTGCAGCCTTCCAGTACCTAACAGGGGCCTACAGGAAAGCTGGGGAGGGACTCTTGATAAGGAAGTGTAATGATAGGTAACGGTTTCAAACTGAAAGAGGGTAGGTTTAGATTGGATATCGGGAAGAAATTCTTTACTGTGAGGGTGGTGAGACACTGGAACAGGTTGCCCAGGGAGGCTGTGGCTGCCCCATCCCTGGAGGGGTTCAAGACCAGGCTGGATGGGACTTTGAGCAACCTGGTCTGGTGGGAGGTGTCCCTGCCCAGGGCAGGGGGTTGGAACTGGATGATCTTTAATGTCCCTTCCAACCTGAACCATTCTATGATTCTATGAAAACAACATTTTCCTATGTCCCAAAGATGTAGTGAGGACTCAGCCATTTAGAAACGTCGCAGTCTCTGCTGCTCTGGTTATGAAGGCCGTATAAACACCCTGCATCTGCTTTTAGCAGATGGGCTGGATGTTCCCACCTGTCCCCCAAGAGGTGGGGGCTCATACCGCTCTTCACACCACCATTCCAATTTCCAGCTGCGATGGCATTTTTTTTCTTTTGCTTGACATCTCCACATAGACAGCCTCAGACAGGTAATGCACATGGATTTTTGTCCCCTTGTGATACTTGCAGTTGTCACCAATCGTGGAGTTAAACGTCGGTGGGGAGATGTACACGACAACGCTGAGCACCTTAAAGAAACACCCTGGCTCCAAGCTGGCAGAGATGTTCACCGGCCAGCCCAAACTCCGGACTGACTCTGAAGGAAGGTTCTTCATCGACAGGCCCGGCACCTATTTCAAATACATCTTGGAGTACCTGCGCAGTAACCAAGTGCCCACCCAGTGCATCCAGGACGTCTACAAGGAGGCGTTGTTCTACGACATCGAACCTCTAATCAAGCAGCTTGAGGACTCCCCGCAGATCTTCGGGGAGCTCGTGGCGAGGAAGCAGTTTCTGGCTCGTGTGCCCAACTACAGCGAGAACATCGAACTGATGATCCGCATCGCCAGGGCGGAAGCGGTCGCGTCCCGCCGGTCCAGTGTCATCGTGTGCGTGGTCAAAACTGAGGAGGACGCGGCCAGATGTCAGGATGCCTTGAACAGCTTGGACATGGATAAAAAATCCGTGGTGAAGTTTGGTCCCTGGAAGGCAGCGCCAAGTATTTCTGATCTGCTGGACTGCATTCAAATGGACGTTGAAGCCAAAGGGTATAAAATATCCTTTCAGCCCCACATTGCTGAAAAAGGTTTTCGCTTCAAATCGCATGACTACTTCTACAAGTTCCTGTTCACCTGGTGGTAGCTAAGTGCCACCATTGATGGGGAATGGAAGAAAGCGATTGTTAAACAAATTAACTTGGGCCACGGAGACTAAGCCATGGACTACCTGATAGACAGGAAAAAAACACATGGCCCAATGAAAGGATCTCCTTCAGTTGTTTGCCAAATTAAAGAGCACGTTTTTCTCGTGCTTTCGGGGATAACTGTACGATTTAAAAGGCATCAGAAACAGGAGGAATTTTACTCTTTCAGCGTTGCTGACTATTAGGTAAGTTCAGAGAGCGAGATCTGAGGGTCAAGCCAACCTCACTCAACCTAAGAGAAATTAATAATCCCAGTTATGTCTTGTGGACATGTGGAGTTGGTCTCTCAGTGCAAATGGGAACAGGTCACATACGCGCAATTCCCAATGGAATCACTGACAGTGCATTAACACATGCTCGACTTAAATTTGGATCCTTAATGAGAAGGCAAAAAGTCGTCTTCTCACTGCTTTCCCCACTAGAACCTAGGTTAAAAAGAAGGATTCAGTGTCCCATGCTCTCTTCTTGTTCCTCCAGAAGACAGCCTACTCTCTAGCCAATGTATTTATTACCGTTATTTATTATTTATTCTGAAGAAAAGATAGAGAACCTCAGCTCTGGTCCTGGATCAACAAAAGGCAAAAAATACCAGCGCTGATGAGAGGAGTTTATAACCTAAGGACACGCACTCCTCTCTCAGGCTGCACTATTTTAATCTTTTTCTTATGACATTCATTATTATTACGATATTATTTCTAACTATATAAGCTTCTGGAAGAATAGGGAAAACCCACCAGGATTTGACGGGAAGGAAGCACTATTGAAGCGACAACCTGGGACTTCAGTGCATATTCTCCTTCAAAGAACATGCATTGGGTCCCACATCGTGTTTTAAAAATCTTAGTATTTGAAAGTTTATTTTTATATTGGAGTTGGCTGTTAGCTTGGTTTTAATCACTCTGAAAACCATAATGGCTAATTCGATTATGATCGTATTTCCTTTATTTCTTATAAGATGGATTTCTTCCAGTTAAGGACAATAATCTCTCGGATATTAAATAAATAACTTTTAAAAGCTCTTTGAATGATACAAAAGTGCTTTATTTACTGACATCTTCCCACCCAAATCCCCTAGTTCCGAAGTTTTATCTTTATGCTAATGGATTTCAATAATTCCTAATCAAGGTGGACAGTGGGATTGAGTGCAACCTCAGCAAGTTTGCCAATGGCACCAAGCTGAGTGGTGTGGTTGAGACGCCTGGGGGACGGGATGACACGCCTGAGGGATGGGATGTCACCCAGAGGGACCTGGACAGGTTTGAGAGGTGGGCCCATGCGAACCTCATGAAGTTCAACGAGGCCAAGTGCAGGGTCCTGCACCTGGGTGGGGGCAATCATGAGCACAAATCCAGGCTGGGTGGAGAATGGATGGAGAGCAGCCCTGAGGAGAAGGACTTGGGAGTGTTGGTGGGTGAGAAGGTCAACCTGAGCCGTCAATGTGCGCTGGCAGCCCAGAAACCCCCCCGCAGCCTGGGCTGCATCCCCAGCAGCGTGGGCAGCAGGGCGAGGGGGGGGATTCTGCCCCTCTGCTCCGCTCGGGGGAGACCCCCCTGCAGTGCTGCCTCCAGCTCTGGGGCCTCAGCACAGGAGAGACACGGAGCTGTTGGAGCGGGGCCAGAGGAGGCCCCGGAGATGCTGGGAGGGCTGGAGCCCCTCTGCTGGGAGGACGGGCTGAGAGAGTTGGGGGGGGTCAGCCTGGAGAAGAGAAGGCTCCGGGGAGACCTTGGAGCCCCTTCCAGTCCCTCAAGGGGGGGCTACAAGAAATCTGGAGAGGGACTTTTTAGCAGGGCCTGTAGCAATAGGACAAGGGGAAATGGCTTCAAACTAAAAGAGGGGAGATTTAGACTAGAACTAAGGAAGACATTCTTGCCTGTGAGGGTGGTGAGACACTGGCCCAGGTTGCCCAGGGAGGTGGGAGATGCCCCATCCCTGGAAACATCCCAGGACAGGTTGGATGGGGCTCTGAGCAACCTGATGTAGTTGAAGATGTCCCTGCCTACAGCAGGTGGTTGGACTAGATGGCCTTTAAAGGTCCCTTCCAACCCAAAGCAAGCTGTGATTCCATTATTCCGTTTTGGTCTAACCTCAAATAATAACGAAACCGGTGGGTATTTGGGGGTAAAACTGCGCGGGGCTGACAAGGCCGACCCCCTGGCGGGGTTCGGTTGCGGGGCGGCCCAGGCCGCAGCCGCCATGTCCAGCCCGCGTTCCCATGGCAACGGGAGGCCACGCCACCACCACCCCCGGCCGGGGCCCGGCCGCTTGACCATAGAGCGCGACCTCCAGCTGGAAAGAGAGGACGCTTCTTTCACCGCCTCCCTGCTGGCGACTCTATGGTTTCTCTTCCGGGTTGCGCTTACGGCGGCCGCGGAGGGCCGGGCGGCGGCATGGCGGCGCACCTGAAGAAGCGGGTGTACGAGGAGTTCACCAAGGTGGTCCAGGTAACGCACCACCGCCGGGCTGCGCGGGGTTGAGGGGAACGGCCCCGAGCTCCGCGGTGCGGCGGGTGGCGCGGGGCTGTGGGAGAAGCCGCCGGCCTAGCCTGGGGCCTAACCTCGGAGCGCTGCCCGCCGCCATGGGGCGAGGGCCTCAGGGCCGGGGTGGCCGGTGTGGAGCGGGAGGGGTTGGCCCCGGGTTTAGGGAAATGGGGGCTGCCTGGAGGGAAGGGGGCTGGCTCAGGTTGTGTGCGGGAGCGGGAGAATGCCCTCCTCAGGGCGGGGAGGGGGCGGCCTGGGGAGTGTCATGACTGCCGGCGGCAGAGGAACGGCAGCGAGTTTTATGGCAGCGAGTGTCTCGGCTGCTCCCGGCTGTTGGGCAGGCGAGAAGTCTCGTTTGCCTTGGGTTGGTTGTTTGGGGTTGGAAGGGCCAGAATTTGGCTGTGTAGGTTTAACAGCTTCTCATAAATTTAAGAGAGACAGCGTTTCCCGGGGATAGGGGCTGCCAGAGCAAGACAGGTTGTAGAGAGGTGGGGTCGGTCTCTTCTCCCAAGGAACAGGCAATAGGGCAAAAGGAAGTGGTCTCAAGTTGTGCTGCTAGAGGTTTAGATGGGATATTAGGAAAACATTCTTTACTGAAAGGGCTATTAAGCATTGGAACAGGCTGCCCAGGGAGGTGGTTGAGGCACCATCCCTGGAAGCGTTCAAAATACAGGCAGACATAGTGCTTAGAGATATGGTTTAGGGATGGCTTTTTTCAGAGTTAGGTTGATGGTTGGACTTGATGATCTAAAAGGTCCCCTCCAACCTAGATGATTCTATGACAGGAGCAGCTACAGGGAGCTGAAGATGTGTTCGTTCCTAAGATAGATAAGGGAGAGACCAGTGACTGCTGCGGGGTGTAGGAACTTCCTCAGGCTTGGTGCTGAGCCACTGTTCACTCTGGGAAGCAGTGGGTCAGGATTTGCTCTGTGTTCCTGAGCTGTGTCCCTCTGCCCACAGCAGCAGCATGAGGACCTGTCTGCTAAGAAGCTGCGGCTGACCAAGCCCAGTAAGTCAGCGGCGCTCCATGTCGACCTGTGCAAAGCCACCTCACCTGCAGATGCCTTGCAGTACCTGCTCCAGTTTGCCAGGAAGCCCGTGGAAGTAGAGAGCGTGGAAGGGGTTGTCAGGATCCTACTGGAGCATTATTACAAGGTGATGAAGCTGGGAGCCAAGTGTGCTGGTCTTGTTTTCTTGGGCTTGGATGTGGCTCCTCCTGGTCCTGACCCGGTTGCCAAAAGCCTGGGCTGTTGGAAGCCCTGTGTGTGGAGAGTGAGTGACTACAGTTCCTTACCCAAGTGATTCCTGATCATGTTACTAGGTCCCTTTGATGATTTCAGGAGCCTGTGACAACGGTGTGACTGTTATCCCTGCAGGTGGCCTGTATGATTAGTGTTAAATTAACTGAACAAGGGACATGAGACATGACAAGAGGTTTTCTAGGGAACCCAGCTGTTCAAAGCTGGTTCAACGTTATGTGAACCCTTCTTGACTGATGTTTCCTTACCTTGCTCTTAATTTGTTCTAGCAGTGGAGAAACTCTTTAGCTATTGCTTATGGTGCGAACAAAGCACTTTTAAAATCACACTTCTGAAAAACTTTTCAACAAAAAAATCTTAACAGCAGAATAACAAATAAATAACAGAAGCAATATACTCTTCGTAGTATCCAGATACTGATCCTTCACTTGATAAAGCAAAACTTCTTTGCATCTGACAGAGCTGTACTGTAGGCTGAAATATTTTTCATAAATGTCCTTGTGCTATTCTGTCTGTCTTCCAGTTGAGTCTGTTTTGCTTTGAACTTACACTAAAGCTCTAAGCTGCATTTTACCTATTTCTGTACTCTGCCTGCTTTGGCTTGTGTGTTGAGACTGGTTTACATTTTTTTGATGGGAACTTATTTTCCTCAGTGGACTGACCTCCACTCAAAAGAGTGTACAGCTTAAGGAACCTGACCTATTTCTTCTTCTGTGAAGACAGCTGTGGTTCCTCATCAAATAATGCAGGTTATTTGTGTCTGAAGTTTGTTTTGTAGCCTCTGTTAGAAGAGAGACTCTCAGATCTATAGAGGAGGTCACATTTTTGGTGCACAGCCTGTTACAGAAACCGGCTTTTAAAAAGCGTTGCAGTCCTGTGGCTGACATTATTTTCTTAAGAACCGATTTCTTAGTATCTCCAGAAAACTTGCACTCGAACTGATCTTTCAGAAACCTAACCCTGAAAGCTGTAACCATGGTGGAAGTTGTGTAACAACATATTTGTTTGTCGTGTCATTGTTTTGTTTAAGGTGGTGCTGCAGCCTCCTGCTCCTTCATCGCTTTATATTATGATAGGATGGTCCCCAGACGGTCCTGAAGGCCTCTGAACTGGAACAATAAAATAATCTGGCTGTTCCTTTTTTATTCATTTTCCCACCAGTAGTTCCCGTGGCCCTGCTGACAGTTGAATTAACACATCTGAGCAGGTGGTGTGTTGCAGTGTGTGGGGGAAAGCCAGGGGGACAGGATACTGTAAGCTGGTGTTGCTGTCAGCGATGGTGTGTCCTCAATGGTGTGTCCTCAGACAGTGTCCTGAGGTGATCCTGAAAGTCCCTTCCTGATTCCTGAAGGTGGTTGGGACGAGGGGTTAGAGGCATCTTCACTTACTGGTGGTTTGGTCATGGAGACGGCAATCAGACCTGCAAGTTAAAAGGTTAACTTTCTCTGATGTCCTGCTCGTGAACCGTTAGAAGGAGGGAGAAGATGCTCCCTGGGGTTGGAGGCTGCTTGTAGAAATGTTTTTCAATGAGGGTGGTTGCCCAGAGAGGTGGGAGGTGCCCCATCCCTGGAGACGTTCCAGGTAAGGTTGGATGGGACTCTGAGCAACCCAATCTAATTGAAGATGTCCCCGCTCATGGCAGGGCGGTTGGACTAGATGACTTTTAAAGGTCCCTTCCAACCCAAACCATTTTATGATTCTAAGATTGTAATGCAATAACAACACTGCCGACATTATTCATGAGACTATTAAAAGTGCCTTTAGATGTGCCCTTTTCATTGATTTCTTCTGTAATCATGGAGTGGGTTGTCCTTTTCTTAAAAGACTGTGAGTAATGGAGAGTAAACACCAAATGTGTAAACACCGCAATACTGTAGAAATCCATGCATTCACTAACTGTTGTTCAAGCTCGTAATTTTGACCCTGAAAAGAGAAAATGCTGCTCAGCTGAGAAAGAGATTACACCCATGGGTATCGCATTTGTCACTTGAGGGGTGTGTGTGACACTGAAATCTCTCCAAAACACTGTTGAAAGACATAAAATTTGTAACTGTAATATTTCTGCACCTGTTGAAAGATGTAATATTTGTAATTGTAATATTACCACACCTCAGCGTCGCACAATTAATTGCTTGATAAGATCTAAGCATGAAATCCAGACTTCTTTTGTCTTTCTACCCTGTAGTGGATATCCTTGGCAATACAATGAATTAGTTACGACCAGAAGTCTTGTGTGCACAAGTCTGTAGAAGACTGAAAATAATAACTCTGAAATGCACGAACTTTTAAAATTAATACTAATTTGTGAAGTTTATTTTTGTAATTATCACCTGTGCCAGCTTTTGCTGTTGCTTAAATGAGTAGATGTATGCAGCTAACATATGCTTCTATTTATTTTTTTTTTTTTACCTTGCTGTGTTGGGTTTCTTTTTTTTTTTTATTGCTGTCAGATTGGCAGGATTCCTCCCCACCACTAAGAGAAACGGTTGGTTTCTGTAGCCCACAGACCTCGCTGCTTAGCAGAAGTCAAGAGACCATCAGTCTCAATTCATCTCCTAAAACCCTCCCATTTGTTCATTAAAAATTTACAAAGACATCAACACTGAATTTTCTGGCATCTCGAAAACCTGATTTATTTAAACTTTAGATTTTCAAACAGTATGAAGGTAGTTTTGAGGATTTATGAGTAAAAGAATCATTTTGAAATGTACTGGAAGTTGCCGTGTAAACATTCTGTATTTACATCGTGGTAAAATTCAGAACTTTGTGCTGAATTATATATGGGTCCTGCCTGCGTGTCATGTTTTATGCTCTTCAAACTGGAAAATGACGGAGGGTGTCTGTCGTTTCCTTCCAGGAGAACGATGCCTCTGTAAGATTGAAGATTGCTTCCTTACTGGGCTTGTTATCGAAGACTGCAGGATTTTCCCCAGACTGCATTATGGATGATGCCATTAACACTCTTCAAAATGAGAGTAAGTCTCGCTTTTCAGGTGGTGCTTGAGATCAAGGCAGAATCACGCTGTCTTTTAAGCATTTAGAACAGTGTTAAGTTACATCTGAAGTTTATAATTGGGAATTGTTGCTCAGAGTACTTATTTTCTGCTTTTCTGGATGATGACAGACAATAGCATGCTCTGAGGAGGAGAAGAATGTTCCTCAGACCTGCCCGCTGTATACCTTTATTTTAAGGGAGGGCAAAGTTTGCTTTTGCATCTCTGTGTGAGAGCCGTTGCTTCTGAAGCGCTCTGTTCTAGAGGACAGTCTTGCTTAAAGTGGAATCTTGTTGGAAGAGGAGCTCATCAGAGCTAATGCAGGAAGGCGTTAGTTTCTTAGCATTGGGTTTGTAATGGGCAGTAAAATGTGGGTTATCCTGTTTGTGGCTTCATTTAAGTCCATTTTTATGTTCTATGGTACATTCACAGTTTGTGCGTGCTTTACTTGATGCAGCTTAATTTTGCTTTAATGTCATTTTTAGAGTCATAGAATAGTTTGGGTTGGAAGGAATGATTAAAGGTCATCTGGTCCAACCTCCCTGCCATGAACAGGGACATCTTCCCCTAGATCAGGTTGCTCAAAGCCCCATCCAGCCTGGCCTTGGAACACTTCCAGGGATGGGGGGCGTCCACAATTTCTCTGGGCAACCTGGGCCAGTGTCTCACCACCCTCAGCGTAAAACATTTCTTCCTTATAGAATCATAGAATCATTTAGGTTGGAAGAGACTCTTGGGATCATCGAGTCCAACCATCAACTCCACTCTACAAAGTTCTCCCTTACACCATATCCCCCAACACCACATCTAAACGAGTCTTAAACACATCCAGGGATGGTGACTCCACCACCTCCCTGGGCAGCCTATTCCAGTGTCTGACCACTCTTTCTGGGAAGAATTTTGTCCTAATGTCCAGCCTAAACCTACCCTGCTGCAGCTTGAACCCATTCCCTCTTGTTCTATTGCTAATTACCTGTGAGAAGAGACCAGCACCAACCTCTCTACAATGTCCTTTCAAGTAGTTGTAGAGAGTGATGAGGTCTCCCCTCAGCCTCCTCTTCCTCAAACTGAACAGTCCCAGCTCCTTCAATCGCTCCTCATAAGATTTATTCTGCAGGCCCTTCACCAGCTTTGTTGCCCTCCTCTGCACTCGCTCCAGCACCTTGATGTCTCTCTCGTATTGAGGTGCCCAAAACTGGACCAGTCTAAATGGTCCAAGTCTAAACCTACCCTCTTTCAGTTTAAAACTGTTGTCCCTTGTCCTGTCACTACAGGGCTTTGTAAAGTCTCCAACTTTCTTATAAAGTCCCTTTAATTGCTGAAAGGCCGCTATGAGGTCTCCCTGGAGCCTTCTCTTCTCCAGGCTGAACACCCCCAACTCTCTCAGCCTGTCCTCCCAGCAGAGGGGCTCCAGCCCTCGGATCCTCGGATCATCTTCGTGGCCTCCTCTGGCCCCACTCCAAGAGGTCCGTGTCCTTCTTGTGCTGGGGACCCCGCAATTCTAGATGCAGTACTCCAAGTGGTGTCTCATGAGAATGGAGTAGAGGGGCAGAATCATAGAATCATAGAATCATAGAATCATAGAATCATAGGGTTGGAAGGGACCTCTGGAGATCATCTAGTCCAACCCCCCTGCCAGAGCAGGGTCACCTAGAGCAGGTTACACAGGAACATGTCCAGGTGGGTTTTGAATGTCTCCAGAGATGGAGACTCCACCACCTCTCTGGGCAGCCTGTTCCAGTGCTCTGCCACCCTCAGGGTAAAGAAGTTCCTCCTCATGTTTAGGTGGAACTTCCTATGTTCCAGTTTGTGCCCATTGCCTCTTGTCCTGTCCCCGGGCACCACTGAAAAGAGCCTCGCCCCATCGTCCTGACACCCACCCTTTAAGTATTTATAAGCGTTGATAAGGTCACCCCTCAGTCGTCTTTTTTCCAGACTGAAGAGACCCAAATCCCTCAGCCTTTCCTCATAAGAGAGGTGTTCCAGTCCCCTAATCATCCTCGTAGCCCTCCGCTGCACCCTTTCCAGCAGTTCCCTGTCCCTCTTGAACCGGGGAGCCCAGAACTGGACACAGTACTCCAGGTGCGGTCTCACCAAGGCAGAGTAGAGGGGGAGGATGACCTCCCTTGACCTGCTGGCCACGCTCCTCTTGATGCACCCCAGGATGCCATTGGCCTTCTTGGCCACAAGGGCACATTGCTGACTCATGGTCATCCTGTTGTCCACCAGGACTCCCAGGTCTCTTTCCACAGAGCTGCTCTCCAGCAGGTCAGCACCCAACCTGTACTGGTGCATGGGGTTGTTCCTCCCCAGGTGCAGCACCCTACACTTGCCCTTGTTGAACTTCATAAGGTTTCTCTCTGCCCAGATCTCCAACCTGTCCAGGTCTCTCTGTATGGCGGCACAGCCTTCCGGTGTGTCAGCCACCCCACCCAGCTTGGTGTCATCAGCAAACTTGCTGAGGGTGCACTCTATCCCCTCATCCAGGTCATTGATGAATATGTTGAACAGGACTGGACCCAGTACTGACCCCTGGGGAACACCACTCGTCACTGGTCTCCAACTAGACTCTGTGCCCCTAATCACAACCCTCTGAGCTCTATCTTTCAACCAGTTTTCTATCCACCCCACTGTCCATTCATCTAACCCACACTTCCTAAGCTTCCCTATGAGGATGCTGTGCGAGACCGTGTCAAACGCCTTGCTTAAGTCAAGGTATACCACATCTACCGCCCTCCCCTCATCTATCCATCTAGTCATGCCATCGTAGAAGGCTATCAGGTTAGTCAGACATGATTTCCCCCTGGTGAATCCATGCTGAGTACTTCTGATAGCTTTCCTTTCCTCCACGCGCCTTGAGATGACAATCCCCTCCCTTGCCCTGCTGGCCACGCTCCTATTCATGCAGCCCAGAATATGGTTGGCTTTCTGGGCTGCCAGTGCACATTGCTGACTCATATTGAGCTTCTCATCAACCAACACCCCCAAGTCCTTCTTGGCAGGGCTGCTCTCCATCCCTTCATCCCCCAGCTTGTATGGATACTGGGGGTTGCCCCCGATGCACATGCAGGACGCTGCACTTGTCCTTGTTGAACCTCAGAAGGTTCACATGGGCTCACTTCTTGTGCCTGTCCAGGTCTCTCCGAATGGTATCCTGTCCCTCAGGCGTGTCACCGCACCACTCAGCTTGGTTTCATCTGCAAATGTGCTGAGGGTGCACTTGATCCCACTGTCTATGTCATTGATGAAGATATTAAATAGTATTGGTCCCAATATGGTCCCTTGAGGGACACCAGTCGTTTCTGGTTTCCCCTTGGACACTGAGCCATTGACTGTAACTCTTTGGACACAAATATCCGGCCAATTCCTTATCCACTGAACAGTCCACCCATCAAACCCATATCTGTCCAGTTTAAAGGTAAGAATGCTGTGGTGGTCTCGGTAGGCCAAACATGAGTCGGCAGTGAAGGCTCACTGCGTACCGGGCTGTACCAACAGGAGCGTAGCCAGCAGGTCGAGGGAAGAGATTTTTCCCCTTTACTCAGCACTGGTTAGACCACATCTGGAATACTGCATCCAGTTTTGGGCTCCCCGGTGCCAGATAAGTGCTGGGAAGGTTGAGTGAGTTCAGTAGAGGGTCACCAAGGTGGTCAGGGGCTGGAGTACGTGATATGCAAGGAGAAGCTGAGGGAACTGGGCTGCTTCTGGCCTTGGAAAGGAGAAGGCATCAGGAGGACGTTCCAATCTGGATGGGGCTGTGATTTTATAGCTGGTGAGGAGCTCAGTAAAGAGGTACACAGCCTTTCACTGGTTTGTTTTGCAGAGTCTCACCAAGTCCTTGCTCAGCTGCTGGACACCCTGTTGGTGATTGGCACAAAACTCCCAGAGAATCCATCTGTCAGGATGAGACTGGTCGAGGTGGCCTGCAAGGTAAGGCAGCCTCCCTGGGGCAGGAAACTTCTCTCCCTGCTGCAGAAAAAAACTCATGTAGTCAGTGCTTAAATTTTTTTTTCTTTTTTCTCAACAAACTGTTACGATACTAACGGTTTTTTAACTGCTGGGAATCTTAGTATTTGTTGTTTCGAAGGGGTGAAAGAACGATAAGAATCCTGTGACATCTATTCTTCTCTTCCATTCCACAGCATCTGACAGATTCTTCCCATGGTGTAAGAAATAAGTGTCTTCAGTTAATTGGCTGTCTCGGACCAGTGGAAAAAGGTGTTGCAAAAGAAGCTGAAAGCCAGGCTGCCAAAGATGTCCAGAAGATAATAGGAGATCATTTTAATGACCAGGACCCTCGTGTTAGGACTGCGGCTATAAAAGCCATGGTAAGTGTTGCTGGTACAGTGGAATAAACTGTTTAGGTTATATACAGAAGCTGGTGGGGGGCTGCAAATTAATCCAGAGAGGTTTGGATTAGAGATTATTTAATTAATTTAGCAAAAGTCCACCCAGCATATCAAAATTACCTGGAAAAATAAGCTAGGTCTTGAAATGTGTGAGTGATGTGAGATCTCAAAGGGCAGTTCAGTGATTCATAACGATTTCTGTTTTAGCTATAGATGAAGAAGCTTTTTTGAGTGTACGTAGAAGACTTTTTTAAGTGTATGTAGGCTCTTACTTTTAGTCTGAAATCTGTATTTCTCGATTCAGCATCGGTTACCGTAATTACAATAAGCCACTAGTACTCCAACATGCAACAGGGAGCTGCTGATGACAGGAAACCTGTGGGATAAGTCCAGAAAGAATTTATTTTGTTTGTTTGTTTTTAAACTTCTATGTTTTGCCCCATGGGCATGTTCATTAGCACTCGCTAATTGTTTATGAGTCTTGCTGGTTTTCACGTGGGCTGGAGCGTGGGGACCCTTCAGAAGCTTTTAGCTTTGCAGAAACACAAGCGAAGACCGTGCGCTTGAGAATTTTGCTTAATGCGAGTAGCCTGTGGGTATGTAGAAGTTTCTCTATTACCCTTAAGGTTTATAACAATATCTCAGCTAACGTGATGGTCAACAAGAGTATTTTAATTAAGGGAATTAGAATTAATGATATTAAACTCCGAAGAAAGAAGCAGGATGCATTTGAGGAGATCAGATTTCACTTGAATCTGTCTGGGATCTCCCTCTGCTGGAGGCTGCACTCATCACTTTCTTTCCATTCGCATTTTTGTTGGTACAATTATTGTTTTTTAAAGTCGTTTGAGCGACTTTCACAATGGCGTTCAACCAAATCCAGAACCAGATTTATGACCTTGAATTTATAATTACAGCGCAAAGACAACTGCTCTTGCATGCAAACGCTCTGCATGAATTCAGGGTCACTAACCATGTCGGGGGTTCTTGGTTGTGGTTTTCCTTGCTGGTCTGTGGTTTTTTTCTTTAATTTTATCACTGGCTTCTTGCATTTTGAAGAAGCAGATATAGAAATGCAACTGTTTCTTGTCGACCGCGTTCAACCAGATTTTATCCCTTTGTCTATAAGTCAGATTCGTGATACTACTTTATTTCAGATAAAAACAATGTTTAGTAGGACGGTTTTTGCTATTCCTCTGGTTTGGCAATTGAAAAGGTTTACAGGGCATGAAAATTCATTGGCAATGCTACTTTCGGATCTGTGTTTCAGGAACAGTAGTAAACTAACCATTTTGAAGCTACCTATGTCTATTATAATCGTGTAATTAATATGGCTAACACTGAGCAATTGTGTGAAGGCTGGGAGAACGGACAGACGGTGCTTATAGAAATTGTATTTTCCTAATCAATCGAAGTATGAATAGCTGTGAAGTTTAAAGAAATTATACTGAAATCAAAGTTCTTATTTAAAATACTTACGTCCAAGATAATGAAATATTTTAATTATAGCAGCAATCAAGAAATGCAAGCAACTAGGTTTACTCAAAGCAGAAAAAACAGTAGTGAAAACTTAGTCTCTGTCACTTAAACCTATAGTTATGCTTTCTTCTGTTTTGTTTTTTTTGTTTTTTCTGTAGCTGCAGCTTCACGAAAGAGGATTAAAATTACAGCAGGCTATTTACAGTCAGGTAAAACCGTGTATTAATTTGTATTTATTTTGTACTTGTTTGCATATCTTGCCTTTTAGATTCTGTGACAATGTGCTTTGGGAGGGGGAGGGCACTGAGCAGGAGTGGAGTATTTTGCACTTAGGTTGTCTGTATTCCTTATTGCCCTATGGCAGTGGCAATAAAAGTCTGGTTTGCACCTTATTGTGCTTAAACGCACTAAAGCGCATGTTTTGATTGGAATGTATTGTTTATTGGGGGAGATAATCATGGGACTATGTAATTATTACTGTCATCTGGCAATCTTGAAGTCTTAAACCCTTGTTCATTGGAGAGTACACGTGAAGCTTGTGTTTGTTATGTCAATAAGGTTGCGCAACTGAAGCCTGTATCAAATTAATTCTCCTCCAGATTCCCATTTTGCGCTTCCTGCGCAGTACAGGCAGTTCTGGAGTTTTACAGCGTGTGCCTGACTGACTCTGTTAGGACTAGTCTACCTAACCAAACTTGGAAATACTAGGGAGTAGAAAGGAAGACTAGATTTTTATAATCTGTCCTAACTGATTCGTGGTGAGGATACTAATTGCGCTGTGGGGAGCGAATGACAGCTCAGGGGGAGATGTTTCAGGTATTCTGGACCGTGAATCTTCTTTCAGGCCTGCAAGCTGTTGGCGGACGATTACGAGCAAGTGCGTAGTGCCGCAGTTCAGCTGATTTGGGTCCTCAGTCAGCTTTACCCTGAAAGGTATGTACCGTACGCAAAGTGATTCAAAATACGGGCATAGTAATTATCCTAATCTTGAGAGTTTTGTGCTAGTACATCTCAGGAGTAGCTGTTAGAAAACCGATGTGTGCAAATTGCTGATACCTGATAAGAATGCACTGATCCGGATGAAGTTTTGGTTCCTGATGACAGAATGGTTGGGTTTGGAAGGGAGCTTCGGAGAACATCTAGTCCAACCCCCCTGATGCTTGCTTCACATCCGTAGGAATTCATCAGTTCTTACTTGATGCAGTCCAGCGTGGTGTAAGATCAGCGTACTGATTCGTGTTTCTCTATGTTAGCATCGTCCCGATTCCTTCTTCCAATGAAGAAATTCGCTTGGTTGATGATGCGTTTGGAAAAATCTGTCATATGGTTAGTGATGGTTCCTGGGTTGTTAGAGTACAAGCTGCTAAGTTATTGGTAAGCTGTATTCTTTTCTATCTGAAAATAGTTATGTTATGTTACTTTACTTTTCACATGTATTTGAAAAGAAATGGGGGGGTGGATTAAAAACTGGGGAGGTAAATTGCTACCAAAATTCTGAGTAGAAAGAAGGGAGAGAGGTCAAGGAAACCCAAAAGTTTCTCAGCTGAACTCTGCGGTGACTCTTTCCTGGAGAGTAGAGGGTTGAGTATCCCAGAAAAACAACAAGTACTTGGCGCAATTCCCTCCCCCTGCTTCTCCAGCGCAGGACATGTCAGCCTACTGAATTCAAGAAAGACCATGTTAGCCTCGGTGGGAAAATAAGATGTTTGGACCATCTTAAGTGAACTTCTTCAGACTCTGACGTACATACGGTAGTGTCAAGCATTGAACAAAGCTTGACATTAGAATGAGTGGATAATATCGGATGCCGTGTTGGGGATAAATCAGGAAATTATATGGTGTAATTTAGAGTAATTGTGTTTCTTACTTTTGATGTTTTTTGTTTTGTTTTGTGTTTTGTTTAGGGTTCTATGCAACAAGTTAGCTCCCATTTCTTAGAGCAGACCCTTGACAAGAAGCTCATGTCAGATCTGAGGGTACGTAA
Organism: Chroicocephalus ridibundus; assembly: GCF_963924245.1. NCBI lineage: Eukaryota > Metazoa > Chordata > Aves > Charadriiformes > Laridae > Chroicocephalus > Chroicocephalus ridibundus. The sequence goes on from NC_086284.1 coordinate 6,449,704, forward strand.
ATGTTTGGCTTTGTTTTTACTGTGTGTATTGTACTAAAATCGCACAACAGGTACGTTAATGTCGAGTGTGTTTGTTTACCATGTCCTTGCCCCAGGGCTGCCGAGAGCTAATTGATGGTGACAGGTTTTCTTTCAGATTAAAGTCAATGAAGCAATTGCTAGTTTTAGATTTCATTAGCTGAGCCCGTAATAAACAGCTCTAGGCTATTCAGGTTTTGCACACGAGAGGTAAACGTTTGTGTTATTCTGGCAGCCTTTTTGGCTAAAAGCATTATTTATTGTGTATGGAATGTTCGCATCCTAGTTTTGGGAGCGAACTTATGGAAACATCCTGCAAGATCCGACCAGTAGACGTAAACATTTCAAGAGACATGAGTAGGTAAAGTCTGGGACTCTTGAGCCCTACGAGGAGAACTTCTCAGTGAAATTCCTTCCTTAAGCAACTCGCTTGAGGTACTACGTTTTTTTTTTTTCTGTCTACAAAAGAACAATGAAGCTAGAGCTGCTAGTTTTTGTGGCCTGCTTTGGCAAGTCTATTACAGAAAGTGCTGCACAGCTTTCTTTGCAGTGAGGAGGGAAAGGAGATCGAGTGTGCCGAATGAATATCGCATTTTAAGCACTGCTGAACTCTGTATAGTATTGATAGTCATTAAAGTATTTAATTGCAGTTTAACAAGTTGCGCTGCAAAGTGATAGCATGTGTTTTTGCAGATCAGTTATTGGATACTTAACTAGACGGGCCTTTCTTCTGACCCAGTTTGGCTTTTCTTATAATGGATGTCTAAGATTATGTTAATTAAAATATAGTAGTAGTTATCCTTTCCCAACATCAAAAGTACAAAGAGTTGCTGGCAATTAGAAATATTCATAGAAGAGAAGGCAGTACTTGCTTTTCTCTGCATTTGCCTGTCTCTGTCAATAACCAAGCCTCTGGCTACATCTACTTTCAAATCCAGGAAAACCATTTAGTATTTTGTTTGGTCATACTGGTACTGTATCCAGCTCTGGAGTCCTCAGCACAAGAAGGACATGGACCTGTTGGAGCAGGTCCAGAGGAGGCCACAAAGATGATCCAAGGGCTGGAGCCCCTCTGCTGTGAGGACAGGCTGAGAGAGTTGGGGGTGTTCAGCCTGGAGAAGAGAAGGCTCCAGGGAGACCTTATAGTGGCCTTCCAGTCCCTGAAGGGGGCCTACAGGAAGGATGGGGAGGGACTCTTGATCAGGGAGTGTAATGATACAACGAGGGGTAACGGTTTCAAACTGGAGGAGGATAGATTTAGATTGGATATCGGGAAGAAATTCTTTGCTGTGAGGGTGGTGAGGCACTGGCACCGGTTGCCCAGGGAGGTTGTGGCTGCCCCATCCCTGGAGGGGTTCAAGGCCAGGCTGGACGGGGCTTGGAGCAACCTGGTCTGGTGGGAGGTGTCCCTGCCCAGGGCAGGGGGTTGGAACTAGATGATCTTTAAGGTCCCTTCCAACCCAAACCATCCTACGATTCTGTGATTTAAAGTAACGTGGTTCTAATTGAAAGATTTGTTTGGACAGAGGAAGCGCACTGCGCACGAAAGAGCCAAAGAACTCTACAGCTCTGGGGAGTTTTCAAGTGGCAGAAAATGGGGAGACGATGCTCCCAAAGAAGAAATCGATACGGGTGCTGTAAACTTGATTGAGTCGGGAGCTTGCGGGGCCTTTGTTCATGGCCTGGAAGATGAGATGTATGGTAAGTGTTAACTTACTACGGAATGACTGAAGGAGGAGGCGTGTGGTGGCTCTTTTGGTTGTTTGGTTTGGGTTTTGGTTGGTTGGTGTCAAATTAGATCACTTGGCTATTGTGTGGGGTTTTTTTTTTTTTTAATAAGTTGTGGACTTCGGGGTGGTAGCGTTTTATTCCGTTGCGATGTCTGGTACGGTGTTTGTTTCAAAGCTGCTACAGCGCTGCACAGAGTTTTTGATAGAAATGTTCCATTGAGTAGCCAAAACCAAATAGCTCCCTAGAAATGGTAAAGTTTTAGTAAAATACCTGTTAAGAAGTTGTTACATTATTATTATCATTATATTATGCAGAAAGCTACTGGGATTATTTTTTTTTATTGACTTAAATTTAAGAGTTGCATGTGGCTCTAAATTGGCAACATTAGTTGCTGCTCTTTGGTGTTTTTTCTGCAGGAAAGAAAAACAAAATTTGTTGAACTTGTTTAAAACATGGCACTACAAGGAAGCTGTGTCCATGGAGTCCAGTAATCATTCATTTTGTAAACAGAGCAGCTTCCATCCTAACAAAGGGTAGAACTAATGGAGACAAACCCACCTATTTTTCAAAATTTTTCAGAATCCGCCAGCTCCAGCAAACAGAAGTTTTCTAATTTCCCGCCCAATTTTATCCAATTTATACCTGTTTGTTCTTAGCCAGTGGTAGGTTTCGGATTAAACAGTCGTTGCTTCTCTTGGGGCTTGGCTTCCCTAATGAATTAAGAGACAGCTTTCATGTGGCAAGGGGATAAACAGGCTGGGCTCCTTTTAGTCTCTGCTGCTCTAAAAGCTTTCCTCTTGGCCAGCTAGAATGCATTATTCTCAAAAATTGGTAACTGGATCTGCGTGTTTTCAGGTAGTTAAATTTCAGGTGAAGCCTTGCTTACATCTTTAGCGACGTTACTGATAATTCTTTTTCTTCAATGGAAATAGCTGCGGTCTGAGGTCACGTTTACCTGTTCCATAGTGCTGTTGTGTTGGTCTCTTGTGGTTTTCCTATGGTGGACTTGGAGGCCGTAGTCTCTTTCCAGCAGATTAGATCTGATCTCCTCTTTTAAAGAGGATGAATTACGAGTGTCAAACTGGAACACAGACGTTCGTGAGCTCCGGGGTTTGGCTGTAGCATTGACCATGCTGACGGCCTCAGGGAAGTCTGTGTGCTGCCCTTCCCAACTCAACTTTCCCATGGAAAAGGGAAGATTCATATTTTTTTAAGGCTGTTGAGAATGGCTTGTATTTGCATAGAACCGTGAAAATGCCTAGCTCTGAACGTTAGTCCTCAATTTGCTTTTAGTGTTACTGAAACGACGTGGCTAAATGAGAGAGTACAAAACCACCATAACAAAAATATCTCTGTAGATTGTGTTGTAAAAGTCAGTTTATTGTTCCACGACTCCTGCAAATAAAAGCACATTTTCCTAATAGCTGAACTCTCCCCGAAGCTTGAAAATGCAACTTTTGGTCTTTTTCTGACTAACAGTAAAAATCTTTTCACTGGCTCAGTCCATGGACCTGTGAAACACGTTCTCCGCTTTCTTGTGCCGTAGGTACACCATTGGTAAAATGGCTGATGGCGGTAAAATGGAAAGATCTTTAAATTATAGATCTTTAAATAACGTAGGTCTCTCCCTCCACTACAGCATTTTTAAATACTGTTGAGCTCTCTTCTTCCTTACTTGCAGCGCTGCTTCATTTCTTGAATTCCACATTGGAACTTAAATCTGAATTAGTGTGTCAGCTTAGGATAGCAATATCGGTGAAATGTTTTTTCTTCTCTTAGTACCTTGGTCTTAATGACGGTGGGGACTCCGAGTTGTGACAAAAGCTTCGTTACAGAATAAGCAGGGCTCTTGCTGTGTTTGCATTTTTCTGCTTAATCAGAATCATCAGGAATCGAATATGCTCTTTAAGAACAATAGGCCTAAAAGCTACACGCGAGTTTGAGTAAATGTTTTCAAGATGAGCTAATTTGAACGAAAAATAAAAGTATGTTTAAAACAATAATGTTTGCAAGACGTCAGATTAATGCTTATTTTTACGATCCTGGCACATAAATGTTATGGAAGCTAGCGAGGATGGCTGCAGGGAAGAGAATCTCATCTCCACTTAAGCTTGTTATATTTGGCTATTCTTCAAATTCCTACCATGTTTTACAGTATGAATACACTCCAGACACCTTTTAATGCTTTTTTTTGCTTAAATTCTGAGTAATTTTGATAATTATGAAGCACCTTTTTCCTTTCTTTTGAGGAATCCAGAGTCGTGAAGCAGAGGAATTTCATTCTGTTTACTGCCAAAGCGCCGATACTCTAGGGCTTTTCAGCAATCCCTAAAGTGCTACCTAGCAAGTTAAAAATGCAGCGAGCGCTCCGAGCAATTAAAACGCCAGGGAGAATAAAACGAGCAGACTTTAATTATCTAAATTAGTTTGCTTAAGATACCAGGGTTATGGCTACACTTGCAAAACGCGCTACGAAATAGGTAACGTTTGTTGCGGGATAGGAGACCTCTCTTTCACCTGCAGGTCCCTCCGCAGATGCTTACGGCAGCAGCGCACGCTGTATCAGTGGTGAAGCTTGAGATTTGAAGACTCGCCTGTGGAAAAGGTCCCTAATGGCCTGGGTCCCTGCTTAGTTTCCATCGTCGTCAGGGGTTCCTTAGCATCTCCTGTCCTTAGCCCAGTCCTTGAATAATACGAGGCCTGGCTGTTGGGTACTATGTCCTTTTAAACAGCACTAACGATGAATTCCCTCCCATTTTATTTTTTGAATAGAGGTTCGGATCGCTGCGGTTGAAGCCCTTTGTATGTTGGCTCAGTCCTCGCCTTCTTTTGCGGAGAAGTGCCTGGATTTTTTGGTTGACATGTTTAACGATGAAATTGAGGAGGTGAGATTGCAGTCGATACACACAATGAGAAAAATTTCCAACAACATCACGCTGCGGGAAGACCAGCTGGATACCGTGTTAGCTGTCTTGGAGGTAAGAAATTCTTGCGGGAGGAAAAAAATTGCATTCCTGCTTTCTTTGAGGTATTATAATCATATAATGCTAATCAGCCCCTTCCTCTGAGCTGAAACTCTCCACCTTTTTTGTTACTGTTTATTTATTTTTTTTTCCACTTTGAACACCCCCAAAGGCTCCTAAGGCCTATTAGCTTGTAATCTCCAGGACAACAAAATGCTTTTGAAATAGATGAATTTCAGATTAAAAACTCATCCCTTGATCACTGTGCTGTTGCCTCACGTGTGTTTCCTTCTGCCCTGTTTTGAGCTGTGGCGCTCTGAGCCACCTCGTGTCGAATACAGCTTCATTTCCTTTCTGTTCCTTTGTTCAGCTGCTTTGGCGACGCCTTTGCTCACCAAGCAGAGACAGGGCACGGGCCTGAGATCTCTCTTCGGAGCGTTCAGAGAGTTTGTTTGCATGATCTGATGTATAATTTTGGGTCTTCCCAACCAGCAGCCTTCCAGTCAGCGCTCAGCCGGGATGCAGGGGACAGCACGAGTCAGCTGCTCTTCTCCTGGTTGACGGGTTTGATCCGGGAAGGAGAAGAGATTTTGGCTCTCTGAACAGTTGTTGTGCCAAACTGCTTATGAATTTGCAGACGCAGCAATAAGTTTTAGGTGCCTCAAATTTTTATGTAGTTCATTTGCATTTGTTCAGGCCGGGGACTTGTGCATCAAGGTATAAAAACGTCGTAGTTAGACTGGGGTTCTGTCTCGCGCTTCTGCGCTGACTTACCGTGTATGATAAATCATACCTGTGTTATGGTTTATATTATCGTAGTGATTATCAGGTATTAGGATAGCTGAAGTGTGAGACTGATTAATATTGCAATGGGTTTGTCTGATTCTGAAAGGGGCTTGCTTGCTTTCTGTCTTCCAGTATCAAAATAAAGGATTTGGAAAACCAGCATTAAATTTTGTCCCTAAATTTGTTCCAAGAATGTAAATATGGAACTGTTGAGGATGGGGTAACTTCTGTTTTCACCCCACTGCTTTGACTTTATCTGATTAACTCTACCAGCTACTCCTCGCTTTTCTCACTGGGCTTTATATTCGGCTTTTCCTGTTGTCCTTCGTCTCCGGTTCTGTTGAGTTGTGCTTCTCTCTGTCTTTTCGTATTCTTCTGCCTCCCGTGTCTCCATACTGCCCTTCCAGTGGTCCGTGCAACTCACCTATGTTACCTCCATGGTCGTTTCATTCCAGTCCTTAGAGTACGTCTTCTCTTTGGTCAGTCTGCCTCCCACCACCCAAATCAGGAACAGCTGAGCAGCCCTGCTGTGCTTTCCTCCTTTGATCGTTTCTGTGTGCTGGCTGTCATTTAAGAGCTTTTACAAGAGGGCTGCTCTTTTTTCTTTTGTGTAAGACAGTGATGAATGAGCTGTTGATACTTAGCAAATTATAATTTTTAAAAAAATAAAAAAAACTACCATTGAAACGTGGCCGGTTCTTGTATCCTGTCAAATTTTCACATTCTGTCCAGCAGTGCCACACAAATGCTGATAGCGAGGAAGTATAATACATTGATATGGAAGAGCAAGGTGGTTTTGGGCGGAAGGAATGTAATTAATTAAGCTGGAGTTCAGCCACGGCACTTCTAAAAATACTGCTTGGAGATTGCGTAAGCTCCTCTGTACAAACCCGCCCTGGCCTAAAAAATAAAATGGGCGCAATATGACTTTAGAAGTGGTACATTAGGGATCCCATATGATTGTAACAAAGTTCCTGACCAAATCTCTAAGTGTGTTTGTTTGTTTTCTTTTATTGCCCGTCTATAAACCTGTAGTTAGGTCAAGTTCCTTGATCCTATAGACGATCATTGTTAACCTGTTCTGTCCAGCCGTTGACATGTCAAGGGTACGTCGTCACCCAAACCAAATAGTGATTTTTGCTCCGCTTGAGGAGGTCAGCGGTGAAGCAGTTCCCATTGATTCCAGTAAATGAAGCACGTGGGTGGATGAGACCAGCAGGAGACCCTCCAGCAGTTGCCTGGGCTGTCACTTCATCCGTGCTTAGCTGTGATAACTAGAGAAGTGCGCTATTTTTCAGGCGCCTCTAGTACTAATTCAGCCAAGGAACAGGAACTGCTGCCTTCAGAGCAAAGGTGTGCGCAGGCACGTCTTCCCTCTCGGTGCTCAGAGGTGGTTGAGTGGTTGGTTTTTTCTAGGATTCTTCAAGGGACATTCGGGAAGCGCTTCATGAACTGTTGTGTTGCACCAACGTCTCAACTAAAGAAGGCATCCATCTCGCACTGGTGGAGCTGCTGAAAAACCTAACGAAGTATCCCACGGACAGAGAATCCATATGGAAGTGAGTGTGTTCAGTGGCCTTGTGTGTCTCCTTATTTTCCTATTCTTTTTAGTAATTGAGGCGTTAGGCAAATACTGAGCCAGCTAAGGAGGTAACAGGTATTGCAGGCATACAATCCTGTTACTCTCTATATATTTGGAATAGTGGATATACCGAGTATTGTAGGTGCTCGTGGCTGACGTAGAAACTCTCTGTTGTTCTCGCTTGTACTGGGAATCCAGAACTGAGGACAACTCCTGGAAAGAGCCTTCTTAGAAGCACTCAAAGCATTCCCGGAAAAGATTAACTCAACCTGCAGTTTAAAACCTCATCTCTTCTACGCAACTAGTCCTTTGGTGCTTACTTGACACCGCTTTAAATAGTAATATTTACCAGCGGTTGATTGTGTGAGTCGTGACAAGCGGATTGGCTGCATTGTGCTGTCGGAGGGGCTTTTTCTGTCTGAGCAAAACCAATGAACACTTGTGTGGGGTTTTTTTCTGGTTGTTTAATGGAAGTAACAAAGGAAGGGATGCTCCAGCACGCATGGTTTGAGGTGGAATTCTTGGGTATGATTGGAAACACTTATTTTAGTCGTCTTGGTGTTCCAGTGTACTCTTACATTGCTCTGTGAGTTTGGAGGTTTTGGGTTTTGTTATTTGATTGGGTTTTTACCTCCTCATTCCTTTATTTCCGAAGGGGAAAAAAAAAATACACTCATTTGTTAGCGTAGAGTATGAAAGATTTTCTTGGGTTGCATAGCTCCAGGTGTTTATTATTTCTTGGACAGTTTAAATAAACAATTTTTATTACCGCTTGCTTTTTCAAGCTGTCTTCTCAGCTTTCTTGGATCCTATCAAACATTAATGCAAATACTCAGCCGTGAAGAGACAGTAGACGTGGACAGTAGGATTTTGATGCTGACCACCAGCTCCAAGCGCCGCTACAACATAAAGGAATAATGCTGTAAAATGTTGTATTTTGCAATGTACGTCACATGAAGAAATATTTCAATTTGTGTGTTTCCAGATGCTTGAAGTTCTTGGGAAGCAGGCATCCCACTTTGGTGCTTCCGTTAGTCCCAGAGCTGCTGAGCACACATCCGTTCTTTGACACGCCAGAACCAGACATGGATGACCCAGCCTGTATCTTTTTAATGAAGCCACTTGATCGCTTTGACTGTAATAGATTTTATTCGTATTTTCCTGATGCTCACATTTGTTAAACCGTTTCAAACCGTAGCAGACAATCCTGTAGCTATTTCCGAATCCCTTTGCTGCTTAGTTTTATTGCTCAGCAAGTGATGGAATAACTGTTATCTGGAACCATCTTCGTAAATACCAATGTGGTATAATTAGCCTTTTTTAATACTGTGATGAATAATCTGTTTATCAAGCAATTTGTCAAGGTTTAGGCATTGCAGATGAGTGCTTTGATGTGAAAACGTTTGTCTAGTTTGTGCTAATTTTGAAGAGGCTTTAGCTTTTAAATGAGAAGAGTGGTTTTCTTTCTGTTTTTCTTTTTAAGTAAAACTTCCATCCTCTCTGTTGTGCAGAGTACAGAACAGCACTGTCTCTTAGTACAGTGGTGTCTGAATCCCTATAATGTTAAATATTTACCATCTCTTCGAAATAATTCAAAATCAGAAATCCTCATATTAATGTTATTTCTTCTAGTGCTTTAGAATACAAACTATTATTGTAATACCATTATCCTTAACAATAGGAGATGCCTTGGAAATGCAAAATACCATTTTTCCATTGTTTATTCTCCTTGCTCCCCTTCTGTGCGGTTGCAGAATGTAGTGTTACTTCTGATGCATGCTGAGACGTGCTGGACTGGAACAGCTCTCTTCCTCTGTGAAGCTACTCTTGATTTCTCTTACCAGTCCCAGGCCATCAGCTAGAAATTCTGTACGGATTAAATACGTACCTTGTGAGAATTGAAAAGGTCTAGAATCGGGTGGAGAGAAAGGTTAATCCATGGTCAGGTGGTTGAGTAATAATTTGAGTAAACTTGCCCAATGAGTTGAGAATTGAAGGAACATTGCGGTGGGGAGAAAGCTGTTATTTATCTCGATGCACCTTCCTGCCCTGAACCAAAGAACGTTATTTTAGAGAATGTTTTGGAGGTATTTTGTGGAGATATATTATGTGAAGACAGGCCTGGGAGCCGGAAAGGGCAAGGTAGGCTTCAATGGTACGTTTCCAGTGTAAACTGTTAATTAAAAACATTGTTTTGTTTGATTCAAAGCACTTAGCAAATTTGAATCAGGCGAGCTGAATAGCTTCAGCTGAAAATTTGGAAAGGCTTTTGGGTAAAGAGGAGAAACTGGTTTGTCAAGTGGAAACCTTTATGCTTGGCAGCCCATAGAGGCAGAAGATTTTTCAGGAGGTGGGAGATGTGGATTCAGTCCCTTCTGTGGCTGAACCTACCTCTTCCCCGTGCAGGTGAGTGCCCAGACAAGCATAAGCTTTGCTTTGGGATCCTTTCACCCTCTCCTGCTAGAGATCTTACGCTTGGGGTCAACCCTGTGCAGGCGAATCATCGAATCGCCCAGGTTGGAAGGGACCTTTCAGATCATCAAGTCCAACCATCAACCTAACACTGACACAACCCATCCCTAAACCATATCTCTAAGCACGACCTCTGCCCAGCTTTTAAATCCCTCCAGGGATGGTGCTTCAGCCACTTCCCTGGGCAACCTGGTCCAATGCTTGCCAACCCTTTCAGTGTAAAAAAATTTTTCCTAATATCCATCCTAAACCTCCCCTGGAGCAACTTGAGGCCGTTTCCTCTTGTCCTATCACCTGTTCCTTGGGAGAAGAGACCGACCCCCCTGGATACACCCTCCTTTCAGGGGCTTGCAGAGAGCGAGAAGGTCTCCCCTCAGCCTCCTCTTCTCCAGGCTGAACACCCCCAGCTCCCTCAGCCGCTCCTCACCAGACTTGTGCTCCAGACCCCTCCAGAATGCCCCGGCCTTTGGGCTAACTGATTTAAGCCTTTGGCTGCCCTCTATTTCTCAGGCTCTCAGACTATGAAAACGTCTTCTCCATTGCAGAATCATCTTCCCGTGTCTGATTCTTTGGGTTTTTTTAAGTCTGTGTGAGAGAGATGTTTTTCAGGGCGTTGTAGGAAATGCAGCAATTTTCAAAAACTCAGAGGTAAATGTTTAATTTTAGGTGGTGTTTGGGTGCCAAACTGGTAAGCAGAGTGTGAGCTTTGAGGAAGAGTGAAACTCCACCTAATGAGCACGTTCTGCATTTATAATCCCTGGCTCCTGTCCTTTGTGTCGCCTCTGAGCCATCCCACGTTGGCATGAACATCCTGCCTCCAGCATGGCTCACCCTGTAACGTTTGTGCTTTCTGCTTTGTTTTCATCTGCTCAGGCAGCTGCCTCTTTGGGTTTTTGCTCCGCATTCTCCAACTGTAAAGAACTTCCTAAACAGTCTCCAGCAAAGAAGGGGTTGTTGAGCTGTTGTTGTTGTTTTAAGTGGCCATCCCCGAGGAGCTCTTCTTGCTGTCGTCTGTTTTCCTTTAACAATCCGTTTCAATAGACATTGCTGTTCTGGTTCTGATTTTTAACGCTGCGAAAAGTTGCCCAACAATGCCTGCCCTCTTCTCTGATCACACGTTCAGACATTACGCCTATCTTCGGGACAGTCTCTCTCATCTGGTCCCTCCGTTAAGAGTAAGTTGAACCGCTTTGGTTTGCACTTCGCCGCTCTGTTACAAATATCACTGGTCTCTCCCATGGCTGTTCACGTGTAACACTTGGATTCTAAAAAGATTTTTTTCTCCCAAGCTCCAAGCGAATGAATATTCAAATGTACGTTAAGTAAGGAGAGCCAAATATTAAATTGTTACAGTATGGATTTTGTAATATTTTGGGGAGAATAATAACTTTATTGCTCTCAAGTGAGAACAGCCCATGGTTTGCTGGTTAGGAAAGAACACTGGGAGGGTGGGATTCCTGGGAGCTTTCTGTAGCTTTCACTGCGTGGGGAAGGGGAGATTAGCCTTTGTAGATCTTCCACCATTTGACTTGTGCCCTGCCTAAACAATTTACTCGCGGGTGAGATGTTCTCTGCTGCTTTGAAGCGTGTTTGTTCCTGCATGGAAGTACGGGTGGGACTGAAGTCGATCGTAAGTCGTAGTACAGCTCGTAAAATGAAGTGCGGTTGGCGTGGTCTTGGACTTCGCAGTATCATGGTTAGTGGATGAGGAAGATGTTTCCCTCAAAGGGATGTTGAAGTTTAACCTGAAGATCTCTAGCTGCAAGTGGATTATGAAATGGAGATTATTAACTAGCAAAGATAAAAGACGTAGACTTGAAATCCTTGATAGAAATTTTGAATTTGAGAAATAAATCCCAACTCTCGACCGGTAGTTGTTAAATAAGGCGGCAGCATTTTGCAGTGTTGTTACTTGTGTTCGACTTTCCCGTGTGCATGTGTTTCTTCTTGCTTAGTTGCCAGGTAGAAAGCTGCTGTCCTCCCCTGTCTCTCCCAGTATCGCACCGCATGAAGATCCTTCCCAGCAGTTCTTGCATCAGAGCCTGGAGAGGGTGTACAACCTTCAGCACCTTGACCCGCAGGGCGTACAGGAGCTGCTGGAATTTACCATCCGGTAAGGCTGCGTCGTGGGAAGATGGGTTAGGATTCCCAGTTTCTCTGAAGCAGGTGCTTTGCTTCTGAGTATCAGTGTTGTACTTTGCCATCGGACGCTTCGTCTGAGCCGCCTTCTGGAGAGCATTGGGATAAAAAGGTATTCACGGCCTGTTTGAAACAAAACTGCCCTTGGCGCTGCCCCACCGCATAATTAGCGTGTGGTTTAGGGGAACATCTTTTCAGAGTATGGTAAGACCTTCTTGGACTGTTGCCTTATGGTAAAATACACTTTCAGTTATCAGGGATGACAGCCTTGTGTGTCGTTCTTAGTTCTCTGCCCCTGTACGAGTCCCTCGTTTTGATCGTATTATTTCTACTGTACGTGCTCAGGGTATTTTTTTTTTGTTTGTTTGTTTCACTTTTGTGGGAAGAGAGAGGTTGTCCCCTTTGCTCTTCTAACTTCCAGGTCCTGTGGCCTTTCATTCAGCAGGAGAGGGCCTTCTGCTGCTTTGTTGGGTGTTATCGCCGGTCCCACTTCTAAAGGACTTTGGCATTCTTCATCAGTTTGAAAATCAGAGAGAGATTTTCCTGGAATAGACGACATTATTGCGTGTTGCTGTCTGCTGCCGTATAGATAAGGGTGCACAACGTGGCTTCTGAATGTGGATTTTATGCTGCCTCTTCCATTTCATCTCTGGATTGATTTACACAAACAAAACACTTGAAAAGAACCCTTTCAATACGATTCCTCTGCTTGGGAAGAGGAAAAGACCCTTATTTTGAGAGTTAGGAAAACAGTCTAAAATGCTTTGTGTGGAATACGGAATTCCAAAAAGCTTTGCTTTTTTTTTTTTTTTTCCCCCCTTCCTCCAAAAGAGCTGCCTCTGCTGTATACGTAGCTGTAAATCGCTTTCACACCCACTGCGATGGCAAATAAACTGTGCTCCTCACTGAAAACCCAGCTGTGAAAACTGTATGGTTTGTCCGCAGCTGTGTTGAAGCTACTTTGTGCAGCCCAAAATCATAGAATCCTAGAATCATGTAGTCTCAAAGCATTTCATGCACTAAATGCTTGAAACAGGTAATGTCTTGGCGGATCATCCAGAGTCTTATCAGCGCGATGAAGGTCTGGAAACCTCACAGGCTGTGAATGTTTTCGATTCGGAGTGTAGGAATCGTGGAAATTATTAGCTTGGCTTTTTCCCTGCTGGGATCGCCACCCAGGAACCGTATCAAACCAGCTGCTGGTTTCCAACTTTAAGAGAAGGAGGGAATTAAGATCAAACAAACAGACAAAAGCGTTGGAGGTTATTTTGCAGAGGACAGGAGTTCCCCGCACCAGTGGTTTGATTGCTGAGAGGAGAGGGATGGGAGAAGCTCACAGCAGTGGATTCTGCGGTGGGACGTCACTCCCTCCTCCTTCATCATTGCTGTCCGCAGGGAAAGTAGAGCAGACCTCGTGGAGCTGGTGTCTGCTGGGGACGTACATTTCGAACCACGCTCAAGCCTGACGCTCTTCCCCCAGGCTCTGCAGCTGACTCTGCCAGACGGGCTTTTTAGCAAATCGGTCTTTGTGGTTTCGTTTCTCCATCTCTCCAACAGGCATTTTTGGTTTTTTTTTTTTTTTGTCTTGCGGGGATGTTGAAATCTGGTTAAGATTTGCAAGGAAATAGCATTAGTGGAATTGGGAAGCGTGGAAGACTGGGAAACGGAATATCTGCCTAGCTGTTAGCTGAGGGGCGACATCATGGACTTGGGAACAGTGACCATGAAATGATAGAGTTTTCGATTCTGCAAGAAGCAAGGAGAGGGGTCAGCAGAACTGCTACCTTGGACTTCCAGAGGGCGGACTTTGGGCTTTTCAGGAGCCTGGTTGACAAAGTCCCCTGGGAGGCAGTCCTCCAGGGCAAAGGAGCCCAGGAAGCCTGGATGATTTTCAAGAAGGAAGTCTTAAAGGCGCAGGAGCAGGCTGTCCCCATGTGCCAGAAGACAAGCCGTCGGGGAAAAAGACCGGCCTGGCTAAACAGGGAGCTAGTGTTGCAACTTAGGGAAAAAAAGAGGATCTATGGCCTCTGGAAGGAAGGGCAGGCCACTCAAGAGGACTACAAAGAGGTAGTGAAGCTATGTAGGTACTTAATGAAGTCTTTGCCTCAGTCTTCAGCAGTAGGACCAGTTGTTCCCTGAGCACCCAGACCCCTGAGCTAGGAGACGGGGATGGGGAGCAGAATGAAGCCCCTGTAATCCAAAGGGAAACGGTGAGGGACCTGCTTCAGCACCTGGAGGTGCACAAATCTATGGGGCCGGATGGGATCCACCCAAAGGTATTGAAAGAGCTGGCGGAAGTGCTCGCCAGGCCACTTTGCATCATTTATGAGCAGTCCTGGACAACCGGGGAGGTCCCAGCTGACTGGAGGTTAGCAAATGTGACAGCCATCCACAAGAAGGGCCGGAAGGAGGATCCGGGGAACTACAGGCCAGTCAGTCTGACCTCGGTGCCTGGGAAGGTCATGGAACAGATCCTCCTCAGTGCCATTACACGGCACATGCAGGAGAACAGGGTGACCAGGCCCAGTCAGCATGGGTTTGTGAAGGGCAGGTCACGCCTATCAAACCTAATGTCCTTCTATGATAAGGTGACCCACTTAGTGGATGAGGGAAAAGCTGTGGATGTTATCTACTTGGATTTTTGCAAAGCTTTTGACACCGTTTCCCACAGCATTCTCCTGGAGAAACTGGCTGCTCATGGCCTGGACAGGTGTACTCTTCGCTGGGTAGAAAACTGGCTGGATGGCCGTGCCCAGAGAGTGGTGGTAAATGGAGTTCAATCCAGTTGGTGTCCGGTCACAAGTGGTGTCCCCCAGGGCTCGGTGCTGGGGCCGGTTCTCTTTAAATATCTTTATCAATGATCTGGATGAAGGGATCGAATGCACCCTCAGTAAGTTTGCAGATGACACTAAGCTGGGCGGGCGTGTTGATCTGCTTGAGGGTAGGTTGGCTCTGCAGAGGGATCTGGACAGGCTGGATCGATGGGCTGAGGCCAATGGTGTGAGGTTCAACAAGGCCAAGTGCCGGGTCCTGCACTTGGGTCACAACAACCCCATGCAGCGCTACAGGATTGGGGCAGAGCGGCTCGAAAGCTGCCCGGCAGAAAAGGACCTGGGGGTGTTGGTTGACAGCCGGCTGAATATGAGCCAGCAGTGTGCCCAGGGGGCCAAGAAGGCCAACAGCATCCTGGCCTGTATCAGGAACAGTGTGGTGAGCCGGACTAGGGAAGTGATCATCCCCCTGTACTCGGCACTGGTGAGGCCCCACCTCGAGTACTGCGTTCAGTTTTGGGCCCCTCGCTACAAGAGGGACATTGAGGTGTTGGAGAGTGTCCAGAGAAGGGCTACAAAGCTGGTGAGGGGTCTGGAGGACAAACCTTACGAAGAACGACTGAGGGAGCTGGGGTTGTTTAGCCTGGAGAAGAGGAGGCTGAGGGGAGACCTTATCACCCTCTACAACTACCTGAAAGGAGGTTGTAGAGAGATGGGGGCTGACCTCTTCTCCCTGGTGACAAGTGATAGGACGAGAGGAAGCGGGTTCAAGTTACGTCAGGGGAGGTTTAGATTGGATATTAGGAGACATTTTTTCACTGAAAGGGTTATTAAACATTGGAATAGGCTGCCCAGGGCGGTGGTGGATTCACCATCCCTGGAGGTGTTTAAAAAAAGGGTAGATGGGGCACTGAGGGACATGGTTTAGAAGTGGCTTTTGTCAGGGTAGGTTAAAGGTTGGACTTGATGATCTTAAAGGTCCCTTCCAACCTCAGCAATTCTATGATTCTATGATGATTCTATGATTGTCTTCCCCGTTAGTGTGTTGTCATGCGTTGAGTACGACATGGGAGTGAAGCATCCGGGAGTCCGGTCTTTTCTCTCTGGGAAAAGATGAAATGGAGTCGCTATTTAGGGCTCAGTCTGGCTCTGCTGTGGCATTGAAGGAAGGCACGGCCTCTCTGCTTCCGAGAGATTTTCTTTGACTGCAAATTATACAGATAATCTCATGGATTTTTTTTCTTTTTTTTTTTTTTTTTTTTTTTTTTGGAATGTGGGAGCACTCAGGTTTGGCAAAACCAAAGTTCCAGAATTGCGTCGTAAATACAAAGATACATCTAAAATGAACGAAAGGAAGGGGTCATCTGAAGAAAAAGTATTCTTTTTAATAATACCGTAGGAAACACGGAAGTAGAGTGATGATTTTAGGACGCTTCGGATCAAAGCAAAATACAGAGAAGAACAGAGACATGTTGAATCCACATCATATAACCTATTTTCAGTTCCGTAACAAAAATGAGTTTTGTTTTCTTAATAGACACTTTTGATCTTAAAACATGTCCAAGAGTAGAGAACTAAAGCCTTTTTGGGATCCATTAACTGTCTGGTTTGGGTTTTGGTGTTTTGTTTTGTTTTTTCTATGTGAAGTTAAAAGCTACTTCTATAGCTGTACAATTTACAAGAAATACTTACAGCGGACAACGCGCAACAGCTGCTTGGACAAATGTCAGTACCTCAGGTTTCAGCTCGTTTTTAAAAAGGCAGCTAGATTTCAGATACGCTTGGTTGTGTGAGCCCGGCGTGTTCCCAACAACCTTTCCCAGCCAACGGGAATAGTTGGATGTCCCAGCAGTGTAACACAAATGGGTCGTTAGCTGCTGTGAAAAGGCCGGAGTGTTTTAAGTTAAATCTGGGACTGCGACGCCGTGTGGGTCCCACAGGGCTGCAGAGTAACGTGGGTTGACAGACTTACGGCTTCCACTGCTCCGCTCCTGTCAGCCTCCAGGAGGAAAGGAGATGCCAAGTCCCAAGGTACAAACTCTTCCGTAGTGCGTCTTTTCCCGCTGTTTCTGGTGCTCCTTCTGAGGGTAAGAAAAAGCAAGGCGCAGAAATAGCTGGCTTCGTCGTTGCCGTTGCTGTGTTCTGAGTGTGTTTAGATTAACTTGCTGTCTCAATGGGTTTGTTTTTTTCCTTTTTTTTTCCACATGCTTCAGTGACCTTCAGAGGCTTGGAGAACTGCAGTCAGAACTGGCAGGGATGGCAGATTTCACTGCAACGTACCTTCAGTGTCAGCTGCTCCTCATCAAGGTTTGACTTCATCTGGGGTTTTTTGGGGCTGCTCTTCAAAAATGGCCCCAGTCCGTCTTAGCGGCGCGCTTGCACCTTTTGCTGTTTGTGCTGAAAACTGACGTGTGATGAAAGTGCGGGTTCCGTGGATTTCTGATATTCCTGCATCCCTTCTGTCGCAAATAATTAATGCGGTAGCTTTGCCGGTGAGTACGGCGGTGCAGATCTCTGCCGTCGTACCTACGGCTTGTGTTGGTTCATGTGCTTTTTGCCAATGCAGAGTTTATTTTCTGACCGAAACCAGGATGGAGGCAACTACTCTGTAGCCTTTCGGGTTACAAGAGTAACCTTTCTTTGCCAGTGGCCACCCGAAGTGCTTTTTGTTAAACTGCTGCTATAGGTGGAGTTTTTATAGACAGTCTTTTGTAGACAGCTCTTTGGGCACCAGTGCCAAAGGAATTCTTTAGGCTTGATTGAGCAAAACATCAGTCACGCTTTCTTTTACAGTGCCGCAGTGATCTGTCTGTTTGGCGTTAGCGGATGAAGTGGTTGCGTTGACACCAGGGCAGCAACCCTTTGCGAAGGCAGCTGCTTTGCTGCAAACAGCAACTCATTTTTTGCTTCGCTTCTCAAGCTATCAGCTGGTGCTTCAGTTAGTCTCCTGGTGTTCTTTAGGTGTTTGGATGTAATTTGTACACATGTAAAGCAAGAACTAAAGCAAGCAACAAACAAGTTTCCAGAAGGGACTTAATAGAAGCTTTGTTATGTAAAACCGAGAAGGAATTTCAGCTTCTTTGCTAATTGCCGAACTGCCAGTTGGCATATCTCATGTCAACCCTCAAATCTTTGGAATTACATTTATCACCCGAAGAAGGCGTTTTAGGTGAGCGGTGTTACAGTTCAGGACGTTCCTAGCTAAATCCAAAACTGTTTCCAGAGTGAAATGTGCTATCCAGGCAGAGGACCAGCATGTGGAGGTGGCTTTGTTGCCCTTCTCCGGGGTTTGGCTGGAGGAAGCGGTGTCTGTTAGCTGAGAGAACAATGGTTTGTGTATCTGGCAAAGAGGAGCGCTCGGTTTGGAAGGAGGAGATAAACACGACACCAGCCATGCCTGGCTTGAGCTGTAGAACAGACAGGACATCAGTGATGTGGAGGAGCCACTAGTGCGGCTGAAATGAAAAGTAACTCGTAATATCACACCATTCGAAGCTCTGATACGGCAGAGAGAACCCAAGGGTCAGAGCAGCCCTTTGCAGTAGATTTCGTTCCGATTGCTTCTTTCCCCAACAGAAAGAAGCTGCTGGAGGGGGGAAAAAGTATCTTCATTTCCCAGCCTCTTGGGGGTCAAAAGGTTCCAGACCTTTAAAGGCTCTACATATCCCGTGATTTTTAGGGGTAGTTAGCCGGGATTCTGGGCCAGCCTACGTGAAGGATATAGCCCGTATGTTCTCGAGCTGTGGCTACAGCCAGCCTGTGTGTCGCTGTATCTAAGGGCAGCCAGCTTCAAAAAGGAGGCGGTGATATAAATCAGCTAGTCAGGCTTTCTTAATTTTTTGTAACATACGTCCAAAAGCAAACAGGGTGTGCTTGGGTGTTGTTTGCTTGGTTGTTTTTTTTTAAATACAAGTATCAGTAGGTGATTTTTACACTCAGTGTCCTTAGGAACTTGGGGAATCTTTGGTGGGGAGGAGACTATCAACGGGAAAGTTCAGAAATATGCCTGCGTAGGTGTGTTTCTGGGGACAGTTGTTATTGTTTCCACTTCTTGCCTGCAGTTGAAGGTTGGCCTGATCTTGGCCTCAGGCAGGTGATAGCACAGTGGGCTACTGTGTTTCTAATAAGCGACTGCATTCTGCATAAAGTTCTCCTTCAAAAGTACAACGTTTGTCTCAGTCTCTAATTCATAGTTTTGTTAGTATTTTTCTCAAGTCTTATTTTATAGTTATAGTTGTATAGGTATCTCTGTGCATTTATACAACAATACATCTTTTGGAGGCCATGGTTCCCCGTGTTGTATTTAAAAGCACAAAAGACTCCTTTGGCCTGTTTTTTCAGCCAGCCTGTTGGTGTACAGCCGATGGGCACGGCATCTTCCCTGCTCCCAAGCCCATCTAGCGCAGGGTTATAATGTTTAGACTTTTAGACTGAACTGGTTATTTATCATGATTCCATGGTTTCCTTCTGTAGGCCTTGCAGGAGAAGCTGTGGAACGTGGCAGCTCCTCTGTACCTGAAACAGAACGCGTTAGCATCTGCTGCAGCAAAACAGGTGAGGTGGAAGCAGCTGGGTCTGCCTGGAGGCAAGTCCTCGGATACGAGCCCTCCCTTGGCCATGCAACAATAACACGCTTCTGACCTTCCACTGCCGTAGTCTGTCCGAGTAAATCTTAGTTCCCCAAAGTGGAGTAATCTCTCTCATCTTCAAAAGACGGGAGGCGAGTGGTGGAGGTTCGTGACAACTGTAAAAAGGCAAACATCGCACCCATTTTCCAGAAGAGCAAGAAGGAAGACCCAGAAAACTGTGGGGTGCTTGGCCTCACCTCGCTCCTGGGGAAGGTTATGGAGCAGCTCCTTTTAAAAGCCATTTCTAAACAAGTGAAGGTCAAGGAGGTGATGGGAACAGCCAAAAATGCATTTCCCGAGGGCAAATTGTGCCTGACCAATATCATTGCTCTCTATGATGAGGGGACTGGTGCTGTGAACGAGGGGAGGGCAGTGGAGGGGGAGGGCTTTTGCTTTAGCAAAGCCTTTGATGCAGTCTCCTATTGTTTCCTTTTCACCAAACTGGCAGGATTCCAAACAAGGAATTCACCGAACTGGCAGGATTCCAAACAAGGCCAGGCTTGATGAGGCTCTGAGCAATCTGATCTAGTTGAAGACGTCCCTGCTTACTACAGGGGGGGTTGGACTAGGTGACCTTTTAGAGGTTCCTTCCAACCCAACACATTCTGTGATTCTGGCTGAGTAAGTGGGTGATAAGGCTCCTCCAAACTGGGGAGCCGGTTGGCATGCTGGAGAGCACGGCTGCTAAGGCTGGCGTGGACAGGCCAGGGAATCAGGGTGACAGGAGCCTTGTGATGTTCTGCATGGGACAATACGTTGAACGTGAGGCAGTAAAGAGAAGGCCAACTGCATCCTGGGCTAAGAAAGCAAGAGCGTAGCCAGCAGGTCTGGGGAAGTGATCCTTGCCCTCTATTCACCTCTGGGGAGGTCCCATCTGGAGAGCTGCGTTGTGTTTTGGCCTCCGCAGTAGAAGGAAGATGCTGACAAACTGGCGTAAGTTCAGCAAAGGACCAGAAGTGGTGGAAGGCTGGAGCACATTCCCTGCAAGGAGAAGGTGAGGGAACGGGCCGTGTCCAGCCTGGAGAAGAGAAGGGTGGATTTATCGCTGTCTGCCACTGCCTCATCATAGGATGTAGATGCGGCAGGGCCAGACTGCTCTGGGCAAGAGGCAACGGACACAAATTGGAAGATGAGAAATTCTGATTAGATACAAAGGGGGGGGGAAATTTACCGTAAGGGTGGTTAAATACTGTAACAGGTTGCCCAGAGAGGTGAGGGGAGTCTCCGTCCTTGGAAGTGTTCACAATTTGATGTGGCCCTGAGTAAGTAATTAGACCTGCTGTGAGGATGGGACAAGGCTAGATGACCTCCAGAGGTCCCACCCAGTCTGAGTTACTCTGATGCTGTGACGTATAAGTGATCTGATCCTGGAAAAACTGAAGCGAAGCCCTAAGCAAAGGTAGAGGAGAAAGCAAGCTATTAAATAATCCAGAAACAAATCCAGAGTAAAAGCAAGTTCATGGATCTGCTGGGAAACTACGCTGACATTTTGAGTCTTCAGTTAATGAAGGTGTAATAAGAGGCAGGTCCTGCTGTGCATCGAAACCTTCTCTGCTGTTGACAGCTGTCCCCAGGGATGAGTAGAAACAAAAACCTATCAGCTTTTTAAATCTTCTGTAATTGAACTGTCTGTCTCGGCTGCCCTTCTCAGTAGTGTGTGAATCCCCCGGGAAGTTTTATCTGTTGTGATTGTGCATGTAGATCACTTCCCGTCAACGCAAGGGGAGGGAATATTTCCTATTAGATAACTTGCAAGTTCTCGGTTTCTATACAGTCATACTGAGCTCAGCTGCGTTAGTTTGAGCACTTCTCTTGTCTACTTAAGCCCGTCTATTTGACAGATAAAGTACGATGGGTAAAACTGCGCAATGTCTTGTCTAAGCTTTTTACCGTGTATCTAAAAGAACCCGGAATGGTATTTATCTTGTGATAGTTCCCATATCAGCTTCCAAAATGTAAACCTGAGCAGGACCACTCGGCTTGCTCTGTCGTGCTGCTCACGTCTCGTATTCCGGAGTAGCCAGCGGCAGTCGACGAGTGCTCTACCCCTGGAAATTTAAAATGCAATGTCAAAAGATAGACTGGCAATGCAGGGAGTGCTTGATTTCAGGCCAAGTGTCATGAATTGTTTCTTTAATATAGCCAAGATAACCTTTTAGTATTAAGTGCCACTTTATACTGTGAAGAATTTCACCAGAAGAACGAGACTCGTGGATTAATGTGATCCTTGGTATGAGGAAAAATACCAGAATCTCTGTGATCGTGCTTGTGCAAGAGTTTTTAGCAGAGTCTGATGGGTTTTTTTCACCGCTGTGGTGTTTGTCTGACAGATCTTGGAAGAAACGTATAAGATGGAGTTCATGTACAGCGGCGTGGAAAGTAGACAAGTGGTCATTATCCACCACATGAGACTGCAGGCGAAGGCGTTACAGCTCATAGTGACTGCGCGGACCACTAGGGGGTAAGGCTGACCTGGTGAAAGGACCTTCTTAGCGTTCGCTGTATCTTGGTTCCCTCAGGCTTTGTTTAAAAAACCAGCAAGGATAAATTAGACGCATCAAACTTCATGGCGTGCCAATAACGATTTGCGAAACTACTTCAGTGTGAAGAGCCTTCTTTTGCCTTCGGTGTAGCTGTAGTGTGGCACGATAATCAATTAGATGACAAAATTATTGGGAAGACGTGTTTAGGGGGTTGAGTTCTCTCAGCTATGAACATGTAAATAGGTTAAAAACGTCAGAAGAGTGTGTCTTAGAGTTGAGATTTGGGACCTATTTAACGAGGAAAAGTTGTGTGTCAATGCATTAATTGTGTTTGTTTCATTAAGTATTAGTTACTGAGGTTTTAGCATCAGAAAAGAATTGTCTTTTTGACTGAACCGCAACTAGTGTTTGTGCGACTCAGCCTTTCTGGCCTCAAAATTGTAAGATCTTGTGGTTTTTAGGAGCTTGAACTGGATTCCAAAACACCTAAATGCTTATAGCCATAGAACCAGTTTTCTTTATTTAACACTAAAACAAGGAATGTCATCTTCATTCCAGAGTGGAACCCCTTTTTGGGATGTGTGAAAAGTTCCTACAAGAAGTGGATTCCTTTCAGAGGTGAGAAACTCCATGGCTTCTTCCCTTTGTTAGAACGCCCAGATGACCTTTAAAGGGCCCTTCCAGTCCAAACTATTCTATGATTCTATCAAGGTCTCCCCACTGTTTTCATCAGGGAATATTCCATTTGTTCTTCACTTCTTCCCATCTCCCTTCCCCTGTTGCTGTCCTACGCAGGGGCCTGCTGTCATGAGATAATGATAGAGCAAGAAGTAGATTCCCTTCTAAATGTGGGATCAACGGAGGAGCATTCCCGGGGAGTATAACAAAAAAGGAATTTCTCCTTTCCTCATCCCGACTTCTAAATTTTAAATGGGAGAGTGAGTGAACTGTCTACACACTCAAGGTGGGAGTGATCTCGCCCCGGTGTTGACGTTTGCTTTGTAGACCACAGCTTATGAAGCACGTGCCCAGCTCTCCTCTCACCGGAGAGGTCCTTCTTTTATTTTGTCCAAATCTGGATGTCTAAAATAGGTCAGATTAAGGATGCTCAGAAGGGAATTGGGCAGCTTGCCCAGTGACATAGGTATCCAGAGTTGGCTGAGCAGAATTCCATCTCTAGTTCTGATTAAATTCCCATTTATTCGTGGTCCATGTGCTTGGTGGTTGTGGCTGGTTAAGTGATGGGGGAACCAAATCTACCCATTCCCTAACGCTTAGCTCGTTTGGTAGCTAGTGAATCCAGCCCTTCCTTTGCTTCGTGTCTTTTCCTTGCACCAAGTCTGGGGAGCAGCAAAACTCGTCACTGTTTTCAGGAAGGTGACTCCTACAGGCAGTGAGGAATTCCACAAAAGTAGTAGCCTGATTTTACTCCTGTATAAAGAATAAGAAATATCAAATGTTCTTCTTGTGAGAGGCTTTTGTCCCAAACTATAGAAGGGATTCTATTCTTTGTTCTTGACCTCTAGAACTCGCTTCTTTCCCCCCCCCCCTCCACTGATTGTAGTTTACTATTAAAATTTCACTTCCTGGGTGCAATAATGAATCATCTCATAAATATCGTTAGAGGAAAACCATCCTGGAAACTTTGCTGCAGCAGCAGGTCAGACAGCTCGCGTGTTGGGTGCGCGGGTATGTTAGGTCCTGTGATGAGTCAGCTATTTAATCAGTCAGATGCACAGCATGAAGAATTCGGCATATGCACGTCATCCCTGAGAAGTACCAATTTCGGAAGTTTGCAAGGCAACTCGAGCAGGATTGGCTCTTTCACCCAACTGTTTCTTTGTTGGGACATCAAGATTGAGTGCAGAGTACTGGAATTGCCCATAGTCTCATTTAATTAGCACTCTTACTATCTAAATGGCATTACAGCCGCACGGGTAATGTGAGCGGACAAACCCCTACAGTATCCGCTTCCCATTAACGTGGTGTTGATGGGCACCTCAGCATTTCCAGCTCCCTTCTTCGGGGATCCAGATTCCTTTGCCTGCTAGGCTCTGTATGGATGAAGGACATCAAAATTGAGATCTGCTTACCCCACGACGTGGTCAGTTTGAGCACAAGGTATGGTCCCAACATCACTAGCCAAAATAATCTTTATCTTATGTATGAGACACGCATCGGAAGAGAAATCTACGTATCTAACTCTGTCATTATAACTACACGTGAGGATTAAGTAGCTCGGCAGAAAATAACAATGCTGTTGAAAACATTGAAAAAAGCATTTGATTTTTTTTAATGTATTCCTAACACAGGTGTTTCATCTCTGAGCTCCCACATATGCAAGGCAGTTTTGTAGATAAATTGCTGGACTTAATGCCCAGACTCGTGACATCTAAGCCTTCGGAAGTGGTCAAGATTCTTCAGACAACGCTGCGACAAAGTACCTTCCTCCACCTTCCTCTCCCAGAGCAGGTCAGTTTAACACAGAGAATTAAACGCAATATCCCCGCAGGCTGTCTCAGCGTCTGCTTAGTTCCGAATATACCGCGAAGCTTTTAGGATTCAGGTTTTTGGTCAGTTCCAAGTGTTATTCCTTCAAAGGCTTTCTTCTTCTTGCCTGGCATCCTTGGGACTACTGTTAAAAATACAAAGAACTTAGTAATTCCTGGCAGTATCTAAAAGCATCCAAAGTTCGTGCACGATTTCTCCGTTAAGAACAGTAATGATGGACTTTTTTTCTTTCTTCCTCTTCTCCCCGCCTTATTTTTGCCAACCGCTTTGCCCCCACTAGCTCCATAGAGCTACTGCCAATATCATTGAACCTACCGGTGAATCTGACAATCCTCTGAGGTTCACGTCGGGGTTGGTAGTCGCGCTGGATGTTGACGCAACTCTGGAACACGTGCAGGATCCCCAAGGAACCGTTAAAGTTCAGGTGAGCAGTGGCTTGTCATAAATGCAAACAAGATTGCGTCTGACGGGGAGTTGGTGTAAGGAAGTCAGCGCTTCTAAACTGCAGATAATTGTACGCTTCAGTAGTCACGGTGTTGGATTTCTGCGTTTTGAACGCATGTTCTGAAACTGGCTTGTCCAGTGTTGTCCGTAGCGCGCTGAGTTGACCTGCCTGCAGTTCCTGAGAGTTTGCTTTGAGCGCTCTGATGCCATTCTGTGCTTTCACGTGCGCTGGGCACGTTACGGCCGTGAGCACAAATACGCGCTGGTGAACTTGTGCAGTGGGAGAAGGAGGAGGAAAAGAAGCTGTTCTGAACGGTACAGGAACGTGCGGGCTCTCGGCTCTTCCTCTTTACAGCTGAACTTTCTTCCTGCTGCCGAATCGCTAGTTTGAAACGCGGCTGAGGAGGTAGGTGTGGTATGATGCCAAGTGAAACATGCCCATTGACTGCATAACAAAGAAATGAAACCCTCTGTGCTTACACTGCAGAGGAAGAAGCTGATGTTGGTGTACGTTTTCCCCCCTCCGCTGTGGGTCTGAATGGCCAGCGTGTGGCTGTTAAATCTAGGGCAGCTGGGCTCCTGGCTCCCAGATAAAGCACACCTTCCTGAACACAAACAGCAAAAACCAAAATAACGCACACTCTGCAAATCCCCAGCTGTCATTTAGTGGTTTCCTTTTTTTTTTTTTTTTTTTTTTTTTTTTTCTTTTTCCCCCCCTATAGGTATTGTATCCAGATGGACAAGCACAGATAATCCATCCTAAACCAGCTGACTTCCGAAATCCTGGTCCTGGAAGGCACAGGCTGATAACTCAGGTCTACCTCTCGCACACAGCCTGGACAGGTAACGTTAATGATACAAGTTCATGTGATTGTGTCGCCGCACGTTTCTGTGATAGGAGTGTGTCTTGCTTGATCCCAGTCTCCTGCACGTTGGATGTACCCCCCACAATCTTGGGGGCTTTGGGGATCCTGGAGTCTACAGCTGTTGTTGGTGCTGCCCTTCGCGTTGATCAGATTCTCGCAGCCTTTGAGCAGTTACATCTCCCAGTGGATGGGGCAGTACTGCTCCGTAGGTGACTCGAGGGGCTGCTGTCATGGGAGGGAAGGTGCATAGAATCGTCTTGGTTGGAAGGGACCACTAAGATCATCGAGTCCAACCACTCATCTCCTGTGAAGACAGGCTGAGAGAGTTGGGGGTGTTGAGCCTGGAGAAGAGAAGGCTCCGGGGAGACCTTAGAGCCCCTTCCAGTCCCTGAAGGGGCTGCAGGGAAGCTGGAGAGGGACTTTTTACAAGGGCATGTAGTGATAGGACAAGGGGAAATGGCTTCAGAATGGCTCAAACTCCTCAAATGGAAGAGGGGAGATTGAGATGAGATCTCAGGAAGAAATTCTTGGCTGTGAGGGTGGTGAGTCCCTGGCCCAGGTTGCCCAGAGAAGCTGTGGCTGCCCCATCCCTGGAGGGGTTCAAGGCCAGGTTGGACGGGGCTTGGAGCAACCTGGTCTGGTGGGAGGTGTCCCTGCCCAGGGCAGGGGGTTGGAACTGGATGATCTTTAAGGTCCCTTCCAACCCGAACCATTCCGTGATTCATGGGGGCTGTGAGTGCAGTCTTCCGGTGCTGGGAGCCTTTACAGGGGAGCCCATGTTGAAGGTGAGCTCACCCGTTTCTGTGCGGAGCAAGATCGGTTGTAGGCGTCAGGTCTGCATCCTTTTTAAAGGCAAGGAGTCATGGTAAACTGACTCATTGTAATTCATTGTTTCACATCTGACAGGTATTTGAGGAGGGCAGAGAACCTTTGGAACGGTGTGTACTCAAGGGTATAATTTCACTGCTGATTAAACTTTCACCCTTTTAATGCCCTAAAAAAACATCCTTTAGCTCTGATGAAATACGCGACTCCAGCATTCACGTTCAGTCGCAGTCGGCATCGGTGCTTCCCCATGGAAGTGCTTCGGTAATTGGCTTGTGGACTTCAAACAACAAAAGCGGAGAGCATTTGTTCGCAGCTCCCTTTGTCCTGTTTTCTTTTAATCCCGTCACATTTCTTGAAACGCGGGGTGTTTTTCTGAGCAGTTATTAATAGGATTTGGTGACTTATTTTTTTTTCTTAACCAACAAAGTTTTGTTTAGTGCCATGTTCTCTCACGTACTTTTTATACAGCGCTTCCATGGTATGCTTGTTCATCCTGCGATCTTTCTTTTGTTTTGGAGAGTTAAAAATGGTATTGTTTCTACGACTGGGAGTGTCTGGATTTAAAGGTTCATCCCGTACCAGAGGGAGCTGAATCAAATCCTTATTTCTGCTTCTGCAGCACTCATTCGAAGGGCGTTTTAAGTAGGGCCCCAAATGATTCCGTTCTGGTCTCTCCCCTGCCATTATTTTAACGATTAACTTTGACGTTGGCACTTGGGTGTATAAAATGTGGCGAGGAAACCAAGCTGGGAGGGGTTCGGGGGCTGAGGTCAGAATTCAAAACGGAGAAAGTGCCGGAGTTCAAGACAAGTGAAATCATTGAAGGCCAGTAACAAGTGTGTGCTTAGGAAGCAGAATGCCCAAAGCCCGGATTAACTGACAGGGGTAGCAGAAGCGATAGCGGTGACTACAAGCTGCAAGTAAGAGGTGACCATGTGGCAAAAAGGTGAATCTCGGGGACCCTGGGCTAAGTGTGGGGAGAAGGGTTATTTCACGTGTTCTCTCTGGGGGGGATGATGTCCCAGCTGGGGGACCGCTGCTGTTCTGGGCATTGCAGCTTAAAATGATGTGGGTTTCAGTAGGTTTCATTTAGGTTTCGGTGACGTGGCCCTGGTTTTGGTTTGAACCTGGGATCCAGTTCAGCCCCACACACCACCTGGTGCACGCTCGCTCTCCCCCCGGTGGGACGGGGAAGAGAATCAGGAGGGTAAAAGCGAGGGAACTCCTGGCTATTGCACTGGTCAACACTGTGTTACCAACACTGTTTTAATCACAAATCCGAAACTTAGCACCACGCGAGCTGCTATGAAGGAAAATTAACTTTATCTCAAGCCAAAACCAGTACAAGCCCATACAGAAAAGCTAAAGGGATCATGTTTTTCAGTTTAGAAAGGAACGTTTTGATGGGGCTGTGGTCCAGCATGCTGCTCCGAGTCACACTGTGTGTGAAAGCCTCTTTTCATTATGACCCCTGGGAGAAGAACAAAGTGAAATCATCTTATGGACAGTATCAGGAATATCTGCCTAGCCGGTGAGATGGTAAAAGAGGGGAACAGGCTGTCGTGCAGCATAAAAAACCTCCAACAGAAGAGAATCTTCAAGTCATCTCCTCTGCTGGGAGTCTTTTCAGACATCACAGAATCGCAGAGTGGTTGGGGTTGGAAGGGACTTTAAAGATCATCTGGTTCCACCTCCCTGCCCTGGGCAGGGACACCTCCCACCAGCCCAGGTTGCTCAGAGCCCCGTCCAACCTGGGTTAAATCATCTGGATTTACTTGATCCTGCCATAAAAATGTAGGTAGCAGGTCCTCTTTTTGTGGTCTTTTATGATTTTATTATTATTGTGTTGGGATAACTGTTAACGGTTACTGTTGAAAGTTGCTCTTTGTTAGTGAGATTCTTTTTTTCAGCTATTACAGAGAGGGGATGGATCTAAACTGGTGCTTAGTTCTGCTGTGCTGAATATAACAACAAAGTTGTATTTTTGAACACCGGACTGGATTCTGGTCGGCCCAGAAGGGCTCTGTACTTTCCCCAGCACACACGAGAGAAAGTTTCGTACAGTATCGGTTGTTCGCTGTGTGATGAGAGTCATGTTTGGGTTCTTCTCTTCTTTTTTTCCTCTGCAGAGCCATGTCAGATCGAAGTGCGGTTGCTGCTGGCCTACAATTCCAACAGGAGCAAGGCATCCGCTAAAATTCCTAAATCCAGCTGGAGCGAGAGCTTGGAGGCTCTCCCGCAATCTGAAAACGGCATAGAGGGGACCATACCCTTCAGCAAACCTGTCAAAGTGTACATAATGCCCAAACCTGCCAGGCGGTGAAGGCTGTCGCTAAAATAAATACATTTATGGGATTGTTGGATTACGTGGAACGACAGTGAACCAAACCAAAACAGTTTTCTACTTGGGTAAAAAAAAAAAAAAGTCAACCATAAAATAAAGCTGCTGAAGAACGATCGGTCTCCTGTGTTGAGAAGCAGCTAAACCACTACGGGAGTCGTTCAGCTTGTTGAGGACAGTTTCAAGAAAATGCGGGTGTTTCTATATTGGCTCAACAAAATCGAGACAGTTCTCAGCCGGCATTCCAGGGGTGTTTCGTTGGGCCAGATCTTCAGTTTTCACTTATCCAAAGCTTCTCTTCAAGCCCTCTAGGTTTTCTGCTCTGTATTTACAAAGGTATTTACTGTGTAAATGCTTAGGCACAGAAATCAATGTTATTTTTAAAGTACTCTGCAATGAAGTTAAGGAGTTTGGGGGGTTTGTGTGGGGTTTTTTTAGTTGTGGTTTGTTTTTTTTTAATGTCTAAAACTTGTATTTGCGCATTGGTACCTAAATTTTTAGTTTTAAAAAAAAATATATATATTCTGAAGTGCTGTTGTTCTTGTGTAGGAGCTGCACCTCAAAGTGGAATTGCCAGTTGCCGTAGGGTAAATCCCGAGCCGTTTTACATCCCGTACAGCTGCGCTGAAGCTGGTGCAGTTTTGGGGAGGGCACAGGTTGCGGTGAGGGGGGAGGAGGAACCTGTTGGTGCAAGCAGCAGCACTCCAATTAGCAGGACATGGAGTTTAATTGAGTTAGAGCAACAAAACTTGACTTTTGTTTGTTTACATAAAATGGAGTCAAACATCTCTGAATTGTAATCCAAGTGTCTTGTGCCTTCATATGCCTTTAGGAAAAATGCGGTTAAATACCATGGGTTGAAAATTTACTAACCCCATCCCACAAAGTTTTACAGGATCTGTTTCCACGTGATGATCTTGGCCTGACCCGCTCTTACCGAGATGAGAAAA
Organism: Chroicocephalus ridibundus; assembly: GCF_963924245.1. Classification (NCBI taxonomy): domain Eukaryota; kingdom Metazoa; phylum Chordata; class Aves; order Charadriiformes; family Laridae; genus Chroicocephalus; species Chroicocephalus ridibundus. The sequence continues at coordinate 6,479,217 of NC_086284.1, forward strand.
TCCGCGCAGTTTTCCCATTCAGCAGCAGTTTTGGCAGCCGGAGTCTTTCTGCAGTAGCCAGACAGGCTCCCAGTTAAGCAGCAGGCGGGCAGCTTGTCGGTGTTCCCCGAAGGAGGTGAGCTGGGAGTAGGGAGGGACAAGAACTCACTGAAAACGTGGCCCTTCTGGCATTCCTGTGGGATGCGCGTCTGCGCATCGCTCCCGTGTGCGAGGCTTCAGCGGACTGAGGAACCTCCTGTGACTTGCAGCTGATCCTTTGGTAGGATTTTGTAGGAGCGCTTACTGTGTGAAACTTTATGGTGCAGCTGCGAAATGTTACTTATGTTCATAAATCAATTGTTTTTTTAAAAAAAAAAAAAAGGTGCATTTTTAGCAAGTAAACAAAAGCAGTGAAGAAATACTTTCCAATTGTACAGAGATCAGTGTAAATAATAACCCTTTGTGTGCTTTCCTACAATAAAATTGGAAAACTCATGCTAATCTGTTCCCTCTTCATTATATGAGTGAACATTCATGCAGGCTTGGTCCTGGGCTAATAAGAGATTATTGTAAGTTTTTTGTGATTTTGAGTTAATTTTTTAGCACTGACATGTTGTGCTCCGAAGGCTCATAACTATAAAACTACTGAAGCTGCTTGAGGTGTTCTTGAATTAAATATCCTTTCTTAGTGCTGCTGCTCTTACAAACTGGTTTTGGGGATCTCAGCTTTAGGGCGCTGCTTTGACAGCCTCCTGCACATGTCACAGCCAAGTTGTTACCGGCCCATTTCTCGTTGGCACCCTCAGTTCAATTCCCAGTGGACAGGGCTTGATGTATAGAATCATGGAATCGTCTGGGTTGGAAGGGCCCTGTCAGATCATCGAGTCCAACCATCAACCTAACACTGCCCAAACCACCGCTAAACCATGTCCCTCAGCACCACGTCCACGCGGCTCTTAAATCCCTCCAGGGATGGTGACTCCACCACTTCCCTGGGCAGCCTGTTCCAATGTTTAATAACCCTTTCAGTGTATAAATTTTTCCTAATATCCAATCCAAACCTCCCCTGGTGCAACTTGAGGCTGTTTCCTCTTGTCCCATGGCCTGTTACTTGGGAGAAGAGACTGACCCCCCACTTCTCTACAACCTCCAAGTCTCTTCTAATGAAGCTGGGTCCATGCAGATCCGTGGTGAGTTGAGCCAGCTTGTTACATGCTTCCCCCCCCCTCCATTTTGCACTTCACCAGTATTTCTGTGGTTTGTCATCCCAATAAAGACTTCTGATTTAAATGGTGTCACAGACTGGCAGGGGTTGGAAGGGACCTCTGGAGATCATCCTGTCCAACCCCCTGCCAGAGCAGGGTCACCCACAGCAGGTGGCACAGGAACGCGTCCAGGTGTGTTTGGAATGTCTCCAGAGACGGAGACTCCCCCAACTCTCTGGGCAGCCTGTGCCAGGGCTCTGCCACCCTCACAGGAAAGAAGTTCCTCCTCATGTTGAGGTGGAACTTCCTATGGTCAAGTTGCTGCACGTTTGTGCCCAGTCCTGTCCCCGGGCACCACTGAGAAGATCCTGGCCCCACCCTCCTGACACCCACCCTTTCAGTATTTCTAAGCATTGATGAGATCCCCCTCAGTCATCCTTTTTTCCATATGCTCCAGGCCACAGCTGCTGCTTTGGTAGTTGGAGCAGAGACCAGGGCCCGAGGGAACGCCTGTTCAGTCCTGAATGCTGCCCTGAATGCCACCCTTCTCTGTCGGCACAGAGAAGAAAAGTTTTTCATCTGTAATTTCAAGATGTCTAAAACCACTTGAAAATGTAAGACTGCTACAAACATTTCCAATCTCCTAATGAGAGTGTTCCACAGTTGGCTTCTCTTCTTGAGCTCATCTTGTAGTTTTTCTCTGAGTCTTAGTTTGAATTACAGAAGAAATCATAGCTTCTCCTTTTCTTAAGTTTCATCTACTCAAGCAGATGACTGATTCATCATCGTGGGAAAAAAAAAAGTGTTCTGTAACACTGATGATCTTAAAAATTCAATGTCAAATGCTGTTTCCTTAATACTGTACTCTTTCCAAGATTCAAATTTACCTTTGTTTTCCCTGCTATGTGGGTAAGCAGATTGGGGAGAATGGTTCAGGTTGGAAGGGACCTTAAAGATCATCCAGTGCCACCCCCCTGCCCTGGGCAGGGACACCTCCCACCAGACCAGGTTGCTCCAAGCCCCATCCAACCTGGCCTTGAACCCCTCCAGGGATGGGGCAGCCACAGCTTCTCTGGGCAACCTGGGCCAGGGGCTCACCGCCCTCACAGCCAAGAATTTCTGCCTGAGATCTCACCTAAACCTCCCCAGCTTTCCAGTTTAAAACTGTTGTCCTTTGTCCTATCACTACAGACCCTGGTAAAACATGCCTTATATAAATATGTTTTAATAGGGCTTTCTCTTGCGGCCATTCTCTACCTTTTCCCTTCTTACTGAATATATGTTTGATTTTGTTTTGTTACTTTGTGTTTGTGTTGTGTTCTTTTTTTAAACTGCTTACCTTGATCTCCCGTCTATTTCAGCTTACTTTCTCGTTTAAATGCGTTTTCACACCATGTTCCACCAGAGGGAAAAATCTGAAAGGAAATTTGTATGAAAGGTAAATATTCTGAGATATTTTTTTTTTGTTGTTGTAGTTGTTTAAATCTAGCTGTTGACTTTTTCCTTGAACTCGGATCACAACCACCCAAGCACAGGGAGATTCTGTTCTCACTGATCTTTGCCAGCGTCGGAACGCGGTGCCAGGGCAGAGCTGCAGCTGCAGGGAGATCGAGCAATCTAGAAGCAAGGGCCAATAATTTGCTAAAAACTAACAATGTTCAAACACCCCTCACCTCCGCGTTTTACCTCCTAGTTAGACCTAAGGGAAGCAGGTCAAGAATCTGGCAGAGAGAGGAAAAGGCTGAACTCGTATGTTAGTTTAGTGGGTTGAAAATCTGTTGTCGTGTTTACCCTTTTTTTTTTTGCCCCCCCCAGCTTTAATTATACATGGCGTCTGCCTGTGGGGGAAGGCTAGCTCTGAGTGCTCTTAAGGGGAAATTCAGAATCCTGAAGTGCCATTGAAATTCATTCGGCCAATTCTTAGAACTTAGCAAGTAAATAATGCAATTACCAAGTCAAGAACGCTCAAAACAATGCACAAATGTATTTGGAACGACATTGAAGATTATGAGATATTAACTGGAGCCTGGTGTGGCTTTCATGTATCTGAGTTTTCAAAGTACAGAAAAACGAACTTGGGCGGGTACCGTCCCTGCAAAAAGTACAGAGCAAGTTCTTGGGAAGACGAAAGAAAATCAGGACCATATGACATCATCTTGGAAGATGCGTTTCCTCTGGATTCCTGCCTTGCCTGTCTGAGTTCTCAAAGCTTTTGACCAAGTCAGAAATCCAATTACATTTTCATCTTAATTTATTTCACTCGCGTTTTCCAGTTTATTCTTAGTAGCAGGCACTAGGAATGTGTGAGCAGGCTTTTTAGTTCACGATTTGTTAATTCGATATTAGGAGGGCTTCGAAATGAAAGTTTGAGGGCTCATAGATACCAGGCTTTGCACAAAAGCTGCCTGATGTCCCTCGGCAACGCCGGTCGTGTTGCATTCGGCGTGTCTGTGAGTCTTTTCACAGCCTGTTTCTCCCGGCTGCCAGCTCACGCGTGTGCTGCTTCACAAAGATAAGGGCCGGGGCTGGGCCGGCTCGGCGGCGGAGCAGCTGGGTGGAATCTTCCTGGCAGCCGGCCCAGCCGCGGCTCCGCTTTAATGCCAGCATCGGGGTGGGAGTTCACTGCCGACCGGGAGATCGTTTTCCTGGTGGGAGGCAGAAAAGTGGCGTATGTGAGAAGTCCTGCCCCCTAAAAGCGCACTCCCATGATTTGGGCGACAAGCCTGTAATTTTAACAAATTATTTATGGCTCGAAGCTGAATGCGGCGATTTAATAAAGATATCGTTTTGAGCTCCGGTTGAATTTTCTGATGAATCAGTCCCAGCTGTTTCCAGCAAAGCAATTTCAGGCACCAAGAAGGAAATTGGGCTTTCAGTGGCTGGAGCAGCCCAAGTGGAGCAGCCGCTTTTGTGGGAACTGACAAAGCCGACTCGGGAAGCTGTGACGAGAGCAGCAATAGACGATCCGGATGGAAAAGACTTCCAGCTCATTATCTCCTTGCTGACACCAAAATTTTGTACTGCTGGCAGTGAAACTTTGCAGTTTACCATTAAAAAGGGAAATCCCTTTTTTTTTTTGCATGCTGCAGCTCCCCGTTTGAGAAGTGGAATCTTCTGTATCCTACCGGTTGCCAAATGAAAGGAACAATTAAGAGGCTGCAGCACAAAGCCGGGTAGGGCGCACCTCTAGAAGTCACCTGGCAATGTGAAACGGGCTGTGCTGCTCCGGCACCTTCTGGGAGGACAAAACCCAGAGCACCAGCACGAGGAGCCCACCATATTTTTCTCAAATGCAGGACCTAGGCTAAGCACTTCCGTTGGATGTGGCTTCATCATTACATACCACATAAATATGAAAATATTTTTGAAAAGGAAAAAAAAAAAACCTGGAGGTGAAAGATAAGGTGTTTGCTCAGCTTCTCACGGTGTAACATGCTTGCTGCGGTACTTAAACTGGAATTGTCCTCCCAGTAAAAGCCTTACAAAGCCTTTTCCTATTTAAGGCTGCGTTAAGGCCCAAAAGCTCATGAAATAATGCAAATATATGACTGTGATCATATATCAAACCACCTCTGCTATAAGATACCAACACTTTAATGCAAAAAGTCTTCCCACTCTGTGGATTGGTAGGAACTGGTTTTACTGGCACCCTCGTGGGATGACGAGAGTCTTCTGGGTCAGGGGTTCACCTTCTACTCCACACCAGGCACGTTCTCCAGAACAATGTCACAGCAGTGCCCAGGAGCACGATGCCAGCTGCTCTGTCAGAGAACACAGATGCAACTGGAAAGGCAGTTCCAGCTGGTTTAGGTACGATGTTGCCTCAAATCTAGCTACACTAAGAGAAAATATTGCTGTAATTAGGAGTTTGCAAGATAAAACTTTCAAGTACTCCTTTTCCCTTTGCTTTTACACCACATTGTATTTGATCAGATAACAGGTTTTAAACGATTACTAGAGCAAATAAACAGAAAAAAAAAGCCCCGTAGGATTTTGTGACGGGTTATTCTTGGGTCTTGGGAAAGTCGGTGAGTTCTCATGGCAGTCTAAGCCTCTCTGCTGCTGCTCGGGTAGCTCCGAGTGCCTCAGGGCTTTTTGTACTGACATCTTTGTGCTCTCATTAATAGACACAGACTTAATACACACAGACCAAGAATTCGTAAGCCTGGTGGGAAAAAAAAATAATCTACAGTAGGTAGTAACTAGTCAACTAGTAATATTAATAGAAGCCAACCAAGAACAGCAACTATGAGAATTTGTTATAGTTTCAGTGTAATAATAGGCTTGTTGGCAAAACGTTTAAATCATCTGATAATGATGACCAGTAAGAATTCTCACATCCATCCCCAGCTCGCTGGCAGCAATTTAGACTGATTTCCTGAAGATCAACATTTGCAAACTCTAGTTTCTGACCAATCTTTCCGATGATTTCAAGCACATAGGGACTTTTGAATAGACATATACTCCACAACTCAATCTGCACAATTCACAATTAATAGGAAAATTCTTTAAGGCCCAGCTTTTATTTTTATTCCCTATAGACTTTTTTTTTCCTCCTTTTTCTAGGTTCAATGTCAAATTCAAAAGTGCTAAATTATGTTATGTTCTTGAATCATCACAAACAGATATGCATAGCAAACACCCTGACTGAAGTTGCCAGTAGGAGGCAAAGTTGTATGTTCTGGATCCACTTTTAAATTTATTTTATTATTAACTTATTTATACAGCGGTGGTAAAGTGCTGCTTTACTACTGCTTCATATCTACCACTTGATTATGCTCATCAGGTATTTTATGGCTGCATTCCAATACCCAATAATGTAATTTCCAGCCATTTCCTAAGAAAAGTATTCAATACCTAGTATCTTAATTTAGCCAACAGGTGAAAAGTTAAGTAGCCACAATATGGACAGTCTTCAGAGAAAGATTAGGTCAATCTCAAGAACATATGGAAATGGTTCTGTAATTAAATGATTTAATTAACAGCTCCCTTTTGTGAGCACTCAATTTGTTTAAATCCTGAACTAATAAACTGTCCTTTCATTTTAGATTGTCAGCGCACAAATGCCTTGGCACACGAGTCCACACTCTGTTGACTGTAATTTGATTCAGCGGAGAGGTGTGTCCGTGATTTGGCTGCGGCTGAGGAAGGCGGAATGAGCTGTAACGCTTCAGCAGGTGGAATGGAAGACTCCCCCCACTTTGACACCCCGAGCAGCCAGGGCATTGTACTCTGCCACAGCCTTCTCCGTTTGCAAAACCACCACATCAATCCCGTTTTTCTTCAGATAGTCCACAGTCGACGGTGGAACCTCGGAAGAGAAAAGGAAATGGGAAGAGCAAGCATTAGATTCTTTTCCCCTCACGCTGTAAGGCTTCAAACAAAACAGGTCCTGATGGTGTTTGTTGATAGATGCACTTCAGTAATTGATAGCACCCAAACTGATAATGTGCTCAGACATTTCTAAGATTGATACAAATTTTTTTCTCTTAAATAAAGCTTGTATACACATACCTCCCATCTCTCCTTAACACGGTTTAAAATGCAGCCCTTTCCTACAAAAATAACCAGAACTGGAGCTAAAGGTAATTAAGCTAAATGGGGTGTTACTCACCTCACCAAAAAGCTTAAGAATTTTCTCATGAAGTGAAGCTCAGCACTTCTGAGTTTTCTGTAGCTAGTTCATCTACTGAAATGACACCCTGCCAACATTAGGAACAAAAACGCCTAATTATCAAGTATTTACAGCAAGCTAGAGAGCTAGTTCATAACCCATTCTAAGGGGGTGGACTAATGACACTGTAAAAAATTCTCCTTGTTTAATTGCAGAACTTAGACCTGTCTACTGCTTGACATTGACACTAATACAGAGGAGCTCAAATGATGTTTCTTTCAGGGAGAGAGCGGCTCCTTGCAGGAGCTCAGTCATACTAATTCAGCATCCTGCATTTTTTTCCCCTCTTAGTAAAGCATCATAGATTTATTTCCCCCCGGCATCCCTAATGAGAGGGAGAGGGAAAACAAACAGTTCTAATTTATGTTGATCACGGAACAAAAACCTACCTGCAAAGCCTCGCTCATGCCACGACCGATCACCAGAGTTTTAACACCCTTCTTGACAACTTCTTCAAGGTCAGCTGGTTGCACTCCTGGAGAATGCTAAGTGTCAGGGGAGGAAAACAACAGCCTGTGTACTGAGAGCAACCACCAGGAAAGCTTACTCCATGTGTTTTGAAACTATCTGTAGATTAGCAGCATAAATTAGTGGTACCAAAATGTAACACCACCCTCTTTTCTGTGCACACAGAGCAGATAACATTGGTAATTAAAAGAAGGTATTCTATGCGCAGATGAAGGTTGATAGTTAATCAATTGATGGCAATATTATCACTCTTTATTAAACAGTTAAAAATAAAGAGATGCATTATACATTTCTAAAACATTTATGTCTAACAACTAGCATTTTACAAATATTAAAAGTTAAAGTCAAATCAATAAATTGCAACATACTGCTGTTTGTTTTCAAACAAACAAAAGCTTTTTGTAGTGAAGATTGTGTCAAGTCAAAGTTTACTCACTTAAATTACAAAAAGCTTCTCAAATAATTTAAATGATTAAATTCTTTTCTTGTTTACTTTGCAAACCCCATTTGCCAAAGAGGACTGAAGCATATTGGTTAGCTTCATTTCAGTTATCAGTTTCAATTTCTGCACTCTTCTGAATTTTGAGAAAGGAATATTTGAAACCAAACTCCTCAAAAAAAAAAAAAAAGAGCTTTAACAGCATGTTGATTTGAGTTTTTAAAGAAATACACTCATTCACTACTAGTGTGCTACATACATATGGATCCACAAATACCCCTGTAATGTTAATATAAAACATTATTATGTCACACTAATTCTCCTCCTTGATTCGATTTCTATGTTATCTCTATACGGCCAAGACTAAGACACTGCACAACAACAAGTGGCTAGAATTTGGTCCCTTGTTGGTGTGTGCATCTTTTAAATCATAAATACTATTTTCCCCACCCCCCCCTTTTTCTTTTGGTAGGATTCTTAAGGTTTTTTTAGAGGACTGAGATGAGTTTCTCACTCAAAGTAGGCAACACCATGGTGGACTCCTGGTGAATGTTATTTTTATGGAGATGCCCATACATCTTTATCCCATATACTTCCAGACAATACTGCATTCTTCCAATGAATTAAGGTCAAAGCACAGCTTAACAATTCACCTTTACGGTTCTCCAAGTTGGGTTCCCCTTAGTCCATTTACATTTGCTATCCACTCCTAGGATGCAGAATTCACTTCAATATGCAGAGCTTTCTCAGACCAAATCACTGCAAGTACACGTTTATGACAACAGATAATGCATTTCCTTTGGTGGCTTTAAAGCAGACTCAAAACTTAGACAAAAAGAAGGTTTACTGCAATTACAATAATTAGATTGCTGGGGAAGGTTTGCTGTCATATGATAAGTACTCCCGAGTATTAAAACCATGGAACAAAAGGATTTTCTTCGGTTACACAAGATGCCCTGATCCAGGGGCTCCCACATGTTTTGGGAATAACTGTATTATTGCTGATTTGACAGCTGGAGGGAAAGAGGAAGGGCAGCAGAATTTTTTGCCTGTTTTCTTTGCTCTTTCTTTAGAATTCCTACTTCTTTTCTCCCATTAGCAGATGGCACTGAAATGCAGCCAGCCAGGGAGGCTGCCTGTCATCCCCAAAGGTTAAGGCCATAAGAACTATTAGTGCTTAGTTACAGAACCTTGCAGAGCCAGTTATGCAATTTTCCCGATGAAAGAATTATGTACTAGATAGCAGTCTGATAGCAGAGCAGGAAAGGAAACAATTTATTTCCAACTAGAGTGTGGGCCATGACCAGCACTGCTTCTTTCCCAAACTTCAGCTCCATCTACCCCTGAGAAAAACATGTTCCAAGAAAGTAGGCACACTGTAGTCTACCGTAAAGAAATGTGCAGAAAATGCATCTGAGGAATCCTACTATTTCCAGTGCCAATCGGATTAACTTTTTTACGGTTATTCTAGAGTTGGAGACACAGTCTAGAAAAGCTTAGTTCTATTCTCATATTTGTTGCTTGCTATTCAATGTTAAACTAAACCACGTAACTCCTCATAGCTGCAAGGGGACAGAACTGACCTAAAGCAGGAGATTTACAAGTGACCTACAGAAGGCAAAACCTAAATAGGTATTTTTTACTTCCTGGTTATATACAAAGGATGCCAGAAAACCTACCTCTCCAAATAACCCAACTTTTTTTTTTTTCTCCTCCAATTTTAATTTAGAATAGTCTCATTTTTTCCTTGTTTCAATTGGAGGACTTCTCTAAATACTTTTATGGAATTAAAGCTTTTACCTGTCACCTGAAGATATCCCTTGTTAGAAACTTTAAAAGAAAGTACATCCTCCTAAATGCTAGTAGGTAGTTATAATTCGAAACCAAAGTTTTCAAGTGTTCAGAATGAATATCAAAGTGTGGCTGAGCTGGTAACTAGTTGGGAACTTTTCAGCTACCATATCTGTTCTGCTTCTCCTGTCACATGTGCATATAAACCAGGAAAACAATATTGTCAAACAAACAAAAAGTGACTCTCACAACACAACACACCCCTCCAAACAGCCAGTGAAAACCTAATCTTTTATAATCAGACCATAAATGAAATACATTGAAAAAGTTTACATACACAGCTATCTACCTGCAAGGTACAGATAACTTTGCATGACAGCACTATCTTTCTCTTGGCGTTATATACGCTGTGTAAACTGAACTCTGACAGCTTAAAAAAAGTTCTGCTCCCCCAAAGATTATAGATGAAGTTCCAAAACCAAAGGTTCTGCCCTCCAGTTGTGTCAAAATAAACTCTGGGTGGGTACAGCTGCTGGTGCTGGGTCTAAGACCTGACCAGGATGTAATTCTTTTGTGCCTTAGCTTTTGCTTAGAAAATATGGATTTTTTTTTTTCTAGCCAATACAGCTATCCTAGCGCAAGCCCTAATTCGGGAAGAATTATCATTGAGTTCCTAATGTCATTCGGAACATTAGACATTATGCTGCTTCTAAATCTGGAATGTCAATACCATTCCATGTACTTTAATACAATTCTGACAGCATTTACAGATAAAGTTTAAAAATCGTGAGGGCAAGCACTTAGTATATGGCTACCAAGAGAAGTCATCGTGTGGTTGGCCAGACTGTGAGCTTTTCATGGAGAAACTAGCATATATGACACTGCATCTGCATATTTTTCGTCTGAAATAAGTACAAGGGACCCCAAGGAAAAGCCTATAAACTTAAACCACATGCGCTGTTGTCTTCCCAGCACTTAAGGTCAGTTACTGTTGATCTGTTTTAACTTCCCATAATTTTTTTTTTATCTCACTGAAGACAATTTTTGTTTACACAGTCTGAAATAAAGGTTGTTACCAGCATGTTATCACAGTTGCACTCTCTAATCAGATGCAGAACACAGTTTGAGAGCTCTAAGGTGTACGGAAGTGGTCTGGTCAGGTAGCTGTGAGGACTGGTGCCAACAGTTGGTACACCCTGTCACCTGTAGGGCCTTGTGTGTCCTTTGACCTCTCCACACAGGCACTTCTGAAACATATACTGAGTTTCCAACAGGAAAAGTTCAATGAAACCAAAAGGCAGCTCCATGAATTTCTGGATGGAAGTTTAATAACTGTTCTCTGGACCGCTCTGAGAGTCCTGTTTGAAATGCAGGATGGATAGTAAACAGCAAACTTACATTAGTCCCAGTTTCTCGCCAATCCCAGGTTCGGCTTCCTCCCGGCCATACTTTGCAATCCTTATACGTTGTAGAGCAGCCTTTCACCTTCATCTGACCCCAAGAAAGGGAAGCAATTTCAGGGGAAGACATCACAAAGTTGAACCAAACTCTGGAAAAAGGATATTTAATACATAACATCAGGCTAACATATGCAGCACGTTAATAAAACCAGAAAATGCTGTCCTTGCTCAAAGGAGCTAGGAAGGAAATGCTATTACGGACTTTATCCACTTGATTTTGTGACAACAGAATTGAACTGAGGATCAGCAGATTTGTTGAATTACCAGTCCTCTTGGGGATTTTGTGCAGGATTTTGGGCAAATCATTTTACATGCTAAATCTGTACAAGTATTGGGTGCTCAACTTTTAAAACTATCAACAGGGATCAGGTCCCAGAATATCCTCTCACATCTGGGTTTTAATCTTCTCACTAAAATGTACAATGAAGATGATAATAATTTCCTAAAGTATCTGAGAGATACACTGTTTCTTTGGCTGTAAATGAGGTTAAAAAAAATCCCAAACAAACCAATGCAATAGAAAAGCCATGAACAGAACAATGGCATTGCCATATTGCTACAGCAATTAAGACTTCCACAGACCAAGCCTTCTTTCCCTACTCACTCCTTACAGAGGCCAAGTCTCCCTATGTAGCATCTCAGGACAGTTAAAACCCAAATAATGTCTTGTCATTGTTTATGAAATCTTCGTTATTTCAACTTAAAACCATTGTTTCTAATCCCTTCTACTGTGGACAAGGAGAACAGCTTAACCTTAGTCTTTTCCACCACCTTCTGTTTTCTTGAGGACTTGACTCTTAGCTTTTTTTCCTTTCTTTTAGATTAAATAAACTTCACTTCCCTTCAGTCATATTTTCTAAATCCCTGCTTTTTTTCCCCTGTTCCCTGGCAGCCAACAATTGGTATGCGTTTTTCTTTGATGTCTGTTGCCTAAAACTAGACAGAGTGCTCCATCTGAGGCTTATCAGCGCTGCTATAGACCAACCGTTTTTCGGTATTAACCGCATTGATTTTTAGACCTGTTATCACAATCACAGCTGGGCATCAGTAGGGCAGGGGCTCTGCCTCAAATGCCACCATGAAAGCTTACGCCCTCTTCACAGTCCCTCATGCCATTGCAGTCTGATTGCCGATGGGATTCTGTCAGCAGAGGACAAGAGAGGAATCCCAGGGCGATACCCTGGAAATGCGTTAGAGCAGCATGGCACTCAACTGACACGTCTCAAGAGCAGAGTCACTTTTCTGCCCTTCCAGTTCAGAAGGAAGATGGTCTGAAATCCCTCAATATGAAGAAAATTGGTTCTTTCTGCAGTAAAAACAGCCCTGCTCCTGGCTGATCCCAAAAACCTCAGTGGCAGATCCTTTCATGTATGCAGTTTCTCATCCTTTACTTTTCAATTGTTCAAATTCACCAGGAAAAAAAAAAATTAAAAAAAAAAAAATCAGTCATAGGAACCCTGGTGGCATGAATTAAAGAAAGAGCAGCTTCCAGGAGGACTGGAAGCCTCCCTTTCCATCTTCACGTGCTACAGCAAAACACAGTACAGCCAGACAGGTCCTGCTCTTCTCAGATTGCCAGGAGTGGATCTCAGTATCAAACGTTTCAAACATTGCATGAAGTAAAAACTGCGTTACTTTGGATTTGGCCCAGGACTGAGGCTGCCAGAGCTGCTTCTTCCACAGAACAACAGGGCAATTCTTTCTTCCTTGCTCCTTTTTTGAAGTTAGTGGCACACGTACCCAGGCAAGCAGCTACAGGGGAGTGAAACTTGCTTGGATTCACATATTCTAGATTCTCTCATTATACATCCACAATGTGATGGATTCAAATGAAGGTTTGTAAGACTATTTTTCCAAAAATCTGCTTGAAGGGAGATTGTAGCAGAAGAAATAGCCAGCAGCAGTCCCAACAGAATGAAATCACCCATCAATCAAAGAGTAAAGGCTGAATAAACCAACCAGAACTTGGCTCTGAAGAATGAAAAGAATTTGTGCCTGTGCTATTTTTAAGAGGAAACAGCAGAATTAGACCTGGAGGTTAGACAGAGGTGAATGAACAATAAAATGATGAGGAATATCAGATTTCCCAATCCAAACAGTATTTCAAGGCTGGGACTGTGCGATCAAACAGGCACAAATGGCAAATGGGAGAGCAAGGGTTCCATACAACCTTTTCCAAGCAGCACAAAGAAAATTAAATAGCAGAAATGAACAAAATTTAAAAGTCATACATAAAAATTTGTAATCTAAAACTATTTCCCATAATACTGCCAGAGAATATCAGTAAGGTTGGGTTATCTGAATTAATGAGAGTATCGTAAATTGGAGTAAGATAAACTTTTTAAGAGAAACTTTGGACATTCTTGGCGCAAAGCATGGTCCAATCACCAAGGAGCAGGAAAATATCTCCCTGACAAATGAGTTGTATTTTTAATTATTCACTATGAAAAATGTACAGTACCAAAACATACAGTACCACTTAAGCTCAAAAGAGACCATGAACTATATGACTCAAATATAACCTAAGACAGTAATTTCTGTAAATCGCAGTAGTCCAAACACAAAGAGACGAAGTGGAGAAATGACTCAGGAATCTATGAGCAAAGATATGAGGGTTTAAAAACATAGGAAGTAAAGAAAGCAGAAGAGCTTAAAAGGAGGCAAAATACAAGTTTACGCAAGGAGACTATACTGAAAGAAAGAAACAAAGCAGTGGCTAAGGACAGCAGAAGAAAAGAATAGCTGAGAACAAGATAGAAGAAATTTGAGATTGAAGTACAGTGGGGCGAGCAGGCGGATTTTAAAACTGCCAGCCAGCGCTACTGTCTTTTGTGAGGGTAAACATTGTTTCAGAGTAGCACCCACCAGCAACAAATATAATAAAAAAGGTGAACGACAGCAATGCACCACAGAATATTTTATTGAGAGACCGCAGAAGAAAAGAATGTTTCATAAAATCCAAGGCGCAACCTGAGATCAAACAGGATAAAGGTGAAAGAGTAAATTGGCAACTGTCCAGTTTCAGGCAGAACAACTTCTGTAAGGTATCAAAAGATGAAGTGATTCTCCACGAAGGCAGGCAACTTCCCAGCAGCGATACAGCAGCTAGAAAAGCAGGTCAGGGTTTAAAAACTGACAGCAGGAAGCCAAGTAAAAAGGTTAAGTGAACCGGGTACGGAGGAGGCAGGTGTCAAGTTTAAGAACTAGGAAAATATTTTTGGGTAACTCGGTAATCCGATTTTGCTGGGGAGGTCACGGGGGGGAGGGGCGGGCGCTTTTAAGAAGTTAGGGGGGAGCAGGGCATTTTAAAAACAAGACGGGGAGAAGGAAGGAGGAACGCACAAAGAACCGAGAGAAGCAAGGCGGGGTACACCAGCGAGCACAGAGCGGGAGGCAGGGGCCCGGACGCTGGGGGCGGGCGGCACAGCCCTGAAACCCCCCCCCCCCCCCCAAAACAAGGCCTCGCCTGACCCGCCGCCTCACGCCTCTCTCCCCCGCCGGGAGGGAGGCGGCCGCTTCAGGGAGCGCCGAGCCGTCCGTGCGGCCGTGACCCGAGCCGAGCTGCCATCCCCTCACCTCCTTCCCGCCGCCTCCCCTCAGCCTGAGGGGAGCCGTTAACGGCCGTTACGGCCGCTACTCACCGCCACGCGCGACCCCTGCCCCACCGGGCGCGAGCTCCACCTCTCCCGCAGGGGAGGGACCGCCCCCTGCCCTCTCATTGGCCGGCGCTACCTGCCGGCCCCGCCCTCCCGCCCGCTCCGATTGGCCCATCCCCCTCCCTGTCACGTAAACGGCCCCGCCTTGTTTTCATTCCCCCTGGCCGCACGAGGCGGGGGGGGGAGTGTCGCCTTGGCGCCGCTCTAGCTGCCGCCCCCCTCCCCTCCCCTCCTCCGCCGTTGCATTGTGGGATAGTGGCGGCGCGGCTCGGCAGCGCCCCCTCCCTCCCTCCCCCCGCCCCCTCCCCAGCTCCTTCTCCATCCTCAGGTCCAAGATGGCGGCGGCGGCGGCTCCTCCGGCTTCATCTCCGCCTCCCCCTCCTCCGGCAGGCCCTTGCTGCCCGGGCTCCTGGCCGAACTTCGCCGTCGTCTGCTCTTTCCTCGAGCGTTACGGGGCCTTGCTGGACCTGCCCGAGCTGCCTTTCCCCGAGCTGGAGCGCGTCCTGCAGCCGCCGCAGGAGCCCGGAGACCAGGGTGAGCGGCCCGGATAACTCCCCCCTTCTCTCACCCCCCTTCCCTTCCCTTCCCTCCTCACGGCCGGCTGAGGGGGAGCGGAGGGGGGGGCCGGGGCTTTTCCCCCCCCCGCCTCCTCCCGGCTCCGGGGGTGGAGCGCGTTGAGGGGAGAGGAGGGGCCTGGGATTCCCGGAGCGGCCCTCCGGGGGGGTGGGGGGGGGAGGGAGCCTTCTCCCCCCTCAGCACGGCCCTTCTTTTATATTTAGAGGGGAGCAGCTGTTTTTGTGTGTGTGTGTGATCTGCCTCCCCCCACGGGAGGAAGGAACCCCCCGTTCTGCCCCCCCCCCCGCCTCAGTGCCAGCTCTGACTACCCCTCCTTCACCCCCCCCGATCCGTTTATCTGGTTTTGCTCCCAAGGTCTGTGTTGGGGGTTGGGGGGGAAGAACTCCTGCAGAAAGGGGGATAAGCTAAAATAACTATTTTTGTTCAGTCTGACGCTGGGCTCTTCCATCTCCTCCCCTCCCCCCAGTTTGGGGGTTGCCTCCCTCCTTCCGCCCCTTTACCCCCCCCCCCCCCCCCCATATCTATGTGTCCTTTTTTACTTCTCTACTGAAATAAGAAGGGGACACACGCACGCATACACACAAGGCGACGTCCTGCTCCTCTTTCACCCCCCCCCCCCTCTTTCTCTGTGTGTGGGTGAGGAATGGCGGGGAGAGGGGGGGCACAGAGAAGCCCTGAGCCCTCCCCAGGGCTGCTGTTGTAGGCCATCTCCTCCCCACAAACACAGCCAGCCATTGTGTGCTATCTCCATCCCTCTCTTCTCCTCCCCTCTTGTAGCTGGAGGAGGGGGGGGATATAAGCTGGCTGCTTGCTTCTTCCCCACCGCCACCTGAGCTGTGCGAGGTGGAGGGATGGGTTATGCACTCCACTGTTTTCTTTCAAGCTGCTCCTCCTCTCTCTCTCTCTCCAGTAGCAGATTTGGTTGCCAGACTCTCTAATTCCTGCTCCGTGCAATGGATGTGGGAGGCCCCGGGCCAAGAGAGCAGCCTGGGGAGGGCTGTGAGGAGGCGGCGGTAGGAATATAGAGGGGAAGGTGCTTGTTGCTCTTGCTCTCTTGTCTCTATTATTGGTTTGGTTGTTGCCTCTGCACTCTTGCCACATAGGGAGACTGTGGAGCTCACGGCGCATGCTCGGCAAGGCCCCATAGAAACTTCCTGCTGCTGGAGGAGCCCAGCTCAGGGCTGCTTTTGGTCCAACAGCTCCTGCTTTTCCCCCAAAATGCACTCACTCTCACCCCCCTCCCCACCAAACCCACCCTGTGTGGGTTCTTTTTTTTTTTTTTTGTATTAAATTGGCATGTAGGTACTTCCTCATATAAAGGAAGTTGCTTTCTGCAAAGTGCAGGCATCCTATCTGTGAGTTCATAACAGCCACTGCTGAAATATAATGAGATGAGATTAATGTACTGTCTCCTCGTGTTGTCTGGTGCCTAATCAATATGAAAAAGATGTGTAAGATCCTCTAACTTCTAGTTAACCTTCTGGAAAATAAGTATTTATATCCAATTCCCCCAGCAGTCCTGTATTTCTTACAGTATATAAAGGACTCATTAGAAAAATCACTGTTTTGTTAAACTGTTCCAAAACTTATTCATAAAAACCACCAACGCAATGAAAAGTTTGAATTTTTAATGAAAATGTTCCTTTTAAAGCAATGTCTGTAAAGAAAACCAATGCGTTTACGGTGTGACACAACATAAGTGGGTGTGTACGAGTAGTTTTCTTGTGTGAACTGCAGAATAAATTAACATTAAAGGATGAGATGGTGACCTGTGTTTTAAGTATATGCATTTGATTAAAAAAAAAGAATAAATATTTCCTGATAACTTCAATTGCGTGACTGGAGGGTTTATCAGTAGGACAATGATTACTGCACAATGCTTTTCGAAAAGGCTTTCAAATGACTTGCATTATGGAATTTGTGTTATGGGTTGATTTGATACTTGCTGGATTTTTAAACTTTCCTCTGTGTTGCCCTTCCTGTTTGATAGGGGGCAGGTTATTCTCACTGCTTTAGAACAGCCCTCCCAAATGGGAATCGTTTTGGCATCTGAAAATGTAATCTCTAAATTGCTTGGATTATTTGCTTGCATCTGGTGTAGATGATGTATTTGCTCGCATTTTCTCATTTCTAAGAAAGTAAGTGTGGAGGTGTGACAAACAAACTTGGGTAATTCTTGGTGCTCTGCGTGATAACTTGTGTGACAGGGGTTTTCTTTTTCCTTTGATGCAACCAACTCGTTGGGCTTGCTTTGTGGTGCTGGTAGCTGTTACCCGGAATATTTTATGCTTTTGGAAAAAATTATTGCAGTGACTAAATTTGTCTACATGATTTTTACTTAAATTAGTCCCCAAAAGTGGTGTTTTTAAGGGTACACATCATAAAGTTGCTAAACATTGATTGAAAACTGAAGTGGTCTTTTTTTTTTTCCTGAACATCTGTTATTTACCAACAGTATGTAGTGTTCCTTGGATTGAAAAAGGGATTTTGATTTCAGTTATATACAGTTAGTTTCACTTTTGGTACCAGTATTGCTTGACAGTGGATTTGCATTGACAATAATACATTAAAAAAATCTAAGCAAATAGCTACAAAACCTCAAAGTGTTTTAGTGTTTTCTTCTGAACTTCTTGGAATCTGGACCAAGTTTTCAATCTCAACTGCCAGGTAACTGCTATTTAGAAGTCCTCTCCATATTCATTTTGCAATCAAGGAAAGGAATCAATAGTTTAGGTTTTGTCTTGATTACGTTTAACACTGTTTTGATGCTCAGCAGTTTCGAAAGTGGTTTGGGGTAGTGTTTATTTTTTTGTTTGGTTTTTTTTTTTTTAAACATATCCTATATTTTCTTGTCTGAAGGTGCTGGTAGAAGTTATTTTCTTTATATCGGGAGCCTCGAGGAGAACTAGGAGCTCAAGTTTGAGTGTTGTTCAGTAGTCGTAGAACAGTCAAGTTTTCTTTTCATTTAATAACTAGAACAAAGAACTTGCTCATTATTGAGGAAACAAGGTATAACCTTCCTTTACAGGAAGGGATGCTGCAGGGATGCTGAGCAGATGTTGACAGCTAGGAAGCTATCAAGTATTTCTTAGAGGGATTTTAGATTTTTAAGTGCTCAGACAGCACTTGAACTTTAGTATTTGTCTTGAAATTCTTAGGTAGGAGGGGTAATATAGGAATGACAGCAGTGCTTGGGCATGAGTAGTTTTCCTTAGTCGTCTGACTAGTTTAGGTATCAAATTTACCTGTATTAGTAACAGGTTAGATGTTTTAACTGTGTGTGCGCAGGTATGGTCTTGTCTTGAAATGCGCGAATCAATGTAAAATGTTCGTTGTGATTTGGTGGGTAATATAAATCGTGCTTGAATAGGAAAATAAGAATATGTGGTGTTGATTTTGCCCGTTGCTATTAAATGGTGGGATAAACTGGTAGCTGTGGAATTAGTCTGCTCTTTAGGAAGGCTGTGCAATAAAATAGCTTAACTTTTCCAGCTGGTGGTTCATTTGAAAGTTGCAACTAGTCAAACAGAGTAATGACACCTGTGCTTATCTCGTGAAGATTTTATTTTTTGAAGAATAATTATCTTCCCCTTGAGAATGGTTATCCTTGCTTTACGTACACTGCTGTGGCTTGGGTTGCAGTTGTGACAATCTTAAACTTCTCTGGAAAGCATAAAGTTGGGTGTCTGTTAAGATGGCGACAGTGTTAACTCGCAAAATTTGCTAGCTGATATGTCTCAAAGTGAATTGTTTCTTCTAAGATTTGTTAAAAATAAACCCATTATATGGTTTTGACTAGAACTTCGGGGGGCTGGGAGATGTCATTACCCCTGTATTACTGTACTTTTAAATGCAAAACTAAGGTATGTACAGATCACCCAACAGGGTGCTGCAGTACCGTATCTCTTTAGCCTCTGCTTGCTTCCAAAGGCAAAACTGTACAAACTGGAAGAAATCATCACAGGAAACCAACACTTGTTCTCCTTGTTCTAACACATATATGCTGTCTTTTTTACTGAGAGTTTTATTTGCTATGGAATACCAGTTGCAAATTTAAATAGTAAATGTATGTGATAGAGGGGAGCAAGAACTATATCTGTATTTAGGGCTGTGTTTAAGGAACCATGATACCAAATCACCGCCTCCTTTGTGTCGGTAAATAGCTTCAGAATCGGTATAAATGTTAATTAAGCACTTGGTCTCTTGTGAATGAAAATATTAGTAGAATGTTAGCTTGCACAACAGAGATCTAATTTTACACATGACTACGCAAAATGCTTGCTGGTTTGCCAGGTTCCCTAGTGTGTGAATGGGAGAACCTCTCGCAGAGGTGAATGGCATCTTCTAAAGTGTGTTAGGCTGTGTTGGCTCATCAATTTTTGCAGGTTTTTCTTAGCAGTATGGGGTTGTATTTGCTCTTGATTGAAATGGTAACAAGTATGCACGCTTTGCATATTCTTTCTGCAAAATAGTGAACTTGCATCAAAATCTTGCTGGTAATGATCATGCTAAAGGTGGTCTTGGAAACAGCAAGTGTGTTTTGGTGGGTGGATTTCCAGTCTGAGGTACTCTTCTGTACCCTCATCGCAGCTCTAGCTTCTTTATCTCCTTTGTCTCTTGACAACCACCCTGACAGATTGACACAGCCTAGAAGTTTGTTCCTTAATTCTGTATGAATATATTGTGTTTGTTTGGAGTTTGATAATAAAAACATGCTTTACATGTTGGTTCGTGTTTTAAGTGGTGTAAAGAAAGACATAGAGCCACAAAGATGATGAGAGGGCTGGAGCCCCTCTGCTATGGGGGCAGGCTGAGAGAGTTGGGGGTGTTCAGCCTGGAGAAGAGAAGGCTCCGGGGAGACCTTATAGCCCCTTCCAGTCCCTCAGGGGACTCCAGGAAAGTTGGAGAGGGACTCTGGATCAGGGAGAGGAGCCAAAGGATGAGGGGGAACCATTTTACACTGAAAGAGAGAATATTTAGATGAGATATCAGGAAGAAATTCTTGGCTGTGAGGGTGGTGAGCCCCTGGCCCAGGTTGCCCAGAGAAGCTGTGGCTGCCCCATCCCTGGAGGGGTTCAAGGCCAGGTTGGACGGGGCTTGGAGCAACCTGGGCTGGTGGGAGGTGTCCCTGTCCAGGGCGGGGGGTTGGAACTGGATGATCTTTAAGGTCCCTTCCAACCCAAACCATTTTATGATTCTGTCATGAGGTGCAGATGCCTGGTGGTAGGTCCATTTCTGTAAATCTTTCCTCCCCTTCCCCTTTTCTGTCTTTATAATGAGAACTGAGGTTAATGGCAGGCAGCTTGTGGAAAATCTGTGCAAGCCATTTATAGTTCCTTTAATTTTTTTCACTAGAGAATACCTGGTACTGCGTCGTAGAACTGAAAAAATAAGTAGTTTTTGGAGCTGCCATGCTTCAAAGCAGTAAGTTTTATGTTTTACAAGCTGCTGTATTTTTTCTAAATCTTCTAGACACCTAACATCTCTTTTCAAATGAATTTGGATGCTCAACTCATCTATTTCAGTGGGTTATGTCAAGGTTTTTTTTATTGTCATTCCATACCTCTGGAAAGCTTTACAGCGTTAAGCTTAAGGGTTCTTACCGTTCTCTGAAGAAATTAACAATTAACCTTGGCTTAAACAGCTGTTTACTCTCTGTATGGGAGAAACATACCTGAAGCCCTGCAGCTGTTTAATATAGCAAACAAAAGCCAACAATGCCTAATGACAAGGAGTTTGACAGACTTTCAAGCTCATGATTAGGTACGTTTCTAAGGAAGATGGTAGTGAAGCAGTGTGTTGTGTTAATGTGATTGATTTTTCTTGTATTTAACGTTTGATATCAAGCAAGTTTGTGTACTGTTGATCAGAAGTTATGGGGTTTGGTATGACTCTTAAGTGAAGTCATGATACATTGCAGTAACGTGTAATATCTGCAGTAGATTGGTTAGTATTAAAAGTAGGTGATAAATGTGATAGGGAAGTAATGTCAAACACTATTTTACTTAAAATTTAATAATTGATACTCTACTTGAGATTTATTAACTGGTTTCAGTGCGGAAAGATTAATTCGTGTGGTGTCCTTTTATGTAACTGAACAAGTTCTGACATCTAAGGTTGGTAGTGTCTGTAATGCTGGATGGGCGGAGTTTATTCACACACTATATATTGCTGAATCTTCTTCATTAAACATATAAAGTGCGTGGATATGTTGATATTACAAGCTTGCTTCTGCCATAAAGCTGTATCAGCTAGTCAGAGGTAACACTTTTCATCTGCTCCGCAGGTCTGACTGTTCATATCTTTTCACACCCATTTCTTTATGAGTAAGAAATTTAACTGCTGTTCTGAATCAGTCAGGTAGTTATCACCTGAATGCGGGCTGAACTTACTTGTGTATTTGTGGAATATAAGTAGATCGCTGCTTTCCCGCTGCACCTAGGGACTGAACCAAAGCATTTATGTCAATGTCATTAATCCGCCACCTGTTAGTGAAATGCAATATTTTTAACTTAGCAACAAGCTGTTGGAGAATAAAAGAGTATCTAGTAAACTTTAGAACGCAGTGTATTACTTCTATGCTTGTTTCATTTTTGAGTATGATGGAAGTTCCACACCTCTAATGTTTCTGGCCATCAAATTAACCGATTTGTTGAAGGTAGACTCCAGTGGCTTGGAGCTGAAATTCTCGAACAGCATAACAGGGTTAAATTCTGAGAAACTAAGTAGCAGGGGTAATCATTCTTGTGACGACTTCATGGCAAATAAATCTCTAATGCAGAATAAACTCCTCTTTTCTACACTTCAGTCACTTTAGATTAGTGTGACTTTAAGGTCAGCATGTCTTACCCACACGTGCTTTTCAGTTATTCATTTACAAAGTGAATTAAGTTTACCTTGGAATTAATTATCTCATAATAAAGCATGGATGCATATCTTTAACTATTCCTATTTTATTAGTTTTTCTGTGGTGAGACTTCCTTTCTTCACATGCGCTGAGCTGCCATGTCAGCTCAGCCGAGTGTTCTCGTATTTAGCCTGGCAATGCCAGTTTTAACTAGACTCCACATCATCTTACGATCTTATGTAGGAGACGGGAAAACACTGCACTTCTGGGGAGACAAGCAGTTCGGTGTATTTCCAGTAGCACTGCCCATCTGAAAGAGATGACAGAATGTCTTGAGCAATGGAAAAAAGGAACTTGGGATGCCGCTCTCCAGGCACAGATGAGCTGTGGCAGGATATCCGAGCCCTCTGCCAAAGCTCGGCCCTCCTAGGCGTTATGCAGGTTCTGCTGGACCATGTGCCTCCATCGAGGAAGAACGGTAGGCTTTTGGTCCGTGGCTTTGTTGAATTCCAGCTCACTTTGGATGGCACAGAACCGCAGGGAAAACTTGTGACGTTGCTTCCAAGTCACAGTCTTAAGGCTGATTTCAGAACAAGTGAGTAAGATCCGGGAATGCTGGTGGAAATTTTTCTGTCCAGTGCAAGATGATGTTTACTGAAAGAAGCTGTATTGTGGTACATCAGAGAACTTCATAAACATCGAAGTGAGTTGTGTGTGACACCATCATAGCATGTAAGCTGGAAGTTACGTTTTGTCCAGCAATACTTGTCTAGTGCTATACCTTGTCCTGGCCAACTTCAGAGGTCTGCAGAAGCTGTAAGCGTTTCACAGAATACTCTCCCTGCATCCATGTTTGTCACCCAGGGGCTTCCTGAGTTTTCTACGCCTTCTGTGAATGCAACTTTTTCTCTTGTTTGGGATCACTTCAAGCTAGTATTATGTAGTGTAAGATCAGTTGGCAGGTACATGTGTGCAATTATTAGTGCCCACTGCCTGGTACACACACTTCTGAGCCTGTCCCAAAGCTGACATTTAGACTAGCTTGTTTGTGGCCTGTACTAAACTGAGAAGCTCATGGGAACTTCTGGAAAACTCATAGTATTGTTGATAGGAAGATCAAAACAGAATAACTATTTGTGGTGTTTCTGTGCTCTTCAGTAGCTGATAGATTGCATCCATCGTGCAGAAGCCTGGTAGGTTTAGGGGGGGAAAGAGAACCTACTTAGTGACTTGTTAATAATAGCCTACTGGAGGCAGAAGGCAATGACATAAAGACTTCCTTTGTGTGGGGTGAAGGAGAGGACAGGAGCTACGGAAAGACTGAACTGGCAAGAAGGGGCAGATGATGGGAGAGTGGATGATGAATAAATATCCTGCTGAAGAATACTGTGGCTCATTGCTGCCTCAGAGCCAGTTGTCTTTGAAAGTATCCGTTTTTACATCAAGATCTCTCTTTGGGCCATACAACGCTTAGTGGTACAGCTGCCTTCCTCCAGGTTTATGGTAGTTGGAGTTGGTGGAGATATTCAGCGCTTTATGTGTGTCTGCTGTAGTTGGGACAAGCGTCCTCTGGTATCCTCATAGAACAACCTTTGTTGCGCTCCTCTGGGAGGAAATGCAGGTGTACGGCTGGAGAGAGAGCTGCAGTTGCATTCCGGGAGCACCTCCTGGTGCAGACAGTCCGCACCAGGACTGCACGGTGCCCTGCGGAGATCACCCGTCCCCTGGTGGAGAAGGTGCCAAGGCTGCAGCGGTGCAGAGCACCCTCCCCTTGCGCTGCAGGCTCTCTTCAGCGTTCCCTTCTTGGCCACTGGTGCTGGGGCAGAATAATGCATTGGCTGTGGAGTTCAATAAAAAATAAAAATCATCTAGTTGGTTCTAAATGTTAAAATCATTGAGAAATAATAACTCATACAAAGGTGTGTATATTTTTTTGTTTCCTCCAGCCTTGCAGTAAGAGTTTGTTCCAGGTGTGGAACAGCAGGGTCTGTGGCTGTTCATAACACTAGGGTGATCTTTCCACCCTATTTCATTACCTTTTCTCCCCTTCAGTGAACTCTCCTTTGCTTTACTTGTTCTAAAAAGCTCAACAAACACTTTAGCATTAACAAGTATTTCTTAGTAACCTCTAGCATTTGTCAGTCTCTCATATATGCAGTTTGCCATCAGCCTGATACAGTTGTTTCTCTTCACCGAGAGCCAAACAAAGCTCTTAAAGCTCAAGTGGTGGAGAATTTCTCAGAACTACAGGAGAAATTGTGACCCTGTTGATGTCTGTAATGGTCTGGGGAAAGCAAACAATCTCTCAAAGTGAGGGAAGGCCTATTTCTAAAGATTCCTGTGTTTCAGCAGCTGTGCTTTAGTATTAGATGTCTTTCCATTATGATCATTTAAATCTTGTAGTACCTTGGAGAAAAGCACTGCTTACCCTTGAACTCGCAGGCTTGATTGATATTTGAAGAAGGAGTAACAAGTAAGCTGCACCTCACCAGTCCCAGCCTTGCAAATCTCCTTTTCCAAGAAAGTGGTGGTTATCAGCCTGAAGCTCTGCGGCTTTTTTGGTTGTCTTAGGCTCTACTGTTTTTCTGTCTTAGTGGTCAGTTCTGGTTGGCGAAGTCCTGAATTGGTAGTACGCTGAATGAAATGGGGTGTTAAAGTTTGTGTGTGAGTAATCACTTCATTGCCTACTCCTCTCAGTGTCCCTCTGGTACTGCCCTGGCTGTTTTCCAGCTCATCTACAGCTATCTGGTAGCACGAGTGCCAGGGCACGTTCATTGCCTTTTAGTATTAATGACTAGCAGGATTATAATGGTTTCCTCCTGAGAACAAACTGCAATACTTCACAAAAGCCCTATTAATTAGTAGATGATAGAAGTGTGGAAATTTTAGTTTGATCCCAGAGCTTGTGGTGTTCTTGCAGTTATCAACAATACGTTGCAAGAAAGCATCCAAGGTGGAGGGCTGCGTGGCAGGATCCAACAACAAAAAAAATACACCCAAATGCCCCCGGTATTGCCTGGAGGTGGTAGCTAAAAGGAAACTAGCTGGAGCTGGGCCTAAAGTGAACGGGTAAATGCTCTGCTTTGCAAAAAGGTAGTTCTAGTAAGTGGCAAAACTATCCCTTGAAATGCATATTTAAGCTTAGACAAATTCTGTAGCAGACAGTATTAGCTGACCTCCTAAATAACATGTTAGCAATCTGTGTGAAGGTTAAGAAAGGCTATCAGCAGGTAAGAAAAACTGATATGATAAGAAGGGAGCTTTTGGAAGACCTGACCTTTATAAGACGGGAGACCAGAAGGACTAGCCATAAGTCAAGGAGTAAAAATGCTGACTGTGCCTTAGATGCAGCTTGCAGAGCTAGTAGAGGTCTCTGAATGTGTGTTTGTCTGACAAAGCGGAGTAGGATGGCGAAGATAAGTGTCAGGGCTAAATATCCCAAGTTTTTATGCTGAGTAGAAGTTGTTTGAAAGATGGAAGTCTAACGCTGGTGAAGTTCAGGAGAACGTACTCATAGCTGGCAGCAGAAAGAAGGATACTAAAAGGTCCAAGGTGGATTTGGAGAGCATGTGGACAGAGAACTGTCTTGTGTAAAAAGAAAAAAAAAATCTAGGAAACGTGGGTGTCTAAAATCATCAGGATTAAAATAAGTACATTGCTGAGAACTTAAATAACTTCTTTGCATAAGGTGTCATTATTAGGCTAATTTGTGATATCTTTATTCTAGTTATGCTGCCTGTCTGGCAATAAGGATGAAATATGATAAAACTGACGTGTTCGGAAATGAGGTACTGGAACACGCTAATAATGTGAAGTCATACTGAGTTGCTGGGCCTAAGCCTGGGTGAGTATCTAAATACTCGTTTGGCTTTCTGAAAAAGTTAGAAATACAGCTGGTAAAAATAGACAAACTCGTATTAGAGCACAGAAGTGGAAGACAAAGTGAGTAGTACATTTTAAAGAGTGTAACAAAGATTTAGGGAATCAAAAGCAAGGAGCTTTTACATCTGGTTTTGATAAACTTTATGAACTTGTAATTTCATAGTTTTCATAGTTGTATTAGTTATTCTCTGAAGAAAAATACTCTGCTGTTGAATAAATTTACCTATTTGAAAGCAAGGATAGTTTTTTTGAAGCATGGCTATATGGATCGTGCTTGACAGATACATACATATAGAGGCAAAGTCTTTGAAGGAGGTCACTGATTAAAATGGTTGACTTGTGTTCCACGGCAACCTTACCTGATAGGACCAAAATAGTAACTTTCATGCCCAGCCCTTTCTTTGACATTATTCTTTGTGGCAGGAGGAGTCAGGTGAGCCACAGAGGATGTTTTTAGTCGTTGCAGTCTACAGCCCAACATGTTAATGCAAACTGATGTTGCCGTGGTCTGTGTTCATGCTGTCGATTTTAAGTTAGGATTGGCTGAGGAGTGAATTTGCGTTATGTTCATCCCTGATAACCCTCCCTGGCAGAGGGTTAGAGGAACACTGAGGAATGCAGCACCCAACAGTTCCAGCCGTACTGAACATGAGTCAGCATCCAAAGCGGTCACCGGTTGAGAGGGAAAGCATCATCGTACACCTTAAACTGATTAACCAGCAAGAAGCTGGTTAGAAAGAGAGACTGTGGGTTTTTTTGGTCACTGTGGTGTAAGTAAAGTAGAATTCCTCAATTTTTCTTTATGGCGTGGGCAGTTAATCTTATTTGCCAAGAAAACAGAAAGGAGAGGAGTCATTTAAAAAAAGATTAAGGTGAAAGATGGCTAATCCAGCCAAAGGGGAGGCACTGCTGTGGATAAAATAGTATTGTGAATGGGCAACAAAACTGCAAATGAAACAGAGTTATAAGTATATATTAGAAGGAAAACTGTTTATGATGGATACATTCCAGGATATTTTAAATTAGCTGTTAGCTCAACGCAATATTCTAGGTATATTGTGACAGGTCAGAGAAAAGCGCCTCTATTAACATGGAGCTGGAGTTTAAAAATTAACAAAACACCAGGTAGCACGAAGAATGGGCTGAGAATCATGTGTAGAACTTGGAGGATATTTTATTCGGCGGGTGTGTGCCTACCTCCCGTTTTGTTGGTTGGTTGTGTACCTTCGTCTTGATTTTAGTGCTCAGTTGTGGCTGCTCCATCTTGAAAGATAATGCAGACAGATCAGTAGGACTGGGAGGACTGTATAAATATTGGGGGGTGGGTGGGGGTTTAAAAAAGGGTATTTTTAACTTCAGAGGAGATTTTAAAAAGTATACAAAGCAAGGCTCCTAGACATTTGCGTTCCTTTTATAATTTAAAACCAGAAAATGGTGTATTGAATGAAATTTAAAATTAATTCACATTTAAGTGCCTTTCATATGTTCCGTAATTACAATTAATCGCTGCAAATTATTACTGAGGCCAGAGCTCAAAAAGATTTAGGTACTAGTGGATATTGAGTTGTAGTGAGAATATTTAAAAATAAAACTAAGAGCGTGAAGTTTCTTGCTTCTAAGTTAAGCCAGGCTGTATCTAAAAAGAGGATTTAAAGATAACCTGGGGGCAGGTAATTTCATACATGTGCTGTGGGGTTTTGTTCTGAAACAGCAGATGGTGGTCACTGTCAAACCCAGTGCTGGATTATACTCGCTGTGTGTGGCTCATCGTTTTCTTTTCCAACGGCTATGTATAAACACCTTTTCTGCTGCCAAGGTTTGTTCTCCTCTCTTTCTACCTGTACAGGGAAGGAAGGATCTTCTGATCTCACAAATTTTAGTGTTTTTCAGATACTGTTGCATTTTTGGGAAGCCGTTTCAGTGGGAAGATAGAGGTGCGCATTATATTGTGGCACTTTCCTTCTGCCCACAACGGGAGCTGCCGGGCTCTTCCCAGTCCTGATAGCATCTCCGCATGGTTGTTTGGGTTGGAGGGTTTGTATCTCAAAACACGAGTTTTGAGTGATGGCAGTATGCAAATGGTAGCGAGAAACTCATCGTCCCTTCAGGCTGTTACACTCATCTTTCTTTCTCGCTCAGATTAAAAGTTGTGTAAAAGGTGGCTGGCGGCAACCAAGACCGAGTTACGGAGAGGTAACAGCGCTGGCAGCACTCCCAGTCTGGCAAACTGGTCTGGGGCTTGGAGTCTGCCTAGGCAGACAGTAGATAATGTTGACCCCAAAGCTAACAGTCTTGGCTACCCCTGTGAAGCTGCAACAGCCCCAAAGTTATAACCGTTTCTTGCAATTAAAAGGATTATGTTAATGGGGGTAGATATTTTAGCAGGTCAAAACATGAGTTTGCTCATAAAAGTTTATACTCAAGAGTTGGGTGTTTCAAGGAATAAAACTTCTTTGTGTGAGATTCAGATATCAATTTGCACAACGACATAAGTGGTTTGCTTTTTCTTTAAGTCTAAGTAAGTCTTTATTTTAGTCCTAAGCTTAAGAAAGCTGCTGAAAAGCCACAGCGTGTTTTTATGTACTACTAGCACTTTGTCAGGCAATTGTCTTGGACAGTTTTGCTTCTTAAATTTCTATTCTCACTTGCTTCCTGGGTTTCTTAGCAAATAATGGAGAAGTTGTTGCTACTAGCTGTGAAACCATTTAAAAGAAGCCTTAAACTCTGTGCTAATTGGATTAAACTTGTAAAATTGTAGGCTTGTGATCACAAATTCAACTGTAGAATGACTTTCATCCAGCTGTGTGACTGCCACCTTTCACGGGCCCCTTCATCAGCTGCTAGAAACGTCGCGCTCTTATGACTGTTTAGCCCAAATCTCTGAAACAGGGTGCATCTTTTTCTGGATCTCTGGTATTTCTTTAAAATATTTTAAATTTTCATTTGCACTGCTGATAAGTTAATGAAATGACATTACCTTAGAGCAGAACAAATGTGTGGTTACTTCTTTCCAGCTGACGGGGAAGTGTGTTCTGTGTTGCAGAATGACAGGCGTTGGCTTCAACTTCAAAGTTTGCTTGTGCTGATCCTTAAAGAAAACTCATGCTCGTAGGAAACAGTCTCAAGTTGCACCAGGGGAGGTTTAGATTAGATATTAGGAAAAATTTCGTCACTGAAAGGGTTGTCAAGCATTGGAACAGGCTGCCCAGGGAAGTGGTGGAATCGCCATCCCTGGAGGTATTTAAAAGCCGGGCAGACGTGGTGCTGAGGGACGTGGTCAGGCACTGGAGAGACGTGGTCAGGCACTGGAACAGCCTGCCCAGGGAGGTGGTTGAGTCACCATCCCTAGAGGTATTTAAGAAACATCTAGATTTGGCCCTTCAGGGCATGCTCTAGTGGCAGAGGTTATAGGTTGGTTGTTTGTGGTTGGTTTTTTTTTGGGGGGGGGTGGGGTGGGGTTTTTTTTTTGTTTTGTTTTGGTGTGTGTATGGTTGGACTCGATGCTCTCAAAGGTCCTTTCCAACCATGAAGATTTTATGACATGGGTTAGTGGTGGTTTTGGCAGTGTTAGGTTGATGGTTGGACTTAATGATCTTAAAGGTCCCTTCCAACCTCAATGATTCTGTGATTCTATATTTCTATGTAATGCTGCTTTTTGTAGAATACCAAATGCTTACTGAGTGGTACTCAATTTTTCTACAGAAAATTGGTCACCACTGAATGTTTTGTGAGATATAAAATGTACATCTTTGTAGCACGGTTACATTCTTGCACTTCTTTAGGGTCCAGTAAACTATTTTTTTTTTAATTGGGAGACCTACATTTTCAAGACCAGGTTTTCAAGAAAGGTGTCTGTGATATTTGACAGTTACAGAGAAACTGCCAAGAAACATTCACTAGTGGATATTGTTCGGTAAAGTTTTTGTGTAAATGAAAGATGAAATGGTGAATCCCAGAGTACAAATGAGACTTATTTAAAGTGCAGGTTGGATCACCAGTGACTGGAGAAAAAACCCACTATTTTTCAAGTTGAACACAAAAAAGAGCAGAAATTTCTCTTATAGAAGTTCTCATCTGGTATATGAAAAAGCATAAATCTTTCAGTTTATTCCACCCCGCCAGTGAAGACTGAAGAATGATTTCCTCTAACCTTGATAATGAAACTTGTTTTAGAAAAGTGATTTTTATTCAGCCTGCTCTGATTATTTTAATAGCATCTATTTATTCAAGTGAGATATACAGGGGAAAGTGATTTTTGTAGCATAATCAACATCCTTCTTCTCTTAATGCCAAAGAAAACTCTCCGACGGTACCTGAGAAATTTAGCAAAATTGACAGCAGAGTGGTGTTTGTAGTAACTAAACAAAGCAAGGAATTGAAACGCATTTAAATTTGTCCTTGTTTTCATGTAATGAACTAAAAAAGGACTTGCATTCAAGTTATCCTGTAGCAGAACACATTAAAAGAAGCCTGTTACATTTGTTACGTGAATGAAGCTAAATGAAGCTGGAGCGTCCTTAACTACTGATGTATGCAACTCTGCGCTCGTATGTTTAATCTTGATTTTCACTTATTTCACTGCACTGAGGATACTTTAATTTAGTTTAATGTAACAGGATACATGCTCTTTCTCTTGAAGTTAAATACTGCCATGCTTAGAGAATTGATTTTATCTGCCAGAAATGTCTGTGCCTGGGTAAATCTTGTGAACTCAGGTCAGATCCGCAATGGTAATTCTGTGCCTAAAGGGGAGCATAAGAGTGTAGGTAATGGTTTAAGAATGACACGTACCCCCCGGTACCTGATAACACTCCTGTATTTCCAAGACGTTGCGTACGTCGGTTTTCACTGGTAAAAACTTGCCAGACACTCTGCAACAAAATTAATCTCACCAAATGTATTTAGCAGAGCGCAGGTATTTACTTTAGGATGAGCTGATTCTTCCTAAAAGTGTCTTTCTCTCCATGGGCTATAAATGGATTATATGGAAGCAGCTCAGGTGTAAATATCTGCATTGTCTTAGATGAATCCCACTGCTATGCTGCTGCCTTTTCCAAGATTTTAATGGCAAAATACTTTAAAAAAAATTCTGGGAGACAGGAATAGGGGCTGAAGCTCGGGCTCCTTTTTTCACAGGAATTAATCTCGCTCTTCCTTTTCTTCTTTCTTTGGGCCCTTTAATCTTGCATTTCTTTTTTAGCTGCTTGCCTAGGAGTGGGAGTTGTAATTTTGAACCTTCTGAAAGTGAACGAAGGCATTGAATTCAATTTTACCATTTCTTGAATGGCTGTGTGACTACCTAGTGTTAGATCAAAAGGTAAATGTTGCCTTCTCAACTTTTTTCACTCGCGTCCTTTTTCGTAAGCGTTAACTGGTGTTCCATTACTGTAATGGCCAGCAGATGCCTCAGTCCAGACTGAGATCTGGGTGTAAATCTTAATTTTTGTAGAATCATAGAATCGTCGAGGTTGGAAAGGACCTTTAAGATCATCAAGTCCAACCATTAACGTAATGCTGCCAAAACCACCACCTAATGCTGCCAAAACCACCACCTAATGCTGCCAAAACCACCACTACGCCATGTCCCTCAGCACCACGTCTGCCTGGCTTTTAAATACCTCCGTGGATGGCGGTTCCACCACTTCCCTGGGCAGCCTGTTCCGATGCTTGACGACCCTTTCAGTGAAGAATTTTTTCCTAATATGTAATCTAAACTTCCCCTGGTGCAACTTGGGGCCATTTCCACTTGTCCTGTTGCCTGTTACTTGGGAGAAGAGACCGACCCCCACCTCTCTACCCCCTCCTTTCAGGGAGTTGTAGAGAGCCGTAAGGTCTCCCCTCAGCCTCCTTTTCTCCAGGCTAAATAAATATTGAATTTTTATTAAACCTGCTCTGTTTTTTCTTTGTTTTTTTT
The DNA here is from genome assembly GCF_963924245.1 of Chroicocephalus ridibundus. NCBI lineage: Eukaryota > Metazoa > Chordata > Aves > Charadriiformes > Laridae > Chroicocephalus > Chroicocephalus ridibundus. The sequence goes on from NC_086284.1 coordinate 6,511,108, forward strand.
TTTTTAATATTGACTTTTTTGTGCTGCTGATCGTTCCAGGGAGGGGTTGCATTTCCGAATATGTGCCTCTTCAGCATTTCCTGTGGTAGAGTTGAAGAATCCCATCTGATCAAGCTGCTTTTTTTTTCACTAGGGTTCCTAACTCTGCTTTCTGTAAGACACCTTGGTGCCTAACACAGGCAAAACAGGGCACCTTGCATCTTCTTACATCTCTGCGGTGTGGGTAAGTGTATTCTGCAACACGCTCCAAAGGCTGGCTCCCAGTGCCCAAACTGGGCATGCTGGTGGCATCAGCTGCAGCTCTTCTCTGCCTGGGTCTTCCAGGGGAAAAAAAAAACCACCATGCTACTAAAAATCTCTCTGGAGTGGATTTACTCCAGTGTATCGGGAAGCTGTGGGGGTGCATACTTGCACTGAGGAGCTGCAGAGGACTCCAGAGTCCATACTAAAGTGTAATCTCTGTGATTACCTTTCCCCTTTGTCACACCCGCTCTTTATTTGAGAATTAAAATGACACAGTTCAGCGCTGAGGAGGGAAATGAGGATTTTCTGCTCCTAGTCTGAAAGTCTTGTTGTATTGGAGACTGAGATGCCTCAGCAGGTAAGAGAATCCCAGAGTCATTTTAGAAGATCTTAATTCCTGATTTTTACTAGCCGTAATGAAAGATATTTGTGTTGCCATGTCTTCGCTTTTATAGGCTGTGGTCCCAGCAGTTTCGGAGTCAAGTGCTTGCCTATGCATGAATTAGGGATCAGCAAGTCAAGTGCCGTTGATTTTAGATGGTTGAAATGCACGGTGTGGTCACTGCAAGTGATTTAACTGTGAACAATAGCAATCTGGTAAAATTTCAAGTGTTTTCAGTACCTGTTTTTCAGTGCAATCTGCTTGTTTCCACATTGCTGCCACAGCCTGATTTTTCTCACTTGCTGTTCACATGTCCAGAGTTTGTGGACTGGATCCCATTTTTTATTCAGTACGTTTTTTGTGGCAGTAAACTGGGCTTTTATTTGCTGTCTTTCCTTTCCCGGGCTATTTCCAGTTTCTAAAATAGATCATGTACTATTTTTTCCTGCATTGTTTTCAAAGTAATTTTCCTTTTTTATTTTTTTTTCCTGCCTCCATTTCTTTTTCATTGCGCAGTACAGCATGCTTTTCTTCCTAAATTTTATGCTTTATTCTAACATCAATCTTGCTTTTGTTAACCTTTCTGCTGTTGCTTAATATATTAGCTTAAAAGGCTTCTAACATTGGTAGAAACCTAATAGGCAGAGAATGAAACAGAGGGGACTTGCGAAAGATTAAACCATCTTCTAGCTGCTAAAGGGTTTTTGAAAAACAGCTGTGTAGGGGATTTTGTTTAGATCGGTGTTGTCTTTAAATCCAGCTTCAAGAGTTACGCTGATGACAATACATACAATTTGTTTAATCTCAGTTTCAGGTAGAGTGAGAGGGTGACTGATGGTAGCGTGACTATTAGAGAGCACAAGCATAATCAGATTGATTTGTGGGCAATGGAAGAAGGCAGAATGAAAAAGAAAAAATGGGAGGGAAGGGTGCTCAGTAACAATTTTGACAAATAGGCGATAAATTCTAAATATTTGAAAATAACCTCATAGCTAATGTTAGAGCTGAATTTTAATATCCTGTCCTGGTTGCAACAAGGACCAATGCAGTGAAGTCAGTACGCAGCTCTGATAGCAAGGTCTGTTAGGTTGGCGACACAACTTACCAGAAGAACTGGGGGTGGAAAAGGCCTTTCAGTCCCAGTTCAAAGCACTATCCACAGTTCATCCGCAAGCGGCAGTGAAAGAGGTGATGTGCTGGGTTACATCCGTGGGGATGGCTGGGATGGGGTTTATCAGCAAGATAATCTTAACTGTGCTGAGTGATGTTAGAATGGCATGTGCTCCCAACAGCCCGGGCAAGCGGGAGAGTCTTCTAATAGGTATTTGTACAGATAAGAGATATAAAGGTACTGGGATATTTGTATGAAAACAATCTCGCTGCTGAGCATCCACATTTTGAAGTACTTTCCTTGGATAACAATGTCGTTTAAATGTGAGCGTGGTTTGTTTGTTTCTAATGCCTGCCAAAATCTTTCTAGGAACGGGATATAAAACTGCTACTTGGTGACTTGTTCTTTCTGTTTTGATCTTCAGTTTAGTTACAACATGTTTGATTGTTCTTTTCATTCACTGGGGAGGCAGAGCGGTTGCATTTTTTTCCCCTTTTCTGCATGTCTTTTTTGGTTTTATGGACACACAACTTGCTAGGATGATAACACTCATCAAGGGAGTCAGCTAGAAAAATAACATCTTTAAATTGTCCTTTGGAAGAGAAACTACTGCTTTTTCATGTTGGGAAACACTGTAAGAGGTCAAATGCTTCGCAGTTGTTTTTTTTTTTTTAATGCCAAATTTGCCTGAATATGGGGCTCCTTATTTTCACAGTTATTTGTCAGAGGTTCATTCTAACTCCTTGCCTGGTTCATACTAGAGGTTTTGTCCTTCAATTTATTTATTTTGCCAAGTTTGTACCAAGGCCATCATTTTTCTCTGTGGTCTATAAACTTCTTAATCCCAGCTATAGGATCTCCCATTTTCCTTGTACTAGGAGTTGAGATAAGAAATGAGTTAGATAGTTCCTAGAGAAGAATATTTATGTTACCATAAACCGGTGGTGCTGCTGTTCCCATCCCCTTTCTTTTCCCACGTGTTTCACTAGTTGTTTAATGAACCAGATGCAAAAACGTAGAATCACCGAATGGTTTGGGTTGGAAGGGACCTTAAAGATCATCCAGTTCCAACCCCCTGCCCTGGGCAGGGACACCTCCCACCAGACCAGGTTGCTCCAGGCCCCGTCCAACCTGGCCTTGAACCCCTCTAGGGATGGGGCAGCCACAGCTTCTCTGGGCAACCTGGGCCAGGGGCTCACCACCCTCACAGCAAAGAATTTCTTCCTAATCTCTAATCTAAATCTCCCCTCTTTCAGTTTAAAACTATTCCCCCTCGTCCTATGGCTCCCCTCCCTGATCCAGAGTCCCTCCCCAGCTTTCCTGGAGCCCCTTGAGGGACCGGAAAGGGCTCTAAGGTCTCCCTGGAGCCTTCTCTTCTCCAGGCTGAACCCCCCCAACTCTCTCAGCCTGTCCTCGCAGTAGCGGTGCTTGAGCCCTCAGAGCATCTTTGTGGCCTCCTCTGGCCCCGCTCCAACAGGTCCATGTCCTTCCTGTTGAAACTAATCTAGAAGACAAAGTGTTTGCTGCCTCAGATTGCTCTTGGGACTTCAGACTTGCACACAAAAATGGAGGAGAATAATAAAGATGTTAGAAATGCGGTCACTTGTCTATTGAGTATTCTTGTGCCTTTCATAAGGGATGCAGCCGACTGGTTTTAAGCACATTTATGCCTAAGGGCTTGTCTGTAAAGGGAATTAAGTGCATGGTGAGTCTGTGGTGGGCTAAGTGGTACGCTTGGCATGTCGTTCGTAACTCTTCATCACCAAGTGCCTGAGTGGATGCTCTTGCCTTTGCATGTGCTTCTAGTTCAACTCCCTCCAGCATTGACAGCGGAAGGAACTGAATGTGGTGGAAGTAGGAAAACTGATGCCAGTAGCTAATACACATAAGAGTAGGATAGAGATTGGTGGGAGATAAAATGATGCCGTCGGTCTCTGCTGTCCACCTGCTTAGCATGGTTTTATTTGACAGTGAAGCCATAGTGTGCAGAGGTAATTTTGGTCAAGGGAGAAAGATAAAAAGGAGCAAACTGTTAACAGAAATATTTGCTCTGTGTATCTTATGAGTCACTTTTTTTCTTCCACTTGCCAAAACAAGTTAGCATGGAAAAAGGTTTTACTAATGTAACTGGGAAGACCTGTTTGTGTTCGTAAAGCATGACAACTGCCAGCAGCTTTTGCATCCCAAAATATTGCTTCTCATTTCCTTCCCTATAAATCCCCACAGCAGGAGGGGTTCAGTGTGCCTCTGCCTTATCCCATGAGGAGGAGAGGAGGCATAGGCTTTGCAATCCCCATCAGTACCAGGGACTCCATGCATCATTTTGATATTCTCCTCTGTGTCCAGCACTCCAGATCTGCTCTGATGCCGAGGTTTTTAATTTGTAATCATTTTCCAAACAAGAAGTTCCACCATTCCTCCCTCCTGACCCAGGGCTTTGTCTGTCATCTACACTTTCTGTTCTTCTCCTTTATTTCAGTTTTGTTTAGGGGGGTGGTCAGCTGTGAGCATATTAATTTTTGTCAGGGAAAATAAGTAGAGGTGAAATGGGCTTATGGTTATATGGGAAGGTGTAAATGGATACCCACAACCGGCCCTTTAATCTGCGGTTGTGCAGGCGTTTGAAAGTTACAGCTTTTCTGACCAGATGATGGGCTTTCCACGTGTTCATACTTTTTCTCTTCCGTTTCAATTTTCTGTCTTTCCCAAATGTATTAGACCTGTGTGACTGATGTATGGGACGTTCCCTGAAATGCCGGAGTAGATAGAACAGTGTTCAAAGGATTTAGTGGGATGCCCAGACAAGAGCCTGCCCTCCAGGAAAGTGCAGGACTTAACTAAACTCCACCAGAAGCCCTATAATTGTATATACAGTGACTCATTCTTTCTGACTCATGGCTTCTTCCTATAAAAAGTCTATATTTTCGAATATCTAGCAGATGGCACCACGGTTTAATTATACTTGATTCTTTGAAACAGTTTCTCTTAAAATAGCGCTGTACAATTTTTATTAGCGCTGTGCGCAGAGTCCTGGCATTTTCTCCACCATTCAAGTGTATTCTGTGAAGCTTTTAGAGAGCTACTGTATGACTTTCCACAGAGACCAAAGTTTCATAAAAGTTTGAGAATATCATTCAGATTTAGGGGTTTTTGCATAAGTTCCATTACACTTTTTTGGCCAAAACATTACACAGAATGGCTGTTATGCAAGAAAGATGCTATGTGTTGTTCCTTCCCTTATGTGAAATTGAAAAAAAAATAAAAATACAAAGCATTATTAGGTTATTATATGAGTTCGTGAAATGAGCGATGCAGGTCCCACTTGAATGGAGATGATATTTTACAAAGGAGATGATAGTCCACCGTTGTTATTTTAAAAAGGGCAAACAACACAACCCAAGAGTAATTACATCTCACGTTCATTATCTTTGGTATGTTACAAGTAGGATTAGAAGGGTGTTGTAAAAATGATCCTTATTGATGTCCAACTTCAACGAACTCTTGTCAAGAATTATCTATTTATTCTGAACAAAATAAGTTAATTTAAAGTTAGGCAGATGCAAGCATTCCTGAGACGACTGAAACGTTTGTCGTGTTTACTAGTGCATTCTGTTCCTTGCCAAATAAGCGTTCTGGGGAAGGACGGCTTTTCTACCACTCGTTAGCCTTCCTACCACCCTTCCCTGAGCTGGTATTTCTGGGCAAGTCAGGTATACGCTGCTGTGTGTGATCCATACGTTATTTACGGTTCCTTTGGTTTCAGTAGTTTGTTTCTCAGTCCCATAGGCTCCTGCTGTAGTTCAGGCGCCCTGGCTGGTCAGGCTGCGCGTCGCACACTCCCTGGTTTCTGCCTGCAAACTGGACACCAGTTTTCTTCTCCGAAACACCCACCTCGGTCCTTAGGGCAAGGAGGATAGTGTGTGATTCCTCGAAGCGCAACACCATTCCTCTAAGCTCTTACTGGAGAAAAGCCAGCCAAGAGATCCAGTCATTAATACTGTTACGGTACACGAAAAACATCTCAAAAGGATAATAAGTGAATGGAAAGTGAATTTGAAATGTTTTGTGATGTTTATTTGTGAAGATAACCGCAGCGGTACATCATCAGGATCCTAGAAATGCAAAAGCTGAAATGCTGGAATCTCAGAAAAGAATTGGGGTTTCTGTAGGTACTAACACAAATCACAATAAGTGCTGACCAAGAGTCTGCAAAGTTATTTTCCAATTTTTTAATTTTTAACATTCTCCTTTTCTTCGCAGACTAATACTCTAGCAAAGATTTTTGTGGCGACTGGGGATTTGATTGTTTGAAACAAATCACCCAGGCATCTTTAGGTTTCAAATCAGCATGTACCCATTAAAAAGAGATCTGATTAAAAACAAACAAACAAAAAGATGCAGAACAAGAGCTTTGATCCAGCGAGATTTTTGAATACTCTGGCTCAGTTCCATGTCACACAAACACAAGCTTGAGGTTTAATTATATGAGTTGACTTTGATAGAATTGCTCATGTGTATGAAACGCTTTGGGCTTAATTTTGTTAGTGCCAAGTGCTCGGCGCCTATCTGGGTTAAGACCTTTGATCTTGTTCCTTTTAAAATATGTGGCCCTTTAAAATTATGAAATGCATCAATTTTCCGGAAGACGAAGGAGGAGATGTGTTAGGTTTTTTCAATATACGATGATAATGGAAATTATGAATGGAATAAAAGGGAAACAGTCAGGCTGGTTTAGAGTTGCTTCCAAATTACTTACATTTAAAGGAATTATTTAACATTTACCGGGCTGCTACTTTGTGTATTTATTGAAGAAGTGAGTTTGTGTGTTAGATTTCCGGTTGTGAACCAGCAGAGATGATGTACTTCTGAAATGACACAAACATTTTCATCAAAGTGATATTTTACCAACTCGTTATGTTCACCTGAAAACAGAAGGGTTTGATTGAAAGGCAAATATCAGTTAGGAGAATTCAAGTTAAATATTGAAAAGATTCACAGAGGTGCTCAAATGTATAAAGAAATAGCGTCTCGGTAATGCCTACTTCAGAACAAACACGTTTGGTGTCCCAGCTGATCATAAATTATGATGATGAATGTTCTTGGGTTTTAACTTTTAAAGCACGTGTGCATAGAGTAATGAAAATGCTTTCAGAAAATAAAATTGTGTGCGAAGAGTGTAGAAATAAAAATACTTGAAAAATTCATTTCTTGAAGTTTTTCTCAACACATAACAAATAAGGAGGCTCATGTCACTCGACATGTAGAGTTGCATTAATAATTACCAGTTGCATGTTTTTAATACGTTATACTGTTCTCTAGCTTGTAAAATTGATGTTCTGCAGATTTGCCACTTGGTGGTGCCAGATTGATTTATAAATCACAGCTGTGAGCTAAGACGAGACGTTGAAGTTGTATTGAGGAGTGTACACTAAGAGATAAGTAAAATTTGGCTAGAAAACTGTAATTCTAAGATGGCACCGGTGCGGCAGGTCTGGCCTCCATCCCTCAAGCCCTGAATCTTGAGTCCCTCTCTGTCCTTCCAGCACAAAAGAGAGTAAGTACATGGCAAAGCTGCATCTGTGAGGACAGAGTTTCTGGGACGTTTCTCCCATACCACGCGCCCGGGCAAAACCAGCTTGGATTCGGCGATATTCCAGGCATGGTGCAGAAGATGGCTTTGGGGTTTCTGGAGGCAGCCGCAGGTGCGCTGCTCGCAGTAGTATATCTGTAGGTGTTGGACTGGTGTAGTTCCTGTCCAGGTGTTGTTTTAATGCCGCCAAAACTTTTACGTATTTATCACTGAGCTCTGTCTCCTTGAGTTTAAGGAAGGGCAATCATCGGTCATTGTAAATGTAATTCCAAACAAAAAGACCCATGTGATTAAATTAACCTTCTTCCATCTCTCAGTTGCAGGGCTCCTCAAATAAAATAAAACTTCTCAATTTGTCCCAGTGTTTCAGTGTTATCAGTGTTTAGTATTGAAGTATATTTGCACCAGACTTCATAACTTCTTTTTTTTTTTTTTTTTTTTTTCTCTCTCAATACTGCAGTTCCAAAAGAATTGGTGGAGCTTCACTTGAAACTGATGAGAAAGATTGGGAAGTCTGTCACAGCAGACAGATGGGAAAAATATTTGATCAAGGTACAATATGCGCGTTGTCTTATTCTGCGATGCTGGAATATGGTGATGATGAGCTGTCGTGTCAGCAATCCCCTGGTATGAATTATGGTCAGCCTGGGGCGGTGGTGTGGCCAACATCCATGTGTGTGCCCGGACTTCAGTTGCGTAAGGTCCCAGCTTAACTTTCAGTCTGCCTAGGCTTGGGGGGAAAAAAAAAATCTCTGAAAATAGACAATATCTTCTGCATGTAAACGATTGTCTACCATCATACCTGATAATAAAATACTTGTTTGAGCATTAAGACCCTAAATGAAGAAGATTTAGTAGCCTGCAAAGGGGCTAAATTAAGCAGAGAGATTTCCACAGAACAATTCATTTGTGTATCAGTTATTTGGCTATGATTTAATTATTGTGATTTCGTTGGTGTTCATACCAGGGACTAACCATAGAGAGTTCTTGCAGCATGTGTTAATAGTGGAAGTATCGCCGCGATTTATATCTGCATGCTTAGAATGGCACAGCTAAAATGAAAATGTAGTTATGCATCCATAAAAATATAGCATCCCATTGTTTTACCTAATTCTATATTGATATTTTAATTGTGGCTATGCCTTTGTTGGCAGCTTATGTGCAAATATTTTTCAGTTTAAAGAATTTCCGCTGCTTCCGAAAATAAAAATATGCGTATATTCAAAATTAATAGATTACCGTTTCCCCTCTGGATATATTCCATGTGTCTTTTAATCCACAAAAATGTAGTCTTGGTATTGTCTGTACAGCCACGATCGCATCTTATTTAGAAATTACCACATTATGGCAATAACAACGATACAAATAATGGCACGTGGCAAATCCAGTTGCAGTTTGTCCCCTGAAGTGCCATCTATAAGCTTTACAGAGAGAGGGATTTGTCTTGAGGTTTGTGTAGTTTTAAGATGAGGATGTTTGTAGGAGGGGGAGCACGTCAGGAAATAACCTGCCGAAGGGCCTTAGGTTAAATCTAACCTCTTAACCAGTTGTCAAGTATTTATGATGATGCTGTAAAATAATAATTCAATAATTTATATAACTTTGTGTACTGTGTATATTACCGAGTACTGCGCTTACTGAGTTGTGTTCAATTCCGTAATGTACCGTAAAGCAGCAAGCTGAGAAAACCCAGCTCTGACTAGTGAACTTACCTACCCCACTGACGCCACTTACCACTGGCGTGGTAAGCAGAAAGCAGAGGGAGAAAACAAGTTTTTGAGGGAGTAGTTTGGAAAATCTTCCTTCAGCAGGCATTGAAAGAATGGGAAAGCGGTGAGGGAACCCTCCCACACGCTCCTGTTAAGACCAAGTAAGCGGTAATAAATTCAACTTCGTTTAACAGTCTCCAGAGCTAACTTGAAGCTTATTCTAGCCAGTGGTTCAAAGGAACCTCAAAGAACAAAGGAATTTGAATATAACTAGAGAGGTATGCTAATATCGTCCCCATTTCAAAGGGGTATAATTAATTTAGAAAAACAACGAAGAGTACTGGGAAATGCCGCAAAAGGCAGGAAAAACTGAAAAGGTTTGGAACCATTGAGACCATTCTTCCTCGGTGCCTGCAGTATTGTTCAGCGTATCGTTGGCATGCTCTGAGAGGTGATGTTGACCTGGTTTTCCTGTGTTAGAAACTAATAATGTCTTGCTTTGCTAAAACATTGCATACGTACATTACATAAACAACATATATTCTAGATGTGACCATTTTTTTATTTAGGATGAAACTTGAAGTGGAGGACATTGAAACCTACATGCTCTTAATATTTATGCATGTATATATTATTAATATGTTTTGTTTATATACCAGCTGTTTATAAGTTATGGTTTATTTGACTGCCATGCTTATAAAGAGCATCATAAAAAATCGTCTTTAAGCTGTGGCTGGTATTCTGACAGAGAGGGAGAGCAGTGGATGTTGTCTGTCTCGACTTCAGCAAGGCTTTTGACACTGTCTCCCATAACATCCTCATAGGGAAGCTTAGGAGGTGTGGGAGGGATGAGTGGACAGTGAGGTGGGTTGAGAACTGGCTGAATGGTGGAGCTCAGAGGGTTGTGATCAGCAGCACAGAGTCCAGTTGGAGGCCTGTAGCTAGCGGCGTTCCCCAGGGGTCAGTACTAGGCCAGGTCTTGTTCAATATATTCCTCAATGACCTGGCTGAGGGGACAGAGTGTACCCTCAGCATGTTTGCTGATGACACAAAACTGGGAGGAGGGGGTGACACACCAGAAGGCTGTGCTGTCATTCAGCGAGACCTGGACAGGCTGGAGAGTTGGTCAGAGAGGAGCCTAATGAAGCTGAACCAGCACAAATGTAGAGTCCTGCACTGAGGGAGGAAGAACCCCATGCACCAGTCCAGGTTAGGGGCCAAACTGCTGCAAGGCAGCTCTGCAGAGAGGGACCTGGGAGTCCTGGTAGGCAACGAGTGGCCATGAGCCAGCAATGTGGCCAAGAAGGCCAGCGGTCTGCTAGGGCGCATTAAAAACAGCATGGCCAGCAGGTCAAGGGAAGTCATCCTCCCCCTCTGCTCTGCCCTGGGGAGGCCACATCTGGAGATACTGGGTCCAGTTCTGGGCTCCCCAGTTCAAGAAAGACAAGCAGCTACTGGAGAGAGTCCAGTGGAGGCTACAAAGATGATCAAGGGGCTGGAGCATCTCTGTGCTGAGGAAAGGCTGAGAGCCCTGGGGCTGTTCAGCCTGGAGAAGAGCAGACTGAGAGGGGATCTCATCAATGCTCAGCAAGAGCTAAAGGGTGGGTGGCAAGAGGATGGGGCCAGACTCTTTTCAGACAGGACAAGGGGCAACAGACACAAAGTGGAACATGGGAAATTCCATCTCAACATGAGGAAAAACTTTCCTTTGAGGGTGGCAGAGCCCTGGCACAGGCTGCCCAGAGAGGTGGTGGAGTCTCCTCCTCTGGAGATATTCAAAACCCACCTGGACGCGTTCCTGTGCCACCTGCTCTGGGTGACCCTGCTCTGGCAGGGGCTTGGACGGGATGATCTCCAGAGGTCCCTTCCGACCCCTGCCATACTGTGATTCTGTGAATATATTTTGGGATAGGAACTGAACATGGCAGTTCAGAGTTCTTTCCCTTCCCGCTTCTGTTGGTGAATCACCCAAGTTGGCTCACCAGTGTACACACTAGTCTTTTTTTGGAACAAAAAATGGCTGTAGGACTCCAGGAATCTGACTTTTCTCCTTTGTGGAGATAATGTACATGGTTATATGTGACCGAGGTAGAGAAATGGCTTGTCCTAAATATTTTAACAACTAAGAACATCTGCCCAGCTTAGCTGTTTTCTGAAAACAAGTAGACAAATTAATTCAGGCTGCACTGTCTCCTGACAAAATGCTTTCTGTTTGCTTATTGTCAAACGTATTTTGCATTTTTGTACAGATGAGATTTCTCTGGACTGGTCTGTCTGGAACCTTTAACCCCAAAATCGGCACGTTCTCAACACGTTGTCTTTTCTGATTGTTAGAATTCAGGTGTTTGTAGTCCCACCCACGCAGAGTCCTCTGCTGTGTCTGTCACCTCCCTGCTTTTGTTGTTTAAAGTGAGCATTTGGAGCATGGTAATAGTAAGTGTCGGATGCCATCGTAGCTGCTTTGGAAATATTGGAGATACACACATTTCGGCGTCTCTTCTGCAGGGTGGGAAGGTGCTGACCGCTCTTTAGCACGCAGAAACCAGCTGCTCCCGCAAGCAGGAGGTGTTTGATCAGTGTGAAACATCCCTCCCTAGGAAGGCAGAGACTGACGTTTCAGCGCAGCCCGAATCAATGAGATGTGTAGTTCAGGGTTGTGACAGAACTTGTCAGGAGAAAGCACAATCATCTGGTTTTTAATTGTCAAAACGTAGTCATTTCAGTTGGAACAGATGCTTCATCAGCTCTGATGTCTCTGAGCTGTTGCTTTGACAATCATACCCTTCTGCAGCACATGAAACTTCTCATCGTTGCTTTCATACTTAATGAGTAAGTAATGAACAGCGACTGGCATGTGCCCTTAGCAAGGGGTTTCATATTCAGTTTCCCAGCATTTTTCATCGTTGAAAATGAGAAAGAAAGCGGAGTAACCTCGTTTTGTGAGCAAGGAGCGATTGTCCCTCGCTGTGAGCTTCGGCTTTGCTTCAGAAAAGTACCAGTGTAATGTCCCTTAACCTCGGAGCAGGAAAAACTGCTCTCCAGAGGGATTCATTGTGACCAGAGAGCACTCTCCTCACCGTTCTCTGTATGTCAGAGTACAATTCATGCTGTGGCTGAGCCGATGTAATTGCAGGCTTGCCCTTGGGTCACTTAAGAACCTTGGGTCAGTTCTAGAGATGGCGGAGGGTGGCCTTGGGGACAGAGGATGGGTAGCAGCATCAGTCTTGGTTGTAGCCCACGTGGAGTTTTACAGCACAAATCGGCTGATCTGTACTTCTGGTGGGTGAAATGTAGGGTTATTTTTGCTGCTATTTCCAGAGAAAGGTGCTTTCAGATGTAATATACAAGTTTTTAAGTAGCTTAGTGACCAGCTCTGGAGCTTCGTGTCCAGCTCTGGAGCCCTCAGCACAAGAAGGACACGGACCTGTTGGAGCGGGTCCAGAGGAGGCCACAAAGATGATCTGAGGGCTGGAGCCCCTCTGCTGTGAGGACAGGCTGAGAGAGTTGGGGGTGTTCAGCCTGGAGAAGAGAAGGCTCCGGGGAGACCTTATAGCGGCCTTCCAGTCCCTGAAGGGGGCCTACAAGAAAGCCGGGGAGGGGCTGTTTGCAAGGGCATGTAGCGATAGGACGAGGGGCGATGCCTTTAAACTAGAGCAGGGCAGGTTTAGATCAGACATTAGGAAGAAGCTCTTTACACTGGGGGTGGTGAGACACTGGCACAGGTTGCCCAGAGAGGTGGTGGAGGCCCCATCCCTGGAGACATTCAAGGCCAGGCTTGATGAGGCTCTGAGCAACCTGATCTAGTTAAAGATGTCCCTGCTCACTGCAGGGGGGTGGGACTGGATGGCCTTTAAAGGTCCCTTCCAACCCAACACATTCTATGATTAGTGACCGTATCTTGTGTTTAATAACCAGGTGATGGGGAGGCTAAGCTGTTTGGATTGAGTCCGTTCAGCAGAGCTTCGCTTCCTTGCAGACTGAAGGGCAGCAGTACCTCGTGTGCTAATTGGAACAGTCGTGATTCAAAGCTGGCACTTGAAAATCATCTCGACTGGAGCTGGAGCTGTGATTAGCTTTTGCCTCCTTGTAATGGGCATTTCCACTAGAACAGCCTCATCCGTTGGAGATCCCACTATGTGTCCTGAGTTCATAAGCAGCTCTTCTCTGTTCCTAAGAGTTGTCTTAAGCACATCTGAGTTGTTTAGGAGGAGAGGGAATTTCTTCTCCACCATTATTATTGGAGTTCCTGCTGATTCAATCTATTTATCCTCTACTGCCACTTTATTTTCCGTATTTTGGGGTTTTTTTTTTTCCCATATTGGTGTCACGGAATTTATTTGCTTTAGGTAAATTGAAACTGACTCTACTTAGAATATTTTAAAATATTTATCAAATGGCTTGAGGCCCAAGATATTTAGCGTTTTCTAAAGAATAATAGTTCCACAGCGTGGAGTGAGTATCAGTTGCCTTTGTTATCTGCAGTGCAGTTGTAGGACTTCATGGCCCCAGGAGAGCTTGGCAGCTTACGTGCTAATTGCTGTAAAGACACGTTAATAAGAAATATCACATCTACTCAAGAGAATTTATATTCTAAATAGGCAAGTCAGAAATAGAAAAATGGGAGATTTTTGTCCAGCAAAGACGAGGACACCTTCCCAGTTCAGAGTTTAAGAGGTTTAGAGAAGCTGGTGGTGACCAGGACCTCGATGATATACTCTTCCATGGAGATTTGCCAGTGCTTCCTGACCTACCCCAGTTTTATTTTTTATTTTTGTGTGAGGCTTTCTGACCTACAGTCCTGCAGAGATCGTGTATCATTGCTACTACAGTAAGGTACTATTAATAAAAAAAATAAAGTTGCTTTTATCCACTAACCCTAGCAATCTTATTTCGTTTGTGACAGATATGCCAAGAATTCAACAGCACTTGGGCTTGGGAGATGGAAAAAAAAGGCTACCTAGAAATGAGTGTTGAATGCAAACTGGGGATTCTGAAGGTACGTGTTCATCAATTAAGTTTCTAAATGACTTTTTCCATATTCACTTAAATATCTTGAAGATTTTGCTTTTTCACCCACTGAAACATCTTGCAAGTTTAGCTTGACTGAACCATAGATGTATTAAATGCGGAGCTGATCTGGTCATGGGCACGATGCTCGTGGTAGTGGGTTGGGCCCAAACTGAATGTAAGACTTTGCATATTTTTCACCCTTTGTATGAAAATTGTTTTGGACTTACTGTCAGTGGCTATTTGCCTATGCAGTACACTTTTAAAAATGTTTATTAGCTTGCAGTTAAATAAGTTTATGAGAATTCTTAAGGCAAAGGTGGGACTTCATCTTTTCAAGTCTTGAGAAAACTGTCAGCGTCGGTTCCAAGTTATATATGTGCGTTATTCTAGAACGAGATCATTTGTACTACGTAAAAAAAAAAATAAAATCAAAAATAAACTTTCTAAGCTGGCCAGGAAAACAAAATTAAAAAAATTAAAATTTTTCTCATTTAAAAGCAACATGGTCTGGGAAAAAAAAACCCAGTAGCTATAGCTAACTCGTGGATCCAACAGAGGCGCCTAAAAAGGAGTTCCAAATTACACTGAAAAGAAATGAGCTGATTTTCTTATTTCTGTTTATATTTTGATATTTTAACAGTCTTTCTACGTTCTCACTCTTTCAGTATCTCTGCGAATGTCAGTTTGATGACAATCTAAAGTTTAAGAATATCATTAACGAGGAGGATGCCGATGCCATGCGTCTTCAGCCCATTGGTCGAGACAAGGATGGCCTGATGTATTGGTATCAGCTGGATCAAGAGCATAATGTCAGGATGTACATAGAAGAACAGGATGACCAGGATGGATCCACGTGGAAGTGCATTGTTAGGTATTCCCTGTTTTTTTGTTGTGTTTTTTTTTTTTTCTTATTTTCTAGGGGTTTTAGCTATTCGTGACTGGGATTCAGAAATTTATTTCAATAAATCTCCATTTCTCACAGAGTAGGATTCGTGACAGTGGGATTTTTCTGCCTTCACGTGTATGTTTTAGTGAAAAACCATATAAAGAAATAATTCACTGATTTGTTGGTAATAGCCAATGTGTAATTTGTTTTCTGCATAATCAAGCTACAGCGGATATACGGAAAGGGTACCAAGAGGACGATGGCTCCGCATTGCTCGCTGGCCAGCTAAATGCCTTAGGAGATGGAGGAGGACTCTTGCTTCTCTGCCTTCTGCTCTATTAAGACAATTACAAAGGGACAGTTTTGATCTTGGGGGAATTACATTGCAATTCTGACTTAATGGAACTACAAAATTGTTGACAATAACAAATAGGCATGAAAAATCTTCTGGAGTAGAATTCAGCTCGCAGATCACTAAAGATGAGGGGCGTGACGTTGATGCAGACTGACATACGTACGTGGCTCAGTGCCTCAGTTGCTGCAGTTTGGTCTGTTAATATTTTAAAGATACTTTAGCTTCAAATTTATGGGTTTTGTGATTCTTGTTACGTATTTTGTTTTTCACTGTCCTACTCTATGCAAAGCTTATGGGGTCTTTCTTACTGGAAAAAGAATTAGTTTGAAATCTTTTGCATATCTCCCAGTTACCCATTTTTAATTTCTCTCCATGTAAACTTCTTTTTTTAAATTTGCTTACTTCCAAGGGGATTTTAAACTGGACTCAGCAGAATCAACTCTGACTTAAAAAGATCTAAAAAAAAAAAAAATCTAAAAAAAAAAGTCCAATCATAGGTGGATTTTTTTCTGTTTGTAAATTTTAATTTTTATACCTGCAGCTTCTTTACCTATCCATAACTTTAGTAACCAAGGGAGTCATGCAAAACTGTTTAAACCACTATCAATGGGCCATAAAATGATAAGCACCACCAGCAGTGCAGTTTAGACAGCTGTTGCGGGTGGATCAAGTAAATGTATCTAAACAAAGCACTTGGGAGCTGAGCGGTGTTTATCTCTCTTCACGCGTTATAGACTCCAGAGATCAATGCCAAAAGCAGAAATCAGAAATTTTTCTGCTGAAAAAGTTCTGACGCTCCATGCTCACAGCCGAAAAAACACGGTAATGCGTAGTAAAATCTGAAATGGTTTTACACCCGTGAGATTCCGCATCTCAGGGTTGTTGCACTTCCAGGCTTCATTTTTTTTTTTTTTCTGTAAACCTGGGGAAAACAAATTGCTGAACGGTGACTTTGAGAAAATAAATGCGAGAGCCTTATTATTCTGGTCTATTAGGAAAAAAATGTCAGTTTAATCATCACTTAAATTCATTCTACATTAAGGTGTTGTTTTTTATAGTTAGATTTCCAGTTTAAATAAGGAGTTACAGTGCACTGAGGTTCACACGCGTAGAGATGCACAGACAGTTTCTCATAACCCGAGTAGCTGGAGTTTTCTAGACATCTTTGTATTGTTTGCTACGTGTGTTTAGGATAGATGCTTGCAAAAAGTGTCTGAATTACTTAACCGCCTTTGAAAATTTCACTTGAATGATGTGGTTGCTGTTTTGGTGCATGAGCGGAAAACTGCAGCTTCCTCTCTGCTGGGAGAAAAAAAGAAATTGCAAAGAAAAGGCAGTGAGGACTGGTAAGAGGGTAATAAATAAAAGAATAATAGTAGGAGCTTGGATCCAGACGCAACAGAACTTGAGTTGAGATAGATAAGGTCCTTCCAAAAAAAGTGATTTGATTTTGGTGCGGATAAATTGGAAGGTGTCTGATGGCGAAGTTGCAGCCGCTCTGGTGGGACAGGCATTTAACTACGCTCGTATATCAGGTTTTCAGGGCAGCATTCATTTCAGCAGATGGCGTTTGTTTTATTTTTTATGAATCCCTTTGGGGTGATTAAGTGGCTTATCAGACACTATGTTTTTTCTTCTGTCATCTAGAAACCGCAATGAGCTTGCCGAGACCCTTGAGCTCTTGAAAGCACAAATTGATCCTGCCCTGTTGAAAAACAGCAATTCTCAGCAGGAGAATTCATCGCGTGAAAGCCCAAGCATAGAAGATGAAGACACCAAAAAGGGTGAAGAAGCACCTACACAAGGTTTTCTGCCTTCTTTTCTCAAATTTTAAATGTCGTGCTGTGGCAGTGTTAGAATTTTCAACTTCATGAAAAGTTACTGTGTTAGATTAGGGCTTAAAAAAAAAAAAAAAGACAACCACAAAAAATGTTTCTGTTCAAAGTAAATCAAGTAAATATTGAGTACTTTGAAATTATAAATTTTATTGGAGGTTTTTTAGTGTATATATAGGCTCAAGAGTATTTATAAGAAGAGAGCTGTGTATAAAGTGTTTTCTAAGTAATATTATTTTTGCTGTACATTTTGTATAATATTGTAAATAGTCACCATTGTATGTTATTATGGAGCATTGAACTGTTGCCAATCTTTTCCTGTTCTAGCAACATTAAAATTTTAAAAAGAAAAGAAATCTGTTTGTGCAATGCCATGATTGAAATCAATACAGTATTGGGTGTGGTGTTTATTTTTGCTTTTGAGTTTGAATCAAAAAATACAGGTTGCTTCCTCAAATGTATCGTAATCTACAGGATTTTTCAAGAAGACATGAGCTTAAGTTAAAACAATTTAAAATACTAAAGTATTTTAGAAGTGAAGTGGTCCTTAGCTGCCTCCACTGTTCTTTTTTCCTTCCTTATTATCATGTCATTGCACATATTTAACAACTTACTTGACTTGTTGGTTTGTGCGTTGGTTTTACTATCAATATCAGTTAGCCTGAAGTATTTTGTGTGACAAGAATCTGATCTTTTCCAGGTTATGAAAAGCTAAAAATTTGTTATCCCAGGTAATTTTACCCCAGTTACCACCCGGTATTATCATTTTGTTAAAATACGGGAAAAGATTTTCACAATCAGAAACAAGATTTAAGGTTTCCACTGTGTTAGTACGTGTTTCTTCAAATCTCGTGAAGATAATTTGATATATGGCATTAGCCAAGGCCCATCTTGGTTCTGAGCATCAAAGAGAAAGACTCGCTGCTTTATTCTCGTTCTTTGCAACAAACGGTGTAGAACAGAAGAAATAAATAAAATATTTAGATAAAATTTGAGTTGTGGAAGCATGAAGAGACTACTCTAGGAATTGCAGTAAATGATGAACACCAGCAGAATTGTCTGTCAGTCCAAGGCATTTCCAGTATCTAACTGTGCGTATAAGTGACAACATAACCCGTGCGGTTACTGACACTGCAGAATTAATTCCAAGTACTGATCTTTGTCTCACTAGAAATTGGTCAAGCTGGCTTAAATCATCTAATCGAGATCTCTACTTCAGATGTGGATTTACTTTACATTGGATTCAGGAGGAGGCATTTGAAACATTTTAATAAATGTCCCCACTGTAGATAAGTCCCCAAATCCGATGTCACGTTCAGAAGGGTCAGTACTTGCATTAGGCTGTGTATGGATGCAAAATCACTCCTAGGCACTGGTTCCATGTAGTGAATAATGAATTACTTCCATGTGCAGTGATTTAAGTGCAGTCAGTGGATTCAGAGAGTACTACTTTCAGTTGAACAGCTTTAGTATTTCTCTCCGTTAGTCCAAGGACTGCATTCAAAGCCCTTCTACGGTACGGTGAAAACATATTGGAAGACCTGGTACCTGTTCGCTTTGGCCACTTCCCAAACAGCATTAAATTAGCATAAATATAAAAATAAGGTAAACTGAACCAAAGCTTACATGGTTTTTTACTAGGCTGGTTGATTGACTTGAATAGTGTTAAGACAACTTGTGCATTGGCTGAGTCATTTTGTATTTATGAAATGCTTTACGAGCATTTCGGGGAGCTGAACTATAGAACTGTTGCTTTTCGGTATAGAGAAGTTTGGGGATCCTGGTCATCCTTGATGTTAGAAGTTTGGGAGAAAGCAGCAGGTGACGGGAAGAAATGGTTGTACAAAGTTTAGACAGAACGAAACGAAAGGAAGGTGGAAGAAAACAGACATGGAAAAAAATATCTCATTCTCACCATACGGATAAATGTCTTTAAAGAGGCAGCTTTTACGTTACAAGGGCTGAGACTGGGGACCACTTCTGTGAAGGGGGGAAAAACCAGACGTGAGCCTTGAGAATGTTATCGCTCCCGGTGCCTTAGAGATGCATCTCTCCCTGCTGTACTAATTGCTGAGGCTTATTTGGATACATGCTGTGTATTGGAAAATAGTATAAAATATATGCATTCTTCCTCACTGCTCTTTGAGTTTCTAAAATGCTTATTTTCTTTAATGTAACCAAGTTAGCTGTCAAGTACTTGCCCCTGTGTGTTTCTAACCACTTGGGAGGCTCTCATCTTGGAAGAGAATTACACTTGTGTGGAGGGAGAGGGGTGAGATAGAAGAAAAAAATCATCCTTTTGTTTGGAGTTGTGGCACCTTTGCAATAACATCTTCCAGATGGCAGAAGATACTGTTATGTTTTATGGAGTGCTGTTATATTTGGGTTTTTCCTAATTAGTTCCATCACTAGCTGACTCAAAAAGTATGGTAAAATAAAAAAAAAAAACAGAGACATTAAAAGGCTGCGGTAATGATAAATAATAGGCTTAAGTCCATAGTAAGAAAACAGATGCGTGGTTTCTTCTGAACGCTGGAACTGTACTTTAAGCCCTAACGATCTAAAACTGACTTAGCAAAGTAGGCATAACCTAATTCCTTAAGCTCTGCAGTTTTTTCTGGGATATGCTACTGTCTGTGCTTGTTTTAGAAACGGCAGTTGAAGTGAATGTAGAATATTGGCTGTTATTTGTGTTTTGGTAGCACACAGGAGATGTAGTCATTGCCTACAGAATCTAGGTGAATAATGTTGGATGTCTTCTCTTTTCTCCGAACTATTGAAATACAATAGTTAAGTATTGCTTGAAATAAAAACGGGTACAAACAGGGGACTGATTTCTATGTGGAATTTCACTTGAAGAGCGTGGAATCTTCCACCATGTCCTGGTTTGTGAAATAATCCAGAAACTCAAGTGAGACTTCACGTTGATGCTTTGTGCGCCGAGAACTTAGGTTTTATGTGTCCTCTGAAAGTACTGTGGTACTACTAAAGAAGAGGCTGAGATGTCTCTACAAAGAAGGATAAAACTAGAATTCTTCTGCTAGCTTCTGAAATGTAGGTTTTTCTTGATAGATAATTAAAGAGAATTGTGATTCTGTAGCTAAAAATTGAGAACTCACTCATTAAATGACGGTATTAGGTAAGCTAGACTGCTAGTAATTCCGTGAGAGAAGATTCATTTGCGGGGGCCTTTGGGTTGTTGGGTTTTTCAGATAGATAGGCCTTTATTTTGCTGGATGCTCTTTGTAATCCTATAGGTGCCCTGGTTGTTTCATAGCTGTTTTTCTCTGTCAACAGAAAATCAATTAAAAATCAAAGAAGAAAAAGAGGAGGTGGAGGAGCGGTCAATGGAATCGGAAAGCCTTCCTCTTCCTGAGGTCAAAGAAGATGAAAATACGCTGAAAGTGGAGAAGGTGGAAGAAAAAGAAATTATAAAATTGCCAGTAATAGTAAAATTAGAGAAACCTTCAGAATACAATGAAGAAAAGCAAACTGTCAAAGAAGAAAGTGACTCCTTTAAAGAAAATGTCAAGCCTGTTAAAGTAGAGGTGAAGGAAAACAAAATAGAACCAAAAGACTTAAAAGAAGTAAAAAGTTGTACCGACAAAATAGCAGTTCATGAGCCGGAGAGGTTAGAATTTTGTGTTAATGTCAAAACTCCCCAAGAAATGGTGGAGAAATCTGTGGAAGAAAGCGAGAAACTTAAAAATGACCAGCAGGCAAAAATACCGCTTAAAAAGCGAGAGATCAAGCTGACGGATGACTACGACAGTCCAATAAAGGGGCCCCTATGTAAATGCGTTACTCCTACAAAGGATGTCTTGAAGGAAGAAGGGAAACCGGAAGAAGAAGCTTTTAAGAGAGTCCCTACAATTACTGCTTTATGTCCCGATGGGAAAGTGCTAGTAAATGGAGAGGTTAGCTGTGAAAAAATAACCCCAAGTGTCATACAAAATAATAAGTCGGAACACTCTGCTAGCGCAAAGGAAGACAGCGGCTCATTGAAAGAGAAAAATGGACAAAGTGGGGAAAAGGTATCAGACTCGGTTAGCAAAATTATAAAAGCGTGCGAGGTTGAGAAAAACGCGGTAACGGTGGTGAAAGAGGTAGGGGCTGTGGTCTCTGAGATTTCTAATCAGAAAGTGCCTTTAAAGGAGGAATCTAGTCCTGTGGAAAAAGAATCCCTTGACAGCACAGCTACTGAAACGGGAGTGGAAGAGTCTTCAAACCCTGATGACTGTGCCAAAACAACTGAAGAGACACTAGCCATGAAAAGCAAAAAGGACAGACTACCGCCACCCAAAGAATGTTTAGAGAAGTTAGAGAAGTCCACAAATCCATCCGCTCCCGCAGACCAGCCCAAGCTTGCGCTCTCTGATGAAGAGACTCTGAAAAGTAAAGGTGAGTCTGAGGAGAAACCTGATTCTCCAAAAGCTGCTGAGACGCCCCCATCATCTGCTTCTCCCGTGACTTTAGAGAAGCCTGTTTTGGAAAAAGAGGGCTCCGATAGTAAACCGGCTCTACCCGAGGAAAGCAAAGTAGAAGAAAAATCCGGCTCTGAAAAACAAGAGGAAGAGCCAGAAGCTGCCAAGGCAGAGCCACATTCATTGGATGATGCCCATGCTTCTAATCTGGAGGACTCCTCGGAGAGTAAAAAGGAATCTCCACCACCTAAAAGCAAATTTAAATATAAGCTAGTTTCTGAAGAAGAAAGCTGCGCAACAGATAATAAAGAAATAACTTCTGAAAGACAGAAAGAAGGAATTAAATTAACAATCAGGATCTCCAGTCGGAAGAGAAAGACAGAAACACCACCAGAAGAGGTCGGCATTGGCCGCACATTAAGGCGATCTCCAAGAATATCTAAGCCTACTCCAAAAGTTGTGGAGACTCGGGATCAGAAACCTGACAAAAAACGACCCGAAGAGGAAGAGGAGAAACCTGCAGCAGCACAAAAACCGGAACGCAAGGAAGATGCAAAAAAACAAGAGAAGGAGTCAAATTCTAAGGTTAACAAGGTAATACAGTTTTATTACCCAGGAATAAAGAGTACCCGCAGTCTTATTTATAAGGAGAATGTACACTTACGTAGGAATATTGAGGATTTTGTTCCTTTGGCCAGCTTTTGCAAGGAACTGGCTTTGCAACCCAGTTAGCGGACTCGAGAACTGTAAATACACCCCCTAAGAGAGTGTTGACTTACCAGTTTATAAAATCTATCGTTTAACTTGAACTAAGTAGACCAAGTCATCTCAAGTGGATTCTTCTAGGCAATGCAATGCTGAGAGCTGGGTCAGTCTGGCTGAGAGGCTGAACGGAGACTCCCAGCTCCTGTGGATTTACTAGATGGATACTTGGTGGTGGCTGGTTGGTCAGGATGGTCTTAAGCCACAAAGGAACCAAAAAATGGTGAAGAATTAAAAATTTTATGATGACTTCTGTTTCTAGGTGAAGCTAAAGTTATTGTTTTGCTGAGTTCGTGATAGGTGTAGCTTTTCTCATACATGGGATATAAATTTTACTTCGGGTGGAGGTGTCTTCTTTCATGATAAACTTTTGCTTATGCAGCATAGGTCTTAAAAGTGTGTCATATAACATAAGTTAAAATTGCATACGTATAGTTTGCTTCTATGTTTATATAATTATAAACACCATTTATTAATTTATCTTCCTTTTTTCTTCTGGATATGGAGTACAAAAGAGAAACGAGTAACAAAAAATCTACCTTTTTAAGTGTACTTGTTTTATATCAGCTTGAAATCCTACTAATTTTTCCGCTGCTACCCATTTCCGTACTGATTTTTTTTTTTTTGTAGCTCTACCAAGACATTCATTTATTTAGCAAAGCTGAATAATCTTCATAAAACGAGCAGCTGATTTTACAAGGAATGATAACATTTAGACTGAAAAGTGTTGTCATACACATAATGGAGAAAAAAAGGTCAAGGATTAATTTTAAAATTTTCATTTAAGAAAATAAAATCATAGTGGTTGTCAGTCCTACAAGTAGTTTTAATTTTGAAGTACTGTTGGTAAAGGAGTTTCAACTTGATCTCTTTTTTTGAAGGACACAGAGATCTAAAAATACTGACTTTTCTAGATAGATTTTAAAATAAATATGATAGAGGAAGAAGTTTGAAAGTAGTAAGCTTCTGTCATTTTGAGATGAAAAGTACCCAAATCTTTAATAGGCTATTTTATATCTGTTTTCTTTTAAAGAAGGGTTTTTTAAAAACTAGATTTGAAATGATGATGACATATGGGCAAGCCTAAAGTTAAACTAATACTATCATGGATTTAAAGTACCGTAGTAGTACTGCTACTAAAGTTTATTGAACAGTAAAATGAATAAAGAGCTGGAAATTAATGTTAAGAACATGAAACAAAATCGTACCAGTACGACAAATACTCCTTTGGTTGAGTCTGTCCTGCAGGAGAAATAGAATATTTTGTACATTTTAGTTTATTCAGCTTGATACAGGTCAATGAGTTGTTTAGTCAAAATTAAAAAATGCTTTAGGTTGGAAAAGCGAGAAAAGTTATTTTCCTTTTTCAGTGCCTGGGGAGGGAAGGAGTTGAGAGAATGTCCACAAGAAACAGTTAATGGGAAGAAAAGGTTCTCCTGTTTCATCTTTTGCTTGAAATATGAAATATTCTAGTTGCAGAAAGTAGTTCTAATGAATACGAAATAATATTCTGAATTTTAATTGAACTCTGTTTTTCATTCAAAGTGTATTTTAAACAAATCACTGGTAAAACTTAACACATCTCGAGAATAAGAGGTGTCATTTTCCACCATGTAAAATAAAGAGGTGGAAAATTCATGTAACTGCCTGGTAAGAGATACGGTTGTTTTACCGAGGTAGATACGGTACAAAGGGGTAGATGCCCCTTTGGTTAGCAAAAAAAGAGCATCACCTGAATCAGTTTTCACTTTAGAAAAAGGATGGAAAATTATAGATCTGAAAGAAGACCTGGATATAAGTTACGTATTTAAAAGGTGCAGTGATTTTATTTCAGAAAAGTATGCCCGTCTTAGAGAAAAGCACAGAAATACTTAATATGCCTGTTAGAGTGCAAGCATGGTTCCTAAAGTGAAATATAGGACACAAACTGTACGTGAGGAGGAAAAAAAAAAAAATATTCTCTTTGGATTTTTAGAGCAACTTGACTTTGTCAAAATAGAAAAAAAAAAGGCCTGAGTGACAAATTTAACTTCCTACTTTTAAATTGTATTTGAAAGTTTCTCTTTACTGGTAGATATGAATTTTTCTCCCTCTACCTATCCTGTTGCACTTGTAGGCTCTTTGAAAGATTATCGGTTCGCTGAAATGCTCTGTTGTAAATTTTCTGCAATTTTTCTGATTGAAATGAATCGCTTCACTGTAGGGAAGGGTGTGTTTTAAGGTCTGGGAAGAAACCCGGTAAGCTCCCTTTCTGTTTTCTCTTTGAAATGGTGTGTCTCATAGAGAAGCAAAGTTCGGTGGACGGGTACGCGGACACGTGGCAGGTGGAAATACTCCAGTAATGAAGAAAGTGAGGACTCGGAGAGTGAAAAAAACTCGGAGGAGGAAGAGGAAGAAGAGGAGGAAGAAGAAGCCGCACCTGCTGATGATGATGAGCCGTGCAAGAAGTGTGGCCTTCCCAATCACCCCGAGCTGGTAGGCGTTTGGGGAAAGCTTCTGTTATCTGTTGTGTCAGATGTGGTGGATGGGCTTTGGTGGCATATGAAGGTACATCATCCTTTGAGCTGGCTGTATGTAGGAGTAGATGAGTTTAATAAGGAGAGAAGGAACTTTTTTCTTCTGTTTACCCGCCTCTGAAGTGTTGTCGTTTATGAGGTATATCTTAGACCATTGAGGATTCATCTGGGTGAGGCTTTGAGGTTGTGCCCACAATCTCAATGAACACAGAGGAGACAAGACAGGGAACTACTGAAGAGAGTCCAGCAGAGGCTACAAAGATGATCAGGGGACTGGAGCATCTCTGTGCTGAGGAAAGGCTGAGAGCCCTGGGGCTGTTCAGCCTGGAGAAGAGCAGGCTGAGAGGGGATCTCATCAATGCTCAGCAAGAGCTAAAGGGTGGGGGGCAAGAGGATGGGGCCAGACTCTTCTCAGTGGTGCCCAGTGACAGGACAAAGGGCAATGGGCACAAAGTGGAACATGGGAAATACCATCTCAACATGAGGAAAAACTTCTTTCCTGTGAGGGTGGCAGAGCCAGAGGCTGCCCAGGGAGGTGGTGGAGTCTCCTTCTCTGGAGATATTCAAAACCCACCTGGATGCGTTCCTGTGCAGCCTGCTCTGGGTGACCCTGCTCTGGCAGGGGGTTGGAGTATACGATCTCGGAACCCTTACAATTCTGTGATTCTGTGAAATTGTAACGTGCAGTCCTTCTGTGAGCCCGCAGAACAAGCGTCTTCTCAGGTGTGTGACAGATATCCTAGCGTAGTTGAGGCAAAGTTCGAAATTTAGGATGTTGGAGATCAATATTCCAGTAGGTGCTCACACAGCTTATGCCAGCTTTGTTCCTCATTGTTAATGGAAAGGGATGTCTCAAGCTTTACCCAGCTAAGTATGAACTGTGGTGGTTGCCCAGTTCTGGGTACCTCTAAGACTCTGCAAGGCTTTGTCTCTACTGTCTGGGACATAAAATCATCCTGATTGAGGGAATGGCCAGGTTTCCTTCGCGTGGATATGAGTGTGCAGGGAAAACAATTCACACCGCCTCTTGTTCAGATGCAGTTTTCCACTTAGTCCGGGATCTGGAAAGCTCTGCCAGATTGCACATTATGGGCACACCATCTACGTAGTCCAGTAGCACGAGGTGCCTGAGAACAGATAATAAGAGTAAATCTGGTGTTAAAATATAAAACTGTGACACATAAACTTCCCCATAAAAACCACCCCTGGCTCTGGCAGCATCTAGTGATAAGCGATACAGGGGTGTTTTGGGTTTGGCACAGTCCAAAGTATTTATAAAGCGCTTCTGTGTTGGCTGGAGGAATAGTTCTGGAGCTTGTTCCACGTTACGAATGCCAAAAGGTACTCATGATTCATTTTGTTTGCACAGATTTTGTTGTGTGACTCGTGTGACAGCGGATACCACACAGCCTGCCTTCGCCCGCCTTTGATGATAATCCCTGACGGAGAGTGGTTCTGCCCGCCTTGCCAGCACGTACGGTTCCGATTCGGCTTCGCTCTTCTCCTTTTCAGCTTTGCTTGCGGTTGTGGGGATTTGTTGAGAGTTTTAATTAGTTCTTTTATCATTTTTCTGTTTAAAAATAGGCAGCGATGGATTTTAGGGATCTTGTCCATTAGTAAAGGAAGATGTAAAGTTAGTAAAAACAAGATCTTGGTCATTAGTAAAGACAAAGATCTTCCCTCTTGTCCATTAGCACAACTGAGTTTTGTGAGGTGTTTTTCCTTTCCCTTTATTTTTTCTGCTGACGTGTACATGGGAATCTCCAACCACACCGGTCTTCTCCCATCTTTGGTTAAATTGCCTCAGGACTAACATAGTATTAAAAATACAATGTTTTAATTTTTCCCAAAAGAAACACCATGTTGTTATCCCGGAGGGATGGATCAGTGGCCAAGCAGCTGTTTCTGAAGTGCTGCTCCTTCTTCAGAGACGTTTGCTCAGAAGCTGGTTAGAGAAAGCCGCTATTTCTAATGAGCCTCACAGTGTAGTTTCCCCTGCTGGGAGAGCCAGCGTTGTCCTTGTGGTGGGTAGGACTAGGGCAGTGACCATCCCCCTGTGCTGGGCACTGGTGAGGCCCCACCTCGAGTGCTGTGTCCAGTTTTGGGCCCCTCACCGCAAAAAAGCCGTTGAGGTGCTGGAGCGTGTCCAGAGAAGGGCACCGGAGCTGGTGAGGGGTCTGGAGCACAAGTCTGGTGAGGAGCGGCTGAGGGAGCTGGGGGTGTTCAGCCTGGAGAAAAGGAGGCTGAGGGGAGACCTTCTCGCTCTCTGCAACTCCCTGAAAGGAGGGGGTAGCCAGGGGGGTCGGGCTCTTCTCCCAAGTAACTGGTGATAGGACCAGACGAAACGGCCTCAAGTTGCGCCAGGGGAGGTTTAGGATGGATATTAGGAAGAATTTCTTCCCGGAAAGGGTTGTCAATTCATTGGAACAGGCTGCCCAGGGAAGTGGTTGAGGCACCATCCCTGGAGGGATTTAAGAGCCGGGCAGACGTAGTGCTTAGAGATATGGTTTAGGGATGGGTTGTGTCAGTGTTAGGTTGATGGTTGAACTCGATGATCTGAAAGGTCCCTTCCAACCTGGGTGATTCTATGATACTATGAAGTAATAAACAAGTATGAACACTTTTTTGAAGGCTAGAAGCTGCTTCTTCCCCAAAACAACCCCAAAGCATAGTACACGTGTCCAGTTTCATTTAACGTACATTTAAGATAGCAGGATTTGCAGGGATGGTGCCAGGGAGGATAAGCCTGAAGAGTGTGTGATGCTGCTCTTGTTAAATTCATGGGGAAACATTTATGCGCATTTTCACAATAATCTGCCTGATCCCAAAGCCCTTCCTTGCTTTTAGAAAAATTCTTTGCCAGAAGGGCTGTCGCCCTGCAAAAAGGTAGCCACGCTGGACATGGCTTGCTACGGCTGTACCCAGCTTTGATTTTTAGTTGTCATCTGAGGAGCGTTTTTCAGTAGTGATGATCTTGAATACGTGAGAATGTTTTCTTTGCACCGTTTGGGATTGCAGCCTGTAGAGCATCTCCTTGCTCTGTTGCTGTTCAGTAATTTTTTAATATGAAAAATGACAGATTTGTAAAAGCGGGAAGATCATCCTTGGAAATAGCACGATGAGGGCATTAGCATGGAATAAGGCACCGTTTGTCCTTAAAAAAGTCATTTTTACATACAGCTCCTCGAGTATTAAGTGGTGTTTTAAGATAGGGAACGTTTGGTAAGAAAATGATGCTGAAGCGTATCTCTGCTTTTTATTGCCGTGTCCACAGACTCGCGCGTTTTCCAAAGATTAAGATAAGGGACAACCCGGTATCGCCCTGTGTGTATACGCTCGCCTTTCTGTATGTGTATTATGTGTGTCTGGGAAATCCTCAGGTTTCTCGGAGGCAAAGTTGTAAATACCAACAAAAACGTGGTACTAATTTACAAGTATGTTTCTTCTAAACATCTTGAATACTTGCTTTAGGCACATTGCTTCCGACAGTAAATGCCAGTAACTGGGAGGATGCATCTCTCTAGCAGTTCTTGGGGAAGCACACGTGTTTTAGGAAGAACAGTATTCGTTGTAAAGACTTCTTCATCGAAGAGAAGCTTCCAGTGTAGCAACCCACTCCCCCTTCTTCCAGACAAATATAGCGAATGAAGTTGTCTGAACGTTAGTTCAACACGAAAACAGTTGGTTTATTAACACAACTAATACTGTGTTTCGTTCCCTTAGAAATTACTCTGCGAGAAATTGGAAGAACAATTACAAGATCTGGATGTTGTCTTAAAAAAGAAGGAGCGCGCAGAACGCAGGTACTATTGTTTGGTTGCATTCACAGCAGAGGGGTAGTTATAACTGACCAGGCATTAAAATAACTGGGGACTGGGGGGGAAAGCCGCGACGAGACTGGGAATTGCTGAAAGCGGTTTTGACTTCCCACTAATTACCAGTGGCACAGTGCTGGGAGAGCTTGCAAGAAGAGGGGGAAAAATCCAGTAATTGGGAAAGAGAAGCAAATACATTGTTTTGCTTATAAACAAATATATTTGTTTTGCTTATTATATACGTTTGTATATGGTTAAGGTGACTGAACGTAAACTTGGCTTTCCTGTACCAGTAGGGAAGTGGTTTTTAGCACTGGTTCAGCTGCACGTGTTAGTAATGCTGGCAGCCGTGCGTAGAGTTCCTGCTGTAAGCAAGGTTAAGTCCTGACTTTGGTATAAAGGTCATCCAGATTAATGTGGGTTTTTTGAGTCTTGTTGCTTTAAATTCTGTTAAACTTTGCCGAATTTACAAGATTATGCAATTGCGGCAGTGCAGGGGGTCAGCTGAATTACAACTTTGAATGAAATTTTGTGTCCACCCCTGCCTTTCTGAAGGCTAAATGCAAACCATGAACAACATTCTTAATATTTGGAACATCCTGTCGGCAGTTTTCAGACCCGCAAACGAGGGACATGAAACACAGTCTGCATAATTTACACCTTTTAGGACATATATTGACTACTTTGCAAAGTGTGATAACATCTGTATGCATTATTAAACAAAACTGTGCACGAATTGGATCTTAAAAGGCAAGTTTCACCAGAAGGTGAGTCCCTTTCAAAGAAAGTAATTGAGCAGGTTGGTATTTGCAGCAGGTACAGTGATATCCCATGGGATGTAGCAATTCGGTGCTGGGAGGACCAAAACACAATCCCAGTCTGTTTTTCAGCTTCTTTAAGTCTCCTGTTTATTGCTGTTGCAGCAGCAACAATGATAGTGACAGATCAGGTTCCGACTGTTCCTAACGTGGCTGCTTCTCGGGGTGGAGCTAGATCACACCGTGGTAAAATTATCCACGGCTTGCCAATCCCCCTGAATTTGCAGCTTTGGGAATGAAACTATTAGCTATTTTTATGAGCGAGCTCAGCTTACACACAGCCTCCATCTGTGGAGGACACAAAGGAACTGTGTCTGCTGCTCCGCTTTATGGTGGACTCATTTACTAGTGAGCAATGTTTTTGGACCTACTTTGGTAAATATTCTGCTGGCAAACATTACATGGACTGCCAGCTTTTTCTGGTCTGTCTTGCTTTCTTGAAATCCCTAGTGTTGCATAAAAATACAATCTTTTAGCGGTTACAGGAGAGCGCACAATTGCTATTATCGCACTTTTCAGTGTCTGAAACAGATGTTTAACAAGCATTTTGCAATCTGATCCTCATACCAAATAAACCTAATGTTTTGGATTGTTTATCATCAGACTGATTTTAATTTATTTTTTTTTGTCTCTTAAAAAGAGAAAAGAGCTTGGGTTATAAAAGATTTTGTGATACAGTAGTTGAATATTGAAGTCTTTCAGCTTCACAGGGGTACGTTTTAGCAAATTTTAAGGTAACAAGGCTGAAGAATTGTAATGCTAGAAGAAATGATAGTCCTTATTACAGCTCGGTGGGAAAGTTAAAGCAGGTTGTTTGTTTGGGGCACGGAAATATTTTAATGTAATGTTTTCAGTAAAATCGCGGTACGTGTTGTCTGTCTTTTTGGCGAAGAGGAGAAAACCAACTGGCTCATCATGGGCACACACACTTAATAGATTCTTGGAACCAGTGTTATTATCATGCTTTTTGAACTAGTGATACTGTCGTGCTCTTTCAGTTATTCTCTAGCTTTCAGGAACCTCCTTGAAATTCATTCAGCTGCTCAGCTACATTCTTACACATCCCCAAAGCGTTACATCACAGACATTTTTAATGAAAACTTTAGGTTTTACGTTGACTTACAAATACATAGATCACAGTCGTACCTTTTTCTTTTTTTTTCCCCCCCTGTTCATGAATTCAAGGTGCTACCGCACCAGCCTGGCTGAAGTTCAGGTTTCTCACGTACACGCTCACTTCTGTAATCATGTCCTACCACCAGCTAGAGGGAGTGGCCATTAAAGCTTTTATGGATTCCCCTTTACTTCGTGTTAGAGACTCTCCGACTCCTTGATGGAAAATCCCTCTAGGGACTCCTTGGCTGCTTCTCCCAGGCCGAATCAGGTGGAATAAGTACTTCCTTTCATCCACGCATTCATGACTTCCCTGTAGCGACTTCTGCAGCTGCTTCCGTGAGAGAAAATGTTTTCTGGATTCATTCAGAAGAGTTTGTAACCAGTCAGTGCTTATCTGCACCTCCCGTTGGAGCCCTCTTGGTTCAAATGTTTAAACTCTTGGGTAAAGTGTTGAGCTTCTGTGTGCTACCCACTCATAAAGAATGCATTTGATACTTCATTTTGCGTTTCATTTTAAGACCTTTACCGCACTTGGATTGTTTCATTTGCTGGTTTCTTCAGCGGCGTGTGCTCAAGCCAGGCAGAAGAAAAGCAGGTCTCGAAACCTCACTGATCGTGTTTAAAAACAGCTGAATTTTTCGCATCTCTCTTGTCTCTTGATGTTTTGCATTACAAGAAATGAGAAGTGGAGGAAACTATCAAAGATACTTGCTGAATACTACAATATTTACGTTTCTAGTTCCTTTCTCATTTTAGCAGTTGCATGCCTTGCCTTAAGATGTTATTTTAGTTCGTTTTCAAGATCGTAGTGATTTTGCACAGTGTATGACAAAATTCTTCCTCATCCAACCAATCTTGTGGTGCTCAGATGGATGAAGATGGGGGTTTTTTTGATCCATCAGTTTGGAGAATTGGCATTAGGAGACAAAACCAAATACTTCTATACACAGCCAGAATTTCAATTTAGATCTAATGATACTGAGTTGTCAAAGTTCACGGTCTTTTTAGCTGTAACACAGCCTAAAATCCGCTTGTTAGTATTACTTTAGGAACCATGCTTGTTCATGTTATTTAAGAAAGTAATATTATACTAGATTCTTTCAGTAAAGAGTTCTCCAGGAGGTTATTTGGATAATAGTTTGGATAGTGCAGAAGGCTAGTCAGAAAATTTACTTAGATCCTTTAGAAATTAATGAAGGTATTGGAAACAAAATTTTTACACCCCTCTATTTGCAAAAAATAATGCCCATTTGAAGTAAACGCATCTGGGATTAATACTCATCTCAGGCGTTTGTGTACAGGTCGAGATGAGTTGTGTACGTGACGCGTCCTGTTGCAACTCAAGTCCATGTGGTATGTGCTTGTGCAACCACCCGCTGTAACTTCTGAAGTCTGATTCTGGTTGATTGAGGCTCTTTAGCTCAGGAACCTGGAGGAGGTTAAGATTGGTTCTTGGGTGATTTCATCTCAACTCTAACCGTGTTTCGCTGGATCCTGAAAGTTGGAGGTCTGCTGGCAAATGTCTAGTTCATACCTTTTCCCCCCACGGGATTCTTCTTTAGAGCATATGGTCTAAAATACCATTATTCACAATAATTTTAAAATCTTTAGAGATGTGGCTTGCTTTTAGAGTCCTTGCAGAGACCAATAAATGCCACCAACTTTCTTTGGTATCTTAATTTGTTTAAATTATCCCTTGTTTTCCTAGAAAAAGGCTAGTAGGGACCCATGGTGATGGTAGTTTGGATTCCCACTCTGGTCTGGTTTAGTACCTGGCTATTCTTCCTGACAGGCCGCTTTTTTGACATCTCAGTTGAGTACCCCGAAGACGAGCACCCAGTGCTGTTTGCGAGGTGCTTGGATACCCAAGGCATCTCTAGTTGGGACTGACAGATATGACAAGACCCATGGGAGACTTGTGTCCTTCAGGAGCCGCAAGTAGAGGCCAGGAGCCCGAGTTGTGCCCAGGGCAATTCAGATGATACAGGATGCTAGTGTTGAGGCAAGTGAAGTCTAAACTTGAATTTTACTTTGATTTAATCCTGTAACGTACTGTGGATGAGGAGGAGAGCCTACTTCTCCTTACAAGTGTCCTTGTTGTATTTGAGTTCTGTTCTCTCTCCCATCTTCCGTCTGGTGTTCTCTAGACCAATCTATCCTCTTTTTTCAGCCTTTCTCACCAGGGCATGTCTGCTGCCCTCCAGTAACTCTTAGTGGCTGGCTCTGAACTCTTCAGCTGGATCCCATCTTTCTTGAAGTGTGTGTGGTGTCCGATGGCACCAAGCGCTACGGCTGGGTGTGAACAGGGCTGACTACTACCTTGGCAAGCTCCCTTCAGTCGTCCTGTCGGCTGTTCTGTTCACCAGTCCATCTGTCATCATAGTTGTTTCCGCAGCAGCTTGACTCTGTTGATCTTTGTTTGGGCTATTCTACTCCGGCAAGGAATTGCTACGTAGGCACTTATTTGTTCCCTGGTGTTTCTAAAGTGGATTGTTCCTGCCTGGGTCTAAAATCTGGCACTTGTCCATTTTGGATTGCATCCCATCTTTGCATAATTTTCCCAGTTCAGTGTAATTTTGAACGCCCATTTTTTCTTCCAGCGCCACTAAGGTTGGTCGTAGTTATGGATGTGACAGCATAATCTTGATCACAACATTATTATTTTTCAGTTGTTTTTTAATTGCTTTTTACACCCGAATTCGATCATTTCTGTGGTGCCTGCAATCTTCAAGTACTGTTGATTGTTAGAACTCCTTGGAAATTTGGGCACAAACTTGAGCATAGGAAGTTCCACCTCAACATGAGAAGGCACTTCTTTCCTGTGAGGGTGGCAGAGCCCTGGCACAGGCTGCCCAGAGAGGTGGGGGAGTCTCCGTCTCTGGAGACATTCCAAACCCACCTGGACGCGTTCCTGTGCAACCTGCTCTGGGTGACCCTGCTCTGGCAGGGGGTTGGACTGGGTGATCTCCAGAGGTCCCTTCCAGCCCCTGCCACTCTGTGATTCTGTGAAATCTCTCACATTATACATGCAGGAAAATGTAATCATGTGAGATTTAGCACATAATTCCAACTAAAACAACGGTTTCCAGTTGGAACATCCTCTTGGGACGCTTCTGCCTAGCGATAAGAGCTTCAATCGGTGCTAATTACAGCATTATTTTAGAAGTCTGCAGTCTTTCTGTAAACTTATTTTCATTTTTTCTCTCCTAAAGAAAAGAGCGATTGGTGTATGTGGGTATCAGTATTGAGAACATCATTCCACCTCAGGTAAGTTACCGTGTTGTATTATTGTTTTCTTTTCCAAACTTCTCGGGCAAGAAGTTTCTCAGTGGTACGTTAGAAGTGCTAGTAGCATCTTGGAAAGAAAAAATCAATCTATATGCAGGTCAGAAATAATTCTAGACCTTTCGTTTTAGTCTGGGAGTGAATTTGGCAGAGAAACCAGGGGAGCTTTATTGTCTTTATTAGAGCCACCGGGTGCCAGAGTCCTCTGCCAGCGACGGATTGCAGAATTGCCTCCCTACCCATTGCACCTGGGTTTCGAGCGCAGTCCTTTACCGTTCTGTAGTTTGTTTATTTAAGTCTGGTGTCGGCTGTATAGTTCTCTAGGTCCGAGCTAACTGTCGTAGCTTTCCTTTGGAACTGATGCAAACAAATGTTTCTGGCCTATGGCAGTACGTAGGGAATATGTAGTATCTGTTAGAAGTGTAACATTTGCCTCCC
Source organism: Chroicocephalus ridibundus (assembly GCF_963924245.1). NCBI lineage: Eukaryota > Metazoa > Chordata > Aves > Charadriiformes > Laridae > Chroicocephalus > Chroicocephalus ridibundus. The sequence goes on from NC_086284.1 coordinate 6,545,403, forward strand.
ACAAATGTATATTGAAGTCACATGTGGTTAAAAGCTATAAACATTTAGTGTTTTATTAACAGATGCTTTTATATGGCTTCCCTTTACAGAAGAGGAAAATGTTTTTCTTCGTGCGGAGAACAGCCTCTTCTCACTTCTTAAATACACTTTAAAGCGATTCTCTTGAAGTCTTAGCCAAATGCCTTCGTCTGCAATTGTATAATCTGTTCCTTGCATGAGAGTTTGAAATGAAGCTTTTGTTTGTTTTAAACGTAGACTTTCCGCTCTAACTGACTGTAATAAAGCCAGCTTTCTCCCCCTGTCTCTGGATAACAGGAAAATGATAACAGATTTAAACTTGCAAAAAAGTCTATGGCTGGGAGCAAATATTCGAAAAATTCACCCTGGGGGCAGATTTTTTTTTTTTTTTTTAATTAATAACTGGGTAGAAATATCATAAAATTAACCTGCGTGGAACTTTATTGAAACTGCACCATGTAAAGGTGTCCCCATGCTCGGTATATAGAGGTGCTAGGCAATTTGTTCAGCTGCTGCATTTAATAGTCCTGGGGTTATCACCATCATCTCGGTGGTGATAAAGACGATGATGCAACAGCCTGAACCCTTAAACTCTGTATTTGTGAACTTTTCTAGCCAGTGAGGGCGATAAGTGCAAGTGTTCACGTCAACTCTGCTGCAACAAGTCATTATATTAGAAGGCAAAATGTGTTGTGTTGGGCATTTGAGCTTCCTGGAGGGTATCGGTATCATGAGCTCAGCCATAATGAGCGTGGAGGGAGGGGGCAGATGAAGCTTTTTGACACTTCTGTCTTATGTGACCAGGAGCCAGAAATACCTGAAGGTCAGGAAGAAAAGAAGAAAGATTCCAAAAAGCCAAAATCAAAGCTGCTTGAAAGGAGGTCTACCAGAACCCGAAAGTGCATAAGCTACAGGTCAGCAGCTTGTTTAAACACCTCGTAAAAGAAAAAGTCATACTGTCGCTTTCTTTCTCAAGCGACCCGCCACTTCTCGTGAACGTTTTTATATTTAAAAGAGAGGCCGAGCTTTGTTCTTCCCTCTGAATGCTGGTTATGCCTTGTGGTTATCAAAGCAAATTAGGTGGTATAATGAAGGGATGATGCCTTACAAAAATGAAATGTATGTGGTGCTTTGTTGAGGAATACCGGAGAAGGTTTTGGTGTTACTGCAGTTTCTGGAGGTAAGTTCAAGCAGGCGAATCACGCCTCTGCTTTCTGATGAAAGGGAGACTTACGCTTGTGTCTAAAGGCCTTACGTTCCTCCCTCTCTTCCCCCCCCACCTTACGGCTTCTTTACATGAAATGAGCATGAAACTTAAAACGCAATTATACATTCTCAATACAATACTCAATTATGAGACAGTACGTCTAAAACTGGTCTGTAACTCTTTAAAGAAACTGTGATAAAAAAAATGCAATTAGTAGATTAAAATTCCAAGATATTTAGGCTCTGTGCGTTCTGAAAGTAGAACAGGTCACTAAAGTTTCCAAAATTCAGCGTGATCTTAATATTATCTTTTGTTCTCAGTGTATTACTAAGATGTTTTATAAACTATTTTCTAAATGATACCTTGAGATGCTCCGTACCCTCCGCAGTCCGCCAGGCAAGCAGGCTGCCTTTGGGAATTAGGGAAGAATGTGGTTTCCTGAGAGCTTGTAGGGTTTTTGTCCCAGCTGCATTAGGAATATTAAAAAAAAAAAAAAAAAAAAAAAAAGTATTACCTTTCCTGTACTTGCTCTATGTAGACCTTTATCATGAAAAATTAGAACATTACAACTTTGAAAACCTTCCAACAATAACCGTGACTAAACTCATGGTCAGTCTGGTTTTGCTCTTGAGGGGAGGCACGGTGTTTGTATACGCTGAATTTTCCAGCCCGTTCGGAAAACTCAGTCTGACCTTGCTTAGCCGTTGATTTTCGGTGACTTTTTAAATTAACAGCAGAAGTCACGCTAATGAAAATGCCGTTGCTGCTTCGGGAAATTCAGTATTTCTGTAAGGAACAGTATGCCCCAGGCAAGATCATATAGATTTGCTGTTATGTTCATGACAGGTCAGGCAGCATCTGACCAGGAGGAAAAAAAACCCCTTGCCCGTAGGCTATCTGGCACGACTTCAGCAGGACACATGTTGTGCAAAGACAATAATTTTTATTGGAAATAACATTTCATATAATGTTGTTCTGGAAAAAAATCGGTCTCCTGATACAAAACGACAGAGTCTTTCTTACAGACTCCGTCACACGCATAACTTTGAGCCGGTGAAAATATTACAGGTGTCAGTCTGTCACTTCAAATGTATATGTCCGCAGTGAAGTCCCGCTGGTGTCACTGAGAGTTGTGTATGCTTTCCTTCGGCGGCGGGGGGGAATAAATGCTAAATGCTTTATTCCGCGTACAGACAGATGTGCGTCGTGTAGCATTCCGGTTCTCTAAGGATCTGTAATCCCTTCGTATCACCCGAGTCGTCTGCTGAGTCCTCCCGTGAGCAGGTTAGCGGAAATCTGCGTTACGAATAAAGCAGCAGCAGAAGGAATTCTGTTCCGTTACACCTAAGGGACAAGCAGTTGCCAGCCCCTGTTTGAGCTCAGGTTATTTGTTAGCGACGATTTGAAAGCGTTAAGTCATTTCTCACATTTTAAAGAGGGTTTGTTTTTTTTTTTAGCGGTGTGGAGGGAAAATAGCGTTTGAGTAACGTGGAACTGATCTTATTGATGGAATAATTTGAGTTACTTCCATGCTGTGTAGAGCTGCCTTGAACCCAGCGTGCGGTTTTTCTGCAGGAATATAAGGAGACCAGAAATCCATCACCTCATTTTTAAAGGAGGAAGTGTTTTATCCTTACTAGCGGAATGCGGAGTTAGATCTGTTGTTGTTCTGCTGGAGGTTACTGTGGAGGACCAAGATAAATATAACTGTAATCTTTCTTTTGTGGCTGAGAAACTGAATCTTTAATGAACGTATTGTCCAATTGTTAGTTGTTTGTATCTAAAATAATACCAAAAAACCTGATTTTTTAAAAAGGCGAGGAAGAAAAACTTGCATCTAGATAAAATGCCTTTCCTATATAGTTAATAAAATTTGTACTTTTGCATGTTACGTCTCAAGGGATCTATTTGGTGATACAGGTAACAATCCTTTCTTACGGGGTTGGAATTCATAACTGAAGAAACAAACTGAAGTCGTTGGCGTAAAAGGGCTGGATCCTTTTTCCTCCAATTGCTGTTCCCTTTAAATGAGTTCAGTGTGTAGAGACTTCAGCAGTTTTATAAAAGCTGACACAGAACAAACATACTCAAATATTTTGCTTTTGTTATGTGACGTTACATTATAGTTATCCGTGTATATGTATATTTGTCTCTACTGCGTGCAGTATGTTTTATCTGTTCAGTTTAGGATGTTGCAGATCCATAAAGTATAATTCCCATGAGCTAGAAGAGGAGGAAGAAGCTATCTGAAATAAGTTTTCAAGTAAAAATTAGACAGGGTGAATAATTTGACTTTAATAGGTGCTTTTCCGAAAGTCTGTTTTGCAGATTGGTAGTGTGTATGTCACCTAATAAAAGGGGTGGAAAAAATGACTAATACTTTGTGTGAAAAACGCCACCGAAACCATCTTAAAGAACTTGCAAATTATATATTGTTAAATGCAGTGCTATGTCATGTAAAAGGAAAGTGGGTTTCTATTCCCATAAATCAATAGTAAGGCAGCCAGGCGACGATAAATAATCTGCCAGCGAGTAGAAATAAGAAACGCACCTTTTAAAAAATGGCTATTTTATTATCAATCCGACCCATTATCTGGTATTTTATTATATATCCAGCCCATTGTCTGTGCAGTGTGATTTCTTAGAGCAGTTTTATATTTTGAGGTATGTTTTCATAATATAATTTAATCCGGGTTGGCTTCAAAGTGGTAAATGAAAGCTGTTACTTTTAGGTTTGATGAATTCGATGAGGCAATTGATGAGGCAATTGAAGACGATATCAAGGAGGCCGATGGAGGAGGTACGTTTCTGCTGTTACTTGTTTTTCATTGCGATGGTGATAAGAAGATTGAGACCAAATTTATTTTGATATGAGAGGCAACAAATATAATCTTCTGCCTTAAACTTTGTAGTTTACGGTTTTTACTGTGGTATTTTCGGAATCAAACTAAATAATTTCCCTTGGGAATGGCCATCCCAGGCTGCCAAAATAAGTATTTGGTCGTGATAGTTAAATTCTGCTTGTATGTATTTTGATATACGAATGCAATGAATAAGCATGACAAGAAAACTCTTAAAATTAATTAATTTACTAAGTTTTGGGTTTGAGATTGGAATGGCAGCTAGCGCTGTTGACATTTGTCCCCTGTAAAAATTTGGCTTATAAATTGGTCCACAGTTGGACCCTTAAAGACCGGGTCTACAAAGTTGTCCTAAAAATATTAATGCAGATCCATCAGCACTTCTCAGTTGTACGTGAATAAAGTGAGATTATGTTCTTTGTTGCCTGTTAAGGCAACATAGGGACCAAAGGAGAGATCTTCAGCAGTATCTGAGGGATGTAGGTGGGTTTGTGCTTCTGCATCACCTTAACTTGCCTGGAGACAACTGCCACAAAATGTTCTCGTAGAATCATAGAATCTTCATGGTTGGAAAGGACCTTTGAGATCATCGAGTCCAACCAAACAACCTACAATCTCTGCCACTAGAGCATGCCCTGAAGTGCCACATCTAAATGTTTCTTAAACACCTTTAGGGATGGTGACTCAACCCCCTCCCTGGGCAGGCTGTTGCAGTGCCTGACCACTCTTGCAGTAAAGGAATTCTTCCGAATATCTAATCTGAACCTCCCCTGCCGCAGCTTCAGACCATTTCCTCTGGTCCTGTCATTATTCACCTGGGAGAAGAGGCCAACACCCACCTCTCTCCAACCTCCTTTCAGGGAGTTCTAGAGGGCAATGAGGTCTCCCCTCAGCCTCCTCTTCTCCAAGCTAAACATGCCCAGCTCCCTCAGCCTCTCCTCATATGGCCTGGTCTCCAGACCCCTCACCAGCCTGGTAGCTCTCCTCTGGACACGCTCCAGCACCTCAATGTCCCTCTTGTACAGAGGGGCCCAGAACTGAACACAGCACTCGAGGTGAGGCCTCACCAGTGCCCAGTACAGAGGCACCATCACTTCCCTGCTCCTGCTGGCCACGCTATTCGTGATACAAGCCAGAAGGCTGTTGGCCTTCTTGGCCACCTGGGCACACTGCTGGCTCATGTTAAGCTGGCCGTCCACCAGCACTCCCGGGTCCTTTTCTGCTGGGCAGCTTTCCAGCCACTCTGCCCCAAGCCTGTAGCGTTGCTTGGGGTTGTTGTGACCGAAATGCAGGACCCGGCCCTTGGCCTTATTAAACCTCATACAGTTGGCCTTGGCCCATCAATCCAGCCTGTCCAGGTCCCTCTGTAGAGCCTTCCTACCCTCAAGCAGATCAACACTCCCACCTAGTTTGGTGTCATCTGCAAACTTACTGAGGGTGCACTCAATCCCCTCATCCAGATCATTGGTAAAGATATTAAACAAAACTGTCCCCAAAACTGAGGCCTGAGGGACACCACTGGTGACCGGCCACCAAGAGGATTCTCCCTCAGTTGTTTGGCTTTTGGCACCTCCGTAAAGACACCAGCTTCCAGCAGCTTGGTGCATCTACGCAGACAACCTGAAAATTGGGTGTCTGTGGGTGTGTAGTGTGTTTTCTGATATCTGCCCTACTCAAAAGGCACTGGCGTGTGATAATGTGGGTTGGGGTTGACACTTATCCACTGTCTTCTCCATGGACCACATGTATTTCGAAGTGACCACAGCTAGGAGTGGGGGATGTCGGGAATGACTCCAGAGAGAGTCTTGCATGACAAAAAAATATTCTGTGTTACAGAAAATAAACTGAAGCTAGAGAGGCACGGAAGAAAGATGTGTATAAAGTTAAATGAAAAATAAACTTGCTCTTTTTTCCCTTTTCTGTCACTGAATTCAGGCATCGGCAGAGGCAAAGACATGTCTAATATCACAGGTCACCGTGGAAAAGACATTTCCACAATCCTGGAGGAAGAAAGGAAAGAAAACAAGCGACCACAAAGGGCTGCTGCAGCACGGCGCAAGAAACGACGGCGACTAAACGACTTGGACAGTGACAGTAATCTGGATGAAGAGGAGAGTGAGGATGAATTCAAGATCAGCGATGGGTAGGTCTGCAATTGAACTTCCACCACGAGTCACAGACCGCTACGGGCTTCTGTGACCCTGCAGTGCCCCTGAAACGATCGTTAGGAGCATGTGCCCAGTGCGGGGACATCACTGCGCGGGGCCAGCAAAAGTCCTCCCGGCCCAGGGGAAACGTCATTGTACTGGAAAAAACTGCGCTCCGGATCCATGCGCTGAAATCATCCAATCTGTATTTTAAGCAAAACGTGTTGTGGAAATGTTACTGGTATGTTTGAGGCCACACCGCGGGGTTCTAAACACCATTATGTTAGTGATGGAGCCAGAGGGGCTCAGTTCTCTGACCGACGTGAGTGTCTAGCAGAAATCCCTAACAAAGATGGAGCTAAAATGAGGCTGGTTGTTCCCTTTTGTCCTATTTTGTGCAATTTTTGATGGGCCTAATTGTCATTTAGAAATTGGAAGAGTAAAATGTCCCCATTTAGAGCATACAGAACTCGACATGCGGGTTCTGAAATGAATTCTTGATTTCTGCTCTCTAGGAGGTAGCGTTTGAAAACAGCCGAAGGAGTGGTTTATAGTGTAGAAAACAAATACGCGTCGCGTGAAGCTTTAAATGCTAAATGAGTATTGCTCTGGCTAACTGAAACTCTCTTTCCACGGAATTTCTCATCGTTCGGTCTGGGGAATTCCTAACGTTAAAAAACTTAATAATAATTTTAGACGTCCTTTATGCCTCAGTGAAGAAACATAACGGAACGTGAGGTCTAAGCTCTTTACCATCCGCGTTTAAAGCTTTACACCAGTCGCTGAGTCAATTGCCTAAGTGTATGGATAATCTGTACAACGTAGAAGCAAATTTTGAGCTTTGCTTTTCACCTGTGACCATGCTGAGGCCATTTCAGTGACGCCCTGAATAGCTGAGCTAAATGTGCTGGAAATTTCCAATCAATGAGCGTAGCTTGCGGAAATCTCCCAGAATTAATAGCACATTGATCTGTTAAAGTGTGCTCATGCATTTTTCAACTCCAGCCTCTGCTGAATGAATGCCTTCTGGATGTTATAGAGGAATTTACATTCAACTGGCGGACAAATGCAAGTGACCATGTACCTTCAGCGCTCAACGGCTTTTAAAAAAGCATTGGCTCCCTTTTGACACGACGGGAGTGTTACAAGGGGATGAGTTTGCGAGATGCGTCTTTTGCATGAGAGCGACAATTTTGTGTTAAGACACGATACTCTCACTCTCAGAAATTGCGTAGGATGGTGCTGGGTTCGTGAAGGGCAGCTCATCTCTGCCAGAACGTGGTGGGTGTTACTTTCCCCTCCACAGGGGAGGCTCATCCATAGTTATTGCTGTGCAGATGTTCCATTGCAGTGTACTTTATGAATGCTCCAGAATCTGTCCTATGTCAGAACCTATCAAAGTAAAGAAGTTCCTCCTCATGTTGAGGTGGCACTTCCTATGTTCACGTTTGTGCCCGTTACCTCTTGTCCTGTCCCCGAGCACCACTGAGAAGAGCCTGGCCCCATCCTCCTGACACCCACCCTTTCAGTATTTCTAAGCGTTGATAAGATCCCCCCTCAGTCGTCTTTTTTCCAGACTGAAAAGACCCAAATCCCTCAGCCTTTCTTCATGAGAGGTGTTCCAGTCCCCTCATCCTCTTGGTAGCCCTTTGCTGTCCCCTCTCCAGCAGTTCCCTCTCCTTCTTGAACCGGGGAGCCCAGGACTGGACCCAGTGCTCCAGATGCGGCCTCAGCAGGGCATGCAGAGGGGGAGGATTATATCCATCTGCTGTGTACGGCACTGTAAAGCTCTGTCCCAAGTGTACAACTGAAACCTAACGTCAGGGATGGCAGCTTGCTCTCTCTGGATCTTTGCTCTGCATTATTACTGTAAGATTTGTGCTTTTTTCTGTGTAAGACAATACTTATTGTGCATATATCGCTTGTAAAATGTTGCAATCCTTTGTTTCCGATATCCATCTCTGTTGCCTGTGGGTCTCTCGTTGAACAGATCGCAGGATGAGTTTGTTATATCAGAGGAAAATCTGGATGAAAGCGAAGATGACCCACCATCAAACGAAGACAGCGATTCCGAGTTCTGTGCCCGCATCTCCAGGAGACACCTCTCCAGGCCCATGAGGCAAAGCAGGCGGTTACGAAGGAAAACAGTCAAGAAAAAATATTCTGAAGATGACGAAGATGAAGATTCTGAGGACAATTCAAGCAGAGAATCTGGTGAGTGTAAGATGTCTTCGATACATTAAATACTCTGTACTGGGGAAGTCTGTTTCATGTCACGACCGACACTCGTTTGCTTGCTTTGGTCAAATCAGATGTCATCTTTGCTTGTAAAGGCAGTTTGCTACTTGTTCTGCTGTGAATATTCTGCAGGAAACTGGTGTTGAGTACTAGGTTCTGGGCATTTTAAGTAATGATGTGTTTAAATTAATGTTTGTGCTATGTTTTAAATATCCACTTCTGTAGATAGTTTCAGCTACCCTGTACCTTCCTGTTTCGTCCGTGGTTGCAGGGAAGAGAGAGGATGGAGGCAGAAATTCATTTCTTTATAGCTACTTGAAGACTTTCCGATTACCTTTGAAAAAGCTTCTGAAAGAGACATTTTCCCTGACGTTTTATGGAAGAAGGTCCCTTCAGTTGTACAGCATTCTGTGTTCTCTGGCAGGCTTGAAAGCAAACGATAACACCTTGACTCTCTCCTTGCTACAATTATCCTTTTTGATCCTTAATAACTGAAGACTCCTGCATCACAGGAGAACCGAATAATTCACTTTATTCTACCTCTCCTTCAGCCAGTCCGTTTTCTGTTAGCACGGTTTGAAGTGTGAGAGAATAGTACCTCTGCAATACTTAAACCTTTTCGTGATTAGCGTCTTCCTCTGAATACTGTCCTCGTTTCTTCTTCATTTGAGACCCAGTCCTAGAAGGGGCCAGATATGGCCAGATAGGGGCTAGATGAGGTGACGGTGAGGTGGATCGAGAGCTGGCTATGTGACAGAACTCAGAGGGTTGTGATCAGTGGCATAGAGTCTAGTTGGAGGCCTGTAACCAGTGGTGTCCCCCAGGGGTCAATACTCGGTCCAGTTTTGTTCAGTATATTCATTAATGACTTGGATGAGGGGAGAGAGTGTATCCTCAGCAAGTTCGCTGATGATACCAAACTGGGAGGGGTGGCTGACACTCCGGAGGGCCGTGCTGCCATCCAGCGTGACCTGGACAGGCTGGAGAGCTGGGCAGAGAAGAACCTAATGAGGTTCAACAAAAGCAAGTGCACGGTCCTCCACCTGGGGAGGAAGAATGCTAAGCACCAGTATAGGTTAGGGGTGGACCTGCTGGGAAGTAGTTCTGAGGAGAAAGATCTGGGGGTCCTGGTAGACAGTAAATTATCCGTGAGCCAACAATGTGCCCTTGTTGCCAAAAAGGCCAATGGAATCCTGGGCTGCATAGGGAAGAGCGTGGCCAGTAGGTCAAAGGAGGTCATTCTCCCCCTCTACTCTGCACTGGTGAGGCCACACCTGGAATACTGCATCCAGTTTTGGGCTCCCCAGTTCAAGAGGGACAGGGAACTGCTGGAGCGGGTCCAGCGTAGGGCAACCAAGATGATTGAGGGACTGGAGCATCTCCCTTATGAGGAAAGGCTGAGAAAGCTGGGACTCTTTAGCCTGGAGAAGAGAAGGCTGAGGGGAGACCTTATTATGGCATACGAGTATCTAAAGGGTGGGTTGAAGGAGGATGGTGCCAGACTCTTTTCATTGGTTCCCAGTGACAGGACGAGGGGCAACGGGCACGAGTTAGAACATAGGAAGTTCCGTTCAAATACATGGAAAAACTTCTTTGCAGTGAGGGTGACAGAGCCCTGGAACAGGCTGCCCAGGGAGGGTGTGGAGTCCCCTTCTCTGGAGACTTTCAAGACCCGCCTGGATGCAGCCCTGAGGGATGTGCTCTGGGCAATCCTGCTTCAGCAGGGGAGTGGGACTAGATGATCTCTAGAGGTCCCTTCCAACTCTGAAGTTTCTGTGATTCTGTGATATATAAGCACTTATTTTTACTTATTTTTACTGTGAATTTAAAGTACTAAGTACACTGGAGTGTTAAATTATTGCAGTGCGTTACCTTTCCAGTGTTTTATCTGTCTCTCTAGAATATAGATGATGAACACGTTGGAGTAAGTTGCTTTGAAGTACTGGTTTCCGAAAGGGGAGGGTTCATGCCTGGAGAGACGAAGGCAGCTATATGCACTTAAAATAGTCGCCGTCTCCCTGTCCTGAATGCATCATCGCACTAATCGTAAGCTGTTGTCAATGCAGATACCGGCAGAAGTCTACAGAGATTGCTCATCTGTTCTGTAACGCACAGGAGCAACTGTTTGTTTCTTGGTGGACACACATCTGTGATAAAATCAGCTGATTCCAGTATCGTTCCATACATATCGAAGAGTGTAGTCTTACGTGTTTCTCTCTTTTGCCCCGTTATTGTTCCTCAGGATCCTGCTTTAACCCTATTTTGAGCTAAGGAAATAAGGTACAAACAAAGTGGCTTTGTTTTCAGTCTCCAGAGGTGGAGTTCCTTTCTGAAGGTGGTTGTTCTCGTTGACTTGCTCGGATCCTTTCTCCGATACTTTTAGGAAGTAAAGAGGATGCCCCTTTCATCTGCGACTCGTGTCAATCACTAACTTAGGAACAGTATGGGACCCGTATAGAAATGTGTCTTGGGATAATTGTTCTGGCACAGCTCAGTGAAAAAGCAGCTAAAGTTGATTCGAGGCTATTTTCAGCTGATGTAAATAAATGTAACTCTTTAAGCCACTAGCTGGTGCAGGAAGAACTATGAACGGTGGTAAGTTGTTTTTTTTTTTCTATACGGTTTCTGTTTTAAGCAAACTTACAATCAAGTGAGTGTGATTTTTGTGGCTAATTTAAATTCTATAACTCCGATCTTACCTGGAGCATCATCTTGTTGGTAGTTTTTCATCTGCCTCGTCGTAAAAATGTTCGAATAGAGTACAATTCATTTAAATTTTAAAAACAGAAAGGATTTTCCAGTGTCAGTGGTAACGTGCATCATCAACTCCAGTTCAGTAAGGCTGTTTCAACAAAGGGGTTTGTAGACAAACAGATCAACAGATTGTTGATCCCCAATCAACAAGGGATCGTAGAGGAGGCATCTTTGGCACCAGTAGAGCTGAGGGAACAAAAACACTGGAAGGAAACCTTCTTCTGGAGGAGTTGAGGGAGACGGGAAAAGCGTGAGAAGATTTTAAAATCCAGGAATTCTACACAGGTGACGAATGGGGGAGCATACGCATGAGTCTGGAACGGGTCAGGGCAACGCGGCATGATGGTTGAGACTCTCCTGTGCTGGAAGAGCACATGATTTTACTGGTGCTGGTCTAAAGCTTATCTAAATTGTGCAGTTTTGGTTTAATGGAATAATGGACGTCACTGTTTTCTTCTGTACAGAGAGTGGTGATTACACAGATTACAGTGATGACGATTACCTGGAAACTAGGAGGAGAAGATCAAGACGGAATCAGAAGAGACAAGTTAATTATAAGGAAGATTCAGAAAGTGATGGCTCACAGAAAAGTGTCCGGTATGGGAAGGAGTTAAGAAGAGTTCATAAACGCAGGCTCTCCACTTCAGATAGTGAAGGTAAAATAAACAGTCCGCCGTTCGCAGGAGCTGGTGTATGTCAGCATTAGCACGAAGAGAAAACTGTCTATAATTCAGAGATCTTGGAGAATCTTCTTGGCGTTTCTCAGAAACTGTTTCCTTCTGAAACAGTCCAGGGGTTCTTCATGATGCACTGTGACAGTCACTTCTTAAAGTCGTCCTCGTCCCTAATGCTGATTTCCAGGTCTGAATTTACTGTGTCTGGCACGGTGTGCTGGGATTCCAAAATTGGCACTAATGTAACTGTTTCACCACTTTTCTGCTAAGAGGTCACTAAACTTCATCCCAAGAGTCTTTAAAGACCCTCTTTTGTAAGAGAAAGAGTATTACTTCTGGTGCCCTGCCTGTATTTGCGCTGGTGGTTAAGACTCACTCAGTCTCCTGTTTGAAGGAGCTCTGATAAGTACAGAGGAAGCCTGCTCTCAGTGACGTCAGTCACGCCACGTGGTGTGCACTTTGATGTAAAATTGGCTTTTATAAAAGCGACCACTGACTTTGGGTGCTTTGCCTTCTGGGCGCCCAGCTTATGAGACCTTAGGTGGGGCTCTCAGAGGGGCTGAGCGGTGCGGGTTGCGGTGGATGCCAGGCCTCCTCAGAAAATCAGCCACGCCTGACAGGCCTCTGATTCCTAGGTGAGTTTTGGAAGTGTTGACCCGAGTTTACAGAGCGTTAGAGGATCCTCTTAGATGAAGGGAAACAAGTGTTGGTTGGGTGAGAAGCTCAACCTGAGCCAGCAATGTGCGCTGCCAGCCCAGAAACGCCCCCAGCAGCGTGGGCAGCGGGGCGAGGGGGGGGATTCTGCCCCTCTGCTCCGCTCGGGGGAGACCCCCCTGCAGTGCTGCCTCCAGCTCTGGGGCCTCAGCACAGGAGAGACACGGAGCTGTTGGAGCAGGGCCAGAGGAGGCCCCGGAGATGCTGGGAGGGCTGGAGCCCCTCTGCTGGGAGGACAGGCTGAGAGAGCTGGGGGGGTTCAGCCTGGAGAAGAGAAGGCTCCACGGAGACCTTATATACAGCAGCTTTCCAGTATCGGAAGGGGGCCTACAGGAGTCTCGGAAGGGGGACTTTTTAGAAGCACATGTAGTGTTAGGATGAGGGGTAATGGCTTCAAACTGAAAGAGGGGAGATTGAGCTGAGATCTCAGGCAGAAATTCTTGGCTGTGAGGGTGGTGAGCCCCTGGCCCAGGTTGCCCAGAGAAGCTGTGGCTGCCCCATCCCTGGAGGGGTTCAAGGCCAGGTTGGACGGGGCCTGGAGCAACCTGGTCTGGTGGGAGGTGTCCCTGCCCAGGGCAGGGGGGTGGGACTGGATGGTCTTTAAGGTCCCTTCCAGCCCAAACCATTCTCTGATTCAAAGTAATTAATGCAGCCATATAGTATGTTGAAAACTTGATCTCATACTTCAGTACAGCCTGTTCGCAGAAGTGCCACGAGGCTCCGTGCTGAGAACCTGCTGTGTGGTGCCTGAGGTTTTTTGCTGCCTGCACTGGTGACTTCAAACAGTGCCTGATTGGCAGTGTCTTTTCTCCATGAAATCCCGTTTCCTCAGCTATTTTTGGTACTGTTTTTTTTTGCATATTAAAATCCGCACCATTTAGTACCTTTGCAGCACTCTCCCACAGTTCCCGCGGTGTGTTATAACGTATGTAACAGTGTTACTGGGAATGGAATTATGTTGAAAACACAGGAATTCTGACAGAGTCTCTGTCAACGTGAACCTACATTAAATGATACCTTTTAAAATGACAATTCACATGCCTTTCTAAAGGAAATCACAAGGAGGTGGCAAATGGCGTTTGCCATTGGATTTTTCAGACTCCGTCTTTTCTCACCTAAGCCGTCGAGGGTCAGCGTAGAAGCTGCCAATGCACAGGCAATATTCCAGTTTGCCAAAAAAAAGGCCTCCCATTAAAGGGCAGCAAAACTTTAAGGGACATTTAGGCAGCGTTCCTATGCTTTGGAAGAAGTTGTATACAATTTGGGGTGGCGGGGCTATAGCACAGGTGTGTGTGTGTTTATATATATATCTCTATATATCTTTTTATGATAGTGCAGCCATTATTTGGGATCTCAGTTTCTGGAAGGGTGTAAGGAAGGCGCTGTGAGACGAGGGATACAGTTCTGCGTTATTCCCAGCACGCAGTTTTCACTTCGGAGGGGGGGGAATACACCTGCCTCCAAAGCCTCTGGTAATCCTCAGGCTGGAAACAGAACGTCAACAAATGGTTGGTCTTTGCTACTTGAGCAGTTTATTTAAAAAGTAAAAAGAATGTAAGTGTTTTGACATGGTTGGGGAACCTGGGGATGGAGAGGGAAACGTGTGTGGTGAGAGAGAGAGAGATGGCTTTTTAATGAGTGTGGAAGATGAAAAATATAAAAGTGTAATTGTTTTGCATGCAAATTTGCTAATGGCTTTAAGTCTGCTGCTTATTCCAGAGAGCTACACATCTAAGAACTCGGAAGATGACGAATCCACAAAGGAGTCAAAGCGATTGATTCGAAAACGTCGGCGAAGTACAGACGACTACTCTGAGGAAGAAGGAGAGGATGAGGAAGACGAAGGGAGGCCCGTCCGCAAACGGCTGAATCGAATCGAAACAGACGACGAAGATAACTGCGAAAATGCTAACGACGACGCGGAAAACCCCGCTCCTGCAAATAAGCTGCCAGCACCGCAAGCTCCCCAAGACAACACCAAGAAGCACTGCTACCGGATAGAAAGCGATGACGAAGATGACTTTGATAACGTAGGGAAAGTAGAGAGCCCTTTGGACTACAGCCTGGTGGACTTGCCTTCCACCAACGGACAGAGCCCAGGTAAAACCATTGAGAACTTGATTGGGAAGCCAAGTGAGAAGACCCAGGCCCCCAAGGACAGCACAGCCAGCGCCAGCTTGGCGCCCAACGGGACGGGGAGCGGGCAGGAAGCCGTAGGGCCGGAGGAAGATGAAGATGAACTTTTGAGAGTGACTGACCTTGTTGATTACGTCTGTAACAGTGAACAGTTATAAGACTTCCATTTTTGTGCTAATTTATTCCACGGTAGCTCATACCAGCGGGCCAGTTATTAAAAGCTGTTTTATTTTTCCTAGAAAATTCTCCACTACAGTATCACTTTTTAGAAGCAAGAATTTCACCAGTCCTGCAGTCTTTCTGTGAAGTGACCAGTTTTGAACTTTGAAGATGAATTGCTGTAAATTCCCTCTCTTACCCCTCCCCTTCTCCTTCCAAGTCCATGGTCCTGGGTAATTTCACTCACAAAAACCTTATAACAACAAGAGATTTGTATATTTTTGACTTTATATTTCCTGAGTGCATACAAATTTGTGGAAATGGGTGGCCTAAGAAAGCATTCCAAATCGGTCAGGGCCCAAACCGGAACTGGGGTGGGTTTGGCTCAAGGGGTTGGGGGTGGGGGGGGTGTGCAGAAGCACTTGTGCTTTAGCTTTTTCATATGAGATATATATTATATTTAAATGTTCACAACTTAGATTACAACTTAACAGACAGTTAAAAAGAAAATTAATGTCTGTACTGTTGCATTTTGTGAGTTGTAGGTTAACATACCATAGCTCATTTTAGTAATCACCTTCATGGAAGCAGTTTGATTTTAATACTGGAGGCAAAGAGAATTATTAGAGGCCAAGAAGGTACCATAAACAAGAACTCTACTATCCATTATGACTTGCAGACTTTCCTAATAAACATCCTTTAAAGTGTTTGTACAGTAAAGTGTACTGTAATGAAGTTTTTGACAGTCGAAACACGCTAGCCATGAATTTCTAAAGCTATCTCATGCACAGGTCATCGGATGGTCTTCGAGGCACAGTGTCTAGGGGGAGGACGTCCGGAAGTGACGTTACTCTGTAGGTTGGCTGGCATCTTGACGTGCTGCAAAACTTTTACAGACAAAAGGACCCTGCGGTAGCTGCCCGGCCACTCGAGTTTCACCATCTGTTGGAGCATTCTGAACGAAATACCTTTGTACAAACGGCATTGACCACAGAATGACAGTGCATCAGAGGATTGAGGGATTTTCAAATAAACCGTGACTGGTCCATTCATGTCCTTAATATCTACTTCAAATTGAAGTAAACAAATGGAACAGTTTTCCTTTTGGAGGTTTTCTGTTTGGGGTTTGTGTGTGTTTTTTGTTTTGATTTTACTTATCCGCCTGGATGTATTAGCAGGTTTTGAATGTAGTGTTGGCCTTTGGCCATTAGAATTTTCTTAAAATACAGTTTAATAATTGTCATGTGACCAACTGATTTCAAGAAGGCAGTATTCCTGAGAGAAAACGCTTGACTCCAAGACATCTCATCAACTTTTGAGTAGGCATGAAGTGATATGTGCTTTTCTTCAAGGAAAAAAAAAAAAAAAAAGGATGACAAAAGACAAAAAACCCAATCATATGGGGCACATAAAAAGCAGAGCTGAAATTTGTTTTGGGTAGCATTCAGTTTTCTCTGTGCTCTGAATTCAGATGCAGGCTGTAGCATTTGTACGTGTTGTAGCTCACGGACAGCTCAAACAGATCTGCCAAGCACTGAAATCCAAAAAGGTCACATCTATTAATCCTTTTGCTCTGAGATTTGGATTTTTGACTGGTGTTGATGTCCATTGCCGGCAATGGATGCACCAGAACTGCTGCTGCCACCGAGGAGTGAGTTCTCCTTTCCTGCCCCACCTGATTCCCTTCCATTATATTGTATTTACTAGTCAGTCATTAAGCACTTCTGTTTTCTTGTAATAAAACCGGCATTAGGCCTTTACTAAATACCTCTCTAGGAAACCTAGATCCAAAAATTACCTACCTTCTGGCCTTGAAAGTCTTGTTTTTCTTTCCCCACCTCTTTCTCCACGAGTTCTATCGGAACCACTCCGTGACTCCGTAGCAGTGCACGTATCCTGCTACCGAACCAGAATCAGCACAGGCGCAAAAAGATGGAACTCGCTCATTAGCTGCTCTGCTAAGGAACCTTGTGATTCAAAACAATGAGAAATCGCTCTCTTTCTAAATGAGAATTAAATTCCATTAAAGATTAAATAGTTTTCCACCTTAGCGATGTTAACGATTAACAGTTTTCATGAGCCGCTATTAAAACAGGGTAGCGAAAAGATGCAGAAGTTTAGAACGAGTGCTTAAAAAGCATGTGTCGTGTTTTAAGCTACTACGGTGGTTTTCTTTGCCTAGGTGATGCAGAAATGCAGCGCTTCTGCCTTTCTGATACACTCGTGTTTGGAACCAAGCAGGAATATGCAGCTTCCACTTTTCAATGTTAATAACTGCTGAGCGTTTTTCATATTTGCAGTGCAAGCGGTCTGAGTCGCGTGCGGCCGCGCTGTGCAGCCGATGGTTTCTCCTTTGTTTTGGCAGGTGCCATAATCTTTTTCCGCTGCCTGATGGAGACTTGTAGCATCTGATCAGTGCTGTAGCAAACGTTCTTGCTTGTAGAGTCAACCCCAAATGTTAAATATTTAGTGGGCAAGTAATTGTGAATGTAGGAAAATACAAAAGGGTTACGATACGGAATATACCAACCGGGAAAAAACTGAGTACTGACGCAGGGAATGATGTCAAAGCAGAAAAGACCAGGAAGCAGAATTGGAGCGTTGAAGCTTACATCAGGAGCGTCGCGTTTTAAAAATGCGGAATGACAAGTTGTTACCAGGTTTTACTTTCTGTAGGTCACTTTTCGAAAACAACTTTTCTGTCTTCTACGAAAACACCTTTGGTATCCGAGACAGCCTCATCCCCCAGGATCTAGAGTTCCCCCGCAGACCCCTGGGAATGTTGTGCAAGTAAAAAACTGCAAAAAGTGCCCTAGAAAGTCGTAACGTTTTCAACCTCGTATTTCTCTCCTTTCTGAGGCTTCCTGCTTGGTGGGAAACGTGCAGTCTCCCGGTTGGAAAGATGCCATTTTCTGACGTGAGGCCAGCTGACTGTGCCGCACGGAGTTCATGCTACGTGTTCTAGTACGTGTACGGGATTCCAGAGTGGGAACGTCCTCTGGGTGCTTTGGTGTCCTCACAATCTTGTGCTCTTCTGTCCTCATCAGGAGCTCAGAAGTTCCATGTCTTTCAGTGTGGCTTTGGGTGAACAGGAAGCTCAAACCATAGAAGAAACGGAGTAAAGCTGGCCAGGGAATTTCTTAACGTAGTGGATTTAACAGTAAAGAACAAGCAGCTGTTGGCTGAATGTACACGGCATTTATTCAACAAACTCTTGTTCGTTCCACACAGGTTGTCGCTGAAAGCTTTGTCTTTTCTAACTGCAAACTCTTCAGAGTGTAACTGATTGGGAAGAAAGTGAATTGATTCCTCTGTGCGGTGTAGGTAGCGTTGGTGAGGGGAAGAACCTGTAAATCAAGCGGAGGGAAGATGAAGGATGGCTGTTTGCTTTCCTGCGTGCAGCTCGTGTGACTGTCCACGACACGAAAGGCCCAGTAGGTCCGCTCTGGAATTAACGAGTGCGATGTGTTAATCTAACCAGAAGGGTGGTCGAATTAAGAACTCGGTTTCACCACGCTCTTCTAGTTATCCAATCTTCTAAACCCGAGCGTATTCTTGATTTCAAAACGGAAAATGACACCACCAAAGTACCAAAAAAAACCCTTAGTGTTGAAATCTGGTGGAAGATCCGTCCTGAACAATCAACTTTTTGACAGTTTGACTTCGTACATGTTGAATTACATTGTAAAATTACCCCATCTTCCTGATTTTTTCGTAATGAAAAGATTGCTCTGTTTTAACAGCACTTGAGAGAAACCGAGACGCTTTTTTCTAAATTGCTCATTTTTGAAGTACGTCGCCTTCAAGATTTCTTTGGATTAAAGTGTCTCAGTTCCTCGTCGTGTAGCGGGAGCTTATGACTTAGTTGGACTTGTTTTCTGTTCGCTTCTGTTTCCCGATTGCTGTGTCCGAGCTCTTGGTGACAGACCTGACTCAAAGAACCTCACGGGAGGAACAAAAAAAGTATGTTCACGAAAGAAAAATTGTATAGTAGCGGTACACTTGTTCTGATTTGTCTTCGCATCCATCATTTGAACTACATTGTTACCCAGATGCTTCAACTGTTGATTAATTTTGATAGTTTATCGTCAGGGTGTCCATTTTATACCTCTGTTTTCAGGCGCTTATGCCTTGGTTTTCAATACTCGTCAATAGGAAGGCCTGGTCTAAACTTTCAAATAATTGTTTCAAATTGGGTATTTTCGCAGACTTCTTTTATAAAAATGAAACGAGGAATTTTTATGGCACCTGTGTTTTTTTTAATTCACTTTGTACACAGCAATTTAAATAAATCGTGGCAGTAATGCTAGCCCCCGGAACTGGTCTGACGAAGAGATTTGTGTCGTCTAGTTCAAAATGGTGATACGTAGGCCTTGAAAATTGGTTTGGGTACATGTGCAGTGACTACTATTCGCAGGCTTGTAACATGGATATAATGTGCAGCGCACACCCTACACGTGTGTTTACATTTGACGTATGCTTCCAATTCACTGGGTATATAAAATCTTTAAATATATGAATATATCAATATATAAAGAAGGTCAGCTATCTTCAACCAAAACAGTTGGTTGTGTGTTGAATATGGTGGGGGAAACTCTTAACAATTTATGTGAAAGAGCACAATTCTGCAATTCCTGAAGTAACTTCTATAGAAGCATTTAGATTATTGTCTGAAATAAGGATTTGCAGGATGAAGCCCACATTTCCTGGTAGTCTTGTTTTTCTTCTTCCCCTTCCCTAACAGTTGTGGCGGGGACTATATCTCACTTAAAATGTTGGAAGAGAGAAAATAAATCCAACAGAAACGATCCTTATTTTTTTTTTCCCAGTATATACTGATGTAAGAAAAATTCTGTCTGTGCTTTAGAGACCTAAACCTGCTACTCTGAGACCTAGTGGAGAGCTCTGGCTTCAGAAATGTTTGTCAATTGAAAACTATTTCTGAAAACCCAGGAGGCATCGAAGATTACTAGTCACTTCTGAAAACGCGCACCGCTGACCAAGCTCTTATTTTAGCTTAGGTGTAACTAACCGGGGTAGTTCCAAACAGCAAAAACGTGTGCTTGGGAATTGATTGTCCCAACGCTTCAGAGTAATTTAACTTATTTTGTATATTGCAAAAGATGTATATTGCTTAGTATGACACTTAAAAAAAAAAAAAAAAAAAATAAAAAATGATTGTGTACAGGTTCTGGGGGAAAGAATAGAACACTCTAAAGTAGATGAGACGTTTTTATAATTGAATACACGGTGTAAAGGCTTCAGATTTAACTGCAATTAAACGGAAGTCCTACAACTTGGGTTTTTGACTATCATTTTGTAAATGCTGGCACCCCGCACCTGAGCTGAGGAGCAGGAGAGGGGACACGTGCTTAATGAAGGCACGCGTGTCTGCGAATATATCTACTATTGCTACTTATAACCCCAAAGGTTACTAAGGAGGACTGAACGATGGAGTGGCTCCGTTCGCTCAGTTGGTTTACTTTGTGCACTTTGCAGCACTTTGTGTATAGTCAGTCTCACTGGTTCCCCGGGTGCAGACAGAGTCGCTTTCTCCTGCTGTTTGAATGCTCTTCCAAACGACAGCAGGAGACGGGGAATGGATGGAGGGAAGTGGAACGGAAAAGATGTGTATGCAAACCCATGCCATTTGCAAGACAGGTCTTGGGCAGGCCTAAACCCGACTTCTGACTCGCCCTTTAAAGACTGTATTTCCAATGGAAGGTCTCTCCGTTTCGGGGAATCATCCTGATGCCCTCCTTTTCTCATCCTGACCTTCGAAGCAACAGGCAAATCTATTTGAGGTCTCTTTCCTTGAGGGAATCGGTAATGTTCCATCAGTGCTATGTGGAGAAAATTTGGATCAGTCCATAGAGTATTATGACAAAGTTGGCCTCTGGGGGCATCGGTCGGAGTCCGCACAGTTTGCTTTGTTTATTCCTCTTACGATGTCCCACACAACTAAACCGATTAGCAGTACCTAGATTAGTCGGTCAGAACTTGACTTAAATGATTCTATGGGGATAAAGTCCTTCTACTAAAGCATACGATAGGCCTAGTTACCAGTGCACCGTTTGTTAGTTAGAGCAGTTAAAAGTCCTTAATAGATACTAATCTGCTACTCAAGTTAATGGTAGAAAAGGAAATCAAATCATAAAACTGTTCGCTTTGTTTAGTTTGACATCTCATACTCGTTATATGGACTCTAAAATCTTGTACAGTATCTTATGCTATATTCATTAAAATGGTACTCCTCCCCCTAACTCGCATTAAAATGAGTTGTTGTTGTTAGCGCCAAGGCGGTTGCTAGTTCCTACCTGTGTTTCACAGCCCTCCTACGGCAGGCAGGAGACGGCACGTGGCCGACTCAAAAGCGTAACGTCACCATTCTCGGTATGCCCGACGGTTCTCACGTAGGCACGGATCCTCTTTATGAGACGGACATCGGGCATATTCCTTCTCCCAGGTAACACCGAACACCTTACTTGCTCGCAGAACGGTTATCCTCCGGTATCCTGTGAGAATTAGATCCAACCTGCCAGATAGGTCTCGTAAAGTTGAAGATACGCTTACACGAAATACAGTTTTGTCTTGCTCCTGTGTGCTGTTTGTATGTTTGCAAAGAAGCCTTGAGTTCCTTAAAAACGGTCCCATTCACAGTCGGCCTCGGTTTTTGTTTTCTTTGGTCAAGTTCCACAAGCTGAGCTCTTTCTGTAGAGTTTAACCCTTGCGTTTCTCGAGTCCGGAACTTTGGTTTTTCAATCTCTCTTCAATCACGACTTGCTACAATATCAAAGGGAAGGGACTGAGGGGACACACACTGTGTGTGTGAGGGGGAGGGCGGGGGGGGGGATAACGTTGAAAAAACTGGAAGTGTTATTCTTGTTGCACATAAATTGGGTGGTGCTTTCACTGTCTTTCCCCCCCCACGCACACCAGTAATACCACGTGCATGTAAAACACGACGCGTTAAAAACTTTTTTTAAATGGAAGTCATGGCGGCCTCAGTGCTCAAAGGGTTAACTGCAGTTTATTAACAGCTAACGTTTTTAGATTTGCAGTACGCAACTGTTTAAATACTGTATTCCTTGTAAATGAAGTAAAAAAAAAAAAAAGTTAAGGCTGGTGCCAATATTTTTGTTAATGAATTGTTCAGCGTTGTCTCTCACTACAGTCTGGTCAGAACTCTTTGTGTATAAGCTGGGCCTGAAGCCATTTTATAGCTTGTAGGCCTAATTGTGTAACTTTTCTTTCATAATGTTTTTGTTATAATATCTACTGTCATTTCTTTCATATAAATATGACATGTAAATTGTCATAATAAAAAAATTGAAATAACTTGATGTACCAAGTATAATGTGTATTGAAGAAACGAGGGAATTTTAATGGTCGCGACGTGTGCACATACAGGAGAGGTTTCTTTTTTACTTTTAAAATAAGCGGAGCATTGACCGCCGCGTATCGTTCCAGCCTGCGATGGTGACGCTGCCTGCCACGGGCACGGAGAACTCCATGGTTTATGCCGATTTTGTTACGGCAGCTCAACTGACAGAGTTTTTCTTTCTTTCACCAGCTCTGGCTGACAGCGGGGAAGACCTGATGGAATTATTTTTGCAGTTGTGGTAATTTTCTATCATCTTCTACATTGTTTTTCATATCTAATTTCATAGCGATGTTGCAGTCACTCGACAAAAACCAGTAGCTTGAACAGGGCTCGGTGCTTGCCTTACGCTACAGCATCCGTTTCGTTTGCTGTTGGGAGTCGTGTGATTGTGGAATTCGTGGTGAATTCTTACAGGCGGGGAGAAAACGTGCCTCATTTGTTACCCGTGTTTGTGTGCAAGGGTCATACTCGCAGCCGGCACCATACCCGGGCTGTTCCAGCACACATCCGTGGTGCTAATGCGAGGAGCTAGGTTCATTTATTTAGGCCGAGATGTGTAAAACCACTAGACGGAAGCCTGCAGAGAAGCACTGAAGATGTAGATGTTCTGACATGTGGCTACAGCAATGGCCACCCGCGATGCTTCAGGACTTTTAGCAGGAAAAAGGCAGGGAGAGGGAAGTGAATCAAAGCAAAGGGTGATTTCCCTCCGTGTGAATCACTGAGGCCCATCAATCTTTTTTTCTTTGAATGTGTCTGTGGTCATAGTCAAGCTACTGCGTGTTCCTGTAGCGATGAGAAATCGCTGTGAAAACCATCCTCCTGCTCCGAATGA
Organism: Chroicocephalus ridibundus; assembly: GCF_963924245.1. NCBI lineage: Eukaryota > Metazoa > Chordata > Aves > Charadriiformes > Laridae > Chroicocephalus > Chroicocephalus ridibundus. The sequence continues at coordinate 6,568,530 of NC_086284.1, forward strand.
AGAGCCAAAATTTGACATTTGCATTTTTGATGGACTCTGGGTGTTTATTAAGTCTGAACTGGCCACCTTAGAGCAGGCAGTGCCCTGCAGTCAGTGGAGAGAGAGAGTCTTCCGGGAGCGGTGGGTCTTACCTTGTGTCCTAAGATGACTCTTAACCCTGTGAAGGCACCTGCTTCTCCCTGTTGCCTCTAAACACAGCTCTGGTTGACTAAATCACTCTTGGACATCCAACATTCAGGTGTTGGTGTGGGGACTGTTACTTTTTAAAGCTCTTAAAGCTGAGGAAAAAAGCTTTCAAATAGCGCCATTGTGTTTTGTTGGTGAACTGACAGGAAATGTCTGCCTACCCACCATGACCTTCTGTTAGATTCTAGACTCAGTACTGGGGTATGAAGTATCTGGATCTTGTAAACGGGGAAGATGCAGATTTCTCCTCCTCCCTAATGCTTTGGCCTCAAAACCATCTTCCCAGCCTGGGTTTAAACCAGCTTTTTTCCTGTCTTCTTGTGGAAGAGCACTACGTGACACAAGAAAGACTCGCATTTGTGTGCAGGAGGAGAAACCAACTCTGTATTCCCTCTCACTAGAGGGAATGGGTTAAAACTAGAGATGGGTCGATTCAGACTGGACGTTAGGAAGAAGTTCTTCACCATGAGGGTGGTGAGACACTGGAACAGGTTGCCCAGAGAGGCGGTGGAAGCCCCATCCCTGGAAGTTTTTAAGGCCAGGTCGGACGGGGCTCTGAGCAACCTGATCCAGTGGGAGGTGTCCCTGCCTATGGCAGGGGATTGGAACTAGATGACCTTTAAGGTCCCCTCCAACCCTAACAATTCTATGATTCTATTGCTCCGCTGCAGTGGCTTAATTACACTTCATTCAGAACTCTCAATTTGAAACAATCTAAAGGAGTTGTCGTGTGATTTCCAGTTAACTACAGAGATTGTGAGGGGTCTCCATGGCTGGCCTGGACAGCCGTGTTAGGGGATGGACACGAGCACGAATATTGGTTTATAACCACTAAGTGTGGTGAGGGAGTGCTTACATGTATTTCTCTTTTCCCAGCAGCTGCCACAGTCTGATCTGCATTCACAGAGGAATCGTAGATTTTTGTTTCCAGGTGTGCACTTGTTTGGCATGGCAAACTTGAAGGTCGTCAAGAAACTTCCTCATCTCCTATTGCCTCTGATGGTTTTTTCAAGCTATTTCAGCAGTGTTTAAATATCGCTTAATCTTGGAAGGTGCTTTGATTTCGGTTAAGGTGGTTATTTGTATGAATAATTATTTGCATAATTAGAACCCAAAATGGATTGGTGTGGCTGAGAAGCTTTCCAAAACATTTTAGAAAGCTCAGCCTAATGGAACCACGTTATGTTCTTGTTGCCCCTGGTTTCTTCACACGTTTTCTTTTCCCAAAAGGTGTTGCTTTGGCTCTTTGCTATCAATGACTGTTAACTAGGAAAGTCCAGAGAAGAGAAAGATGGAGACCTAATTCTGTTGATTATCGGTTTGTGTTTGTGAGAACCTGGGTTTGCGCACAGGTAGGTAAATGACTCCATAAAAGTAAATTCAAACTGATGAAAGGGAAGACTGAAACCCATGACAAGGTAACATCTGCACGGGCTCTTGGTGAGTACGTGGCTATGGCGGGAGCATGTGCCAACCTGAAAAGTCAGGGAGAAGAGAGGTCTGCAGTGGCACTGCCTCGCTGATGGAGTTATCAGGAGTATCCCCTGACAGTGACATACTCCACTGGTGCAGACTGAATGTTACCATTTGTTTACCCACACTGTACTGGTATAATCCCTGTTTCTCACCGCAGTAGCACGTGCCAGAAGAGAAACCTTCTGCAGAAATGGTGTAAAACCAGGGGGAGAAGCGGGGCCAGCGTTTGAGGGGATGGCAGCCCTCCTGTCACTGCAATCTTTGTGCCAAGGCTCACCAGGTACACACCGCAGCAGCATGGGGCTCCTGACCTCAAGCTGGTCACTCCTGAGGGAAATCAGCTGGATATCCTTTAAGCAAATCAGGTCATTGTGACTTTCTTTTTCTTCTCCATGTCTACCCCTGTACCATGCGTACCAGGCACCGGGTGCTGGCCATCCACCTAAAATTCCCTTTCCAGCATCTAATAATGTTCACCAAAAAGCTGCTGCGTTTGTTTTTTCCTTTGAGATTTACAGGCTAAAGCTCACCAGCTGTCATTGGGCAGTACTGCCAGTGACCACCTCAGCACTCCTCTGTGCTTCTCTTGTTCCAGATAAAGAAAATTTTACTCAAAAAACTGACCGACGCAGACGCTCTTGAATCACAGACCGCATCGCTCTGGAGGGGGACCGCGACTCCCCCTCCGGAACACGGACGTTTTGAGCCGAAACACCGGCCCCTCCCCTGCGGGCCGCCGACGGCCGCCGTCAAGGCGGGAACGGCCCCAACATGGCGGCGGGCGGGGATCATCGAGACGTGCCTAGAGAGGCCCCGCGGGGCGAGGAGGTCTGCTTCCGGCGGCCGCGGACGAGGCGGCGGCTGCGGCCATGGTGGAGGAGGGAGGTGGCGGCGGCGCCATGAGTTTCCTCAAGCGGTTCCCGCCTCCCGCCGAGGGCGTTCGCCACCGGCAGCCCGACACGGAGGCGGTGCTGGCGGGGCGCACCCTGGGCGCCGGCACCCTCTACATCGCCGAGAGGTGAGGGGAGCGGAACCTGAGCCTGTGGGGAGTGACGGTTCGTGGGAGCCCCGTAGGCCTCGGGGTGCGGGGGCTGCCCTGAGGGGGGGCTGCCCGGCAGGAACCGGGGATGCTGTGTGAGGGGACTGTATGGCTTCTCCTGACGGGGGCGGCTTATGAGGGGCCTCCCCTTGGAGCTGGTGGAGACCAGGCGGGGTGGATCCTCTCCTCTGGGGGGAGTGTGGGGCTACCCTAAGGGGCTCTGTCGCCTGAGGGGACTGTGGGGTCACCCTGACGGGACCTGCCCGAAGGGGGACTTGGGGGACTCCACATCCCCCTTCTTCCACGTCCTTGACGATCAAAGGACTGGAGCACCTCTCTTATGAGGAGAGGCTGAGAGCCCTGGGGCTGTTCAGCCTGGAGGAGACTGAGAGGGGAATCTCATCAATATCTAAAGGGTGGGTGGCAAGAGGATGGGGCCAGACTCTTTTCAGTAGTGCCCAGTGGCACAACAAGGGGCAACAGGAACAAACTGGAACATGGGAAATTCCATCTCAACATGAGGAAAAACTTCTTTATTGTGAAGGTGCCATAGCACTGGAACAGGCTGCCCAGAGAGGGTGTGGAGTCTCCGTGTCTGGAGATACTTGAAACCCACCTGGACGCGTTCCTGTGCCACCTGCTCTGGGTGACCCTGCTCTGGCAGGGGGTTGGACTAGATGATCTCCAGAGGTCCCTTCCAACCCTACAATTCTGTGAGTTGGATGAGGGGGGCTGTCATGTGAGGAAGGCCCTTAAAGAGAGCTGTGAGGGGCAGGCTCTGAGGGGGGTCCCCACTATTCCTGCTGTAAATGGTGTTTCAGACAACGCAGGAGGGAACAGCACTGCCAGGGAGCCCTGATGGTTGGCACATGAAAAACACACGGCACCTCTCTTCCGTTGACAGGGGAGTGAACAGGGCTGTTGGTTTTCTGCTGTCATTAACTACTGTGGTTCTGTGAAGTCTCTCACATCGCATTAATCACATAGACACTCTGTGTTCTTACTAGGCAGAAATAAGTTATCTTGGAAGATGTTATCTGAACCCTGTAATGTCCTTTAAATCCTCCCTGCATTGCACAGTTCAAGACGACAGCTTGTTGATAAAGGCAACATAATTTTCTTTAACCATGGAAGAGTGCTTTAGTTATAATATATTTCTGCAGTGGAAGAGTGTTAGAGTGATATTAGAACAAAAACGTCATCTAAAATGTGCACCAAGGGCTGAATTGTCTTTTAAAACCTTTAGACCTTGAAACGTTTATAAGCCAGGTAATATTATTTGAGGCGTTTTTGCCCCACCTGAACTTGTTAGTGATGTTGCGTTCCTCTTGGAGAGGAATCTCTCTGGAATTACTGTTTTGTTTGGTTGCAGACACAAGGGTTTCTGTTCACAAAGCATCTGCTTTCAACACGTGTAATATTGAGTTTCCTTGTAACTTGCTTTCAGTAGATCTTTGTGTGAGGCACGTACAAGTCTGCCAGCTTCTTCCCAACATGTTTTCGAGCGTGTCGCCGAGCTTTTACCAGAGTCAGTTGCTGGTAATGAATAGAAACCGCCAGCATCTGCAGGAGTGCTGTGATGTGGGAGAACTGGGCGGACAATGCGGCCTTGGGTCCGTGTACTGACTGTACGTCAGCAGCTGTAAATGTTGAGAACTGGCTGAGTGAGGCTAGGAAAGAAATTCCTTGCTCCCACTGCGCTAGCTCTTGCTCTCAGGCTGATTTCCTGAGGCGAGGAGTCTTTTGTGACCTTTTCAGGGGTGGGTTTTGTCCCTCCAGAAAAACTTGTGAAGGCTGAGTTTTGCGTGTGGTGGGGGTCTCACTTTCTGCCTCTCAGTATTCCCGTTTGCTGTCTGACCTCATTGATCACAGACACCCAAAACTGGGTTGGGTTTGATTTCTCAGCTGCTAGGAAGACATTGATCTTTCTGATAGGAAGGCGGTAGCAGCCCAGCGGTGACAACCCGTGCTGCCTCTTGATGTGGTTAGGGATCAGCGTGAAAATGGGGGGAAGCAGAGGTTATAGCACATAAGTTGTGAGGGAGGGGAAAACCATAACCTGGCTTTGTTAGCGCTGCTGGTCACAGAACTGGTGGGTTTTCTACATACAGGCTATACCCGCATCAGATCTATAATCCTCCAGAAATTACCATTGTGACTTTCCTTTCAGTATTCACTTTATCTTGAAAAACCACAGAACGTTTAATAGTTTGAGTTATCGGTCACACTCTGGAACCTCTGCAGTAAGCTTTGGGATGATAGATACCCACAGAGAGGAGAAAATGAAGAGGCAGGGAGGGAAATTCAGGGTTTAGCGTAAATGTGATAAGGCTGAAATGTGTTTGGGGTGCTCAGCTTCACGTTCTTTAAGAAAAGGTTTCTTTTATCTCGGCCATTAGTTATGCTGTTGCCAGGTCCTGTTTGGGCAGGTCCAGGACTGTATTACCTGAGAGTGGGGTAAGTGCCTTGACTGGAATTACTCACTTCTTGGGGTTGGTGTGCATTTCTGCAGGCATGAGTTGTGTACCTTAGATTCCTCTGTTGGTTTCTAACTTGTCTCTTATTTTTTTCCCCCTCCATGTTAGTCGCCTGTCTTGGCTGGAAAACTCCGGAGTTGGCTTCACCTTGGATTATCCCACCATAAGTTTACATGCCGTCTCCAGAGACCTGAGCGCCTACCCGTGTGAGCACTTGTACGTCATGGTGAATGCCAAATTCGAAGGTATACCCTGAGTGTTGCTTAGTGCTCCCATGTGGTCCCGAGTGGCACGATTTCTTCTTCAAAAAGAGTAAATTTTGTTTTTAAAAATTATATGCTTCATTCAAGTAATAGCTTGTATTTGCTTTTTCATTTCTCTGAAGAGCAGTTATTTTAGAAGTGTAGCTTTGCCCTTGTTCAGAGTCGCTTCTGTACTGTTGAGCTCTCAGCATGGGAATACGTACAGCTGGAGCCGCTGAAAATCAATTCTCTGCTCTCTTACACTTGTTTTAAATAATTTTGTTCCTCTGCTCTCTCCCTGTGATTCCAACTTAAGTATCATATTTGCTTTATTGAATTTATGTTAATGTTGCTACCCTCTCCAGGCTTTATGAATTCCTGTTGATTCCCATTAGCCTGCAAGCGTTCATTCATTTTCTCCCGCAGCTTGTTTAAAAAAAATGCAACAGCTCATGTTACCAGGCTTAATGGATCTTCGTAGATTTCCCACAGATCCAACCTTTTGACTAGTCTTGCTTTGACCTAGAGCAAACAAGCTTTCTGTTCCATTGTTTGTATGAAGATTTTCTATATTTTTGATGCGTTGATTTTTTCTTCTGGCAGACCTGTTAATATTTTAAGAGTGTGATAAACTGCCGTCTCAATTTAAGAGTAGCGGGTGTTAAGTATTGAGCAAGTCTCCTTTCCCCTTCATGCCTACTAGTCATTGTAGTTAAAGTCTGGCATTTAATTTTTCTTTAAATAGTCTATATACCGAAAGCACTGACAAGACTCTGAGGAGGCAGAGGCGTTTTTAAGCTATTAATACTCCTTTTTTTCCTTCTCTCGTGTTACTAATGTTCTCTGAAAGTCTGTCACCACAAATAATGAGAGAATGTGTACATGCACCTATTGGTTTTTCCTCCGCGTTTTCCTTTGTGTTTATTTTGAAGTGACCTGAGCCTAGTCTGAAGAAAGGTGTTTACAGCTTTTAATTCATTCTGATAATGGGGTTTGAAAAGAGGGATATCCTGTGATAGTTCTTATCTAGAAATCCTAAATAAACTGATTGTTTGTGGGAGTTCTTTGTGTGGTGGGGTTTTTTTTGTTGTTTTGTGGTTTTTTTTTTTTTTAAATATATGAACTCTGGCTACAGTAAATCTTCTACAGCAAGTAGAAGGTTTGTTTAGTTTTCAAGTCCATCCCTGGCCAGGGATTTTAGCTGCTGGATTAAAGTGTTAAACCCAAACCTCCCCACTTCTTTGGCTGCAGGAGTCTTCCTTCTTTCAGTTGGGCAGGGTACATTTTGTTTTTCCTCTGAAAGTTTTTGTTGCGCATTCTGTGGGCATGTGCCTTGTCCTCGCCCCTTTTTTAGAAAAGGCGGTCAGAGCTTGACTTCATTGAAAACAAAGAGCTGGATTCAGCAGTAACAAGCTGTGCCCGCGGGTGTCAGTTGGAAAAGGACTGGGCAGCTTCCTTGGACACTTCATTTTTGGGGGCAGCTGGTTGGCAGCTTCTTGGCTTCTTCGTATTCTTGGTGGTGCCAGTTTTGTTTGTGATAAAAGCCACTCTCGGTGGAACGGCCTTAACTGTATGCCTCTTTTTCTGCAGAAAAGAATTCTGCACTTCTGAGGCTGTCAGTGTCGTGTCCCCAGCCACAAAGCGATGAACTGAAGCCATCTTCTTTGTGGTTTTTATATTTATGGAAAGTAAAACATCACGTTGTTGCTCGCTTGTGTGCAGAAGTTGGGAAGCGCAGTTTTGCCCACGATTGTCACTGGCTGTGGGTGCGCTTTCTACCTCTGACATCTTGCTGGCTGGCTAGGAATGTCAGAAACCGAGTCGAGATCTTCTGTAAATGTCAGAGTCCTCTGTGAGAGGCCACACTGGAAGCGACCTGATCTCATGACAGTAGTGTTAAGGATCTGTTAAATTCATGTGATTTTAAAAAATACATATAGAGCATTGTGCAAGTAAATGATAACAATTGTGAATTTTGGGTTTTGGAGCAGTTGTTTTTAATAAGAGTCAGGCAGCTTTCCTAAAGTGCCTGAATACATCATGTGACCATTGCAGAAATCTAAAGTCCTAAAATTATAAATGGAAAAGTTCTTGTGTGTGTTGCACGTGTTGTCAAGGTGCTGTGAGAGGGCCTCATATATCCATAGCGTGGATGGGAGTGGGTGTGTTTCTGCCTCTCTCAGGTTGTGTCCAGGTCTCTGATTTGATTACCTGTGTGTTCCTGAAAGAATAAACAAACGCGACTTCTTTGACAAAATAAACATGTTTCTCTTAAATATTTCAATTTCCTAAAGAAGAGGGGACAAAAGAGGCTCCCATGGCTGAAGGAGAGGAGGAGGAAGACAGTGATGACGACGTTGAACCCATTGCGGAATTCAGATTTGTACCTAGTGACAAATCAGCCTGTAAGTGAAGAAGGAAATCGCGTTTTAGCTTAAAGTCCTGGCTATATGTGGCAGACGCTGGGGTAGGGAGGTGTAAACGACGTGATCTTTTAGTGTCCTTCTCTATTTACTTGATTTCTGTGTGCTGAGAAGAACAAAGTAAATTGTTTTATTTTGCTTGAAGCTGGAATATTTCAAGCAGCTGCTTCTCAAGGGAAATTCCAGTGCTTTAAAATGGGTCTTTTAAATGTAAATACATGACATAGATAATCTTATCTATATACATTTGTAGAGAGCTTGTATGGGAAACATATTTTTAATTACAAAATTCAGTGATATTGTGAGTCAGCGACAATTTTATTAGGAACATGCTAATGTCCAGACACTACCTCTGGAAAGCATTCGTATCCCGTCTGGTGTGGAGCTTGCAGTTGGATCCAAGTTTTAAGAATTTTATGTATTAGATGCCGCAGGGAATCCTGCAGCGGCAGGGAATCCTGCAGCGGCAGGGAATCCTGCAGCGGCAGGGAATCCTGCAGCGGCAGGGAATCCTGCAGCGGGTGACCGCAGGCTGAATTGTCCAGAGATAAGGCTTTTTCATCAGTGAAATAATGGAAAGTGCTGGTGAGAGGGTAAAACATCAGGCTTTGAACAAACCGGGTTTGTTTCTTGCATGACTGCTTGGGTGATGTTTTCAAATACAAATTCAGCGGTGGTTCTGGTAAAGGAATATTCTCAGTCTCTTTGATCACTCAGGCCAGGATTTCTTGTCTGTTGTTGTGGGGTGTTGGTGGAGAAATGAGGGAGGTTTGTGTTCGTTTGTGTTCCTGCAGTGGAAGCCATGTTCTCAGCGATGTGTGAATGCCAAGCTCTGCACCCAGACCCAGACGATGAAGATTCAGACAACGATTATGAAGGGGAGGAGTACGATGTCGAGGCCCGCGGTTTGTAACAGTTGTTTCTTCTGAAATCCCTACCAGCTCTTGGATACCTGGAACTTCTCCTATGGTATCTGTCATGAGAATGGTTTGGTCTCTTAAGAAGTTTCTTCTGTATTATTCATCTTGCTGAATCATTCTTTGTGACACAGGGACAGTGTAAAACCTCAGAAATCTGCAGAAAATCTGTAGTTTAGCTGTCATAAATCATTGGAATTCAGCAAAAACGTTCTCAACCCCACTTGGAGTGCTGCCTCCAGCTCTGGGACCTCAGCACAGGAGAGACATGGAGCTGCTGGAGCGGGTCCAGAGGAGGCCCCGGAGATGCTGGGAGGGCTGGAGCCCCTCTGCTGGGAGGACAGGCTGAGAGAGCTGGGGGGGTTCAGCCTGGAGAAGAGAAGGCTCCGGGGAGACCTTATAGCAGCCTTCCAGTACCTGAGGGGGTGCCTACAAGAAAGCCGGGGAGGGGCTTTTTACAAGGGCTTGTAGTGATAGGACAAAGGGGTAGGCGCTCAAACTGAAAGCGGGGAGATTTAGATGAGATATTAGGAGGAAATCCTTTGCTGTGAGGGTGGTGAGCCCCTGGCCCAGGTTGCCCAGAGAAGCTGTGGCTGCCCCATCCCTGGAGGGGTTCAAGGCCAGGTTGGACGGGGCTTGGAGCAACCTGGGCTGGTGGGAGGTGTCTCTCTAGGGGAGCAACCCCCTCCATGGCAGGGGGTTGGAACTAGTCTTTAAGGTCCCTTCCAACCTAAATGGTTCTATGATTCAAAAGGCCCAAGACACAAATATCAGCCTTTCCTGTTCCCACTGGATGTTGTAGCACAAGTTCAGTGCCATTGCCATGGCGTGGTCAATTCACGTCACTCTGTATGTTCCATAGCTGATACAAGCAGCCTTTTAATCTCAGTCAATTAATCGGAGCATAATTTGCCTAGCTGTTGTCCTGTTCCTCCTCCCCTGCTTGATCCAGGCTCCTAAACTCCGGTCTGATAAACACGAACGTATTTTTGCAGAGCTAGAACAAGGTGACATCCCCAGCTTTTACACTTACGAAGAAGGATTGTCGCATTTAACTGCAGAAGGTCAGGCCACCCTGGAGAGGTTAGAAGGCATGTTAGCCCAGTCCGTCAGCAGTCAGTACAACATGGCTGGAGTGAGAACAGAAGACTCGATAAGGGAGTTTGAAGGTAAGAAATGCTTTTCTTTGACTAAAAGATGTGAAAGCAGTGGGTCTCCACTCTGGCCAGGCTTTCCTGATATGATTCCCTGGAACAGTGGTAGGGCGAAGTTGATTTAGAATTAAAAAAAAAAAAATTAAACTTGTCAGTCTACACTGGGATTAGGAAGCAATTTCCGCTCTAAACAGGCAATAGTATTTTTTTTTTAATACCTTAAATTGTAAGTTAATAATTGTCTTTACAGAGTTCAGTGTGAATTCAGAATCGATGAAATACACTGGAACAGATTTTTTAAAAAATCTGCTTTTCTGAAGGATACTGTCTCTTAATGCTGCTGGTTGTTCAAACGTACGTTTAAGGAGTAAGGTTTCCTTTTGTCAGAAAACTCCCTAATCTCTCAAAATTTGCCTTTTCTCCGTGCTGTTTTCACTGGAGCGATATATTACCTGGGAGAAGAACAGGGAAGTAGTTTAGTAGCATTGCTGCTTTTATTTATTTATTTTTTTTTTATATAAATCTCAGTGTTTTAGTACGGCTTGACACTTTTGAAGGATGAAAAATGGTGTGGCTGTTGTGGATTTCTAGCTATCAGCTTGCCTAGAGTAATCAACAGAATCATAACTCGTCTGTTCTGATCCCACATGGATGATTTTTTTTTTAATCTTTATTTGCTTTGTCAGTTGTTTACAGGTTCTCTTTGTTCCACAACTTGGAATACCTTTATATAATGTAAAGATAACCCTGGGTGTGATATACTCCTCTTTTAGCAGTGCCCTTCACTTGAAAATTTTGTCAGGTTTCTGAGCCCCAAAATTTTGAAAATTAACATAAATTGAACCACAGATATGTCACGTGTCTCAAAGCCATCTTCATCAGTTTTAATTGCCTTCCTGATCTTATTTGCTACGGTGCTGCTTCTTGGTTTGTTACAATTATTGATATCCCCAGGGCTGCTCGGTTTCGGAATTCTGTTATTTTTTGACGTTGTAGTATAGAGCGATTGTTCCTTTTTTTTTTTTTCTTCACATTTATGATTGCTGAGAGTAATTTCAGAACAGGATCCGGCCTCTTTCTGGTGGAACGTCATTAAAGCTTTTAAAAGGAATCATGGCATTTGTTACGTTGAAACTTCATTTAAAAAAATGAAATAGTTTAAATCTGGTGTTTAACAATAAGGCGGGGTGAGATGAGTTTGTAGGAAGTGGTGACTCTTCAAGTGACCGACTGAGAGAGCTGGAACAAAACCAGAAACTTGTGAGCACATTGGTGTTTCCTTGCGCCGCTTTCAGTTCAGCAAAGGAGTTTTCTGCTCTGGTCATCTCTTGTCAACAGAGGGCACTCGCTCTCTCTCCTGCGATAACGTCCGCTTTTGAGCCTGCAGCGTTACCGACTGTTGGCTGTTGTTTTCCAGATGGGATGGAGGTGGACATAGCACCAATAGTTGCGGGGCAGTTTGAAGACGCAGAAGTGGATCACTGAGGAGGACGTACGCTGCTGTAAGTTCTTCTGTCTTCCAACAGCAATGCTTTTCAGTCCTGCAGAGCCTTCTGTCTCTGTAACTTGTGTGATGCGCTTAATTCCAGACTTCCTGTAGGAAGTATCTTGTGGTGCCAGGATGGTGGCGATTTAGAGAAGGAAAAGGTGGCTGTAGTTATCACAAGTATGGAAAGATGTTCAATGACCTGTCCAAAATTGCCTATCGGCATAAACCGTCATGCGCACGGGCGTGTCTCTCTGGAAGACAGGGTAGCTGTTTGGTAAATTAAGAATTATCCGATCTCAAAGGCTCTTAGATACTGATATATAAATGCTGGAGCCGTTGCTGGGAAGTTACTGTCCTTAGCATCCGTTATTTCGCCCTTAGTGTGCAAGATTTCCCAGGCCTTTCAAGGGGGCAGAACACTTCACAGTGCCACGAGTCCATCTCTTCCTTCACTGTAAGCGGAGCAGGAACAGTTCCTGGTGAAGTTCCTGAGCAATCTGGATGTGACTGTGGTCAGAAACGCGCTACTGAGAGACAGCACCCTGCCGAGGTGGTTGTACCAGCGTCCCCTCTTGCCTGCCATCACCTGAACTGCTTTTCTCCCGTTAGTGGCATTACAAGATGTGCCAGCGTTTCCTCGCTGGCGCTGGGTGGGAGAGGAAGGGTAGCCGCTTCTGGGACTGCGTTTGCAGCGCTGCAGAGGCACAGCGGGATTGTGATTCCACCCCTGCCTCAGCAGTGCTCGCTAGCGCCCAGTTGGCACGTGCTGCTCGAGGGCTGGTGCTTTGTCGCAGTTCTTCTGCCTCTCTCGGAAGTGGGACTGTGAAATGCCGGAGAAAACAGTTGTGAGGTGGCCAGCCAAAAGCTCGGGGGAGGAAAAAGGAGAGGGGCAGGGGAGGAAAGGGCCACAAATGAGAAGACATGCCGAAAAAAGCTGATGGAAATGGGTCAGAAGTAGTTGGTTAGGGATTAGAGTGTCACTGAGAACAGGCTGTTGCGGAGGGGTGATGCACATCTGCTCTCCTCCTCCCTTGCTTGGTTTACTTTGTTTCTGACTTTCTGAAATCCCGTTTGTCTGAGATTTCTGATCTCGACCACTGCCGCCGGTCCTGAATTAGTATTTTTTGTTTGGTGTAAGAGCTCAAACTTCTCTTCAGTTGCTCTTCCTACGCTAGGAAGAGCTCTTACAAAAATAAGTCAAGATAGTGGCTGCCCCTCCACCGGGTGGCTATCGTATTTGATAAAGGGCATATTTTAAAATTAGGGAAACCTCTTCAGCTGTAGATGAAGTGCCTCTTAGTGAATGGAAAGCTTGGCTCTGATGTCTCCATCTCCAAGATGATTTTGGTCCACGGTTTATAAAAAAAAAATAAATTAAAAAAATTAAATTGTGCTGTTGAAAATTCCAGTTTGAATGCGTATTGTCCCGGTTTAAACTTGAGCCGGATAACGGAGAGTTAGAGGCTGGTGGCAGGTCTCTGAGGAGCCTGAAAGTGCTGGTGGAAAACACCCTGAAAGAAGTAGTTTTGGTCAGTGGAATTCTTCCTGCTGCTTAACTCCGTGCCTTCCACGGCGCGGCAGGTGGCCGTGGGAGATTCGTTAATTAGGAGGTGACTGTGTAGGGAGTCCCCCTGTCCTTCTGCTCGCGCTGCTCAGAGCTGTGGAGCCTGTTGGGGCAGATCAAGCCGTCGGCGAGTGCAGCGTCAAGTGTTGGGGTGACGTTTCTCCAGGTGGCAGTTCGGGAGCTGTGGGTGTGACGGGCACTCCCCAGCCCCTGTGCGCTGATGTAATTTAAGTAGGTTCAAAACGTAGGGTGTAGGGCAGCAATAAACAACTGAAGGTGCGAAGTGACAAGAACAGCTCTTGCAGGTCTGTGCTAATCACCCTGCTGACAACTTTGGCGTGGGTCTGCGCTCTGAAAAGGGGGCAGAGGGGGAGCGCGCTGTGATCCTCTCGGTACTTTGTGGAGCAGCTCAGCCCTTTTAACCTTCTGAACTGCAAAAACGATTTACAGGAACATCTTGTTGGCGATCCTTTAGAGAGCAACGCACCGCCCTGCCCCTAAAGCGATGCCCTTGTGGGACGCTCGTGTTGCATGTTCCCGCTCGTTACCCAAACGAGATGTGACAGTCGCTTGCTGAAGCTCCTGGAAGACTTGCTGACAATTGATGTGGGACGTTTCCACTGGTCTTGTAATAAGCGGCGTTTTGTCTGTCGCATCGGGCGGTTGCGTAATTGTTCCGAAGCAACCGGTGTGGTCTGCGCGTGGTGGCGCGATGGGGTCTTCCAGGGCGCAGCTGCGGGTTGTCGTCGCATGCTGTCCTCAGCTGACCTCAGTTTAGAGCTGCCGTCGCAGGCAAAGACGCTCCACCCTCCCGAAAATCAGTGGGTTCGCCGTCAAGCGCTGTCCTCTGGGACTGCAAACTGCTCTGTAAAGGTTAATAAGCTTTTATTTTCATGCCAATTCTGTAAACTTGGTGTTTTGTATCTTTCAGATCCCTCTTGTGGCACTTCCAGAATAAGCTGTAAAACTGAAGGCATTGCAGTGACTATCGGGAGTTAACCTTTCTTTTAATGATCTTAAGCTTAGACATCTAGGTCTATAAATGCTTTTATAGATGTTTAAAACAGGGTTTGACATTTCTGACCACTATGGGGTTATTTAAAAAAAAAAAAACCAACAAAAAAACCCACAAAAAAACCCAAAACCCACAACAAAAAACAATAAAACCTCTTGCATCTAACACCTGAATGGGGCTAATCAGGGGTCATTTCAAAGAAGCCTTTGTAGGAATTCTGGGACTTCAGAAATGAAGCTGTAATTAGGAGAGAATTTTAGATTGCCCTAGGGTTTTCCGTATTTTTGTACCTGTTCATTGCATCGGTGGAGTAGAACGGAAATAGAAATGTTACAAAGTTTGACCAAAAGGAAATAGGGTTGGCCAAGGATTAAAAGCAAAGCTAAATTTAATGCCCCTTGAGTAACTGGCTTTATCGTGTCAGCGCTGTCCCTTTCGTTTCTCCGAGAGCAGAGTTTGGGTGGTAGAGGAGATGGAATCCAGTCTGCGGAGTCCGGAAAAAGAGAACTGTTTTGTGTCTTTGTATGAAATGTTTAACAACGTTGTTAAATAAACTAAGATTTTTTTGTATCTCACAACCAACTCCGTGTTGCAGTTCTCAGTCCTTTACTTCAGCAAGTGGCTGGCAACCCTGAGCTGACGTCGTCTGAGCTTTACCACTCTCTTCTATCACCAAAAAAAAAAAAAAAAAAGTCCAATGAAGTAATTTTCATCATTTACCGACACGTGAGGATAAAAGGGCAGGACATTCGCAGAGCGCGCCTGTAAGATAGAATTAGTCTGGCACATCCCAAAGGTCGGAACCCAGCTGTAGATTCCCAAGAGCTTCGTCCTGCTGGCGCATGTACCGTTCCATCTCGCTGGTGGTGGTTTTGCCATGGGGCAACGGCAGCAAATTCAAGGTGTTTTTTTTTCCCCCCCCAATATTCAAGTGATAGTGTGGTAGTAAACTTTTTTCCATTTTCATTTGATCTGACGTTGATTTGTGAATTTTCTTTCACTACTATGATGTTGGTATATGAAGAGTTTTCTTTACCAGCCCTACGCTCTCGGAATCGTATTGAGCGGTCCCGTCTCGCGTAGCACGTTGGGACGTGCGTTGGTTTCAAGCTGTGCGAAAATTACAACCACTCTTTGTGGAATATTCGTTAGGAATGCCAGTCCAATTAGTGGCGATGTAATAGCGTCGAGAACTATTGACGTTGCTGAAGAAATGAGGTATTCGGCGTGTTACCCGACGGGGCATTCTAGAAGAATGCCTTCACTAGCCCCTGTATCTACATACGGATATCTGTTTATGTAAATGTATGCACATTTTTGTGAGGGATACAGCGGAACAAAGGAGGCTACAAAGCGAGGCTTTAATTTTTGTGCTGGGATTTGGAGAACCTTCGCACAGTGAGATTTTGGGACACTTAAAAAAACTCTACCGGCACCGTAGTTTAGGAAAGAAGGTTTATGCCATTTCAAGTCACCGTTCGTTGTTAAAACAGACAGGTTTGGTTTTGGTTTTTTTTTATATTTATTTTATATTCTATTTCTGGTGGCTATGAATAAAGCAACTGCTTGTTAATTGCCCAGATTTGTACCGATCTTTATTTTTTTTTAAACTCTGTATTATGCCACTATAAACAATGTAGACACAAGTCAGAGCTGCCAGCGTTTGGTTCATGGACTTTGCTTTTGCAGGCTGTCGGAAAGGATGTGGAAGTAGGGCCTCCAGTCTAACAGACCTTGCCTGCCTGTAGGTTTGTATCTCTGCTTTCTCTTTTCCCTGGCAGCCTGTTTTTATGCTCTTTGAGGTTTATTTTTGAGACCTTTACCCTGTGGGCCTCATGGGTTTAAAGGAGACCTGTGGATCAATTCATGACGTCAGGCTCATTTCTGTAAGAAATGAGGCTAAAAACTTGAGGACACCAGTAAAGGCAAAGTCCTAGGAGAAGAAAAATATAAGGTATGGATTGCTTTAAAAATAGGTAAAAGCGATAAAAAGCAGTAAAGCAAGAAAGTGACGGGTAGAAGCCTCCCAAAACATCTGTTCTAGAAGCAGTACGTGGTATAAAAATACCAGTCCCTAAAGGGGGCCTACAGGAAGGACGGGGAGGGACCCTCTCAGGGAGTGTAATGATAGGACACGGGGCAAGAGCTTCAGACTGAAAGGGGGGAGGTTTAGATGGGATATCGGGAGGAAATTCTTGGCTGTGAGGGTGGTGAGACCCTGAACAGGTTGCCCAGAGAAGCTGTGGCTGCCCCATCCCTGGAGGGGTTCAAGGCCAGGTTGGCCGGGGCTTGGAGCAACCTGGGCTGGTGGGAGGTGTCCCTGCCCAGGGCAGGGGGGTGGAACGAGATGGTCTCTAAGGTCCCTTCCAACCCGAACCATTCTGTGATTCATGGGGGCTGTGAGCGCAGTCTTCCGGCACTGGAAGACTCTGATTCTGTGGTTTTAGAGGTCTTGTGCGTTGGGTTTCTGTTCTCGCCGCTCTCTGTGGCAGAGTTACAAATCAGCGGCTGAACGTAAAAGCAGCTGAAGGATGGCACCTCATCAGGCTCAGCGTGGCGCTGCCCGGTCCCTTGCCCTGAAGAGTTTTACCAAAGATAGGTTTCCTGTAGCAGGCCTACACCCGCTAGCATCCCGGTGCTGCTGAGTGATAACCCAGCAGTTCCAGTTCCCTTCAGCGTATTAGCAAGCTATTTTTTTTCAATTTTATTTTAATTTCTGAATACAGGGTCGTGGATTAAGACTCTTCTATGAAAAGCATGTTCAAACAGTTGATCTCCTTTTGCAATATAATCCTAAACATACCTTGGAAAATTAAAATGAGAAAAGAGTTTATTGCAACAAGTAAAAAAATTACATGAAAGTATTTACTTCCCAAACTCTTGCAAAAAAGACAGCTGACAACAGCAGTGGTTCATAATGTTACTGTGAAAAAAACCAACCCTGTCCCATTCCCTCCCTTCCTCTTAGTGTATGGTCTCCAGGGGGACTCGGGAAATGAGTCAAGGGGCCTACTCCTAGGATCTTTGGAGACCTTCTTCTCTCTCCTTTCAAACCTAGTAACTACAGAACGAAAAACTGACTTTAGTTTGAAATTTGGAAAAGACATTTTGGCATATATAAAAATTCAGATGCGTCCGGAAGAAGAAACCTGATGTTTGAAATGGCACTTCAGAGGCTGGTGCCTCTGGGTGGTGTCCTCCTCAGCTGAGGCGGGGAAGGGCATGGTCCTGCCCCTTCGGGTACGCAGCTTTCCCGTGGTTTTAGCTCTTTTATTTATTCTCCTGTGTTGCAAATTCATTTATTGTAAGAAAAAGATTTGGTAAGAGTGACATAAAATCAAGGACAAATCAAGTTCCACGTGATTCATCTGTATACGCTGTGTCCGTTTTACCCTGTGAAGAGGCAGCAGTATAATCTCGGATAAAACAGGAGGGGGGGGTTGCCTAAAAAGCCCTTTTATGTGTGTGCGTCTACACAATTTTCTGGTACTTTATTACCGCTCTTTCCAACCAAGACAAACATTCAGCAGACTGTAGCGGGACAGGATGGGGTAGAGCCTTGCCGAAAGGAAGCGAGGTGTTACTTACCTGCACTCGGGTATTACTAAAACAATGCTGGTCCTACAGACTTTTAATTTTGGTGTAGGGTACCTCTGGAATAGAGCTGTGGAGACTCTTCTAGGGAGTCGTGGAGCCTTTTGTCCTGCCAGAGGTACGTACATTGCAAGTAGGAATATGATGAGGTCACTACAGCAATGACATCTTCAGCTCCTTTTTTTTTTTTTTTTTTTTGCAGGGGCCTTCTATGGGAAGAAATCCGATCAAATCAAACCTTGAAAGGGCTGGTATTTGTCTAAAATTAGTGTTGCACGCTGTTGTAATCAAGGTCAGCAAATGGCACTTATGGCTAAAGTGACAAAGTTGCAATGTTTTAACAGTCCTTCACATTCAGATGGCTTAACTGAAAATGTCGGCAGATAGATATTCTCAAAATCCCGATACGCTATTACAAAATAAGTATTTGAATACAAAGTTCTGTAAGTCAAATATTTCAAACGTGATTATCTGAAAATACAACTGAAAGGTGGCATGGCAGTCAACGTCAACAGTTTTCTGAAAGCTTCACGTCTGCAGATGTTGGAAGTATTTTTAATGTAGTACTGCCAAATTTCAGCATTTGAGGTCTCAGGATATCCGAGGAAGGATTTCATCCCATATAAAAGCCACAAGTATTGTACCTGAAGAGACAAATTACAGAAAAAGGACCTTTATTTAAATGTGTCTGAGAAGGACACAGTACTGAAAGTAGACATTATGTTTATTTGAGTGTGTGATGCGCAATAGAGCAGGAATTGCAGCAAAATGGAATTCTCTGTTAAAAGGGCTCGAGGCGGTCAGTACTTTTCCAAACACCTTGTTTTTCACAAAGACAGCCTCAACAGACCCTGCCAGTGATCCTTAGGAGTTAATCTTGGTTTTCTTTATATATTTAATGTTTTAATTCTGATCTGTATAAGCCAAGCCAACGGGAGAGCAGCCTGAGCAGGTGAATCCCAGGTGTGCACCTGCCCGTTGCGGTATCAGCCTCCTTGCCCCGTAGCTGGACGTAGAAGTGACTGAACCAGGCGCCAAACCGCCACTCCTCAGAGGATGGGATAAGGCTGAGTTTGCTACCAGCGTCTGTTTTGATAACCAGCGTCTGTTTTGATAACCACATGGGGTTTAGGGGCTGCAAGCAGGTATAGCACAGCGGGGGTTTTTTTTTTTTTTTGAAGATCGTTCTAGTTCAAGGTTTATTCTGAAGCTGAAAAATGGTAAAGTTAGAGATTATAGATTCTCTGTGAGAATCACGGAGTATCTCAAGTTGGATGGGACCCATAAAGATCATCGAGTCCAAAGAAGGCCACCTAAATACAGTTTATTGAGACACATTTTGTTTTTTTTTTCTCCTGGAAAAAAATCAGTATATTCCGTTTCAGAAATTAAGAGGATTCTGGTTGACAGCGTTCCTCACCCATAGCCTGTATTTTATGAAGCTTCCTAGATCACAAAAATGCTTACTGAAAGCGATTCTGTTCTCTCTAGTTGGATCTCCCACTCGGTGCAGGACGATTGCCTACGCTACTAGATAGGTCAGTGTCCTGAAAAACCTCCGCGGATGGGGCAGCACTTCTCCCAGAGCTTTTCCTGGGGTCCACTCTGAACCCCCCAAGCCACGACTTGTGGCCTTGCTGTTACATCGTCTGCCAATGAGAACAGTTACCTCAAAAGTTTTCCTGCACATCAAAAGGTGTTCCTGAGCTCTCAGGGAAGCTTTTTTGAAAAATCACCTTCCCATGGGATACTGCTGCCATTTGTGGCAGCTTCTGAGGGAATTACTACTGACCTAGCAATTCCTAAATAAGCAGAAATTTGTTCTCCTGAAGTCCAAAGTGCAAACAGCTCTGCTATGTACCTTCCCAGTCTTCCTCTGGACCCTGAACTCTTGTGAGGACTCCAACCCGAGAGGCCACGTTCACCACCAGTTCTTCCCTGTTTGTGAGCAGGTCAGGCACAGGATTACCACTCACTGGCCCTTTAGCATTTGAGTTAGACTTCATCAGTGACAGTTTCTAGGAACTTCCTGGATTGTGTTCACTCACCGCAGAAGAGTTTTGCTGTGTCAGATGATGTCTGCATAGCTGAAAGCCCCTCGGAGGACCAGGGTCTGTGAGGAGGAGACTTCTGCTAGTTGTTTGCTGAGCCCCTCCTTTGCTACCAAGTCCCTGAGATGCCGATCACTTCAGTGCACGTGGACTTGCAATTCGGATTTCTTTGTTAAGTTCCACACTTAAGTGTGCTGAACTTGATGGGAACCTCTGAATACCTTCTCTGAGCAGAAAGTTTCACCTGAAGTCTCCTCCCTTGTTCACCTCTATTTACGTCTACTGCTAAGTGACTTTTGTGGCACATATTTTCTATCCTGATGGTGAAAAAGCATTTTCTTCTAAGGAACAGTATTAGTCTTTTTTAAAACTGATCTAGAGAAGCGGGCACTGATGCTGCTTTTATAGCGTTAGAAGCCTAGCAGAACGCTAAGCTGGCACCTGTCCAGGAAAGAGCATCCCACTTTTCTGCCCTCACGTCCCGTATCTTGTCACCAACTCTTCCACTCGTAACTGCCATCTCCCTGGTACTCATAAAGAAGCATTAGCTCAGTCCCCATCACTGCTAACGGTATAATCGCGCCTGGACACAACTACCGTGATTTCCTCTGGCAGTAGAACAGAAACTGTCTTTGTTCCACTGTTCCTGCTTCTGTGTTCACAGCGCAGAATTTAGGCCTGCCCATGCTAAGTCGTTAACACTTGCTGACATCTATATTCACTACAGGAATTAGCTGGTTTAGTGCTACTGGAGAATCACCTGCACCAAAACTTCAGTGAAGCCATTTTGGAAAGTAAGTTCTTAATTACAGCTCCAAGATTATAGTCATGAAAGATCATAAACGAGTAGCAGATTTGTTTACCCTAAAAGTAAACTTCCCCTTCCTCCTCCCCTTGTGAAGGTGATAATTAATCTCCCTCACGTTTTAAGTGTCCTTTCTAAGAAAATTGTTTTAAAGTTGATGGTTAAGAACTGGCTTACAGCTAGATCAGGGTATCCAGTCTATACAGAATGGTCTCGGTCTCCTTGTCCTCGTGGGTATGTGCTGCGAGATCATATCGCGCTTCTTCGCTCAGGCAATTTGAACTTTCTAGTGCTAGCCCATGGTTCTGCATGCGGTAGTTACCACAGCAAATCACAAAAACCCCTAACAGACTTCCCCAAAATAAGAACAAAGTAATGTAACCATCTCAGATGCTGATGCTGGGAAAAGTGAGACATCAGATTAGCGTATCACTATGACTCGGCCAGTTTCTAGGAAGCCTGAAACAGTGTTTCTGCTGACATAGATTCTGAAAGTAATTTTTACAACTAAGTTTAAATTATCCCTTCCCTCATCGTCTACTTTTATGATTCTGCTCAGAAATGTTTTTCACAAGAATTTTATTATCATCATAACAGGTATTTTTTTTCTAGATGCCTCATCATTTGGTCCAATTTTGAAAGAAAAAAAAAATCTCTTGCTATTATCTTATTTTCAGAAAGTGTCAGACAAATGTCCTTTCATGTTAGATTTGCAGATCTGCGCTCCTGTATTCATCAGTTCAGTTTTCAAATGTAACTCTCTCTTCTATACTTCCACCACAGACACCGTACATTGGTTTACAACTCTTGGTTTCTACGATAAGGTCTGTATGTATCCATGAAGCGCCCTGGGTTTGTAATGAGAAACTTAGTATTACCAATAGACTACTCGGCCCTTCAGGTGATCCACAGACCTGAGACCTGTAACAGAATGTTTGGCTACAGTAGTGACACTGCACAAAAAGGGATGTGTCCTCAACATTCACATTTCTACAACTGCTTGGGCTGCGGTTCCTTTCTCATAAATTAAGAGACAGCATTCAATATATTCTGTATGTATTCTCTATATGCTAACTAATGATAAACTGCTGGTTATGAATTTCCACAGAAATGTAACGTTAATGCCTGATCACATTCTAAATTCCTCAGGTCGTGGTTGCATTTGTGTTGACATCTGCTGATTATCTTACTCAAGCCGAAATCACCTAAAGGCTTTCTGCAGAGCAGTTCTGCAGGACGCATCTTGCTAAATAAGCAGAACTTGGTGTTTCAGAGTGCCTCCCAGCCAAAATATTAAATCCCAAGTGTTTATAACCTAGAAAATGTCAAAATGGTTATCAGGTTGAAATCAGTTAATATACCAGAAAGCTAAACCAGAATTCTGAGAAGCATCACCTGTTCTGTTAGGACCCAGGTGATCCTCATCAGCTTTGCCTGAGACATTTCATTAGCTGCCAACTGGAAGCGTGCATGGGCTTTTATCACGCTTACTCTATTGTTCAGTCATCCTGTTTGGACGTCTTAACTTAAAAAAAACTGTATTAAAGTGAAGTTTTGTTAGACTAAAAATTCTGTCTCCCTTTTTGACGGCGAGTCAATGCAAGTAGG
The DNA here is from genome assembly GCF_963924245.1 of Chroicocephalus ridibundus. Taxonomy (NCBI): domain Eukaryota; kingdom Metazoa; phylum Chordata; class Aves; order Charadriiformes; family Laridae; genus Chroicocephalus; species Chroicocephalus ridibundus. The sequence continues at coordinate 6,590,570 of NC_086284.1, forward strand.
ACATGCACAGACATTAATGCAAACAACAAAAAGAGGTTATTTGTTATAACTGAAGCCCTTTCAGATGTTTCCCCTGTGCGTTTCACATGCTGTTGTACCTTCGTCGCTGCTGTACCTTCTAATAGGATTAACAGTCGTGAAAGAACTCGGGATTAGCAGGCTGCTGCTTTATATACCCTCAAAGCAGAAAGCTCAGGATTTGTATGGGCTAACTGTAAACAATCAACATGGAGCGTTTTCATCTGCACACAACTAGAAGTTAAAATCAATAGCTTCCACATTAAAACCATAATTTAAGTTAGAAAAAAATCCAGTTACCACTATTCCTTATTCTTAAACAGGTTGTTTCCAACAGTGATGGGGGAAAAAACATAGAATGGGAACTGCAAAGTTTAGACGCTATACAGATACAAAAGGTGTGATATTACAATAGTAATAATTGAGAAAGCATATTTTAAGCATTTGTCCTAATACCTGTGGGTGGGAGTTTTTTAATTAATCATCTCCATGTCCTTGCATACTGTCACAAAGCGAGACAGAAACTGCATGCTAACCTGTATGTTTCTCTTTTTTAACTTAATCAGGCTAGTATTTACTTTCAGGTAGCCTTTTCTCGTTTTTCATATTCTGCTAGAATATTAAAGGGGGCCTTTGGTCAGTGAATACGCAGCATGCCTCAAACGGGCTGGATTTTAGTACCAAAACATAAAGTCCCAAACAACAGGCAGCCTCCAAAGGATCGCGCTCCAGAGTAAACAGCTGTTGGTTTATAACTAACTAGTTAACCCTAACTTAAACGCTAACCCTTTTCCACGTAGAATTGGACTGTTGTGGTTCTTTGGTAGGTACATTATCTTGCTCAAAGTATCCCAAAAGTACTTAGACTCTGAATGTGACATCTAAACTAAACAACGATATAACCTAATATGGTTGTTTCCTGATCAAAACAGTAGGTATTGTTTTGTGAATAAAACTGTTAAGACTCAGTATTAGATGCTCGATTCACAAAACCGAGTGTTACGCATGCTCTACAAGCAGTATTAAACAAGTTTAAAATACGTAGCTTACATTTGCGACACAAAACCATGATTCTGAATGACTTCTACACATAAATTATAATGGACTATTTTCTGGATTTTATTTAAAACAGAAAACGAGCAGGCTGTCAAATAAAAAACAGCTATTTTTTGAACCATGTACTTTCTCAAATACATAAAATAGTAAGAACTTACCTAAGGATGGTGCTATCCAATATACTAGTGAATAACTCCAAAATTTCTCATAGAAACAATTTGGATGTAATGAAAAAGCCAGTGCTGGGTTAAATATTGCTCCCGTGAGATTTCCACCTGCAATAAAATGCAAACAATATGAAATCAAACCATCTTTCTTAATGTTTATTTTAAATGAATATTGAAATGCACATCCACAATACTACAAGAAACGCACACTCTGCAATAAAACGGATTAGTAGAAACCGCTTGAACAGATGAACTCTGCTGAAGTTATTTACAAGATGATACGTTTAACAGTTTAACTGTTTTCTAAAATGCTTTAAAATATGCGAAGTGTAGGCTATAACTTCCTTTATCTCTTTCTGGCAAATATTCTTTGAGGAGATGGGTTAGGCTAACGGTGAATGTTTCTATTGATAAAACAATAAGCTGCTTTATCTGTAGCAGTCTGTATCACGCTTTTAGAAGAGACAGAAATTGCACAAATGTTAGGAAACAAATACTGAGCTTTCATTACATCCCCGGGTCGCGCGTAACACACGTGCAAGATAATGGAAAAACCTGTCAAACGCTGTTCTTGCTAAACTGACCTCTGTACTTTCTTAATAAAACACTAATATTACGCTATCAATTTCTAGCGTGTGGTAATAACTGTGGGAAAACCCGTCACAATCATTTTATATGTTATTTCAACAAAATAAAAGCAAACCCCTCTCCACTCCCTTTAAAAAGGAAGCTGAAAGCAGCCAAGCATCTTTCCTTGCCTCCGACTTCAGATGTAAATGAAGTCGCCTAAACATTCTCTAAATAACTAGACCCAAACCTATTGCATTGTGGGGACTAAACTGTAATTATGCTGCAGATAAACCTGGAGGTAAGTGTTTTTGATTCTGACATATGTTGTTCCTCTCATGGCAATCCTGCAGAAAAAGCATTACTCATAGCAAAATTATCTGTATTTCTGTACTACTAGTTACCACCCACCCCGTATCTGTTTTCTCTATTAATCTCTGCCCGTAAAATATTATATGATTGTGTCTATTTAGTTTCTTAAAGTTTATTCTTGATTTTTCCCAAATAAGCTAGCATGAGCTTTGAACTTATGCTTTGTACAAATATCATGCTGCTGCAATCCTTGTTTGTGATCAGCACGCAATCATTTACCGCAAGTTTTAGTGAGGTCTTTGTCATTCTCCTCTATTTCTCTTTCTATATACTCATTATTTCTTTTATCGTCATTACAGTTGGGGAAGGTTTTAGTCTTTGTTGACCTACTCAGTTTGCTCTGTTTTTACACTTGTTCTCAACAGCCACGCAGATTTACTGTGCCGGCTGTTATTCTGCACACTGACACATTAACAACTCCCACTGTTGCCAGGAAGGCCATCTACAATAATTTACTTTGCTTTAATCTATTTATAAATTCACTGCTTCTGCTTTTGTAGCCACAAACACACATTCAAGAGCAGAATTTCACTCTCAGGAGGCAGTTGCTGTTTCTGAACATTAAACATGAGACAGAGTTTTAACTGCGGTATTTCTTCAATATTCATTACTAATAACTACTAGAATGTCAACCAAGGCCAGGGCCACTAGTATAATCTTATTTAAAAATATTTATTAAACATTTCAGTCTATGTACCAGAAAAGATAAGTGACTTCGTGGCAAAAGAAGTGTAACATCTTTGCTGTTGTACACATAAAAACTTAAAAAGATGAGGTAATGAAATTACTAAAGGCAAAGTTAGGAACTCAGAATTAAAAATATGTATGTCATTTTTACCTTGATATGTCAGGCTCAGAAACATCTAACCAGTTCTGACTTCATTGCAATATTGCCTGTAAATGAAAAAGCCCTCAAAAGATGTATTTTTTCTTCCCCTAATTACATATTTTCCGAAAGGAAATACCCAGAAATATTCTTTACCAACATGTATATGGTCTGTGTCCTTAGTTTCTGAATCATTCCCTCGATATGGAAAGACATAATGTTCCCTTTTCCCATCTATTTTATAGAAGAAACAGAGTGAATGCAGTATTGGAGCTTTTGCGTACAGTATGCGCTATTATAAAAATTTGATCTGTGTAAGACTAAACGTTAAAAAAAAAAATCCAAATATTTTTAACTATGAGAAAGTAGAAGAAAACCGAAATGAACATCTTGTAATTTTGAAAATACTTTATAATCTGATGTTATTTGTTGGAGTAAGCTGCATGGCATGTCTAAGTATCTTTTTATGGGGTACACACAACAGCGACCTATCCACATTTATTTTTTCTGACAACTTCACTTAGTCAACCGTATAAATGCGATTCAACGTTTCTGAGCCCTGTGTGTGTATCAATACATTTAGATGGGTGTAAGCCAGAGGGATACGGCTTTCCTTCTAAATTTTACCCAAACAAAACTGGAATAAGAGCTATTCTTTCTTCCAGTCCCTTTTTAGACAGCAATCATTCCTTTTACAGGATACAGCTTTCAAATTCATAGCAGAACATAATTCATGGAATGAAATATGACACGCTATGTACGAGATGTATTTTCTAAGATTTCTGCTTCATTCGGAACTGTGATAAACCTGGATCCTGAAGGCACAATTGATTTGGTTTTTAAAATCAGAGTCTAAAAAGAAATCATTAGCATGAGTTTTATTTTGTAAATATAATGCACTTTTCTGAGTTCCTAGCCAGAACATTGTATCCGTTGAATAAAAGTTTGAAAAATCATTATTCATACAATATTCTAAACTATTTGCTATTTTTGTAGGAAAAAGGAAGAATATTACCAGTTGGCCTAAATTTGCACTGGTTGCCTAGCCCTTTGGATGTGCTGGGCGGCGGTGGGAAGGGGGTCCTCAAAACGGAGCGGGGGCAGGAGAATGGAGGATATCCCAGGGAATGCTTGTGTGTAGATGTGAGCAGAGGGAAAGAAGCAGCAAGAAAGGTCTGAGAACCTCCAAGGTGTCCTATGTGTACTGACCTAACCTTCCACTGAGAGAGAGATCCATTATGATCCATTAATTTCTTTCTGGGACTTCATCACAGAAAGAAATTAGTAGCAGGAGGTTGCTCCCGCTCAGCGAGAGGGATCTTGGGGGTTTACACCCTCTTCTACTTCAGGAGGCTTCAATCCACATCTTCAGAGTGCTCAGTAAACTAAACACAGCTCAGGACTACTGCAGGGGGAGGACCGCTCGCCTCTTTATTTTTCTTTTTTTTAAATTGAGTGTACAGCAAAGAGCGCAACCCTTAGGAAGCTTGGAGCAGAGTGAACAAGAAAGAACTGGATGTTCCACTAAGCAGGGGATGAAAGTAGGTTCAGGATGTGCTCCCCGAAATGCATATATATTTTTACAGTAGACTTGAGTCTAGATTAAAAGAAATGGAAAGAAAAATGTCCAGGTAGCACAGGGTGTTCTGCACATGAAACAGCACAAACTGTGCATGTGAAAGAGGCCTGGGCGCAGCTGGTCTGATGTTTCCTAGAAGCACAGGTAGATGGACTGCACTGGATGGTTGTAGAAGTCCAAGTTTATGACAAGGAAGGGGACATGGTACACAGCTTTCTCCTGCTAGAAAAAGATACGAGGCCAGCCTGGCCAACGACACTGGGCATAAATCCTTTGTATGAACTAGTGAAGAGAAAGGGAATGTGACACGTGTTATTTTATGTGACTATTTGCTAAGCAGGAAAGGAATGTTAAGAATCGGGAATCCAGCTTTCTATGCCTGTAGAAGAGGCAGGATAATCTTTGGCTACACTTTCAGTGAGCAATTCAGAAATATATTTTTCGTGCTCAAATGGACTGACACCGTGCCTCTGCATTCAAAAATTAATTTTAGAAAGTAGTTCAAATTGCTAAATTAATTCTCAAAATTCTCCATGGACTTCTTTTAATCTTTCAGGTATTAGCCAATTTCAGCTAAACATAATGAGTAAAGGTTTTTTCATTAATACATCTGAAAATTCGACTCTACTTTATTCTCCTATATGCTATTATGTTGGACAGCATAACACAGTTAAACCTTTTGGACAAGACATCAGTGACATCCCAGATGTCTGTGGATAAGAGCAATCAATCTCCCTCTCTCATAAATGGATTTGATCATTTCCTGGGTGACTGCCTCTGTGGTGGGGGCTGGAGCACAAGCAAAGAGCTCTGGAACCATCTCCCTCTCATCTCCCGGTATCCCAACCTACAGAATCTCCTTTCCAGTACAACCCGTGCCCTGCAGGGCAGTCCTTAAGTGACAAGTGACATGACTCTGGCACTTCACTGGGGACAACAAGCAGCATCAACAGTCAGCAGAAGGAAGTTCAGACTGACTCCTCTCCCTTCTTCCTTCCCACTGGTCCCGAGAGGCTGCGCAAGTGACAGCGTCCCAGCTCTGGGAAGCATAAGGTGACAATCAGGCAAGGACACTGCCACACAGGGCATCACAGAGACAGGAAACTCTTGTAAATGCCATGATACAACAGGCACCTAATTTTTTTTTTTTTTTACATGCGGTTTCATGAGGTATTCTGCATGCATTCCACAAATAACCATACCTGCTTCTGATTAGAGGATTTAACGTAGTTAAATAAGCTGCATTGGTATGAATTATGCATTATTTAAAGCCAAACTTCCGTGTTACCGGTCCGTACCCTGCCGTTGCACAATCAGCATTTTCTCCTGATTCAGACAGTGGTGTTCTCTCGCAACGCCACTTAGAAATCAGAGCACATTGTGTGAAATCTCCCATGCTATATAAAGTCGGATTATGAAATGATCCTTCACTGAGATATTTGAACAGCGTTCTGTGAAACTCTTAATTGTATTTACTTGCAGATTTGACATCCTTTTAAATTGAAAACTCATTTCATTCTTAACCCGACACCTCCCTGGCATCTAACCAGGCAAACTTTACATAAACTCCACAATGAACTCTGTATATGTAGGGCGAAAGGCTTTCCTTAACGCATTATTTGTAATCCGAGAAAAATAATTTTGCATCTTAACACTTTTAAGAAAAATAAAAACCACCTCTGTTACAACTTTATTGCAGGAAGAGAGTGAAAAAAAAAAAAAAGACTGACCTGCATAGACGAGCATGGTGATGAGAAGGGCAATCAAATGGACTCTGTATTTGGGATTAATACTTTCCACTCGCAGGACGGTCAGCTGGAAAACGACAGAAAAGAGCAGTTCGATGCAGAACGCCTGCATCTCTGTAGTCTGCATGGGGTCGCCGCAGCCCTGCGAGAGCGCTCCATAATGTGGCTCTGCCATCTCCAGCCTCCAGAGAAAGTGCATAAACACCCTGGCAAGCACCGCGGCCACGAACTGCGCGCCGATCTTGAGTCCACCCATCTTGACCGAGGTCCCACCGCCCCACATGGGCTGCAGGGTGCCGCAGGGGTTGCATGTGCTGCCGGGCAGGGTCAAGCCGTGCAGGACGGTGAAGCCGTAGGTGAGCGTGAGGCCGGTGTGCGGCTTCGGCTCCGCGTTGCCGAGCAGGCAGAGCTCGTTGGTGCAGGCGCAGATCTGGAAGGTGCTAAACATCTCCAGAAGGAAAGTGCAAAGGCGCGGGTGGGAGCGTAGCCGGCGGCGGGTCAGTCTCCTGCACAGCCCCACCGCCACCACGATGCCGGCCATCAGCAGGAGCGAGGTCCCGAGCCCACCGCCAGCCATGGCGAGAGTCTGACAGGCCGAAGAGCTCGAAGGAGGACTTCGCCCTGCTCCAGCCCCGCCACCTAAGGGGAGAAAGAAAGCGGGAGAGGGAGGGAATATGACCACCCTTTGCCTTCGAGGTAGGAGCCAGCTTCTGTCCCCACCTGCGAGGCTCTGACTCACCGTCGAGACGGGGAGCAAAGGGCAGGGGAGGCCGGCCTCAGGGGGGTGAGGGCAGGGGGGTCCCTCTCCCCTCCTGGGAAGGGGGGAGGAGAAGGGAGGTCTCTCCCTGCGGTGGAAAAGAGGGACGGGAGGGGAAGGGGGGCGAGGAGGGGGCTCCGCTTTCCCTCAGCCCCTCCGCGGTGGGACGGACGGAGCTCCCCTCCTCCCCTCAGCGCACGGGGGAAGGGGAGGCGAGCCAATTTCTCGGCCGGGTTGGTAGCGCGCCCTCTCCGCGGGGGCGGGCAGGCGAAAGCGGCTGGTGAATAAGGTCCGTCCCCGCGGCGGCGTGAGGCGAGGCGGTGGTGTCGCCTCCTTTCTCCTCCTTCTCCTCTGCCGGGCGCTGCGCGGCCCGGGGCGGCCGCCGGCAGCGGGCGAGCGGGCTGCGGGACTGCGCATGCGCCCGGCGGCCGGCGGGGGGCGAACGGAGCCGGGCGCGGGGCGGGGGAGCCTCTGGTGCTTTCCCGCCCTTGGTGCTGAGGGGAAGGGAAGGTGGTCGTTCAGCCTGGAGAAGAGAAGGCTCCGGGGAGACCTTAGAGCCCCTTCCAGTCCCTAAAGGGGCCCCAGGAAAGGTGGGGAGGGACTGTGGATCAAGGTAATGGTTTTATACTTTAGGGAGATTTAGATGAGATCTCAGGCAGAAATTCTTTACTGTGAGGGTGGTGAGCCCCTGGCCCAGGTTGCCCAGAGAAGCTGTGGCTGCCCCATCCCTGGAGGGGTTCAAGGCCAGGCTGGACGGGGCTTGGAGCAGCCTGGTCTGGTGGGAGGTGTCCCTGCCCAGGGCAGGGGGTTGGAAATGGATGATCTTTAAGGTCCCTTCCAACCCGAACCATTTTATGATTCTATGAAGTAAGAGGCGGTGAGGTGAGGAGTGGCCCCTGCCCGTCACCCTGGGGGCAGAACCGAGGTGGTGTTGGCGGCTGCCGCGGGCCTCAGCCCGGCTGAAGGCTTTGGGAATGTTTTCCCTTCTCCTCGGGAGCCTCGCCGTGCTGGAGGCGGGTGGGGGGGATTCTGGGGCTTCTCCAGGGGAAGTAACGCTAAAAATAGGCGGCGTCCTCATGCTGCAGAAGGTGGTAACGCTGGTGTTCGTAGCAGGCGCCAAATGGCCTCGGGACGGCCCTGAAAAATAGGCATGGCCTCCTTTAGGATAATTTTTTGTGCCTAGTAACTGAAAAGGGTGAGTTTAGTGTGAGGTAATTGGCATAAATGCTTCCTGTCTTATTAGGCTGTGGCTGAGTTTTCCTTCCGTCTCTCCCTGCAGTGCTGTTTTGCAGTTACGTGTCTGAGGCAGGTTGTACCTCTCACGGCGAGCGTTTTGCAGGAGGATAGAGAGAAATAAACGCATGGGCTCTGAGCACACGAAAGGTTGTGCCATGTGTCCTTTGAGGTACCGCTTTACTTTCCACCCTGCGGAAAGAATAAATGTGGTTTATGGTGGTTTTTCCTGCTTTTCGTCCTCTCCATCACTGACTGGTGCCGCATTCTTAGGAGTGCCAAAATCCTGCTTTTATGAACTGTAAAACTATCGCGCTGCTGGCAGCAGTTCCCGCTGTGCTGCAGTTAAATGCACCTGCAAGGAGGGACAAATGCTGAGTATTTCTAGGATCCCGTATTTTTGCCACAAGGTGGCATCAAAGATGACAGTTTATGGCCTGGCAAGAACGACTTTTGCCCGATCAAGGTCTGCACGGTGTATTTCTTGCAAGGAGGTAACACACAGATACATTGCTTCCAAGCAATGAAAGCAAACCCTTACCTCTAGCTGAAGGTCAGCCTACCATAAAGATCAAAGTTGCAAAACACAGAATCATTTCTCTAGGAGGGAGCAACATGACAAGCTCTTCGTCATTTCCAGGAATATAGAACCATTGAGACCATCCGGTCTTAAGAATTCTGGGGCTAAAAGAGTATCTGAGAGGCTCAGCTTCCAAGGGGGTCATTTGGCTATAAGAAATAGGGATGTTTTTAACAGGAGGGGGGAAAAAACCCCAGCAGATGAACAGTGACAATGTAAAGAGAGGAAAGGAGAAAATGGCAGAGTGGTTAATATTTGGCTTTTATTGTTTGTACAAGATCAGATGTCAAGAAATGTGAGTGAGGCAAGGCAGGAGACATCATGACTGTGTTAACTCATTACGTAAGTCTGGAAGCACCTTCACGAAAACCTTGAATAGAGGCAATTGCTTTTCTCAGCAGTGATGTTCTGTAACTGTAATATGGAAGAAAAAAGCCCAACAAAACAGTTATCCTTTAGGTATTTAAGATTCCAGATGAAATTAAGGAATGTCCTGTTAGAAGTAAGGATCAGGCTAAGAAAGCTGGCTTTTAATATGTATATATAGGCGTCTCTTTTTCTTTTTTTTTTTTCTCTGACCACAGCTTTATGCACTCTGCTTTGAATTAATTGGAGACAATGTACACCATCATGGATGTGGTCAGCACTAACTTGGAAAAATTATCTTCCATTTTTCTTTCCTACACGCTGTATAGTGGTTTTTATTAAATACTTGCATTGAAGTGACGTCTAGAGACTAGAGTCTGTTGGTCTAGGAGCTATGTTGCACACACGAAAAGTGAGTGTCAGTTCTGAAGAGCTTATTTTCCAGAGAGATAACGCAGAAAATTGCTGGTAATAGCTTTATGTTTTATTTGGGAATAATTTGGGAATTTAGTGTTGCGTTACTTCCTTCGTTTACAGAGCTAAGCACAGACATGCGTGTTGTTCCTATTCTTGCAGACTGCCCGAGAACATAAAAATTATTGCCAGGCTGTTTCTGACCAGTCATGAATGTGTCATTTTAAAGCACAGACTAATAAGGTGGGTGTGTCGTTTAACAGCATGGTCTCGAGGTGGATTACTGAAGTGCGGATTGGAACTGATTACTTTTTTTTTAAAAAAGGACAGATGGTGCAAATGACATGAATAAGGGGTCAGCAAGCCATAGTTACCTGTATGACCAGCTCCAAATATTTTACCTTCCTGGTGTATGCATAACTGTATTTTTTGACCAGCAGAGGGTAGTGTCATTCCAAACAATTGCTTTCGGTGCGCTCCTATAGCAGCTTTATTGTGTGTTTTGCCACTGAGAGGTGAGAATATAGGACTTCCAGATAATTTTGCAATTTGTAAAAACGAATATTCAAGCCTGGAATGTATTTTAAAATTCAGTTTACAACATATAGTTTTTTGTAACTGAACGAGTGGAGCTCATCAGTTTCTTCTTCCTCGTGGCACTGCCGGCTCTGTGTCTCATTCCAAGTCATCCTCGTGTCTGCTCTCCCCTCCGTACCAGATTCCCTCATGCTCCTGCCTGCTCTACTCCAGGACGTATAGAGTTTTCCTTTTCTCTGACACTCCCCACTTTCTTCTCTCCCCTTCTCAGAGTCACTTCACATCCTTTTCTCCCATTTTCCCTTACACATGTATCGGTGCTTGTATTTTCTTTCCTGTTTGTGTGTATTCCTACTTTCCTTCTCTGCCCAAGCTCCCCTATTTCCTGCTCTTTCTGTAGCACTTATGCAGCAAACTGTTCTTAGCTCTGTGTATGGTTTCAGAGCTCTTCCTTCCTAAAATTCCCTGAGCTACTTTCTTTTCCAGTGGGAGGCTGAGTCATTCAGAGGGTAACAACATGCCAAGAATTCTTGGATGGGTTTCGCAGGGATGAAGTTGGGCATTATCATGCTGGAAGGTGCTGGCAAACGCTTCCAACCACTTTAATGAATAATTGCAGAGGAGCTGAGTCCGTAGCTCAGCTAACTGTGTGTCAGGGAATCCATGTGCCTGCGTTTTCCCTGTTGTGGTTTAGTTGGTTTCCCCCACAAATCAGTAGCTTTCCACTGACATTTAAAACTTCACTGGAAATCAATTAGATACAGAAACTCGAAGTAGTGCCTCCAAACAGGAAAAGCTTTTTGAGCACAGGCCCTGGTAAGCTCAAGCAGAGCTTCAGCGCAGCTTCTCTTAGCAAGTGGCTGTGGAGGTTTAGAATGTTGAGAGCAGCCCTGCCGAGAAGGACTTGGGAGTACTGGTGGATGAAGAGCTGGACGTGAGCTGGCAATGTGTGCTCGCAGCCCAGAAAGTCAAACGTATCCTGGGCTGCATCCCCAGCAGCGTGGGCAGCAGGGCGAGGGGGGGGATTCTGCCCCTCTGCTCCGCTCGGGGGAGACCCCCCTGCAGTGCTGCCTCCAGCTCTGGGGCCACCAAAATAAGAAGGACATGGACCTTTTGGAGCAGGTCCTGAGGAGGGTCACAAAAATGATCCGAGGGCTGGAGCCCCTCTGCTGTGAGGACAGGCTGAGAGAGTTGGGGGTGTTCAGCCTGGAAAAGAGAAGGCTCGGGGGAGACCTTATTGCAGCCTTCCAGTACTTACAGGGGGCTTATAAGAAAGATTGGGACAGACTTTTTAGCAGGGCCTGTAGCAATAGGACAAGGGGTAATGGCTTTAAAGTAAAAGAGGGGAGATTTAGACTAGATCTAAGGAAGAAGTTTTTTATGCTGAGGGAGGTGAGACGCTGGCCCAGGTTGCCCAGAGAGGTGGGAGATGCCCCATCCCTGGAAACATCCCAGGCCAGGTTGGATGGGGCTCTGAGCAACCTGATGTAGTTGAAGATGTCCTTGCCCATGGCAGGGGGTTGGACTAGGTGGCCTTTAAAGGTCCCTTCCAACCCAAACCATTCTATGATTCTATGACATTACCACTTTCTGTCTGCTTTTCACAGCGGTTGAAGATCGGTGCCAGACTCGCACCAGAGGGCACTCTGAAGCTCCGCTGTACCTATACGGCTCTGCAGACAGTAATCCTGGTGCCTGGGCGATAGGAAAGACTCGGGGATGATGACATTGGGGGGATTGCTCAGTAGACACGAGTGTGAGCTTTTAGACAATATTTCCAAGGGTGCTTGATATTAGGGCAAGAAATAGGGCATGTGTGGGCTATTGCTGTAAGGACCCCATGAGGGTATTAGTGCAGATCAAAGTGTGAAAAATGTACAGGCTCTTTAAAGCTCTGCCAATACCAGCAAATTAAACAGCATCAGGGATGTTCCTGAGCACTGGTACTCAGTTGTTTCTCCTGATTCTCGTTAATCCTTCCATGGTTTTAGCCTGGGCCCATCAGCAGTTTCCAAAAATGCTCCAGGGCATGGTTTGAGGGATACATCCTGCCATCCCCAGTAGGCAGATTGTGTGCTTTCACTGACTTTTTGAGGCTGTAATAGAACAGACGTTGGATGGCCTCTGCCAGTTGGCCTCAGGGGCAGAGAATGGTCCCAGACTTGTTTAATTTACTGATGTGGGTGGAATCTCAGAGACTAGACTAGACCATCCACTAGACTGAAAATCTGGATTTGCAAACCCTGTTGGGTTTAGGCAACAGCAACTGAAGGGGGGTTACCCCCGTCTGTTCCCCCACTCTGCTACCGAAGGTTACTGCCTCCTACCAAAGGGCCAGAAGGTTTATTTTCTCTTCAGTCATGTCTGGCCGACCCCGCTCAGTAAATGAGTTCTCCCACTGATTTTTGTTTTCTGATCATGCTGCTAGCTTTGATGGGGAGCACTTTTTTTTCCTAAAAATATAACAAGCAATCTTATTTGATGACATGAATCATGGAGAAAGGAAGTCTCATCTACCTGGAGTTCATAATCTTTGATGTCACAAGACATACACAATTTAATATAAATAAAATCACTATTCCATAATAATAGACACATCTTTCAACATTGTACAAAACCAGATGTTTTACTGTAGGAACTTACCTGTAATTACTGAAGTGCGTAGACTTGGGATTTTAAAGAAAACTTTGAATACAACCGGAGCACAAATAGATTAGTTTTAAGTAAATGATGATTTGAAGGCAGGTCCTGTTGACAAAAGACTCTTGCGTTAACTGATGCTGCCAAAGCTCTCAAATTTCTTAGCATCACTACATTTCTCTTTTCCCCCTCAGACCAAGATCCTGAATTCACGCGATTATATCTGTCAGTTTTGATTTAAAACCAGAAGCACATAACTTTCCTGGTTTTGAAGACAAGCTCAAAGCCATAATCCAAAAGGCTAAAAGCTACAGCAAACAAAAAGCTAAAGGCAGAGAAAAAAGCTTCACATTTTTTCAAGACTCTTGTATTTTAAGCCCATTTCTGGGTGGTTTTTTTTTCCCCACTCTGGGTGATGTAATACAAAATCATCCTTGGCTTGGCCTTTGTTAAGCGTTGCTGTTAGCTGCCACAGCCCCATTCGTGACAGTAAAGTGGCACTTGCTAACAAAAACTGCACAGTGTGCAGTCCTTCATCTTTTGTTCACACACTGTTGCTTTCCATCTTTTTGAAGCTTGTTCCGGAATCAAACCGTTTGCCTTAAAACACGGTCCCTATATTGAACAGGGAGTCCATGAAGTGAAGGTTTATTGTCTTAGTATATCTGTTGCACCCAACTTCCAAAATATTTTTCCAAATTCCAGGTCTGCAGAAATGAGCCAGGCCTTCAAGGTAGTGTGTCTCCTCACTGGTGATACGTCTCCTCACTGGTGATACGTCTCCTCAAGCCCAAGTTCTTTTTTCAGGATCACATGCCCTGCCTCATCATGCTCCTCCGATCATTATTTTACGCCTTTCGTGGGCTATATATGCATTTAAAAGCAGGTAGCATCCTACTCGTGTGGCCTCGGAAGTCTATTTGTTAATGATATTTCTTCAGGTATGTTTGTAGTAATTCTGTTGTAATTCTGCGCTCTGTGTATCCCCTTTTCTTTTTCCTTTCAAGTAGGTTGCTACTCCTGCAAGGGCACCATCAGTTTGAAATAATATTTTAATATTAAAAAATAAGTTATACCTGATAGAAGTGTAAAGATGTCCTGAAGGAGATCAGCGTGCAATTTTTTAAATTGCTTATAAACATACCTTACTTAATTATCTAAGATAACTTAGAACCATATTTCTAAGAACTGTAAATGCTGTAAACACAGTAGAAGGCCCTGAGGCGAAATGGCTGGTTTTCAAGCGTATTTAGAACAACAGTCTCCAAAACAACAAACTGAATTCTCTGTTTATTATGCATAGTGCCATAGATAACAAAAATTACCATTGCTGTGTTATCTTTTTACCTGTGGGTGTTTCTGAGAACAATAATTATGTAAGAGCAAAACACAATATTCTGCTGAACTTGTAAAGAGAGAGACGTTACTGAATTCCAGTTGCTGTCACTGATAATTAGCTTTCCCTGACTCTGTAAAGTGCCACGGAGCAAAACCAACACGGAGAGTGCCACTGCAATTTACAGCGGCTCAAATCAGTGTTTTTGTACAAATCTGGTTTCAAGGCTAGGAAGAAGGTTAAGAGGGACTGTATTGTTTCATGTAGCACTAAAATATATTTAAATACGTATTTGTCTTTTGCTGGGCTGAGTTAGAGACTTGGGGTCCAGCAGTCCTTTAGTACGCTGTCTTGCTTTTAGCGAAAGACTGAAGCTCTGTGAAGACTTTTCAACCTGGTTCACGCTCATTTTTGATTTTGTCCTGGGTTGTGAGTGGCATTCACTGTACTGTGTGAGCAGGGGGGCTTGTACTAGCAGTAGTTCTTTTTTGGACCAAAGCAGCGTTTTAGCCCAGGCAAAGCAGTTCTTGCATTAAAATTTAATTGTAGGTACACTGTGTATTCAAGTATAAATCGTCTCACTGATAATGGCAATACACCTGCCAAGTGCCCTTCTGAACTGCTATCAGACATCACATTCGCTTGACAAGTATGAAAGCATTTATCAAAAGATGTATGTTAGCAAGTGTGCCAGAAGCTTCTTTGTGGGAAAGAAGTGAGGTCTTTTGTTCTCCCTCTCTCAGTTGTTAGTGATAATGACTCATATGTTGCTTATAGCCTCAAAAATACAATAGCCGTAGTTCAGAAAGCAAATGGGAGCTC
This sequence comes from Chroicocephalus ridibundus, assembly GCF_963924245.1. Classification (NCBI taxonomy): domain Eukaryota; kingdom Metazoa; phylum Chordata; class Aves; order Charadriiformes; family Laridae; genus Chroicocephalus; species Chroicocephalus ridibundus. The sequence goes on from NC_086284.1 coordinate 6,605,588, forward strand.
TGCTTTTCTTTATGAACAGGTGATGAAAGATTTTAAGAGAAAAAAGAAGGCAACCCGTCTTAGGATTTGAATCAGACAGCTGCGGCAGCAAGCTTGACCAAAGGTGAGTGAAGAAACAGATACAAAGGGAACGATCACAGCTTTTAGTTGGCCCTGATGTTGTCTGCTTCTGATGCCAAAGGAAAAACTGTGGAACTGTGGAAAAGGAACATGACTCTGACTTATGCCTCGTTTTATGTTTACGTGTTCCCTTTGTGCTGTACCATGCTTGTGTCTGTTGTGGTTTTCTTCAGAGAGAGCATTTTGTAAGCTCATCTTTGCTGGAGCCCCTGTCGCTAAGGTGCATTTGTTCTTTGTCTGCTCCTGATGCCGTGAAGCTGAAGCAAAGAAAAACTTAAGCGTTAAGACAGGAAGATCAATTTGAGTGACTAGCTCCCCATGGCAGAAGTTGATGGTAGTGAAGTTGTTGCTTCTAGCGCTAGGAGACATCTCATGACTCTTTATCATTGCATTCACGTAATTGCTTTGAAAGCTTAATAAGATTAAATCTTATGAAACAGAACTGTGTTCCTTTCATTTCACTCAAGCAGATACAGTACTTTTTCTATGGGGTATTACCACATCTTTTGTTCGCTTATATTTTGTACTTTAATGTATATTTTTTTTCCAGTGTAAGAAGAGGTGTTGAGTGGTCTTCTTCTATACAGTAGTCATAATTTAGTTGAGAGAGATGAGATAATCTGGTAGCAAAACATTGGTATGTTAGTTGAGAAGTGCAATCTAATCCTTTTTGTGTAATTATTTGTGTTGTGGTCTTGATTTGATTCCTGTTCTGCTTGTCCGCATCCTTCTACTGGTCAATTTACAGCGTGAACACTTGGGTGTATGGATTATCATTGCAGTGTGGCAAGCAATCAGATCTCAGATGGGATCTCTAACCCTAATGTAATACAAAGAATTAGTAATAGCAATGATCTTGCAATATTACATGAACATTAAAAGTATGTTTCACAGCACTGTTACATGATGCAGTAGAAAATTACTCATTTTACTGGGTCGTAAATCAACAGATAGTTAAATGCTTTGCCTGAGATGACAGGAAGGCTGTGGATTATGTGGAGCGACTAAGCAGCATCTAGGCCTCTTGGCTCCCAAGTTTGTATCGTGGTCACGAGATCAAAGGAAAGTACGGACCCCCCCAGGATGCCCCCTGCAGCCAATTCAAGTTATTGGTAAACCTGAGAACCGTGATACCAGAAAGTGTAACCCAGCTGCTGTCTAGAGAGCACACAGTCTGTGCTCAGGTCACTGGGTATGATTTTGTTGGCTGGTTTTTTCTACCTTCAGTTGCTGTTTCTTGGGTGTGCCGTAAAGGAGGGCAATGGCTTTGCTGTTTGCTGTGGACATGCTGGACCCAACGTTGATCAGCTGAAGCTTTGAAAGTTTTCATGAGGGTGAGATGAGGGCGCTGAGTATCAAGAGACTTTCTTTCTTCAGTAAGATGTTAGGAATCATCCTTCAAGACAGATAATAAGAGGGAACTTGTTATAAAGACAACATCGAGACACCGTATCTTTGAAACGACTTCTGTGACAAGCCTGCCACTTCCCAATTATTCTGTTTCTACCTTTGTATGAGTTTTAGCCTGGTAAGAGGTGCCACATTAAAGGCTCTGAAGCCTGAACTTCCATGTCACCTTTAAACAAAAATTGGCCAGATTCAGCCAGTGCATAACTGCAGACGATTGCTAATTTTCTGTGATGCCACTGCTTTCCCAGAATTGGAATTTTTTGTTATAAACACCCATTTTCTCCCACCTTCTCTGATTTCTAACCCTCAGGATTTCAGAAAACAATTCAGTATGTGACTGAAATGAGTTTTCAGAAATCTTGGGAAAAAATAGTTCTGAGAAACATGAACCAATGCCTTTCTTCTCAGTGGGTAGTATTACGGACTTGACAAATGAGTTTGTTTCATTTTAGTTGGAATTGGACTAATGTGCCATCACAATTTCCCGGTCTGGCTAGTGGCCTTGTAACTCTGAACAATGACGATTTTAAAGCTGATTGATAGAAGATCTCTGATGGAAAAAGTGACAGGAGCAGTAACAACTGTGCCGCTTAGATAAACACTTTTTTTTTTATAAGATCTATGTGGTTATAGGCTTGTCAAGTGCTTATAAGGAAGCCAGAAGCAGTAATATAATACAAACAAAATGTATGAAAACAATAAATGAACAATATTTTCAGGGCTAATTTTCAGGCAAGACACAATCTGCTAATTAAATTTACTGATGACATAAAATTGGAAGGCAATATCAAAACAAAGGAGGGATGGAAATTCCTATAGGAAGCACTGCATAACCTTGAGCATTGGGGTGATAGAAATCAAGTGAAGTTCGATAGTATGAATCACAAAGGCAGGTACTGGGGCCTAAGGAAAAAAATGTTGATTAAAAAGAGGAGATTTGCAGAAAGAGTGGAGGTAAAACATCTGGATGCAGTTGCCAGCTGCTAGCGTACTGTGGACCAGCGCTAAGATGCGCCCAGATGAAGGCAAATGAAATCTTAAAATGTCTCTGGTTGCTGTCTCAGAATACATGGAGCAAGCTAATGTTCTGCAGAAAGACGACCTATTTAATGTAAAAGACAATGTTGACACAAGAACAAATGGAAAGACGTAAGTGTAAAATGCAAAGTAGGAGAAGATTTCTAAGCAAAAAAATGAAACACGTTTATTTTAAGCTTTGATTCCCATGCTTTTAGTAGCATTCATGATTCGGGGCTTCATTTCCAGTCATGATGTCAGTTACGTTACTAGAATTGCAGCTAAAACCTGTGTGGGCTTATTTGCTCTCATTAATACTTTTCCTTGCTGTAATGTAACAACCTCCAAGAAACCTGGGAAGCAATCTTAAAGAAAAGCCAAAATCAAGTTACCAGTTGTGTCAGGGCTCACTAGGCTGTGCCAGAGGAAAACTGACCCTACGTAATTTGTCTAAACAATAAATATAAATGGGAAGAGTGGATTTTAATTAAGCTGCGGATCAAACAGAGGATCTCAGAAATGCCATGTCTTGGTTAGTCTGTTTTTGGCAGAATCTTCAGCCCAACCCCCCAAAAGAAAATCAGGCCTAGCTAGGATACGGAAAACCAACTTGCATGTTAGAGCAAAACTGAAACTGAAGGTCAGCAAAGGGAGCCAGATGTATGTTTTCTTTCATAAGTAAATATACCTTAAAGAGACAGAGCCTGAGCTTCTTTTTTATGAGCTAGGACTTGAAAGAAATCTTGGCTGTGTAGGGTTCTGCGTCACTGTTTGTGAAAGCGCTCGCTCCAGTCCAATTCCGCAATCTCAAACTGGTAAGCCACCAGTAACAAGGATAACGAATACTTAAGATTCCAAGACACAGACTTATAATGAACCAAGAAACTAGACTTGGTAATACTCCATGGAAAACGAATCCTGCTGGTTCTGATGAAAAGAGAGTGTGGAGAAAAAAAATTAAAAAAAGGGAGCCTTTGTATGCTAAAGGATGCAATGCATTCAAGACGTATTTAAAATGTATTTGTGCATGTGAAAACCTAATTCCCTCTCTTGGTGTTTGCAATCTGAGATGAATCTAATGAACTGATGTCAAGAGTCAGTAGACCGTAACTTTGCAAATTTGACAGGCTGAGAGAGTTGGGGTTGTTCAGCCTGGAGAAGAGAAGGCTCCGAGTAGACGTCATAGCGGCCTTCCACTCCCCTAAAGGGGGCCTACAGGAAGGATGGGGAGGGACTCCGGATCAGGGAGTGTAATGATAGGACACGGGGCAACGGCCTCAAACTGAAAGGGGGTAGATTTAGATTGGATTTCAGGAAAAAATTCTTGACTGTGAGGGTGGTGAGCCCCTGGCCCAGGTTGCCCAGAGAAGCTGTGGCTGCCCCATCCCTGGAGGGGTTCAAGGCCAGGTTGGACGGGGCTTGGAGCAACCTGGTCTGGTGGGAGGTGTCCCTGCCCAGGGCAGGGGGTTGGAACTGGATGATCTTTAAGGTCCCTTCCAACCTGAACCATTCTGTGATTCAGTGAAATTTCTTCAGAAATGTGACTGATATCTTACCAGGGTAATCACAGCTCATGTGGAGACCACAAAAAAGCATAATTTGCAATAAAAATTATTATTTTCCTTTAACCAGTTGTAATGGGGCCTCTGTTTGAGGCTCCCTATTTAGTTTTAATTAACGTTTATGTTTTTCATCCAAGGTTCTGTCTTGAACTGACTCATCCCTACCTCCCCCTGAAATTTCAGCCAGAGCTGTTCAGTTGTTTCCCAGCATGAAAAGAGAAGAATAGGTTGGTTTTCAGTTTTAAAACATCTTAGAAACACAAATGCTTTTGTGTTTCTTCAGTTTGGCAAGAGGATGGACTTTGTGTTAGGACTGCGCCTCTTGTGCCCGTGAAAATTGACCTAAATTTGGCCAAGTCAGAAGCCTTTGAAAAAGAGTCTCACTTCTCATGTTCTGGGGAGATTGTCCTGAACTTCAACAGCAAAATAAAACAGTGGGTGGGAGAATGACAGAGACTGGATGAGAAGATGGTGGGAGAGAGGGGACATGAACAGGAAACTAGGACTGGCCTTATGAAAGTGTTGGATTGGCTGTGGGGGAGTAGAGACAGATTTACCTAAACAGTCTGGTGTGCGTGGGGACAAATATATCGGACAAACCAAACAGAAATGACAGGATGTATAGGAAGTGAGAAACTGAGACTGAGCAAGAGATGTTCCCTATAGGACTGGAGAGATTACTTCTCCCCTGTCTAGGGTATTATAAAAATAAGAAAGACATGCTGAAGTTCTATTATGATGAAAATAATAGAAAAATGTAGAATAAATGAATATTTTCTTTCTTCAGGTTTGGCCAGCTTGCAGTGAATATGGCATTGGAACATGCATGAAACAAGGAGGAAAAAAGGAGTTGAGCTGCTGTTGCTTCAAAGGCTGGATTACTGCCACATCCCTGAGATATCCAAATTATGAGTTTGTGCGTCGTGGTAAGATCTGTATTTCCAGTTCACTTAAGACTCAGACTATCTAAATTTGATGCATAAAGAAAATGACACCAGTCTCTCCTTGAGTGAGTGTTGTTCTTTTTGTGAACCAAATGAGGAAGCGGGGATCTGTGGAAAGCCAGCACCAACTCAAGATAATTAAAATCCATTATAAGGTATATATGCAAAGGGCATTAATTAAGGTGGTGCAGCTGACACTCGCTTTGGTATTTCCTAGCTTTTGAATGCTTGGATTTGCTAATTTCATTAGTGTTCTTTTCTCGTCCTTTTTGTGTGTTTAATTGATGTTGTGTATTTTTTGTATAGAGGTAGAGCCTGGAAGCCCTAGGCAAGGATTGTCAGGCTTTGCAGTCACAACATGGAATAGCTGTCAGAAGCCCCTATGTTTCCATTACTACTGACTTGCGCCAAATTTGAAAAAAACTGAGATGTATGAACTTTGTTTTGGGAACACGAATAGTGATGTGTAGCCCCAGACTTGTCTATTTAGACTGTGAGCTTTTCAGAACCGGAGACGTGTTATCTTTGAACAATTTGTACTGTCCTGTGCTAGCACCTTAGGACTCTCAATTCTGTGGTGATAAAGATGGTTGGTAATAATTTGTAACGTAAAACCTTTTAAAATCCTTAAGCCTCACTGGGGCATGTCAGAACTTCCCAGCTGGATGTTGCGGGCTGAGTGTTGCTAACAGACAATACAGATTGTCATTTTGTTTCGTTGTAAATGCTTGTGGTTTTGAAGACATCCATTCTTCTCCTTCCCACAGAGCTCAGAATGATTTGGGCACGCAGTAGTGACCGTGAAAGTTTCTGGCTTCTCTGCATTTCTTAGATAAGCTGCTTGGTTTTGTAACACATTAAACAGCTAGAATCGTCTTCCCTGCAAACGCTCGAGTGACCATCACTCATCTCCTCAGGCAGGCAGGCAGGCGGTCAAGGACAGTCTGGCTGTCTTGTTCTTCATCCTGTGGTCCCCTCTGACTGAGCTGGGAAAATAGAGCTTCCTCAGGTCAGGACTGTCTGTGGAGCTCACTCCCTGGGGATGCCAGCCATCGTTCTGCTCCAGCCGTCTTCAGGTCTCCCGGTGCAGCTCTTCAAAGTCAGTACGTTTTTTGGCAGCTCCATCTTCCCTTTCTTTAAACTTATTTGATATGTTTAATACAGGGAGGTTGTGATGTCCACTTAAGTGTCTGCCGTATCCTAAAAGCCTGGATAAAAGATTTAGTTAAAATTAAAGAAAAAGATAACAGCGGGTTAAATTTGTTGTGGTCTGATTGCGTGGAAGTCTGTAGAGTTACACCTGGAGTGACTCTGGTGTAACGCGTGTGGCAAACTTGTGACTGACAGGAGAGTTTGGCTTAGTTCGCAGGCATGTGGTTGAACTGCAGGATCAAAACTTTCCGTTCCGATTGAAATAACAAGAAAAGTCATCTCACGCACTCAGACAAACTTCGGTTTCATCAGCTGTCTTCTTTTGATCTGCAGTAAGTACCAGTGATCACACCTTAAATGATTACGTCGTTACATAAGGGAGAAGTGCTAGTGTAGATGTTCCTAATGATGTGTGTCGTCCCCCCCCACCACAGAAGGTGACACCACAGCAAACAAAAATAGTGGGCATACTTATCAAAACTGTTCTCTTGCGATCCAAGTGTAAGTAACACTTTGACATTGTGATTTCGCTGCTATATAATGCTGTCTTTGGGATTGCATTGCAAGCAAAAAGGCAAATTACTTTAAAGAAAACCCAAATCTCTGTGGAACAGAGGTCTCAAGTGTGCTAGTTCTTCTCTGGCCAACCTGCAGAGCAACCAGCAAACCGCAGCTGAGCCAGTAAGCCTCTCAGACCCGCTAATCTGGCCTTGATGGAAGTGGAAGCTTTACAACAAATCCGGTGAATTTAGAGGCAAGTGGAGATCAGGTAAAAAGTAAAAGGAGTTAACCAAAATAGATAGTATCAGAATAAGGGTATATTCTTATTTTGTAAAATAACTGGTTTTTGACAAGAAAAATGTGATCTCTCAGGACTTCAGTGAAGTAGTTGGCGTGTTGCCAGAAAGCAAACTGAGTCAAAACGGGCAAAAGTGAGGATTATGGTAAGAATGGTGATGTAAACAGGCGAGTTCAAAGTTCCCTACTTACTTGGGATTTTTCATGATTGTGCCCCGTGAGCCCGTTAAACCGGTTGGTTTTGTGCCACATTATCTACGTCAAACTAAACAGGTTGCAAAGGAAAAGACTCGCCGAAAACGTGCAGGTAAGCAGCAAAGGGGGCGAACCGTATCCTGGGTTTGCCAAGTTCCATCTGGGTTGAGGAGTAGCAGATGTCGGGATGTCGTCACTGCATGTGTGTAGGTTGTGCTTGTTTTTTGAGGCCTGCATGATTTGGATATGCTAAATTGGCTATGACTGGATGGAGTGACTGAATGCTTGACGTGGTCTGCTGGTAAGTCCAGGGCAAGTGCAAATTCCACTCTCTCCGTAGTGCCTGTAAGTCTACAAAAGGTTAATTTTCTAGTATTATATGACGAAGACCAAGACTTAATTAGCTGGTTTGGGAAGTGGTTTGCAGAGTGGACCTAAAAGGGAAATCTCTCTGGTAGTCTTGGGTTTACCTACCTGATTTGTATACCAGAATCTGGATGTGCTTGAAAAAATGCTCTGGGAATTAGGCAGAAAATCCAAATTCCTTGTTTGGACTGGGTGGGCTCTCTTCCACTATTTGGAGTGGGTGAAGAACAGGACAGGTAGGCTGGGACAGTCAGAAGGGAAAGGGTCAGTGTGGAAGGAGAGGGAGGTTTTGGCAGCAGAACAACACAGTTTGTCAGGTAAAACAGCAGAGTCTTTGATTTGACAGTGCCTGGCCAGACAGGAGACTTGTTCTCTAGTTGGAATCTGCTAGAAGCATTCCTCAGCCCATACAAAGCAGTGATTTCAGCTGCATTTCTGCTCACCCTCAACACCTGCAAATAGCTGTGCTGGTAAAAAACAAAACAAAACAAAACAAAACTGGAAGGCTAAGGAGGGGGAAACACTTTGGAAACGGAGGATTTCCTATACAGTTTTTGAGGATTAGAGTTGCTTGCTGAGCTCATTTATTTTTTTAAGTAACTTAAATTTATGCTTTTAAATTTATTTTCCCTTAGTAAGTGGGCCTAATAACCTGCTGCTGGTTTCGTGATCTTCTTAGTCATCACATTATCTTACAGGATTTGGGGAAGAAAGCAAGGAAGAAAATATAGCCACTGGCAATCTGTGATCAGAATTTGTTTAAGAATAGCATCCTGTTTACTTCTTTTTCATGTTTCCCCACAAATATTCTGTGCCACATTTACTTATGCATGAGGAGTGGCTGCTGAAGGAAACTTAGCTCCTGTAGCAGGAAGGAACCACATGCAGTTCCTACATAGGCTAACAAAAGCTTAAGTGGGCTTACTAGTGGCGTAGCTCTGATTTCTATATGTACCTGTGGTGCAGAACAAAACAGAGGTTAAAAAAGGTGATGAACTCTTGATAGTCCATGTCATAACACAAATGACTGTGGAGGATACTGAGTGGAGGAGAATCAGGCCTGCTTAGCTTATTAGGTCTTTTTCCTGGGTATATTTACGATGCCTGTTCCAGAGATTAGTCACGTATTTGCAGTGTTGGGTGGTTTTCCTCCATACGTACACAAGGATGGGCTGCCCCCAGTGGAAATAAACACAAAATAACTCCTGCTCTCTTCAGTACCATTAGGCAGTTGGGAAGCGTGTGTGTCACGCTGGAGCTGTGAGCTTGGGCTTGGCAAGCTATTATTACTCATAATTAGTGTTATGGTGGTACCTACAAGCCATGGCCTCACCGTTGGTTGGTACAGATAAAAACATCGGATGGAAACCTGGATGTTGGTCTGTATGATACATGTGGCTCAGGTACGATTTTCACGTGCGTGCATTTAACAGAATTTGAATGACTGTATGGCCCGGGACAGATGCATGTTTTGTCTGCTTGGTTTTTAAATCTCAAATGCATCAGCCAGAGATTAGAATCATAGAATAGAATCATAGAGTCGCCTAGGTTGGACGGGACCTTTCAGATCATCAAGTCCAACCATCAACCTAACACTGACAAAACCCATCACTAAACCATATCTCTAAGCACTATGTCTGCCCGGCTTTTGAATACCTCCAGGGATGGTGCCTCCACCACTTCCCTGGGCAAAGGGATTGTGGCATCCCTTGTGACTGTGCAGTGTATACACAGGGTAAGAGCAGAAAGGCTCATTCCTGTTTTTTTCTGTTCATGAAGAGAGACAACACAATGAAAAATGAAGATGCTTAGTAAAATAAGCAGCATTTCCAGCATCCCAACTGTGTCCTTGTGGCTGAGCGGTATGAAGGCATCCTCCTTAGCCTAAATTTTAGTATGATGTGAAGGAGGCTGCAGTGTCATTCTTATGGATACTCTTAAGTTCTTCCTCTTGAAGGACAGCATGGGAAAAAGCATCATGGTGTTTGAGGGAGTTCCAGCCTGATGAACAGCAAACGGTGATCCCTGGCAGACCGTCTTCCTCCATTGCTCTAGATACAACATGATGCCCTCCCCAGGAGCATTCAGTGAAGTTGGAGATGCTGCAGCTCCCAGAAGGCCACTTCTGTGATCCACTTGAACATGAAAATGTGAACACCAGCCCACAGAGGTTCTCTTTCTCTGACTGTAATTTGTTCCGGTGGTATTCCCTGATAGGAATATCTAAGGATCAAAATATTAAATTTTAAGAAATATCCTATTGGAGTTTAGGTGTGTAGGTTCACAAGCATGGTCCTCCAAAATCACCAGCCAAATGATTTCTTTCCGTCTGGCAGAACTCTGAATTTTCTTTGTGCACATCCGGCCGGATGCTGTCTTGGCAAGCAGTTCAGCTCCCGTATTGCTCTTAACCCTGCCCGGGATCCTCAGATGCCATTCCCTTGCTGGCATCTGCTGAGGGTTGTGGTCTGGAAGCTGTGCTCCAAGCACACCTGCTTCACAGGGGATGGCGCTGAACTGAACACATACCACAGCGCACACAGTCACATCAGGAAACAAGTGAATAACCACGGGCGCAGCAGCATTGCAATTAAATAGTCAAGAGAGCTTGGACCAAGACTAGAGCTCTTTTTCCCCTGAGGCGTTCTCCAACCTTTAGGCTCCTTTTTTTGGGCCCAGTAATTCCTAACTTGTTACACCATGACAAAAACTCAGTAAAAGTTTTCTTGTTCTTATTTCCTTGGGCACTTTCACGCTTATTCGCAATTCTGCTTTCATCTTAGCTGCAGGCATTGATGGATACACTCTGGTGAGTATTGCTGTGGCTTGTTCTGCCCCTCTGGTGCGGGTTACTGCTTCACATCAGAGCTGTCAGAACGAACGCGTGCTTGGGCTTCTACCTGGTGACAAAGCCAAGCTCGTAGATGGTTGATAAAGATGCATCTGAGTGAAGACGCTGGATTTTGGAGAGGAGCAGGTAAAATGTAGGCACACATTCCTTCTGCTGACTTTGCGAGAGGGATGGGAGCTCCAGCCCGAGGTGACGGCGAACAGCTGCAGAATGGCAACATCTTAAACTGATGCAGCTGTTGCTAAGTGACTGAGCCGAATTTAGTATTTTAATTTAGCAAATTTAACAAATTAATTTAGCATGCAGGTGTTAATTTATTACCTTAACTTATAAATATATTTATGTTGGTTTTTTCCTCTTTGCATTTGAGACTGCCTGGCAATAAAGGGAGCAAATTAATTTGAATCCCAAAGTTTGTCTGGCTTCACCATTCTTTCCTAGCTGATCCTGGGAGGTGATTTATATCTTGCCATCTGATTCCTTAATTGCAGTTTGCAACGAAGAAAACCATATAATACTTGAATTGCAATCTAGTTTCTGTTAGAAGCAAATGAAATAATTATCTGGAAGACCAATCAGGAAGCATTCCGATCTTCCTTGGTGACATGCCTACTTTAGTTGTATAGCTCGCGTCCTTCTAGATCGCAAACATCAGCGTTAAGATTAGCCCAGCATTGTGAAAGCGCTTACTCGGCATTTCATCATCAGAATGAGTGAGTCCTGCTGGATTTTGTGATACTGCTCCTCTGCCAATGTCAAACGGATTCCGGCAGAGCAACCCTCACATGCTCGTGCTGAAACCTGGTCGGCCCTGAAACGGCATGTTAAAACAAGAGCTTACAGTTGGATGCACTTTGCTTTGGGCATCGGCTGAGAATTCCGAGACTGATACGGATACCTTGCAACTGGATACCCATGAGAATAAAAGAGCTGAACTGAAAGAGATTAAGCAGCTCTTTGTACGTTCTCCCCTGTGAAGTGTAAAGAACTGAGAGCTTCATTGTTTTGTAACCACTTAAAAATTAAAGGGGTAAAGCAATTACTTCAGCACGGTCCTCTTGAATATGGTTTTATTAAATGTGCTCTTCCCAGAAATCTAGGCTTACGTGCAAAAAATAAGAAATCCTCCCTACACAGTTTTCACAACAGAGCATTGTCCAGCATGGAACTTAAATGTTCCCAACCCCAGCTCCCCGTGAGTAGCTTTCCCACACTGTTTCAAACACAGTCCGCACACGTCAGCACTTTCTGCACGGTTCTTTGAAAATTATTTACCTTATGCCCCTAGGCCCTTTTTATCTTTGCAGCCATTTACGTCTTCCAGTCTGGGTGGGATAAAGGCCGCCGGCAACAGAGAATAAGTTTCAGTATCATGGTTTTTTGCCAGGCTGCTCTCTGCTAACACAAAGCCTTCGGACAGAGGCCGCCAACCCGCTGCAAACGGCCGGATGAAATGTTTCTTCCCTGTAGCTCACCTGCCTGCTGAAGCTTAGGGCTCTGTGTGACTGCACTGGGTCAGGTCTGTTCCTCTCGGTGTGTATCTGCTGTCACTGGAAGCGCTCAGAGACAGTTTGAAGGATCGATCTGGTCTGAGAGCAGAACTGGGAGCCAGGAACGCCTGGATTCAGGGAGCATCATTGCAGTAGTTTCGCTGCGTGGCCTGAGGCTACTGGTTGAGCTCTTACCTCATTTTCCCCATCGGCAATACGGCTCACAGGACGGTTTGGTGATTAATTTATGCTGATGAAGTTCATTATTTAGTAAGAATTGAATAATTTGATAAGAATCTCTACGTATCCCAGAAAGTGTGGCAAAAAGAAAAACATAATAGCCAGCCCTAAAACTGTTAGTTAATTAACAAACCCAGACAAGATGGGGAGACTGAGGACAGAAACCTCATCAAAGAAATTACTGCCAGTTTCATTGGGGCATTTTGCCTAAACTGAAGATCCTAGATGAAGTTATTCTTCCATGACTAGTGCTACTTGACACTCCTCTGATTCCCTTGACAGGAATGTAAAGTCAGAAGATGTCATATTCCCGAAACCTCAGTTTTATCCGGGCATTTTTGGCAAAGCTACGCAGCATGCTAAGGCAGCCAGTGAAGAAGTTCAGGGGGTTGTATGTTGTTATTTTGCAGTTCCTGCAGGTACACGCTAGGAAGCAATTGGAAAGGATTATGCAATAAAATGAATTTATTAAGATTTCCTGTGTCCTGCAGAACAATCCCTGACTCATCGGCGATTTGGAGAGCACGAAGATGTACATCATATCAAAGGAATTCTGCAGGGCCAGCTCTCTTGGCAGGGCTGAAGTGATCTGTATCTCCAGTGTAACTTTGGTTTTAGTGTGACCAACCAGTATAATTAAATCAGCGGTGTCCCTGTCCTCAGCCAAATTACCTCTGAGCTTTTATAGCTCCCTCTATTGGATTAACTATCAAAGCTGGCAAAAATATCAAAACGGGTGCTCCGTCTCCAGCTTTTTGGTGAGTTAATGTTGCTCCACAAATTTGAATGATCTTGCTGTTTTTATGATGCTTTGTGTGCGCTGGGTCAGTGCAGGGTATGTTACTTTGCACTTTAAATGAATTTAACTGCACTGATGTTCGAAGCTGCCATGAAATATCATAGAATCATAGAATCATAGAATGTGTTGGGTTGGAAGGGACCTTTAAAGGCCATCCAGTCCCACCCCCCTGCAGTCAGCAGGGACATCTTCAACTAGATCAGGTTGCTCAGAGCCTCGTCAAGCCTGGCCTTGGATGTCTCCAGGGATGGGGCCTCCACCACCTCTCTGGGCAACCTGGGCCAGTGTCTCACCACCCTCATTGTAAAGAACTTCATCCTATTGTCTAATCTAAACCTGCCCTGCTCTAGTTTAAAGCCATATCTCAAATATCTCAAATTCAGTGTAGTTTTTCCAAAATATCTGAAGTCAGCTACTCTGTAATCTTTGTGTTATGATCCGCTTAGTCCACCTTGGACACAATGCAAATAGGTAGAACTGAAGGATGGTGGTTTCGTATTTGCACAGCTTGTGAAGCATCTGAAACGCCCAGAGACTCCGTGTCTGTCAGTGCTCTGCACTTTTTGGTTGCCATTCATGTAACCCGGTGAGGCAGAATAGCAGAGATAAGGGAAAGCGCAGGGGAGGATTTCTCTCTGCAGCTTATTCTCCAGGGTTTTGTTCAGTCCAGTTTTAAACGGCTCAAGCTACTGAAGTGATTCAAGCTATGACATTTTGGCAGGGTGTGAAACAAAGTCTGGCAGAGGTGCTGTGCCTGAGGGGCTGGTTTTGTTCTCTCTGAAATGTGTGGCAAATCTCTGGCGGGCCGCAGTCAGGGCAGGATTGGGTCCTCAGGGTCATTCAGTTTGAATAAGCTCGGCAAAACCAGCAAAGGAATCTAATTTTGTTATACCATTACACTGTTACAATCTCTTTCGGGCTCAGCCTCTTCTGTTTACGGTGTCCTCCAATGCAGCCAAGATTTTCTGTGTAGAAAAACGAGCTGCTTTTGTAAGGTTTTGAGTAATAAATAGCCCTGGATTAGTAGTCCCTGGCTGATGTCTCATTCAGACTGTCTCTTGCATTACCTAGGGTTTTTTTTTAAGCCCTGATACTGGAAGTGGAAGCTCTCTGGAGGCATGCTTTAAAAAATCAATAAAGAGAGGAAAAGCTAATTGATTTTTAAATTATTTTTATTATTATTTTCTTTATAAGCTAGCCCATTAAACCTGGGCAGTCCCTAATGGAAGGTAAGTTTACTGCAGTCTGTTTTACCAAACTTTCGGAGTCGTCTCCCTTGTCGCCTTGCTTTCTTTTTTATTTCTCCCCACTTAGAGATAAAAGGACATTTAAAAAAAAATAACATAGTTCAGGACAATTTGGATTAATTTCACTTTCAGAAGTGTTTTTCTGGATTTCTTACTGGTTCAGCAGGAGTTGTTGAGCTCAAGTTACACGTAAATCCATTTCTCCTGTGTTCTTCCACAGGCTCACAGACAAGGGTTTATCTATCTCATCGTAAGTCTACGGTAAAATAGACTGAATAAAATGCATAGAAAATTATAGGACATAAAAGTGATTCTGAGCGTGTGTTATAAAACCATTGCAGCCCCGTAAGCTGAATCCTGGAAGGAAAAACCTGTCACAGGCTTGTCTGCTGGAAACACTGTTCTGGGCAGCAAATTTACATTTTGGGCAACAGAGTGCTATATTTTTTTTTTTCCGATTTCTTTGTATCGAGGAGAGAAGATTAGAGTCATGGCTCTGGGACAGTCCAGAGAACCTCTTCACACCCGAGGCCAGGACAGTCACCCAAAGGTGACCCGAGAAGGCTCTGGCACACAACGTCGCAGGTCAGGGCCGCTTGCTTGTCCTGGCAGCAAGAGGCAGCAACCGTAGCTCGTTCTGGGATTTCGGCAGGTATTTTGCCGGTCTGGAGACACGCTCTCATGCGCTTGGGATGTCTGCCTTTACCGTGCTACTTTCCACGCTTCCTGCTCTGTCAGCAAGTTCCTTCATGCTCCAAAGGCCCAAGTGAATACGCAGTATTTATGACCTCCCCCACCTCTCGGTGGTGCCCCTCTCGCTCTCCCTGGGTGCCTCGTTCTTCGTCGGCCGTAAAACGCCGCCTGTATTTTACAAAGCAGAGTTAGTCGCTGTCACGATTTCCAGTCAAGATGGAGCGCTCATCACTAAAGGAGCGTCTACCGTATATGTATCCTCGGGGGATGAGGAAGGGAAGGGACTTTTGAAAGTGAGGTGGATGATGAAGTAAGGCGGGGGGGGGGATAAAGGAAAGGGGGAAAGGGAGGAAGTGGGACTAGATGTTTCAAGAAACAGCTGGGGAAGAGCCAGGGGAGGGATGGATGGGGGCTTTTTGGACTGCGGGCAGAGGGAAGTTCTGAAGCAGGGAAGTACAGTTACGACTGCAGTTGGGAGATTAAAAGAGGAAATTCTGTCTCTAGTTTCATGCCTGCTTTCGGAGCACGTCGATGCTGTTTTTAGTAGCTGAAAGCAGGCTTTTCTGTTATGGCACTCCTCTCCGCAGATTCTTGCACAACGTGGGATTAAAATGCGAATGGTCAGATCCTGGTGCAGATTTACACAGCTCCAGTGGCTGACCCAGTGGGTTTGAAGTTTAAGCTCCACCCCCTCCAAAAAAGCTTATGGCATTTCAGTATGTTTTTTACTCAGGATTACCAGCCGTATTCTTTCAAGAAACAAAACTCTTCAGATCGTTGAGAAAAGATACAAAATCTAAGTCAAACCCAGGATCCAGTGCAACTCCGCAGAAACTTCAGAGTGCAGGGTAAAACTCTCCCCATCTTTTTAAGCTTGAATTAGCAGCGCGCCTCAAAACGGGGATACGTGCTTAGATTCAGCTGTTAGCTAATGAATCAAAGACTGACCTCATTGTTAAGCCATTACCCATCTGTATTTTATGACTTCCAGAGATGCACGAGGCTTCCAGAATCAAATAGTCACTTGTGGCTTCTCGAGTATTCACCCTGCCTTGCTGACTGCTCACCAAAGCGCTGAGTGCTTTTAGCTGTCTCTCTGCAATTTCCTGGCTAAAGGAGATCTGGAATGTAAAAGTGTATTCATCACCAGAGGTTTTGCCGGATTCCAGGACTTCAATGAAGCGGTAAGAGATGATTTAAAATTGGAATGGCGTGGCGATTCCTCCCGAGTTTTCCATCAACTCTAGGGTGTTTTAACCAACAAGAAAGTAGCCCCGAAGGAAAACCTTAATGATTTGGGATTTAAGCATCAAAAAAAGTACCAGGTTGTAATGACTGTTATACCTGTACCAGGCAGGTCCTGGCTCTTTACTGTGAGCCTCTCGATACAGAAATGAAGGACCAAGCGGCAAGTGGGAACATGCCCGCTATGACGCTTTAGCCATGTATCCAGAGTGAAACAACCGGGTATAGCCAAATACCGAGAAATGGTAGCGCATAAGATGATGGATTTTTCGATTTCACTTGATAAAACAGCAGAGAGTGCTGAGATCAAACAAGTGTAATCCAGAGCCGTCTTCGCTAAAACGGCAGCCCTGGTTCCTACCCCTGTATTTGATCTGATTTTAGGCACAGAAATCTTAGCAAACCTTTCTCCAGGATGGTAGGAAATACATGTCCGTGTTAAATACACACCAGGTGTAATGTGCTACTTGCACACATTTTGGAACCGATTCGAGCTTCCTCTGTGATGGATATTTCACACCGTCTACCATCAGGGTATGTGAGATAGGAACCAGGTGCTGCTCTCCACCAGTCAGGTGTTCTGGCCCCTTTGTTATTTTGCTACTTGGCTTTTCTGGCGCTAGAACACCCTAAAACTTACTGAGGAAATGAAAGATCATTGCTGACGTGCGTTTGTATGTTTGTTTAGAGAAAACATTTGTGCATCAAGGATTTGTGTCCAGAAACACATTCCCCACTGCTTTAGTCTGTTGCGTTATCTGGACAAAGTAGTATGAAAAGGAGATAGTTCTGATTTGGAAGTGTTTTACGTACATTTTGCAGAGCTGTACAAGCTTATACGATATGTAGGGCAGCGATGAATCATAGTCTGTCTTCTTCATCGCTTCACACCACTGTAACAACGTTATTTTGCTGGACTGACTTCTGATTTACTGGGTGAGAAACCTCCAGGCAGTAGTATGCTGACCCACCATCACCTTCGGTTTTGCTTGCCGCTGCTTGCTGTTTCTGCATCTTCACAGCGAGATCTTTGGCCGAGGAACTTTATAATTGTGGGCTGTATGACTATATTACTCCTTTCTTTTTTTTTTTTTCTTTTTCTTTTTACAGTCCTTGCCTTACTACTAAGACTTGGAGACTTGTAATTAGTTTTCAAGCCATTCATGAACTCTGGTTTCTTCCTTGTAGGCTGAGGCCAATTTGTCTCTAATTGCTAGAGCAGATTAAAGGAGGGGACGGATGATTGCAGGTGACTAAATTGGTATGTCATAACACGTTACTGTCCCTCAGCTGAGATGTAGCTTCTGTGGTTTCACATGCTCTTGTGTTGCCCCTGCATTCTGTCAGCCAAGGTATTTGGGGATTTGATCTGGCTGAAAAACACCCAGGAAAACCTTTGGAAGACCAGCTCCTTGATCCCTTCCGTGACGTAGCTGTGCTGGCACAGCGCAGGGGGTAGCTCAGCAGCAGAGATGCGGGCTAAGAACTACCAATACTGGTACTGCTGACAAAAAAGAAATGGTCAGGCTGTGGCCTACGGCAGCCGGACTGCTCGTTCTGCTGTATGTCCGAAAGGGAGGAAAACGCGGTTCTCACACGATCGCTGTAAAATCGATTGTTCAACAGAGTTGGTCTTTGAGGCTGGGGCCTGGTGCCAGGCTTCTTCCCACAGAACACAAGAGACCCTTTTGAGGTGTAAGGAATCCCCTTTTCCCTCTCCTACTGGAAAAGGGCCATCTGACTTTATCCTGAGTACAAGACAAATCCTTTCCCTGAAAACCCCCTGAGCACTTTCTCGGCTCTGAGTGCTTAGAACGCAAATAAAATTATCTACGTTTCACTCATTCCTTTCTCAAGTACCAAATTCTGGCTTGCAGCAGTAGCTCGGTGTCCCATTCTGATGTGGTTCGTAGACATCCCAAACGCCTCTCCCTCCTTTGGTTTGGGAGCTCCCTCTGAAACATCCAGCAATAGCTTCAGAAAAAGGAGCCTTAAAATCTGGGTAAATTTAGAAAACTGTATCGTAATCCCAGGATGTCCCTTCGGGATATCTCTTTAAGATGCCGTATCACTACAGAGTAGGATAATAACTAAACGTGAGAATACAGTTCTGAGTGTTCTGCTGAGATCCCACGAAGATTTAATTGAAACAATGTCTGAACCGAGTTAATCTCAGTACAGATAAAGTCTTTTTTCAACTTGAAGTGGCTTTAAAAGCACCTATAATTAAAGTCCTGGTTATTTCACGCTGCTTTAAGTACCTTTATGCGATACAAGCGCAGTTACATAGCGGGGGCTGTTAGAGCACTGCACCAGCCGTACACGGACCAGGCCTTAGGTCAAGCACTGCCATTGCCTCACCCAGCCATTCTCCAAGCAGTTAAATGAATGTATTTCGTAAAATATCCTGGCGAACGAGGCATGTTTATGAGGATTTTGGACCGCTCTCTTGCCTGGCTTCAAGATTTATTTTTTAGATTATCAGGGTGCATCCCTGTTTCTGAAAAGGCTTTGTGGTTTCAAGTGCAGTACAAAAGGAAGTTGCTCTTTAGGTCTCAGTTCAGGGCTGAACGGTAAGTTTTCAGGGTTTTGGTTTTTTTTGATGGTGCCCCCTTTGTGGATCCGGCGTTCAAGCTGAGCTGCGCGGTTTTCTCCTCCGTTCCCTCCCCCCCCCCCCAGCTCCCACGTAACTGTGGGATCCTTGGCACAGGCTGATCGTGGCTGCCTTCGAAGCGAAGTGACCCATTGTCCTGGTTTGAGGACACCGATACGCTGCCCTGTACTGCCATAAGCACCTTTACGCTGCAGCCAGAGCGCAGGCTGTGGGGTTCACCCAGTCTCTCCCTGTGTGTGGCTTTGAATCCAATTTTAAACGTATCCAACAGAGGGACGCAATTCTAACTGTGCAATTCCACAACAGGTTAAGCTGGTTGAGATCGGCTCTGTTGCAGTCCAGCTCTTCCCCAGGCTCGCATTCTCCCTTCCTCCACTTGTTTATTTTTGCGGGGTTAATTTTCTGCTGGTTTAGCTCCCGAACAAACTTTATCACGGGGAGCTGATAAGCATTGGTACAAGGGGGAAGGGCAAGACTGTGGCAGCACTGTCTGAACCTGTCATATACGGGCACGCCGTAGAATCACGGAATGGTTCGGGTTGGAAGGGACCTTAAAGACCATCCAGTTCCAACCCCCTGCCCTGGGCAGGGACACCTCCCACTAGATGAGGTTGCTCCAAGCTCCGTCCATCCTGGCCTTGAACCCCTCCAGGGATGGGGCAGCCACAGCTTCTCTGGGCAACCTGGGCCAGTGCCATCTCAGTGTAACAGTCAGGTCTGGGCTGGTGACCTGTATTATTTGTCTCCCTTTTTGTCTGCCTCTGCCTGCTTCGCTTAACGTTTTACTTTTGTACATTCCACGTACACAACCTCACCGTGCCGGTGCTCTGTTCCGGAGAGCGGTGCAGCCGGGCGTCTGTGCAATCACATCCCTCCTCTTTTTTTCCCCCTTCTCTCAGCAGAGCACAAACGCTGAGCTGCAAAACTCCTGTTCACCGGGGTGACAAGCTTCCAGCGAGCTTTGGATGGCGGGGAGAGCGAACGCATCCCTGCAGTCTACGGTACCGACGCCTCGGCTTGTGCGAGAGCGGAGCCCATTTAATTCTTGCCTTTTTTGGGTCTGTGCGCACGCAATCCCCAGCTCAACGGAGCTCCGCCAGAGCACGGTGCGATACAAATAACAGGAATAAAGTCATTCCAAAGGGTGGAATTGCCGGTGATAGCTCCCCGCCTCGTTGCTCCGTTGATGGCGTGATCACGAAAAGACTTTTACGTCCCGGGTCAACGCCGCTCCCTCCCTCCTTCCCTCTGCCCTCCGAAGGAGCCGGGTACGGCCCGCAGCTCCCAGGTGCCGGCGACGGATTTCCAAGGATTTCCAAGCGAAACAAGCTCCGGGCTCCAGATCCGCTGCACCGGGAAGGTACCAACCCCCCCGCCCTTCCCCTTCCCCCCACCTAAAACTTTTCATCCCGGGCCACTCGGCTGCGATGCTTCGCCCCCCCCCCCCCCCCGCCATTCCCGAAGGAAACGGGAGGGTCCTGCCCCTCTCCCCGGCTCCTGCCCCCCCACCCCGTGCCCGGTTGCCCACCTTGGGGCGGGCCCCCCCGGAGCCAATGGCAGCCACAAGGCGGGGAGGGCGAAGGGAGGCGGCGCCGGGCCCACAATAGGGGCGGCGGGAGGGCGGCCCGGGGAGCGCAGCGCAGCGCAGCGGGGCCGGGCGGGCGGCGAGCGGGGCAGCACCTTGCGGCGGGCGGAAGGTGAGTCCCGCCGGGCCGGGGAAGGGGGGGTTTCCTCGCTTCTTGTTTTGTCGCCGGGGAGTTTGCAAAGGGGTTGAGCGGCTGGGTTTGTTCTCCCCCCTCCCCCCCCCCCGCCCTTTTCTTTCAGGAAGGGGGTACCAGCTTGCCTCCCCCCTCCTGCCTCCCCGGCTCATTCATTTAACAAAGGGAGTTGGCTTCAGCCTCCCCCCCCCACCCCGCCCGCCCCGTTTGGGGCCGCATGGTTGGGGTCCCGGGGCAGAGGGAATCGGGGCTCAGCCCAGAGTCTGTGCCGAGCACCCCGTCCTGCCTTCGGCTGTAGGGGGCGGGTGCTCCGGGCAAACACAAAGAATTGAGGAGCTGGACCCTTGCTGGGCGATGGGGTGATGCAGCCCCGGGCTTTGTGTGGCTGATGCGCAGGGATGGAGAGGGGGGAGCGTGTCTTCTAACCCCCCACTCCCGCCCCCGCATCCTTCCGCCCGTGTGCGTGCATGAATCCGTGGCTTTTTGCTTTCAAAGTACTCAAAAGCAATGCTGAACTTAAGACCGTGAGATAACTCAGATTGGAAGGGACCTCAGGAGGTCCCTAGTCCAGCCTCCTGCTCAAAGCAGGGGCTCCCACCTGGGGAGTGGGTCGCAGTGAAGGGACGTCGTGAGATGGGTGGCACCGCTGGGTGCTCTTGGATGCTCCTGGGAGCTCGAAGGAGAGGAGGCAGCACCAGCAGGACGAGCCCTCAGGGGTTCGAGCGCTTCTCTCTTCCACTGTGCACGGAAATGCCCCCAGTCGACAGCTCTCCCATTCCCTGCAATCCCCGTTCTTGCTGCTTTTGTTATCCAGCGGGTTTAAAATTCATGATTGTTGGGAATAGCTGGCTCCATCCGTGTGCGTGTCACGGTGCATCTGCTCCTGCTGAGCACTACTTGATCCTTATTCCGACATTACCTCCAGGAGTTTTTCTTCAGGAACAAGATTTATAAATAAACGTCAAAACCGGGCTCTTTGCTGGGGACCTGTTACCGCCTGTGAGGCATATACTGTACGTGGTGATTATGATATTTATATATATATATGTTAGAACAACTGTAAAAGCTGTTTAGTTAGCCAAGCTTTTCAAAGTGAAAGCGGGTGTTGTAGCTGGGTGAAATGGCTGTGTCGGGCACAGACGGAAGAGTGTTTGTTCTCTTTGCTTGCAATTACTCTTTGTACAGTGACTCATGGGTGCCTTTCGCTGAACTGCCTCCCCCTTCTCCGTACCTGGAGTTTCCTGGTGTTGCACACATTACCTGGCAAAAGCAGGGAGCATCTTCCGTGTCTGCTGTTCTAACATCTCCTAGTGTGGGCGTGCTAATCTTGCTCACGGCTTTTTAGGATAAGGCTGGAAAAACTCCTCCTTGTGGAACAGCTTCTGTGTGCGTGTCCACTGGATGCTTAGAAATTGCTTTTCCCTGGGCGTTTTTAAGTCGGAGAAGTAAAGCTCATCTCTGCACGGAGAACAGAAGGTACAGTAGAAATCTGAATACATCTATTAAACTCTGGATTGCCCTTGGGCCACGGGACAGAATTTGTTCTTAGCTGTACTGTGTAATAAAGCTGGAGTTTAAGACTGGAGACTGATAAGCTGGGTGGGTATTTAGCTTTTCTGAGTCGGGTGGGGAGGGACCAGGTTCTTTAAATGGGATGATATAACTACCATTCTTTAACTTGGAAATGAAACCCGAAAATGAAGTTGAAGAGGAAAATGCTTTTGTAGCATGACAGTGGGAATCCTTTGACTGGTTTTAGGGAGTGTTGCGTGCTCTGGCTGTTGCTCAGAAACGAAAAGAGTAGGGCAACGTAAGGTTTTTGATTCGTGCTTTTCCGTGCATCTCGGGAACGTTGGAAGAAACGTGTGACAAGTCCAGCGTAACTTCCCCAAGTGAAAATATATTGCTTGTTTATTGTGTTTCGGACTGCCTTGCACGCACTGGATTGAAAACTGACGCTAGCTCTTCTTGCCCGAGAGGTCAAAGAGCTCTTTGATTACTGCTGATTCTTATGTATCCCTATCCCTTCGCAGGTCTGTGCAGAACTTTTCTCAAAGCTTTGACTACAAGTGCATGAATTTCACCTGGTTTGCTAACTAATGTTTTGGGGTTTTTTGTTTTTGTTTTTTTTTACAGATGAGTGAGCTTTTTTCCTTCTTTCTCCTTTTTGTGCACCTGTCTTGCTTCCTCAATGTGGGAAGTTTTGTAATTTCAAAAGCTAGTTGTTACGGTCTAGTTCCTTTATATTCTTAAAGCTGAAATAGACTTTTCTCAGTAGTAAAATACAGAAATGATCCAGAGCTCCACCCTTAAAGTGATCGGGGTTTACAGTTCATCCTGTCAGCAGCAGATAACAGAAGGAAATAGACTTTGTAAATGATCTGAAAAACAACCACTCTTTGTGAGGACAGACAAGAAACAGACTGAAACCGGGCAACTAAAACCAGAAGTCATATTTCCTTAAAGCCTAGTCACTTGTTATCCCTTTGACAGGTACAAGAATTTCTCTGGTTGGCTTTTTACTTCTACGGGAAAGCAAAAGAATATTGTGTGCCAGAATCGTATTGTGTGAAAGAGGCTTTTTGTACGCCTGGCAAGGAGCTCAGCTCGTTTTCTCAGCCTGATGCCTTGGCCTGTATAGGAACCGGGGAGAATGTAGGCATGTTCTGCTTGATGCTGAGGGCTTGCTTTTATGGAGAAAATAATTTTACTAGTGCGTGACTCGTCTTAGGCACATGCACAGCTCTCACCTGGGTGTGGGGGGGGGGAGACTGCTTTGCACCCCTGTTCCCAGAGATGGGAATGGCTGGGTCCGTTCCCTTTGGTGGCGGCGGAACTGGGACTGTCAGCAGATGCCCACTCATGTGGCACATAAGTCACTGTGATCGCTTCTTCCCTTCTGATCATAAGGCATGTGATGCTCTTTAGGAATGAATAGCTTAAAAATGTCTGGCGCTGCTTCTGCTAACCGGGTTTTTACTCAAATTTAAGTGCAAGCCTGAAACTTCTGAACTGGGGCACTGCACGTGTAGGTGTGGACATTATGGCTGTGAGGGGCAACACTCGGTGCTGCCACTGGTGGTGACTGCTCCTGGCTTTGTGCAGGGGAGGAAGCTCACTTCTCTCCTCTTCCTCCTCAGGCACATCCTCAGAGCTCTAGATGGGTCTTCAGGTCCTCCCACGCTCTGTCTCCTTTTCGGCATGTGGCAGTGGGGCGCGTGTCACAGTTTCAGGGCCCTTCACGGGATTCGCTTGATGAAAACAGAGATGCTGAGAGCTGAAAACAGATGCTCGGAGCCGAAAACATAGATGCTCAGAGCTGAACAAGTCTCCCCACGCGCCCACTGTGATCGTGAGAGAGGAAAAGGCCTTTTTAGAACATGGTACATATTGTCCTGAGGTTGGTGTTTTAAAATAGGTCAGAGAGTTGCACTCTGAAGATGCTGATCTGTCTTTGTAGTCGCCCTGGCCTCCTCTGTCCCCCATGTACTGCGTTGTACGTGGCGGCAGGTGGCCGAGAGGAGTTCCGCTCACTCCTCTCGCTGCGGGGATGGGGGCAGGCGGCACCGCTAACAAACCCGCTGGCAAAAGCACTCGAGCAGCATGGCTTTCGTGAGTTCCCTTCCTTTTAGCGCTTGCTTGTTGGGGGAAGGGGAAACAAAAAGGCCATTCTGATTCAGTGCATTTCCAGGGGAATTTGAAGAAAAAGTGGAAGTATTCAGTTCTGCTTTATGTGCTAATATAATTCTGGTAGATTGTCTAGGTGCTGGAATAGCTGTGCAAACTGGCAATCCAAGTGTTGGGCCTTCCAGTCGTGCAGCTAACGATGGCTTTTCTCTCTCTCTTGCGTCTAGTCTGAGATGCAGGTTAAACAATAACTTCCCTTCCATGGTTTCTTTCCTTCTTGCACTCTGACCTTCTATATAGCTAGTTTATTTCACTCTTAAGCTGATATAACTGCCTTAAAGCCACTCTGTTTCCTAGTTCCTGTCTGGAGTCAGTGAAGTAAAGCGGGGGCAAATCAGGCATCTTTGTATCATCGTAGGCTTAAAAAAAGGAGTGGGGGGAAAAAAAGGTAATAGGATAGAAGAAAGGCCCTAATTTCGGAAAAGCAGGCCAAATCAGAAGACTGCAGAAGTAGTAACCAAATGTGCTTCCTGAAAAGAAATAATTTCTCCTACAGTAGCCCTTTGTGATCCCAATTGCCATGTGAGAGGCAATGCAGGTAATATATCGTGACTACCTTGAAGCAGACGACATCTAGCTGCAAACATCTCCCTGATCTAGGTGGGCCTGCAGCTGTGCGACTACGAGGAAGTCAAGTGGCAAGTACGTGCTGCACACCAGTGGGGTGTAAAGCCTTCTTTCGTGCCTTTTGTTCTCTTCTTTCGCCATAAAGTCAGTCCATACCTGTCATCTAAACAGGGAATGGAAGAGGAACATAATTACTATTCATAGGATTCATAGATAATATTCTATGATGTTGTGTGTGGTTTGGGGGCGGGGGGAGTCATGCAAGTTTACCTTAAGGCATTGTCTCCTGCTCTTAGAGCTTGCTGCGTGTTGTGACAGTGTGTCTGTCCATGGTGTACAGCTGATGGCATTCGGTGACTTCACAGATGGCAGCAGAGAGAAGGAAAATCAAATACAAAAGGTTAGGACACAGTTTGACGGACTGGCTCGCTAAGGTGTCACACTTTGGGGCTTTGAGTTACTTTCTCTGAGCATTAGTAGGGCTCTGAACTATCCATTCTCTTAATGACTGTAAGTGGCACAAAAGTATTTTAGGTGATGCCTCTTACAAGACGAAGCCCATTTCTCAGGGCTTCTGTTCTATTCATGAAATAGGAGCTGGAGTGAGAAACATTTTGCATTGAACCGGTGGCTTGCTTCATGTGGTTTTTCTTCTCATTTACATATAGCAAGCTTAGTGTAACGTGAAATACCTTATCACTTCTTTAGCATAAAGAATTTCCAGTATAGATTATTCTCTGCACCCTACGTATTCCCAAATGCACATTCTCTGCTGATCTTAGAATATGAGTGGCTTGGCCACTTAACCCAAACTCCTCTGGAGAAAGAGGAGAGAAGCGAATCCTTTTCTAAAACTCGGATTTAATTTCCCCAGCTATCTGTAAGTGAACGTGATGCAGTTTCAAGTTCAACCTATGGGCTTTGTGCCAGGCTAAATCTATCATTTGCCTTTAGTAGGTATTTCAAGAATGTCTTATTTCAGTCGTGCTTTCGAGAGGCTTGAAGTCACAGCTGAACGTAGAATTCATGTGCCTCCGTAGTTCAGACTTGTTCGGGATGAAGGAAAAGCTGATTTCCTTCAGCAGCACCAGCAGGGAGGAGTGTTCCAACCCCCCTTTCCCAATCCTGTCTGTACTACTGAAGCTGTTGGATTTGTTTTAGCTCAAGGCTCTTTGCTAACCTCCGTTTGAGGTGCAGTGTGTGTTTGAGGCCATTATTGAGCTCCGTAACCCCAGCATGTGTTGAGGTAAAGGGGGGGAAAAAAAGAAGAGGCCGGGCTCATAATGTATCCTTTGCTTTTCTAGTTCATTAAACTGCTGGCCTGAGTCTGAACTCTGGTGTCCCTTCGTAACAGAAGGTAGATTTAACGGTGAGGTAACAGCTGCAAAGACCAGGGAGCGCAAAGGACCGTAGAACAAAAAGGAATTAGCAGCAAATGGACGCATCAGGATTTGAAATGCAATATTGATAAGTTCATTAAAATTGATAAGACACTCAATTATAAAACCCCCGTTACATTTTGCAGTTCTTTTGGAAATAGAACAATTCACATGTCCTTATCCTTTCAGGGATGCCTCACTCGACACAAATTTTAGTGTCATTTCTTTTGGAAACTGTAGAATGTGTTAATTCTTAGTGGAACTCAAGTTTGCCTGTGTTTTATTTGGTAAAACATTGTTTTTAGTGCACTGGAAGACTTAGTCTTAGTATTATGTACTGAAAGTTGCTTCAATTGAGAGTGATACAAATCAGAGTAGAATTGGGCTGATGTCACTGTAGTTAGGGTCAAAACCTAAAAGGCAGATATTCACATACTGGCTAATTTTTAGCAAATTGGACAAATCTGTAGCAAAACAAGGCGCATATAGAGGGGAAACCCTTTGATCCAAGCTCAGGAATTCAAGGAACAAGTTTGTGGAAGGGAACGTTGGTTCATGAAAAGGGAAAGTGTCATGTTTTTCCTAATTCTTCAGGAATGTGCATATGGCCTCCGTAATACAGAAATTTTCAGGCTGCAGATCTAATTGCCTTGTGGCACCTTAAATGACTTAAAGCTGGATTTCCAATGTGAGTCTCTATACTTTACTAAGTATTGTGCTTTTAAAAATAGTACCTTTAATTAAGGATTTGCTTGAGAGGGTCTGAGCCACTTGACTCATGGCACTTCTTGCTGAAGTAAGAAATTACTCTAGGAATACTCAGTTTCCTTCCAAGGAGGAAGATGAAGATGTAAAACGAAGATCCTGGAGTGACTGTGAAGTGGATGGTGCTTCTCGTGGACTTGGTCACTGCTAATTCTTTTTTCCGCAGAAGTTTGATTGAATTTTCTTGCCGTGCTTCCCAGGAGAGCAAACTCTCCCGTTTAACCACCAGATGTTAAACCGCAAGCTTATAGTTCGCGTCCCTGTTTGCCCTGACGTTGTGCTCGTTTTCAGTCCCGCTTTGGAATAAGATGCGAGCGGAATTTCAGTGTCGCTTCTCTGGCATCGGGATCGCAGCAGATTGCAGATGATAACGGAAAAAGCGTTGGGAGCTGAACTCAAAGGGGTGGCCTAGACATGAATGGTGCTAATGCCGCATAGCCCTTCATCTAAACCATCCGCTTGCTGATAATCAAAGTAATTGGTAAGGTTCTTTGGTAAAATGTATGCATGTTGTGGGTGTGTGTTAAGGTGTTTGATGCTTTCTGTTAAGCTCTGAGATCCTGGAGATGTGAAAGCTATGCAAAAATCTGTGTCATATAAAAGAGACTTCTCCCACTCCTGTCTGCAGAGAGGAAAGACAGAATTTGATCCAAGTGTGCCTTGAAGACTTAAATAATGAGATTTAAGCACAGAGAGGCTTTGATTTGAGCCTCCAGTTCCTAATTTTGTGGGGTGAAGTGAGGGTATCTACAGTAAGTTATTAACATTATAACTTAATTCTCCAAAACCAGGGAAATCTTCACTGGGTAGCGTTACAGGCAGCCAGAGAAGTCGTGAGGGGAGGAAGGAGGGGGAACTGCAGCGCCAGCGACAAGTATTTTATCACAGTTATGTTAATCTAATAAAAAAATATCTCAATTTCTCGCTCATCGACTTTCTGGTTGTTGCATCAGCCTATATGCCTCGGTAAAAAGGTGTCTGGTAAAAATTGCAGTCTCTTGCATTTGTGTGTCTTACAAATTCTTCTCCTGCGCAATTTTGACTCCCCAGGTCGCAGAGAGAACAATAAAAAAAAGCTGTACCAAATTCACACCAAGCAGCAGGACTCTCATCCGCTACCAGGTCCGTGCTAAAAGAGTCTGAAAGAAAGGGACTAGAACAACTTTTCCAGGCCTTTTTTAATCCCTGTCATACGCTCCTGAACTGGATTTTGAAGAGTACAAACACAACTAAACTGACACTTTGCCTTGATGAAGCTGTAGCCTCCAGTGGCAGACCGGTGTCTCTCTTTCCGTATCTGGGAGCCCTGACAATAAAACTTAACTTGCTGTGTATTTGTGGGAACTAACTTCTGTGTTCTTTCTGTTGTGTGTCTCCATTCCTTACTTATATCTCAAAAATAGCCGAAAAAAGGTTTTTCCTTTTGCCTTTCTACGTTAATGTTGTTTGTCTCCCTGCCTATCTTTACTTTCCCTGGCCACCCCTAAAGTTGATGAGATACAGAGTCCTCGTACATCGGTGATGCTGAAGGTACTGGGAGAACCCAGATGAGCAGCTGGGAGGGAAGATGCCTTGTCCTCCACCCCGGTAAGAAGCAGCCTCTTCAGGGCTTGGGAGGAGGATGAAGGCTGGGGAGGGGAGGAAGCCTTAGGCTCGTTCATTGCCTGCTTCTATCAAGCAGGCAGTTTTGCTGATGAGATATCTGGAAATATTTAAATGCGTAGATTTCCTTTAGAAAGGCTGAGGAGGTGAAGGTAGGGCCGGGAATGGCAGAAGCAGGACTTTCTTCCAGAAGAAAAAGCCCAAAACCTCAGGATTCCTTCGGGGCTCTCTTAAAAAGCCGGAAAGTAGAACACAACCAGTGTATCTTTCTGCGTAGGCTGTCTTTAAATGGAGGCAGACGGTCACGGGTGGCGTTTGAATTCTAGGTTCAATAAAGGCCCATCCTTCCCTTAGACGAAGCAAAACAGTGTCATTTGTTAGAATTCAAACCCAGCATCTAAACGCCGCGATGACTTGTCAGCAAGTGACTCACTGCACTGTCATAGTAGGACTTCGGGCTCTCACATGGAAGTTATACTTGCTGAAACGGCATCCTGCCAGCTTGTATTAACCACCCTCCCCCCCCAAAACTTGTCTCAGATTTACTCGTGGTGAAGAGGGGATTGGGGGGACAGGGCAGGAGAAGGCGGCCAGGGTAGGTTGAATGATCAGGAATCTCATTACCTCTTCCCTGCAGGCTTCTGAGCGCCGGCTTTTTCGTTTGTTCCGTGTCTCTCTGAAACGAGTCCTTGGGTTGCAAAAGGGAAAACATTCAGAAGTGATGAGCGGGCCGTATTTCTAAGTGTTTAGTCATTTACTTGGTCTAACCGAAAATGTCTTTTCTTGTGTGCAATGTCTTTTTTTAAAGTTACTGGCCACTTTAAAAAAATACCAACGTTGAAATGGTCTCAGCGTGGTTTCCTTTACCTCCCGCAGCTGATGAGGGGATCATCAGGATCATGTTTTTCTTTTTCTTTGTCTAATTCACATCATCGATTTTATTTTAGATGCCCTTTGCTTTTTTTTTTTTTTTTTTTTTTTTTTTAAGAGCCAATCCTCCTTTCTAATGCGAGGTACATCCTGCAAGAGCCCTTCCTGCCTTCTCATCCAGTACTTATTCATCCTGGGACCTGGTCCAAATGCCACCAGCAGCGTTGGTGTGAGCTTTTTTTTTTTTTTTTTTTTTGGTTTGTTTCAAAAATGTTTGATGACGTGCTGACATGCGGCAGCATTAAACACTGAAGTGTGCAGTCAAGGAGGTAACGGTGACGGAGATTAAAAGAATCTCACCTGGCCGAGCAGCAAGTGGGTTTCTGCTCTTAACGGTGTATCTGTTTCTGCCATCACGCTTTAAGTTTAGCATTACAGTGGATGTCTGTCATATCTGGTGATGTTCAGTTGCTCTTTGAATCCCACCCCATTGTTTTGGCACAGTATCGCGGAGGAGTGACTTCAGCCAGGTGATCTCACCCGCCGTGTGGTGTAGCTGTGTTTGGTTTTGAAGACTTGAGGTTCTGTTCCATCTGCGCTCCCCGTAGCTGTAGGTAAATCATCGACAATCCAGTAGGATGAGCATGTGTGATCTCTGTGGTCTGTCTCTTCCTCCTTCCTCATGGATTCACGCACTTCCCTTCTGTGGCGGGGCTCTTGTTAGCGTTGTTTTCCTTTTCACTGGGACGTGAATGGGATGAGCAGTGAAAGAATCATAGAATTATAGAATGTGTTGGGTTGGAAGGGACCTTTAAAGGCCATCCAGTCCCACCCCCCTGCAGTGAGCAGGGACATCTTCAACTAGACCAGGTTGCTCAGAGCCTCATCAAGCCTGGCCTTGAAGTTCATCTCCAGGGATGGGGCCTCCACCACCTCTCTGGGCAACCTGTGCCAGTGTCTCACCACCCTCAGTGTAAAGAACTTCTTCCTAATGTCTGATCTAAACCTGCCCTGCTCTAGTTTAAAGCCATCGCCCCTCGTCCTATCGCTCCATGCCCTTGCAAACAGCCCCTCCCCAGCTTTCTTGTAGGCCCCCTTCAGGTACTGGAAGGCCGCTATAAGGTCTCTCCTGAGCCTTCTCTTCTCCAGGCTGAACAACCCCAGCTCTCTCTGCCTGTCCTCACAGCAGAGGGGCTCCAGCCCTCGGATCATCTTCATGGCCCTGTGCTAGACCTGTTCCAACAGGTCCATGTCTTTCTTGTGCTGAGGGCTCCAGAGCTGGACACAGTACTCCAGGTGGGATCTCACCAGAGCAGAGTAGAGGGGCACAGTCACCTCTCTTGGTCTGCTGGCCAGATAAAAGACTTCTGTCTAAAGCATAACCTGTGCTAGTCTCAGCATAAAGCCTCTTTCACCTCTCTGTGAGGGCTCTGATCCTAAATTCCTAATGAACTAACTACAAATTTGGAAGGAATGAGTCTGTGGTTGACTTTGCATTCTTCTTGACTAACAGATGAGAAGCTTGTGTTTGCTTTTTTCCCAAAAAACCAGGCTCCCCTTCCCCCATCGCAAAGCCATAAAGCGAGGATGTGGCTGTTGGCAGCTGTTTTCCTTTAGATGTGGTCAACTCAAAATTAATATTAAAAGCGTAACTCTGAACTTGCATTTTCTTGGAGACCGAATGTGTGATGAAAGGACAGGAGGGTTCTCTACCTGCTGGAAGTGTGCTCTTTGCTTGCGTGGTTTTTTTTTTTTTGTTTGGTTGGTTTGTTTGTTTTTTTTTTGGAGGCTGCGATCAGGGGGTGAAGCTTGACACAGCTGAGCTCACCGTGGCACGCAGCCATCCAAAGGCAAGGGTGCTTTTCCCTTTCAGCGCTGGGCTGTGAGCTGACCTGGCAGAAACCTTAACAGAGCTGTGTGAGGGAATGTAGCTGCGGTGTAGTATTAAAAGATCCCGGAGCTGACTGGAGGTTTGAAACCTGGCTGTAAGGACTGTCGGACAATATGGCTAGATCCGGTGGCTTCTCGGGATTAGCTTACAAAGTAAGTGCCTTTTTGCTCTTGAAAGATTTGTCTTGTCATTGTGATACCCACCGTATACAGCTTTTTTATTTCGGTTGTTTTGTTCTTACTTTCCTCTATCCCCAACCTCTCTGAACCTCTACCACCTGCCCAGTCAGCTCCTGATGGACCTGCTTGTGCTCCGTATCTGAGAGTCCTTCGTACAGAGCTGTTCTCTATGGCTACCTGAAAGGAGGTTGTAGAGAGGTGGGGGTTGGTCTCTTCTGCCAAGGAACAAGCTGTGGGACAAGAGGAAATGGCCTCAAGTTGCACCAGGGGAGGTTTGGGATGGATATTAGGAAAAATTTCTTCACAGAAAGGGTTGTCAAGCATTGGAACAGGCTGCCCAGGGAAGTGGTGGAGTTGCCATCCCTGGAGGGATTTAAAAGCCGGGCAGACGTGGTGCTGAGGGACATGGGGTAGTGGTGGACTTGTCAGCGTTAGGTTGATGGTTGGACTCGATCTTAAAGGTCTCTTCCAACCTTGATGATTCTGTTATTCTATTCTATGAAAATGGGTTTTGACTCCTCATTTAAATGTTAAATGTTGAAATACATTTAACAAATGTATTTGCTAGAAAGAGCCTGACGGAAAATCACAACCGGATCCTGTATTTCTGCCGGCTCTCATCGTGCTGTTCTGGATCCTCCTTTGATTCAATGGGAAAGCAGTTGCCTGCAATCCGTCCCACGCTGTAGGGACTTCATGCTTCACCTGGTGGGTTCATTTGTTAGCGTGGCAGAGCGCTTTGGGGATTTTTTTGGACCTGCATAATGTCTTACCTCTTGTAAGCGTTATATATCTCCCTGTAATCTTGAAAAGATAATTCGGAATGGAAAGGATGTTTTCCCTAGCAGGTGTAAGCTGTCCCCTGGGCCCAAACTTCTTGCTGGTGTCCAACTGGAACTATAGTTTTAATCCAAGACGGAATTAAGTTACTAATGCTGCTGACGGTCACTAACTAACGTTATGAAATAATGCTCCTGTTTCGCTCTGCTTCTTCCACCTCGCAGCCCTTCGGTTCATAATCGAAGTGCTGCGGTGCAGGAGTTCTCTCTTGTACAAATGCTTGCGGCTTATTCACGGAGATGCTGGGAGTCTCTGTCACCTTCCACCTAAACGCTGCCTGTAAAGGCTCACGGTGAGCATAAAACACAGCTGTGCTGGAGGAGTAACAGGCTTTTTTCTGTCACGCAGGTGTAAAGGGCAAACACAGAAGCGGCGGGCACAGGGAGGAACGGGAAAACGTATTTCTTGAATAGCGTAGTGTCGCGTTATCTCTGAATACCCTGAAATGTCTGCAGAAAGACTTTGGCAACATTCGTGCCTCAGAACTCATAGCCAAGACGAAAAACAAGATGAAAAACTTTTATGTTGTCGGGAACTGTGCAGCAGGTATTCGGTAAGATCTGCTGGGCATGAAGGAACAAAAAAAAGTTGTGGGGAGTTTTTTCTCTCTCTTTTTTTAACTTTTTTTTTTTTTTTTTTTTGGTAACCCGGGGACATAACTCTCTCCTGTGGGTTTCAGTGGGAACATTCAGGGACTGTCTTAGCAGCACTTAGAGAGCCTAACCTTGAGAACAGACGCAGAGTCTTTCATGTGGCTACATACTCAAAGGTGCGGGTAAGCATCGAGTGGGAATCCAGAAAACGCATGGGTGCTTGATTCCCTCGGAAACTGCTGGGATTTGGCACCTCAGCTGGTCAAGTATTTTAAAAAAACTCTCAAATATCTTTCTGAAAATCGGGTCTGATGTTGCTAATCAGTTTGAGGAGTTGGGGGATTTTTTTTTTTTTATTTTTTTTTTCCCTGAAGTAATTGCCGCCTTTGATCCGTGTTAACTTTCTAGCAGATAAACAGGAGGAAATGGAAGGAAAGCAACAGAAATGACTTTGGGGCTGGAGGGATTGGCGCAAAAAGAAGATAAAAGAGCTATATCCTTGTGTAGTTGTATCAAATGAGGAGGAGGGCAGGACTGTTTATGGGTTTCTGAAGGGTATAAATGCCAAGGAATGGAGGGTGTGGAAGAAGGAAACTGTTTTGGTCTCCGCTCTGCAAGTGCCTGCGCAGGCAGGCAGCTTCGCACACCGCCTCGTCTGAAAGGAGCATTTTTATTAAATTTGCGAGTGTTTCAGGGATGTGCTGGTGAGGAACAGAAACACTTTGTGTGGCAGCGAGGAAAGTGCCTGCTTTAGTACTTCAGTCAGGGTAAAACATTTAGACCTGCAGTTTTTTGCACCTCGGATTGCCTGGCTCCTGTCAGTGTCATCAAGTGGCACAAAAGTCACCTCCCGTTTGTGCCGGGCTCCCGGAGCAGGAGGAGCCCGGACAGAAACCCCACCTGAGGTCCCAGCAGCTCCTCTCCCAAACTTGCATTGTTAGTGCTTGGATCGCTCTGTGTTAACGCGGAGCTGGCTACCGTGGGGCTACCGTGGTGACCCAGTTTCGTCTGACTGATCTCTCTGTGGTATCCGAAACCTCCACCAGGAAGGAAAAGCGGGGTGACGGCCGTGCCGGGGCACAGGTTGGTATGAGGGGGAGAGCGGGGACAGCAGGTAGGCGAAACTGTCTTGGGACTGCCCTTCTGTGATGTTAGGGCTTTGCTTTTTGTAGCCATTAGGACACGAGTGTTGTATACATAAGGATATAATCCATTAAGATTAGGGTATCTTGGGGAGTGCTCGGTGACGAGGGTGTAAAAAGGTTACTTGGAGTTGATAAAGCTGTAGCAGAGAATATCAAGTCTTAGCTGCTGAAGGTACTGGGGACATTCCCACACCAAGCGCGCTTTGTGTAGCCAACAGAGCAGAGAAACTAATTTGGGATAATTACAAAAGGAAAAAATTAGGCCAAATAGATAAGTTAGATGTTAATAAGTCGCCAGGGCTGGATGGCGTTCAACCGAGAGTCCTGAGGAACTTGAATGGGAAACTGCAGAACTGCTGGCCAGGCTGTAGAATTTCTCACTACAGATGGCCACCGTGCCAGAGGACTGGGGAGTTGCCAATGTAATTCCCGTCTGTAAAAAAGGGCTCTAGAGGGGATCCTGGGAACAGCCCACCGGAGGGTCACGCCACCAGGAATGGAAAGGTCTGTAAGAAGGCTCTCTGAAAACATAGATGAATGTTAACTGTTGGGAAAGAGTCAGAGTGGCCTCTGAAAATGAAAATCCTGCTGCCCTACTCCATGAAGTTCCGTGGGATGTCGGTAAAAAAAAGGGTTAAAGTGGGTGCAGTATATTTGGATTTTCAGAAAACTTCTGTTGAGATCTTAAGCTCCTACAAGTTTGGAGAAAAGGTTAACTTAGTAGTTTGAAAGCTGCATGAATAAAATAGGAAGTAAAAAAAACTGGGGATGATTTCACTTCTCGGGATGGAGTGGGAAACATCACTGCAGTCGGAACCAAAAAAGCCACCATCTTCATCAGGAAGGGGATGAAGGGTGTCATTTTGCTTCAGTATAAATGCTTGATGCACCCGCATCTTGTGCGTGATGTGCAGTTCTGGTCTCCACATCTCCAGAAGGACACAGTGGCGTTGCGGAAAGGCAGCTAAAAGGGTCAGAGAGATGGGCTGCCTTCCAAGGTGAAGCTAAAATAGCTGGGACTCTTCCTTTTGGGAAGGAGGGGAGGAACATGGGCAAGGTTTAAATGTTAAAGTCAGCAGGTGAAGCTGAATATGAAACGTCTGTCAGCTCCCGTGCTATTACAGCCAGGGAACTTCGGATAAAACAAGGTGAGCTTTGATTTTTAAAAAAGACGCAGGAGCATACTAGTGCTGTAAAGGAGAATTGCTGCTTGTGGCCTCGGAATAGGTGGGATTTGGTGACAGGCTTTGCAGCTCTCACCCATGCAGGGCGAATCCCACCTGCGTTGCCTTTGCAAGAGAGTCTGCATGACCCTTCCTTTCCCCAGGGCTCTCTTCTGCCGCTTTCCATAGGAAGTGATTATCCAGGTGGCGGCCAAGCGTTTGACACTCCCTTGTCTATGTGCTGAGACTTTTTTTTTTTTTTAATTATAAGTGACTTACCCCTCTCAGAAGTGATTTATTTTTTTTTTAAATGCTGCCTTCAGCAGGGTGTGCATGTGAACTTTATTTTAATTAAGGGCGAGGAATCTGTTTTACATAACCATATCCCAGATTCTCATGAGAGAGTGAAAACAGCCCTGAGGGACTGATGAATTCGGCCAGCGGAATCCGTTGTCTCACCGATGGGAGGCCTGATTCTGATCTCTCTTAGGTTCTCTCTACCTGTGGGACTTGCTCTGGGCTGGCTGACAGCCAGAGGATTGAACTGATACAAAGGGACTGCCTCCTCAAACCTTTATTTTGGGCTACTGATTTGTATTTCTGGGCAGATACAGGGGTGGTGGTTGCAACTCTGCATGAGGTTGTTGTCACTGTAGGGGGAAAAGCCCAAGTGGGATGCGAATCTGCTTCCAGACCCTTTCAACCATGGCTTGATGTCTGTCTTCGATGACTTCTACCGCTATGCCTGGTGCCAGGGTGTCACACTGCAACGCTTGGTTCACCCGCCTCCTTGGCGCAGCAGCGCCTGCTGCGATCGAAGTGCCGTCCCCAGCGGCCAGTCGAGTTGCTCCGGGTTTAGTGCTGGCAGTACTGGGTCAAGGTGGGTCTCTCGGTCTTTAAGAATGAAACCAAACTGCGCTGGGAGTCACAAATGAACCTCTTAGAGGTCGTTGTGTATTTCTCGGTCTTGTTTTTTAAGTGCTGTCAACTAAAATTGGATTTCAGTTGTAAAGCCTGAAAGGGATGGTGAGCAGATGAGCGAGATGTTTCTGTACCATTAAGGAGGGAAAATCCAGGGTGTGCGCGTGGTCTTTTGTTTGTTTGTTTGTTTGTTTTCTCTTAAGAAGAAAGAAGTGATAAAGATGTTAAAACTCAATTGTTGGAGTACTGGGAGCAGGGCGTGTAAATAAAAGAGGATCTCTTTCAGTGTGCACAAAGAGAAATATGAAAAACAAACCACAAACTCTGTAAAGATGCTAATGAATTTTGTGAGTCAAACCTGGCACGCCGTTAGCATCTGCCGGTTGTTTACGGCGCTTGAAGTGAGCATCCCTTTCAGAGAGTCTGACGGACTGGAGGTGGTTTTACTGCCCTGTTACCAAAATCTCGCTGTGGTGCTCTGAAGAAGCTGGGCTGTTGCCAGACCGCACAGTTGCGACCTCGTGTGTCCTGCTCAACTTGGTGGTGGCTGGCAATTATTTTTTCTGAAGCCAAAACCGTGGGGAGGTTTGGCACCTCTGTTTATTGCATCCAATGATACAAAAGGCAGATAACTTTTTTTTTTTGTGTTAATCCAGGCTCAAACACTGATGCCACTGAGTAAGGTCCATGTTGCTTTTGTCGTACCGCCGTTCTCTGCCCTGAGAATGTCTAGAAATTTGGGTTCTCTTGTCAAAATAAGTAATCATCTTACATGAATCAAAGGAGGGTTTTGCTGGTCTACCCTTAAAGTTTTCTTGAAGTGGTAGTTCATGCCATCAATCTGAAAAGTGTTTAGGACTTAAAATTGATGGGAAGTAGCTGGTGGTGCTGGAGCTTTGCAGCGGTGCACAGCTGATGGGCAACTGCCATCAGTCTCCTGTGAAAGGAGGAAACACTTTGGAGGAGCACAGAGGTTGGGCGAAGATAAGCCGGTTGGAATAGATGTTCTTCAGCTGTTCAGCAGAGCAACGTGAACGAGCGCACTTTAGACAGAAAGGCGTCTGGTGGTCCTACCGCTGCTCGGATGTGCTTTGCTGCGGGGCGAGTTGGTAGGTTGGAGCTTGTCCTTCAAGCGGAAGGTGACAGAGGTGCAGCCTGGTGTCAGATGAGGGAAGTGGGGAACAAGGTCAGTGTCAGTCGCGTAAATCTGAGAGGAAGCGCCGAGGGCTTTAAGCACCTGAGAGCGCAGAAACAGTAGAGAAATTCCCGATGATGAAATGCTTTTTTTTTTTTTTTTTTTTTTGAGAGAGGCCTAGAAATGAAAGTCCCATCCCTGGTATAGGTGGTCAGAACAAGAACACCAATAAGCTGTGCCAGGAGCAGTGTTCTAAATCTCTGCTTCGCGGCGCTGGTGCCCTCTAGGGAGTAGGGTAAAGTGTTGTAATCACTGAGTAGTTTGAACCGGGAACAAACCCGTGAGGTTCATTCAGGAGGAAAGGAAAAAGAGAGTGGGCAGTGCCGAAGTTTCACGGGAGGTGGGTAGGGATGGGAGAGCGCAGCCAGCTCCTGCCCCGCTCTCCGCGCGGTCTCCATTCCGAGCGTGGTACCAGACCCAGCAGCTTCTGCCTGGCAGCCTGCCCCCGCCAGCAGATCCCCGCGCTGTGCCTTGACCTGGAGTCGCTTGTGAAATTAGCAGGGGGTTGGAGGGTGGCAACAGAAAGCCCAGAGCGGGACAAAAGTCTGGAAACCCACCTGGTGTTTCTCCTCTGCTGTAAATTTGTGTGACCTTTCTCAACTCACTTAAG
Source organism: Chroicocephalus ridibundus (assembly GCF_963924245.1). Lineage (NCBI taxonomy): Eukaryota > Metazoa > Chordata > Aves > Charadriiformes > Laridae > Chroicocephalus > Chroicocephalus ridibundus. The sequence continues at coordinate 6,643,456 of NC_086284.1, forward strand.
CTGTGTCCTTAATTTACACACGGGCAGCGGAGCTGTTGTGCGCTTTCAGGTATTCTGTGTTACCCAGCAGAAGTTGTGCCTTCACCCGCCTCAGTAACATTTTGACACTGAGGATGGATGACACTTTTATGGAAGGATGGTTTTCTGTGGCTTGCTTAAAATTCAGGAAAAAGATCCTGAAATTTTATGAGCCTCTAGTGTAGGCAGAAAGAGTTGGCCGGGAGGGAAAGGAGTATTATCCTTTTCTGCAGCAACTCTTGCTCATTTTCCCTTCCAAAACAATTTTGGAGTATTTCTTTATTCCAAGCCTTTGTTAATTCAATGTGCAGAGAAAAAGCAGATAGTTGGTTCTTTTTGAAAGCTGCACAGCTTAGAAGATGCTTGAATATATAAGCCATAAGCAAAGAAATAAGAACATCCTAAGGAATAATACGAAGTGTGATGCTTTCTGGACTGCTGCACGGCTGTAAAGTGATGGGCGAAGTGAGATTTTGCCCGCACAGATCTCCTAAACCTCAATACTTTGAGTTTTACTTGGTTTTCTTTGGCTTCAGAGACAGCCTGTGTCTGGAGCTGAGGCACTCCAGTACTTTGCTTAGTGTCCCCAAAAGACCTGCAAACGTAGCCAAGCTTTTTGGGCTTGAAAGAGATGAGCTGCGTAGCTTGAATTGCAACGGGGTGCCTCTAGTTCTGGGAGGCTGTAATGACTGCGACCTTTTGAAACCTTGTTCAAACTGTTTTTGTTGCACTCAGACAGGAATGTTGTGTTCTTTGTTCCACCTCCTGAGAGGCAAACCTTTCTGTATAGGCCGCTTGCGGCTTTTATAGTTTGATATATATGGGTCAGGGGAGGTAGCAGGCATGCTGTTAGATGTTTTCAAGCTGCTGAAAAAGTCCTTCTGAATGCGTGATGGAGGTTTTTAGGATCCCAGCTGAATTTTTGCAAATAACCTCTGTCTTGATTAGGCACATAAGCCCTGAAATTTGAATTCCTTCCAACTTTTGCGCACGTGAGCGAGTGGGCTGACTCCTCTCTGAGGCAGACCTGTGTGGGAAAGGGTTCCATGTTTAATTCTGAACTCTTCTTTGCCCTGGAAGGAAGCATCCAACGTCTCAGTTTCCATTACTGAAATGTCATTGTTTTTCAAACAGAATAAAAACGTGCATTTGGTAGTGACAAATAAGGTAAAGGTTTGCACTGCTTCCTGAAACCATTGGAAGGGCTCTTCGTGCCTCTACACCTTTAGGTATGTGTCTTCACAGAATCACAGACTAGTTGAGGTTGTAAGGGACCTCCAGAGGTCATCAGGTCCAACCCTCTGTGCTCAAGCAGGGCCACCCAGAGCCAGTTTCCCAGGACCGTGTCCAGACGGCTTTTGAATATCTCCAAGGATGGAAACTCCACAACCTCCCTGGGCAACCTGTGCCAGTGCTTGGTCACCCTCACATTGAGAAAGTGTTTCCTGACGTTCAGAGGGACCCTCTGGTGCTTCAGGTTGTGCCCGTTGCCTCTGGTCCTGGCACTGGGTGCCGCTGACAAGAGCCTGGCTCCATCCGCTTTGCACCCTTCCCTGCAAGTATTTATTTACATTGATGAGATCCCTCTGAGCCTTCTCTAGGATGAACAGTTCCAGCTCTGTCAACCATTCGTCATAGGAGAGGTGCTCCAGTCCCCCCAGCATCTTTGTGGCCCTTTGCTGGACCCTCTCCAGTATGTCCGTGTCTCTCTTGTACAGGGGAGTCCAGCACTGGACCCAGTAGTCCAGGTGTGGCCTCACCAGCGCAGAGTAGAGGGGAAGGGTCACCTCCGTTGACCTGTTGCCAACACATTGTCTAACGCAGCCCAGGATACCGTTTGCCTTCTTTTCTGCAAGGACCCATTGCTGGCTCATGTTCAAGTTGGTGTCCACCAGGACCCCCAGGTCCTTTTCTGACAAACTGCTTTTCAGCTGGGTGACCCCCAGCGTATATAGCAGCCGTGTTGTTCCTCCCCAGGTGTAGGACTTTACACTTCTCCTTGTTGAACTTTGTGAGGTTCCAGTAGGCCCACCTGCAGTTCCCTGGGTCCTCCTCCTTGAAGATTAGGAGTGACGTTTGCTTTCCTCCAGTCTATGGGCGCTTCTCCCAGTCACCATGATTGATCAAAAATTATCAAGACTGACCTCGCGATATCTGCCATCTCCCTCAGCACTCGTGGCTGCGTCCCATCAGGGCCCATGGACTTATTTTGTCCCCAGATGTAGATGTGAACTGAAACTTCTGGAGGACTAAGGCCTTGCGAACTGAGCCCGTTCCTCAGTCCTCCTTTCTTCCTTTCTCTTCCTCCCTCCATTGCCTGCTGACCTCCGCACTCAATTACTGCAAGAGGCACTGCACTTGCATGACGAGGCTGTTGTGGGTTTGGCTTTAAATTTAAAGCCTACAGGTAATGTGGCTTTAAAGCCAGGACACCTCTTTTGCAAAGGTTCTCCTGCTGTGTGGAGCTTCTCCTGGGGCGGTGGTGGCATGCCCATATGCAACTTGGTGCGTGTAGCCTGTGGAAGGCGTTTTCTGTGTTATGCCTGGCTTCGGAGGCGAGTCTGCCGCAAGGATCGACCGCGCGGCTTGTGCTATTTGCTTTGGAAATTATAGTTTCAATTGCTGCTGATAAACCCAGCTGATTGTTATGTTATACATTTAGCAGTCTCTTTTTTTAGTTCTTTCCTTAATTACTTATGTAAATAATTTTAGAAGACTTAGCATTTATTTTGGAGAAGCTGGCATATCAAAGGCTGTGAGGCTCGCAGCAGGTGCTGTAAGTAATCGCTCTTCTAAATTAAGCAACGCTTTCCAAGGCAGTAGGTTAATTTCTGGGTAAGCAGCCTGCATAAAGATTCTTAGAATCAGCTGGTTCGTGACCCAGCAAGTGACTTAAGGCTGTGTGTAGCTTTAATTGCATGAATTGTCTCACGGAAGCCTTTCATTTTTGGAGGAAGCTGGGGCTGCGCTGGAGTTTCTGTTGAGATAGTGGTATCACGTTGAAATCTCTGTCACCTGGCTCTGTGCTTGGCTTTGTACCTCAAGAATCCACACGTTTGGACCATGGGCAGGCATGTCAAGCTGCCTGGAGCCCAGGGTGCGCACATGAGTGGCTAATGTTTGTAGCAAAGTATATGCTGCTGCGGATTTTCTGGAACTAGTAAAAGAGCAAGCAAAGGAGCGTTTGAGAGTTTTGTGCCATTTCCACCTTTGTTTGTGCAAAGAATATTTCCTTTAATATCTCCAGCAGAATCACAGAACGGTTTGGGTTGGAAAGGACCTTAAAGGCCATCTGATTCCACCCCCCTGCCCTGGGCAGGGACACCTCCCACCAGCCCAGGTTGCTCCAAGCCCCGTCCAACCTGGCCTTGAACCCCTCCAGGGATGGGGCAGCCACAACAGTGGATTGTTCTCCACAGTGTTCTCCACAATGGAGTTCTCCTGGGATCCATAAGCAGTAACTGTTGTCCTGTGGGATGGATTCTGCTCAAGTGACGCTATCGTTAACCTTTGCAATGCCTTTGCATTGGCACCACCGTGTTCTTGCTCAAGGCTAGGAGGTCACCTGTGGCCTGTTTTTCAGAAACCACCCGGCCCGTGAGGCTGATGGGGGTCAGTGGTGCTTGTGATTTGATCACTACGTGGTTTTCGTAGACTCCGCAGGGCTCTGAGGAAATTGGTAAAATCTTTAGTGCTGTCACTACACAGAGTGTGACTTTGGAGCATTTCGTCTCGTTTGTGGAGTAGGAAGGTGCTGTTCTTACAAACTCAAACTCCCTTTAAAATAGCTCTTCCTGCAGGAGTATCTTGCCAAAAAGTAAGAGGAAAGGGGGATTTTCTGCTTATAGAGAATCCCTTGCAAAGTAGAATAGAGCAGAAGTTATTCCCTTCTTCAGGGATTTAAGAAAGGAGAAAACTTCAGAGAGCTGGATAAAAAAACCAAAACAAAATGTATTTTTGATGCCTCCATGTGACTGTAGACTGGGACTAGTCCCTCCTCTGACTTATGGTTGGTGCCTCCTGTGTCTGCGGATGCTCAGCCTAGTTACCGAGCTGGTGCTTGGAAGCATACACCTGCTAAATAGATCCGAAGCCACTTTTCACGCTCCTTAGCTTGATTTTTGCTATGGTCATTCATCTTCCGACAAAAATGCTCTTAGGCTTGAAGCTCAGTGTTGGGACACAGCCCTTTCATGTTTAAAAAAAGGCAAAACAAAACCAAACCAATCCAGATGACAGGCTTCTGAAGGTTTGAGCTGAATTCTTATGAACAGTGTTACAGAATGACACGGTTCTTGTAATTGGTTTAGGGGTCTGTAATCTCTTTCAATCTCTTTTATCTCCTCGTTTTCTAGATTAAAACTTCACCGATTTGTTTACTTTGAAATCTTGAAGAGGCACAGTTCACGTGCTACTGCGGAGTCTAACAAACTCAATATTCTACTAAAACAGATTCTTGCGCTGTCAGCAAAAATACTCTTTCGGTCTTTGTTCCTAGAAGCGGCTGCTTTGATTTAAACAAACACCTTGAACAAATCAAGAGCCGGGGGCTGATGCCCCGATCATGTCTGTCAATGAATGTCAGGTTCTAACCCTACGTTCAGGAAGCCTTGTCTGGTGGAGAAGGCGCTTTCCTCCAGCTTGAAGAGCCTGACTTGAGTTCCCTGCTCTGTAATGGAAACAAGATGGATAAGCGACTTTGCTTCTCCGTAGCTCAGCTTTACTCTGAAACCTGATATCTCATGGGGCGCTGTGAGCGAAAAAGGCCCTCTTTAAGTGACGTTACAATTCTGTGGGAATTGGGACCAAAATATCTTTTAAAAGAGACGGCGAAGAGGAAATCGCACTCACTGCTGAACACGGATTGCCTGCTCTTCAGGGATCTTCTCACTGGGGATGCCTTGTGGGTTTAACAGATGGTCCGAACGCGTATCGATGCACTCGGACGGTCTGAGCCTGTTCTCTGTGGTGCTGCGAGACGCCTGCAAGGCTTGGAAACGGAGAGTTGCACTGGGCAAGAGCTGGACAGACCGCTTTGGTGACGGGAGCGTAGAAACATGATAATCTTGCATACGTCCAGTATGTGAGCGGGGTTTTGTCCTCCAGAGAGACAGCAGTATCTCAGCTAACACAGCATTGTCCTCTGCTTCTCTAAGTCTTTCTCGCTAAGAACTGCCTTAAACTCAGTCTTTTTTTCCAGACTGTGTGAAGAATCGGTAACGCTTTCTGTTACCAAAAGCAGGACTTGAAGAAGAAGGAATCCTGTCCCTTACCAAAGATATGAACACTGCGTTAAGGGACTTGGACGCATTAATAACAACAAAATACTACTCCAGCAGTCGGTCCTCTGAAATACAACACGTCAAGCAAATTGCTGTAACGTTAGACCGAAACTTGGCAGTTATGTTTGTGCGGCAATTTGATTCTGTTCTCCTAAAATACCCCTGGAGAACATCCAACTGTAGCTCTGCTGTGATCCCAGGACTACCCTGTGAATGCCTTGAACGCTCGCACGTACGTGTTGAGCAGCAAGTTCTGGCGGCGTGGCCTGCCTACTTGTTAGAAAGCTTCGAAATCTGGTTTGCTCTCAGAGGGCTTTTCGTTTGGGAAAGAGGAACTGATACCATCCCGATTTTAACTCCGGAAGAGGACGGGGAAATAAAAAGCTTCAGAGACCCAAGCTTTTGTCTGGGCTGTGGAGCCAGCTGGGTGTCTCGTTCAGGCTTGCCCGCCTCCCTTCGCCTCTGGGGCTCTTTCTCAGTGCCCGACAACTGCGTTCCCTCTGAAAGTAAAACCACTTTCGGTGTGGCCTGTCAACCCTGGTGTCCCCTGCCCATCTGCAGTCACGGTTGTCACCGTGAGCGCCTTACTGACCAATATAAATGCACGGTCTCCTCTCTTTGTCCTTCCACAGCCATCGTTTGAAAAGCTTTCCGCTGCTTTTGTCTTAAAAACTTAACTTTTGAAGTTAAGGGTCCCTTTTGCTTTATTGACTATAAAACGTGCATGATAATTACAGGACAATTGTTGTGTTAGCTGAGATACTGCTGTCTCTCTGGAGGACAAAACCCCGCTCCGACCAGGAGCAGTTCAGCTTCTCTCACTCGAACTCCAGGGGCCAGGGATGAGGAATTTCCTAGGTTTTCCGCTCAGCGGTGACAGCGGTATCTGTGTGGCTGCTGTTTATTACGCTGTAAGTAATAGTTTAATGGGCTTGCATGCAATAAATTGCTATTTCGTGTTGGCGTGTGGTTTTCAATAGTGTGTCAGAGAATTACTTACGCCTTTTAATTTGCATCGTTCCAGAAGGAAGGCAATATTTTAAAAATGTGATTATGGTATCGAGGGTTTGTGAAGTGGAGGGCAGACAGGCTTTTGCTTGCTCCAAAGATTTCTTGTCTAGAGAATGTAAGTCATAAACATGATAACTGTGGGACTTTTTTTTTTTTTTTTTTTTGCTGCCTTTTTATTTTTTCTTTCTTTGAGTCAGGCTTCTTTCCTTCTCCTGCTTTTGGATCATCTTAGAAAATGACTAGTTTCAGGGTAAAATGCAAGCATTACCAACTAATCTGCGGAAGACATCGTGTCATTTGGTAACTAAATGCTGCTTTTAAATTGGAACCCGTCTTCTCTCTTCAGCAGCACGTGTGCTTAGTTTTGACTCTTGGTCCAAAATGAGCCACGTTTCAATCCCTGAAAGACCCACCGTCCCTTGGTTATCTTTTAAGCTGTTTCAGTTTTGTTTGGTTTTGTTTTGGTTTGGGTTTTTTTCTGTTGGTTGTTGTCAGGGAGCTGCTGTGACGGCTAACGAGGCTGTACCAAATCCTTGCGCGTTGTGTCCCGGTTGCTGCGTTGATTAATTACAGCGATGCGATCTGACTTGCGCCGTAGGTGTGTCGATCCAGTCGTGTGCAAGCCCCTGCTGCCTCCAGGGATCCAAATAAAGGATCTGTTTAAGGATGAGATCCTGCGGACCCCATGCTGTTGGCAGTGAAATCGGTAACTTCAGTTTGGGCAGGATCCAGGCCCCCCATTCGGAGCAGCGATACTGTACGAAGGCCTTGGCTCCTGGAGTACGTGTTACTTGGCTCACGACAGGACAGAGGTCAGATTGGGTTGAACACGGCTGAGAGCCGTGTTTCCCTCGGGGGGAAAACATTCAACTTGGGCATATAGTTAACTAAGCAAATATTGACCAGGTACGAATGTAGAACAGGGATGGGAAAGACCATCAACTAATGGCAGACTGGTTTCCGGAGCATCCGTGCTGTTGGATCTGGGCACGAAGGCGCTCTGTGGGTAGCGATTAGCTCTCAGACCTCGATGCTTCTCGGCTGTAAACCTGTCCGCCTTGTCCCAGGTCGCGCTGGGGGTGGCAGCAGTTATTTTAGGGCTGTTGTGGAGGTATCAGTGGGAGAAGATGACAATTTGGGAGGTGGTGCTGGAAAAGCATCTGCCGGTTGTTGGTGTTGCTTATCTAATCACTAATGATAGCAGGGAACCAAACGCCGGGGATTATTGCACAAGTTCAGTCATGTTCCGGATGCAACTGCTTTGTGGTTGTTTTTTTTTTTGGTTTTTTTTTTGTTTTTTTTGCCTTTTAGAAGTCTGGTTTGTTTGGCAGTGAGTAGCTTTTGGAGTTGTGTTTTTAGCCACTGTGCTTTTAAAATCAGGATGCCAAACCTCCTGTTAATGCGGAATTGCGAGAATATGTGCATATGCAGGCACCTATTTGTTGAATTTCATTGTTACAAAATACCACCCTGGGAAACCTCACGTCGGATGTTGTCGCACGTCCTTCACATTTTGCCAATTTTCAGAGGCTGTCAGGTAGTACTGTGTGGGAAGTGTTACAGGGCATTACGGGATAAATCCCAAAATCCTAATTCAGGCCAAACTCCCACTGTTTTCAGTGGGTGGCTTGCTGGCATTAAGGCCAAGTACCCCTTAGCTATCACAGATGACCTTTCTGTCTTTTTAAAGTCAAGGAGACTGAGAATTCGTGCTTGTATTGCAGATCAAAGTGCAGGATTGCAGCCTTTAAAATTTATAGATGCGCTTGGATTTGTGAACAAGAAGCCGGTTAAATAAAACCATTTCCAGTAACTGTTCTTCTGATTCTCAGTAAGGTTGGTGAAACGCCAGAGATCTGGAAACAGAAATCAGCTGGTGATTTAGAGCTGTTCATAAAGAAGACTCACTTTTTAGGGGAAACGCCGACGACCTGAAAACTCTACCTTTCATAAATGGAGAAAATGCAACCACTTTTATTTTGCAATGAAAATTTAAAATTCTTTCAAAATATCAGCACAAATTTATCGAAACGTTGTTTGTTCAGATAATTGATTTTTAAATATATATTTTTTTTTAGGAAAATGTTTCTGTGAAATGCCCGAAACTTTTGCCAGAATATTGCTTTCCAGTAAGAGATACTGAATTGCGTGTATTTTAGAAGTTAATAGTTTGGAAGGAGGCACGTGAAGGGTCCAAATAGTAGAGACTGTGTGGTGTTCTGGCCTCTTCTGTCAGTGCGAGAAAGAGGAAAACGTTGTGTTTGTGTTGGCAACACTCAAAAAACCAAACCAATATCCCAACAGTAAAAAAAGAAAAAGGCCCAAAACCCTTTAAAAAAAACGTTGCTGTGCAAACGTTGTCCGGCAGGAAGTCTTCCCAGCCAAAGTTAAGAGCTCCTTTCCTTCACCTCAGTGGAGCATCCTCATTAAAGTCCGCCTGATCCCGTCTCGGTGCCAGCCTTCAACGTTAGCAACGCACAGCTAAGGAACTTGCTCAGCTGCAGTTGGGGCTCTGAAGCCCACGCTGTATTATTTTCTTCCGTCCCCGCTTCCCCTTTGGTGGTCTCTTACCTACTCGTACTTCAAGCTGGGGAGAGCTCTTCCATCCCATCATCTGGGATCCAAGGGGGAGGAAGGGTTTTCCCATCCCTCTGTGTCCCCCTTTACCCTCTGCCATTGAGTTTCCAATCAGGAATGTGTTTCCTGTGGTAACTGAAGTGGCAGAAGCACCTGGAAGGGATTTTTTTTTTCATGCCGTTGTGCTCTGTTAACTACCTGAAGTGCCTTTCCTTTAGAGAGGTGATGGAGCGATTGGAGGTGGGCAGAGCAAACAAGAAGTACTCGCGCTTTTTTCCCCCCTCCTTTTGCGCCTCTGAGATCACAGATGAGGTACTTGCAGCTCCCAAGTACCAGGACTGCACTCCGCACGTGAAAACCCAGAGGGAGGGTGTTGTAGTACTGATCCCAACTCTTTCACTGGTTTTTCTGCGCAAGGTTGTCGCTTTTCACCTCTTTTAATTTGTCTTCATCACTAAACCGGGGCCTCGGATGCCGCTGACTGAAAATCTGCTTGTTTCAGATAAGTAGCTAGAACGATGTTGGGGACCTCTCTCCCCCGGAGACTCCCTGCCGCTTTTTGTGCCTTGCAATTGCAGAACTGGTGAGGTTTGCAGGATAGTCTAGTCCAAGCCCCTGCTTAAAGTGGTGGCAGCTGGAACAGTTTGCTCAGGGGCATGTCCAGAGGGCTTTTGAGCACCCTCAAGGATGGAAACCCCATGATTTTTCTGGGCAACCTGCTCTGTGGTTTGGTTCCCCCCCAGAAAAAATGGTTTGGGTTTTGGTTTCTTGTTGTGGTTTGTGTGTGTGTGTGTTCTTTTTCCCCTTCCTTCTTACGCCTAAATGGTATTTCCTGTATTTCAGTTTGCGCCCATTGCCTCTTGTCCTGTTGCTGGATACCACCAAGAGGAGCCTGGTTCCATCTTCTTTAACCCCCATCAGGTATTTATGCACGTTGATAAGAACCCCCTGAGCTTTTCCTTCAGCGGGCTGAAGAGTCCCAGCACTCTCAGCCTCTCCTCATCTGTCAGTTGCTCCAGTGTGGACCTTTGCTGGACTCTTCTCCATTATGTCCATGTCTCTCTTCTACTGGGGAGGAGAGCACTTGTCCCAGCACTCCAGATGTGTCCCACCAGGGCTGAGCAGAAAGGAAGGATCACCTCCCTTGGCCCGTTTGTGAATGCGGCCCAGATGCTGTTGACCTCCTTTGCTGCAAAGCCACTTTGGAGGCTCATGGTCAACTTGATGTCTCCCAGGACTTTCTCTGCACAGCTGCTTTTCTGCCGGTTGGCTCACGGTCTGTGCTGGAGCTCTCCCGAGCAGCAGGGCTTTGCATTTTCTTTTGTTGAACTTCATGAGGTTGGTGTTGGTCCATTTCTCCAGCCTGTCCGTGTCCCTCTGAGTGGCAGCACACCCATGGGGTCCACCAGCCACCCCTCCTAATACCGTATTGTCTTTAAGCTTCCTGAAAGCATACTCTGTGCCGTCACCCATAGTTTTCCTTTATGAAGACTCCTGGGTGAAGCATTTAATGAATCAAATCTCTCAACAGTTCTTGAAAGTACCTTGCTGTTCACTGGGGAAAATCAGACAGAGGTGAGGTAACTTCCCTAGTGCTAAAAGAACATGAAATACTGCGCCTTGTAGTGAAGGCCTTCATCATTATTATTTTAAGACTTTAATTCCTTGAATCTCTGATACTTCCTGCAGTACCAGCTCACGCCTTATGCTAACACCATAGCAACCTGCTGTGTCACTCTATAATGTTGCTCGTTGGTCGAAAGCTGGGCAAGGAGTGCTTTCTAGGGTAGGAAATCCATGGGGTCGATGGAAAAATGCAGTAGAATGAGTGAAAAATCCTATTGTAATTTATTAGTATTGCAAAGTGATTTTTTTTTTTTTTTTTTTTTCTCCTCCCTAAATTGTGCCCCAGAGGAAATCGGGGCATCGACTGAAATTTTCTCAATGCTTTATCTATATCCCCCTCCCCCAAAACCTACACCCTAGGCACAGTCTAAACCTCTGGGCTAACAGATGGTGTTGAGAGGGGGAGGGAGGGGAGCAATTTGCATCTAAATAGCTGAAATAAAAAAGGGTCGTGTCCCACAGACCAGCCCCACTCACCTGCTGTTTAAATCCCCCTGAGAAACAGGCAAACGCGCTTAGTTTTTTAATGTCTGCGTCAGCTGTACTTAACTCTCTGAAGCATTCTGTCCTAGAAAAGCTGCAAACCTGCGTATCTTGCTGGATGGATTATGTTCCAGCCCCAAAATAATGAACTCTTAAGGATTTGAATCTTTGAATGCGGTTGACAGCTGTGTCACTCTTGTTTGGCCCTCCCATCAGAGTGACTGCTGCTGTCGGCTGTCGTAATTAGTGTTGTGCAAGCACTAGTGGTATAGAAAAGGCTCAGAGCAAATATCACCTCTTCCGTCAGCCTCATACTTCAGGCTTGAGTATGTCTTGGTGAGTCGGTCTTCAGAGGTGCCCTTCCGTATGGTCTGGTGGCCTCATGCCGCAATATTCCACGCTGGGTTTGCGTGCGCAGGTGAGATGGGCTTTGGCCCTAGTGACCCCTAAGCTGCAGCACCGTGGTGACCCTGATCCTGCAGGACTGTGACGCAGTTCCACGTTGGGGGTCATGCTTAATCCCGCATACGGGCGAAGCCATGTTGCTCTGGCTTTCTGACCGCGTACTGTAAAAACTTGCCAGGTTAAACGAAGACCTTCCTGCCTTCTGCCTGCAAGAGCTGCTTTGTAAGGATTTTCTCCTTGAGCGTAAAGGTCTAAAAGTTGTTCCAACTGTTGTTCTTTTGGGAGTGGGGAGGGGAGCAGAAACGCTCACCCACCACTTCTGCATATTCGTGGCGACTGCTCTGCGTCTACGCCCTGACCTGGCAGCAGGGAGTGAGCTTCTGTCCCTTCAGGCAGACTTTCTCAAAGTTTAAGGGTCGTAGAACCTCTAACAAGGAAAATCTTCCCACTTCATCATCATGACCTTCACTATCAACACATCCTCCCTGATTTCCTACTGGGTTTGGAGGGATGCAGGCAGTGGAGGAGGCAAGAGGGCTTCACAGCTGAAGGTTACTCTTACTACTAAATACCAGGATGAGTGAAACTTGTTTCTACTCACCAGGTCCTTGGGCTTCTACACTCAAATGCTAAAAATAAATAACGTGAAGATAGTCCAAGTTCAGGAACTTTATTAGTTTTGTCTGTTGGCATCTTCTCTACCTCCCAGTAAGCCATTTGGAGTTTGAATTTGGCAGACTTGAGGGCTCGGCAGGATGAGGAGTGGTGAAGGAGATGGCTGGGGACCCACCATTGTCTTCTGTGTGTTGACCTGGTAGAATAAAATTTCCGCAGAGGAGGATTTCTGTTTCTGGAACTGGAAGACCTTGAATCTCTTCTTTCTTCAGCGCAAGCCCGAAGGGAAATTGTGTGGTTAACCCTCCTGAGCTGCCTGGCCCTCCCTCCCGCCCACAAGTGTCTTGGAAGAGGAAACGGGCTCAAGAAGTGTCTTCGTTTTCTTTTCTCCTTTAATTCCTAAGTGTGTTTCCATACAGCGAGTGGCAGTGGCTGAATGACCTGCATGCGTGAGGTCAGCGTGGATTTGGGCAACAACCTCGTTTATATGCCTCTGGGGGGTTGGTTTGTTTATTTTTTAAATCAATATGGATTGGGGTTAGTAGAAACAAGACCCGGTGCATGTATACTTACAGAAGTAACTTGGCAATGCGTAATACCAAATTATGCGACTTCAGAGCTGTCTATTGTGCTTTATAGCATATATATATTTTTTTTTTTTTTTAAGCACTTTGTATCACTTGAGGATAGTTATTTTTTATAAATGGTCGTAGGATGCACTCTCACTGGGAGTAAACAAAATAGGCGAGTTGCTTGGGTGGTGCAAGCGATATACGTGCATGCGCAGATCCGTGTGTGTATGTATGTGTGTGCGTCCGTGTTTCTACAAGCACGCTCTCCTGTACTACATGCTCTGCCTCTGCCCTGCTCCTTCCGCCGTCTGCCCCGGGGCCCCAGTTCAGTGATACCCGCAGGGAAGGGGCTCTGGCAGCTGCGCTGGCTTGTGCCGCTGCCGTCTCCTCTGGGTAAAATTCATGCTATGTGGCAGGGCCCCACGCGGCAGGTGAGAGCAAATCCAGAAATGAAAGGTGATTTTTTGAACTACTTCTTTCTCTCTCTCTCTTTTTTTTTTTTTTTAATTTTTTTCTTTAAATAAAACCACGTGAACTGCGCAGCTGTAGAAGAGGCGCATGTTACGCGTTGACAAAGGAGGCAAAGGATTGGAAATAGGAGGAAATAAATAAAAGGTGTCCTTCGAGACTATATTTGCAGGTGGTGGGGTGAAAAATGGGAAAACTGTATTTATTGGCCTGGGATATATGCTTCTTTTACTTTATTAGTTTTCATTTCTTCTTTTAAGCGGCTTAGCAAGTGGCTGACTGACATTGGAACATTTATTTCTCAGCCTTCCTTGGCTCTCCGACTGGGAGAGGAACTTGTACAGAATGCACCCCTCTGGTAGTTTACAGGGTTTTTTCGATCATTTTCTGGGTATGGAACTTACAGATAAAAAAAAAAAAAAAAGTGTGCTGGATTGAAACCACGCCTGAAGCAATCCTTGGGATAATACGATTATTTGACTGTTTTTTAATTAAAATAGAATTCTAACTAGATTGTCTTGAGCATACGTTCAGCTCTGGTTTGTTGTTTGTTGCTCTAATCGCCTCCTAAATTAGAGCTACTGATATTCTAATTCACCCTCTCCCTCTGAGGACACCGACGTTAGTGTGAAATGATACGTAAATGATACACAGGCACGCAAGACGATAGCAAACGGTCTTTAAAGACATTAGCCCAAACTTCGGTCTTCTCTTTACCTGCAATGTCTTGACAGAGAGAATGATGAATTGGTATCTTTCTGTATTTATTTCTTTCTCTGTCCCGACAGGTCTTTCAAACGCTGAGAAATCTAGTCTGAGAAAAATGCCAATAATCTCAGCCTTTGAGGAAGGAGCAGTTAATGACTCTCCAAGGAAATACCCAGAGTACAGATGCGCTGGGGGGGAGGGAAGGTTGGGAGCCAGCGGAGCAGAGGCTGGAAACGCTACATCGTCTTGGATCTAAGAGAGAAGCCATTTCACGGAATCACATAATTTTTCAGAGTTGGAAGGGACCTCTAGAGATCATCTAGTCCCACTCCCCTGCTGAAGCAGGATCGCCCAGAGCACGTTACTCAGGGCTGCATCCAGGCGGGTCTTGAAAGTCTCCAGAGAAGGGGACTCCACACCCTCCCTGGGCAGCCTGTTCCAGGGCGCTCTCACCCTCACCGGAAAGAAGTTTTTTCTCATATTTCATCGGAACTTCCTATGTTCCAGCTTGTGCCCGTTACCCCTCATCCTGTCACTGGGAACCACTGAAAAGAGTCTGCTGATATAACGTAAGATATTACAATAACAGACTTGCAGGCTGACTTGCTCAGGGCTGCTTTTTGAGAGCCCGTTTCAAAAAGCTGGGATTTGGGATTTGACCGCTTCTATTTGAGCTGTCTCGGTTCAGCTTTGTCAGAGCAAAAGCATTACGTTTTTGCAGATTTTTAATCTTATTAAGGATCGAAACCCTCGGGGAAAGTTTCACCTATGGGGCTGTAAATTCAAACCGTGTTAGAAGTTTAAAGAATGTATATTAGGCTCAAATCCAACTTCTGTTTTTAAAGCTAAAAGGGACCTAGCACAATGGCAGGCCACAAATTTCGATGTCTGTTTTATAATATTTAATAGAGCAACAGAGACTGATAAAACTTTGAGGCTTTAGTTAAAGTACCCTCAGATAAAACTAGATATACGTTGAAGAGTGTTCACAGAAAAACAACAGCTATTTCCAGCCTGAAGTGATTTTTCTTAAAGCTGAAAGCAGCCAAACCTGCGTATCTTGGGAGGCTGTGAATCAGCACCTGCAAATACCAGCAGTACAAGAATAACCAGGAATGGAGGAAAACTCAGCTCAAAGGAAACGGCTGGAAAGAAGGAGTGGAAGAAGCAACCTCATACTTGCAAAGGAGAGGGTTTACCTAAGCCATCGGGTCTTGCTCGTTTCTGGGTTGATTTGTGGGATCTCCTTTCCCGCAGCCAGTGTATTTCACCTCACCGCATCCCTCTGCGAGGAGTGTAAGGACAGCCCCTCGCTCCAGGAAAGACACTGAGGGGCTGGAGCGTGTCCAGAGAAGGGCACCGGAGCTGGTGAGGGGTCTGGAGCACAAGCCTTGTGAGGAGCGGCTGAGGGAGCTGGGGGTGTTCAGCCTGGAGAAAAGGAGGCTGAGGGGAGACCTTCTCGCTCGCTGCAACTCCCTGAAAGGAGGGGGCAGCCAGGGGGGGTCGGGCTCTTCTCCCAAGGAACAGGCCATGGGACACGAGGAAGTGGCCTCAAGTTGCACCAGGGGAGGTTTAGGCTGGATATTAGGAAGAATTTCTTCCCTGAAAGGGTTGTCAAGCATCGGAAGAGGCTGCCCAGGGCAGTGGTGGAGTCACCATCCCTGGAGGGATTTAAAAGCCGGGCAGACGTGGTGCTGAGGGACACGGGGTAGTGGCGGCTTTGTCAGCGTTAGGTTGATGGTTGGACTCGATGATCTGAAAGTCCAACCCTAATTCTATGATTCCAGCAGGAGAGGGGGGCAGTCAGCGCGGGTTGTGCCACGGTGGGTGTACGAATGTGAGCTGCAGTAAAGAGGGAGGCAGTGCTTACGTGGGGCAGGGTGTAAATGCCATAAAGCGGAGGGGGCGAAACTGGTTTGGGAGGTGCAGCCCCCGGCGTTCCTCCTGGGTATGCTTAGGGGTCGACGCCGACACTTCTTGTGGGCTGTGAAATAGCTGCTCTATCAGTTTTATAGCAAACAGAGCTGTTACTGTCGGGGTGAGAGGTGAAATTGTAGTGTTTTAGCTAAGTATCTCATTTTACACTCTCTTGCCTTGGATTTACAACAGGAGAGAGAGGGAGCGTGGGCTGGTAACGCGGGCTGGAGGCTGAAATGAGAATTGGTTTGAGTGCCTGAACGCTGAGGAAGCTTCAGGGTTATGGGTACGGAGCAGGAACCTCTAGGAGAGCATGCTGGTGGTGAACGTCCTTGAATCTGAATTATTGGAATTACGGAAGGATGATCAGAAAACTCTGCGTCTCGATCCGCTGCGTGCGGTGCTCTCGCAGGGAGGCTGATTCACACACCGGTGACCTTAGCGGGAAGTAGCCGTGGGACTTCAGCAAGGTGACTTACAGCGGTGGGAGGGAATATTATACGGAACAAAACGCTCTGACTCATACAGCTTCCTAGAACATCAGTCTTTGGTTGTTGTCTTTGTTTTGGAAATCTGTTGAGTTTTGGCCAGCACTTAGAAAAGGGACAACACTCTCTATTGAGCTTCTCGGCTGCTCGATAGTGACCATAAAATGATTTTTAGCATTTTAAGGACAGAAGGGAGATGCAACCAACTTGACAAAGCAGTCTTGAGATGAATAAAACATGCGTACTGGCAGTCCATCCATCAGTGAAATCCAAATTCTGCTGAATTTGCAGTTCATATTGTTGCTAATTTTATGATGTAGATCCTCGTCCGCTGGGAATTGGATTGAAAGGAGCGAGCCGCTTGCTGCAGGCGCTGACAGGGCTGCGTGAAGGAGCTCGATCGGTCTCCTCTGGGTTAGGTTTTGTGGCTGCAGCCGGTGTTGCTGCCCCATCCCTGGAAGCGTTCAAGACCCGGCTGGATGGGGCTTTGAGCACCCTGGTCTAGTTGGAGGCATCCCTGCCTGTGGGGGTTGGAGCTGGGTGGTCTTTAAGGTCCCTTCGAACCCAAACCATTCTGTGAATCTAGGAGAAAGAATGAGGTAGCAGTGAAGATCCATGCGCCCTACTTAAAGCTGCTGGGGTAATTGTAGCAGGAACACGGGATAAGAAGATCCATGCCCCAGAAAGACTTGCACAAAGATGTTGAGGAAAACCTTGCCTGCTATTCCTGGTCCTGTTATTAACTCCTACTCCTAATTACACAGTGCCTTAAAACGGGCCCGCTTCTGTAATAAATGATGTTCTTACATTTCCTTTTATTCAACGGAGTAAAAATAGTTCACTTGGCTGATGGGCTTTATTTAACCGAGCGCTAATGCAGTTGTGTCGTAATGTCTTGCAGAAAGAGCAGATCCTTTGTACCAGCCCTGTAGAGCTTTCTTTTCTCTGCTGACATACAGAAAGTGTGATTGAGATCCGAGTAAATGATGTGATGAAAGGCTTGATGGTACCTCCTAAAACCAAACTGCTGCTCATGAAATTAAATGATGATGGTTCTTAATGGGCTAGCGAATGCTCCGCAGTCCATTTGGTACAAGGAAGGAAGTCTGGGAACGTGAGACCTTGCCACAGTATCCTCGCTGCGCCTACTTCTGTACGGACTGGGATTATAAACTAGGTACAATTGGGGGTTTTGCTAGATGGTATGTAATTATAAACACGGCGCTGATGCTCTACCAGCGCAGGAGGCTTTTCTGTGAAAGCTCGATTAGGTGGAAACCCCAAGCTACCTTAGGCTTTTTCATTTTGCCTTTGAAATGAACTGCTTTTGGAGCATTACATGTATCATAATTCATAGAATCACAGAATGGTTCAGGTTGGAAGGGACCTTAAAGATCATCTAGTCCCACCCCCCCTGCCCTGGGCAGGGACACCTCCCACCAGCCCAGGTTGCTCCAAGCCCCGTCCAACCTGGCCTTGAACCCCTCCAGGGATGGGGCAGCCACAGCTTCTCTGGGCAACCTGGGCCAGGGGCTCACCGCCCTCACAGCAAAGAATTTCTTCCTAATATCTCCTCTCAATCTCCCCTCTTTCAGAAGGAGTAATCACTGCAAACTTGAAGCAGATTTATATGCAGATCTCAATTTTTTTTGTCTTTACTGATGCTAAATTAGGTCTTTCAGTTCTGACTATGTGATGGTGCTCTCCTTATAGAATCATAGAGTCGCCTAGGCTGGAAGGGACCTTTCAGACCATCGAGACCAACCATCAACCTAACTCCGAGAGAACCCATCCCTAAACCATATCTCTAAGCACTACGTCTGCCCGGCTTTTAAATCCCTCCAGGGATGGTGCTTCAACCTCTTCCCTGGGCAGCCTGTTCCAATGTTTGATAACCCGTTCAGTGTAAAAATTTTTCCTAATATACAATCTAAACCTCCCCTGGTGCAACTTGAGGCCGTTCCCTCTTTATCTCTTAATTCGGTTTGTCTACAACAAGCTTGTGTTTGACGCAGCGCTCATTCTGTCTTGGGAGAATTACTCGTTCTTCCTCTTTTCCCCAGCTTTGAAGAAGAAGCAGAACTGTAGCGAAGCAATGTGAAACTGAAGCAGACTTTGCGATTTCCTTTAATTGAAAACTACTGCCAGGATGAAAATCCTGGCTAGCAATTAAGGGAATGTGACAGCTTTGCCAGTCGTTACATAAATACGACGGAGCACGGGGCTTCCTACTGTCGTTAGCTGCCCTGAACACAATGGAGCCATACACAGAGGCGAGCGCTACCCTGATGATAAATGTTTGCATTTCTAATTAGCGCTGAACTCTTTTGGCATTTCCCCCTCAGTCTTAATTGAGGCTCTTGGATGGCTTCATCCACTAACGATGCTTGTGTTGTCGTCTTGTCCTTTCGTTTCCCAGCAAAGAGAGGAGTTAGATGAGTTCTACTCCTGAGAACATCCGTTTCCTCTTCGCAGGTCTCTGTCTTCGTGTCTCTTCTTCTTAGGAAAAAAATCATCTTTTACAGGTTAATGCGAACTTTTTGCTGTTTACGCACTGTGGCTTTTCGCTAACCACTGCGTGACCGTGTCTTCTGTGCCTGTGGGATGTTCTTTACTTGACGTGACAGTGTTAGAATTTTCTGACCTATTTCTCCCCCCCAACTCCCATTGCTAAATGGCAAAGATCAAATCTCTGCATTTAACAAGGCGCAGTTTTTGCAAATACCTATGTGCATTTCAAACGTGAATATGCCGACTAGGAATTATTCCACATCAGGGGACAGCGGGGGCTTAATTCTGAGCCCTGTGCTCAATGTTCGTCTTCTGGATTGGAAACTTTCGAATGGAAAAATGATGGATGATTCGGCTCCTTTCAGTTGCTGTTGCCGCTAATGTGCAGTTTGGGTTTAGAGCCAAGTAGGTTAGGTGGACAGTTGCAGGGATGGGTTTAACTGTGTGTGTTAATATATTTTATTTATACTGCATCCAGTCATTTCCTCTGGAACGCGAGATTTCCCCCAGGGAAACCTGCTTCTATGAGCTTTGGGTGTGCTTTAACAGGAGGCCTTTATTTTTCCCACCCTGCTTAGCAAGCTCTAACTCCCGTCGCTGCTTCGACTCCTGCGGTTGAAGCCCTGCCTTCCTCCGAGCACAAGTGGAACCGGAGCCAAGGCTGCTCCGCTCCGCACCGCTGGGAAAGGGAGCCTGTCCCGGCATCTGCACCAGCCAACGGCCTTGTTCAGGCACGTAGCCAGGGGCGGGGGGACAGCACGCCTGGAGAGGAGGAAATAAGGAGGATGATTTGTGGACTGAGAACTTTGGAAAATTATACTCTTGGTTCCTTCTGCCTCAGCGTGGATTTCCCTTCCCCACTGCCTTTTCCCCCCCACCCCCTTTTACCCCCCACCCCTTCTCTTTTTAATATGTAATCTCTTTTCTGTGGGGCTGTTTGGAAACGCCGTTGGAATGGGGTGAGCGCTCACTCAAACCGAGCGGGCTGCTGCCCGGGGATGGGAAGAGCCGGAGCTGGTCCCTGCAGCTCTCAGAGCCTGAGCCACCCGACTGGAGCACCGGTAATCCCAGTTCGTGGTGTACTCCGGGTACCTGGGCATAGCTGGCATTGACCGCGAAACGGTTATCGTTTGACGCTGCTAGTTATTCAGGAAACGGCCGAAGCGAAGTTGAAACACGGCAATTTAAGCTGGCGTTGCCTCTGCAGTGTTGGATTGAAGCCTAATCTGGTGGAAAGGGCTTGACCTGCCTCAGTGCTGCTGAACCCCTCCGTGTATCCGGGTTAGCGACACGGCGGTCCTGCACGGGCCCACGCCGTGGAGGCTGGCGAAAGCCGGCCCTGGATTATTTAAAACAAAACCGAAAGAAGCTTTGTTAACTTGAGTGAAAGGAGAACTCTGCTTCGTTGCTAGGAATCGAGCGGTTATAATTAGTCTGCTCTTCTTTAGAGGCATATCTGGGTGGTACAACGGTACATCTATCTGCCGAGGAGGAGGTCTGACAGCTCTCCTGCCCAGAGGTGGTGCCCGCTGCAGTCGGTGGTGTCCGTGTCCTCCTGCAAAATACGGGCTAGGGCATCCCACCCGGCAGGTCTTGCATTTGCCTGAACAGTTGGGGTTGAATTAAAGGCTTTTTTTTTTTTTTTAATTATTTTTTTTTAAAAGGACCCTCCAGTCTTTTGCCATTTAAAATCCCAAGCCGTGGAGTCCTCCAGCGTTCCTGTTGAGCTGGAACTGGTCAGCCATCCTTTGTGTCTAGCGCTATGGAAATAACGCTGGCAGGGGAGCAAGGCTGCAGGCGGTATTTGGCCATCTGCCACGAGAGCATGTCTCCTTCCCCCTCCTCACACCCCCCTGCTCCGGCTGTAGCGGTGGATGCGCTCCCTTCCAAATGTATACTTATGTTGAGTGATTATCACTTCATCTAATTTAGGGTTTTCATCTGCATCTTTAGGTGGTGGCAGCACCTGCAGGGTCTAGCAGGTAAATTCTGAAGATAGGTGGGCAAACGCTGCTGAACTGTAGTTCTTTCTTTATTAGAACTTTATGAAAACCTGGGGCTTTGTTTAATTCACATGTAAATGTTGGGTCTGGGCTGATGCGCTGATGGCCCTTGACTTTTTTTTTTTTTTTTCCTGTTGTTTAATTGGCACACTTGCGCAGCGCTCAGATGCGCAGTTAACTGCCTGGGGAGACAGCTAAATGCAACAGTTTCTGGGATTTTTTTTTTATTTATTTTTTTTGTTTTGTTTTAATCACCTCTAAATGTGACGATGAGCCTGTCCTCCCTCAGGGTGTGCGTATCGCTGCTGCCCTTTTCTGTGACAGCACGTGTCCCAGATCCCATCCGCTGTCAGGTGGGGGAAAGGGACACCTCTTGCTTCTCTTCCAGGTGGAACGTGTGTGGGATGCCTTTCCCTCAATGCGAGACTGTGTTTGGGACTTAGTCCCACGTAAAGCAATAAAGGAAAAATAAAAAAAAACGAATGAGTATCTTTTGCATCCTGTGTCAAAACCCAGCCGGTAAACTCTGCCGTTAACTTTCTGCTGGGATTTGGATGAAAGAGTGGCAGAGGGGGAGGGAATCTGCTGCCCGCAGTGTGTTTGTAGAGAGCAGGGGACAGCCCCTGCTCCTTCCCACCTGGGCAGCACGAGGAGGAAAAAGGAGATTTATTTTTTATTTTTTTTTAACTCTGTGTGTGCACGAGCAACCTCTAGCCGTGGGGTGGAAGGCGGCAGGGATAGTGGTGCAGGGGTGAAACGCTTGTTCTGATCAGGATCAACTCTAATTAAAGGTCAAGACGCCCTTTCCTCACCCTGGCAACAACAGAAAAATAGCGTCTTGGAAAAAATGTGAGGTTTCCTTCTGGTAATAGGCAGAGAGGGGAAAACGGTTGCTGAGCATCTCCCCCGCCGCCCCTCGTTCAATACACTTTTGTTCATCTCTAAGTTGTAGTGAGTAACTTGCAGCTACTGTCTTGCCAGACTGCATGAATTATAGATGGCTCTTTTATGAGTTTTCGTGTTGACTCCAGCAATTAGTATGCATTGGACATACTTATCTTTATGGAATCTACTGTAGCGTAGGTTTCAGCTCCTCTGACTTTTTAATTGCTTTCTGGTTTAGCAATCACTCATCTGCCTGTCTCGCTAAGGAATGCAAAGGAAACACAGCCAGCTTGCTAGAAACTCACAGTTCAACGTGGAACATCAGGTTTGAAACGATGTGGTTTACCAGAAGGAAAAATGACATAAATAGAGGATCTCTGTTCTCTCTCTCTCTTTTTTTTTTTTTTTTTTTTTTGTGTGTGTGTGTGTGTTACACGCAGCAGTGCCAGAAGGCTCCACGTACGTTGGGGTCCCACTCGGCTAGAAGAATGGCTCTTGGGCCTGTGCCTGTGTTACAGGGAAGCTACAGCCATGAACGTCGTGATTTTGAGCCACGTCTACTGAAGGCGGCTCAGACAAGGGTCTGTGTGCTCTCGGCTCTTGGCTGCCGCTGTTGGCACCCGTGGGTGCCGTCTCCTGTTCCGTACCTCTGCTTGCCCTCTCTTGAACCGCCAAGTGGTTTCCTGAGCCTCTTGTCCCCTTTGTGCGTGGTCGTCTGTCTCTCCTTCCTGTCTGCACAAGCGGTTTGTAGGTGTGAAAGGCGTTTTATCAGGTCTGCCGCTCGGCTCTGCGGAGGCTGGAGTAATCTGATTTAGCTAATGGGTTTCAAAAGTTGATGGGGAGGAGCAGGGAGCACTTGAAGGCCTCTGTAACTTGACTTAGGTTGCAGTATGTAATAAAACTTTAAAAGAAAAAAGTACTGTGAGCTGAAACAACTCGAACTTCCCGTACTCCCAAACGGCTGCAGAAACAATAGCGCTGCGTTATGGCCGTGCCTTCCTAGTGGTGGCTGTGGGGTTTGGTTCGAGCGCTGGTATTTTTCATATACGTAGTAGTTGAGAATAATTGCGTCTGCAGCTAAACGGTATTCCCTCGTCTGGCTGCGGCTGAAAAGTTCATGTGCTGTTTCATCGCTTCCACTGCTCACTTAATCATGCCGCGGAAACAGAAGGCGAATTTCGCAAAGCACAGTCATGCTGGGGCGAAGAAGGAAGCGGCTCGGTCCGGTGACGCTTTGCGTTCCTGTTAGGATGGATCGAGGCGCTTCGGTGCCGTAACGCTGATGTTATGCCGGCTGGTGAAGCCATTGCCTGGCGCCCTGAATTTGAGCA
Source organism: Chroicocephalus ridibundus (assembly GCF_963924245.1). Classification (NCBI taxonomy): domain Eukaryota; kingdom Metazoa; phylum Chordata; class Aves; order Charadriiformes; family Laridae; genus Chroicocephalus; species Chroicocephalus ridibundus. The sequence continues at coordinate 6,666,356 of NC_086284.1, forward strand.
GGGCCTACACAAGGGGTGGTGGCGGGGGGACGGTTGTTTAAAGCCCGCTTACGTGGGAATTGGCAGGAGATTATTTTAGGAGGACGAGAATTTGCGCAGTCAGCTAGGCTACGGCGAGGGAGACGGCCGCCTCTGTAACCACTTGGTGTGGCTCCGTGCTCTGGGGGCTCAGCTCGGCCGTAAAAGCCCTGGAGAGGGGGGTGCGATTCGGTTCAGGACGGGGTTTCATCCACGCGCTTTGAAGCCAGCAGACGTTTGAAGTATAACGATGTTGAGTTTGGGGGGTAGACTGTGTCTCTGTGTCGCAGGGAGAGGACTCACGTAAGCAGGTTTTTTGGTTTTCCCTTTAAACACATAGTGGGAAAAGGCTTTTGGGAACTCTCTGGGATAGTGCTGCTATTACAGGGGATAACTTCTGTAGAACCAGTCTCTCGGTTTTGTGGGTTGAGACATTTCTCTCGCCCCTCCCCCCATCTCCAAACAGATTAAATAGTTCTTATTACTCCAAACATAAGACTTCAAGGAGGAGGACGGTCTGGGGGCTTGAGCGATGGAGGAGAAAGGAGAGGGTGTATTGTAGGCTTTGCCCACCTGAGAGTCGCAGTTACCAAATAGGTGTAAAACAATATTGTTTGTTAAACTATGTAACTTCTCGGCAGTTACTTGCTCATTCAGGGAATAATATAAAATAAACAAGAGCTTGTACCGCCAGTGTTTCCAGCCCTGCGGTAAAACAGTAATTCACTTGCGCGCCGTCCTTTCCGACTGAGGGATTTTGAAAAACCCTCTTATATTGAAGAAACTGTGAGCAGATGTCCCCAGGGCTCTGCAGTGGTGGAACTGAGGGTGAGGACGCTTGACATCCAGAGGTTTTTCTTATGTTTTCATGGTCTTTTTGGTGTTGGATATTTTTTTTTCTTTCCCCTGTGTTCTTTTTCCTTCTCCCAGCACTAGGCCAGCCTCTGCCTATACTCTGGGATGGGGGGTGTTCCTTCCTCTTCTCACTTCTTTTTCCCCAGCCTGGAGCCACGCGCCGCTCTGTTCTCTTCCTTGTACCGCCCTTCGGTCTGATCTTGCGTCCATTCCCCAACACAGTGAACTTCACCCCGTCCCCCGCTCAGCCCCGTGCCTCTGACGGGCAGGTACCGAGCACCGATTCTCACCTGCTCGCCTCTGCTCGGCGGCAGAGGGACCCAACAACGTGGCAATCAATCATCTCCCCTGCTGTCTCAGCCGTGCCTGCAGCTCCAGGAGTCCTGGCCGGTGAGGGAATCTTTGGATGCACCTTTATCCAAACCCCTGGGGGGGTCAGCCAGGGTGTTACAGCAGCAAATGGGGTGCCTGCTCCCGGGGAGGGCCGTTTGGCCGGCACATAGCTGCTAACCTTCATTTTCCTTCCGCTTCCCTGTTTGCAGCGTATTCCTAGCACCCTCCCAGCAACTTGCTTTCTCGTGGTTAAATAAGCAAAGAAATAAGGAAGAAAAATAAATGCGAAGAATGCATCTCTTTACACGGCCCTTCTGCTTATGTCCTTTCAAAAGCTTTAGTTGTGCCGGTTCAGTACCGACACTGCGCAAAGCCCGTCGGTGAGGCCTCAATATCTTCATGTCGCACAGGTCTAGTGCGCAGCAGTGGCTGCCAAATTTACCAGTTGGGTTTGAGTTGAGACTTTTTTTCCCCACTGCTTAGACGGGGAGAGTCGTCGTTTGCACCGCTTCACGGCTGGCGCTCCGGCTGGCGCCTGGTTCTGCTCCGTTTTTTACCGAAGCCATGAGTGATGGGAGACGCGCAGGGCACGTGCCGGAAGACGCCCAGACGAACGCGCAGCTAATTTCCCCCTGCCCCTCCCAAACTGTCCCCTCGTTAAAATCAATACCCCACATACTAGTCTCTCGTTTAGAATTCCGTCTCACGGTTGCGTTGGGAGCAAGCGGGGCTGGGGTCAAACCTCTCACAAAGCTCCCTGTGTGTGAAGGCCTGTCCAAAGCCTTGTGCGCTGCGCAGTACTGTCAGCTCTCCCATTTAAAAGCAAGCGTGAAGAAACCGGGAACCAAATAAGTGGAGGAGAAGGTGGAGCTGGAGACCAGTGACAGCTAGGGAACCGCAGCTCTCAGCAAAGTCCAACGTGCTGCAGCTGAGTGCCTTCTGCAGGCAGCATTCGCCTTTCTGAACTCCCTGCAGCTCTGAGAGCAGCCTACCCCGGGTCCAAATCTTTCCAGTTAATGCTGAGCATCAGTAGCTTGGCCAGAGAAGACTTTGAAGACCTCCAGGGTGGTGTGTGTGTGGTGGTAGGACCGTCGTGTGGTTGCGGGATCTGTTTGGAGCGTGACCCAGTGTGGTTCCTCTCCGATGGAGAAGCAGCTCCCTGGAAGCCAGCAGTGATCTTGGCTTTGAAGAGCAAATCGCTTTTGACTTTCGGCCACCCAGTAATTCTCCCTGAGCGAAACGTCTTCCCTTACTGCTTGTGAAATTCATAAAGTTGTTGAACTGCTTTTTCCACCCAAACAGAAACTGTGCCTGCTTTGGCCTTTGTTCTACGGTTAACTCCCGACTTTCTTTTAAGAACATAATGCAGACTAATTCCGGTTTCCAGAAGGATCTCGCTGCAGCCAGGCTGTGTCTGGAGTAACGCTGATCTCATTTGGGTGGAACAAGCTAGTTGTTGCAGAATAATCTATTACCCTGTTCCAAAGCTTCCGTCTTTAAATCCGCACAGCAGGGATTATTTACTTAGGGATTTATGTGTGTGTTGGGGATCTAGTTTTGTTTGACCCTTCCAACAGAACAAAATGCAGTCGACTTCCCAGCGGTTTGAACTGTGTCTGAAGTCTGCTGCTACCAGGGAAAGGCCGGGGCCGGCTTAGGACCAAGCGAGGACCGTGGCCCTGCGTCTGAGGTGACGTGGGTACAGCTCTGCGGCTTCCTGGCCACCTCTGCCTCTGAACCAGTTCAGCAGCTTTTTAGCGGCTGGATCGAAACTCTTGGAGTGCAAACTTCAGTCTTTCTGCATCATAGAATCGCAGAATGGTTCAGGTTGGAAGGGACATTAAAGATCATCCAGTTCCACCCCCCTGCCCTGGGCAGGGACACCTCCCACCAGAACAGGCTGCTCCAAGCCCCGTCCAACCTGGACTTGAACCCCTCCAGGGATGGGGCAGCCACAGCTTCTCTGGGCAACCTGGGCCAGGGGCTCACCACCCTCAGAGTGAAAAATTTCTTCCTGATATCCAATCTAAATCTCCCCTCTTCCAGTTTAAAACCATCACCCTTCATTCTATGGCTCCCCTCCCTGATCCAGAGTCCCTTCCCAGCTTTCCTGTAGGCCCCCTTGAGGGACTTGAAGGGGCTCTAAGGTCTCCGTGGAGCCTTCTCTTCTCCAGGCTGAACACCCTCGACTCTCTCGGCCTGTCCTCACAACAGAGGACATCCTCTGATCATCTTCATGGCCCTCTGCTGGACCCATTCCAACAGGTCCATGTCCTTCCTGTGCTGAGGACTCCAGAGCTGGACGCAGTGCTCCAGGTGGGGTCTCCCCCGAGCGGAGTAGAGGGGCAGAATCATGTCCCTTGACCTGCTGGCCATACTTCTTTTGATGTGCTGGAGATTGATACAAACATTTTGACGTAGTTTTTAGTGGAACGAGCATGGAACTGAGAGGTCTTTCGAGCTCAGCAACTTGTTGGCTCCTCTCGAGTATCTTTGCTGCCTGGTATTTACTGCTTTTCATCCCCACTCTACACTTCTGCTCCGTGGTTTCCTTGAGAATCGGCTGTATCCTGAAACAGGCTTTTCTTAACGATCAATAACTCAAACGCTTGAACAGAGTCTTGTTAACAGAAAAAACTTGGAGCTCGAAAAGAATTTGTCCCGCTGACGCTTGGTCTGTGTTGATACGAGGTTACAGGCTAGTCTGCAAATGCCCGTGTGTGGTTTATTTGGCAGTGTGTGATTCTAGTTTACAACAAATAAATAAATAAATAAATAAATAACGCTGCTTCTTTCTCTTTCCTGTTCCTAGTAACGGCCTCCCCAGCTGAAGATGTCTAACAATGGAGTCGAAACAGAAGACAAACCGCCTGCTCCTCCGATGAGAAATACCAGCACTATGATCGGATCGGGCAGCAAAGATGCCGGGACTTTAAACCATGGCTCAAAACCTTTGCCTCCCAACCCGGAAGAAAAGAAAAGGAAGGACCGATTTTACCGAGCTATTTTACCAGGAGATAAAAGTATAGTATTTTGTCTTTTCTTCTGAACCTTCTGCCTGAATGTTGCTCTGAATGACCTCAGCTAAGCACCTGGTGCTTACTAATGGTTTAGGTTTTAGAAAATGTTGTTTGTTTGTTTCCTGTGTGACTGTCTTGGTCATTTTGGGGAGCAGAGGGAGGTCTTTTGCCTGTTTGTTGCTATAAACAGCAAATAATTTGAATTAAGCGTGACTAACAGGCCATCTCCTGCCAGGCCTGTCATATGTTACTGCATGGTTGGTCTGGTGTTCGGGTCAGTCATTGTCTACTTGCTGTTAAGAATAATCCGTTACTGCAAATTCTTTGCACATTTCTTGTGAACTGAAGGAATTTTCCCCTGTTACAGGGATTGAAACAGATGGAAAGGGAGATAGGAGCTGTGAACTGTACGTGAAATTCTAATTTTTAAGATCAGGATATTTTAAAAAACTCCCTCTCTCCCATATGAATCTTTTGAAGTGATGTAAGTTAAAAAAAAAGCCTCTATCCCCTAATATATGCGGGTTTCTTTTTATATCTGACCTATTTTTTTTGAGTTCCTCTTTCTAATACATCAGCTTTTTGCAGAGTCTGCATTGCAATGGTATCTGGACACTGGATCACTAAAGTCAAGCCTTGATGTCTTCAGCTTCCTGGGCTTTGGGAGGCAGGCTGTCTCCTTAAATTTGTTAGAAAAAAGACTAATTGGAGTGCCACTTCCACTAATTTAAGTAAGACGTAGGTTCATTTTCCACAAAATACTGCAGCATTCATTATTATTATTATTGTTTGGTACCTTTGGCAACTTTATATTGTTTTACAAACATGGATTTTTGATTATGCAATGCAGAAACCCATGAACTCGATGTTAAAAGTTTGCCGGATCTTGGTTAGAACTTGCAATTATGATTGTTAATCCTGAAGAGCTGCAGGATTTTTGTGTCCGCTTAAAGAAGACACAAGGGAAAAGAAAGAAGGGAGTGCAGCTTTTAAATCTCGAGGCTCAACAGTTGCGGGGACCGAAGAAATCACCTGAAATTTATTAGAGAGTAAAAGAAATGCAACCTGAAATGCCAGTTTGAAGTAGGTTTTAAAGGAGAGCTGCAAAAGTGAACGGTTTGGGTAAAATCAGCAGACAGGCTGCCTCCGATTTGGACATGCCTGCGTTTGCTGAAGGTTGGCCAACATGGCAGATGCTTCAGGAGATGAGAGATTTTTGTTTAGCCAAGCCCAGCAGAGCCTTCTGTTGCAATACACCTGCCCGAACGAGAATGGTTGCTTCTGTCCTTTAATTCCTGTCGAGCAAAAAATACCTTTAACGCTGTCGCCTTCATTTCAGATGGGTTGATTTTCATCTTCTGAAAACTCCTCCTAATCTCATGGTGACAGCTGAACTCCCGGTGTCTCCTGTTGCTTAAATGTTCATGAAATTCCCAGGTGTTCAGCCACCTCTCTGTGGTTTGTGCCTGAAATAATTTGGGTGTTATTTGTTAGTTTGGCTGGACTGAAAGGGGAGTTGGTTTCTGTTCCGTTCGAGAAACGTAATTTGGGGCAAATCCGTGGACCTTTGGATCTTTACGCAGGGAAGGCAGAGATTTGTGTTTAACCTCTGCTGGGGCTGCAAAGAGCCTGCGAAGAGCTGAAATGCTCGGCGATTAATTTCGCTAGTGAATATGGACGCGGGCTTTTATGCTGTAGCCTGAGAGCTGCTGAAGTCGATGGTATCAATCCCTTAGGAGACGTGGTAGCTCTTTATGCCGGGCAGGGAACAGCACGGGAGCAGGCACTCTACAAAGGATGGGTGGGAAAGATGGTGAAGAGGTGGTACTTTATGCCAAAGTGCAGCTGAAACGCGTGGAGTCCTGCTGTGGAGCAGGCCACAGACCTGTTGAGAGCTTGTGGGGCCAGATCAGAGGGGAAGCCAACAAAGGGGGGACATCTTGAGGGCATCTTTTACAGCTTACTGGGTCAAGAAGGGCAGTTCTAGCTGAAGGCGCTTTCAAAAGTGTCTTTTCCATTGCGCTACTCCTGTGCGTGAAGAGAGCCATAAAGGACACATGGGGCTTAAATCCCGGGCCCCATACACATTTGCACACTTCCACTGAGCGCTGTGCCCTTGCCAGGCTGCTTTGGAGATGTCATGCTCTGCCGGCAAAATTTAGGATGTGTTTTCCAGTCCTGATTTCCCCTGTCCCAGCCTAAACCCCAAAACTGCTATTTAAAAAACACGTCGCCTTACTACTGGATGGGTCATACGGGTGCAGAGCTTGCGTGACTTGTTGCTTTCACCAGGTGTTGTGAACATCTGAAGTTTTTTGGGTTCGGGGCTCCTCGGTGTCCTAGTTGAGGGTATGAATTTGGCTTAAATGTGGAACGTTTAGCGCCTCTGAGCTCATCTTTTACCCACAAGACGACAGTTTGGAGCACCCGGGAGCCCTTTGCGTGGTGACCAGAGGGAATGCTTCACTCCACCTTACCAGTGGAGAAGACCTTTCCCATCTGATTATGCTTCAGGATGGGCTCACGGGCTTATTTTACAGTGGGACCTCGTGCTTCCTAGTTGCAGCTCAAGTTGCCAGAGCATCATAAGGAAACTTTGTGGGTGGCTCTTGTAACAGCGTCAAACGTGCGAGGTTTTGAATGAGAAGGTGGTAAGGTGTTTGTGGGAATAACGCACTTGGTGGTAGGTAGGCCTTCTTAAACAGATATATGATTTCTCTTTTATTTTTTTAATTTGAGATTCCTCAAGGCTTTTGGACTCCATTGCAAGGATAATATAATCTCTGTGGAGGGGGATTAAGCGTTTAGGAAGATTGGGAGTGCCCATCTGTAATTCTTTTTGTCTTCGACCTCCTGCTATGACATAAATACCTGCTACAAAAAGCAATTATGTCATTAATGGTTTAATACGTTTAGGCTTTTAGATCTGTCAGATTTTGGATCAAAAGCTTCTGGAAGTTCATTGTCCTCTGGGACTGCTGGAGGAAAATCTGTGAATTCACGTGCCAACTTCATGCGCGTTCAAATGATGATGAATTCAGTCTGGGTGCTATAAACCCCTGAGAGTGGCAGGCGGGCAGGTTTAAAAAAAGGATACAGAGCAATTATGGTTTCAGGCGCTGTAATGTTATCACCAAGGCAAAGTGATCTTCAGCGCGAGTTTGCGGCGGCTGCCCCAAAGAGTTCTTGAGAGTCAGGGAAAACGCAAAGGGTTGAGATGCCGTAGGAAACGGTTGCAGGAAACTAAGATAATTGGGAGAATATTAACTGCTGGGGTGTAGGAGAACAAAATAAGCCATAAATGCAGAAAAACCTCTTCCTATTTCTGTATTGCAGCGTAGCCGTACTGAAACTCTCTACCTATTTGTCGAACATGAACAGAGAGCTGGAGCTTTGATATGACAGAGGCCATTATGTTATTTAATCAATCCTTCTAGAACCGTCTTTACTGCTGTGCGTAGCTGAGGCTCGTTCGGGCCATCGTCTCCCGCTTTGGATAAGTCAGCAGTCGGCTCGGTTTGCTGGTTGAACGGATACTGGAACAGCTGGTTCCAGAGAAGTTTGTTGGGATTTGGGTGTGCGGCAGGGAGCTTGGGCTGTAGAAATAATAAAAAAAAAAAAACCCCAAACACTTAAGTGTATTGACTTCTGAACAGCAACTTCGTCATGCCCTTGGGCGTTTTTAGGGGTACATTCAAACCTACTGTGGCAGTCATCCTGGCCCACGTTGCGGGTGTGCGTCACGCGTGCAGCGTTCCCGCGTAGTGGTGCCAATCCCTGTGCCCTCTTCTTCCACGCCTGAGTGGTGGGCTCCGAGGCTGAGCTGACGCCTTGCTCTCCGGCTCGGAGGAACGGACGATCCTGAGGCCCGAATATGGTGCCTCTGATGGCTCTCTCTGCCTCTCTTTTCCTCTTGCTTTCCATCCACCGCTAACGCACGCAGCTTTTTCTGCCTACCTGCTGGATGCAGCGGCTTGTTCCTTCTTTGGCAAGGCCTCCGTGCTGCAGATGCTCACCATCTGCTAACCAGCAGCTGCTTCTGTCTCCTCCCGGCTCCCCCCTCTGTGATGGCTCCTCCGGCATTGCAGCTTTCTCTCCTCCTTCCCCTTGGCAACTCTCTCGCTCTTCTGCGATTCAGCTTCCCCCGTCCCCTTTGTTTGAAAGAGGGATCGAAAACAATCTGTTCCAGCTTCGTGTCCCAAATGGAGCATCTGATTTTATTTTTTTTTTTTTGATCCAAAATTAATCTGTGCAACAGTAACTCTGTAATGATGCAGAGAACGGTGCCAGAGCTGGCACTGAAGGAAGTGGGATTCGGTCCTTCGGGGCAAGCCCTGACCATCTCTACACAACCAACCACCAGCAGCGTCTTAAATAATTGCAATATCGAGCATTAGCGTCACAGGTTTCTGAAATACCTGGGGTTTGGCATTCATGTTGCCAAAAATGCACTGGGGAATGTCAGCCACGGAACGAATTCTGTTTGGCTTTAGATATAAAAGGTAGCAGCTGAGAAACGCAAGTGGTTTAGTCACCTTCTCCTGGCTCTGTTTGTTTTTTAACTGCGAGCAGCAGCAAAGCCGAGTAGAACGTGGTCCTTCCTTAAACTGCTCTCGACTTCTTGAATACAGCCAATATTAAAAGGAAGGCGGAGTCCTTAATATGTCATGAATATGGATGAACTCAATCCAGGGCAGGACGATAATCTTGTTTGAAGACTTGACTTGAAAATTCGCAGAGCGCGTCTGCTTTGATTTATTTCCTTTCCTGTTTCTTCGTGACTTGTGCCCCTCACCTGCCACATTCTGCCCTCTTGCTCTGTGTCTTCAAAGCTTGTTACTAAAACCACATTCAGGTCCTTCGGTGAGCAGGAGAATATAAATGGTTTTGCTCATGTAAGATTGTGTAGCAGGAGCTCATATGTTATATTTGGTTTTCTTCATGAACTCTGTTTTGAGAATGTAGGATGCAGGAAGCAATTTATAAGCAGCATTTGTAGTCAGTTTTGTCCCTGTCTTAATATGAGAGGCGAGTGTGTATTTAACAGCGCATAATATATATATTTTTTTTAAAGTTCCTTAAAACAACAAATAAAAAAACGTGTTCAAAACTGCATGGCTCCCACTTAACTGCTGCTGTAGTGCTTTTGACTCTGACTTGTATAAGTTCGAGTGAATATTTCAGGTAAATAGCTCTTGTGCTATTGAGCCTGGCCCTACCGGTTGATACTTGACATACCCAAAATATCAGTTTCCTTGGCTTGAGCTCGTCCTGGGTTACGAGACTTTGATTTTTCTTGTCCTTTTGTTGTCCCAATCCTGTGCTGGGGCTGCTCTGAAGTGAGGTGACAAAGTTTTTAAACTTGCTGGTTTTCTGCCCCGGATCGAAATCCCGTAACTAGCAAAAGTGGGGTGTGGTTGGGGAGGTAAATTGGAAGCTATTGGGGAGATTTGAATTCTCGATGGACTTAATTTTTTTTGTTGTTGTTCTTGTCTCTTCCAGCCAATAAAAAGAAAGAGAAAGAGCGGCCGGAGATCTCCCTCCCTTCAGACTTCGAACACACGATTCATGTGGGGTTTGATGCAGTCACGGGAGAATTCACGGTAAGTGAATCCGGAGGAAAAGAGAACTATGTGGTTTGGCTTATTGCTGGGAGGAGCCAGGACCCATTAATCTTTTATATAGTAATGCTGGAAAGGTTATTACCATCATCTAGTTTGATCTCCTCTGAAATACATCTGCAGAGGTTACCCACTAATTCTTGCTGAGAGACTGTTTGTCAAACTTGGCTCATCCCAGGAGCCCAGGCTGCCAGCAAACTTCTTTCCGTTACTGTTTTTTGGCTGATATGGGCAGCAAAACGTGGTATATCTGCCCTCCCTTCCCCTCTCCTCCTCTTCTAGAGCTGGCTTAGGCCTCCAGCATAGTCTGTGTTCGCCAAATGGGGCTCTGAGAGCTCCCCTTCAGGACACGCACAACTGTGCGTAACTATTTGTGACAGAATGTGTGTGCGCTGCCCGAAGGCTAGATGTCAGATGCTTTTATGGTGGTTTTTTTTTATTGACGTGCAAAATACTATGAAGACAGAGTTGTATTTCATCATATTATTCTTCTTAATTTGATTACGAAATAGTATTTAATAGCAGCAGAAGGTGTACATGTTTTTGCCTCTTTAATATTCTTCTTTTTCAGGGACTCTGCTCTCCTAACCTGAATCGTGTGTACAGTTGTGTTTTGCATGTCAGCCTCTAGACTTGCCCAGGTTAATGTAGATCTACCAGTGTGGCGTTACCTGAGTGGCGTATCTAGCCAGCCTTTTGAACAGGGAGCGTAACTTGCCCCTTCGTCTTGTCCCTTGCCGCTTCATCTATACAAACTGTGACTCTTGCTGGTGGTGAAGGGCACGAGTCAGGCCGTACTCCAGATGTCTTTGTTTTCTGGCTGAAATGACGTCCCTGTAATGAAATTCGGAGCTTCGTATGTGAGGTTGACATCTCTGCTTTCCCAGCTCCGGTTACAATAGGCACCAAACCACTATTATCAAAGAACCTTTAGTGCTACAAGAAGACCCAAGTGAATGTTGCATGTTTGTTGCACTAGATCATAGAATCATAGAATTGCCCAGGTTGGACGGGACCTTTCAGATCATCGAGTCCAACCATCAACCTAACTCTGTCAAAACCCATCCCTAAACCATATCTCTAAGCACTACATCTGCCCGGCTTTTAAATCCCTCCAGGGATGGTGCTTCAACCACTTCCCTGGGCAGCCTGTTCTGTCCCTATCGAGCCTATGCTCGATAACCCTTTCAGTGTGAAACATTTTTCCTAATATCCATCCTGAACCTCCCCTGCATGCTATACAGTGCGTGTTACTTCTGTAGTCTTTCTTGGATATATGTAAATATGTGTATATCTGTGCATAAAGGGTTTGGTTTCTTTGCTTGAGGCTCTTCCTGAACTGCAGCATTTGGGTCTGCTCCTTTCTGTCGTTTGAGTTTTGGTCTTCAAAGGATGTGGGTTCACCCAGAGCCCTGTGAGCAGAGTGGCATTTGCATGTCTATGCAAGGAACGTGTGACTTGTAACACAAGACAGTGGCTAGTATCGATCCACTGCCTCTTTTCCTTTCCTCTCTTCTTTTCTCGCAGTTACCCTCACAGCACTGGGTAAGCCCAGAAGCTGCCTGGCAGAGCCGTGGTGGCGGGTGTGTGTGCTGTCACCCGTGTTAGGCTGACTGTGAACTAACGAGGTACGTCTCCCCGCAGGGAATGCCGGAGCAATGGGCGCGTTTACTGCAGACTTCCAACATCACCAAGTCGGAGCAGAAGAAGAATCCCCAGGCAGTGCTGGACGTGTTGGAGTTTTACAACTCCAAGAAGATCTCCAACAGCCAGAAGTACATGAGTTTCACAGGTACGTGGTGATCATCTCATACAGCTGCTTAGTCATTGTGGGGTTTCTTTCATTTAATCAACAAGTAGATCTGTCTTTTCAAGGAAAACGTGGATGCGATTCTCTGGCTGCCCAAGCACCCCTCTTCCTTTAAAATGCTCTTCTGTTAATCCTGATGCCCAGCAGAGGTGCAAAAGAGGAGTTCAGTCAACTGCCTAAATCCCAAATCACATAGTTTTTCTGAAGCTTACAGCCAGCATCTGGAAGGCAGAACCCAGAGCGCTGGTGTTGGGATCCCAGTGATGAAAATCACTGGAAAAAAAACGGGCAGTTAAATTTTGCACCAGTTTCAATTTCCAGCATGGGTGTGGATGTTGATTCGTGCGTGCTTGGGTTGACAGTGTCTGCTCCGGTGTGCCGTGATTGAGGAATATGCCTTAGTGGCCAGGTGCTTGATAACTGCTGGCTGCATTCCTCTAAAAAAGCTACTAAGGTTTTGTGCCTTCTTTGTATGGATTACCTGCCCACTGGAGGACTCCTGCAGCCTCCGCTCCTTTTTCTCTTTCAACTCTAACTCCTTCTCTTTCTAAATATTAATCATGGATTGGAAGGGGCCTTTAGTCCAGCCCCCCTGCCGTGAGCAGGGACATCTTCAAGTAGATCAGGTTGCTCAGAGCCCCGTCCAACCTGACCTTGAACACCTCCAAGGATGGGGCATCTCCCACCTCTCTGGGCAACCTGGGCCAGTGTTTCACCACCTTCATTGTAAAAAATTTCTTCCTTCTATCTATAGTCTAAATCTGTCCTTGGTAGTTTAAAGCCATTACCCCTTGTCCTATTGCTACAGACCCTGCTAAAAATGTTGTCCCCATCTTTCCTGTAGACCCCCTCTAAGGACTGAAAGGCCTACAATAAGGCGTCCCCGGAGCCTTCCCTTCCCCAGGCTGAACACCCCCAACTCTCTCAGCCTGTCTTCACAGCAGAGGGGCTCCAGCCCTCCCAGCATTTTTGTGACCCTCCTCTGGACTCTAGACCTGCACCAACAGGTCCATGTCTTTCCTGTGCTGAGGGCTCCTCCTTTGTGGTTTTTTTTTTTTGGTTTGGTTTGGTTTGGTTTGGTTTTTTTGTGTAAGGGGATATAACCGTGTCACCAGAACGGGTATTAATTAGGAAGGCTTCAGGCAGGTATGAAAGCACAAATCTTCCCCATGTGTGCCTGGGTAGTCAAACAAGAAGCCTGCCATTTGATTCATTGGGTCCTCTGTTGCTATTCCAGCAAGTTTAGGTGGTTGAGATTGAACATCTTGCAGGTTTTGGGCTGGCCGCAGCGCCTCTGCTGGTGATTTAGCCCGTTTAATATTGAAAATATTGAAGAATATTGAAAATATTTTGTGTATATGGATGGAGGACAGTATTCATTCAGGTGTCGCATTGGGAAATTCTACCCTCCTGCAGCAGGGATTTGGGGCCCCTGTGTTTATCTGCAGAACTTTTTACCCGCTATTCCCATATCTGCCGGTTGTCCGCTTGCTCTGGGGAGCCGGAGGTAATGCCTAGGTTTGGGAGCAGACTTTTTTCCTGCCCCTTCTGAAGGGAGCGTGTCCCTTTCTCCAGTCCGCACTGCTGCTGCGTTTGCAACTCATTCCTAACGGCGTTACTATCTGTCTCTTTCAGATAAATCGACAGAGGATTACAATTCATCAAATACCTTGGTAAGCCTTATATTCTCATTCTGTCTGTTTAAAAACTTGCATAAAGTAGTTAACTACACGTAAACTTTTACCTCGCTTAGTCTTTTAAAGTCTGAACTATATATCTGCATGTGAATACACGTTTATAAAAACAGGCATGCTCTTTCTGCTTTTTTTTCAACCTGGGGAGCATCAAGTAGGCAGGAGTAGCTTTTGTTAGTGAACAGAAAGTGTTGAATTAATGAGTTGAAATAGTTCTGTTTTCATAGAACTCAATCTCTTCCTGTACCTAGAACTTGATAACCGCTCTGCTCCCAGGTCTTATATGTCCGTATAAACATCTGTGATATAAAAAAAGCTTAATTACTAACCTACAAGGTCTGATTGAGCAAAGCTAATGTTGTTTGATTAGTGTTGATTAACCAAACTAATCTCCATCAGAAAAGGAAATAAAAGGATTTCCTCCTCTCTGCTTGACCTTTACTCTGTCCTTGCCAGGGCAGGCACCGCTCCTGTTTGCTTTGTTAGGAGACGCGATATGTTTCTCCGTGTACACGCGAGATAGAAGAAACAAAACATTCAATTGAAGATGATTCATAAACCCCCACAATTCCCCCAGCTCTCGTTTTCTCACTGCCATGCCACTATCTAGAGTTGGCTTGTTCTGCTCCCTTCGGGAGGCGGTGTAGTTGGATCTGGCCCTTTAGGACTTTCTGCGAAAGGAAAAGGGGAACCTTTTTGCCACTGTTTGTTGTTACGTGTAATTGTAGGTCAGTCCATAGGAGCTTAGAATATCCGAGATGTTGGATTTTAAAGTAAATCCTGAAAAAAGCAGTAGTTACCAGTCTACTGAGATAGCCTGATGTTTCTGGATAGACGCTGAGTAGCCTTTAATTTTGGGGATATTCGGGAGTTTCCAAGTGTTTTTTATTGATGCTTTTAACAGGCTAAGCTTTTTTGTCAGTTATGTGTCAGGATGCTGATGACGTCAAATATTTTACGTTTGGTGAAAAACTACATTGTTTTCCCCCTCTTTCGAAGAGAACTTTATTTTAAGGCCTTTTTTTTCCCCTGCCAGTCTTAGGGAACTGATGATAAACAGCCTGGAAGCAGGAGCACAAGCAGAACTGGTCTAGTGGGTCGAGGAGCTCGCCAAGTTTATTTTGAAATGTTTATAGTGTGAAGGATGCCATGAACTTCAAATCCAGTTTCAAATTTTTAAAAGGCTAAAAGTGGCTTTGAGCTCTGAGCACAGTATTGCAAAAAATTCCGGTTATTTTTTTTTAACCAGTTATAAATCTTTTCTTAAAAAAATAATCATTGTTCCTATTTTTCATAAAATTTTCTTTTAGAAAGCAATTTTAAAAGGGATTTGAAAAGATTTTTCCAGATTCTCTCATTAGTTAGTTCTCAGTCACAATACCAAAGCTGATACTAATTTGATCTCCCAACTTGTAGAGGAAACATTAAGGTTTTGATGCAAATTAAAACATTTAAAGACTGGAATTGCCAGTCTGCATGGTCGGGGTTTGAAGCAAGCAGCGAGAAAGAGAGGCAACATAAATAGGGACAAATATGTCCAAATCCAGATGTTGTCCCCAGAGTTGCTGGGTCCGCCGTGCGGGTGTTGGGCAGGCAGTGAGAGAGCTCAGGTGGGTCTCAAGTCCTTGGGAAGAGGATTGCTGTCACACAAGCAGGTGACAGGCTCTGTCTGAACAGTTGAGTCGGGCAGTGCCGGATTGTCCTTGCCGTTTCCCATGAAGGCTCAGGATGTTTGGAGTTCGAATTTGTCGGATATTGTAACTGTTCTGGTGTAGCCTGTTCTGGTTATTAATTTTCATAGAATCATGGAATGGTTTAGGTTGGAAGGGACATTAAAGATCATCTGTCCCATGGGCAGGGACACCTCCCACCAGCCCAGGTTGCTCCAAGCCCCGTCCAACCTGGCCTTGAACCCCTCCAGGGATGGGGCAGCCACAGCTTCTCTGGGCAACCTGGGCCAGGGGCTCACCACCCTCACAGCCAAGAATTTCTTCCTAATATCTCAGCTCAGTCTCCCCTCTTTCAGTTTAAAACCCTTCTCCCTCGTCCCATGGCTCCCCTCCCTGATCCAGAGTCCCTCCCCAGCTTTCCTGGAGCCCCTTGAGGGACTGGAAGGGGCTCCAAGGTCTCCCTGGAGCCTTCTCTTCTCCAGGCTGAAGCCCCCCAGCTCTCTCAGCCCGTCCTCCCAGCAGAGGGGCTCCAGCCCTCCCAGCATCTCCGGGGCCTCCTCTGGCCCCGCTCCAGCAGCTCCGTGTCTCTCCTGTGCTGAGGCCCCAGGGCTGGAGGCAGCACTGCAGGGGGGTCTCCCCCGAGCGGAGCAGAGGGGCAGAATCCCCCCCCTCGCCCTGCTGCCCACGCTGCTGGGGATGCAGCCCAGGCTGCGGGGGGGTTTCTGGGCTGCCCTTGCTTCAATGCAGTCTCTGTTAGGACCTTAATCCAAGGTTTGTGATTTTGTTTGTAACAAGCGATAGGGTTTTTATTGGTGCTGTTTGTGTACCACACGCAGAACGTGAAGGCTGTCTCCGAGACCCCTGCAGTGCCCTCAGTGTCCGAAGATGAAGACGATGAAGATGATGCCGCTCCACCCCCTGTGATAGCTCCGCGCCCTGAACACACAAAATCTGTGAGCAGAAATCCTTCCTTCAGCCCCCACCGCTGCAGTCACACGCATGGCATGGTGCTGAGCCCTCCTTGGGAACAGGAGAGGGGGAGCCATTCCTTCTGGCAGAGCACCTTCATATTGTCACCTGCCTGGTTGTGGGGGGGGACAAGAGAGTCCTTGCTTAGTGACATTAGCTTGCTAACAAAGTAGCGATAGAAATGCATCCCTGACAACAAGAACGATAACAATGAATAGAAGTCTTTAAGCCTTCATCTGATTTGTATTAATACGTGTGTTTCTCTCAACAAAATTAGATATACACCCGCTCTGTGATAGACCCCCTTCCTCCTCCTACCAGGGATGTGGCGACTTCTCCTATTTCTTCTCCTTCGGAAAACAGCACCACGGTGCCTGACATGCTGGTCAGGAACACGGAGAAACAAAAGAAAAAGCCAAAAATGTCAGATGAAGAGATCTTGGAAAAATTAAGTATGTCTTTTTTTTTTTTTTTTTTTTTTTTAAATTTAAATTCCGGGTCCTGCTGTGTTGGTTTCTCAAAATCTTAATACGCTGAAATGTTTTGACATTCCCATTTTGAGATCCCTTGCTGAAGACATTGCGTTGTGACTGTGTGCCAAAATCGGGGGCAGATGGAAGGAGGGAGCATAAATGTAAGCTGAGCACCTGTGGTGCCAGCTGAAGTCCCCGGGGAGTTACAGATCCTCAGGCTCTGCAAAACAAGCGCTGAATAAGTAACATCAACTTAACTATGAGGTCTGGGATTGTTCCACATCTTGATAGTCTGTAGCTCTGGAGCAGGGATGTTGGTATTGAAATGTTAGATGTAAAGTGAGCAGAACTTCCTCCTGTGTCTAAAAAAGGGAGAGAAAATGAATGCATCCCCAAATTCACCTTCCCCGATACCATGATGTAAAGTGACTTGGTTATTTTTAAGGGCCCTGACATTGTGTGGGTACCCGAATTAGTAGCTGTTTCCGAGAAACGCGTCTCTCTCTTGTGTCCTAGTGTCTTTAACAGCCCCTGCCTTTAGTTCATGGATCTTCTAAAGTGCTCCTCTGCTGCCTGGTATTTTTGGGTTATGCTGTGGCACATCCAACAGCTGAACCCGCTCTTCCGTGCAACTGATTGCTCTCTTCAGCCTGGGCCAATTTTTATTAGGGTAGAGCATTTCTAATTCTTTGAAGTACTAATCCTGTATTAATTACATACATGCCTTGCTTGTCAGTTGATGTAAATTGCGTTAGCACCCCTATGGTCAGGCTGGTCTCCTCGGTTGAGATTATACCCCTAACGGTCAGTATTCTGTGAAGCAAAGACTAATAGCTAGATGAAGGAAAATTTCATCTGAGGGTATAACTTAAAAAAAAAATAACTTAAAATGGCATCCGGGTACCTCATTCCTCCGAATAAAGCCTAAATTGAATTTGATGGCATGTTAACTGGAACTGGTTGCTACTGGAAAACTCATACCCGTTGTTTCAAAACAGCAACTTTGCCCGCTTAATTAGCAGGACCTTTCCATCATTAAGGATCCAAGCCATTTTTGTGACTAGGTGGAGCAAGCCGAGACTGTGGCACAAAAAAAAAAGGTGCTATTCGGATACAAATATACTCACTTTGGTAATGAAGAGAAATGAAAGTGCTGCTCCTGGGAGTCTTGGGCGGCAGATACACCTTCTGACACCGTGCGTGCTCCGGCGAGTGGCGTCCGGTGCTGAACTGATTCTTTAGCGTTGAGGGGTTTCGTTATAAATGTACGTGGGGGTGTGGAGTTCAGTGGCCGCTGTTAGGTGTCAGCTTCTAGATGTGAGCTAGTCTGAAGAAACACACAGTGAAACTGAATCCTGTTGCAAACCGGTGGTTTTTCCGCTGAGAGCAGTGGGGTCGTACTTGTACAAAGATACGCAGCCCTTGCATGTTTTTGGTTTGACGTGAATGAAATGACTAAGATCTTAAAGCACATATGTATTTACGTATACTGAAGATGTGCGAAGGTTAAAAGGGAGCTGATAAATCTCCACCGCTCCGCATTAACACAGCATCGGAACAAGCATTAATGAATCCTCGCCTGATTTCTTGAGAGGGGGGAAACGTTGCCCCATTTTACAGACGGCGGCGTTAAACGGGGCAAGATTGGCAGCTGCCTCTTGCACTGGCCTTGGGGGAACCGTCTCACAGTCTGAACTTCTGGCCTGTGTCAGGCCTCGAGGGAAGGTTTACGAACATTTGTTCAGAAATGCCTGTCCTCGGGGCAGGCAGCGCTGCCTCCGTAATTGTACAGCGCGGGTTATATCGTCACATTTCTCTTCCCACCCTCCTCTCCAAACACGGGCCGTGTTCCCTTCCTTTACCTCTCTCTGCCCTCAACCCTGTGGGTTTGGCCGCTTTCCAGCGGTGTCTGAAAATAGCCTGCTCTTACTCTGCTGGCTACTGGATTTCTTGGCCTAATGACCACGAACGGTTTCTTTGCCAATATACATCTGTTTAGGCTCAGCCCCGGACCCCTGTGAAAGCAGCACCATATGTTGGCAGCTCGAGTGACTTGCAGACACCATCTCAGCTGCAGCTCCGCATCCCTTGATCCTGTTAACCACCCTGGCGCTGTTAGAGAGGAGGCTTGCTCCCAGCTGAGCTCTAGGAATTGTTGGCTCCGATTTCTTCAGCCTCAAAAGGGTGCGATTCCTGCCTGCCGTAGGGGTGTTGTGAATATCAGTTCATGTTTGCAGGGCGTGTTGCGTTTCAGTGATGCTCCTTTTGTCAGCTCCTCCAGTTTCGTAGAATCATAGAATTGTTAGGGTTGGAAGGGACCTTAAAGATCATCCAGTTCCAACCCCCCTGCCATGGGCAGGGACATCTCCCACTGGATCAGGTTTCTCAGAGCCCCGTCCAGCCTGGCCTTAAAACCTTCCAGGGATGGGGCTTCCACCACCTCTCTGGGCAACCTGTTCCAGTGTCTCACCACCCTCATGGTGAAGAACTT
This sequence comes from Chroicocephalus ridibundus, assembly GCF_963924245.1. Lineage (NCBI taxonomy): Eukaryota > Metazoa > Chordata > Aves > Charadriiformes > Laridae > Chroicocephalus > Chroicocephalus ridibundus. Next base: position 6,685,310 of record NC_086284.1, read on the forward strand.
CTTCCTAACGTCCAGTCTGAATCGTCCCATCTCTAGTTTTAATCCATTCCCTCTAGTCCTACCATTCCCTGACATCCTAAGAAGTCCCTCCCCAGCTTTCTTGTAGGCCCCCTTAAGATACTGGTAGGCCCCTATAAGGTCTCCTCGGAGCCTTCTTTTCTCCAGACTGAACCCCTTGAATTTACCCCCTGGCAACCCACCATGCAAGTTGCAGGACTCCAGCGCGTCTTCGCAACCTGTCCTCGTGCTGAGAGTTCCCTCCCGTTGTACAGAAAACATTGTGTTCCTCGTGGATAAGAAATCCAGCCTGAGCCTGAGCGGCCCCTCACCGCCCCAGAGTGTTGCAGAACACCAGGCAAAGTGCTTTTCCCTCCGAGGGATGCAGTGCTACACTTTCTTCTGGCTGAACAGCCACGTTAGGGGAGAATGAGCTGAGATCGCCTCGGCTTGCTCTCCAGAACCAGAGCAATGCTGCAGTCGCGCGGTAACTGCTGCTAAAAACTGCACTTGACTGTTGGCTTCCTCGAACAGCGGCTGAACGACGCCCAGGCCAGGGGAGGTTTGGCTCTGAAAGGTCTCTCTAGTTTCCCCCCTGAGTCTTGCAACCCAGTCATTGGGTCAGTAATGGCTACGCTTGTGCCGGTATGTTCTCCCAGAAGTTGTTGCAGTGTAGGAAAATCTTTGGCTAGATTTGCAACAGACTTAGCTCTAAGATGGTGTAGGTGCCCCATCCCTGGAGGTGTTGGACGGGGCTTTGAGCAACCTAGTCTACTGGGAGGTGTCCCTGCCTGGGGCAGGGGGTTGGAACTAGATCACAGAATCATAGAATGGTTCAGGTTGGAAGGGACCTTAAAGATCATCCAGTTCCCAACCCCAGGACATTGCGGTGCAGGAGCATCCTAGATCATCCAGTGCGTTTAAGCTGGGAGTGACTTTAAGTTGCAGGTTTCCAGCAAATAATTGTATTTACACGTGTGAGGGCCATGTGTTCCCATCCTGGGCCTGGCAGTGTGCACTCACCGTCTGCTAGTGAAGATTAAATGTACTTCCTGTCTGTGTCCCACCATTTCTGAAGGGAGATACCTGTGGGAGGGGAATGCCGCAGCTGGTGCGTGTGGTTATAACCGAGGACTTCCTTGGTGTGCGTGTGCCTCTGGATTTCTGACGAGTGGTTCACGAAGCACAGCAGGTTCTGCTGTGGCCGTGGGGCTGCTCTTAAAGTACAGTTGTTTCTTATATCTGTACAAAAAAGTACTTACAAAATTCTCTTGTGTGTTTGTTTGTTTGTTTGTTTTTGTAGGAAGTATTGTGAGTGTGGGCGATCCGAAAAAGAAGTACACATGTTTTGAGAAGATTGGACAAGGGTTGGTATATGCTCCTTCTCTGTCCTGTACCTTCCCTTACGTTAAGAAGGAAGCACTGAAACCAGGCTAAGTTACTTTGCTGGAAGAGCTGTTGGTGATGCTTTGGAGTTGGTTGTTATTTTGCTTTCTTTTTCTTTTGTATTTTTTGGGGGGTTTTGGTTGTTCTGATGGGTTCCCCACTTTCCTGCTCTTCTCCCTTTCCTGGCAAAGTTTTGAGTCACAGGGACTGGGTTTCTTGCGCGAATGTGTTTTAAAGTAAGAAAATATGTCATTAGATGGTCAGGTTGTTAAATGCAGCTGCAAGCAGGGAAGGAACCGTAAGACAGTCTTCAAATTACAGATTTGTTTTCTGAATTAACTCTCCTTAATGCGGGTGTTGTGCCCCTCTTAGCAAGGTAGGGGGAAAATAGGGGCTGGGGGGAGGCTATAGGGAGGCAAATCAGTGCAATTCACTGAGAGATTTGCGGTCGGCTCTGTGTGCTGAGGCTCACGCTCCCGTTCCCCTCGCTACAAATGCCACGTTTGTTTACTTCAGCGGATCCTTTCTCCTCTCTAATCACGTTGGGCAGTCTGCAAGCCAGGGCAGTGCAGTCACGCCAGTTGAAATGGGATCAACTCCCGGTCCTACAAGCTGTGTTAAGTCGCTGGTTCAGCAGCAAGGGTTCAGGTGACCATACTGTCCCTTATTAGGAGCTTTGTTGCCCCTAAACTCTCTGGCTTCTGCTCCATTGGCAGCCTTGGCTCAGAAATACTTCGGATTATATTTACTGTGTGAAAAGGAATGGGACTGAGAGCACTTCAAAGGGACAAGTGGGAAGGGGCATGTGTTCAGCTCTCAGCCTTGCTCCGAAGCGCTAATAAGTGTTTCTTTTCCTTTTCTCTCTTTTGTGTAGAGCCTCGGGTACAGTTTACACGGCAATAGATATAGCTACAGGACAGGAGGTAAGTGCTACCAGAACACCACAGCAGTGGATTTTGGATTGTGTGCTAAAAGTTCAAGTTGATGCTACAAAATAAAGACCATCTTTCAAAGGTTCATGACATCTTATTTTTAATGAGGTATTTATTTCCTTACTAACGAGGCATGGTCAAATGGTCTGAGCCGACAACTGGAAAAAATTACTTCCAACGTTTTGATTCCTGAATCATTCTGTATTTGTAAAGAATCTTTCTGTGACCGCAAAGGCCAGAAGCAAACGTTCAGACTGGATGGTTCGTCAGTAGAAGTTTCTCTCTTCATCCCCAGGGTTCCTGCCTGTCCCCATTTAAACTCTTTTATACACCCTCTGCTCCTTTACTACCTGCTACCTTCCTACACTTATACTGGGTGACTTCCATAGAAATCGTTCCTCTCCCACCCTTTGCCCGCTCGCTTTCTGCCCTTGAATTGAGAGACAAGGAATGTCTGTCTGTCTTTTTTTCCCCCTCTCCCGAATATTGAAAAGTGCCCTGCATATTGCTTGCATAATAAACTAGGAGTGATGGAGACGCAGCATCTCTGGAAACCATTATTGCTAGGCGGAGGATTTTTACAGAGGAAAGCGTATGCATTATTCCAAATACATTTATGGAAGTCTGCAGCAATGCGTGTCTGCTTTGCATTTAGACAACGTCAGGGTTGTCCACCAGCAGGTTTCATAACCGTGCTTTTGGATGAAACTCCGTCACCCCCTTTCCCAGATCCTGAAGAATTAATACCGTTTAATTGCAGCCTCTGAGGAAGGGGCGCTGCATTTATTTTGAAACAATGGGAAAGTTTCCAGGAGGAGGAAGTCTTTTGATGGTTTTCTGCTTTCTTTCTGGACCCCTCCGTTGACTCACATGGGAATATTTGAATCCTTCTATTACAGCAGACTTTTAAATCGTTCCCACTACGCTAGTGTGATTGGGCCCTGGATTTTTAAATTTGCTTTCGGCATCGCTGTAACCTTGGCACATTGTTCCTTTCTGTGAAGCGCCCTGCTACCAATCCTTTGAGCTCAAGGAGCTCAGTGAATGGCAGCACATTTTGGGAACACTGGAAGGAAACTCCTTGATTTTGCGCTGTACGGGAGCCTTGGGCAGCTCCCAGGATTAAGAATACTGAAGATTTTCACCGATGGTGGCACTGGAAGAGCCTGCCCAGGGAGGTGGTTGAGTCACCATCTAGATTTGGCACTTCAGGGCATGCTGTAGTGACAGAGATTGTAGGTTTGGGGTTTTTTTGTGTGTGTTTGGTTGGACTCAGTGATCTCAAAGGTCCTTTCCAACCATGAAGATTCTATGGTTCTATGATTTAGTATAACTACAGCTGTTTATTTTGTGTCCTAATGCATGGGATGGTCTTAGATAAGGAAAAGGCCCCCATATGCACTTGGACTGTGGGTCTACCTCTGAAGAGGAGTGAGGAAGTACAGGAGCCTCTCTGAAGCTCCCTCAGCATTGGTCTGGGATTTCTTTTATCTGCCTCAAATGCCGTCCCCCTCTTCTTCGTCTTTCGTTCTCCTCTCTGGTCTTGCATAAAGGGCAGGATGGGGTTTTTGTTTTTGTCTTTTTTAGGTGCTGTTTGGCAGCCCTGGTGAATACTGTGGAAAACCAGCATGGTGTCTGTCTGTTCTTGCCTTCTCATGTGTTGGGATTTTTCTATAGTCGCCCCTGCTATAGTATCAAAATGCTAATTGTATCCGTCTATATTGGCACTCCGTGGCTTGTTTCCTTTTAATCCTTGCTTTTGTGAGCTGGAGTTACTGGCTCCCCTCCATTCGCCTAGGCCTCTTTCCCTGCAAGTGGCAGTTTTTGTGAAGGCATAATTACATTTCATTCCCTTTGCCTAAATATTGTCCCAAATACAGTTGGGTCGTAACGTCTGTGGAAGTGTTTCTTCCTCCTGCTGTGCTGAGTGGCCTGATTGATTTGACGGCTTGTCTGAGGGCCAGGTGCTCTCACGAAGTACTGGGAGTGTGGCGAGGTGAGCACGAGTGTTGAAAACACGTTGTACCCTCCTACCTTCTGCGTATATACCTGCAGAGCAGGTGTCCTGAAGCAGGCAGAAAGCTACAGAGCCAGAGGACTACAACTGACAAATCCGTCCCTGTTGCCCTTCAGTTATGGCTGGGGATAAAGCTGAATCCAATTCAGTTATTTTCAGCCTTTTATCTAAACGCTGGTGCTTCTTTCCCCCAGGTTTTGCTGTGACAGAAAGAAATAGAATTACCACCTTGAAGTACTAAGCTCAGGCTACGTTATTTACACCCTCCGTGCATGGAGCGTAAATACCACCCTCCAGAGCACGGGCATGGGCTGCCCAGAGAGGTGGGGGAGTCTCCGTCTCTGGAGACATTCCAAACCCACCTGGACGCGTTCCTGTGCCACCTGCTCTGGGTGACCCTGCTCTGGCAGGGGGTTGGACTGGGTGATCTCCAGAGGTCCCTTCCAACCCCCACCGTTCTGTGATTCTGCGATGGCCGCCCTGCTGTAGATTTCTAGCAGCAGAAATTTGCACAAGAGCAGAAGAAAAATCACCCAACTTCCAGAAACATCCAATCTAAAAAAAAGATTAATAAGAATCCTTTAAGAAATAAAAAGGTTTTGACATATCAGTCCATACGAGAGTAAGGGGATCTCGTCTTTGTTACCAAGAAGCTGTAGATGGAGACGGCTGTCCAGCTGTGACTTAGAGGTTCAGGATGAAAACAGCAATTCCCCTTGTCCCTTTTGGCATTAAGTATCCTCCAGCAGGTGTGGAAACAGACTTGGCTGCAGGAACTCGCAGAGTTACTAAATGGCTGAGCAACCCGCGATGGAAAAAGTGTTTTCCCCCTTCACGTGAATGTGGGACTAAATAATCGACAGTGGTACGGGCAGGTTTCTAGGGGACTCCCGCAATAATGCTTTATTTGGTCTTTCTTCACTGCAGGTTGCAATCAAACAGATGAATTTGCAGCAGCAGCCCAAAAAAGAACTGATTATTAATGAAATCCTTGTGATGAGGGAAAACAAAAACCCCAACATTGTCAACTACTTGGACAGGTATGTCACGACTTGAAGAGTTCACAAAGGGACTGGGGAAGACACTTCCTTGTCACTGTCTTAAGCGATCCCGTCGCAGCTTAATGCAGGGATGGGACAACCTTGCGTTGTTTAACGCGTGTGGCCATGTTGGGGTGTGGGTGGCTTGGTGGTCCTTTTCCATATCCCAGGAGAAACGGGTGTCTGAATGGGTTTTAGCAGGGTATCTAGGCTCGCTTTAGAGATGCTGGCAGCAAAGACAGTAGCAGTTTGCTGTCGGGACTCTGTTTTTCTGCTCTCTGCTTTCCAAATTTGACACAACAAGCCATTTCCTTCCTGCTGCTAGTGAAGAAATACAAATAGTTTGAACTGTGCTATTTGTATTTTCTTTCCTCTTCCTCTGCTTTTCTCTACCACTGAGCAACGCCGACATTCTGCTTGCGGAGGAGCAAACTGCTTCCAGGGTTAGAGGGTAATCTTGTCCCTGTGTCTGTCCACTGACGTTTTCTGCGCAGTAGCATAAGAGCGACGAAGGTGAATGACATGCGGCACGTAACCAGGCGAGGCTGCTTTCGTTTGGGTGGGAACGAGGGAGAAAAGGAGACCTGGCAGAGACGTAAAAACCCTTTGGAAGACAGAGGGAACAGGGTTAATCCCTGCTCAAAGCTGGGCTTTGGGAGGGCTCATACACATGCCGTGGCACTCCCGCTCAGCCTTGGGTATGTTACGTCCATGTGGGAGAGCTCGTCCTTGAATCCCCACTTCTTACTGCAAGAGCTGCACCTAATAGCTTATCTGTGTACAGACCTGCTCTGCTTGAGCTGATGTCCCTCGGACTGTGACAATAACAGAGCAGAAACAAGCAGCACAGAGGCCGCTGCGCTGAGGGTGAACTGGTTTTAAAATAAACACGTAGCTGTGACAATTCTGGTCACTGTAGCTCAAGCCCCTTTGTTTGCCCAAGTCTGCAAACAAACGTGGCAGTGAGAGCTCTTCCCCCCAGGATGTTAATGCTGTACGTAACGGTGATGGAAGCAGCGCCACCATCACCCGCTGTTTGGAGGTTGGCTGCTTCGGAAAGAGAAATTGGTAAATGTGCTTCTTTGGGGCAGGGAGGTGCCTTGGGAAGCGCGAGAAATTCTTGCATCTCCCCTGCTCAGACTCCAGGAAACAGTCGCAAAGCGTCAGCGCTGAAATCTGGGGCGTACCGAAAGCCCAACGGGCAAAAGCGTTGCACGGTGGCTTGAATTCATCATCAACGTAACATCGACGCGTTGCGTCGAGGCTGGTGTCGTTCACCTTATGTTGAAGACAGAGGTAGTTCCAGTCGAGCTGCAGCAGGATTTTCAGTCTGCTGCACTCGTGTCAGAATCCATCCGTCCTGGGGAACTGCAGGTTTGGCTTATTGTAGGGTAAAGAGTGCCCAGAGAGGGCGAGCTGCAGGTTTTAATCTTGGCAGCTCATTTTTTTTGGGAAGCTGCAATGGAGGGATGTGACCTAGAATCTGTTTTGGAAATGTGAGAGCGTGTTTGCACACTTGTTTGCTCTGCATGTGTAATAAAATCTTATCAGCTCTTTCTTTAACAGATTTCTTTAACAGGCTTTTAACGTCTTAGCCAAAAAAAGTACTTCTTGTGTACTGCAGCATCAGTTGCGATGCTGAGTTTATACGGTGCTGCGTCCTGTGCGTGGCTGTAAAGAGCTGCCGTGTTGAAGGGACAGAAAGTTTGCTCCTGAAACTTTGTGGAAGGGGTGCGGGCACGGGGGAGCGGTGCTGGGCAGACGCCCTCTTCTTAGGAAGCGCAGAAGGATATTACCCGTGTGAAATGAAACAAGCGGTAAAGAAGAGTTAACGAATTGCATCTGGGCTGCAACTGTTTGTTTCTCCCGCCTGATTAGAGGCTTTGTTTTGGCAAAACCGTTTGAGAGGCACATTCTTCCCATTGGAGAGGGCATCGCTGAGTACATGCACTTGCCTCGTCTACCCAGCCCATCCCAGCTGTAAGGTCCTGCTCTCTTGTTCAAACTTCCAGCAACAAAAGCTGCTGCTTTTTGTCCTCCGCTTTCTCTCGCTAATCTTTTTCGGAGGGATTAGCTTTTTGTTTGAGCGCCGCAAATGGACGGAGCGGCAGCGGGGATGAACCCGGGGGTTCTCGTGCCTGTCGTGCCGCTTCAGCTCTGCAACTGCAGGATCCTGTTGCTGGGGAGCTGCGTCCCTCCTGCCTGGCCTTAATGTCCCTGTCGGCTTCCTGAGCGCTGAATGAAGCTGATATTTGAACGCCGCTTGCTGGCGTCTGCCTGCTGCTGTCGCGGAAGGAAGGACGAGGAAGGATGCGTGTGCCACTGTGCGACCTGGTTTCTTTTTTGCGGTTGTGTTTTTGACGGCCTCTCCCCTCCTGAGTCCCTCATGGGAGCTGCAAGGTAGTCATCGGTATAAACCACCTCTCTTGCTTCTTTTTGCCTCGGCTCCTGCCCTTACGCAGAGGTTTCCTGTGCTTTATTCCCTCTTACCTGCGTGACCTACTTGCTCGTGGTTAAGAGGTCTGGCGGCTTTACTGTCATCCCAAAACAAGCATCGCTGTGGAAGTAGTGCATTTATGCTTCAGACAGCTTTTCTGCCACAGTGTAAGTGACCAGGGTTGCACAAAGATGTGCTGTGGCGCTTAAAATAACGACATAGCCGAATTCAGCTGTATTTAAGAGCTGAAATAAGAAGCATCCAGCTCTGAAGACGGTGACACTAGTTTTCCTGTGCAGACAAGCAGCCACTTGTGCTGAGTTACCTTCTCGAGGTGCCAATTTCTTTCTGCTGCATGAAAGAAGCCCTCAGAGCCCTGCTTGTAAACTCAGCCATGTCAACACGGGTATCAGATGCTCATTGTTAGGCAAAAAAACAACTCCTGCCCTTTGGTTTCTTTCTTTCCAGAGAACTCTCCTTAACCTAATGTACCCTGCAAATCCTCACTTTAAGCGGTAGCCGCTGTTCCCCTCACCCCAACCCCAAATTCAGCTGGGGCTTGGAAGGACAACGAATAAAGCTGAAGATGTCCGACAGTCATGCTACGAGAAAACACTGATTTCTTTCCAGGCTAACTTCATGTTTGCATGTTGGAGGCATGTTACTGATGCAGAAATCTGTAACGAATGATTTCCCTCTTCTGAGCAAAACCAAATTTTATAAAGTTGATCAATCAAAAAGGACTATGACTGACTGCTGTGTGTTTGTGATAGGAAGGGCTTGGTGGACACCTTCCTAAGGTATCTAAGTGGAAGCTGAGGAACACCTTACAGGAGCAGACATTACCTGCTCTTGCAGAAGGATGAAGAGAAAGCTGTAGACCACCTCTTCCTTCCTCAAAGACTTTAATTAGCTTGTTTTTCCTGCCAGCCTTGTTTTGGAAGGTGACTGTGGGTGACAATGTTTGACACCATGCTATGCCCGATGTCACATGGAGAGCAGCACGTAGGTGTATGGACTTCCCGGTGGTGTCTCTGGAACTGCTGAGAGTGTGGTTTTGAGGCACACCTCCAGTAGGCAGCTCAGTGACTAGAAGTGGCCTCTGCTGCAGCAAGAGAGCGAAAAAATCCTTGAGACGGCACAACAGTCTTCTGAAATGACATTTGCTCAGTGGCAGCTGGTGGGGAGCCACCATTAATTCCACCTCCCTGCGTGTTATGTCAGATCAATCAATTACTGAGGTGCCTGGGTCTTGGCACATGCCTTTGGCTGCTCATGGCACAGCTTTGGTTCGCAGTGTGGTTCTTGGCTCGCTCCATCCCTTTTGGCTGCGGAGCGATACCAGCTTGCTCCCAGCATGTGCAGCCTGAGATTGTCACGCAGGAGCGGTGGAGCCCATTCTGCCCCCGTCCTTACCGTCAAGTGGATTTGGGCTGCAGAGGATGCTGCTGGTAATGAAGGGAAGCGTTGTGATGTCCAAGGTGATGCTGGTTTGTGGAGAGGGTGCTGATAAAATCTGGAGAGAGCCTGGTTTGGCAGGAGTGATGAAGAAGCAGCAGCAGCACAGGGGAAGGAGGGAAGGGGGTGGATGGAGCGGCTTTCAGAGTCTGTTAGAAGGTAGATGACCCGCGGAGGTGGCAGGAGTACTTCTGAAGGCAGTTCTGCTGCTCCTCCGTCACTCCGAGGGGCTGCTGTGCGGGTGATACTGCTTTTGCTGGCATCCATGATGCTGGGGAAAAAACTGCCAGTGCATCAGCTTCTCTTCCGTAGTCGAGTTGGAGACGTGACGTCTCTGCTCGGGGAGCGTAGCCCTGTGTCCTTGGGCTCTGTAACCTGAAAGAGACACCAGGCACTGTCTCCCTACATAGTCTTCAGCATCACCAAACCAAGATACCATCTTTGTCTCCAATATTAAAAGCTCTCCATAACTGAAACACTTTGGTCACACAGCTCACACTACACTTCTTGTTTTAGGGGAGTTTTTTCGTCAGCTCAGGTGTAGGCAGTGTGTCCTTTTGGGGTCAAAGCGTACCTCCTCCCCACTCCTGTGATGTCTCACACATCTCTGTCTGCTTTCACAGAACCACAGAATGGTGCCTTCCAAGGAACTTTCTCTTCCAAGGCATCAACTTTCCATGCCAAGTTGAGCTTAACTTGTTTCTCCTTCACTGTTGCCTTCTAGCTCATTGTTCTCTAGAACCTGTCCTGCTTTTTGCCGTTGGCTCTCAGCAAATTCACTACTCATTCTTCAGTAGGATCAGCGTTCCAGAGCAAAGCAAACGTCTGCTTGCTGAACTCTAATGCCTGCAGAAGCTTTTAGTTAGATTCTCAGCCCTCTCTCTTGACTCATCCGTCTGCTCCCTTTGAAAATGGGCTGCAAAGGTGGGTTTTCAAGCTGATGATTCCTTCCTTCAGGAATGTGTCATCCTGATGGATCTGTCATGGAAGATTGTGTTGATGTTTTTCCAGATGGGCCCAAAAAGGCAGAAGTGGTTGGTGGTTTGGGTTTGTTGTTTGGATTTTTTAAAAATGAGTTAATGCTGAAGTCTTCATCTCGGGTCTTCTGCTTTTAGACATGAGCACACACCCTCCCGGCAGAGAAGAAAATCCCAAATGGCTGAGAAAACTCATCCCCACCTCAGGTGTCTCCTCCCCTATGGGAGTTCCTATGGGTCTTTTTGGACTAGCCCTGCCCTTTTGGGCTTTTCTTTTTTATTTTAAGTCTCTAGAATTGCTATGGCATCCAGCAAGATTCATTAGCCCTGATGAACGGTTCTGAATTTTTCAGACAAAATCCCAAATTACTTTGGTAGCGTAAAACAGGGTCGAGGGGATTTTCAAATGCGTGATGCTTAAAGAAAAGTGTTCTTTCTGGGTTGTTCGCGGGCGGCCATCCCTCGTGTCTCCCAGGATCGTCCCTGGGCCTAGGCGAAGTGGGTGGTTGCTTTGGACAGCAGGATGCCAGCGGTGATGAAGCAGCTCCCAGCCACCTCTTCTGATGCAAGGGTCCTCAAAAGCCATGCTGGGTGCCAAATGTCTGGGCTGCACCCCAGGTATTGGACCCCATCCGTGACTAGTAGCTCTTCTTCTCTCCCAGCGGCAGCAGGAGTTGTAAGGTTGGATCTCCATCTTAGTCTGGGCCCTTTCCGTGGCAGAAAAAACTCAGCCTGTCTTTTATGGCCCAGAAGCTTGTAGCCTGCTCTTCCGTCGACTTTCTGCACTCATCCTTCCCTCTGCTCATTCAAGTTGTGGTCCCATGTACAGAGAGCACCACGAGTACCTGGTGCCCCAGCACTGGTGGATACACTGCTCAAGCCTCATGGTTTCTCTGCACTTCTAAGACAGCTTTAAAACCCAGTGCATTCTGGATAGGCGAAAAGTGGCATGCTCATAATTCCTGATTTTAAAATCTGGTTTTGGCTCTTCAGTTACCTTGTAGGAGAAGAGCTCTGGGTGGTCATGGAGTATTTGGCTGGAGGCTCCCTAACAGATGTCGTGACAGAGACCTGCATGGACGAAGGACAGATCGCAGCTGTGTGCCGAGAGGTAAAGCGGCACTCGCGCTCCAAGGGAGCTGTGATTGGGAAGGGGTCACGGGCTTTCCACGACCTGTCGCTGGCTCCACAGGAATAGCTGTCTCCAGCTTCTGTAACGCAACGGTCACCCTTTCAGAGGATGGATTTCGTCTGGGAGGTTGCAGCATACAATCCCAATGCAAGCCTAATGTAATTCACCCTACTGCACTCACTGGAGTGCAAAATGGGGTTGGAATCCCCCTGGTTATGCCTGTTCTCCAGGTCTTTTGGGACTAACTTGTCCTCCTAGGGCCTGCTGATCCCAGTGGGATATCTCTCTGTAGCCCTGCACATACTGAATATGTGAAAGACTCCAGGACACTAAGCCCTTGCCGCTCAAAATGCGTGTTGTTAGAGCCCGTTAGTTGGCTAATTGCGACTGGTGAATAATTTCATGCACAGTAAGAATATCTCCGTTATTTTTATTTTTTCTTTCAGTGTCTCCAAGCTCTGGAATTCCTCCATTCAAACCAAGTGATTCACAGAGACATCAAGAGTGACAACATCCTGCTGGGAATGGATGGCTCTGTCAAACTAAGTACGCGGGGAACGGCACTGGTGATGACTTGAGTTATCAACCCAGGCCTGTTACCTGCTATGGGCCAGGCCTGGTGGGGAGACGGGTGTTGGAGAGGCTTGATGCTGTGGCAATGAAGAGGCTGTAGAAATGTTCCTGTAGGTATTTTTGTGGCATTGGTTTTAAAGGAGCTTCACAAGCATCTTGAGTCCTTGTGAACTGATACCGGACTCGAAGTGAGGTTTGGGGTTCGTTTAGCTTTGGACCATCTCTTTTTGTGGACTAAAATAACAGTATTTTTAATGCTACTCCAGTCTAGAAAGCTGGATTTGAAGGCGTAGGGCCAGAAGTCTTTGTGCTTGAGTGATCTCTGCCATCTGGAAAATACTGCAGGTACTTCAGGGGCAGAGGGAGTGGAGGGAGAATTGAAAATTGTGTAACTAGAAAACATTTAATTTTACAACACCAACCCGGACTGGACTCTAAATGTTATTTCCTCCTTGCGTTATCACCAGTCATGAAGACCTTGAGACTGTTCTGCCCCTCGGGTGCTAAGGTGGCTGTTGCGCTTGTCGTTGCCCATGCCGAGATAAGTCTGTAAACCAGCGAATAATCATCTTCCACCTATAGCTTTAACAGAACTGCGCTCCCTTTCTCTTCCTCTCAGTTCTGTTGGCTAGCACCCAACAGGCATAAATAAATCTATTTTTGTCGGCAGTGACAGCAGATATGACTCAAAATTCACACAGTGCAGATATGCTGAGTAAGAAGGTGGTGGGTTTTTTTGGTTTTTGTTTTTGGTTTGTTTTTTTTTTGCACACAATTGCTTTTTAGACTAAAGCTGTACTTTGGTACAGTCAGATCTCTGGAGTGTTGGCGACGAATAGCTGATCGGGGCCAAAGTGCTCTGTTCCTATGGAGTAACTTCTTTGAGCACAGTGTGCAGGTACCGGGCAGTAGTTTAAAGTTAGAAAAAGTCCCTGTGGCTATGATGCAGTGACCTTCCGGACTTGAGCTGCTTTTTGGCTCTGCTGGAAATTTTCTCTGTTTGTGAACCATATGTACCTTTCCTGGTTGTTAGCCTTGATGAAAACTCAGCTAGGGATCAGTTTAATTGTCATCATTCTGCCTAAAATTAAACCCGCGGTGCCACAGGGGGTCAGGATGGGCGGTGCATCTTGCTGTGTTGATTCTGCTGGGCTCCCAAGAACAGAATTTGTTTCCTTTTGGTAAGTCAAATACAAAGAAGACACAGGGCCCAGGCAGTCTTTGTGTGAAGGCTCTCCGTCTTTCTGTCTATTCGAAGAAAATAATGAGTGAAATTTAAAGTACTTTAGACTCAGCCTGAACACTGTTTGCTCTGTTAAAGCAAATGCTGTTTGAGGGATGATATGTCTACTGGGGAAGTAATATCTTCTGGGACTGAAATATCACCAGACAATATAGTAAGCATGTGGGTTGGGGGTGTGCATCTAGATCAGACTGCGCATTAATTTCTATTTTCACACAGCCAGGAACAGTCTTTAGACCATATATTACGGAGTGTGTTACAGCTGCATAATGCTGCAAACGCGGTCGAGTGTCTCAACATCCATATGCGGTTATTCACTGACCCCCGTCGTGCACGTCAGCAGCTCTGTAATCCTCATGGCCTCACGTGAGGCAGATCTAGAAACTTACTTCTCAACACCGTCTTCTAGATTAGCCCCAAAACCACCCCTCCTTTCATGGTCGCAACCAGACGTTGCGGCAGCGTAACTTGTACTACAGCTCTGGCATCAGTAAGCGTTGGTTTTGGAGAAACGTGCTGATTTTCTGTTTCTTTAATTTTCCAGCTGACTTTGGCTTCTGTGCCCAGATCACTCCTGAGCAGAGCAAACGCAGTACCATGGTGGGGACCCCATACTGGATGGCACCTGAAGTGGTGACGCGGAAAGCCTATGGGCCCAAAGTGGATATCTGGTCGCTGGGGATAATGGCCATCGAGATGATCGAAGGAGAGCCTCCCTACCTCAATGAGAACCCTCTGAGAGTAAGCGAGCATCTTTTGCTCTCACGTCTTCACTGGGCCTGGTGGTGCAACTAGGCTCTAAAGGAAGCAGGTGGATCCTCCGCTGTGGTTTCACCACCTGCAGCCCCGTAGCTCCGTAGATGTCACAGTGAGAAGATGGGGATAGTTTGAGTTAAAAGCCATAGTCGGCTCTGGGTAGCCCAGGTGTGGGTTCTTCCTGTTGCAGACCTTCTGGTCAGCTGTGATGAGTTAAGTCATGCACGCTCGTAATGCCCCACTTTCTGGAGATACTGATAGGGGCAGAAAGACTACCTGATGGCACCAAAGCAGTTGACTTCTTGAGTCCTTTTGCCTTGTGAGTGGGGAACAGTTCTCCTTAAGTACAAAAACATGACACGTTACTATTTCTATAAACGTAGCTTTTTCTTACTGGCTGATTGTTCCTCCTTGCATGCTCCAAATAAAACTACAAGCTTACTAAGTCTTTAGACAGGGTTTAAGCCTCCTGATGTTTCCCTTGTTTAGTTTTTAATGAAAGGGGAGATGCTGTCGGTTTGTAGGGATGTAACTGCACTTAATATAAGCCAGGTTTATGGCTTCTCCTTCAAACACAGAGGATGAGGGATCTAGAAAAATTCTCTTTAACTTTTGTCTCCAACTCTTGCACTGTAAGTGATTTTTGGGAGAGAAGAGCAGCAGCAGAGAAGAGTGAAAGAAACTGGGTGTCAAGTTAAACGAGGGTCGTTACGTAGCAGTAATTTGGCCTCATTTAACTCAACTTCTGCCAATTCCCAGGCTATCACTGCTCCCATGGGATGTGCCGAGTGATGTGCTCAAAGGGCTTGCATATTAACAAGTCTCTCACAGGTTTCCGTTTCCTTTGAAAATCCATCCAGGAAGTTCCTCGCATGAAATCCTGAAATGGATGAATTCTGAGTTCCTTGATTCTCAAAAGGGGTGTGTGTGTGAATGCTTCATCCCCAAGCAGTACCAGAACTTGTTTCTGCAGGAGGTTAAAAGCTGCTTGAGGGTCTCCTGGACATCTTTTGTAAGGAGCCAACTGCATCTTTATCCTATTGACTTTTTAGGCCTTGTGCACTCAGGGAAAGTACCAACAGAACAAAATCTCCTGTTTATTCAGGGCCACCTTCCCATGAGGATATAGTTATTGCAGGAGTCTAGCACTGGTAGAGTCATGCCAGTTGACTTCCCTATGTAAACACAGCCTGGAATGTTGGTTTTTGTCCTCCTAATCCCTTGAGAGGGCTGCAGGATCCAAACCCAGATTAGGAGGGTAAAACAATAAAGGATTGGATCCCATCCACATGAAAACAGGGCTGGCAGCTATTCTGTTGGCTGGAACTTAAGCATTGATCAGCCACCCTGATAAGGTGGGTCTCTCTTCCTCCTGGTTGAACTGGGGGAAGGGAGAGAAGAAATGAGCGTCTCTGTAATCCAGAGATGGAATCTGACCTTCATAACCCCCTGTTTCTTTGGTGCTGGTTTTTGCTTTAGGCCCTCTATCTCATTGCTACTAACGGGACTCCGGAACTGCAGAATCCGGAAAAGCTTTCACTCATATTCCGAGATTTCTTAAATCGCTGTCTTGAAATGGACGTGGAAAAGAGAGGTTCTGCCAAAGAGCTGCTACAGGTAGGTGATGGGGAACAGGGCTGAATCGATGTAATCATGCAATGCCGAGCCAGGCCAGGCTTACGGAGAGATCTTGTTTGGCGTCTTAAATACTGCATCAGATGAAGGCACAAGCACCGCTAAGGTAACCTGCCAGAAAAAAAAGCCCAAACAACCCCAAAACCTTAATCTATAATAAAGTGTTAACAGACTACTCCCTTTTTATGCTGCACTTACTAATAGCGGCAGCTGTGCAGCATGTTCTGTAGCCAACCTCAAATAATCGCTGTGCCCCAGGCCTGCCAAATGCCGAGCCCCTTAATTCCCACGGCTTCTTCACAGAGCTGGCCCTGATACCTGTGTGTCTTGTCACGGTCTGGCCATGGTTGTTCCTATTTGGACAGGAGGAGGGCTTCTAGCTGTTGGATGTTCTGGTTGTCTCCCTTCTGGTGGAGGGGTCCCAAAGCTCTTTGGAACATGCATGGCTTGCGTTAACTGGAGCAGTTTGGTGTTACAACATTTTGCCAGATATTACTCCTTACAGAGTTGATGGAACAAAGCTTGTGAGATATCTTAATCGTAGAATGGTTTAGGTTGGAAGGGACCTTTAAAGATCCTCTAGTCCAACCCCCCTGTCGTGGGCAGGGACACCTCCCACTAGATCAGGCTTCTCGAACCCCATCCAACCTGACCTTGACCACTTCCAACGATGGGGCATCCACAACTACTTTGGGCAACCTGTTCCAGTGTCTCATCACCCTATCAACAGTTATTTCACTGAAAACCTGGTGTCTTAGTCTGAACTTCTGGTGAAAAGGAAGGGCCAAGCTAGCAGGCTTTTTACCAAGATAGATGAGAGGAGTGGTTTGTGTGTTCCTTCTGTCAAATTTACCATAGGGGTGGGAAATATAGATCTTTGTAAAATAAATCTGTGATCAGGGGCACTCAGTCTTCAACTGTGAGACAGTTCCCCATTGTTTTTTTTTTGTTGTTTTTTTTTTTTGCCTTTCTTTCCGCTAGTTTGTGTAGTAGATTCAGCTTTGGATGTGTTGCTGCCTTCTGAGACTGTGATGAAGCAGTAATCACTGGCAGAATGGCAGTAGCTGAAAGATCACTTTTTCTCCTTGACTTTCCAGCCCCAGAATCATAGAATTATAGGGTTGGAAGGGACCTCTGGCGATCATCTAGTCCAACCCCCTGCCAGAGCAGGGTCACCCAGAGCAGGTGGCACAGGAACGCGTCCAGGTGGGTTTGGAATGTCTCCAGAGACAGAGACTCCACCACCTCTCTGGGCAGCCTGTGCCAGGGCTCTGCCACCCTCAAAGCAAAGAAGTGCCTTCTCATGTTGAGGTGGAACTTCCTGTGTGCACGTTTGTGCCCGTTACCTCTTGTCCTGTCCCTGAGCACCACTGAGAAGAGCCTGGCCCCATCCTCCTGACACCCACCCTTTAAGTATTCATAAGTGTTGATGAGAATATCAGAAAGCAGTAACGTTCTGTTCCTTGGAGCAGGAGAGCATTTTGGCTGTAGTGTTTCTGCCTGTTTTTAACCACCCTTTAGCCTCTGATTATTTGGATTTTCTTCCCTCTCTGAAGCATGTTGCCGTGGGTGATTGATCCCCTCTGATGCTCAGAAGTCCTGTGGGATATAGTTGCTTTTTGTTTTCGGAACAGCTTGTGACTTGCCCTGCATGCCTTCACTCTCATCTGAAGGCTGTTTAGTCATAGAATTGTTAGGGTTGGAAGGGACCTTAAAGATCATCTAGTTCCAAGCCCCTGCCATGGGCAGGGACACCTCCCACCAGACCAGATTTCTCAGAGCCCCGTCCAACCTGGCCTTAAAAACTTCCAGGGATGGGGCTTCCACCGCCTCCCTGGGCAATCAGTGTTGTTGTACTTAGCAGAGCACCTTGTACAGGAGACTGACTGAACGGTTCTGTGTTTCTGCTCTCCTAAATTTCAGCTGCTTTGTAAACCTCTAATATCCGTAGAAGGCCACGGCAATGCTTTCACTAGACTTGTGACAACAGGGAAGGGAGAAACGAGAGGTGATTCCTGCAGGAAGCCTTGTGCCTCGTGTTTGAACCGCACAGCTTGTTTTCACTACACCGTCCTTCCACGCAGAATTCCGCTATAGATTTTGCAAGACTTCTTTATAATTCCCCAGGGGAATTTGCTGACTTTTGCTCGGTCTTGGAGAATTTACATGTGTTGGGTGCAAATCTGTTCATCACTTCAGGCAAGCCCCAAAAGTTTGTGGTGGTAACAGGTGATTCTATGATTCTATGACCTTTTGGTTTGACCTTTGTTCAGAGATTGGAGTAGGTTTTTAGGCTGCATATGGGTCTAGGTGCCAATATTTTGAGTAGCCAGCAGACTGCTGGGGCGTGTTCTGAAAAATTTAACTTTTTTTTTTCTCTCTTTTTTTTTTTTTTTGTCTTCCTAGCACCAGTTCCTGAAAATTGCAAAGCCTCTGTCTAGTCTCACTCCTCTGATCATTGCAGCTAAAGAGGCAGCCAAGAACAACCATTAAAGTGGTGGAGTACAACGCGGTCATCGCGTCAAGACTTTTAGGTGTCCATTTCAGAGACTGAGTTACCTGCCTCTCTCCCCTTCTGCTCCTTCTTCACAGGCGCGTGCTTAAAACTTTGATCTGGCCTGAAAGGTGGCAGGGGTTTTGTTCACTGGGTGTGGAAGGGCACGCAAAGGGACACGGTTGATTTGACATCGTGAGTTGTCTTCCCATCCTCGTGACGGGGGGCGAGAGGGGAAGGGTCTTTTGTATGGTTGAGAAGGTCTTTCTGAGAACGTCTGAACCTGACCTACACGTAGCGAAGCCGGTTGGTTTTCCTCTTTCTTACTGCGTTTATTTTAAAAAAGAACGTGGCGCCTTAGACCATGTTTATCTTAATAAATGAAATCTTTTGTTGGCTGGACTTTTCCTGCTTCTGGCAAGCTGCTATCACGCCACTGTGCTTTGGATGACTCGAGGAGGCAGCAGAAACGTGAACAGCTGTAACAACGGAAAGGGGAACGAGGGTGTGAATACGCGTACCTCCTGCAGCCCTGCTTGGACGCTTTGAGGGAGCATGGAGAAGACCTCTGTGTGCTTCCTGCAGCCATGGGAGAAGTCAATTCATGGATGACCTTTTTGCCAAATTGTGCAAATTAGGGCCACCCCTCCCCCTTTAGTTTCAACTGATCTAGTTAAACAAATCTCAAACGTTACTGGTGTTCTAGAAGGTAAATCGCAGGAAAAATGGACAGAGAGCTCTTTTAGGGTTATTTTATCAGCGCTGTGAGGCTTCTTAGAGACCCTTGCCCTGTATGGTAAAGCAAACAGAGCAATTACTGTTATAAAGATAAGATTTGCCTGCAAAATGATGTTGAAAACTCTTGTTTCTTAGAGGAAATCCAATGGAAAACAAACTAATCGTGGATGCTGCTTTCTTGGAGACGTGGGGACATTAATTTTTTTTTTTTTTTTTTGAAATTATAGTGGTTTCTTTATGCTACTGATTCCTTTGGTTGCTAATAGTCTGTAAAACAACAGGAAACCTGGAACTACTAGAGGGATTGGTTGTAAACACTGGGCTTACGTTCAACTGTGTACTGATTTTTAATAAAATGAACTGCTGTGTTTCTTAACTTGGGGCTGAGGAAGGATCGGAGAATGCACTGTCACCAGACAAGTCTGTCGGATGAGATTATTGTTCCTGTTGTCACGGGGAGCTGGAAAGTGTTGGGTGAGGTCATATAACCTTGTCTCTTGCCCCTTTTTCTGTAGTTCTTTGGCATAGCAAGTGGCTCTCAAGGGAGTAACTTTATACATAGAGAAAATTGATAAAAGATGTGTGTTATAACTGGTGGAGCTGCTCTCTCTGTTCTGCTTTAGTCATCTACGGGGGTGAGTTTAAACCCCTTCTGGAGTAATTGCTCGTCTCCCACCAGAACTCTCGTGTGGCACAGAAACTCATTCCTGCTTCTTGCCGAGACCTGCTGCTGGCTCAGCCCTTTCCTCCCAGCGCCGGGGGTTTAATTCAAATCTATTTTTCCTGCTCGCTCCATAATAGATGACAGCTCTTATACTACTTTTACCGGGCGTAGGTAAGAGTTTGTGAGGTCTTTTGCTTCTGTGGTGCCTTCTCCCATCCTTTGTGCTCCAGGGTGGTCACTGTTTGACACGAGGCTCAAGTCTGAAGTCCATTGCCAAAATCTGCAGCCTCTCTCCCTTTTTGTATATACATGTCATGTCCCTGTAATATTAAGAGTTTCCCCTCGCAAAGCTTGTATCTAAGGATGAATTCCTTGGGCAAAACAGCAAAGCTGCCAGCCTGGAGAGGGATGGGGAGCTATTGATGAGCTCCTCTGCTTGGAGCTTAGCTGGAGATGGCGAAATGGAAGGCCACTACCCTTCAATAATTCCCTTTGATAAGGACTTTGTTTATATTTCTTCTGGAAGACTTCAGATGGCATACATGGGAAGAAAGGAATTAGGGGCTAGATCTCACGTGATCTAAGATCTCGCATGGCTCTCATCTTACGGATTTGGCAATTGACTCTTTGATGGCAGAGGATTAAATCGAACCCACAAACGTGTTTAATGTCTTTTTAACTCCCTTCCTCACTCCTTCCTCTGCGTCCCATTGAGATGAGAACCTTAATGCAGGTATACCCTATCTGCAAGCACGCATGGGAACTTACTTTTCTGCAGCAGGATTTCTGCTAAATTTCCCCAGAGAAGGTAAAAAGGGTTATTTGTGTGTGCTTAAGTCACCCTTCTGGATTTGCTGTTGCATAATGGAAAGGAATCCACAGGAACGACTGTTTATCCTTATTCTTAGGGTAGTGATGTGCGTCTGTCTCATTGACTTCCACTTTGAGTTGCTCCTGCCTGGTTTCTGTTGGCTGCTTGAGAGGGGATTTGCCAAAAGCCTTTCATTCTCCACTGGGATGCTGCAAGGCTGTGACCATAGATGTGTGTCATCTTGTCCCAGGCTTTTTTTTCCCCCACCTGTGATGGGTGGGAAAAGGGGACGACAGCTGCAACATGCTTGGACCTAGTTTCAAGTCAACACGCACGTCGTGTTTTGATGTACTAAGAAAATCTTCAAAAAATTTTGTAACTACCTTAAGCTTATGAGAATGGGATTATTTTTTGTTCTTCTGAGATACACCCTTTCCTCCACTCTCCGTCTGTGCATCGCCCGGCATCAGCACCTGTGTTGTCTTTTGTGTAGCCATTTACAGCACTTGCCTGTCTAAAGAGACCTCTCAAATAAGCGGCTCTGACTTAAAAATTAATCTCTGGGACTTATTTTTCTCAGAACATCTCAACTCTGCTGTGATTTGAAAGCGACTCCAACTAGAGAACTTCTTTGGTGGCGTTGCTTTTTCTTTTACTTTTGCTCTATGAACCGAGTCGCCCGAGTTGAAACCGTTTTTAATCACAGCCCTTAATTATTTATTTGCCTATTAATATTAAAGTCTCTCTTCTATATTAGAACATAAAATATTCAATTGTTTGAGTATCCTTTCAGAAAATTGGCTTTGTTTCTGAGGGATCTCAAGCAATCCTATGCCAGAAATGATATAGCATGCTAAAGCTTTACAAAGGGCTTGGTGGAGGGAGAGCCTAAAACTCATCATCTTTTCCAAAACACAGATCGTCTTATTTAAGAAGCAATTAGTAACTTCGACAAGTCGCTTCCTATATTTCAAGAATGGGCATTGATTTGTATTACTTTAGCTCTGGGTTTTCTTTAAACAAACCGTTGATTTGGAGGTCACTGGGACCAAGAGACGGTTGTGGGATGCTGAGAGGATGGAGCCCGGGCAGGGATGGAGGGGCCGGCAGAACTTGCTAGTTTGGTTGTAGCAGCGATAGCGCACCTTTAGCCATCCCTGAAATGTCTTAACTGAATGGACGTAGTTTTTAAAGGACATAAATCTGGCTGATGAGTCGTTACAGGCTCTTCTCTAGATGGGCTTTATGGTCCTACCAAACTGCCTTCCCCTTTTAAACAAAAGGGGTGCACGGTTTCCTCCAGCCAGGAGGCTCCTTGAGAAAGGAGGTTTCCATGGAGACACTTACTTGACTTAAGCGATTTGGTTAGGGCTGGAGAAGAGGCTTGGGGGGTAAACACCGCATCGACACAAAACCCGCTATTTTGTGAAGCAACTGGGGTTGCCGCAGTGTTTTGTTTCCAACTTGATGCCCCTTTTCAGAGGCCTGGTTTTGAAAAAGTGCCGAAAACGTTGCCTGGTCAGAAATGGGAGGCGTGTAAAAGGCTGTCGCTTCTTAGCCGAGATCTCTGTTAGTATCCGAATCCATCTGTCTCTCAAAATGTCGCGGGTTGGTGTAAGTAGGGCACATTTGCAGCAAAAGTACTGAGCAAGAGCAGACTGCAAGGGCCCGGAGATAAGTACGCGCTTCCTTAAAACTTGCTGTCCTTGTCTGACAGTAAAATTGGTCCAGACCAAAGTCCAAGAATAATATTTGTTTGAATCTCATTCCTAATTAAGAGCTTGCATAATCCGTTTGTACAGTGGATGGCGACATCTTCAATGTTAAAATTGCTGAAGGTGAAGTCTGATTCTCCATTCATCTTCCCACCGTAAAACAGCGAGACTTTCTAACGGCTTCTTATTTCAACAGTGGTAGAGAGCCTGCAGATGTGTTTTGGGGTCGTAAGCCCAACTGGATCAAGCGTGTGGGTAATTAATGCTCTAGGATCTCATCGTTTGTTGCTAATGACAGCTGGCAATGCCAAAGATGGGATCTTAGGGAAGCGGCTGCCAACTTTGACAGGGAATAACCAGCAATAACGAAACAGTGATAGGGATGGGAGCAGGCCAGAAAGTCGCCGCCCAAATGGACACCTGTGGAGAAACGGTGGGAAGAGCTACGGCAGAAGATGGAGTTGGTCCGAGGAGCGTTGGGTTAGGATGAAGCAAAGGTTAAAACCTCAACTGCGCAATTGCTGAGGGAACTCAAGGAGTGCCACAGCAGCCGGCTGCGTCTCGAGGCAGGAACGTCTCTGAAGGAGGAGAGCAGAAAGGGAGAGGGGCTGGAAGTGGAGGCTGGAGCTGCAAGATGGCTTTGAGTCCCAGCCCGTGCCAAGGGAGCTGGAGCTAATCCAGGAGGTTTGCAAAAATGACAAAACTCAGCTGAAAAGGCAAAGTGGGAGCTAGAACGGAGGAGATGGCCTTGATGTGCCAAGGAGCTGAAGAGAGAGGCCCCATTTCACGGGTACGTGAAACGGCAGAAGCAAATTTAACACAGGCTTCTGTGGGTGACGAGCAGCTCGTTCCCTCTTGCCTTGCAGCGTCGCTACGGTGGCTTTTCACGACCAGCGCTGCTTTGGGACTGTGTCAGCAGCCACCAGCCTTTGCCTTGTTTGTAAAGGTTTCTGACTGCAGCTTTCGTCTATGGGCAGGTGTCTTTGTGTCGTGTCCCACCTGGAAATCCCGGGGCTGTTGCCATTTTAAAACCGGCAAGATAATGTGTTTCTCTTCGTACCGCCTCGGCGTAAGTCTCCTGTAGTGCCGGGTGTGTTTAATGTGCGAGGTCAGCTCAGCCACTTTAAAAAACAAAACTCAAATAAAACCTGAATGAATTACCTGTTTCTCCTCCACTTGCTGTTTCCGTGACCTTTGCGGTGACAACAGAACTGAGTGGGGGGGTGCTTAAAGGGGGAGCTGTGTTTCTCTGACCTATTTTAGATTAGTGAGATCTTATATGATCAAGCCAAAAGCTGTTGCAGCAAGTGTGATTTTTACCACTGATTTTAACTTGTTTGTTTGCTCTGAGAAACATCAGTCTGGAAGCAGGATCTAGACCACAGCTTGAGGAGGAAGCGGCTGACAAGGGAAGTTGTTGCCTCCTGGATGCTTGTGTTCTCCCCAGGTAGAGCTTGGTGTCCGGGTACGGAGAAGGAAATCAAGGAAGGGTTTGGGATGGGTACCTACAGCCGCCTTCCCCAGCATCACTCTTTCTTGTGGGATCAGTAGGATGAGGCTGATGACAAGAGCAGGAATTTATCATCCTACGTACTTGTTTGCTCAAGCGCCTCATTGCAGCAGGGAGCAGGAACATTGTGATTTGGGGAGGACACGTGTGCCATCACAACCCTCCTCCTGCAGTTTATCTCCTGCTTGTAAAGCATCTGACCTGGATGTTTTACTCTGAAGTCCGAGAAACCCAACCCAGTGCTGAGAGGACTCTTCTTTAGGAAGCAATTCTTTGCTGTGAGGGTGGTGAGCCCCTGGCCCAGGTTGCCCAGAGAAGCTGTGGCTGCCCCATCCCTGGAGGGGTTCAAGGTCAGGTTGGACGGGGCTTGGAGCAGCCTGGTCTGGTGGGAGGTGTCCCTGCCCAGGGCAGGGGGTTGGAACTGGATGATCTTTAAGGTCCCTTCCAACCCAAACCTTTCTATGAATCTGTAATGACTTTCTGAGCTCAGCCTCTGAGGAACGTGGGGATGAGCAGCAGTGGGAAGCTCTGCCGAGCTCTCATGAGTCAGCTTGGGTGCTTAGCCAGATTTTAGAGGGCGCTGGAAGTAAAAGGAACACCTTGCACAGGGACTTAACATAACCGATGAGAATAAGGCAATTGGTGTTACTTCATAAAATCACCTCTGCCCAGAACAGATGCTCTAGCTGAAGACTGCTTCCCAACAGCTCTTTTTCAGGAAAGACCAGTTTCTCTGGGTTTTTTTTGTGAAGATGAGGGGCCCTGTTGCTTGAGCAAGAGGAACCTTACAGCCCCACTGGCCGGCGTTGTGGGCAATTCTCTTTGCCGTGATGTAGTAGCAACCCATGTTGGATGTCTTTGTCCCATCAGAGAAAGGAAACCAAACAGGATGGCCACCGCCGCCTCCTCCTTTGAAGCTTCACAACGGAGGGTACCAGGCAAACTTACGATCCTGGTAGCATGCTCCCGAAAGTGCTACTGGGTTAGTGTTTGGTGGCTCTACCTCCTGCCCCATGGAAGACGAACACTCTAACTAGCTACCATTTCCCATGATTTCTGGGGGGTGCTTTCTGTCTTGGAGGCCACTCCCCTTGAGATGAACTTAATTGGATTGCTCAGCGGTTGCCGTGGGTGGGAGATGTTGGACAATGAATGATTTCAAGGCTTTAAGAGATGGTTGATGTTGATTTCAGTGAAGCAGAACTCATTTGAAGGTTCTTCAGAGCCATAGTGAGCTTTCCTGAAAGGTGAATTCCTAAATGGACTTAAATAATTAGTGAGGGTTTTTTTTTTTAACAGCTGAATCAGTTTTCAAGAGTCAGTTAAATAATTCTGAAGATTTCAGCCTTTAACCAAACACGTCTATGAAACTGGGCTCAACACATCTCCAATTAGGAACACCTAATGAAGTTGGGCCGGGCATGGTCACCCTTTCAAATCTTGGTGCCTGTCCATTGTGGCTCCAAACCAGCAGTATTTGATGTTTGGCAGTGCTCTCATCAACCGGTCACGCGTGCACAGCAGGTTTGTGGTTGCACCTTTTACACATAGAAAAGGAAGGACCCACTCAGGTGTGTGGGAAGGTGGGCACGTGGCAAAGGAGATGAGCTTCTGCAGCGGTCCTGGTCAAGATGTCCTGGCTGCAAAATACATCCCAGCTCCGGTTCTCTATTCCCAGTGCCTGATTTTCTTCCATCTGTGCAGGAGGGAAACCCCCGTGTGATGATCTCAGAGGGGTCTCCTGAGGCTACAGGTGCAATTATTGCTATTTCTGTGGCACCTCCCCCAGGTCTTTAAAGTTTTGCTTCTTCATTCCTAAATTTAGCGCCTTGTCCTCTTAGTTCCTGTGTGACCCCGGGGTGAGGTTTACAGGGAGGGGTGATGCCTTGCGTTAGACCGGCTGATGTAAGGAAGGGAGAAGAGGGGAGGAAATATGGAGAAGGTCTGGGGAACACACACCTTCAGGTCTGAGCCAGACAGAGTGAAGTGGCAGCTAAATCCTAGTGGGAACAGTTACTCTGCCTGTGACTGCGGGACATTAGTTTATTTGGGAGCAAAAGCGGGGAATTAGCGGTAGGAGCAGCAATGCGCTGGTTGGTACGACGGAGAAGAGCTGTTCCTTAACACACGCTGCAGGGAAAACTGCAGCACCCCATGCAGGTGATGCTTTTACTGCATCCCTCATTTTTAGCAGCACCCAGAAGACATCCAAGTTTCGGTTCCCAAGCTCATCTTTGAGGAGGACCTGTGGCTTGAACAGCGGTGCGCAGGGAGCTCGCTGGGCTTTCCTGGCAGGCCCTTGCCCGTTGCTGGGGCTGTAATGCCCTCTCCTGGCAGCTGCTCTGGGGAGTCGTTTCCTTTTGTGGTGCTCGGTTTCCACGAGACACGTGAAATAGAAGCTTTTTATGTTTCTTTTGGCGGATGCACGCTGGAGGCAGCCAGCAGGCACCAGCAAGGATGAGGAGGTGGTTGTGACACGGGATCTGGTGCCGCAGTACGTCCATTCTCCTGCTATCACCCTAACTCCAGCTCTGCTCCCCTCCCATTTTTAAGTTATTAATTACACTTATGTGTTGCGGCAGCCTCCTAAGGGAAACGTGACCCTCCCAGGCCAACAGTTACATCTGAGCAATCGAGCACAGGCTCCCTGCTCCTATTGCAGCGCAGCTCCCCAGTCCTGGGTTCAAGGCCAGGTTGGACGGGGCTTGGAGAACCTGGTCTGGTGGGAGGTGTCCCTGCCCAGGGCAGGGGGTTGGAACTGGATGACCTTTAAGGTCCCTTCCAACCCGAACCATTCTATGATTCTCTGTGTACATCAACAGGATGGGTGTCTGCAGACACCCTGGATCTGGTGGGGCTTTCTGGTGGGCCAGGTACTGGTTAAGCCTGGTAAGGGACATGGGCCGTGTCACCACTGTGCTCACAGGGTTGGGAGAGGCTGTGAGGCACCACTGAGTAGAGGCTCGTCCCCTCTGAACGCAGCCATGGGCGAAGTGAACCGGGACCCGTCCCTCACCCCACACCTTGTGCCCCACAACTACTAGCCTGCATAAATTTGGGGCTAGCAGCCCTGCTGGCAGTCAAGGTCAGGGTCCCGCTGGCTATGTGTGCGGCTGTAATGGTGGCCAGGACTCAAGTCTGCCTGGATCATGCCCTGAAGGGCAGTGGGCAAGTAATGGCCCTGCGGTTTCTCACCAGTGGGGAGCTGAAATGCTCAAAGGCTGCTCCTGGGAGCTGGGCTGGTGCAGGAGGGCAGTGACCCGGGCGCAAGACACTTGCCCTTCAGTCCCGCTCCTCCTTTTCTTTCCCTAAGCTCATGGCTGTGTGGATGAGGGGTGAGGGGTCTGGAGCACAAGTCTGGTGAGGAGCGGCTGAGGGAGCTGGGGGTGTTCAGCCCGTAGAAAAGGAGGCTGAGGGGAGACCTCGCTCTCTGCAACTCCCTGAAAGGAGCGGGTAGTGACGGTGGGTTGGTCTCTTCTCCCAAGGAACAGGCGATAGGACAAGAGGAAATGGCCTCAAGTTGCCCCAGGGGAGGTTTAGGTTGGATATTAGGAAAAATTTCTTCACAGAAAGGGTTGTCAAACATTGGAACAGGCTGCCCAGGGAAGTGATAGAGTCACCATCGCTGGAGGTATTTAAAAGCTGGGCAGACGCGGTGCTGGGGGACATGGGTTAGTGGTGGTGAGTGTCAGGTTAGTGGTTGGACTTGATGATCTTAAAGGTCCAACCAAAACGATTCTATGATTCTATGATGGTCCTCAAGTGGGAAGCATCCACTGCTTTCTTCTATGCCCCGTGTTTCCCAAACACGCCAGGCTCTAATCCCATCCCTCACCTTTGTGAGAGATGTGTCTTTGTGTTTTGCCGGCACCTCGGAGCACGCCAGGCTTTGGGAACGGCTCAACCCAGGGACACTACAAGTTGTCCCATCTCCTTTGCCACCATGAAGAAGCTGGCAGGCAGGTCCCAGCCCAGGGAG
Organism: Chroicocephalus ridibundus; assembly: GCF_963924245.1. Lineage (NCBI taxonomy): Eukaryota > Metazoa > Chordata > Aves > Charadriiformes > Laridae > Chroicocephalus > Chroicocephalus ridibundus. The sequence continues at coordinate 6,712,804 of NC_086284.1, forward strand.
GACCAGCGCAAGGTCAGTGGTGATGCTGGAGCAGAGAGACATGGTGGTGTCCCCACACTGGGTATCGTCCATCTCTGCTTTTCCCTTGCACTGGGGAGGCTGGGTTGAGTATGACCAGGCGGGTGCAAGAGCTTTAGGGGAAGGGACATCTCATCAATGGTGGCTCCCTCTGACCAGCCTGGCTCTGCTTGCGTGGGCCACCCACCCATGTGAAGGGTGAGAAGTGGCTGGTGAGGTCTCTGGGCTCATCCTGGTGACAAGAAATGCCACCTAAGATCTTCCACGGTGAAAAAGCATCATGGCCTGGGCTGGGAGAGATGGAGCACAGCACTGGTTTCAGAGCCTGAGTGGTGGGAAACACCTTTGCTGACCCAAAATGGAGCATCAAATCTGAGCCCCCACAAAACTCATCGGGGCTCAGGAGCATCACACACTGCATGGTTCCCTGCAGGGCGTCCTGTGTGGTTTATAACCCCGGGAAAGAGGGGACCTCGCTGTGACAACCCTGCTGAGAAGCAGCGGGGTGTCCCCACCACTTAGGGGGTGTTCCATCAGGGGAGGGACTAACACGGTCCTCCAGGTCCCTCCGGGGAGTTGGACTAGATGATCTCCAGAGGTCCCTTCCAACCCGTATCATTCTGTGATTCTGTGAGATTCACCCACCACAGAGGACCGTAAGGCAGGAGGAGGCAGCACAGAGCAGCTGCCCCCGGCAATCATGAAACAAAACCCCGATGTGCTTCACTCCTAACATCCAGCACAGTCCTCTCGCACCCTTTGCCACCTTACATTGCTTGGGCGCAGACGCATTTGGCCAAGGGATGGTTTATTGGACCCTCTTTTTCCTCACTTGTCCTCGCATCTGCTTTTCCCTTCTGAGACTATTGTGGCCCTTTGGGGCACCTCAACTTTCATCCTCCAAGGGGGTTGCAACCCCCTGATTTCTGCCAGGATAGGACAAAACGATGCCATCGCATAAAGGACAGCCATAAAATATGGAAGAAGAAGGGTGAGGACCGCCTCTCCCCTTCTTTTCACAACGCTGCGTCAGCCGGTCCGTGGCGCCGGCCCCGCCGTGGGAGAGCGGGCGGCGGAGTTGCTGCAGCAACGGCTGCGAGGGGCCGAGAGTTTGTCGCTGCCGTCCGCTTTGAAGGATGATGTGAAGCTCCCGTGGTTGCCCTCCATCCACACAACGCGGCTTGTTTTTGTGCCGGGGGGCCGGTTCCCCACGGGCAGGGTGCGTGATGAATCTGTCTGGTCCCTCCTCGCTGCCCGCCCGAGGGATGCAGCTCGCTTGGAAACGATGCTCAGAGCCTGGCTCTGAGCCCCAGGACTCAGCAGTAGCCGTCTGGTAATTTTTTGTTGATTTTTTTTTTTTTTTTTTTTTTTTTTTGAGTTTAAATTCTAACGCTCGGGGTAAGTTTTGCACCTGGTGGGTTGCACACTCCAGAACAAACCGCGGGGTCTTTGGCACGTCTCGATGGGCTTTGAACCATTATTCGCGGCCGCTGCCATCACTCGGGAAGGGACAGCAGCATTTCTTGGGAACAAGCGGGCTTGAAAATAAGCTTTATCAATCCAAGCAGCCTGAGAAATGGTGGAGAAGGAGATATCCCGGGATGCAGGAGCAGGGTCAGGCTCTGGCTTCCCTGGAGGCTTGTCAGCACCGCGCAAAAGCTGCTGCTCCCCATGTGCGCGGTGCCTCCGCGTTGCCCTGAGTTTTCCTGCACCGACGTTTCAGGGAGGGGCTGATGTTTTCCCTGATTTTTGATGTTTCAGAGCCGTGTATCCAAGGGTTCAGGCTGGGAGATGGGGAGAGAGGCCCCACTGCAGCCTCGTCCCCCTGGGCTCAGCGTGAAGCTGGCTGTCAGCATCTTTGTACTTGGACACGCCGCACCCGTTGCGGGTCTGGTGGCATCTCTGCTTTCTTATGACGGGCTTTGGAGCCACCCAAGGTCTTTCTCCCCCCCAGCCCATCCTCTGTGCCTTCACCGACTGGTGCTTCTGCTTTTCAGCGGGATACTGCTCCCTGCAAGAGGCAGACGCTGCTCGCCCATGGCCACGGGGTCTGTGCCAGCACGCTGCCGTCCCACGGGAGAGCGAGGGCTGAGGTTTGGATCAGTTCGGGTCATCTCCTCCTCCTTACCCCCACCTCCCTTATCATTCCTGGAAACGCCAACGCCATAAATGGTGCCATTTCTGTAATTAATCTCGCGGGGATGTCGTTACCTGCATGAGTCACCTGCTGTCAAGGCTCTGCGGCAGCACATTCTGCAATCGTGCTTGGGGGCAGGGGGGGACACCCCATCCCCTCCATGCTGCCAGGGCAGGGCATCGCAAGAGGACAAATGTCCCAAACGGGGTAGGACCTGGGCTGGGAGGAATGAAGTTTTGTATTTCCCAATGAAATACTCCTCATCGTGGCCAGCAGCTTGGTAGGGGAACCGTCCCTGCACCCTCGTTGTGCCATTTCCTCCTTGTTTTTATCTTCTCCTGATACCAATAGAGGCAAAACTCACCGGGGGTTCAAGGCTGACCTGTCCTGCCGATATCCTCGGGGTGAGTTTCTATGGCACCAGTCCCTCGCAGGCATTTTCTTTATGGGCTCATAAACTCCAAGGTCGGGCTGGCCGGTGACAGGGCTCCAGCAGATCCTCGCTTGCCTTCGTTACCTGCTGCCGGCAGGGCGAGGACGCCGGCTGGGACACCGGGCGAGGATTTTGCGATTGAGATAGATAAACCGGTGGACTCTGAGCTGAAGGTACTGAAGCCAGAGCAGCCTCTGCCTGGACGGTGAGTCTTTCGCCAGAGTTTGCAGAGCAAACGGTGGCACTGAAGGCTTTGCATCTCTGTACCCAGAAGAAAACAAAAACATGGTGTTATTTTAGGGGAGAGAAAAGGGATATTTGGGGGTTTCTACTGTTGTTAGGAGGTGGGGCTATGGTTGTGTTTCAAATGACCTTTTTCACGGCTCTTCCCTCCACTGCAGGGAGCTTTTTTGCGCTGACAATGTTGCTCAACCCTGTCCTCTTACCCCTCACATCCCCCTTGGAGTCCATCCATGCCATGAGGATGCAGCAGCTGGAAGAAAGGCAGGATGTTTTTATCTTCTCCTGATCCATCTGGGGAAGGATGAGGGTGAAGCCCCTTCAGAAGGTATTTCGGGGAGCGCCGATCTTGCTGCTGCCTTCAAAAGCCAAGCGAAGCTCTTGGGCCCTCTGGGCTCTCCACTACTCCTCAAACCTGCTGGGCCATCCCCATGCCATGCCCACCCTGGGCATGGACCTTCAGGACCTTAGCGTGGCCCCAGGATGAGGCTGGGCTCGACACAAATATATAAGGAGAAAAATCCAGTGGATCAGTTTGGGAGATTAAAACGTCAGGGTACCCGGAAAAGCTGAAAAGCTGCTGTTGCTCCTCCCTACACCTCATCAGAGCCATCAGCCTTCTTAATCTCACCCTTTCCCACACTATTTATCAGGTTTCCAGGGGTCAGACCATAAAGCCAGTAATATTTCTGGAGGCTCACGCGCAATCCCGTGCCATGCCTCTCTTCTCCAGCCAGCTGAGCATTAGCTGGAAGATGATCAGCCATAAAAACAGCTGCTTCTACTTTCATTCCTTGCGGTTCCCTCATTTATTTAATATTCCGATTCCAAAGGGAGGTGATGGTATTTTAGGACCTAGTGCTAAGTAAGGATTAGCAGTTACTGCTTTTAAAGCGGAACTTTTATATGCCTTCTGCTCGTCATTAGGTTTCAGAGTGAACCAGGCTGTCATCTCTGTAGCTCATCTTCTAATTTAAAGTTTCTCTTTGTAATGTGAGCTGCCCAAAAGCCGCCGGGGCATCGCTGCTGCCCTGTTTTTCCCCTCCCTGTTTGCAGGGGCAGTTTCCTGATTTTGCTTTTGAGGGACCCTCCGATCTGTCTTTTCAGCCAACAAGAAAAATCCCAATGGGAGAGACGACAGGGATGAAAAGACTGCAGCAGTGGTGTTTCGGAGAGCCCTCCAGGGTTGGAGGAGATATTTCTTTAGATTCTTGTGCAGCAAAGAGCTTTTTTGGAGAAGGAGGAGCTCCAAGAGGTTGTGCAGCTTCCTCACCCGAGAAACTTTGCAGATGCCTCTCTGAAAGTCCAGGGCACGTTGGAGGTTACAAAATTCAGCCACACAAACTGCTTTTGTTGTGCTGACCTGCATCCTCTCCCCCTCCAAAGGAAGTTATGTCTCTAATAGGATTTAGATATTAAAGCCCCAAACCATTGCAAAAAATAAGTAAAATAAGCAGGTTTTGCATCTGGGGTGGCTCAGAAATCTGGTGCAGCGGATTCCTGCCCCGGGACTTCCAGCCGTGGGAAACATTTTCGTGGAGGAGGTTCAAGAGTTTTAGTTCTGAGGGTCAGTGACAACACGTCTTGCCCAAATCTCCTTCGGGATATTTCCTTGGACCCCATCCTTTGGTCACCTAATTCTGCCAAGGCAGGATTTGAATACCAGCCTCTCCTGTTCTGGGTGGGTGAGGGATGAATCAAACCCCGGTTCACCCGCAAGTCCCCGCCGTCTCCCCGCGCCATGCGGTGAGCAGCTGCCCGCGTCCCATGATGAGATTTTAATTTTTCCAGCCTTGGGAACTGAATTTATTAAGCCCCGCGTGGCCCCTCCTACCGTGGGAGGGCCGCCTCCAGCAGCCTCTCTAATACTGGGTGTCACACAGCGGTGCCACCATTCGGGTCCCGGAGTGTCACAAGCAAAGGACACAGCAACCCGAGTGCGGCAGAAAGCAAAAATAACCCCTCCATGTGCGTCCCGACGAGGTAAGTTACTTCCCCTCTCCTAACTCTTAAAGATGCTTCTGCCTGGTGAAACCCATCTCTGACGGCTCTTTCCTGCCTGCTCTAAAAGTTCGCACCGTGGAGGGAGGGCAGGGGGCGGATTTCTTTGACTTTTCCTTTTTTTTTTTGCCTTTGGACTTCGGAGTGTGTTGGTTGGGATGCGACAGCGGGCGATTGAGCCGGCTCCTGCCTGGATTGCAGCGAGAAACAAAGCCCAAAGAGACGGAGAATGGGGAGAACTGTTAACAAAAGGGGAGCGAAGGGGGTGATTGTGAGCCGGGGCGGGGGGGGCGGGTTTCTGATGGCTGGTCGGGGAGGAGAAGGTGCCCAGCGGTCTGGCTTCGCTCTCGGGGTCTGGCTGTGACCTGTCTAAGGGAGAAACGGGAGCTGGGATGAGACGTGAGCAGTTGGTGGCTGGTGGGGTCGCTGGAGCTGGGGCGGCGGTGGGAGGGAAACGGCGGCCGAGTATTTGCAATTCTTGGGATAAAGGGCTGTTTCCATAGTAAAAGGGAGAAAGGAGCCTCTCTCTTTCTTCCCCTGAGCTCGCCTAGCGTGTGAACGGGGAGGTCGACCCGGGAACAAATAACCCGTGAAAGGGTAACATCTGGGAACAGCTGTAAATAATCAGGACCTGGTTGGAAAGGCTGAAAGCAACCTTCTGGTCCAACGTTTGCCCCGCCGCTGCACGTCGCCCTGGGAGTTTTGATGGGCAACTCTTTGGAGAGCAGCTGAAAGTGGGAAATCCTGAAAGCGGGATTTGGCCCTGGCTTTAGTCTGCTGCTGTTATTGGAGTACTTCCACATTATTTATAGGCATAACCATAACTGGCAGAGAAACGGGGGAATTTTCACTTCTAGGAAAAAGTGAATTTTAAGTCAGGGTCGGGTGCTCAGCTGACATGAACCTGGGGACCGGCACAAGGCCAAACTTTGGGTTGGATAGTGCAAACTTTGATTAGCTGGAGGTCCAGCCCGTGGTGTACATCACCTCCTCTTCACTTCCACGCTTTCTTTGGGAATCCCGATCTCACAGTACGGCGTCTCTCAGGACTTATCCTCCGGCACGTGACGCCAGGTGGAGGGCAAGAGAGAAGGGAAATAATTTCCTACAGCTGCTCAAAGCTTTTAAGCTGCATTTAACAACAGTAAAAAAAAAAAAAAGCATAATGTACCATGGGACCAGCTGGATTTTAATTAAAAAAATATTCTGAATGTGAAGGGAGCCAAAGCTGTCGCTTCCTTTCCAACTTTGCTATTGAAATGTTTAAAAGGTGTGCAAGATTTCCAGGGGAATTGGAAATTGTTGCAGAGAAATACAAAGCTGGGTTTCATGACCGGTCCTGTGACTTTCTTATGCCGTGACTTTGGACCGAGGAGGTGACCGAATGGTGTCTTTTGAGCTTTATGCATCATTTCTGGTAATGAAAATGCAGTTCTTTAAATTTGGTGGTTGTAGCTTATTGTGAGACTACCTGCAGCTTACAAAGTGCCTCTGTGCAGGTTGTTACCGTACAGCCGTGCTTAGTGTGATAAAATATCAGACGAAATAGAAGACAGAGAATTTTCTCATAAAGTTGGTGGCCCTTTGGCAATATGCACTTAATTTCCTTGCTGTGTGAGAGCCCAGAAGCCCTCGCTTAAGCGTTGTGTGCAAATGCCTTCAGAAGTCACCACCCATCGTCTGAGACGCATGTGCTCCTGTCTCACAGAATCACAGAATGGCAGGGGTTGGAAGGGACCTCTGGAGATCGCCCAGTCCAACCCCCTGCCAGAGCAGGGTCACCCAGAGCAGGTGGCACAGGAACGCGTCCAGGCGGGTTTGGAATGTCTCCAGAGACGGAGACTCCACCACCTCTCTGGGCAGCCTGTGCCAGGGCTCTGCCACCCTCAGGGTAAAGAAGTTCCTTCTCATGTTGAGGTGGAACTTCCTATGTTCAAGTTTGTGCCCATTACCTCTTGTCCTGTCCCTGGGCACCACTGAGAAGAGCCTGGCCCCATCCTCCTGACACCCACCCTTGAAGTATTTATAAGCGTTGATAATTGTCTCCTCGCAGCATGGAGCAGATCCTGCCCAGTGGCAGTGTCCCAGCTCGGTGGCTTTGCGTAGGGGACAGGCTTCATGCTGGAGGGAGCTCTGCGATGGTTGCTCCCTGCAGACTGCAACGCTGTGCATGCTTTGGTCCAAATCTGACTCCAGGTCTTGGGACAGTTTGAAGGAATCATAGAATCATAGAATACCAGGTTGGAAGGGACCTCAAGGATCATCTGCTCCAACCTTTCTTTGGCAAAGCATGGTCTAGACAAGATGGCCCATCACCCCACCCAGCTGACTCTTAAAAGTGTCCAATGTTGGGGAAAACAGGAAAAAAAAAAGGAGGAGGTCTGTACCTCATCTTGGAGTGATGACCATGGTTTGGCTTGTAGGACTGCCCCAAACACCTCTGTGGTGTGAGATAAATGAGGGTCTTGGCTACTTTTTAGAAGAGCAGATAGGATAAGAATGTGGGAAGATCCTTCAGGCTCCAGATCTTACTGGAAGGAAAGAAAGGGAGCTGGCGTGGGTAGAGCAGGTTGGAGACACATCCTGTGATGCAGCCTGGACCATGCCCCCATGGCAGGCTGAGCCCTGAGGGCAGCACGGGCTTGGCTCCATGTTGCAACCTCTGCTCCAGCTCCGCACACCTGGTGTGAGAGAGCTGAGCAGCCTGTCTGCAGGTGCTCATCTCTTCAGCATCTCATCCTCATCCTGTTCTTCGTGTGCTGGACACTGCTCTCCCGGCCGTGTTCAAGGAGGAGCCATGGCTGGCTGCTTTTGGATGGCTGAAGGGTGTGTGTTTGATAAGGTACCAGTAAACAGAGGGTGGCATTAGCTCATGTTCCCTGTGACTCTCCCCACCAGCAGGACATTGGCATCTGCTGCATTTCAACTCTTTCTTGTATTCTCCAGGAAAAAAGGAGGGAAGAAGAAACAGTGACACTTTAGAGGGTTGAACACGTTCAACATGCTCCTGTCCTGGTTTCATACTGGTCTTGTTCTCCTGTCATTGTTTGCCTTGACGGTCTTTGTGGTGTCCCCAGGGAAGACGCAATGTTTAAGCATGATGACGACCTGCTCTCAGGGTCAGGATGGACTCTCCATTCTCCTGGCCCAGGTCCTTTCTGGTGGTCGGGCAGTTGTAATCTATGTGAGTGCACTTGACATTGTGGCAAGAAAGAGATGAGGAACCCTGTCCTGGGACTTGTCCTCTGCAGGTCTGGTGTCAAGGGAAGGCTCTTGGAGCCATCACAGGACACCAGCTCTTTTCTTTAGTCAGTGCTTGCATGGAAAAGTGACACAGGCAAGAAGTTGACAGCAATGGTGGTGCACTAGAATAGCAGCAGGCAGGGAGACAGGGCAGGGTTGGGTCGGGGGAGTGTGTACATGTGTGGATGAGGTCGTGGCTGCTGCCCATGGGGGCAGTTTCGATGTCAACTCCGCAGTTGGGTGCAAGAAGAAGGAAGAACATGTCTGCAAGCAGGGCACAGCATGGGAGCAGCTCAGAGCATCACCGTATGCCTGCATGCTCAGGCTGGAGCCTCATCGCTCGTGTAGAAATGTTTTGGAGTCAGTCCCTTCCTTACTCTTCCATCTCATTTCCTCTGTTCTCCAACGCAGCTGTGAGCAATTCCTTGTTTCTCCAGCCTCCATCAGCTCTCATTAGGCTGGAAGCCCCAGGAAGTTTTTCAGTCCCAGAGATATTCGTCCAGCACCGAGTCTCTGTGACAATAACTGGTCCGATCCTCCGCTCCTGCGGCCCCGGCTGCCACCACATGATTCAGTCCGGTCCTTTTGGCAGCTGCTCTTAATCACTGAACTTATTTTGGAAGGTCTCCAGAGTTGGAGAAATAAAAGACACTTTAGAGAAGGGGGAAGGGGGGAAACTGGCAAGAGCAATTGCTTTTTAGAAGACTCCTTATTTCTTCAGATGTACTTGCTACTGACTGACCTTTGCTCCGTGATTGCTTTAGTTGATTCATGCCTTAAAGTGGTCAGAAAGGTGCTGTGGGGTCATGGTGGCTCTCTCCGAAGTGCTCTCTTTCCCTGCAAACCTTTCAGAATTTTTGGTTGCACAAAACCCAATTCCTGAAAGAAAGGCAGGTGAATGACACCAACTCTTTCACCTTCTCCGTCCTCCAGACTATCCGGCCCCTATCTTGGTCCTTTATCATTGTGACTTCTTCCTTCCCTCCCTGCTGCCAGTTGGCAACCTGTTACCAAGCCGATCCTATCCCGTATTCCTCTGCAATTCCTGGTGAATGCTGTTTTGGGGGATGATTTTTTGTCCCTTCTGTGAGAATGAGGCACTGTAGGGTTGGAAACTGCTGCCCTCAATAAGCCCGTTGCTGTCTTCCATGTGGTCTTACCCACAGGACCATCTGTGGTCCCCATGACTGCTTCATGTAACCCTGCATGGGGAATTTCTGTGGCTGCCCTTTGTACGTCAGCAGGGATAGACCCACAGCCAAGGGGGAGACAACCCACTGGCATTGAGGTGTCCTTGGGCTCTCCATGCTGCTGGCTGGATGACAAGTGACCCAGTCCACCTCTGTCCCTGTGGAGAAGGGGGGTGAGATGCATGTGGCAGCAAACACTTTTTGGAAAGAGGCGCTTGGTGGGCTGGAAGGAAGTAAAACACAATCTACAGGGGAGAAAACATTGTCATCTGGAAATGCCACTAAGGTTGGTGTCATGAGAGCTTGTATGGGACGTCAGAGTCTCGCCTGGTGGCTCCTGGCACCAAGCCGGAGCATGTTTGTCGCTGCCAGCTGTAACTGCAGAGCCCTTGTGTCTTAACCTGGGCACAGACGTCCAGGGCTGGCTCCCAGCACCAGAGGAGCTGAACTGAGCAGGACAAAACTGAGCAGGGCAAGGTCCATCATGTGCTTGGTGGTACCTGGCTCTCCCTGATCCTGGGAAACACTTTCCTCATTCCATTAGCTGACATCTGCCTCTTTACTATGGAGGTGTCTTCCAGGTAGGCGTGGGCTTTGGTTCCCATACCCAGGCAGCTTGTGAGGCTTGTGAAGGCCAGGATAGAGAAATTCCTTGGAGCTGTAAGGGTCACAGGGCTGAGCTGGGCTGAGTGGTTTGAGTTTTGTCTTGAGCTGGGTTTGTGCCTTGGAACTCTGGACATGTGTGGGACAGTTCATCTGGCCTATTTAGATATCTGCTCTTGGAGGAGTTGAGTTGTGCACATCTCACTGGTTGTACCAGGAGCTCAGGGTGACCATTCAAACACAGAGGAGATGAGTCCAACTGCTCTTCCAGGAAGACCAAAGGAGGAATGCAAACACCCACCCCAAGCTCTGCAACTAAATAAATTGTTCCCTGTCTCCAGGCTGCTGGGATGTGAGTGCTGCTGGGCGCTGATCCAGCAGAGCTGACTGCGCTGGGTGTCCTGGGGCCTGGGGATTCTACCCATGGATTGTCTACGTGGGGTGATTTCCACACAGTGAAACTCACTGATCTTTCTGCCTTGCTGAGCAGACTCCAGGGCTTACACCAGCAGATGCATAAAAATCAAATGAGCTCTACAGTCCTCATCTGCTGCTCTTGTTGCACTGTTGGTGCAACCCTAAGTTGGGAAACTGAGGCTCTGGGTGATGGACAAAGTCTTCCCTCGGAGATGATGCTCGTGGTGGTGTGCTGCCCTCGGTTGGGCTGTGGGACTGGAGAGGGTCCCCCACGATGCGTTCCCGGTCCCCTCATCTCCCCTTAACAAATGAGCTCTACAGTCCTCATCTACTGCTGTTGCACTGTTGGCAAAACCCTTAATTGGGAAACTGAGGCTCTGGGTGATGGCTCCACTGCATACGTAGGTTGGTGGTAGGTCAGGGGATTTGAGCATGGATCTTGTGTGTCCGACCATCCTTTTGCTCTGAAGCGTGTTCAAAAGTTTTCTGAGATGGCTTAGGCAGAAACATGGCAGTTTTAATTAGCTAGAAAGGATTTTCCTCTGGGAACAGCAGAACCACATTCTTATGGTGCAAAAATGGGCCAGCCCTGATGCATTTGGGTGCAGTAGATAACTAAACAGAGAAACCTCTGGCCAGTGGCACAGAAAGCATCCTTTCCTCCCTTTTCCTCCCCTTCTTGCAGGGCTGTTTTTCTCCAAGGTCTGAACTTTAACACCCGCAGCCTGGGGGAGGGCCAGCGCTGGGGGCTTCGGCGCGGTGGCCGTCCAGGGCCCCCATCCTTTGTCTGGGCTGAATAGCGCTCTGCAGAGCTGCCGGGCAGAGGTATGTGATCTGCAAACCACTTTTCTTCCCTCCTCTTGGCTGACAGACAAAGTCTTCCCTTGGAGACGATGCTCGCGGCGGTGTGCTGCCCTCGGTTGGGCTGTGGGGCCGGAGAGGGTCCCCCATGCCGCGTCCCAATCTCCTCATCTCCCCTTAACAGCAGGGCACAAAGAGCCGCTCAGGCATTCACAGGAGCAGAGAGGGACCCAAGCCAGGGTATGCTGAACTGCACAAAGTAGGATTTATCTTCAAAGAAATATTCCCCCCCCTTTCCCCGTTTCTGAGCTCCTTTTTCTTTTTTTTTTTTTCAAGGGATTTATTCCTCCTCCCCCCTGCCTCCCCAGGCAGGCTTTGAGCCATGGAAACACTTTTTTGCCTCCCCATGGTGGCATTTCAATGGTGGGAGAGGGACTTCTTAGAAAGCCGCAGACCACCCAGGGGCAAGGCGGGGTTTAGACTGGATATTAGGAAAAATTTTTACACTGAAAGGGTTATCAGGCATTGGAACAGGCTGCCCAGGGAAGTGGTTGAGGCACCATCCCTGGAGGTATTTAAAAGATGGGTGGATGTAGTGCTTGCTTAGAGATATGGTTTAGTGATGGGTTTTATCAGAGTTAGGTTGATGGTTGGACTCGATGATCTGAAAGGTCCCTTCCAACCTCTTGGTTCTATGATTCTAAAGCCCGGGGCTGTGCCCCATGTGCTGCACGGGGCTCAGCTGAGCCTGGCTGCACGTATCATTGCTGGTGATGTTGCATGTCCACAAGCATGGTGAGGACAAAACTCTTCCCTTCTCCTGTTGACCATGTTGAAGTGGTCACGCTGAGTCTCCATTTTCAAGCTTGACCTGCAGGTATGGGCTCACCAGTCCTCCTAATTCCCTCTTTGGGCAAGCAAAATGACACCTAGACATGGACATCTTGCTGATACCAGCTGTGACCAACATCTGGCTGGGTGGCGGATGGTCTCCATGTTGTGCCAGCTGGAAGGTCACCATTTCTGACCACCGTTTTTGGGGCTAATTTTTGCCTCTGTCCACCTGTACTGCACAGAGGAGGGACACCAGTTTCCCCAAAGGGCTGGCCATCCTTAAACAAGGAACCTCCAAGACTGAGGTAAGGGGGGCTATAACAAGTTTATGTGTTATATATCAGCTATATGAAGGAGCTCAGGATCGGAAACAGAGGGAAGACACTGCTGATGGGTCTGGCATCAACAGGGCCAAAGCTGCTTGTGCGTCGTGCCCATTTCTGTGATGCTGGGAAAGTGCCTGTAGATCTTGTTCTTGGATCAGAGCTTTCTTACACCAAGAGCTATATAAATACACCTTGGGAAAGCAATTCCTGAAATATATCTATTTTTTAAAATGAGATTTCTGATATGCCAGAGTTTTTCAGGCCCTTCCATGGCCCAACTGGGCCCTATCCATGTTTTAGTACAGAGGAAAATAGAGAAAATAGACATGAAAGTACAAAATTCTGCTGTGTTTGGATCAGCATTTGATGCTGGATTTTGAGGCTTCTTTGCTATCCTCAGGCAGAATCTCCTCTCCCCTGTTACCAGCAATAAAGCCGACAGCAATTGCTGCCACCTGAGGCCAGTAGACCACCTTGGGTTGGACACGGGTCACCCTTTCCTCCCCTTGGGACTGGAGTGTCCCCTCCCTGCAGCAGCAAGAGCTGGCACCTCTCCTGCTCACTCATCACCTGGACCTACCATGATGGAGCAACATCAGCTTTAGTCCTTGGGACCATGGAGACACAGGGCTGGCTGGTGGGTAGCCACCTTTGCTTGAGTGATGCAGTGGAATTTTCTAGAAGGACAGCTGGGGCTGTTGGGAATTTCTAGAAGAGGGATGTGCAACATTCTACAAGGGTGGTTGGGGTGGGCAAGATCTTCCAGAAGAAAAGCAGGGCTGGGAGGACATCTCTAGAAGGTAGGTGAGGTGAACCTCTCTAGAAGGCAGCTCTCAGCCAAAAATAATTTAAACCTAGACCCCACTGAACAGCTGTGCTGGGAATAACCTCCCATTCCCCCTCAAAGGAAAGCTTCCTGAGCCGAAATCCTCCCCATTTGTGCCACACCCACAGCTTTTCTCCTTGCAACAGAGGGATGCTGGTGGCACACAAACCTCTGCAGGACCAAAACCACCCGGCCCTTCCGGGAAGTTTCTGAGTAATAATAACGGATGGGAATATGCTTGAGTCCAGCCAAGACTGTGGCATTTGTGAAAAGTCTTTCTCCATCCCTCCTTTTTCTCCTTTTTTCTTTTTTCTTTTCTTTAAGCTACTATTCACCAGCTTTATTAAAAACACTCATTTTGCTCCTAGCAGGCACGAAGGAAAATCTATTGCAGCGCCGTGAGACCCTTTTACAAACACGAAAATTCCCCCTTGCCTGTTTCCATACGAAGCTGAAAGCTTTTCTATAAAATCCATTGTAAACGCTCTGAGGCTTGGCCAATCATTTCCTGGGCACACATTTGCTAACGTAGCCTGCAAAGTGCTTTGAAGAAGAAGAAAACCAGCTGTAATTTCTAATGACGATGATTATGATTAAATGAGGTTTCTGCAAGTGGTTGTGGATAATGAGTCATCCCTGGGGACCAGGCACTGGGGACAAACACGCTCCAAGCACGAGAGACTATTGAGAAAGTTACCTTGAAGGAGAGACACCAAAGAGCCTGGAGGAGAGGAAAAGGTGATTTGTGCAAAAATGTGGTTCTACTTTGGAGCTTTATTTCCTGTGATAGTCACTCTGGAATAAAGACAGGGATTAAGGTGCCTTTTCTACCCTAAATTCTCATGGCCAATGTCTGGTTTTGTTTTAAGGTGAATAGGTCCCACCTTGGAGCGAGGCTTGCATCACCATGCAGGGGTATGTGGAGAAGTTTGGGGCTGGCAGCAGTGTTACCCAACCCATACCACTCACCCCCAGCAATGGAGGTTCTTCAAGGGCTTGTCAAACTGGCCCCACAAAATCAATTGTTTGGCTCAGAAGATCTTGCCTTAAAGCATTTGCATGTGAGCACAGATGAAGGACGGACTGTTGAGCAGGCCACACCACCCATTTCCACCACAGCTTCTGCTGGGTGTCCGACTTTTAGACTGTAGCACAGAGTCCTCTATGATTGGATTAAGTCCCTGTGCAATCCTAATAGATGCAGGATTTTGACTGTATTTGTAGGTTAATTTGGTTGAAACGGGCTTGATTATTTGTGTCCGTTCGAAATGCGGTGGTGGCATATTACAAAACCTTGGTGGAAACCTCCCCATAGCTTTCAAAACCATAGACATTGCATGCTGGAGAGGTACCACAACAAATTAAATGGAGAAATATTGTCCCAGCTACTGCAGGAGCAGTTGACCCCTTTGACTTCTGCATTAATTGGTTATTTCTTGTGTGAAGCCCTATTTTTTCTTAGCGCTAATGGCTGTGATCTTCACCTTAAAGCCAACAGCTAATCAATTCATGAGACATACTTTGCACCTGTTTGTCCCAGGTGCCACATACTCCCTGGGATCCCACACAGAAGTAAGGTATAATTAGGGCTTACAAAGAAACTGTTGAAAGTCTTAATGATAAATTATAATTAACAACTGCCAAGGAAAGGGAAGGATATAGAGTATGTACCCTACCATAGGGAGATTATGACTAGCTTTATTTTATTTGCTTCTTTTTCCTTTCCTGTGTTAAACCTCATTAATTCCCTGAAAAGAAACTGCAGGCAGATGATGGTGAAATAAAAGGGATCCTAGGCTGTGCCTTGGGCAGAAACGCAGGTGTAGGGATGCTCTTTGCTGAGCTCTTCTGACTGGTGGCAAGGACTATGTGCAGCTCATGGTGATGGTGATCAACCAACAGCTTGCCAGGAGGTTGATTTCACTCCTTTGCATCTGTTGGTGCGATGCTGTGGAAGACTCCCAGGTGGAAGGGCAGGAAACGGTGCCCCAGAGAATGGTGGGATAGCACCAGAAGGCTCCACGCAAGGGAGCTGCAGGTGCTGGAGAGGCTCAGCTCAGGTTCAAGGCATCTCCCTCCCCTACCATGGGGTTCACTTTTTCTCCAAATCCCTTGGAAATGATGGTATGGGCAAAATGGGCATCCTATCTCCTGTCTTCCTACGCCATCAAGATTCTCAGGACAAGGTGGCCATGCTTAGGTGCTGAGAAATGACGATCTCCATGTCCCTCACATGGCTGCTGGTACCCACATAATTTTTTTCCCCAATTCTCTTCTTGCAGCTGACTGGGAAGTGTGTTTGTAATCTCTGAAATGAGCCCTGCACCCACCTGCCCACGTGTTGTAGGACATTGTGTTGGAGAAAGCTGGGTAGGTGCAGGAGAAGGGAAAAAAAGAAAGACTTACGGAAGGAAAAAGCTATAAGGCAATGCCAAATTTGGCTGCCGTACCTGTTTACCTCTCGAAAGATGGAAGCCTTAGCTCTACAGAGCCAAAAAAGACAAGAACGCTCTCTCTACTTGCGCACTGGCCTCTCCAGTAAGCTCGGCTTGCAGTTCTGTCTGCATTCAGCCCCCGCAGCTGAACGTGTTTCCTGCTTCTTCTTCCCTGCTCCTTCCTCCATCACCCCCCTCCCCGGGGCTATTTCTCATGCTTTTCCTCACTCGCTGTCAAGCAGTGGGAAACGAGCAGCCCTGTTCAACTGCCTGCGATTACGGAGGCTCTTATCTGCGGGCAAACAAAGTCTCTGTTTGCAAGGGACAGACCCGAGAGCCCTTGGGTTTATGGAGCTGAAAAACAGATGTTACGGCTTTCACGGCTCACTTGCTAAGGAGTCCTAAACTTTGCTCTCCTGCTGATGCATGTTTTCCTGCTTGCTCTGTGCTCCCATGGCTTTCCCGGTGAACGGATTCAGGTTTGCTGTTTCCTTCCTCTGTCCATTTACTTTTGCCTGGTGGAGATGGGCAGGGATTGCGGATGACCTCTAAATTTTAGGAGCACTCTGCTTCAAATCTAGATGCAAGCAGTGTGAGACCTCTTGCTATGTCCTGGCAATGACTGAATTGCTCCAAATCCTAATGTAGACCTACTGTCTTTTGTCCTCTACGTCTACCCTATGTTGCAGTGGTGGTTGCCCCTTTAGGTGGTTGCTGGGTCCAGATGCTGGGATATTGCCATCGTTAGGATCAGATGCTTGTGAATTCAAGTGCTTCAACGTTTGATGGGGTCTGAGGCATGGCAGATTCAGCCAGACCTTGGGAGAGGTGGTGTTATGGCTTCTGGAAGCCCCACCGCAGCTGTTAACAGCAGGCTGGTAATTTGTGAGGAAGGATGAAACTGTGGGATGGAGGGTCATGGAGAACCTGAAGGGCAGCTGAGGTGTAAAGAGGGACCCTGCATTAAATTAATCACAATATTTGATTGCATGGAGGTGCATCGAAGAGCAGGAACCTGGGAGAAGGAGTGGAGGTAAAAAGGAAGGAGTGTTGCCTGTGTGGAAGGTCACAGATAAAGGGAAGAAAGGGGTGCCTGGAGATCTGAGTACATTATAAGCTGAGAAGAACCTTTCTGGCTGCCCTTGTGTTTGCCTTTGCCTTCCTCCTCCTCACATGGGACTTGTCACCACTAAGAGGGGTTTCTCCTGGACTTCTCCTGGAGTCGCCACTGTAGCGTTTGCTGCTACCAGCGACAGCACAGTGTAAATGTATCACAGATATTGGCATCCCACAGAGCTGCTGAGGGAGACGAGCTCTTCTTAGGAGTCACTGCCTTCAGAGCAAAGTAGCCCATATACTTGGTGAGTTGTCTCTGAGTTTCCTTATCCCTGTAAACTCTTTCCTTTGTATCTACACACAAGCATCCCTTTTTGTCTGGTGTCCCAAGCATCTCCTGTGCTTCGTTCCTCAGCAGAGTTCAGGATGAATTATTTAAGCATTTGGGTGACCGAGGCCAGGTGATGCGCTTGATACATGAGAGAAGCTGAATGCTGCCAGCGTTGAGTAGCTTGTGCTATGGGCACACCAACAGTCTGCCCTGGAGAGGCTGTGGGTTGTTCGCCACGTCCTGTTATGCCTACCATGTGCCAAAACCCATGGGAAGTGCAAGGAAAATCCCAAATAGCAGGTGGCTGTGGACTCCATACAAGCGTATTCTGAAGAGGAGAAAACATGAACTACGAGGAAAGACTGGAAAAACTGGGATTGTTCAGGCTAGAGAAGGCTTAAGGGGAGACATCCAAATGTAAATACGTGAAATACGTAACAGAGGAAAAGTTTAAGCTGTTCTCTATATCCACCATGAACAGGGCATGAAGTAACGTGCTTCAACTGTACTTCAGGAGACTAGGTGTTGGGAAAAAGGCCCCCAACTTTTAATAGTAAAGCTAGTTAGGACTGAATTAGCCTGTCTTGGGAGCTGGTGGGATCTCCATCACTGACAACTTTTATGAGGGGTAGACTGACGCTGAGATTTAACACCTGACGTGCTGCTGTAGCCAGACAGATGGAGGGGACACTACTTTGAGGTCTCTGTAATCTCTGTTTTCCTATCAAATCCTGTGTGATCCTAGGTGAATATTGATATGTGAGCCTTGTGCCCACACCAGGAATGTGAATAGCAAACCTCATGGCCTCTGCCAGCAAAACTGCTGATTTTGATCTGGTGTCCTGAGTTCCTGTTGCTGAAGGAGAAGGGCTGGGGAAGAACGGATGCTGTGGGTTGGTGATAGGGAAACTCATGGTTTAGGGGTCCTTGTAGGAGGTAACAACCCCATGGCACACGACAGCCTTCTGGTAAGACCTCAGAAAGTTCAAATATATCCAAAAGAAGTGTCTGGGGTAACTTGGTAATTGCTGGGTTTGTGCCAGGTGTACTCTAGGCCAGCTGATGAAGACAGCAGGATCAGCTGTCGTCTGCACCACTCGCCAGTGGCATCATGCCCACATCCCCCCGTCTGTGCTCTGAGTAATACAAGACCAGGGTCACCATCTTGCCACATGAGATTGGCATCAATTTTTCACCATGGGGTGACCTGCTGGTGTCAGGATCCGTCACTGCTGAGCTTCTAGGGATGGCTTGACCTCACCGTGCCCAAGGGTGTGTGATTCCCTGTGCCTGTCCTGGCTAGGCAGACACGTCCGTCTCAGGAAGGCATTCAGGGCATGGCATGCTTGGACATTGCTCAGTTTGTAGTTGTCCAAACCGAACCCCCTTTTGTTTCATTTCCATCCTCGCTCCTTGCACTCCAGCTGCCAATAGGCTGGGATATTTGGAAAGGGCACCAGGGATGCGTCGTTTCAGACTTAACTTGTGTCTTGTGTCTCTGTTTTACTTGCGCCTTCTACAAACTGATCAGTTTTTTTTGGAAGTGTCGGTTTGCAAGGATTTATCCACTGTTTTCTGCAAAGAAACACCGGGCTCCGAGTTATTTGCAAACAATTTATATGTGCGTTTTTCATCCGTGTGTATAGTGCAGCAAGTTGTTCATTCTTGTTCTTGAATGACTGCTGTTACACCAGATAAATCAGGGAAACTGGAGTCCTAAGCCAGGACTTTGCAGCAGATGTGCCTGAATTTGGACGTGGCACTTTTTAATGCAACAGAAAAATATCTCTGGCTATCTCTGTACTCTAAAGACATGCTGGATTATGGTGCTTCTTTTTATGCCAATGCAAGACTTTTCTAAATCTTTCCTTGCAGTCTTGATAGTTCCCTGCTGCGTGAATGGCTCTTTGCTGGCACAGCCCCCTGTGCTATTTGCTTCGCTGTTAACTACATCGGTTGCATTTTACCACCAAGTTCTTTCTTTAAAATCTTGATTATGAACAGATCTCCCACGTGTACGTTTTTACGGCTACTCTTTCTACCCTTGAAAAACAGTACCAAGTTTTGCTTGTTTATTGTGCTATTTTGATCAGGAGATATTTTTTTCTTAAGGGATTGGTCTCTGCCATGATGCAGTTTTGCCAGACCAAGACACCTGTGTACCTGGAGAGTTTTAGTCCCTTTCCTACAAGAACTAGTTAAATTGGTAGCAGGTTGCAGACAGGTCACGGTGATGTTGAATTAATTCCCATGCCTAAGCTCAGGTTCACCTGAGATAATTTGAGAATCTGCACACAGTGCTTAAGCAAGTGATTTCGTTGCCCAGAGCTCCCTTTGTAGTCAAAAGGAAGCACAGGTTCCCTCAGAGGGGATCCAGAGCACCTAAGTTGCAACCAGGAGAACCACTGACTGCTGAGGGAACTTGCAATGACCACACTTTTCTGTTAGACCTCTCACTTAGGTATATAAAATCGGGTGGGGTGTCCTCAGCACACTTCCCTGCTGGTTGCAGCATCCTCTTGAGAAAACTTCCTCTCTTCTTTTTTCTGATATGACAAGCTTACCCAAAAGAAAGACCCAAAAGGAAGGTCACAGTCTCCCCATAAAACTTGTGGTCTTGTTTCAGGAGGAAGATGAGATAAAGCCACTCAGATGGAGGCCAGCTCCACCAGCCTCAAGAGGCTCAAGTTTGGGAAGCTGAAGGTGGTACGTCGGCGCTTGCTACAGAGGTATGAGCATCAGCCCTTCATCTCCTGCCTGGCTGGTTTCTACAGCTGCCGATGGAAGCGGTACCAGCGCAGAAAGACTGAGCCTGGGAAATGCTGCTGCAAGACGGTAAATTAGCTCAAAATCAGCACAAACATTGATTTCTGTGTAGGGATAGATCGGCACAAGCTGACAAGTGGTTGATGTCCTGGGCTGAAGGCATCCCTTGCCCAGCATCCTTTGGAGCCCACTGAGATCTGTTGGGTTGTTGGGTTTTGTCTCTGATCGATATATTGCCATGTTTCCATGGCAGGCTCAGTTTGTCCGTGCCACCACACAGCTAACAAAGGCGCGGTGTCAAAGAAGGGACCTTGCACCAAACCCTCCTGGCCAGCGAACCGTCTCAAACCCATAGGATCAAATTAAAAGAAGTAAAATTTGGAATGGGTGTGCAGTAAGGATTGCAAAGAGGGCTGGAATTCCCTCTCATGTGAGGTGGTTAAAATCCTGTTAATTTGTGAAGTCAGGAGATCCGTTTTCCCTGAAAATAAATACTGACAAGTACGCTTTTGAGGATATTCTCCTGGTCACAGCGTACAGGGAGGGAAGTCCTCTCCATGTCTACTTCGGGATGTCCCACACCAAACCATGTGTTTTAATGGCAGCCTAAAAGCATCTGCTGTTTGCTCTGCTTGCTGCGGGGTAGACAAGGCTCTAACCACTTGTCCTTCCTCTCCCTCTCCAGCGGGAATGCGTGTTTTTCCCATTGCTTGTTGGAGCTTTCTGCTTTTCTCTCGTCTTTCTGTACATGTGGGGTGAAGCGAAAAATGACTACAATAACTTTGACTGGTAAGTACCAGCTTTTCCTCCTCTCCAGGTCCCCAGGGTGTCTGGGCAGAGATGTCCACCCTCCCCAGCAGCTGTGCTGCAGAAGTGCACTTTAGCCTTGAGCCAAAGATTTGGCTCCTTAAAATCTTTGTTGCAACATCCAAATGGAATGCCCAGGCACTTCAGAGGTGCTAAGGCTCTGCCCTTTGCTTGGCTACAATTTTCAGGTGTAAATGAGAGTCTGGGAGAAAGGTGAGAGTCATCATCACAAAAATTGTGAGTGAAAGGGACTAAATAGCTCTTCCCTTTCCTTCTCTGAGTCTTTTTTCCCCCTTTCCGTTCCCTCTGAAGAAATGTGGTGGCTGCCATCAGAGGTGTTGCACCAGCTATCTCACTGCAAAGAGAATGGCAGTTCCCAGGCTCGGAAGTAAGAAATAACTGGCAGGGATTTCCTCTCCTTCTGCAGTATGTAGGTAAAAGCTATGCAAATCTAGCCCCTAAAACTAAATTAAAACAGCTCAAATATTATGGGGAGGAAAGGTGTAATAATACTATTCATCGTTATTGAGCCTTTGGGTAAAGCGTAAAACTTCCTTCTCTGTCTCTCTCTCCTTGGACAACCCCTCTGCAACTCCTCCAGCTTGCTGGTGTTTTCTCCTTCAAAACCTGACTCGGATCCCCTTTTTCCTGCATTGCCCTCCACAACTACAGGCAGACAAGGTGGGCTGTTGGCTGGAGTCACGTTATCTTGCAGTTTCTCCAGGCTGCCTTGTCTGCAGCAAGGTGCTGTGTCTTACAGTCAGATCGGGAACTCTCTGGAGCAAGACCATCAATGTGGTCCTGTATTTTACTACCCCGGCACATTGGGGTATTACTCTGGTGGCTAATGCAATCCCAGATTTGGGGAAGGAGGCTCTTAACCACTTTTGCATGTTACAGGGTAGGTTATTCCTCCCGCCCTCTTTGTTTTATTGCTTTCAAAATTTCAAGGAACAGGGCTGCTGTTCCCTTCCAGTCCATGTGCGAAACTCAAACGCTATTACAATATTTTATTGCTTTTTAGGTATAACTATGGGAACCTGGGATTCTGGTTTCTCTGGTCTCTCGTTCTGCTGATCGTAGCTGCAATTTTGTTCATGTACATCACGCTGTTATTGGTAAGTAACGCTCCTCGTAAGCTGACCACGATTTATAGTCCTAGAAAGTAAACACAGGGATGATTTTAACGTGTCAGACCAAAGCTCAGCCTGGCCCCATGGATGATCCCAAGACAGTGGCTACCTGGGCAAGACTGGGAACATGATGAGTGTTTATGGTACCTTCTCCCCATGTCCAGCTGCGGATGACCAATTTCAGCTCGGGGGTGTATGAGCCAGATGCAGCTTCTGTGATTTCTCCTGATGATTTCCCTTTGATGAATTTTTCCAGTTGCTTCTTGAACCTAAACAAAGATGTGCCAGCAGTGTCTGGCTTTAGATGCAGGGGAACCTAAGGTTTGTTCTTCTGATAGCAGGGAAGTATGGGGCTCCGAGTCATCTAGTGGTGGTGGTATGTTATCAAAGATGAGTTATTCCTCTAATCCTGAGGAAAAATGCTCATTTTTTCTGAAACATCATCACTGAAGCTGCCTTGACTCTCTCTGTTTTGCTGGAGGGTTCCTGTCCAGGTAGAGATTGCAGATGTGGTCACAAAATGCTCCTGAAGTTTACGCCCAAAAAAAATGTTCCTGAAAACTTCACTTTTCCAAATCCTGTGGATTTTTCTCTAGATTTCTGATCTGCTGTCTGCTTTGGTTACTGGAAACATACCAAAAAGCAAGCATTTCCTAAAATTTCTACCTAGTTATCCTTTTTCCCTGTCCTTTCTCTCATAGGGACCCTCCAAATAAAGACATATCCATGTCTATGGTTCCACCCTCTACATCCAGAGCTATACACTAAGAAATCGCTTTAGCTCCAGGGACTGGAGTCCACGTGCAGTCTCATGCCTGCTCCAACTTTCATTTTGAAATGCCAGGTGCTGGGCGTGAGGTTATGGCTTTGACTCAGCTCTGTGACCAAGACAACCAGCTTTTATCAGTTCCTGCTGTTCTTACCCATTCCCTGATGTGTCATCATGTAGTCAGCCTGTAAATCGCTCATGGCAGGAAATCTCTTATTGCTTTGTTCATGCAGTGCCTAGCACAATAGGTTTCTGGGGTCCTTTGTCCCTGCAGAAGTACAAATAAATAGTGATTTTATTTTAGTGCTAGCAATAAAATGTCAAAGTGATAAATAGGACAGCTGCGTGGCCATGCCCACAGTGATCAATAGCATCATAAATGCTGTGGACTCTGAGTAGGACAAATAACAATATTTAATTACAAGGATATTTTGTGACACCCTGGTGGCTGTAGGGCTCAGCGTCTATTATTCAGCAAAGCCTACCTGGCTTTCCCAGTGGCTGTGGGACAGTGTGGGTGGTTTGGTGGTTACAGTGCTACTTTGGTCAAGTCAGAGATTTGCCACAGATGCCCGTGTGACATGGATACCTCTGAGTTCATACCTCATCAGGCTGTGGATCTGAGGTCACCTCAGGATCAGACTAATCCATCATAGACATGCTAGAAATGGACTTTATATGATTTTCTGGGCTTGAGGAGCCTGAAGACCCCTGGGGCCAATGTGTCAGCTTGGTCATGCTCTGTCTGGATCCAAACATCAGCTAGTGTCCAAGCAGTGGACTTTCTTAGAGGAGTTTCATGTCTTTGGCAGCATGGATGTGGTGGCTGGAAGTGGTGGGCAAAGGGAAGCCAGAAAGGCAGATGGAATATATAAAATGAAATTGGTATCCTACATGGTTCAGTTCAGTCTTCGTCCCACTCTTCATTGTGAAGATACGTCCTCCTCCTCTCAGTGTCTCAGTTCTATCTGATGAAGCTAACAGCACTCGCCTTCCTCAAGAGGCTGGAACACAGGTAAACCTGAAAGAATACAAGGAGTTTGGACACTATCAGACAAGTCCTACAAGAGAAACACTTCAGAGGTGCCTCTGCTCTGGGGACAGCCCCTGCAGTGAAGGTCCATTTGCTCCTTGCTTTCATGAAGCTGTTAAGTGACCCACCCAAAGCTATTGGGTATTTTGAAGGGCACTTGCCTTGCTTCATTGCACTGCCACGTCATCGTGTCTCATTTGGCAAGGTTGCTGCATGCAGCTCTGTTGAGCAGTGGGGTCCCACAATGTCAGACCTTTGCCTAAACAGGATTAGGTCTCAAAGGAAAGAGGAGCAAGGGAAGTAATCAACACCACCATTCATGCTCCTACTATCTCAAAGCACGCAGGGCCTCACAGAGGTCACACGCCTGCACGCGGGGTTTTGTGATGACAACTGTGGCTTGGTCGTGCTCATCCCAGCAGGGAAGCTCATTCTCAGCCAGGAATCTGCCGTCACTGTTTGCAGAGCTTCACAGTGTCTGACCTTTCACTGTAGCCTTTGATGAACCACCCAGCAAAACACTAGGAGTTTCACAGGTTAATAAGTGCAACTCAGCTCTTCCACATCTAAAAAAATCTATTATTGTGGGTACTATACGATAGCTGGATCACTCTAATACATTTTGGACAATCGATGGCCAAATGGGTTGCCCCCATAATGAATTACATTCTGTGTTCTGGTTGAACAGTGTTGGATAGAGACTATCCTCACACATGTCGCAGGAAGGACTGGAGACCTTCACCCAGGCAATGCTTCCTTGTGATGTTTTGCATCGGCAGCCCGTCATATCAGAAAACTGAGCACACTGATGCCCTTGTTGGAGCAGAGAGATTTTACAGCAACCAGTGGCTGGTCTAGTTTTGTCTGTGAGCGCCATGCCCTATTCCTTAATGATGGCACCCAGCTGGAGCCTGCATGCCTGCTTCCCTGACATTATTGTGAACCACTGAAGCAAACACTCTTCTGCCCACCAGCCACCGGCGGCTGAAAAAAAGGCTGCTCAACAAAGCACTTGCTGTCTGCGCAAAGACGCTCTCCGTCCACATGCATCATTGTAATTTTTTCAGACAATCAGTTTCAATTAATTCAATTGTTATCACTCTGCAAGACAATTTTCTCATCCCCATTAGAGATAAAAGGTTAAGCTGGGGGTCTAATTGCACATGCTCAGTGGAGAAGAAAAAAATGTTCTTCTTCAGTCTTTAAACACCAACATAATATTTTTCTCTCTGTGCTTCAACTGTGTTTGTTCCAAGGATTTTGAGGAGGTGACTTGTGACTGCACGATATAAAGAAGTTCAGATGTTTTATGGCCTCTGCATTTGTAGGCTAAGAAAAAACTCACAATAGTACATTGGCACTGAAGTTCAAAAAGGGATCTCAAACCCCCATCCCTAAGAGACTAGGGTAGCAGAGACGTTCTGAGTTCTGCATTTTTGCCAGAAAGTGAATGTAGAGAGCCGAATTCTGCTGTTGTGAACATCCAAGCGAGCAGATGTTTTAGGTGAGCCGAGTGTCTAAGTGTCTGCCTCAGTGCCCTTGTGGTGGTTTGTTCAGAGCCTGCCCAAACCTCACCAGCAGTATTGAAATCAGCACAAGGTCATTCCCATGCTGAAGCAGAGTGGGGTTAAGGGTCTGTTGTCCATCCTTTTCACAGCATAACCTTATCGTCAGTGCTTTTTTTTGGTCCACACAAAAAGAGGGAGACAGAGGTGCAATTCCCCTTGCAGCAAATCCATCTCTCTTGCTACACGGAAGCATCCCTTAATTACCACTTTGCAGGTAAATGGTGGGAGGGAGACACTTCCACACCTCATACTAAAGAAGAGAAGAATGCAAGTGTTGGAAACGGTAAGATTCAGGGAGATGATGGGGCTGGCGAGAGGGACCTTAGCTCTAGCCTAAACCCACATGTCTGTGTACTTGTACTAGACAATCCCAGGATAAGTGTGGAAGGTGGAGCTGGTTGTCCCTTTGCCTGAGGAAGTCCTGCTCTAAGTGCAAGCCTGTGAGACATTGCTAAAGGCAGCTGCTCTCCATGGAAGGGCATATTGGACAGGTCCTGAAGTATCTTTTGAGGAGCAGGATGAAGCTAGGTTATTGTGGCATGAGATGTTAAGCTTCAGAGCTTCATGGAAAGCAAAGAAAACTCAAGCTGGCTGTGCCAGAGCAGACAGAGGATAGACCTTGTCCACATCATGTCACCTCACGGGTCCATCAAGATGTACCCCTCTGCGGTGACCGGTGGTACAACTACAATAGCTCCTTCTTCACCCTCTGAGGATGAAACCTGTCGATTATTCTTCTTGTAAGCTGATAAGGAGATGTTGTTTCCATCCATAAAAATGAGCTCACCTTCCGATGGCATTCCCTGATGTGATGTATCATCCATACAAAAGTTGTACTGCGGTAGCAGGGGAGGGTCAGGTTGAGCATGGCCTGTGAAATAAGTGTTTGGCTGTACCTTAGGCAAGGAATGGGTCTTTGTAACATTTCTTGCAGAAAGGGGGCAAAGTGTCTTTTTTCTTCCTTTTTTGTGAAATTCCTTATTTAAATGGGGCTGGCTTAAGATCTTCAGCAGGAATTCAATTCTCTCTGAACTGCTCCCATGGTTATTCATCATGTGCTGGGTGTAGGATTCCATTAAAGGAGGATAGTGTGTCAAGAAGCACTTAAAAGCTGATCCGTATTCTCTGCTGAGCTTATATCCTGCTTCAGATCAGCGTGATCCTGGAAAGGTGTGTTTGTAGCTGGATGGGACACAGCTTACATTCCTTTGTAGTTGTGTTTTGGGAGGCAGAGCCCCTTCCCCTGCA
The DNA here is from genome assembly GCF_963924245.1 of Chroicocephalus ridibundus. NCBI lineage: Eukaryota > Metazoa > Chordata > Aves > Charadriiformes > Laridae > Chroicocephalus > Chroicocephalus ridibundus. The sequence goes on from NC_086284.1 coordinate 6,739,019, forward strand.
TCTGTATGTCCTGCTTTCACACAATCCCACTGTGCTACAGTCTGGAGAGACCTGCATCATAAATGATCCTTCTCAGTGGAGCATCGATGTCTACGAACAGCTACTTTACACCCTGATATTTGGTGATACTTGTCCCCAAGTTGTCCCTTACAGTGGTGGGAAGCTTGTAGGCACTCAGATTCCTGAGCGTAGACCTGTGCATTTTCACGCAGCAAGGTACTTCTCCTGGTGAAATTCATCACCAGGTGCATCAGTTGCTTAGGTCAAGGACAACTTGAAGAAACTCTTCATCAGAGCTATAGACTGGCTTTCCTTATCCTTGTGTTCTTGGTGTTCACAGCTTCTTGGTTTGTCCCCTGCCCTGGCTGGGGTTTGCTTTGTGCCCTCCCCAAGGTTTCCTACTTGCCGTCGAGGGGAAGCAAAGTGCCAGCCACTGAAAAGTGGAGTTTTTAAATCTCCAAGACAGTTTTTGCTGTTCTGAGACGTGCTCGTCTTTTGCATTTCCTGTGATTGCTAAGGAAGCATTGTCTCCTTTACTGTCTGCTCTGTATTTTTATGGCACTTTGGAGGCATTTTTGTAGCCTCCAACCTCTCTCCCACGGTTGGTATGCCTCTAATCACACAAAATGCACAGAAAATAGGCAAGATGAGTACTGTATTGGTTCATACCACAGCACTTGACCCTGGCCATCATTTATCTTTCAGAATTTGTATTAACAAAGAAAAGTCATTAAAAGTGTGTACCCCAAAATGCCTCATTATTTGTTACCCATGAAAGGGTTTTGATCCTGCAGGACAGCCTTAATATGTGCTTGGCCATTTCAGAAGCATTTTCACTGTAGCAATAAACACTTCTCTCCATGCAGCTGTCCTGCTAACAGCCTTGATGTTGTGCAGGAAGACCTAGTGTAAAGTGCAAAGGTAATTCCAGAAGTAGCTCACTGACCACACCTCGCCATCTTCTACCAGGATGCAAACAATCTCTCCTTGATTTCCCAGGTCCTAGCGATGTGTTTGCTTGCAGAAGGTCAGCAGCTGTACCTACACTGGAGTCACAAGGTGGGAGATTCAGGGCTCTCTGGTAACTCCAATCCATGCTTTAAAACAATTGAATCTGTGGTGTTTCTCTGCATGAAAAATTGTGTTCTGGGAGAGAAGGAAGAGAGGGAAGAGCCTAATCTTAGGAGACTTTAGACACCATGAGGATGATGTCTCCACCTGAGCTGATCACCTAAACTCCCTTTGCAGTCAGTGGAGGGAAAAGAATCCTGTGAGGATGCAAATTCTTCCAGCTGGTCATAGACATCTAAATTAAGATGAGATGAATCACACCTAAAGTGCCTTTTTTCCCCAGTGACTCTAAAAGGAGCCTGCAGTGACTCATTCAGGTGAAGGTGTCTATATTTGACACGTCTATTACATGTGGTAACATGAAGACAAAAGCAAAGTTTCCATGAAAAACACGGCGTAATTTTCTGTAGCAGGCTCCAGCAGCATTAAAAAAGTGTCTGCTATCTCTGCAGAAGAGAAATCTGGCTTTTCCAAGGCATCCTGGTGCCTTATGCCTTTTGGTCTTTGGATGGCTTGGGAAATGCCACCTGGAGTTTTGAAGGTGCAGAAAGAAATCCTCAGAGAGTTCTTGCTGCAAAATGATGCATCAGAATCACCTTCCTTAAGAAATTCTAGAGGTTACATGAGGCGTTTCAAAAATAGTTTCTATCCATACAGTTTAGGGGACAATGTAAAGTGATTGCAAATCTTGCAGTGGAATCGTTGAATGTGCACATACTTTATCCTGTGTTTCGTCATTTAAGCAATGGAAACACAGTCATCATTACTATGGAAAATTGGCTTCCAGAAGAACCAGAAAGATGTAGAACAATTAAAAAAATTGGGACTGCATGAGACTGCATCCTTGGGCGGAAGAGGTTAGGGATGGATTATTGAGGTGTTGATCTGTAGGATCCCCCTGAAGAATGCTTAGGCCCTTGGTCCCATTTTTACTTGACACTTAGTTCTCAGCAGACAGATGATGTCTGAGAAGAGCCTGCCAATCACCACTGTGGTGGTACCAAACTGAGCAAGAGGCCGAAGAACAGACTGAGCTGCCTCCTTGCTTTTTTGATTAAAAAGTGAACTCTCATCTCCTAATTATGGGAGAGTTTGCAGTTGCTGAAGCCTGTTGCAAAGCAGCTCCTAGCATAAGGAAGCTGTGTTGCTGTCTCTTTTGGGTGGAATTCATCAGTTCTGAATTTAGCCATCTGCAGGTTCGCGATTTAATGTAAGCTGATCCGCTAGGCTCCATCTACAATCAACAGAGAGAGAGAGATCTTCCATCATAAAGCAAGAGGGAATGGATCACCTCTGGAAATTCCTCTCGTTCTCCAGTGATTAGAGAAGGAGCCCTGAGGGCTGACTTAGTTGGGTCCCCGACAAGATCAGGCTTGCCATACAGAAAAGCCAATCGATAGCCCTGTTGGTCTGGTTTTAGTCCCATTATCTCTCTCTGTCTCTGAACTGACATAGTCAAGTTCATGCATCCCAAACTGATCAAGTTCAAGCTGTTTAATTAAATAAGCCTGTGAGACAAGTGGATGGCACACCCTGTGCAGGATTGTTGAAGCTGATTTATGTCTTCTTTGTCCTGCCAGATTGGGACTTTTCTTGTCCTGGGCTTCTCTATCACAGCTCTCTTCATATTATCGATACTCTGGGGAGATCAATGGAAAACTGTCCGCCTGTCATTCCAGGTAAAAGGGGATGGGAGGTATGTTTAAAAGAACAACTTGCTTATAGAAGTAATTTGTGGTAATTGGTAGAAAATATTCCATATGATGGGTGTTTTTCACATGGGTTTTCCTGGCAGGGTATGTGGTTTTGAATAAACTTCTATTATGATTTAATTTCTGTTGGGAGAAAGGAAGCCAAAACCTGAGGCTGAATTTCAAGCTATCTGTTTGATGTTACATGTCTCAATTTTGGAAATCACATCTTTTTTTCGGCAAAAATGCTGTAGGTGTACTGTTAATTTCCAGGTGCCCAGGGCAGGTAAATCATAGCCCTTTGGCTGGCAGGGTGCTGGAGCGAGAACTTTCTCCCGAGTCGGCTCCTGCCAGTTCAGCAGCTTTAGCATTAGCACAATTTCATTCTTGTGTGATTCAGAAGAGCTTCATCTCCTGAGGGCAGGAGAGCACTGAGCTTCTGGGGAGAATGTGGGGAAAGCTGGTGTCAGTCAGGTGGGACAACCTGTGGGCTGCAGAAGGTCAGAGTGCATGGTCTGCTGGCCTCCTCAACTCTCACCAGATCTGAAGATGGAGGCAAGAGCTGCCCAGTGATGTTCAGTGTCTGAGCATCTAGGTCCCCACATGTACTGGGAAGGAAGAAGTAGAATCGTAGAATCATAGAGTCGCCTAGGTTGGAAGGGACCTTTCAGATCATCTAGTCCAACCATCAACCTAACTCTGACAAAACCCATCACTAAACCATATCTCTAAGCACTACGTCTACCCATCTTTTAAATACCTCCAGGGATGGTGACTCAACCATTTCCCTGGGCAGCCTGTTCCAATGCTTGATAAAAAAATTAGGTAGCCTTTGACTACACAGCTGCCTTGCAGATCTTATTTTGGCCTATCAAATCTCGCCCACGTGGCTTACTGCTTGCGAATGTTGGGAAAGCAATGCATATGGACTGGAAGAGGAATCACAGTTGAGGTGTTTGTAGGGTGTGGGTAATTGCCCGTTCCTGCTCTACAGAATTTGGTAACCATTGGGCTAAGCACTGGCAAGGGTAATGAGAAACCATCAGCTTCTCCTGCCCCTTACAGACCTCAGGGGAGGTGGATGAGGAGCAGGAGACACAAGATGCGTCTCCTTGGGTTCCCCACAGATGCTGTTTTGGGTGTTTATGCCCTTTGAGACATTTCACATGGACATGAGTCTCTTGTAGATCCTGTGTCCTGTCCATTAGCCCTGCAAAGCTATCTATCTCAAATATCCTGGACATCTCAGATGGCACCTCTATTTACGCAACTGAATCCCACTTCTGATCGAAAGATGTTGGCATCAAGTGTCCAGGGCAGACAGCATCACATGCAGTAACATCTCTCGGTGACTGATGCTTTCTTCAACCCTTCCAGCTTACCCAATCAGGCATGGACTAAGCAATAGGAAAGGCTTGCATTTGGATAGCTTTTTTCCAAGCACATACCTAAATAACTCTCACTTCCAGCTGGAACAGAAGCCACGGGGCTCTGTTCAGCATGAGGAAATGATGAGCTGGTTTCTTTGACACAGATTTGCCTAGTTTTATGAAAAGTGTGTCATACCAACATTCATTCAGTGTCTTTACAAGTGACAAACTATTTCTGCTTGGTTTCCATCTCTGCTCATGCATTCATGATAAGCACAGAAGCAATTCTTAGCTTCTGATCTTGTTTAATCTTTAGTATGAAAGAAATCAAGTCCAATTACTATATCTGTCCAGAAGTGGGTATTATCTAATACATCATAAGCATTAAATTAATATATTGTTTTCTGTTAGTAAATCAAGAAAAATATCTACACATTGAGTTAGAAGTAAAAAAAAAAAGGAGAAAAAATGCAATTAGCCCTAATGCAAGGGAATTAAATGCTTTGAAATAAGCGAAAATGAATGATTTTTCTGGAATATATCAATAATGTGTGAAACTAGGTACTGCAGGGTGCACATGAATCTTGTAAAGTTCATGATCACACATGTACCAGGTGAACTACTTCTCTTCTACCACAATAGTTAGTTCCATACGGATATAAACAACAGATTTTATTACTCAGGTTTGTTGACACCAGTTTATGATTTAGCTGCAGTGTGGTACAGAGATGACTATTACCTGGGTAGGAATGGATTGGGTTAGATTGGATTACAGGGGTTGGTCCCTGGAAAATGTTCTCAGATTATGGCACAGCAGTTACGGCAATCGTGTATGGATGGGGACAGCCATGTCCCCTTCAGCTGACTTAGGAGAAAGGGGAGGTGTGTAGTGCAGTGAGGAGCCCTCCTCAGCCTGGCTGGCCGGGCGTATGTATCTCTCCTCCAACTCCAGAGAAGTTTGGTGGATCCAGCACAGGTGTGGGAGGAAGGTTGAACTGCTGGTATCTGCAGCAGGAGCCCATCCAGGTGGAAGGCTGTAGCTGTGTTGGGGTTTGTTTCCATCTGTCTTTACACTTCATCCTTTGACTAAAATCCTTTTCTCTCCTTGCCAGATCACAGCTCCCTATCTCCACATTGGGGCAATAACCATCATGGTCCTCCTGTCCTGGCCCGTGGCTCTTCATGCCATCAGAGCAGATAAGAAAGGTACAGTAGCTCTGCTTTCTGCTCCTTGTATGACAAAAGATGCATACGAGTGTGGGAAAACAGGTGTGCAGGAGCCCGTTCCTCCCACACCTGCGCTCCGGCTGGAGGAGACTTTTAACTTCTGTGTATCCCAGGGAAATTAGTGGGTCTGGGGCTTTTCTGTGCACTGTCCTGTGGCTGTCCAGGTGTGTTGCTGGTTTGCGTGCTCCCTTGCAGAGTTTCAGCCTATACCAAGGTGGTGACCTGCCTTGAGACAGAGGAGATTAGCAGGAGCACCCATGTTCTGAGTCATGCATGGAAGTTTGTTCAGTCCTCTGTGGGAGAAAGCAGCGGGTGGCCGCTCTCTTGGCTGACCTTTGCTTGCTACACTCAGCTTCGCTGTCTCAGAAGGGACCTCCAGTCCAGTCAATCCACTTCAGACTAGTGCATCTCAGGAGAAGCCATCTGAGATAGGGGAAAGAGCATTTTGATCACAGTTCCTAGTGTTATCTCATGGGAAGCTCCTGTCCACCCCTGAGAAGAGTGACCAAGTAGTGTAAGGACAAGGCCAGATGCCAGGAACAACTGCAGCAGAGCCTGGCTCTGGGACTGGCTGTTTTGCTCTGACCTACTGTCACCACGTGGCTAGAATTATCTACATGACTTTCATCTGCAGATGTTGATTTGTAATAAAAATCAAAGGCAGAATGGGCTGGTGAAAGCATATTTTCTCTGGCCAGGATTTTTCTTACTGAACTACATCTGGGGAGGTTGGCGGGGGGGAATATGCTGGGAACCTAGACATTGCAGTCCCCTATACCGAATGGACTCAGCTCAATCCATCGGCTCGGTGTAAGCCCAAGTTCCTTCAGAGCCACTGGCACAAGGTGCAGAGGGGTGATGGTACCCATTTAAGAATGAGGTATTGGTACATAGATGCTGATTTCTCAGAAGAACTGTTTTGTTCCCTGAGGTGAAGGCTCACTGGGGCTCTTGGGCAATGTGTCAACAGACTCCAGAGAAGACCATAGGTAATGAGTTGGCAAGTTTCTGAGATGCAATGCCCGTGCAGTCAGAGTCTGTAGGATTCTGTAGGTCACACACAGAAGGTCACTGACAGCAATCTGAATGAACTAGGAAAGTATTCACCTTAAGAGGATGTAATATAGTTGAAGGAGAAAGGCTCGTCCTCTTCCTCACTGTGAATGAAACTTCAAAACGTTGCTTGTTCTTATCTAAGTAAGAAAAAAATTAGCGTCCTTCTGTTGAGCACTGTTTTTCTAGAGATGGGAGATATTTCTTCGCACCAGCTCTAAAGAAAAAGAAATTAAGGCCGTGTTTTGCTGTAAGGCATAGTGGGATGTAATTAAAGCACAAAACCTGCAGTACTGACTTAGCCCACGTCCTGGCTTTGACTAGTGACTAGTTTGTTTTCCTGGGTTGCATTGTTTGGAGGGAAAGTGAAAATTAGGGGAAGAAGGGATGGAAAAAGGGATGGGACAAAGCCCAGCAGCTACTTAGCTGGAGGGCTGTATTAAAAGTCAAGCCGCAAGGCAAACCCGTACATTACCACGTGAATTAACTCTAGCCTTCCTCCTTCAAATTCTTTCAGTTGTTCAGGTGATAATTGTTGGTCCATACCTGGCTATCCTTCTCTTTCTTTTCTTGATACCTCTGGGGATGTACTCTCCTTGCATCAGAGAGACGGGGACACTCGGACCAAAGCCAGCCCTCATTGGACACCGTGGAGCACCAATGGTAGGTCTGGAGAAGTTATTTTACGTCATTCCTTCCTCCTGTGTCTTGCTGCCTTCATCATCATCTTGGGTTTTTTTGCATGAAATCTGTGGAGGGTGGAAGGGGAGACATTTCCATCCGGAGCTGCGTGCCAAAGGCATCACTGCATGGGTTTGCTAACAAGGATAGCGCTGTTCCTGAGTGGCAAGATGGGCTTGGTGGCTAAAGTGGAAGAAAACAATGAGTAGACTTTAACAACAGTCTATCGTTAGACTGTAAGGGAACAATTCCCTTAATAAAAACCAGAGGTGTTACAAAAAGACAGAAAGTACTTATAGAGTCGTCCAGAGCGTGGTTGAAAGTGATCTGCTCATGTGCTTTTTTTTTTTTTTTTCAGCTGGCACCAGAAAACACTGAGATGTCATTTCAGAAGACAATTGAACATGGTGCGGATGGTCTTGAAACAGATGTCACCATTAGGTAAGGAGAAAACATCGCATCTCACAGAATATATGTTCTTCTTCTAAGAGTTGCCTTTGGAGACATGCAATTCCAGGCAACTAGGTTTTACTGATGGCTGGGTCAGGGTCCCTCCGTTGACGTCCGATGATAGAGGCTGGAGGGCATGGCTGTTCTCAGGCAAGTCGATAAGCTGTAGCTATTGATCTAACAATCATTATTTCTACAGTATATTTTAAATGCTTTGCAGAGTATAAAGACAAGTCCCTACCCTAGTCTGACTTCCACTATAAAGGCAAGTCTCTACCCTAGTCTGATGAGAGGGTCGTATGAGGCCTACAAACCAACACAAAATTGTGTTCAGGCTTGTGACAACATTGTCCTAATTATTAGATCTTTAATTCCCTTTGTTTCAGGGACTCATTGCCATGAATTGCTAATATGCTGTGCAGGCTGCGCAGTCTCCAGGCACTGAATGAGAAAAATACTAGTGCTTAGATGTTCTACTAATGTAGAGGAGAGAATTTTGCCTTTCCATCACTAGCCATTTAGACTTCAGTCCTCTGAAAGCCATAGAACCGCTTTGGTGTCAGCAAAAAAAGATTTCAACCATAAGTTATTATCTATTTTGGGGGGGTGCTGGCAGGCATAAATGCCACCATCTCCAGTTTGCCCCTGAGGAAACTGAGGCACAGATAGGCATGACTTCTCCAAGGTCATCCAGCAATATTTAAGCTGGAAATAACCTGGTGTCTTGACCTTCAGCCTTCCTCCCTATTCCACCCTCTGCGCTGAGGGAGGCCGTACGGCTGAATTCACGGTGGCCCACATATTCTTCTGACGTGGCATGAATCTGCTCATGCCATGAACAAACCTGCACGCCAGGTGACCTGAACTCTTGCTCTCCAACAGCTATGATGGGGTTCCTTTCCTCATGCATGACAGCACCTTGAGGAGGACAACTAACATCAAGGAGGTCTACCCCAATGACACTGCTCAAAATGCCGCGTTATTTTCCTGGGATACTCTGCAGGAGTTGAATGCTGGAACGTGGTTCCTTAAGGTGAGCGCCATAAAGGACTATCATCAACTGGATGTGGAAGAGACACAGGCTGTCTGCTACTTAATAGCGTGAATGTTAGGAGAGGAACTACTGGTTGAGCCAAAACTCAAAGAAATTCTTCAGCTGGGGTCTCCTTGCTTTGTCCAGTTGTCCGTTAGGCTTAGGAGACCTATAAGAATTGGCTGCCGGGTGTTCTTGTGGCACCTTATCATGGCAGCAGCAGAACACACGGGCTGGGGGAAGAAGACAAGAGCTACTTATGCAAGATGCTGTGTGTAATAGTCACAGATAACCCGGTGGGACAGAGAAGCACAGCAGAGCTAGCTGTGAACTATGCAATTTGGGTCCCAGAAGCAGTGTCGTCACAGCCTGGGTTAATTTCCTCTGTTTCTCAGGTAGCAGAGCTAAGCAAAAAAAAATATCGTCACCTGCTGAGGGCTGATGTCAAACTTTTTCCCTCTCAGAGATACGAGCTTTTTGCATGCAGCCGACTCCCAGAGGTGAATGCCTGATTGATTTCCTGTTTTATATCTGTTTATTTCTAGGACAAACCATTTTCATGCATGGGCTCACTGTCAAGGGCAGATCAAAACCAGGCAATGAATCAGTCAATTTACAAGCTAAGTAATTTCTTGCGCCTCGCAGACAGTCAGAATAAACTTGTGATATTTGATCTCTACCGCCCTCCAGAGAAACATCCTTACAGGAACTCATGGATCAACAGAACCCTGGAAGTCATCCTCAATGAGTCGGGGATTAGACCCCATCTGGTAGGGTGGCATCACTCCTCCATATCCGTTTTTCTTGCTCTCTGAATTGGGACTTTGGGGTCATAACCTGCATGATTTCACCTGCGTAAAGTCCCGTCCCTTGTGTTTCGCTTAAGAGGCATCATTTGGAGTATCTTCCTACCTTTGGTACCTCAGGAGGTACAAAATGGTATAATGCTACAGCAGCACAGGGAAATAAGTCAGCGTATATACCAGCTGATGCCTTAGCCCCCCAAACAGCATCCTTTCATCATTGTAATAATTGGCAGCCTATTCCCTGCCACCCGTGCTTATTTTATATAGTGCAGAGAAACTCCTGGCTTAAATTAAAATACATGGAGTCGGGAGCCTTCTTTGCCTTCCTCCTTCCCCTGGCAATGGATGAATGCAAAACTCATGTGGATCAGGTTCTGTACCCGTTGATGTCCGGGGAGTTATGGTGATCTGTGTCTGCTGAAGATCTCTTCCCCCATGCTGGGACAATGAGAGAACAGAATATTTTCTGTTGCCTTTCCCATAACCCAAAGCTGTCTTTTCATTCATTTCAAACACCGCATCTTTTGTCAGGCTGGGTGAAACATATTCACTGATTTTAAGTTGATAAGCAAGGAACAGTGAATATTTATTTCTTGATCAAAGTGACTTGCAAGTTTTAACCCTGCATCCTGATGTTCTTTGATCATTGAAAGAAGCATGTCATGTGACAGGCTGGGTTGAGCCCCTCAAGACATTATCTTTACTGGGTTTGTGTGAAGGGCAAGGCATATTAGTAAGTCCGTTGGGAATTCACTGGGTCCTCTTGTTGCCTGCAGGTCCTATGGCTGGAGAACGACATGAGGTCCTTTGTTCAGTCTGTTGCTCCCGGGTTTCAGCAGACAATGGGCAGTAAGGCCCCAGTTGAAGACCTATTGATGGATAATATTGTCAAACTCAATCTGGCCTACACTGAAATGTCCAGTGAAGATATCCGGTAGGTTGCAGTTTCAGCCTCAAGTAGTCAGTGGACTGCATCTGGAGTCTGTTTGCCTCATACATGTGGCAATGTCTCCCTCCAGTGACCAGCTCCAGGATCTATAGCATTTTGAGAAAAGCCCCTTTAGATCAAGTGGCCACTCCTGTTGCATTTTGGGGGTGCAGGACTGCAGTTCACTCCTACTGTTGACCATGTGTGTGGCTGAGAGGTATCACCCCCTTGCCCCCAAGTCCATATTTACTTGACCAGGATCTAAGGATCTTCTGAATAAAGAACACAGCTGTCTCCTGATTTCTTGTCTTTCTGTTCATGCCATCCCCAGTTCTACCAACACCGAACCATGGACAACGAGCAATTATTTAACATCCCATGGCTTTTGACAACCATCAGTGTGAGTGCATAGTGCTGTGGTGAGACCATCACCCACCTGTAGCTGGTGTTTTGGAGAATTCATTTCTTGTCTCTGTCACTGCCAGTACTCTGTAGTTTGTGACATGCTGAAAATGTCATCTCTCCAGTGGAAGGCTCCACATTTATTGCAGAAGTTTTCAAAATGATTCTCTCATATAAAAAAAAAGGAAAAAAAAAAGAAAAAAAAAAAAGAAAAACCAGTCTTACCTGTCCAACTGTCCTTTTATAAATAGGATTTTTTGCTCTTTCCCGTGCACAAAAACAATGAAATCTAACTAAAAAAAAAAAAGAAAAGAAAAAGTTTAATCCTTTGGATGACAGTAGTGTTCATGCTTTCTCAATGATAATTCTTTCAGGATGTAAAATCCTAGGTAGATCCATTTGGGTAGATCCTGGGTAGATTTGCAAATGCTGATATTGATGATACATTCCTTTTCCAGTATATAGAGTATGAGCTTACTTCATATTAAGTTTCAATAGTTTATAAGAACTTGAAAAATGATCAGTTGATGTAGCAAAAATAACAAAAGAGTAGCTAGCTTTGAGGTGGTTTTGAACACACTATTGGGAGATTACAAACGCATCATCACACTGATCTGTATGGCAGAAGGGTAAACAAAGTTTTGACCTTTTGGACATTTTAACTGCATTTGCTTCCAGCAGATCAGCTATTCTGCATTGGCCAGTTGTGAACTATCGATTATTGGCTGGTTGACTTTCCTTTCTATTCCTTACCTAGGTCCCAAAGCAAGCATTTCCTGCAGAAAATTGCTGTCTCTCCTTGATTCAGCACAAAGGAAGTACTAACCTCCTTGCCTTTCTTAATGAAGCCTATTGCTTTTTGGTCTTTTAAAGGACATATGCTAAGGTAAACATCACCACCAACCTCTATGTGGTCAATGAGCCATGGCTTTTCTCCTTGGCGTGGTGCTCTGGGGCACACTCTGTGACCACCAATGCCGTCCACACGCTGAAGAACCTCAGCCAGCCACTATTCCTTATGGTGAGTGAAAATCATCCACCTCCCGGAGTAGGAACTAGAGTTGGGATGTTCATGGTTATCTTTGGAGACCATGAGCCAGTTCATACATGGATAAAAGGCCCTTTGCATGAAAAGGGCCTGAGTGGAAACCTGGCTTACCTGGAATCTCTGAGCCACTCCAGATATCACCATACCCTTCTCCTCTTTTCTCTTGGCTGAGGTAGAAGCACACTGCTCATTAGAATTTGCAACTTAGGGCTTGAGATGAGGTTAAAGAAGTCAGACTTGTGTGGGGAGAAAGGAAGTGCCTTTCCGGGCACAAACTGATGCACGAGGATTTACATTTCTGAGCTTTTGAAACACCTTATTGATGTCAGTTGTTCTTCATTTCTCAGGGCTACCCACTGCCCTTCTCAAATTTGGTCTCGTTCCACAAGCCCGAGGGAAACAACCGTAGAAATAACCCTTCCTTGCTAGGAGGATTTTTTTTCACATGATTTGTCTATTCCCTAGTCTACCTTGGACAACCAGTGGGGTTAAGGACCACCTGGGGCACTGTTCCCACCAGAGTCTAAAGTTTACTACTTTGAATAACTGGTTTCACACTCTTGAAGTAGATTTTACGGTGCTCCCATCCAGACAGCTACAGTGTTTTAGTCCATTCTGAGGGTGGGTGGAGGTCCAGCCTAAGGATGAATCTTCAGATGCTCTTAGACCTAAAGCAGGAGCCACCCCAGACCCTCTGCGGTGTTCACTAAAGGACAGTTTTGCCAGGGAAAATGAGATGCCACCAGTTGACATTAATGTTAGAGGGAAACAGAGGGAACTGAAGGGTCTGCCTGTACAAACAAGAGTTCCCTGTTATATTCATTGTGATGTGGTACAATCATCTTGGACACACAACAGCCCTGTTTTAATGAAGGGTGATGATTTGGCACCAACACCCACTAGTGAGTGGCCACTTTGAAATGCCACCAAATGCTTTAAACCCCTGAGGGATGTTACTGTACATGCAAACCAGGCAGCCAAATGGGCATATTTGAGCAGCAACAAAGAGCTTGAGCAAGTTTTTTGCATATTTCGGGGTCCTTGGTGGTGGACACATCCTCTGTTGTTCTCTTCCAGACTCCGCAGCAGTACAACATCATGTGGATCCTGACAGATCTGACCTCTGTGCTCCTCATCTCACTCATCTTTGCTCTGCACTGGTAACTACCAAATTGCTAATGGCCATCCTAACCCGATCTTTTGCGCCAGGTGGAGGGAAGGAGGGATGCTTTCAGGTGATCTGAAGGGTTAAAACTACTCTTGAGAATATTACCTTTCCCTTCAGGAACTAGAAGAAAGCCCTGAAAGTCTCCAAAAAGCTCTCTGCTTCTCCTGCTTGCTCTCATTTTCCCTTTCCATTTTGGCAGCTCAGGCGTCACCTACCCTCAGGATTCAGTGGAGACCTGGTGGATTTACAATAGCAACATAGACCAGTTGTCAAAGCTGATGGGCTTTCAGCTGTTGGCTAAAAGCCAACCAAAAAGATGATGGGCTCATCACCTTTTCTCAAGATGATGAGAAAGGAACTGATTTTTCTATTAGTACTGTTTAGACACTGTTGCATTGGACTGACTTAGGAGGAAAGCTCTCAATGTTGTTAAATATTTGAGCACCCCGTGTCTCTCTGTCTGCATATGCCAGAGCCCCTGAGGAAATGCGTCCTCCCAGATGTGAAAATGTCTGAGTGTGTCACAGACACCACATTTTGTTTCCTCCCATGCTGTCAAAGACATTGCCTCTGTTTAATAATTGGGAAATCTGGGATTCACGGGACAGGCTCACTATAGCAGGTTGAGTTGGGCTGCTGGATGCTCTGCTCTACCACGGTTGGATGAGGAACTTGCCTGTGCTCTTATCCTGGTGGTGACCGAGAAAAGCAGGAGATGCTGGGCTCAGCACTTCAGCTGGCCAGCTGTGGATGGGTGGAAGGACCAGACCACCCAGCCCAGGGGTGTTTTCTGTAGGGGTGCTGGCAGCACAACTGTGCTGCAGGTGACAGCAAGAGGAAAGTTTGGGAAGCTCGTGGGTGAGCAGTCTGGGTTGCTTGCAACCGTGACTTGCTTTGACATAGGAGAGGGTGGCAGGTCTAATTTTGTGCTGTGAGGATGGAGAAATGAACTAGCTGCAGTATGGCCAGGTGACGAACTAGCGGCTGTACAGGCACGTTTGTACGTGCATTTCCCAGGGCTCTGCAGATGCTTCTGATCCCGTCAAATAACAACCTCTTCTGGGTTGACATTGCAGCAAGGGCATTCCCAGCCCTGCTGGAAGTGAAGGGCCATCGGCGGTGCCCGAGAGCCCTGCCTGGTCTTGTTTATCAGGTTTGTGAATGCACCAAAATCACAATTTTAAAATTTCCCTGGCTGCTTAGGAACCAGCAGCTGCAAACATTTCTGGGGCTTTTGAGCTCTTAAGTTTTTCTTAGAAAACAGGGCTTAGTCACAAGCTTGCCTTCAAAATGCTGTTGTGCATGTGAAGTGTGGATGCTTAGACATCAGTCACGCGCTGGAGTCCCTTCTTGGTAAGGACCTGAGCAAGTCCCAACATACCCGGAGAGTTCCTGCCCTGAAAAATTAGAAAAAAGGTGTCCAGGGAACCAGGGAGCTGCGAGGGGAAGCACAGCAAGCGGTGGCCTGACCCAGGTGCTTTGCCCCATGCAGGTGGCGAGAGCGGAGTTTCTCCTGCTGTGCCCATGATGGTGGCCCGGTGCTGGAGAGCGGCACCTACAACAAGTTCAGGACAGGTAAGTAGAGCAAGGAGAGCCAAGAGCCACATCCTGCTTAGGCCATCTCCGTGGAGGCACCAGGGTCCTCATGGATGGGTTGGTGATGGGTGCCCATGCTGTGGTGAAGGATGGCTGCATCTTGGGTTGTCTCAGTCTCAGGCGGCAGTGATTTCTCCTCTCTGTTCAGCAGTGGTGAGGCCACATCTAGGCACTGGGTCCAGTTCCCACTCCCCAGCACCAAGCAGATTGTGACAAATGGGAGTGAGCTCAATGGGGCTGCTGAGCTGGAGGAGACTTTTGAAATCTGGGTTTGCACAGTGAAAGAGAAGGTCAAGGGGCGTCTTATCACTGTCTGCAACCATCTAATGGGACAGTGTAGAGACGACAGGTGTTTCTCGGATGTGCAGTAACAACAGCACAAGCTGCAGCCTTGGAAATTTTGACTAGCTATAAAGAGGAAAAAAAGAAATCTTCCCCGTGAGGGTGGTCAGATACTGGAACAGGGGCCCAGGTAGGGAATATCTGCCCTCAGAGATGTTCGAAGCCCTGAGCATCCCGATGTAATTAGCCCTGCTTCAAGCAGAGGTTGGGACAGAGACCTCCAGACATCCCCTCCAATAGTTTAGGGGAGAACTTTGTAGAGTGGGGTTGATGGTTGGACTCGATGATCCCAAGGGTCTTTTCCAACCTAAATGATTCTATGATTCTATGCATTACTCTGTGATGCTGTGAAAAGAGAGCCCAGAGGTCCTCAGCACCTCTTGCAGACCCACCTTGGGTCTGCAAGGCAGGGTGGGATTGGCTGGGGACCCTCCCAACCACCACATTTCTGCCCCCATGGAGCTCTGTCATCCAGATAAAATGACCCAACCTGGGCTGCACGCGTTTTCAGCCAGGTTCTGTTTGCTCATGACGGCTGGCAAAACAACTGCAGATATTTCTGTAGCTCACTGTGTCGTCTTTTCCAGAGCTCAGCGACATGCCTACCATCATGGCCTGACGCAGGCAGGGATGGGATGTGGACCTGCCATCTCAGTGAGGACTGGAGAGCAGAACCTCCCCTGCTGCCCCTTCCTGCAAGGCAAACCCCAGCCTGCCGAGGGGGCCAGCTGGGAGGGCTCAGATCCACCTGGTGAGGAGGAGCCATTTGCCTCCATGACCCTGCCGGAGATGAGCACCGAGCTTCCTCTCCTACGGTTTTCCTTGCAATCCCGTGCCTGTCAGGGATCCCTGGGGTGTAGGGCAGCACAGATGGAGTTGCAGCCACGAAGCAGCTGTGCACCGTGATGAGCTGCAGCAACCACATGGGAGCCACCATTTCCCTCTGAGACCACTGTCATCCCACAGGACACAGTGATCCCTCCTGCCGTGTGTAAGCCCTCTGCTTCCACAGCTGTGTTTTACACATGCTGCAAACATCTGAGCATCCTCCAGTCCTCCTTGTTCTCAGCTGCCCACATTTCTCCCATCAGACCAGCCTCTTCTCCACACAGTCCCGCCCTCCTTGCAGGTCTTCTCCATCCCTGAGAGTGCACCAGCCTCACCATGATGGTCAAGTGCTGCTGGCTGGGTCACTAGGGTCCGTACCTTCTTATAATACAGGCAGAGGCATCTTAGGTTTTCCTTCTCCCCACTCTTGCCCCACCATAGGCCCTAACAGGACAGTCTCTTCCCCTTGGCTGTGGGTATGGGCATCTCTTCCCACGTGTGCTGAAGGACTTTCTGGTGCCTTGGCCATGTAGCTACTGGACCTATGACTAGTAACGCAACACTTTTCTTCAGAAGGATTGAGCTGCATGTGGATTGGTCCCACTAAGTGTCATGTTTGCTTTTCCCTTGGAAAGGTCTGTATAGCTGCTCTGCACCCTGGGATTTATTCTGGTTTTAATTTCTCCCAGTGGCTGCTGGTGTACAGGGAGAAGGGGGTCTATGCCCTGCTCTGCAAGGGAGATGTGAACATCTCCCTGGTTTAAGCCATAAATTTCTACTTGAATGGATAACAAGAACACATTTTTTGTAAATTGCAAGTGATGTTTTAAATACATTTTAGCTCTCCTATCCTGTTTTGTTCTTATTTCAGCAAACTGGGAAAGGGGAAGAAAATAGTAGTCTACCTAAATCATGCTAGAGACATTTTCCTATACATGAGCTTCATGCAGCTCTGTGTTTTTGCTAAATAAAACCATCACAAGTGAATGGCGACAGGGAAGCGTTGGGTTTCAGAATTAGCTGTGCTGAGAGGCGCTCAAACCTGTTCAAGTTGCAATTTTGGAGTATTTTGGAGGCTAGAAATGCAAAAAAAAAGGCAGCAGCCTCCTTTAAAAAAGGGATAAAGGGCTGACAGGTTGGTGTAGAGAAGCTCCAGATCTATGAAGCATGGGGAGAGGATGCTACTGATGGTGTTAAATCCCATCCCCGTGCCCTGCATCCGTAGCTGGTTCATAATTTTTTGTGGGTACCACTCCTGTGGAGGTGTATGAGTGGCAAAAACAGGAGGTGGAGAGTGTGTGAGTTGAGTGGTGATGTGCGCCATGGGGCAGGGCACAGCCTGCACCCGCCTGCTGAGGCTCTGTCCGGGGGATCCCACAACGTGCCCCAGCGCGGCTCCCGCGGCCGCAGTGGAACGAAACTCCGCCACCGGCCCCGCCGCGGCTCTGCTGGGCACCACGGCGGGGAGAGGCACAGAGGCGTAAAAACCTGCAGTGCTCTGGGCTGGGCTGGGCACTACACGAATGACACACGCGCTCTTTAACCTCTCTCCCCTCCCAGAAGAGAAGGGAGAGAGAAGGTGGCAGACAGAGGCTTATGGGTTGAAAAGAAACTAAACTACTTTAATGAAATCTTAACAGTAACAATAAAGATGACCATACTAATAAAGAAAAAAAGGGAAAAATACAATATATGCAAAACCAGCATCAGAGTCCTCCTTGGCTGCCGGCCATTGAAGGAAGAGGTTGACCTGTTGGTCCCTCAGCTTTTATACTGAGCACGATGCCCATGGGATGCAATACCCCTGTGGTCAGCTTTGGGTCACCTCTGCCTTCGTCGGCCCCCACTGAGCACCTCCATCCTGAGGCCAATAAAAGATGATGATTTTTGCCCCAGTGTTCATCTGTGCTTGGTCCATCTCTAGAAGAAGGCCAACACCCCCAAGTCCTTTTCTGCCAGGCAGCTCTCCAGCTACGCTTCCTCAAGCCGGTAGCACTGCATGGAGTTGTTGTCACCCAACTGCAGGACCCAGCACTTAGCCTTGCTGAACCTTGGCCCATCCCTCCAGCCTGTCCAGATTGGTCTGTAGAGCCTTCTGACCCTCCAGCAGATCGACACTCCTGCTCAATTTGGTGTCCTCTGCAAACTGACTGAGGGCGCACTCAATCCCTTCCTCCAGGTTGTTGATAAAGACATGCAACAGAACTGGCCCCGACACCAAGCCCTGCGGAACAGGGCTTGTGACCGGCCGCCAACTGTATTGCACTCCTTTCACCACTACTCTTTGCACTCGGACACCCAGGTGGCCTTCCACGCAGCAAAGTGGCTCCAGTGGAGCCAGTTTCTCCAGGAGAATGCTGTGGGAAACCATGCCAAAGGCTTTACTAAAGTCTACGCAGACAACGTCCACAGCCTTTCCCTCATCCACTAAGTAGGTCACCTTGTCATAGAAGAAGATCTGGTTGGTTAAGCAGGACCTGCCTTTCATAAATCCACGTTGACCGGGCTTCATCAACTGGTTGTCCAGTATATGCTGCGTGATGGCACTCAAGACGATCTGCTCTATAACCTTTTGCGGCACCGAGGTCAGACTGACAGGCCTGTCATTCCCCAGATCTTCCTTCTAGCCCTTCTTGTAGATGGGAGTCACATTTGCTAATCACCAGCCAACTGGGACCTCCCCGGTTAGCCAGGACTGCCAATAAATGATGGAAAGTGGCTTAGTGAGCACTTCTGCCAGCTTCCTTGGTACCCTCGGGTGGATCCCATGTGGCCCCGTAGACTTGTGTGCATTTAAGTGATGCAGCAGGTTGCTAGCTGTTTCCCCTTGGATTATGGGGTCTTCATTCTGGCCCCGTGCTCCTTCTTCTCCAGGCCCAGCAGAGCCCACACCCTCGGCGCGTGCCTCCGGCTCTCCAGCTCCCGACCAGCCGAGGCCCCCTCTGGCCTCACTCCAAGGTGTCCATGTCTGCCCATCCCCGGGATGGCGCTTGGCGATTGCCTTGGCTGCACTTCCTGAGCTTCCCAGCATCCTGCTCCTGTGCTGTACATGGCGTAAATATTGATTAGTTTGTATGACTAATTACTTAACAACTATTCTAAGCAGTGCACAAAGAAGAGCTGGACTCGAAGTGGGCATGCAGGGTCTGAAAAGCACCTTCCCCCCACAGACCACCTCAGACATTGAGTTCAGCCCAGTGTGTGCCAGCCTCCTGAACTTCAGGGTCCAACAGGACCAGATCCCGCACCTCTGCGGAGGCTCCACACACCCTGCCCACTCCCTGCTTTCCCCCCCGCAGCCCCCAACGCCCTCCCACCCTCCTCTGCAAAGCTGGTCAAACTGGATTCTGCTCTTGGCCCCCAAAGCAGCTCACTCACTTATATACTGACAGAGAAAGCATCCGAGCAGCAAGGAACCAGATTAGGCAAGCTAATGCCCAGACAGAATTAAATCTGGCCAGGGACATCAAGGAAAACAAGAAAAACTTCTATAAGTATGTCAGGGGTAAAGGCAAGACTAGGGAAGACGTAGGCCCTCTCAGGAAGGAGACAGGAGACCTGGCCAACCAGGATATGGAGAAGGCTGAGGTACTGGATGACTTTTTCACCTCTGTCTTCACTGGCAGGGACCCGAACCACATGGTCAAGTCACAGAAGGCAAAAACAGGGGCTATGAGAATGAAGAACTGCCCACTGTAAGAGAAGATCAGGTTTGAGACCATCTAAGGAACCTGAAGGTGCACAACGCCATGTGACCTGATGAAATCCATCCACAGGTACTGGGGAAACTGGTGGATGAAGTTGCCAAGCCACTAGCCATGGTATTTGAAAAGTTGTGGCAGTCTGGTGAAGTTCCCACTGACTGGAAAAGGGGAAACACGACCCCCATTTTCAAAAAGGGGAAAGAGGAAGACCCAGGGAACTACAGGCCGGTCAGTCTCACCTCTGTGCCTAGCAAGATCCTGGAGCAGATCCTCCTAGAAACTCTGCTAAGGCACATGGAAAATAAGAAGGTGATTGGTGACAGCCACCAAAAGCCAAAGGTGATGCAGACCGAGCTATTAAAATCTCAGTACAGAAGTATGCGTTACTTCAGATGGCAGGATGGTTCTGCCAGGTCGGTCCGACCCAAGCACCGGGCTCCAATGCCTGTCCAGCAGTGTCCGTGAGAGCTCTCAGATCCTTGAACGTAACAGACAGCTCCCCCATCCAGGACTGTGTTCTGTATGTCTGAGCCATACTCTCCAGGCCCCTCACCGTGACCATGCTCCCCTCTGATGAAAATTAAACGGAACAATTAAGGACTCTGCTTCATCACCTTGGCCTCTGAAAGAAGCCTTCTTCCTCTGCTGACCATTTTGGTTCTCAAATCTACCTACTCCTGATGTTGTCCAAAGTGATAATGGCTCACATTTTTTCTTGTAAGGAAGTGTAATATTGGGCAAAACAAGAGAGAATTTAATGGGTATTCCACACCCCATACTACCCTCAATGAAAGGAGATGGTAGAAAGAGCTAATAGCTTATTGAAAAGGAATCTCAAACCACATGAGACTCAATGGGATAGGAGACTTCCCAAATTGTTCCATCAATTAAATAATCAATACGGGCCCACTGGAAGCCCCGGAAGCTAAGCATTCTTTGTAAAAACTGAGCTCAGCACTGCATCCACTGGAAAAAGAGAATATCCAACAACATTACAGCCAGGACAGCCTGTGATGGTTGATTTACCACCCACAGGTGCTGTGCCTGTGACCTTAACTAAACCTCGTGGCCTGCTTGACTGGGAAGCTACCATTAGCAGCGGTGGGAAACACAGAATTCATGCACGATGGATTTTTCCTTCTTTTTAACAGCGCAACCCGTTCAAACACTCCCCACCGAAACAAGTCTCTATTTTCTCTGAAAGCGCCCCGCAGGATGGCAAACGGAAATGCTGTGTTCCTGTTACTGTCCCAAACGCTGACAATGCTACTCTTCCTAACCTGTGGTCAAAGAACCCTAGAGTGGCCATGGTCTCCAGCTCATAGAAAGCATACCGGGACCATGGGAACACTCTGTGGCAAGGGAACTCCTAAGTCTTTCCACCGTGGTCATGCGTGGAACTAAAGTATTCTTAGAGAATGAGTGGAGCCGGTACAAAGATGAAGCCTATGTTAAAGTTTCCCTACTTCAGGGAACAGCAGGGGAAGAAATTAAAGTAGGGTGCCAGATCATCAGTGGGTCCACCCATGAAAAGGCATACAAAATTTCTGCGTACAACACTACATCAAACCCAACAACAAAATGGGATACAACACACTGCGCCACTGAAAGAAAATCAAGATGTTGGCACAATTTAACCTTAGTACAAACTGCTTTGGTAGCTTGTATTTGGGCTTGCCCTGGCATGGGACTATCATTTACATTTTAAATAGACATGATTGAACCTTGCACAACAACATCTATCACACATCACTTAATGTCCACAGCAATTATAAAGGACAAGGAAACTCTATCCCCACAAATTTTTGAAATCGGGCCATATATGATCAAAAATACAGGTCAACAGCGAATGTTCTTTAACCCATCGTGGTCCCTTCAAACGAGTGGAACTATCTAGGCAGGTTAATATCTCTGCAGCTAATATCTCTTGCTCACCATTCTTAACTACATCTTATGCTGCATAGTTAGTGTGGTTGCATGGACGAACCCTCACCTCTCCAAAACGTTCAAGAAGAGACGTGGCTGGTATCCTAGGAACAAGATTGGGGGTATTGAATAGCATGGGTGCTAAAGTTTTAGCAAACAAAATAAGCTCAGCAACTAGTAATTTACACAAATCAGAACATCCACTGCAATCTTCCCTATCAGCAGCGGGAACTAACCAGTGGCTCTTATCTGATATATTGCCTCAGTGGGAAAGAATTAATGAAAGGGACCACCAGTTGATCGTGGATGCACTTGGTGCAGCCCAAAATAATGTTTCTCTATCTTTTAGTCGTATTCAAGCTCAACTGTGGGTGCAATCTACGGTAGCAGCAATTACGGGAAAAGGTGAAGAGGGCACCTTAGCACTGAAACTGGAAAGCTAATTTGCGATAATGCAACTATATTTGAGAAAGAAGCGACATGCACCCAAGGGCCCAGAACTCACCACAGCTCCCTCTCTCAGCGCTGGCCAGAGAATTTTACAATTCAGACACTTCCCTCTTTAGTCTCTCTCTCTCGTCCGTCCTCTTCTGTAGCTCAGTCACTTGACTGCCATCCACCTAAGGACTATCTTGGTGTCTTATAGCTCTTAATATGTAATGCTTCATAGCTACCTGGTGCAGCACACACAAATACACGGGTTTTTCATACTTTTGGTCACACATACAGCCCCTGGGTTACATTTTGGTGATCTAGTCTGCTGAGGACCACTAACAGGGATCCTTCCTCACCCAGAGAGACAGGGCTTCTCGTCTGCAGAGACAGCTTCCCATTCCTCTGCTCTGCTCTGGTGAGACTCCACCTGGAGTACTGCGTCCAGCTCTGGAGTCCTCAGCACAAGAAGGACATGGACCTGTTGGAACGGGTCTAGCGGAGGGCCAGGAATATGATCAGAGGGCTGGAGCCCCTCTGCTGTGAGGACAGGCTGAGACAGTTGGGTTTGTTCAGCCTGGAGAAGAGAAGGCTCTGCGGAGACCTTATAGTGGCCTTCCAGTACCTAAAGGGGGCCTACAGGAAGGATGGGGAGGGACTCTTTGTCAGGGAGTGTAATGATAGGACACAGGGTAATGGTTTCAAACTGAAAGAGGGTAGGTTTAGATAGGATATCAGGAAGAAATTCTTTACTGTGAGGGTGGTGAGGCACTGGAACAAGTTGCCCAGAGAAGCTGTGGATGTCATAGAATCATAGAATCATAGAATTGTTGAGGTTGGAAGGGACCTTTAAGATCATCGAGTCCAACCTTTAGCCTACCCTGACAAGAGCCACTTCTAAACCATGTCCCTAAGTGCCCCATCTACCCTTTTTTTAAACACCTCCAGGGATGGTGAATCCACCACCTCCCTGGGCAGCCTATTCCAATGTTTAATAACCCTTTCAGTGAAAAAATGTCTCCTAATATCTAATCTAAACCTCCCCTGACGTAACTTGAACCCGTTTCCCCTTGTCCTATCACTTGTCACCAGGGAGAAGAGGTCAGCCCCCATCTCTCTACAACCTCCTTTCAGGTAGTTGTAGAGGGTGATAAGGTCTCCCCTCAGCCTCCTCTTCTCCAGGCTAAACAACCCCAGCTCCCTCAGTCGGTGGAGGTGTCCCATCCCTGGAGGTGCTCAAGGCCAGCCTGGTCTAGTGGGAGGTGTCCCTTCTGAGAGCCTGGGTGCTTTGTGCCAGGTTGTGCTGGATGACAAGCATAGCACTGACCACAGCCTTTGTCACCATGCACAGGGCCATGTCCTGCAGAGCCTCGTAGGCGGTGGGGCTGCGCGGGGCAGGTGCCCGGCTCTCTGCCTGTGCTGCTGGGGCAAAGTGGGGAGCGCCAGCTTCTGCCGGAGGGATTTCAGGCACTGAAGCAGCCGCTTCATCCTCGTGCGCTGCTGGGAAGATAGCGGCTGTGCTGGTCCCACTGTGGTGGTGTTCAGACATGGGAGAAGCCAGGTTTTCTCCATGCTCACGTGCCACTGGGACAAGAGGGGCTGTGATGTCCTCTCCCCGAGGCTCCCCAGCCAAAGCCAACTCGATGTCCTGTGGTGCTGCAGGTGGTGTTGCTGCTGTTGCTGCAGCCTTCCTTTGTGCCAGGTTGTGCTGGATGACAGCCATAGCACTGACCACAGCCTTTGTCACCATGCACAGGGCCACGTCCTGCAGAGCCTCGTAGGCTGTGGTCCTGCAGTTGTGTCACAACAACCCCATGCAGCGCTCCAGGCCTGGGGAAGAGTGGCTGGAGAGCTGCCTGGTGGAAAAGGACCTGGGGTTGTTGGTCACTAGCTGTCTTTCTCCTGCAACGGACCAGGTACAGACGAGCACTGGGGTAAAATCATCATCTTTTATTGGCCTCAGAAAACGTCCACAGCCGAGCGGAGGCTGGCAGCACGCTGTCCTCAGGGCAGCTGAATGCCTGGGGTGCCGTCCATGCACCCATCCCTTGCTTGCCTGCCCGTGCCGCTCCCTCTGGATGCTGCGCAGGCTCAGGGCCAGGTGCCATCTCCGGGGACGCGCCGGGCACTGGCCGCAGGACGCTACTGCTCCTTCTCTCCCGTGATGCAGAAGCAGCAGAAAGCCCTGCGCGGAGCCTTGAGCGCCCTCCTGAAGAGGGAGGGCTGTCGCTCTGGAGCCGGGGCGCGCTGGAGGGTGGCGATGCCTGCGGGGGAAGGAGAGTTGTAGGCGAGGGGCTGGGCAGGCAAGGAGCAAGCTTTTGCCAGCCCCTTGCCACCGAGGGCTTTTCCCAGGGAGGGTTGGCCAGGGCACGGCCAGTCCCCATGTCCACAGTGCTGCCTGGTTGCCTGCCCTGGGTGCCGCTCGCCGGGATGGCCAGGCCAGGCCTGCCCTTGACTCGGGGACCTACCTGGGACATCCTCGGGCACGTCCCTGCAGCTGCAGGAGGGCTGTGCCTCATCGCTGGGCTCGGAGGGCACCTGCACGGGAAGAGCAAGAGCACGGGCAGGTGTGGGAGGGGATGTCGGTGGGATGACACGGAGAGCACCAGGCGTCTCCCTGCCGCACCGAGCCCGGGTGCTGCGCCTGGCTCTGGCACCTGAATGCCCAGTGCCTGGCTCACCTGGTGCTGAGGGTCCCAAGCCACAGGAGAAGCTGCTACATCTACTTCATCTTTTGCTGTTGGGGTGACAGGGGCTGTGCTGGCCTCTCTCCGGGGCTCCCCAGCCAAGGCAGACTCGGTGTCCCAAGGTTCTGCAGGCGTTGTTGCTGCTGCCACAGTGTCCACGCTTTGTGCCCGCTCTCGCTGGCGGACAAGCACAGCCTTGCCCACGACCTCCATGACGATGTACGGGGCTGTGTCGTGCAGAGCCTCGTCGGAGGCGGTGGGGCCGTGCGGGGCAGGTGCCTGGCTCTCTGCCTGTGCTGCGGGGTCAAAGTCGGGTGTGCCAGCTTGTGCCAGAGCGTTTTGAAGCACTGAAGCAGCCACTTCATCCTCATGCACTTCTGGGGAGACCATGGCTGTGCTGGCCCCTTTGCCATCATCTTCAGCCATGGGAGAAGCCAGGTTTTCTTCATGCTCACGTGCCACTGGGACGAGAGGGGCTGTGCTGCCTTATCCCAAGGCTCCCCAGCCAAGGCAGACTCACTGTCCTGTGGTGCTGCAGGTGGTGGTGCCGTTTTCGCCGCATCCGTGCTTTGTGCCAGGTCCTGCTGGATCACAAGCACAGCCTTGCCCACGACCTCTGCCATGATGTCCAGGGCTCTGTCCTGCAGACCCTCATTCTCATAGTCTGGGGGGCTATATGGGGCAGCCCCCTGCCTCTCTGTCTGTGGTGCAGGGTCCTGCTTGCTGAGGGTGGGAGAAGCGGGTGTGAGCCAGATACAGCTTCTGTGATTTCTCTTGATGATTTCCCTTTGATGAATTTTTCCAGTCTCTTCTTGAACCCAAGCAAAGATATGCCCACAGTGGCTGGATTTAAATTCAGGGGAAGCTAAAGTTTGTTCTTGGACAGCCGGGAAGTATGGGGCTCCGAGTCATCTAGTGGTGGCGATATGTTGTCAAAGATGAGTTATCCCTCTAATCCTGAAGAAAAATGCTCATTTTCCCGAAACATTATCGCTCAAGCTGCCTTGACTCTCTCTGATAGATGATAAGGGAGGAAGCTGGGCTTTTGGCGCCCCACTGATAGACATGAGGCTCTTACAAACTGCGCTGTTACTTCCCCCCTACCCATTACCCATAGGGGCATGGGTGGCAATGGCCTCAGTGCTAGAAGACTTACAAGAACAAGGAATTGTGGTTCCTACTCACTAACAGTAAACCCGGTTCCCGACCTGAACCAAGGGCAGTTTTCCTTTTTTCTTGTCTCTTTAGGAACAGCCCGCTGGAGGAGACTCCATCGCAAACTATACTGAAGAGACATGTGGATATCAATATTTTGCATTGTACTGGTAACAATTGCTGTGCTTGTGTTTTTAGGATGTATTGTATATCACCGCAGAAATTGTTTTGGGTGACCGTTCTCTTTGCCCTTAATCCCTGGGGAAGCTTCAGTTCCTTAAGCGCTAACCTCAAATGGGAAAATGACTTCATAACCTTAGGGAAATCCATAGCCCCTATGTTTAACCTTACTAATTGTTGGGTGTGTGGAGGACCATTTGTCCTGGAAAGCTGGCCATGGACCCATCTCTCCTAAATGGCTAGTAAGCAATCACAGCAAAGTCAAAAATTGTACCCATTGGGAAGAAAGTAGACCATCACCCTGGCCAATCCAATATCTGGCTCAAGGTCAATATTGCCTAAATCTAACTCAAAAAGGTGGTGTCTGTATGGGAATCAGTAAGTGCAATTTGGACCCAAATGACTGCCTCACTGCTGATTGTAAGCCTGTTGATTGCTCACAAGCCAATATTAAGTACCTTACAATATCAGTATTAGACGTAACTGAAAAATTAGTGTTGGTGCCTGGTCTTGTAAAGTCATAGACCTAACCCGAGATCAAATTAGAGATTTGTACCACCCTCTGGGAGTAGACAATTCGACCTATTTCCAATCCCCGTGGACATCCACTGGTCTATTTCAAAGTGGTGCCCGAGCCTTACAGGGCCACTACTGGGTGTGCGGTCAGCATGCACACAGACTGTTACCAGCAAATTGGACTGGAGTATGTTATGCTGGAGTAATTCGCCCCTTGTTTTTCTTACTGCCTGAAGATGGTGGTGATCATTCAGGCGTTAAACTGTACGATGATCTCACAGGGAGTAAGCGATCTATTAAAACAGGTCTGACCACTGGAAGTGGACAAAAGTGGGGGAAAGATGACTGCCCCCCGCCCCAGCGAACCATTGAACATTACAGGCCAGCCACCCAGAACCCCAATGAGAGGATTAGAGGTGCTCGAGAACCTATTTATAACCAAAACCGTATAATTCGACTCCAGGCTGTTTTAGAACTTATTCCTAACGAAACTGCTCACGCCCTGGATCTATTGTCTATTGGCAGCCCAGGCCACGCAAATGCGAACCGCAATTTTGCAACACCGCATGGTTCTCGACTACCTGCTAGCTGAGGAAGGAGGTGTTTGTGGTAACTTAAATGATTCGAACTGTTGTTTAAAAATTGACGATAATGGTCAAGTTGTTAAACAAATAACCTCTGGAATAAGAAAATTGGCCCATGTCCCTGTTCAAACCTGGAAACGTTGGGAATTTGATCCTTTCTCATGGCTTCCAGGTGCCCCGTGGGTTAAGCATGTCCTGTTTTATACGTTGTGTGGTATAGCAATGTCGTCGTTTTTACCATGCATTGTTACGTGTTTAATACAATTAATTCAGTGTGTTGTAAGCAATACGCAGTTTGTAGCTGCTCCATCACCAGATGGTGTCACATATATCCGTGCAGTGTACCAGCCAAAGTGTTTGGCTGTAAAAATCGTGTGACCAAATGCTTTTTTCCACCTTTACTATCTTCTCCCTCCAACACCACCTTGGACCCTTGAAGACAGCAACAGCAACCTTTGAGCCACGGGGTGGTGTGAGAGACTGGAACCTCAAAATAATTGTCTCGAAGCTTGCTTAAGCTCCTGCAAATTGACAGCAGGCTTGCGGGCCGATAAGAAGCTTGCTTCTCTCTGAACCGCTCCCATGGTTATTCATCATGTACTGGGTGTAGGATTCCATTAAAGGAGGCTAATGTGTCAAGAAGCACTTAAAAGCTGATCCGTATTCTCTGCTGAGCTTATATCCTGCTTCAGATCAGCGTGATCCTGGAAAGGTGTGTTTGTAGCTGGATGGGACACAGCTTACATTCCTTTGTAGTTGTGTTTTGGGAGGCAGAGCCCTTTCCCCTGCATCTGTATGTCCTGCTTTCACACAATCCCACTGTGCTACAGTCTGGAGAGACCTGCATCATAAATGATCCTTCTCAGTGGAGCATCGATGTCTACGAACAGCTACTTTACACCCTGATATTTGGTGATACTTGTCCCCAAGTTGCCCCTTACGGTGGTGGGAAGCTTGTAGGCACTCAGATTCCTGAGCGTAGACCTGCGCATTTTCAGGGCAACAGGCCTTACGCCCTGTCACATGTCAGCTAATAAATTTGCTCCTTCCCAGCTAGCAGGGCCTGGCAACGCCGTTAAGCACGTGGCTGGTAGTCTGACTCCCACACACAAACTTTTCACCCAGTACTTCCAACATCCAGGGATTCAGCTCAAAATTGGCCTTTGTGGAGGAACCAGCCCTTGTCTTAGAGAATGAGCAATGGAGACTCCCCGAGCACCAGTGTTTTTTAGCCAAAAAGAAAAGATTTCTCTTAATTTCCATTTCGGGCACACTGATGATTTGCTCCCCGTTGCTGGATACTCTCACCAGAGAGTCCCACTCTGCAAGGAGAAGTCCTGTCCCCAATGAGGACATGGGAGCCCTGATCCCACCCTTCCCCGTGCAGACACCACCACAACCGCGCAGTGCAGAACAGCCTCCCACAAACCACTTGATGCTTTTTAATTAGAGTATTTCGCTTGGACATATGTTTTTCATGTTACATTGCTTGGTGTGAATACAAAGAGGGCAGCAGACGCTAATACATATGACACACAGGCACACGCACACAGAGTCCCGGCACCCCCAAAACGGTGGGGTGCGTGGGAGGCTGACAGAGTTGTGAGTGGAGGGACGAGGGTGGTGGCGTGGGCAAGCTGGCCCAGGACAATGCTGGAAGAGATTGCTATGCCACATTGTCTACTGAGCTTGCTGTGGGAAGCAGGGATGGCTGGAGGCTCACAGAGGCAGTGGTGGTGGTGGGGATGATGGGCATGTGTCTAAGGACAGGTGGCATCCCTGGGACAGCTGGGTCCTGGCAGCTAGGGAGGGGAGAGATGCATCAGAGAGGGATGGTGAGAAGGCAGCTCAGCTCCCAGTCTAGCCTTGGCTGGTGTAACCGCGCTCCCATCACCAGAGTGCCTTGGGCAGGGGGGTGGTGGAGGAAGATCCCCTAGCAGCCCTGTCTGGCTGGTGGGTGTCTCCGTGCAGTACCTCGTTGGCTTTGGTGAAACAACTGAGGTCCAAAGTCACTGCTACATCCCAGTCGGATGTCACGGTCCCTGAATGGTAGGCAGTGCTGCCGACTCTGCCTGGCACACCATGCTGTTGGGCGACCGAGCCCAGCTGAGCAGCAGAACAACACACGACACCCTACAATATGGAATTTTATGAAAGCAGCCAAACTCAGCCCAATGCACAGGACCAAGAGAGGTCTCCCACATCTACTGAGCTCCACTCAGTGTTAGTGACACCAGCACCAGGTCTTGGTGGACAATTCTCACCCCTCGTGCTGCCACACACCCAGGCAATGTCCTCCTTTGAAGCCTGGATTTTAGAAGGGCATCCCAGGCTCCTTCCCCTCCTTCCCTCCCAAACACAACGTGGCTTCAGCCTCCTCTGTGCTGGCAGGTCCCATCTCTGCTCAAAGGAGGCTGGTCCGCACTGCGTGGTGTCATGTGGAACAACCAGACAGCAGATTAGTACAGCCAACCAAAGATGGAGAAAAGCCCACCGAAATCAAGGGCCTGCCCTCGCTGTGAGTGCTTCAGGTCCAGCTGGGACTTGCAAAGAGCCATTTTATACAGCAACACACACAAAAGCACAATAAAATCATTAGCTGTTTCCAACCCTGATGTCCAAGTCTCTGTATGAATCATAGCTCAACACAGGCTTGGCCTCGGTCCTCCAAGCATGGGGACTTCAAAACCCCTACATCCATGTTGAAGCTTGCAGTAAAGATCGTCCCAGGGTTAATTTGCCTGAGCACAGGGGGCAAAAGGAGATAATTAGTCTTCCAAGCTTCACTTCCAGCTGAGTCCATAAGTTGGGAAAGATGTGCCTTACTCAGCCTCCGGCAATCACGGCTCTTGGGGAATCCCTGGGCAAGGGATTGTCCTGCAGGTCGCCCTCAGCCCCAAGTCAGCATCCAGATACCGGCACAAAATGCAGGTTATTTTTTTTTTTTCCTTTTTAATATTTTTAAAAATAAATAGAAGAAGAAACAAAACT
Source organism: Chroicocephalus ridibundus (assembly GCF_963924245.1). Taxonomy (NCBI): domain Eukaryota; kingdom Metazoa; phylum Chordata; class Aves; order Charadriiformes; family Laridae; genus Chroicocephalus; species Chroicocephalus ridibundus. Next base: position 6,768,888 of record NC_086284.1, read on the forward strand.
TTAAAATTTGTTCTTTAAATATTTCCAGCATTGCACGGACCGCACTTTAGTACTCTATCCTGTTCGATCAGTAGTTTGTTTATTCTGATTCCTAGTTAAAATGTGCTCCTCCCAGCCTGCTTTTTCTTTCTGTCCTTCTTAAGAACAGAATGTGTTCTTTCGTAATGTCAAAAAAATAAGCCCTTCAGTGTTCACTGGATAGCTTTCCAGCATAGGCTGGGGCTCTGTTATTCCTCTTCAAACCTGAAATGCCCATAACCTCACCAAAAGCCGTTAGCATCCTGAGAGCTCTCACTTAAGAAAAAAGCAAACCAAACCAAGCCACACACACGCACATGCACACACACACAGACACACACACAGACAAATCCTCTTCCAAGAGCCTTTGCGATGCCAACCATTGGGTTCAGGCAAACCTCCTGCCGGAGTGTCTTTGCTCAGTCACTGTCTGAGAGCGGTGGTGTCCCCTGGAAATCTTTGAGGTGTAAGATGGAGTCGGAGTGCAGGGTGGGGAAGGAGAACGGGAGGTCAGAGATAGTCGTCTTCGCTGGAAGGGGAGGTGGGATTTGAGCCCTCAAGGTCAGAGTCCAGCGAACTCCCTGATGGTGTTCGGCTCATCTTCCACATCTGGGAGGCAAAGGTGCTCCCCCAGCTGCATGGGTATCCCACAGGCTTCAGCTGGTGAATCAGCCCCATGGCCACCTGCCAGTGGCTTCTTGCAGTTCACTTGCTACCCTTTGCACTCCTCTGTTTGCTCATGGCTGTAAGCATCTGGCTGATGTATGAGGTCAAAAGATCATCCATCTTGTACCCCTGAGGAGGAGAGAGAAGGTGTTACCTGCCTTTAGAGCACAGTTTACAGTCTGTGGCTCGTGCCTCTTGAACACACTGACTACCAGTTGTTGACTTTCAAGTTTTCAGGTACATTTTGACCTGTTCCACTATTCTCCTTGGGTGAAATGACACCACCACAAGGAACACAGTCCAAACACAATTTGCAGTGTTGAGATGGAGGAACTCACGGTCCCAGGATGCTGCTGAGCCTAAGGACCTAAGGAGCTTTGTGTGGGACCTGGATTTTCAAAAGTCCAACAAAATACTGAATGCCGCAGGTTAATAACAATTCATCCAGTGGGAATTTTTAGCCTTCATGCTTTGGGTTTGGGATAGTCTAGGAGAAGGTTTGTTGCTGTGACTGTTACTAGGGACAAGCTGGGCAAAGACTCTCGGTAAAAGGGCTCCTGAGCCCACATCCGCTTTAACATGCTTTTCAGTTCAGTGACAGGGAGCAGTGCACCTCAGGCTTGCTTAAATTGGATGATGGACCAAGTGAGAGCCCTGATCCATTGAGCAGAGCTATGGGAAATCCAGAAGAAAAAAAAAAACAGCAGGGGCTCTTCTAAGAGACCACTTTTAGCCCAGAGAATCCCTGAGACACAATTTGCTGGAAGCATTAAATTTTGCCCGCCAAAGTCAGGACTTGGTCTGAGTGTGCCCAATAATCTTTATCGCCCCTTACCAGGGAGGTCTCGCAGAGCAGCTTGCTTCCTCTCACCAGGTTGCCGATGGTAATATGGAAGTACGTGTTGCCACTGCTCCAATTGGAGATCTTGGTGAAGGGGTGAGTGATGAGAATATCCTGGTGGAAACACAAGACTGACAATCAACACGCAAGAGCCTCGACTTTCATGACGGGCTGTGGGGACCCCTCATCTCCTCGTTTGCTTTGAATCAAAGCAGACCAAGGATGTCTACTGAGATAAGACTGTATTATGGTCTCATGGGAATAGCAGTGAGATGCAAGACACTGAATCTTCCAGCACTTGTGGAGGACTGCTGCACTAGAATGACCCTGTGGCTGGTGGAAGGAACTAGTAGGAGTTCATTTACTCTAGCTCCTGTCCTAATATCTGTGAAAGGATTAAGGAAGGAGTGTGTGTGTCCTTCAGTTACAGAGCCCTAACAGCTGATGCTCACAATCCATCTCCTGTTGAAAAGGGCTGGGCTGGCCCTGTACAACAGTGAAGTTCTGCTTCCAGAAACTTTTCTGGCTCTCCAGCCTTTCTAACGAGGCTTAATGAGAACTCCTGAAGTTCTGAACAACATGCTCTTTGGGATGACCTCTCTGAGGGGTTGGGGAGTGGGATCAGGGGCATCTGGCCAAGACCTCAGTTTTGCTTACCTTGGTTTTAGGATCGATGAGGCTGACTCCATGTTTATTGATGGCAATTAAAAGGATTTCTGGATAATTTGGCTCTGTAGTTTGCTGTTGAAAATGAGAAGAACTGGTTAGGGGAAGTGTCATGCCGTATCAGACCCCTTCCTATTTCCTCTCTCCCTGTTTTCTCCTGCCAGCATTTGGTGTCCCATTAACTGCTATCCAGTTTATCCTTTAAAGACAAATATAGAGTCTATTAAGGCATCAGCAACAGTGAGAGCTGTTTAGTTAACTATGGATCTCCTAAATGCCTGATAACCAGTAGGTGAATTGCTGGCAGCATCGAGTTCCTTGCGATTGGCAAGGAAGAGCTGGGACAAGCTGGCAAACCCCAGATGTCTCCTTTCCCCTCCAGTCCCTCTGCTCCTCCTCATGCCTGCTGCTATGGACCTCCAGGCCAAGACTACACTGCTCTGTCCCCTTCTGATCTTTACATTCAGTTTTGTTCCTGCTGGTAAACCCTTCTCCCAGCCCTGTGCCATGAGGACCTTCAATTTGTTCCATGGATGAGGTAGGGCACAGGGGATAGGGCCTCAGCTCCTGGCCCTGACACAGATTTCTTAGCTATCAAGTCACTCTTGGTGGAAAAATCACAGGTTATAATCAGATCCCTTATGACATCTAAGATGGACATGACAGAAAATGGAGTGCCCAAGTTCAAGGAACTGATGAGTAATTTCAGCAACTTGTTTCCAGCCCAGTCTCACTGTGTGGTCATTGAGAAGAGGGAGTTGCAATAACGTGTCCAGAATACTTGGAGAGACTTCACTACTACTGGCCTCTACTGTCTTTGATGGTGCTGTGGTGGGTGGTCTGGATTTGGTTTGTGGTGCATGCAGACATGTCCCTTGGAAAACCACATGCTCGCCTTTGCCTTGGCAAAACAGAGAATGGCTCTTGGCTCTTCAGCAGCGCTGCTTTGAGTACAGACCCAATGACTGAGATATGCTGAAGCTCTACAGTGCCTCTGTCTGTGTAAAGAGGCAGGGCAGCAATAAATGAGTGTATCAGAGAGTGTGACAGAGAGTCTCACACTCTTTCCCTGCTTGATCAGGATTGTCCTAGTCTGGTCCAGACACTGGGACAACCCTGCATACCTGGAACCCCTCTATGATACGGGGCTCCTGACCTTGGCTCAAAGCTGCCAGAGAAATCCCAAGAAGGACAGGTACCTTCACTTCAAAGAATGCTGATCCAAATGTAGGCCACTTGAAGATAATCTTTAGGAAGGCAAGCTTGGCTTCTTCTCTTGTTTTGCCCGCATGCTTATTGTAGTATGCCACGATGGACTGCAACAGAGAACACAACAGAGCTGGAGGGTTTGCACTACCTAGCACCAGGGGTGCTTGCAGGGAAGGAGCATCAGTCCTACAAAGATGGTCAGGTCTAGTCTCTGCTCCAACGAACCCTTCACAAAAGTGACAGCTGGTCACTGGAGCAGGGCCTGGAACCAAGGCAGGTCCTTCTTCCTTAGATGAGCTGTGCTGGTGACTCCATTAAAGGGATTAGAAGTTTTACGCAGCAGAGGAGACTGAAAGACCTTCAGACCAGAGGAGCTGATAGCTTGCTGGTTAGGCATATGGCTGAGTTCAAGTCCAGGAAACAGCAAGGACTTACAAGACTATTTTTTGGCAGTGAGGCACCTATGTTATTTTATGGCTCTAGGCCTGTCTGTACCTGTGCCACAGCTCTCCCTGTGTAAAGCAGGGAGAATTACCCCTCTAATCAGTAGTCTGCCTTAAACAACAGACCTTTACATGAGACTGTTCTCCTGAGCCGCATCCACCACTACAGCCACAGGCAGCACAAAGAAAACCCACTGCAAAGCATGTGTGTACGAACACGCATATACAATTCCTCCTCTTGGTGATGTTGGGGAGGCTGCAGCTCTGCTAAGGCTCAAGAGGGACCGACCATGGGTCACTCATTCTGGCAGCTCCATTTTGATGTTGAATGTCAGACAAGTCACCCGAGAGACTGGGCTTACCCCAGCCAGGCCTTGCTTATGACCCAAGCTGCTGTTTTTACCCTTTTCCAGTCATCTGGAGAGAGCTGACGGACAAGGTCCTGAGGCACCAGCTCCTTCAGGAGCTTGGGGATGCTGGGGAAATAGGACTTGTCATCCTCAAACTTCACCCGGTAGATGAGAGCTGCGAGCTGCAGGACCTCTTCCCGTGTGCACTTGTGGTAGCCGCGCAGGTACTTTGGTAACTCCTGCATGGAGGAAAGAACGATTCAGAGACAGAGGGTATGACGATGGACCTTCCTCCTCAGACATTAAATGGAGTTCGTGGAGGTCTCCAGTCCCCGGTTAACACTCATAGCAGTTGTGTTGAGTGTGGTGGAGAGGCAGCTGCTCAGCTGAGACCACACTAGATGTTTAAAGATCCTCTCTGGTCTAGAACAGTCTCCTATTATGTGGAACAAGGAGGTCCCTGTGTTAGCTATCAAACTACCTTGTTCACCCTCCCTCATCCCAGGAAATCTACTCCTATTAATGGCCACTTGGAATTGAATGGATTTTCTGCCTTTTTTTTTTTTTAATTTTAAAAATTACTGTACATGTCTGAAAACGTGTCAAGTGGCTAATAAGCATTAAACAACACCACTTTATCCAGGCAACAACACAGGAAGTGGATGTGTGCATGGAAAAGCACTTTGGGACATGAAGCACTTTAGGACCCTTCAATCCCAGAAAAAACATGAACAGAAGAACTGTAACTTCTTCCCTGACTGCTGGGACCATAACAGCCTAGCTCCATGAATGGAAGTGGATGAAAACCCTCAGGATGCTTCTGAATTCGGTCTCCCTGCTGAGGCTGCCAGCAGGACACGCTCTCTCCTGTTTCTTGCTGCCCACCCAAGAGCAGCTGGCCCAAATCCCAACTGAGCTGGCTACCCTAAAGTGTCTGAAGGCTGCTCCTTGCCATGCAACTCAACAGCGCTCTTTGTAGTGCTCTGTTTAAGGCAAGAGTTCTTCCTATTTAATGCAAGACTTCATCCATCTGCAGATGGACAAAGTCTTTGTAGCCCATTCCTAATTCCTCCCAACTCTCTCATTCTATTGCTCCCAGAGTACCTGGTAATAGTGGAAGATGGAGTCTGCCATCGAGTCTTTTCCAGGCATTGTGTTGGTCCACAGCTTTTTCATGAAGAACACTTGGTAGGTGAGGGAAGGCACTATACCTGTGCAAGGGAAGCAGGGAGCAGACATGTAAGACCAACACTGTAACTACCAGCTGGCAAGCCAGTGGTGCCCATGTGCCATCACAACCTTCAGGGACAGGGGCACTGGCAAGGCCAAACGGGCTCTGACCTTGTACAGAAAACCACATCTTTCCCTTGCAAAGCTTTAATAAAATGGAAAGAGTGTCTGGATTCATTTGCATGGCTGTACTTCAATGATAATGCTCATGTCTAATGCAGGACAGAAGAATTGCACCCTGGAGGCACCTGTGTCTTGCAGCCACTGATACGTTCAGCAGAGCTGCAGCTAGCTCCCCTGTGGATACGGCCAGCAAGGTGAAATGAATCCCATCACTGAAACCTCCCCATGGGCTGGCCCTGGAGAGCAGCCTGCCAGCAGATGGTCCTCACAGGGGCCAGGTCTAGCCCTGGAGAGCAGCCTGCCAGCAGATGGTCCTCACAGGGGCCAGGTCTAGCCCTGGAGCAGAGGTCTTGCTGCTTCTGGAGAGATCATCTCCCAGGTGATGTCCCCAGGTCTGGTGCAGACAGCACACCCACAGTAGCGTGGCCCAACAGATGTGGCAGGCTGTGTGGTCAACCTTGTTTGAAAGGGCTGAAGGGCTCTAGGAGGGCTTTCTGTGACCCACAATGGAGAAAAGTCACTGTTACCATCTTTTGCCGGTCTTGCTTTCTTTATCCAGTCTGTCAGGTGTCTCACGAAGTCAAAGAAGAAATCTCCCTCGGGCACACTGATGACCTGGGGGACACAGCACATGGTTACAAAGGCTGAGCAAGTGGCAAGAGGCCACAGGCAGGGCTGGCCATTGCCCCGTCTCCTGTAGTCACTGCTCACTGCTTTGTCCCGGTAACACTGATGTGTAACAAACTGCTGACATGAGGAAGCCACTGCCAGCACCTTGCTGCCGGCTCTGTCTCTAGTTTCACTCATTATTCCTTATGGCAGCTTCCTGTTTCACTGGAGCAATTAATTTCCCTTCGTGATGACTATCTCCATAGATTTCTCTTAGTTGCCTGAGGCATCTCCGAGCTGCACGCTTGTTTTTCTTACTTAGTTCTTTCTTATAAATTCGACTCAGCAACAGCTTAGTCTGTCTGTGTTTTAAGCCCTTTGGGATGATTACTGTAAGTCCGGGCCGCGGGACTGCAAATCTCACCTCTAGCAGGTTGGATCTGACTTAGAAACACCCTACTACTTGCAGAGAAATGCATTTGTGAGGGTGCAGATAGCTCTGGCTCCACCAATGTGTCACCCCGAGTGCCTCAGGGCTACTCCAGCCTCTGCGTGGGTCACTCACCTTGTCGGAGATTTTGACGAAGAGGCTAAAGCCCTCCGAGGACTTCAGAAGCAGCCTGTTGGAGATGTTCTGGCAGAAGTCCTTGGCTTTCGTGCTGGACTCCACCTCAAATGCCTACAAAGAAAGCAATATCCTCACCACTGCTATCTCAAGGTTAATTTTCACTTTATGTTCTCTTTGAGGAACTCTAGGCTCAGACACATGAAGGGATTTAGGTGCCCACCACAAATGAAATCAATGCCATTATGGACTGTGGCTGTAGGCATGGGAAGGGACGTTTGCAGAAGCTCAGCCATGCTACTCCTGTACCTTTGTGCTTTGTGATGCCCTATCTATATCCTGTGCTGGCTTTTCCAGGGCTCCTCAGGTAACACAAGAGATTTTTCTAATCTATCAGTTAGGTCTCAGAGCTATTTGTCTAGGGAGGGGAGAGAGAGAGATACCTCCAAGACTGATTTGTCCCAACCGTCTCTCCACTGATGATGAGGAGGTCAGATGCCTGGTTTAGAACAAATGTCTAATTCTGGGTAGCTGAAGAGAGGGCACATGACTCCTGCTTTACATGTGGATAGGATATCTAAAGGACTGTCCCACCTGCGTGCAGGTCCCAGCCCCTGTTTTGCCTTTTGAGCTGTGCTCAGCATTTATATCGCCTCAGTTTTGCCCTGCCCACATAAAGAGATTCAATTCATAGCAGTTTAAGGAATTTAAGATTCTGACCACGACATGCATGACTGTGTTAGCCTGAATCACCAAACCACCATGACTCATATTTCATATCCCACAAGAGACTGGCCTGGAGCTCAGTGCTGCTGGTATTCAGCAACCCCTTGGTGCAGGTGCATGTTGTACTGGGGTGATGCTCCTCTGCCAGTCCACCTCTGTGACTGCCATAGCCATAAGGATCTCCTCTCTGCTCTGCCCTGCTGAGGGTGCATCTGGAGCATTGGGTCCAGTTCAGGGCTTCCTGGTTCAAGAAGGACAGGGAACTGCTGGAGAGGGGACAGCAAAGGGCTATCAAGATGATGAGGGGACTGGAACACCTCTCATGAAGAAAGGCTGAGGGAATTGGGTCTCTTCAGTCTGGAAAAAAGACGACTGAGGGGGGATCTTATCAACCCTTATAAATACTGAAAGGGTGGGTGTCAGGAGGATAGGGACAGGCTCTTTTCAGTGGTGCCCGGTAACAGGACAAGAGGTAACGGGCACAAACTTGAGCATAGGAAGTTCCACCTCAACATGAGGAGGCACTTCTTTACCCTGAGGGTGGCAGAGCCCTGGCACAGGCTGCCCAGAGAGGTGGGGGAGTCTCCTTCTCTGGAGACATTCCAAACCCGCCTGGACGCGTTCCTGTGCCACCTGCTCTGGGTGACCCTGCTCTGGCAGGGGGTTGGACTAGGTGATCTCCAGAGGTCCCTTCCAACCCCTGCCAGTCTGTGATTCTGTGATTCTGTGATCACAGCAAACCCATCCAAGTGCAGAAGTCCCCACTGCCTCCTTCTACTGGCTCTCACACAGATGCATGTGTATAAGGCAGTGTCATGCTTATTGCTGGTCACACAGAAAACAATACTCAAAATGATGAGAAATCCCAGCAATTCTTTCAACTCTCCATTACAGATAAACAAGGACACACGCAGCTGCTGGAGAGGAATCATCATTTTCCTTCCACAGGTGTGCACTGCTTTACACATAAACACGCTTGGAAGTACAGGAATTTATTTGTGCCCAAGGGCATGAGGGGGGAGAGAGAGATGCGAGCCTCACAGGAAGACTAATCAGTAGCATGACAGCAGTATCTGCAGGGACATGCGTATCTGCTCTGGCGTCAATATAACTATCTGCCTTATTAGTGTGTAAGAGGCTTAATGAGAGGTTCCTGAGTGCAGGTATGATTTCTGTGTCATCTCAGGTCAGAATGTATAATTTCAGTTTCCTACTTGCCAGTGCTGCCATAGTCTGACCAGTCCCCAAGGAGCCCCATCATGATACCCCAGCGGGTAGAGCTGGGTGGACAATATCTGTTGGTCTAGGCTAAAATAACGGATATGCAAGGCTTGTGAACCAGTGAGCAAACGGAGATGAACCGACCCGGTTTCCTTCTTTCAGGGGTCACACTATAAAGCCTCCAGTGAACACCAGCACAGCACCTACATCTTGAAAAATGTGAGTTGCGGTAAACCAAACCCTGAGCTGGTCAGGGTAGATAAGGATGGGTTTTTCTTACACTGCTCTGGTCCAGGCTGAGCTTTTCTGAATCAGAACCAATATTAGCCTATCCTGAGATTTTAATAAGAAAATTCACAGCCATCCTGACAGAAAAGAAGAATTTCTTTCTCCCCCCTTTACCTCATCGGTGTCATCAGGGAAGTAAACCTTGTGGAAAATTTGGGTAGTTTTGTGTTGAATGGCTTCCACTTCTACCAGATGGGGCGGGTACTTCCTGGATCCATTCCTGCAAAACGGGAGGTGGCAAGTGTCACAGCACTAAAGCAAGAATCCTTTGTTTTAATCTTACATTGTAATACATACTATGTTTTGAGTAACTTTGGCTAATTTCTTAATATTAGGGGCTTTTCCCCCCTAAAAAGAAGAAAGAAAAATTGGAATGGGGAATATGTATTTGCTTAGGTTGTAAGTGACTTAAACAGAGCTGGCATAACAAAGTCAACTTAATTAATCTCTGTTTTTTCCCCAGACAGTTTACTAGTGACGTCTTCTACTCGATGTCCCTTTCATTCGGCTTGGTTGAATGCAGAGAGAGGCTGAGCTTTCACTGTCTCCCCACTCACCAAAATATCTCCTACTTGTATTTTCTAACGCTTTTTTGAATGCTGTGGCACAGTCAGGACTAGGAGGTGTTTTGGTGCCGTACCTCAGGGCTTTCTGGAGTCTCTGGATGCAGTCTGCTGCCAAGGGGTGATGTTTCCGGGACTGCAGGAACCTCTGGACATGGGGCAGGAGGATGTTACTTGGAGGGAAAAGGCCTGTACACAACCACAACAGCTCCCAGCCTTTCTCTTCACTGTACCTACATGAGGAGAGACACAGAACATAAAAAAATCACTCATGGCATGGATGCTCCAGATCTGCTTCGCCCAACGCAGGCTAGTGCATTTGAGCCAAGGACAATGAATGACTTTTACTTGATGTGGTTGTCCGTGAGCTGCTTGAGGGTCTGGCAGTAGATTTCATCCTTCAGGGGTTCAGCTTTCAAGGCACCTTCAAATATTTGGTCTGTCAGCTCATTGACTGAGCGGGTCCTTTTGGATGGGTAGTCACCCATGTACTTCAGCACTGGTGGGAGGCAAGAGTCAAGGACCAGCTAACCAGCATGTTTGGGGAAGCCCTTCTGTTGACAATGTGATTAAAGACATCCTACATATGATTACAGAAGTGGCTTCAACTTGGTGGAGGGGGCACAGTGTACGGTAGAGGCTTTAAATTGCTTTAGGAGATGTCCAGCAAGCTCTCTCCCGTCATCATGCATCACCTCAGGTTGAAAGAATTGTTTTGGGGTCAGGATACGTGGATCTAAGCAAGCTGCGTGTGATCATGTGTTACGTGATTACACATAACAGGTACCACTGCAAAAGACCAGATTTTCAGCTGGTGTCACACACCAGTGGAGCTGCAGTAACACAGACCAAATGACGACTTTCACCATCATGTCATATTGCAACTATTCTGCCTGAGAACAGGTCACCATTTTCTGAATTAACATGTATGACACAGCAAAAGGAAAAAGATAAAATTGTAAATGTCCTCTTCTTTTTTTTTGCCAGTTCTTTTAACTCCTCCTCCTGTAATTATTTGCTAGTAAGAGGAAACCAGTAGTAGCAGCAATAGCATAATATTAATCAGTAGCAGGCTTATAACAGAACTGTTCAGACCATGAAGTTTGGATCCTAGAGCAAAGCCCCACAAAAAAGAAAAAAAAAAAGGCTACTTCAACAGATTGGATCTATGTCTACACTCACCTCATCTCTTCCATGCTGTGTGCATTTTGCCAAGTAAGGGATATTCAGGCATCAAACCCTGTCCCTGAGGCCATGTGGACTGGTTTGCATCCACACTGATTAGGGCTACAGGCTTCCACAGCAGATTTTGAAAACACACAGCTGAAGCAAGCCAGAACAGAGCCGGTGAGTTAACCACTAAGCAGTGCGGGCCAACAGGACTCAATGTCCCTCATTTATTAAGAAGCAGACACCCCTCAGGTCTCAAGGATGCTTAAGTACAGATTTCGGGATCAGACCCACCTCCAAGCCTGTGACATAGTCCCAAAGCCCTAAAGAGGGACCACAAACCTTTCCATGGGCTTTGCTTGGGGCCCTAAAGAGCCTGCTCAGCCCTTTGCCTGTCAGACTTGTTGCCCAAGGGCTCCCCCATGCAGTGGAAGGATATCAATGAAGGCCATGCAGGCTTCTTGGGACAGCTCCTCACTGCCCAGGATCTTCTTGAGCAGTGGCTGTTTGATGGGCTCACGGGTGTAACACCACAGCTTGTCCTTCCCGCGGCTCTTGGTGATCATGACCCGGCTCAGGGTGTGCTTGGGAGGTGGCCTGATGGCAAAGCCAAAGCAAGAGGAAAGGTGGAGAGGTTACAGGGATAAAAGGGACAGCTTGTGGCCACTGTTTCACCTGGGAATGTTGCTCAGAGCGCCTGGGTAATGAACTCTTACGATAAATGGGAGTTTATTGTACAGTTTCACAAGTATCCAGCTCCAGTTCTGCCCAAAGATAACAATTCAGAAAAGTCCCTGTACCCAAGTACTGACACCAAAACAACTTCCCTACCCAAAAAGCTTCTAACCACAAGAGGAAGGATGATAGTGATGGATCATCAGGGCAGCAACACTGAAAGAATATTGCCTGGCAGAACAAGCCTAACAGGGTGAAGACATCCCAGAGGATCTGGTCTGCCTGTTTGGATTCCCACACCATCTGAACAGGAGTGCAAGTTTTGGGACGGGTCTGCTCAGCTGCATTCAGCGCTGGTACATGTTTAAATCTTTGGAGCTGAGATGAAAATGCCTGCACCTAATTCAAATGCTGCCTATACAGTCTGAGCCCGTGTATGGGATCATAGGACAGGAATGTCAGACCACTAAGGATGGTCTCTCACATAATACTAAATTTCACACTTACATGTGTGCTGAGCCAATCTGAAGAAATACTTCATAAAACCTTGTCTGTGGAAAACCTACAGTTCAGACACCATGACCAAAACTCGAGGTTGTAGTTGTACAAAATCACACAGGGGATATTCAGTCTTTTCCAGTAGCCAAGAATTTTTTGATTCCCAGGCTACCTGGAGATAGATTCCTATTCTTATAATTTCCAAGGATGGTTTAAAAAAATCACCTAAAATAATCATAGGAAAATTCCTCCAAGGTGTATGGCTTTACTCTCTCTTCACTCTCTGAAATTGCCATCTGAGAGGTTCTGATAACATCTTGTCGTTGATCGGGGGTCATCGTGACCAGTGCCTGTGGGATGAAAACATCTCTGTCACCCAGCATATTTGGTATAATATATGATGTATTCAGAGAGAGGAAGCAGATACAAAATGAAAAGAACAGTGAGTGAATAACTCATTAATTCCAATTAATTGCAAGAACTGTGCAATTGGAATTTCTCTGTGCTATTCTCAGTTACTAATGCAAGGAACAACAAATGTTTGCATAGTGCAGATCATTTCCTAATGAAGATAATGTGCTTTGGATCCTACAGTTCCATACATGAATGTAGTGGTTCCCTCCAATCCCAAATACACCTTCAAGTAATCTGGCCAGCTGGAGGGATGTTGCAGGATTCATGGATATTCCAAGTCACAAGTTTGCGGTGTTCAAAGTGACAAGACCAGAAGAAAGGCTGAGATCACTTCTGCCTTGGACAACTTATCACCTCTCTCAACCACTTTGTTTTCCACCCTATCATCAGGGAGACTCTGGCCAGATCTAAGCTCTTCAGGAAGGCTTTGACCTTCTCTGGCTTTGTATCAAGTTGCGCCATTTTGTAAAACAGCTTACCACAATCTCCAGCGGAGGCATGGTGACTGTAGGCAAGACGTAGACGGAATCTGTTGGGAAATCCCCTCTTTGCTTGGTCCGTTCATTGAACCCATTGGCCCACCCTGAGTTCATCACATGTTCTCCTGTGTCCTGGTCCAGAACTATGAGATCTCCTTTGAGGAAGCTGAGGAACCCAGATTCTTCTCCCACTGCAAGAAAAAACCCCATTAGTTTGATTTTTTTTTTCCAAATCCCTTGGGACTAATTAATCTATCTATATGTCTACCACTGGGCTGGGCCATTTACTTACCAGGGTTTGGGTTGTCTTGGAGAGTGACCACATACTTTGATCTTTTCCTTAGTCCTTCAAGGAAGGTCACCACCAGGTCCCGGATATCCTCTGCATTGTTGGAGGTGAACGTGTATTCATCACCTTTAATGGTGGCCAAGGTGAAACTCTGCCCTTGCAGCTTTCCCCCTCTGGGATATATTTTTATAGGAGACATAAACAGGAAAGATAATGGCATCAAGAGGCAAAGCCTAGAAAAAGACTGGTTTACGGTGAGATCACCAGCTAAGTCTGTTCCTCCTTACCTGCTGCTTGACACAGCTGTGATCTCTGGGAAAGAGAGCTCTAAGAGAACCTGCTCCTGTTCATCCACAAAGTACACCCCTGTCCAGTTGACAGCTACAATCACATCATTTTTAGGCAGGCTTGGCCCTGGGTTGAAGACAAGACATGCAATCAGTTCATGAAGGGTCTTAGGATCTAGGGTCTAGGGCCTTAGGACATGTGTATTCAAAGGAGGATGCAATGATCAAAAAAAATTCAGTGTTATTTTTACTAAGAGAAATAGCGGCAAATTCATAGCTTGAGCCATGGCTGATCAGGATGCACCAAAAAGTGACGTATCTAAAAAAGATCAGCTAGATGGTCCACTAAGTCTTCTTATCTGTGGAGTCCCTATCTCTCCTTCTTTTGGCTTTGGAGCATTCTGTGCTCAGGGGATGTGCTCTACTGACTCACCTGAGAATTTGAAGGCTTCGTAAAACCGAGAAAACAGCAAAGGCCACTTGAAACGTGCAAAATCCACTACCTCTTCCTTGACTTTTTTTGGGTCTGTCCTCTTCTGAGTATAAATTCCCTACAGACCAAGCAGATTACAACCAACATGAAACACAAACCCAGTTACAGCCAGGAAGCGATCAAACAAAACCAATTCACATCACCTGAAGGTCTTGGAACTAATATTAATTTAGATCTCAATGAGGCTAAGGGCCAAAGTCCTAAAGTAACAAGCGATAGGTTGGACAAAGTCCTGGTAAAATTTTGGTTCCTACTTCAACTCTGAGAAGGCTGGGCAACCATCTAGAGTGACCAGGCTGTGTGGGACTCATCTCAGCTAACTTTGGGTTTCCCTAAGGTAGGTGTCTAGCTTTCAGCTTGACAGTCCTTTAGCTGGAAACTAAAGACACTCAATAGCCCTTAAGCATAGGCATCTAGCTTTATTTAGGACATCCTCAGATACCTGAGACTTGTGTATGTAGTTGACAGGCTGACGGAGGACCTGCAAGATCCGACTGGATTGCATCCCTGGGTCTCCATTGACAGTAATGGTGGGTGAGACTCCTAACACACACGGAGATGCTTACGTTTTAGGGGTCTTAATCTGAAGCTGGCTCCTGCTGTTAAATGAATGCCGATTCTCATGCCTGGTTGACTAACCCTCGTGGCTGGTCATGAGTTAGGGGTAATGAGTTATGGAATGTGTCACTGTGTGAGGGTGTCAGAAATATTCTTATGGAAGTCAGGGAGGTTTTATGCAATGCCTGGCACAATAAGATCTTGACATTGCCTGAAGACATGACCTGCCACTGTAATACAACCAATAACATCACAATCCTGTGTAACAGGAATGAGATGTAGAGGTGGCCTTTTGCTTCTCATGGTGAATCTCTGCAGGTTGTCATCTTCTCTCAGATCTTGCCTCAAAATCAGTGGTAAAGCTGGATACAGCTAATACAAACCCTGCTCTTTCTCTTTGATTTAGCTTCAGGCTGGGCCAAGAAGTAGGCTATGATGTGTGATGTATGTTTAAAAGGCACACAAAGCTACTGTTGCATGCCTTGGTCCTGCCAGGTAATCTATTGTCCTCACCTTTTTATGTGCAGCTATAATGAGCTGAGCCCATTTTTCCACTGTTTTTGAAGCTGTGATCTCTCTGTCCGGAATGTAGGATGGAATTAGATTTAGCAGCCTTTCTAGTACCATTTCTGACCCATAATCCACATAGTACTGCTGGGAAGCCAGTTCTGCCAGGTCTTCTTCCTGTGGGAGCCAAACAAGACAAGTTAATGCTGTTACCAGGCCATCACCTCAACAAACATCCTCCATCACTCAAGGAGCTCTTTGTGGAGGCTGGATGTACTGCTGCTTCAGAATGGTGTGGGGATGCTTCCTTCCAGCAGAACTTCAGCAGTGCTTTTCGCACATCCAAAGTTTAGGAGATTGACTACTAAAAGCTATGACTAAGACTTAACATCAAAAGAATGCTTGCATCAAAAGAAGCATGACAAGCAGGTCAAGAGAGGTGATTCTGCCCCTCTACTCAGCTGCAGTGCTGCCTCCAGCTCTGGGGCCCCCAACATAAGAAGGACATGGACCTGTTGGAGCAGGTCCAGAGGAGGCCACATAGATGCTGGGAGGGCTGGAGCCCCTCTGCTGTGAGGACAGGCTGAGAGAGCTGGGGGTGTTCAGCCTGGAGAAGAGAAGGCTCCGGGGAGACCTTAGAGCCCCTTCAAGTCCCTCAAGGGGCTCCAGGAAAGCTGAGGGGGCACACTGGATCAGGGGGTGGAGCAATAGGACAAGGAGTAACAGTTTTAAACTGAAAGAGGGGAGATTTAGATGATTTATTAGGAAGAAATTGTTTACTGTGAGGGTGGTGAGACCCTGGCCCAGGTTGCCCAGAGAAGCTGTGGTTGCCCCATCCCTGGAGGTGTTCAAGGCCAGGTTGGACGGGGCTTGGAGCAACCTGGTCTGGTGGGAGGTGTCCCTGCCCAGGGCAGGGGGTTGGAACTGGAAGGTCTTTAACAGTCTTTCCAACCCAAATTATTCTATGAACGTGTTCAGGGACCAGCACCATGCGACCCTGTATTGTGTGTGAATGTGTTTGTCCCAGTCTTTCCTTGTAGTTCAGTCTGCTTCTGATGCCTGCAGTCAGCAGTGGGTGGTTTTGCTACGGTAGACAGAGTTTAATGATTGAAAACTGTATGTACCCATCATTTCTCATACTTGAGAAGCCCAGCAGCTGAAGCCCTTGTGCATAATGCAGAACTGTAAAATGTCCTTTGGTGCAGCTACATTCCAAGTACTTTGGGGTGAAATGATAATGAGATACTGAAAAGATAATAGTACAAGGAGACCAGAAGCAAGAGAAGGGGAGGAAGAAAGGGCAGGATTTCTGATAGGATAAAAGAGCTGCAGTTAATGCAATATAGATGGGAAAAGATGATTTAGTTCCCAAAGTGACTGGACTCTACCAGACCACAGGAGAATGATTAGGTGTTGGGGAAGAGAGTTATCTTCAAATTGACACCTGGATGATTTTAAACACAAGCAAAACAGAATGTGATAGACATTGTCAGAGATTTTGATGTCTCTTGAGAGGCTTGTTTCAGTGACACTGGAATAATTCTGTAAGCTCCCAGAGACTCTAGAGGCATAGGTTTCTGCTGCCAATGTCCCTTCAGCGTACGTCCAGATATCCCAAAAAGCATCTCTCATGTCTAAGGGTTAGCACGATTCACCAAACAGGATCCTGCTGTGTACTCCTGATCTGGCGATCTAGTTACAGGGTCCTTGTGGCCCTCCAATTTGAGGCTGATGGATGAAACGGCTGTTCACTCTTGCATCCAGAATTCACCAACAGAGAGTGCTCATGTGGCACGTGGGAGTGCCTGGTCTCTCCCCAGCCAAGAGGATCTGATTCCTGCAGCTCCGGTTTCCCAAGTGAATACCATAATCCCCAAGCTAGCAGGTGTTCAGGGAGGAAGATTTCTCATCCCCTTTGATGAAACCTGGTGAGACCAGTGGTTGCCGAGGACACTTACCTTGTCACACCGGTACTCCCCAAACTTAACCCCTCGCACGATCTGTTGGTAAATGAGATTGGTGGCCACATTATCCTCGCTCGGGTTGTGCCAAGGAGTGAAGATCTCCTTCCTGAAGAAGAGCCGCCACGGTGCATTGCGCTCCTGCGCCCCCTGCTCTTTGGCGTACTGCTCGCACTGAGACACAGCATCCATCACATGGTCATTGCCGCTCCCCAGCGAGGACACCTAGTCAGGGCAGAGGGAAATGTGGCATTCACCGGACTAAATGCCGACCTCTCTAGGTAGAGTTATCTATCTCTGAGTCACTCATCCAGACTTCCTTTCTAATCAAAATAAATCAAACTATCTATGTCTACTAGCCAGCCAAGACTGAATAGGTCTACAGCATCGCTGGGTGAACTGTTTTGTTTTGAGCCCCAGTTTCCCAACCAGAATGAAAAGAGGGCATCGACGTGAACTAGCAAAGCCAACAGTCCCATTATAAAGTATTGTTAATTCATACTGTGCTTTCAAACGCTCTGTTTCAAAGTCATGGGCTTGGATCCAACCATGCTAAGCATCAGAGCAACCCAGAATAAACAGCCTGTCCTGTTAGAGAAGATGTAGCACCTGTGTCTTCTCACGGTGGCCCTAAAGCACTGTGTCTCCTCAGAATGCACATCCCTGGATGAGTATCTCCTCATAAAAGACCAAGAAGACAGAGTATAAACCATTTTCTTCTCCACCCACAGGCAGAGGTGGCCACATGCAGAGGTGTGAATACACTTCATCCTCTTACACAGCAGCTCTAGGAATAATTCTGTTTCACTGGCTTGCAGCTGTCGTCTCACATGACAAAGTTTTATCCTAGGTATATTTTCCTTTATTTATGGAATTTTTAATGGAATTTCTGAAAAAAAGGTATGTTTTTAGGTTAAGTAAATCAAGTTAAATGCCAATGCAGGTATGGGACTTTGGATTTTAGCTTGTTTTGGAAGCTTAATTTCAACACCAGCTTTACAATTAAATGTAGTTCCTCCCTTGCGTAAAAATCTAGGCTGTTTTTTTTTTTTTTACTGAAAATTCAACTTGAAGTAGTTTGACTGAGAGTAAGAATGTAGCATCACGGAATAATGTAGATGGAAAGGCACTTCTGGAGGTTTCTGGTCCAGCCCACTGGTCAGAATAGGTCCTCCTTTGATCAGGTTGCTCTGTGCCTTCTGCTGTTAAATTCTGAATATCTCCAAGGAGGGAGATTTCACGGTGTCTCTGCAACCCTGCTCCAATGTTTGGCTGCTCATATTGTGAAAACGATGCTGGCATCTGCACTGTAGAAATGTTCCTTCCTGACCTTGAAGCTGGTTGCTTGCTCAGAGCACGGGGTCCTTCTGCCCTCTGGAAGATACGTGACAGCAAGGAGAACCTCCCTCTTCTTTTATAGGGTTAGTCAGGAACCCAATTTAAGACATACCTTGTCAAAAAGTGCAATGTAAAGTGAAAAGCCAAATCGGTCCTTCAGGCTGATTTTGTCGGCCAAAGAATTACAGAGCTCTTTAGCGGTTGTTGCAGAGTCGGTCAATAGGGTTTTTGTTGTCCCATCCATAAATGTGACAGGCAGCATGATCGGTTTCTTGGATTTGGTTGCCTAATGGATTAAAGTCAAACTTTGTAAAGGCATGTGCATTTCAGTCCCATTGAGACTCTTTACCTACACACTCTTCCACCCAACTGTGGTAACCATTTTGTAATTCCCGATTCCACTGAGTGGCTGCTTTTCAATACTACCATAACAAACTTCTCAACAGGATAATGTACAGTCAGCCACTGAAAGCACTTGGAAGTCCCAGATTTTTTATTTAATACATTCAGTCATCAAAGTGTCTAATCCAGTAAATCCAAGCATGCCCAAGAATGCTCCCAGGCACTGGAGCACAGTTGTCTATGCTAGTAAACCAGCATAGAAAATGAGCAATTATGGCACAGGCTGTGCGTCTTCTAGCTATGGATTTCCCTGAACAAATCCCGGGGACCATTCCCAGTAGGCAGTTTGCCTGCAGGCACCTTCATCTGGAAGACAGTTTCCTAGCAAACATGGGGGCTTGCTCCGTGCCAGCTGGCCTCAATGCCCAAGAGCACTCTCGAACACATTTAATTTACAAGTATTGATGTAGCCAAAGGGATTGATCTTCAGCATACTCTGGAGCAAAGCCAGGATGCCTGAGGAATGCAATAGCTTGGAAATAACTGAAAATTCTTGAGAGAAATAAGCATTTTGTCACGCGACTTTGTGTCCTGCCAGAGATGTGGTTCCCATGACAGTGAAAGGCTCAAACCCTGAGCCCCAGCTGGCTGGGGAGGGGATGGAGGGGCTCGTACCTGCAGCTCCAGCCAGCTGGGTGGCTGCGTCCTTGTCCCGTTGGCAAACGTCCGCCTCAGCCTCTCCTCGCAATAGGGAGCATAACCCGGGGGGCCTCCGTTGATGAAGTTCCTTAAATACTGTTGGCAGCAGGGAATGCATGGGTTAGACCATCAGCTCTAGAGGCCAAGCATTTGCAAAGGTTAAAAAGCAACAATTTATTGGAGAAAAGCCCTCTGGGACGGTCAACGGCAGTGATAACGCTCAAGCTCAGGATGTTCCTACACCACATGTCTGGAAGCTGAGAGTAGGACAGTCTGCACCTTTGCCTTGTCCTTATACTGTGCATTTCTGGCCTCAGTGCAGATAAAATACCAACCTAGAAAGAGCTTTGATCGAAGCTAGTGCAGACACTTTTCTGTTCCTGCTACTGCCGCCACTTATTTCTATCTCTGTATTTAAGGTTATATTACAAAATGTTATTGAGTGTTGGCCAAAAAGATGTGAGTGAATGAAAAAGACCTGTAAGAATGTAAAAGAACCAGGGGAACTGTAGGCAAATGCCACTCAGAACACTTAGCTGCCAGTACAAAAGATCTTTCACAATTACTTTGAACAGATGTTCCTCTAGTCAGATTTTAAATTGCATTTTACACGATCCTAAACCAGAATTTGAAGCCGTCCACTGTATGTTAAAAACACAACCACATTATTCTAGAGAAAATGAAATCCAGTGACTTCCACGATATGAAAGATAATACATTTAAAAATATTACATAAATATCTCGGCCAAAAAGGTAGCTAAGACTAATAGTTCTGTAAATCATATTCTTCAGAGAGACTTTATAGATAGATAAAGAGTTCTCTGAATGATAATGCGTAGCTGTTCCTGCAGTAACACAGACTGCTCTATAACACTGTCAGTCCATAAATAACACGGGTAGGGAGACAGATATCTCTATCGATTATAACATATAGAGATACTCTGAAATAAGTATGTAATACAGTCAGGTGACATGGACGGGAGCTGTTGCAAAAGATTGCAAGCAGCTGATGCTGCGTAAAAGTGTAGTTTTAATTATGCTGTTAATAATGAACTACGTAATTACATGTTTTTTGTCTTTCTCCTTCCTTGTGACTGAACCTTCCCACCAAAGTCCATTATTAGTTGAAAGAAAGGTACAAAGAATAGTGGTGCTTATGTGCCTTGACCCCATGCTTAGCATATGATGCGATAAAGGTGTCTAATGGGATCCAAAGCGTGGCCTTCATCTTTGGGAGCAGGAAAACTTATGGAAGGCTGCCTCATTATCAGCTAAATCCTTCTCAAAATGTTCCATCATAACTGATGCTTCCGAACGTTGTGAAACAATTTCAAGGCACAACCATCTCCTGAAATTTCTCATCTTTTTTTTCCATAATATTGCTGGTATTAAAGTTAGAGCCTAGAAGTTTTAGGAGAAAAGTAACCAGGAGTTTGATACAACATTCACTGCATGGAAGAGTATAGGAAAGAAATGCTGAGAGATATTTACCCTTGTACGCTTTTTCTTTTATTAAAATGGTGGATAATTACTGCTAAATGAGAGGTTAGGGCATCATTTGAAAAAAGCATGAGGTTAACAAAATTACATCTAGCTAACAGGCTGATAGTTAACGCATGGCTACCATACATTCAACGGTAGCTATTGCATGCTTAAAGCAGTAATAGCAAATCAGATAGTAAATCACAGTAAATCAGATTTTGGCTGCCTACTAACTTCTGAAAACACGGTATTAGTAGATTAAGAGCCTGAGAGTAAGGTCTGGGACTGACATGGAGTTTACCTCCCAACCCAGAACAGACTGGACTAGGTGGCCTGGGTTAATGTAGCTTCAAAACAGAAGTGTTCACTGAACTCCAACAAACTTCCAATATTCCTCTCCTTTTCACAAAACAAAAAAAGTGAGTCTGAATGGGAACACACGAATTTGGGGGCCAGAGTTAACATTTCATCATGAGAATGCTTTATCTCAAAACATAAGCTGGAAGGTGTCAGAGATATTCCCGTGGATAACTACAGTGGCCTCAGAGGAGCTCCAAGACATTGTCCAAGTCACCGCCTGTGTGTTGCTGTTTGCAAGGCTTGAAGGGTAACCACAGTGTGGGCTGCTGCAAGGGGTGTTCACACTCATACTGGATGAGCCTCGGTCACCACAGGGTCCCTATGGGGACAGAAACCTCTCTGGAAGGATATTCAGAGTGGAACCCTGGCTTATGGCCTCAGCATTGCCCTCTAGAGGAGCCCAACTCTTTCCTTGTCCTGTAAAGAGGAGGCAAGCATCTGAAATCAGACCGTGTGACTATCGCCTTTCATCTCCAACAGCCCCATTTGCCCAAGGTTCAATAGAGCTGATCTACTGCCCAGGATGAATAAGGGCAGAATCAGCATAAACCCTCTCCAAAGCTGTTGGGAATACTGCCACGTATTTCAGCATGGACCATAACTTTGGATGGAGGTCTGAGTCTTCGTAGCTACCCATAAATTATTTCTGAGAAGTGTTTCACTCACCTAAAATAATCTTCCACTATTAAAGATTTAAACCCACACAACCTCCTGTGGCATACTTTCTCAGCTCTCATTTCCAGACATAATTTAATTTTCTGCCACTTTGCCAGTGATTTATCTGCTTTATTAGATTTCGTACTGTCAAGGCCTGGGGATGAAGGAGGGATTTCTATTCTTGGCTTCAGCTCTTTCCGTGCTGAGGACTGAGTTCCTGATCTGATATCTGTGGAAATCAATGGAACATCTTTATCTCCAGCAGGCTTGGGAGCAGGTCCAGGCTCCAGCACTCAAAGATCTGAGAGGGACAAAGGAGGTCTTGTCATGTCATGGCCAAGCAAAGACACAGTGCTGAGTCTTCTGCCCAGCCAATCTCTTAGGCACGGGATTGACTTGAGCAATCCATTGGTGTTAATCAGACTCTAGGTGTGTAACTCATTTGGAAGGCAGGCTGTTCAAATCTAGGCAACAAAACAGAGACTTTGCCCAGGAAAGAAAAGAAAATCCTTAAGAACCACCAGATTTTCAAGTGTGTTAGCCTCTTAGCATCTCCCACCGACTTCAGTCCTGCTGATCCACCGTGCTTCTGAAGTTACATTACATGTCATCTCTCAGGTGGCTATTTGGAGTTGGACGTTTTCAGTATGTATGACACGTGGTGGGGCAAGTTGTAGTATGCAGAAAGCAATTATAAGCAAACATACTTCCAGGTAAATTAAACCCTTCCCTTTCTATGTACAATTTTTTATATTAAGTTATATTTTTAATTAGCTGTGTAGTACTATTCCTTGCCAATTTTGTGAGAGTACATGCCTCTGGTCATACTGTCAAAGCCAGTAGATTCTTGAATGAATGCATAGACCTCTGCATGTGAGAAATAGGGGAGAAATGTGGGCCATTCCAGGTGTCCAAATTCCACTTGCAGCCTCCCACAACCAAGTTTCCTGCCAGAAGTCACTTAATCACATCTTCATACATCTAAGTGCGGGAGGCATCATCTGAAATCATAGAATGGTTTGGGTTGGAAAGGACTATTAAAGGCCACCTAGTCCAACCCCCCTGCCATGAGCAGGGACATCTTCATCTAGATCAGGTTGCTCAGAGCCCCGTCCAACCTGGCCTGGAATGTTTCCAGGTCTGCGGCATCTCCCACCTCTCTGGGCAACCTGGGCCAGTGTTTCAACACCCTCAGTGTAAAAAATTTCTTTCTTATATCTAGTCTAAATCTTCCCTCTTTTAGTTTAAAACTATTAGCCCTTGTCCTATCGCAACAGACCCTGCTAAAAGTTTCATCCCCATCTTTCTTGTAGGCCCCTTTAAGTATTGAATGGCCGCAATAAAGTCTCCCCGGAGCCTTCTCTTCTCCAGGCTGAACCCCCCCGACTCTCTCAGCCTGTCCTCCCAGCAGAGGGGCTCCAGCCCTCCCAGCATCTCCGGGGCCACCTCTGGCCCTGGTCCAACATGTCCATATCTTTCCTGTGCTGAAGCCCTGGGGCTGGATGCAATACTGCAGGTTGATTGGTTGTCTGCATTCCCTTAAGAGTCACAGGAAAGAGAGACACTTCTCAGGAGTGAGTCATATGATCCACTTAAGACATTGAGCTTGGGATCACATACACTTTTCTTTCTGATTAGGAACTTTATGTTACTTTATATTCCTGGGAAAGATAAAGACCAGGATTCCCTCTACTGTGAAACCCAAGAGAAAAGCTTATCCCATGGATGGAAAAAATAATGTATTGGCAGATAATTCACAAGACAAATATCATCTACAATTTACCTTTACAAACTTCTCAGAAGGAGCAAAACATCCCACACAGAGGGACATCAGGATCCAGCCCCTGGCGTGGCTGCTTTTGGATGGGTTCTGGGTCAGCTGCTTGCAGATTTGACAGTAGATTTCATCCCTGCAATAGGAATTAAAACAAAACAAAACAAAACAAAACAAAACATTAGATTTAATGAGGTGTTGTTTTTCAACATACAGCAAGTCCCCATCTGCATGTGTTTGACAGTTAAAAGTTCATTTTAATCGCAAGGATATTAATTTAACTGCCCTAATGATGGTCACCCTGATCGTTGCACTGTCTCTAAAATGCCATCCGTCACCAGCTGAGATTCCCCACAGCTGACTGACACTGCTTAGAGAAAAAGGGAAATAAAGGGGAGTCTTAAGGTTCAGGCAGCTGAATGTCACCTCTAGATGATGGAGTCTACCCTGGTTTCTCATAAAGACTTCCCAGTGATACCAAGAGAGTCTCCTAAACTAATTTTCATAGAGGGCCATCCACTGGGAGTCTTCATTTGCTGGCTGTTCCTCTTGAGAGGCCTGAACTTGCTTTCTGGAAGTGTTGGGAACTATCAGCTCCAGCAGAGGTCAAGTCATCTACAGTCATGGGTATCTCAATTTGGGATTTAATGCCCACTTTTGACTTTAACCTTAGTTCTTTACATGCAAAATGAGGGACAACAGTACTTCCTTATCTACATGGGAGGCAACAAAAATGTTAGCCAACCTATTACACTGACAAACCCCACTGGAAACCCCACTGGACACTACCAGGTCTGCCTTCAGAGCAGACTTTGTGCAGAAAAGTAATGCTAGGGGTTTCATGGTGAACTGGGAGGGGCAAATGAAAATGAGAGAAGCTGGTCATCAGATGAGGATGCCCACCCTGTTCCTGGAGTGAGCAGGTAAAAGGGTGTGAGACTAGGTAAACAAGGACTGTTTATAACACACACACACACACAAATGGGTTAAACCAAAAATGTGCAGTTGGCCGTACTTTGGCATTTTCCAACTTTTTAATGCTTAATCTAGCAACTGAAATGAGTTTTTTTTCAGTAGTATGCCATTAAGAACGGTCACACAAACAACAGAGATCTAAATGGTCAAATAGAAAACAATGGGTAGCGAACAACAGGAGTGAGCAGTAAAAAACCAATCCAGTAGTCACTAGCACTTTCCGAAGTGTTTGAGTCCTTCTGCGCGGTCCTTCCATCAGGCCTGGTATGGACAGTAAGAAACATGACCCAGCCCATACTATACAACACAAACAGAAAAATGATATAACGAGAGCTTTGTAAAGCTGCACGCAGTAGCAAAATCATTTGATTAGCTCAAGAATAGCTCAAAGAAGGAGGAATGAAAAGAATGGCATGTTCATGCCTTTGTCTTGATTTCTAACCTTAAGGCTGGCCTGAGGATGCCATTACCAATAATGAAATGGAGCTTCTCCAGGTTGGAGGTGGGTCGGTCTTCGAGCATGCTATTACCCTGGAGTGTAGACTCACCATCGTGAAGTCTCTTTGTCACCTGCCAACCAGACACATTGCTCTCTTTCAGTACAGCCAGTTAGTATGTCCCCCCCGCCTCCCCCCCAGCCCATCCCAAATGTGTGGTGCTCCCCCAGGAGGACTCCTCCACCAGCCAGGAGGGGGCTCAGAAGTTCTTCAATCCAGCAGTTTAACAGCAATGGGAGGGTTTGACTTTGTTGGCTTTAACCACGTATGGTGAAGCTGAAAACAGTCCTGTTTAGTCACGCTCCCACCTGCTCCATTTTTGCCCAGGCTTTCTACAATGACACCCTTGTATCCCAGCTCTGAGCTGGTCCTGCAGCTGGGAAAGGGCCACCAAGGATCTTTGGAATAACACCCGCTCTTTGCCAAGTAGGACCTGCCCCTTTAGCTCAGCCATATTAAAAAAACCATTAAAACACTGGCAAAATGGACCCACTCCCCATGCTAATGATGCAGCCAAAAGCGCATAAGCATGGTGCTGTTTGTGAGAATAGGGATGGCATTCGTCTGCCTACCAGCTCTCTGTCTTGGATAGTCAACCCAGTCTCCATTTAGAGCCACTGGAGAAAGCCGGGCATTTCTAGAGTGAGTTCACTGGATTCGTAAGCTGGACTGGGTCCCATTTCTCCCCACTGACCCTAAAGGAAGGAAGGTGACTATCTCAGAGAGCACTCTTCACACTCTCAAGCAGCTACAGCCAGGTGAGATGTTCCCTGCTCTGAAAGTGGACAAGGTAGTGTGTAAGATGCCTTTGCATTGCTTTCATCCCCCCCCCCAAAAAAAAGAAACCCCTCCAATTTATGGCTCCTCTCTTTTAGAATGGGATTTCCAAAAGCTCTCAGATAAGGCTAACTGCTCCCACAGGGATTTTTTTCCCTGACGCTGGAGAGGAGCAGAGGATGGGTGAGCGCTTTTGGAGACCCCCACCCCTGCTACCTACGCTATGGTGGAGGGCAGGAAACTAAAAGCAGGGATAACATTCAGACCATCACAGAGTGGTGGGAGGTATCGGCAGCTGGATGGAGGGCTGTGAAAGAGGGAAGGGAAGGTGCTGGATGGATGGAGAACGGGAGCCGAGGGGAGGCCGGCGTGAGGTGCAGAATGACTCAAGGAGACACGGGAAGCCAACCTTTCCCCTTAAACACTCCTTAAATCTTTCAGGCAGAGAGACAGGTAGCGCCAAACCCAGAGGAGGGCTGGTTCTATGTTGTCTAGGGAAAAGCAGAAGAGAGTCAGAGAGGGCTGCAGACAATCCAACGGCACTTGTGCTGCCAGGCGGCCAAGCGTCTCCTCTCACCTCCTCCGTCAGTTTGGATTTCTTCTTGAGTGTTAAGGAGACCAGTTTGTGCCGCACACTGTTCTTCTTGTGCCCGTCAATGTGAGTACTCTGCAAAGCAAGAGGCATGGAGTGCAATGTGGTGAGGCCCTGCCCGAGTACGTGCTCACCCTGCCTCCCCTGGGCTTCCGCAGAAGGCCATAAATCCTGGGCACAGAGTGAGATATTTCAGAGGCTGGTGGGAAACGCAAGTGTGGACCCATATTGCTGTGCCCCCCGATAACCTTGGTCTGAGTCTGAATTTTGTAGACACTTTCTAACCAACGAGCCTCCCCCAGCTCAAAACTACCTATTGGGAACATCTGAAAAAAATTATGTTGAATAATGCCCTTAATAATTTGCTTTACCTTTTGGTCAGCCCTGAAGATGTCATGCAGTTGGACTACATGATAGCTGTAGGTCCCTTCCAACTGACATACAATATTCTATTCTATTCTATTCTATTCCATTCCATTCCATTCCATTCCATTCCATTCCATTCCATTCCATTCCATTCCTAGAGAACAAGTGGCTGATTCAACTTATGTCCACCCCGTGCTGCTGTATCCCATTCAGGTTTGCTCCTGCATCGCAAATGAGAGGAGCAAGACCGTGCTCTGAGATGAGCCAGTTGCACAGCAGGTTTGTGAGCTGGAAGTTATCTAGCCAAGGATTCATGGACAGGTTTCATCGCCGTTAACCAGCTCTGTGTTCTATCAGATTTCTCAGAAGAATAAATTTGATGTGAGACAGACCCAGGCACTGACTACATATCATTAAGTTATTGTTGGCTTTCTACTTTTATACCAACTTTATGCCACTGGTGGGATTACAATGGCATGGGCAATCGCTTCACTTTTTGACCCAGTTACCCTCTCCCCATTTAAACAGCTTTGGAAAGACTGTGATTTTACACCAGATCAACACTTTGAGACCTGCAGCTGTGGTGATTTATATCCATTATAAAGCCAAGTTGGTACTGTAAACCTGGATTTGCGTATCATGATGCTCAGGGTCATCTCAGGCATCTCTCTGCACTATTGTGCACTCTGCAGAGCAGATGTAACCACAGACAAAAATGACAGCTTAAATTTTCCTTCTCTTCTGTACTACCTATGTCTCAGTTGGCCAAAGTATGCCTTTTTGTAATAAGCAAACAAGAAATGACAGGTAGAAGGAATGAAAGGCGATTCTCGCTGTATATTTTCACGGAATTACAATCCAGGTGAGGCTACTCTCCTTCTCAGGTAATTCACTGAAAGCGCTGAATGATATCACTCTCTCTAAAAATTCGGAGATTTGTTAATTTATCTCTGCAAATGCCGCAGGGGCTTGTCCAGATGATACTACAGAAAACTTCTTGAAAATGCAACAGTGCCATCTAGAAAATCCCAATACTGGTTAATATCTTGTCCTATTAACTAAAGCCATTGCCAAAGATGAAAGCATATCAGCGCTATGGACAGTGGTTTATCCACAGCAATGTCTTATCTGGGAGGGGTCCTAAGACAAAGTCCTCCAGTGACATCCCAGAATGCACTGAGGATCCAATACGGATTCTTTTTTTGGATTTCCACAGCTTAATCACCTGGTAACTCTTTATTTCCTGCTCCAAGATTAAGGGCACATTTTTAATTTAGTCTATTCTGACCCAGGGCAGATCAAAAAGAAATCTCCAAATGAGAGATTGATGACACAGGACATCGCGCTCCCCCCATGTATTTCTGCCCTACAAGGAGGAGAAGAGACATCCAAGCCCCATGAGGACATCAGGGCACCTCCCTTACTGTCTTGCTGGGGGACATTCAGGTATCCCTGTGAAGAAGAAGGGACAGGATCAACACCTGACACACGGGCAATTGTCCCTTCATAGCATAACTGCAAATAAAGTCGACAAACTGATTGTCTGCAGCAAACCCCACAAGTAATTTCTTTCCAACGCATTTCAATATCCAACACCTAATAACAGCGTCTCTTTTATAGCCGCAGCAGTTACCTCTCCTTCTCCCTGCAGAGCCTGCAGTTCTTTCTTATAGGTCTTTTTCCCAAGAGTCTCATAGATTTTTGTCATCACTGGTATCTTCTCGCCACCATCACTCATGGCTGTGTGATATTTCGGCTCAGGGAGGTCTCCCATGAAACGGAGGACAGTGATCCATACAGCAAGTGCTGCCTATTTGAAAGGAAAGATTAACTCCATTAGCTCACACCAGGGCAGTGGCGGGGACGGTCAAGCCGTGCTGAATGCACCAGCATCACCACTGTGGTCTCCCTGTACGTCTGCAGGAGATAAAACACTTTCCTGCATCGCACATAACAGTCTTGCCCGCAGCATACATCCCATCCGAGCAAGCCGGGCAGGCCGGTGGCTGGGGATCACAAATTCAGGTTCTGTGTTCATACCATCATGAGTGCATTTGTGCACCCTACAAGGGGGTTTCTTCTTGGCTAGGAGATGCCAGCTTTATAGAGAGGCAGTGACTGGCTGCTCCTAACCCACTGCAGAGGGGAAGGAGAACGACAGTGAAGGCAAGTTCATGGCCAACATGATGTTCATTACAGCCATGCAAGTTCAGTAGGATTTTGCTCTTGTACTGCTGGCTATAGGAAAAGCATTTCTTCTCTGCTACCTCTGCACTGGTGCATATGACAAGGTAAGAAACAACTTTTCCAGCTGTGCTTGCTCAATAATTTTCATTGTCCATGCCCTGAGCCCAGAGCACTTCATTAATTGTCTTAACACAAATATGAAGGTACAGAGATGAAGGTACAGACTCATCGCTACATCCCCCTAATGTTTGTTGTGTTACCAGCGCTCAAAGCATGCTGGCGGGACAGCGTGTACCGACACTTGTGCAAGAGATGAGGGCTGTGCTCTCCACCAAACCATGAGCACACCAATGTATCCCAAAGGGAAACGGCTGGTGCCCTTTGGGTGAAAGGTTCCCCAGGCTTGCTCCAACCCACCCTACCCTGCTTGAGTTTTTAAATCCCCTGCCTCACCAACTGGTCTCCTTCATCTTCATGGTACAAGAGAGGCTGCTTGAGAGGCCGGCGGATGTAGGTGTGTGTCGTCGTGCCCTGGAAATACGTGGCGGCAAACTTGGCAAATTTGTACTCTGAGAGATCTTCCTCCTCTTCCTCAGGGAGAGGCAATGCTGCATCCAGGTCCTCTTCCTCCAGCTCCTTCTGGGCTCGCTCAAGATCCTGGCAGGGGAGGACATGTCAGGCACTCAGCATGGCTTTGGATACTGAACTACCCTTTCCCTTTGGGCCTGACTTTTTTGTCCATCTGATTTCCACCCAAAAGGAAAAGCCAGATGGAGGGAAGACCATGAAATATAACTCTGGAGCCCATGCAAAGCCCAAGTCCTGAAGGACATGCCTGTGCCCAGGAATGTCCCCAGAGCAGTAGGAGAAGCAACAAGCATGGTCCCACTCCTAGCGTGGGGAAAGGGTGTCCAAGAGCTAAATGCCATGAGCTGTGATGAACCACGAAGGAAAAGATCTCAAAGGCCAGAAGTCCTCAGTGATCTTATAGTGGTACTGCCACACAGGAGAGCCTGGTCTTGAAGGAAGCCTTCAGAGACCCCCTTGTAGATTGCTCCACTCTCCCCACAACAATTTAATGTGTTGCTAAAGCCTTTCATGTGATATGTAGGCTCGTGTATGTCTCCAGTACCTCAAAGCCATTGGGTGCCTGTCCTTCCTGTCCAGGCAGAGATGAAGTTGTCCCCAGGAATCCAAACATTTTGTCCACCATTTCTGAGTCATTCACTGGCTCGTTGCGAGCTTTCTCCATTTTTTCCAAGAGCTCTTTCTTCCGACGTGCTTCCTCCTTCTCCTTTACTTCTCTCTCTGCGTCTTCCCGCGCCAGCTGGGCCAGGCGTACCTGCAAGAGGACAAGTACAATGACTGAACTGCTCCCTCCAAAGAGTTGGCACTAAATTCTGCGGGACCTGGCTTCAGAAAGGGAGACCGCCCAGTGCGTGGGGCACTACACCAGTGTCACGACTTGGCCCAAATCACTGACAGGTCCATGCCTTAGTTTCCTAACTGCAGAAGGACAAAGCAATAGCGTTTTCTCCTTCCTTGCTGCCTGTTTAGGGGGTTTGGTCCATGCACAGAGACTCTCACTGACCTTATTTCTTTCTCTTATACAACCACGTATGTGCACACAGACACAGAGTGTCCCAGTTCCCCTTTATACAATAGCAAAAGCAAGCGAATAACAACCATAATCTCTGGCATTCCTGTGCAGCAGATCAGAAATTCTGGAGCAGCTTCAAACTAGTTAGAGCATAGAGTACTTTAGTGAATTAAATACAAACCGCTCAAGCAGGGTAGAAATCCCTTAGATATTTTTGGCATTTCCCCTCAAAGGAGCAAAACCAGTCCCTGGAAAACAGAGACGGAACCCCAGAAAGAGATCAGTCCCCATGTACCTGATGCTTCTTTTCTGCTTCCTCTTTGGCTTTCTTGGCACTCATCTCCTTTCGGAGTCGTTCCTCTTCTGCCAGCCGAAGTTTCTCTGCTTCCAGGCGTCGATGATACTGGGGGAATAAATGCAAGAGCCCTTCTGAATAGGCATCTACTTATTTTTGAAATTCTTTTTTGCTCTTTAAATACCGATCCCACGAGCACGTGACGCAGAAGCATTGTTGATTTCCCCTCTCCCCACCTCCGTTTCCCACGACCGACCTCTCCTCCGTGGTACTTACTTCCCCCCGCAGGCGCTTATACAGCCTTCGGGCGATCATGCCCCGGGCATAGGCCTGGACAGTGATGACAGCCCAGAGGCGGTGACGGAAAGCCCTACGGACCAGGTAGCCTCGGCATCGTGCCTGAAACTCGATGATCCGCCGGCGAGCCATGTGGTACTGCTTGTGGAGCTTGCGGGATCGGTAGAGGGCCTGCAGTCTCAGGAAGCCGATCCGCATCTGCAAGAGGGGGCAGGATGAAACCACCCCGCTGCCCAGGGGCTCGCCCATCCTAAGCAGATTTACATCGCTAATCTCCTTCTTGCATGGCTGTAAATAAGAGCCATTGAAATCAGCCCCCACCAGGAACAAGCTTTTGGGAGGGAGGTTCTGCAAGAGGGGGAGAAAAATTAAGCCCTGCTGCTGCACTGATCCAAAGCCCAGGAAGGACAACAGCAGTTTCTTCCCCACTGAGTCCTACAGAGCTTCTGCCCTTGAGGGGCCTCATGAGGTCTGGCTGGTCATCTTAAGGTAGCCCTGAGGCTACCTGAGGCCATGACGGTTGCTCCCATGGAGGTCCAGCATCTGCAGACCTCCTGCCTGGCAGCCAAGGTACTGTTCCACGGCAGGAGGCAGCATCCTGACCAGCCTGGAAGTGGCTATTCCTACTAAGTCACAGTCTTGGAGGATGATATTGAGTCACTTTAGACCCAAACACACCTCCCAAATGACCCGCAGTTGGGTCAGAACCAGCTGGGACAGGGAGAGAAGAGGGCCATGGACCAGGTTGAGGAGAAACCCAAATACAAACCCACCTGAAGATGGAGTCTGTTTTTCAGAGGAAGCTGCTCTTGAGTTTTCAGTCACCTGGAAGCTAGGGGAAGACTTTTAAAACCCCAGGTGACCAGTTGGTGCAATGGACATCCAACTCAGGGGAAAAGGACAGCTAGAAGGTGGTCAAGTGGCCTCTTCAATGAGAAGGCAAAGAAGCAAGAGCAAACCTTCATTCATCACTCCAGCTGATAAAAGTCAACCCCACCCCCTTCTATACTCAGTGGGGCATTTTGAGCCAGGAAACTCTTACGTATGTCCCAGCTGAAAGAGGTAGGAAGGCAGAGGTGTGAGGAAGCACCCCCCTACTTACAGCACCGTAGTTCTTCCTGCAGTTATGTCCACGCCAGTATCTCTGAATCATCAGGACTGAGTTTCTCACTTTCAGGAAATTGGACCTGCAAAGGCATTTCAATCACTTGCCTCTGCAGTTTGGCCGCGAGTCATCATCTCCTGGGCCTCATTCTTTGGAGATTTGAAACTGAGCAGCCAGGTGGAGTAAACCCTGCAAATTTTTTTTGCCTGAAAATGTCTCCTCCCCGAGCCCTCCTCGCTTCTATAAAAAGGTCTGTAGGGGTTCTCTCTGATAGGTCTCTGCAGGCTGATCCCATCAGGTTATGGGAATGGGCAGAGGAGGAGATGCTGGGATGGTCCCTTCCTCCCTTTTGCACCCTCCTCTCTCATCTGAAATATCCTCCCTGCCTTTCCTCCTCACTTCAATCCCAGCCACCTGAGAATGGAACCAATCTCACCCAAATGATCAAGAGCAAATTTCAACAACACCACCTTCCCACCTCCCATCCTCCTTAGCCTGGCCTGATCCCGCATAGAGACACCTTGGGGACAATTGCTTTGGGAGGACTTGGGGGGTCTCACCGGGATTACTGTGGTAAGGATTACTGAATTATTTGGCATGCGGCCTTTCTGCAAAGCCTAAGGCACAACCTGAGTCACAGCCATGGATCGGAGAATCAAAAAGCACAAAGCCCCAAGAACTGTTCCTCCTCCATGGCTGAAGCTTGACCTCAGCTGTGGCTTCCCTTTGCCTCTACAACTGTGCCATGAGCTCCCCATGGACTACCTGCCCTCCTCTCAAGTCTGTGGCAACTGCCTTACGGAGGGAAGAGTCCTGAACCCCTTGGGCTTTGGGGAAAGTAAGATTAGTCACAGTGGACAATGCAATGGCCCCACTGCAGTCTTGTGGGGATCCCCACAGTCTGGAGGCTTAGCATTGCGTTCAGCAGGCTCAGGGTCCCACTGCTGCATTGCCATAATAAATACCAGCTCCCCTGAAGACAGCAGTGAACAGGGACATGTTTGAGGAAGATAATGCAGTTTTCCTCTTGTTTCCTCTACTGTTTTCTTCCAATACTTGCTGCACGTGAGTGCCAACACATCAGCACTCCCCTCTCCCCAGCTGCAGGTAGGACAGGGCAGAGGAGCACTGAGTGATGCATCCCTCAGGAGCCACTTGCTGGGTGAAGCATCCCCCATAGTCCACCTCCTGTCTGGCAGTGGGGCTCACACCTACCTGTCTTTAAACCCACGGACCACCTTCTGGATGAGGATGACTTTGTCTGTGATGGCCTTGTCTCTCTCAATCTCCAGCAGCATGTCATGGTGGTCCTGAGGGAGGAAACAACACACCACCCATTTCTCAAGCTCTCCATCTGCTTGACATGTGGCAGGAAGGGTGGTACGAGGCCCAAAATAAATCCTTGGGACTTTTTACATCCTAAGTATCACCCCACCTACTCACTGGGGAAATCCTAACATAAACCCTAGTGACCTACTGCCTTCATTCCCAAATGAACCAGAGCATCCAGAAACTGCATATAGTCTGAAAACAACCAAATTATGTTTCCCTTCCATGCAGAGTCCCCTGCTAGTACCATCAGCCATGGGAGCAGTTCCTGTGAGCACTGGAGGTTTGGAAACAAACTCCAGACTGCTTGGGTCACATTGCTCCCTCCAGCCAAGGCTGCAACACCTCCTACCCTAAGGACAAAACACCTCCCTGAAACACTGACTTTCCTTGCTCTGAGGCTTTCAGATGCACCAGTCCAAGCTTTCTGTTGATCTCTCCCATGGCGTTGGTAACTCGGCTTTCTTTCCCGGAGGCGGCATGCTGAGCCCTGCCGCGCTGGGTGCAGCAGAGGCAGCTCCATGCGTTTCCTGCTTTGCTCGACCTCACATGGCCCCTCGGGGCCTCCCGATTTCTCTGTTTCCTGCCCTGACAGCTGTGAGATCTTGATAACAGGCTTTGGAAAGAGCGACGAGTGGGAACAGCTTCCAGGGAAGCGATGGGGGTGTTCACAGTGGCGATGAGGTTGGGGGTGAATTTAGATGTTAGTGGTCAGGGTTTACCACTGAGACTTTTGCTCAAGAGGAGCCTTTGCTTCCAGTCTGGTTTCTGGCCAGCTCAGCCTCTCGTCTCCCTGGAGCAATGCAGGAGCGGGTTTGTAAGGAGAGATGAGCGCAAGCAGGGCTGAAGGAAACCTGCAACGTTGAGCTGCTCCCTGAAAGCTGGGCCAACGCAGAGAGGGAGGCTGTGGGCACGTCTGGGGTTGTGCGAGAACGTGGAGAAAGTAAAGTGAGCCCGTTAGCTCTCGGTCCCTCTCTCTGCAGGGCTTTGCACGGACATCCCTCCTGCTGCCGTGCTTTTTGGGTGAAGGTGGGAGATGTGGTCAAGTGGCTCAGCGCAGGAGGGAAAAGGTCGTGTGCTGTATGTGTGCTGCATCCGTATGGGTACGTGCATGCATCAGTGCTGGCGAAGTGTCAGGGCTTCCTCCTGCCCACCGCTTCCTAAACCAGCCCCAAATATCCTGCCTTGGCCCAGGTTCTACCCACTGCCATGCCAGCCCAGAGACCATGGGGAAGGGTCATGTCTGGCCATGAAAAGGGGATGGTAGGAGACCCCTTCACAGGCAAGGGTCCCAGGTGGCAGGGGGGATGCGGAGAACCACCCACCTTCAGGAATATCTTTGTCTTGCCAATCTGCCAGTCATCATCCTTCCCGAGCACCGCTTCGGCAATGCGCTGGCACGTCCCACGCAGGTCGCCCTGGTGGAAGAGGGGGTGGGATTCACCAGGACCAGCCTCACCCATTGCTCTTCCCAAACCCAACGAAGACCCTTTCTGGTCCCAGTTCCAGCAGTTTTCTGCTAATGAGGTTCCCAGGCCTTTACTGTCATCACATTTAAGGTGAGCGAGAGGGATAGGCTGAATATGGCCCCTTGGTGCTGAGCTCCCTGTCCCTGCCAGCCCCGTAACCATTTTTGCTTTGCTTGGAAATCTCAGAGCACTGCTGTAACACCTGGGGATCAAATGCTGCATAATTGCTTGTGGAGAAGATACACATCCCATAAATGTCTCCGGAGAGCCCACCAGAGAGCAAATGTTACACATGGAAGAAGACGCTCACCTGCTTGTATGCTGGCTTCACCCCAGGCATGAGAACCCGGTACCGGTCCACGAACTCCACAAATGTGTAGCGGATGGGGTAGCCGGCCCGGCGGATCCGGATGGTCTCCATCATCCCCGAGTACCTCAGCTGACGGACGCACAGCTCCCGATCAAACAGCTGGGGAGGTTACGGGACACAGTGGTTTGATTGCACATCTTGGCCTGGATTGGCCATGAGAGAGTGGGGACTCCGAATTGTGTGGGGCAACCAAGTCAAGCCCAAATCCTTCACTTGGTGGACCCAAGGACACAGGACTGTTGGCTGTCATGGGCCTGATCCTATGAACTGCTGAGTGTGTTTCACTCACTCCATTTCTTTAATTTCCACTTGCAAGACTGGATGTGCCCTATGCATTACACTAAGGACTGAAGGGAGAACTGGAGAGAAGAGTGCAATGGTGAACATCACCTTGGGAAAACAGGCAGCGATGCTGCATCTACAAGGGTCAAACTGTACAGTCCCCCTTGCAATAACCGCTCATGGTCATTAACTTCTGACCACTGCTCGGAGCTTTACTGGCACGGTCAGAGCACTCCTGTACAGGCAGGGAAGTACTGTTTTGCAGAGGACCGTATCAGCAAAGGCTCAGACACTCAAAGGTCTTAGGGTACCTACACCAGTTGATCTTAAGGATAGGTGACACCCCAAAGTTACATAAAGGAAGAGTGCAGCCTTGGAGATGCCGAGGCTCTGAGATAAGCCTGTTATCATCAAACCAGCCTGTAACCAGGAGGACACCTGAGGAGCTTAAAATGTCAGAACTGAGACCAGCTGAGGGTTTTAGGGAAAGGACAAATCTCAGACCAGTGTCCATGTCTGCTCCTGACAAGCAATGGACAGTTTCAAGGCCAGACAGCAGACTTAGGTAATGCAGTCTTTGCAGATGTTTGCTAAGAAACCTGGCTGCTCTCCCTTGTTTTGGGCACCTCTGGGTGAATAGCGAGTGTTGGTGCTAGATGGGCAGATCTGCTGAAGGGAGGTTCAAGAAAATCCCTGCTGCTGGCTCAGTGTTTTAGCATGTTGAGGAGGATCCTGGAGCTCCTGAGTGCACCCTCTCGCAGCCTGATGTCGTTTGCTGGGTGCATCCAACAAAGTGTTCAACACAAGTGTAAAATAAAGGCAGACGTGGTGTGTTGCTGGCACACCCCAGAAAGTTGGGGCAGTAAACCCCAGCCTGGGCCAAAGAATTACCACCAGGGTGTTACTCATCTGCCCTCCCTTCAGTTGTCTAAAATGTGAGCACCTGTGCACGTACAGATGTGAGCATCTAAAATGGGAGTCACCTAGGCTTTCCCTGAAGTGCGGGAGGAGAGATGGGTATGTACCTGTATCTCAGTTATCCCTGTATCTCAGATGCACCTCCTGGGACAGGTGGATCTGCCCTGTGGATACATCCATCTCCCCATCCTTGGAGAGAGCTTTTTGACTAGCTTGTAGCAGCCACTTAACCATGAAAGGGCTGGAGTGATGTAAGACAGATCCTGATCGCAGGAGAAGACAACAGATGAATGAGGAGAAGGCAGAAAGTAGCACCATCCAGATTTGGTCTCAATCTGTCCTTATCTACAGTGGGTATTGGGGAGTGGGGACAAGAAAGGCGCAGAGGAAAGAGGTGTGTGTTCCTCTCTGCCCCCCAGCCATGAAGCAGAAGGGTAGGTGAGCAGTTGTGGGTTGTAAACAACCCTCAAGGGTCTGTCGGGTTAGGTCATTGCACATATGGGAAACGGTGAGCTTCCTGGCATCAAGGTCTGACGAGGCACCCGTGTCACACAGACTGGCTGGAGACAGTTTGGACTTTCTTTGCATGTTTTTTTGACCTGTTTCATCCCGTGCGTTTCTCTCGGACTAACCAGAACAACAGAGCAATGCTCAGAAACAGCAGCATGGGATGACGGACACAGAGAACTCCAGCCAGCAGCCTGATGCAAACAGTATTCCCCCCCCGCCGCCCCCCAAAGCATATTTTAGAAGGAAGCAAAGTTTTAAAATAACATAAAGTAACAAACAGGACTTTCCACTGACCTTTCACTTCCCACTATCCCATTTCCTATCACTATCAGTACACTTTCCTTCAAAGCCAGGGACAGAAAATGAACTCCCAGAAAATGTTCTCTTTTGCAGTCACCCTGCACAGCTCTGTGTACCATTATCTGGGACGTTTTCCCCCTCTTTGTATTATTAAACCAAGGCCAAAAATAAATGTAGTCATATCTTACTGCACTACAGTCCCTCATTCAGCGTTAGCTCATCCCACTCATTACCTTGATGGGGAGATAAATTAATCTTTGTCTGATTCTTTCAAACTTATAGCTTTTTTTTTATGTCCCACTGAAAGTTTTGTAAATAAATGGGTTGGACAAGGACTTAGAGCTTGCAAGAGCTGATGAAATACAGACGTATTACACAGGGGACAAAATGCCAGACCGAATCGCAGACTTCCAGGCATAAAAGTAGCTCAAAGTCAGGGCATTGGGAATAACTTGTTAAAAACAGTTCAGGGTGTACATCTATTTCTCAGCATCACACATATTCTTAAAGACCTTAAAGAAGGTCTTGTTTTGATCTCAGCTCAGATGATAATCTCAGATCAAACATATTGTTAAATATTAACCTCAAATATTCCATTAACGTGCTATTAGGTGCCTTTTTATGCTCACCAAATCCAGGGTAAGGGCACAGTAAACTGGTCTGAGAGCGCCACCAAACTTTTTGCCCCGCATCACATTAAATTCACTGAACATCAAAAATAAGTTGCAAAAAACCACTCCTTGTCCTCAACAGCTCTGAAATTCGGTATTTTATGCTTTTTTTTGCACTCGTTTGAGCTTTGCTAACAGGTGCTAACTTTAGATAAAGCTCCAGCTCCGTCTAGGTCAACCACTACTGAAATTCAAAGGCACAGGCAAAACGACTGACAGAAACAAATAGCTGACATTATTATTAAATAAACCTCGCCCGCCCCAAGCAGCATCACTGTTGAGAGTGGTGAGCAGCTAACAGTGACTGCTAACAGCACCAGGGTCCAGTCCTCCAGTGGGATCGGGGTGTTCAGCACCCACCTTATCATCTCCCTTTTGCTGCAAAACTCCCCTCCGTGAGCAGTTTGTCGCCGGGGGGATTTACGTCCATCTCCTTCCCTTTCATTTGTTCCTTAAAGCTGGTCCCCAGAGTGTTTGTTTCTTTCGAAGCAACTCTCTGGGAATCAGAGCCAAACAGTTGCTCTCACCTTTCCTCTGCGCTAGTTTGCCTTTTTTTTTTCCCCTCTGCTTTTTTAAATTGTGCTTTTTCGCAAAAAAAGCAGTTGGGAGGGATCTAACAGGGGTGAAACTGTATGAGATCCCTCGGAAGCAAGGATTTTGTAGAAAACCCTATGGGAAGGGGATCCCTTTTAGGAAACATTGAACCCTGCCTTCGGGCTGAACCAAGGGTCCTACAGCTCAGCCTAAGTCTCTGGTAGGGAGGCACCTACCCCCTATGGAAACTCAGAGGCATTTCCTATAGGAGAAAGGGCTGCAGGACAAATTCCTCATCATCCTTGGGAAGAAAGGCCGGGGCAGGACCTCCCCTCTGCAAAAAGTTTCAGGGTGCTGTTGGATCACAAGGCAAGTGCCTGATTTTGCCAACCCTTTGGTGGCTCCCTTGCTTGCAGGTTGGTTTTCTAAGCACACCGGGTCAATCCTGGCTCCGTCGACTCCAGGGCAGAGTGACCCTGCGGGCATTCCCATGCGAAAAGAGAACAGCAAGACTTACCATGGGCTTCTTGTACTCATTGGGCTTGATGCAGCGGACGAAAAAGGGCTGGCACACGCTGAGAGTCCTCATCAACAGCTCCAGGGACCGCTTGAACTGGCTGCTGAGCGTCGGCGAGCGCTTCCTTGTCTCCGCTCCCTGCAAAACCGCAGCGGAGCGGGCTCAGGAAATGAAAGGATAACAGTGCCTTTCCCCTCCGGCCACGTCCCCGGGAACCTCCCGCGGCAGCTGGGGGCCGGAGCGGGGAGCAGGGCCAGGGGTGGTGGAGCCTTTCGGCAGGGCAAGGGCAGAGCCGGTGAGCTTGCCGGTGGGCAATGGCCGGACTCTGGCAACCCACTCCATACTCTTCTACCCAGGGAGGAAAAGTGCCATAATTTAATTTCTCCCGCTAAAGCCTCCCTGTGTGACTGACAATCCCAACTCCCCTATGCAGAGCCGTAAGGAAAATCTGCCCACGAGAGCAAACAGCCCCTTCTGGGCCACCAAAAATCTGTGTATTGCAGCTTGGAGTGATGCATTTGCCCAGGGATGCTCCTTGGGGAACGGCTTGGGTTTCCCTGTCCCCATGCAAGGCAGCATGGTCACGTCAACTCACTGTCGTGGTTCCTCATCTCAGGCTGAGCCTCTCCTGATGCCTAGGGTGTAGGACCAGAGACCCGTGTAGGGTGAAAAACAAGCCAGGGGCTCATTCACTGCAGGGTGACTCTGAAAAAGCTCCAGAAACTGCTGGTAAGGTCTATGTTCCTCAGCCAGTACTACTGGAAAGATCTGAGTTGCTGTGTTTGGAAAAGAATATTAACTAGACCAAACGAGGTGGGGGTTCGGGGTGAATCAGGATTATTGTGAGTATTTTGCTTGTTTCAGCTCCCTTGGTTAATTTAATAATCCAGTCTCCAGTTTGGGGCAAGGGTTTCTAAAGCAGAATGGAGTGCTTTCCCTTAATAGCCCCTTCTCCCTGCCCCAGGAGAACCTTGTTAGACCAGCTCCAAATGAAATGAAGCCCCCCTAACATTGTAGGTGTCAGTCGCTATCGCCTGAGCTCATTACACATCAGCCACAGTGGTGCTGTGCGTCTCGTAGGGTCCTGGTGTTCAGGGAGCCTTCGTGGGGCAGTGAGTATTGCTGGTGGGCTGGAGGAAGAGTTGGGCACCAGGACGCAACTCCCTCCCAATAAAAAAATAGGGCAAACTGTGACATGACCTGATGGGCCAGGGATTTCCCAAAGGGAGGATTCCAGCAGGATTTTAATGCACGTTTCCTCCAAGCATCCTCTTCTCTTCAGGTGGTCAAGCCATGCATGGAGCCACAAAGTCCCCATTTGCATTGACCATTGACTTTGCTGCAATGTTTTGCAAGGTGGTGGGTTTTATTTCTACTTTTGCTAAAACCTTTATGTGCACTTCATCGTATAGCACTAATAACCTATCAGATAACATCCCCCGCCCCCCAAAATTGAGGAATTTCATAGAATCACAGAATGGTTTGGGTTGGAAGGGACCATAAACACCATCTAGTCCAATCCTCCCTGCCATGAGCAGGGGATTTGCACAGCTCAGGTTGGGTATGATAATGAGACAAACCCAATCAACACAAACACAAAGTCATCATGGAATTCCAACAAGAGAAAACCCAGCTCATGCACACACCAGAAAAACCTGGCCCGCTTGTCCAGGAGAGCTTGCGGTGGGGGGAGGGCTATCAGCGATCTCTCCCAGCAAAATCCTCCCCCAAAGAACAAATGGTTAACAAATCTAGAGTAATTAATGGATGCAGCTGCTACCTACAGAGCACTGTAGGGTTTGGTGTTCACATTCTGTCACAGACTTGATGAGGAATAGGCTGTTTCAGCAAGAATCCTGGTTTGGATAGCTTTGATTAATGTATTCTTATCACTTTGCTAATTACGTGCAAGGGGTCACCTCTGTGTAATGTGAAAGGACAGCCACAGGGGCTAGAAGCAGCAACAGATGCAGGAGCAGGGCTGGAAGTTGGAAGCAACTGCATGTTAGCCAGGTTTGTCAATTTGGGCTTTGTCAAAAGACCTGGGAGAGGTCTTTTTCAGGCGAGGTGGTAGGAAGGGTGCAAGACTTGGTACAAGGGTCTACAAGGGAACACAAGTGGTTTGCTCCCAGAGAGCAGAACCTCCCTCTCTAGGTTGCTGATGCCTTTCATTGCTTCCGTGCAGGCATCCAGATCTGCAAAAATGGCAGTGGTGCCATCTCCAACCTGACACCTGAGAGCCTTTTGCTGGGAAGGACTGGAGGGAAGGGACAGAAGCCGGAAAGCAGCGTGTCTTCCTATCCAAATTGTCAGAGCAGCCTGGGCTCCTCCTGTCAAGACTGCACCATCCCAGTCATTCACGTGCTTCCTTGGCCTGACGTTTGTGCACAGACCCCTCGATGGTGGGCACCAGCCACGTGGGCAGTAACCAGGCTCTCAGCTACACAACGAAACCTCAGGCGAGTGCTTTGCACCACCCTCCTCCTGCAGGGACAGGGTGACACCACTGAAGTCATTGTGGTTCCTCCCACCTCAGCACCGGCATGGGGAGAATCACACCACTTCCCTTATTCCAATAAAATGGCCTCAAAAAACAAGTGGAGCAGCCTGCCAACACAGCCTAGTGAGGCATTGAAAATACAGGTTTTACTGCAGACAAGGAGCATTTTTTAGCTCAAGACACAGTCCCCACAGCCTGAAGAAGAAAGAGTTGAATATATTCTGCTTTTCTCCTGGCCAGACATGTCTTAACTTTCAAACTGACACTGTAGCATCTTTGGGCCACAGACTCTCTCTTCACTGGTGTCCATACAGAGTCAAGAACAGGACATGACCTGGGTGTCATGGGGAAGGACATGCAGGATTCACAGGTGCTGTAGCCTCACAGGTGCTGAGACCTGTGCTCAGCACCAAAGGAAGAAGAGCAGAAGAGAAAAATAATAATAAGAGAATTATATGATTTACAGAGAAGCACCATCTCAAACGAGAAGTTCAGAAAGATGTGCAGACCAGCATGACATTCAGACATGCTTCAATGCCACCTCTTTCTGCCACCTCAAGCCAATCTGGCTTTGGAGGTTCAGAGATGTACGTGGCTGCTTGCGGTAACATAAAAGTCAAGGCAGATCATCATCAGGACACAAGGGGATGTTCTGCCAACATAGGGTGCCTAAGATTCCCAGTGGCACAGCTGGAGCATCAGGACATTTCCCAGCACCTCTGTGAAGCTGTAAAGTCTCTAGGGACCTATTCAGACTCTTTCCTTTGGTGTCTCGGACACATTATCATGTGCCCAGGGCTGAAAATGCAATAACCTGTTCAACCTATCTGCACCCTGCGGGTTCAATGGGTTAAGATGGACCCAAAATTATGTTAAGTAGGATGGTCTTAATACAGACCCAGAGCTCCAGCTAGGGCAATCACCGGGGTTTTTTTCTTTGTAACATTCAAACCAAGTAAATAGAAGCAATGAGAAAGGCAAGTACAAGGAGGAATGTCACTGAGACAGAAATGGTAGGAGTTACTCCTCCCCTCCCTCTGCACCTTCTCCTCCCACTTTAAGGAGAAGGCTGAATGGTGCACCAGGATGTCCATGCTCAGTGCTAGGACTGCCGGGGAGATGGCGACCTGCTTTGGTGGAAATGCAGAAAGATGAATTAGTGAGTCAGGGAAGTAGAGAGAAGCATGTACCATCAGCAATACTTTGGGGAAAGGTTCTGGACAAAGGACTGTCCTTCCATCTCTTTAGGATTATAAGGTCACTATAATGGGCCATGCCAATATGACACGCTGTTTCTCAGCCTTTTTTCTGAAGTCTGACAAAAATGGTGCTTTTTGTTTGAATATTTTGTTATATGAAGTATCACTGAGGTGGCTTCCAGGTGACCATCGAAATCTGAGGTCCCCTCACAGCAGGTTCTGCAGTGACACATAGTGAAGAGACAGTCTCTCTCCTAGAGGCTGTGCAGTCTGGAAAGTGCCTTCAGATGCAAAGTTGACACAGGCTACGTAACAGTGTCGAGTATCACTATTTTGAACTGCGCCCTCATTTTATAAAACTTACTGATGTTGATATGTTTGGAAAAATCTTTTTTTTTGGCTTGGCTGTTCCACCCTTGCCTCAGTGCCTAACAAATACGATCAATTATTATTCATTAGAAAACCTACAAAACACAAGGCTATATTGTTAGAACAACTCTGACAACAACAAAACTCACAGAAATCATCAGTATTATGTCTCCCATTTCCCTGTATCTCCTGTTGTTGTCTTCAGAGAAAAAGACTGGCCTGGGCATTTCAGACCGATTAAATCCAATTCTCTCCTGGATTTAATCCTACCATATCCTAACTCAGGAAGGATTTTATTTTTTTGGTGTGTGGCATTGCTACAACTCTAGAGCAGGGCCCCATGAGATGTTGCAATCCAAACAATTTGCAACCATGATACATGGAGGGGAAGGAGTCCAGCTTTGGAATGAATGACTTTGGGTCATTTTGGGTCAGATCCCCCTCATTGGAATTCCAAGTCCGAACACCCCGAGACGCTGCAGAGGTAAGAAGTGTTGAAATTCAGCCCCATGCAAGGATTTGAATTTTGAAAGTCAGGTCCATCTCTATCATAATTCTCTGACTATCAAAAGGTTGTCACGGAAATGTGAGCAGAGTCGCAAAGCTAATGTCACAAAAACCTTTAGCACACAGTATGCTACCCTATGACCAAATATCTAGCAAGAAAGATTTGGGAAGCCATCAGAACCAGTCAGGAGAGGAGATGCAACAGAAAAGACCTAAAAAAGGTGCCAAGAGCCTGTTTGGATGATCATGGCAAAGTTCAATATTAATTGTCTTTGAAGGCTTGGATTTGAGCTCTCCCCTGAACAAGACGTAACCCCGCTCGGAGAATGATGGCATTTCCAAGCAACCCAGAAATACAATCCAGGAGTCTCTCTTCGCACACAAACTGTCATCTTCCTCCTGCCTCAAAAAGGACAAAACAGGGACAGATTTGCAGTTGCATGGAGGAATAATGTCCTACTGAAGCCAATAGTGGCACCATGATAAACAACAGCCATATCCCACAGATGGGATTAATTAAAATGACTCAAATATCAGGAGAAAAACGCAAAACTTTGGCTCGGGCTGGTTCTGATTTTATCCAAACTGAATTTCCATCATTACAAAGCTCTTCTGAGTGAAATCTTAGAAATCAATGACACAGTCATACAGCTGCATCTATTCAACAAGGCGTAAAAATGCTCTCCATCACATTGGTCACTTGAGATGGATCCTCTATAGATAGTGCAGGAAGAGGAATAAACTGACAAGAGCAAAGCACAATCCTTGCCAAGGAGAGGTGAATATACAACAGAGGAACTCATGTATTCAGTTTACCTTTGGTGTGGGTGTGGGCGAGGGCG
Source organism: Chroicocephalus ridibundus (assembly GCF_963924245.1). NCBI lineage: Eukaryota > Metazoa > Chordata > Aves > Charadriiformes > Laridae > Chroicocephalus > Chroicocephalus ridibundus. Next base: position 6,813,397 of record NC_086284.1, read on the forward strand.
ACTGGCCAAATGTACTGGATGCATAGCCACAGAGAAACTACATGAAGCACAGGTAAAAAAAAAAAAAAAAAAAACAAAAAAAAACAAAAACCAAAAAAACAAAAACAGAGACAGAGAAGAGCAAATAGTGAAAAGAAGGAATAACTGAAACGGGAACCTGACATTGTTAGTCCTGGAGGTCTGGCTGTTAAAATATTTAATGAACAAAATGCATTAATTCTTAATTTTTTGTCTGTCCCCCTCCTGGCTTTTCCCCTTTGTCTCCATGTTCACTTCCCTGAAGCTGAGGGAGCTGACACTGCACAGCTCTTGCCTCTTGGAAACAACTCTTCTACATCTTTGAACCTCACTCATTATCCAACCAGTTTCAGCCACCCCCACTCCTTTCCCTCACACATCCCTGCTCCCTTGTGACCGGTGCTCTCAATGCACAGCGGGTCGGAAGATGTCAGGGAAAACCCAAGTTTTCACTAAAATTCTAAATAAGTCCCTCCCTTCCTCCCTAATTTTAATCCAACTGATCAGATAGTTTCTACAGAACTGAAATTTTTGCTTTTCCCTTCACTGGTTTCCATCCCCCACTGCTCCTTCTACCTGTTCCTTGAGCAACCAGTGCTGTCAGACCATATCGGCTGGTTCCTCAGAGGAATGGCGTACAATTCCCACTGAATCCACCATTTCACTGCTCAAAGCACTGTTCCGATTCAGCAAACACATGCAGACAGACCTCCTCCATCATGGGCATGTATAAATCAGGCTGCACAGCCCCGTGTGCTCCAGCAGTACCCAGTTCACCACACAGGTTTCACTGTGCACAAATATGCGGTCTTTTGGGGACCAAACGGTTATTACAATATTCACAAAAACACCCTTGATTAGCTTTCAAACTTCTCTGAGGTGTGGCGCTCTCAAGTTCCTGGCATATAAGGATCCCATTTGAAAGACTGCATGTACAGCAGATATGGACTTGCTTTTCATCGACTCACAAAATCCCATAAACTCATCAATAAGCTCCTGACGACCAAAGGTTGGAAGCTGTTGAGCAAAACGCCTCATTATTTGATTTAGCCCTTAGCAAAGCAGCCATTTGTCTCCTTCTAAGGGAAGATGCCAGATTTGACTGACCTGGCTTGAGTGTCTCTGGAAGATTTCTCCACAGATTCTCTCACTGATGCTCAGGGAAGGTGTGCACGCTTCCAAGAAGAGCCTTTGCCCCAGCTCTTTGCTACATGCAGTCCATTCCCATGACCCATGCTCACCTGCCCCTTCTTTTGGGGAATGTGTTTTAAGAAAGGGCCTGCAAAGGTCATTGAATTTTGGTGGAAAGCAATGGCAAAATCATCACCGCCCCACGTTGGATCCTACTCATCTGAGCAGTTCTGTTTGCTTGGTGTTTAGGGGATCTGTGCTCTCCTAGTTCACAATAACATTACGCATGATTAGGGGAGCTGGCACACAATGTTTCTTCCTCTTCCAGCTCCAAGCTAGTCAGGTTACTAATCTCTCATTCAAATAAGAAAAGCAGAGATCATTAAAGTATCAAAGCACAGGGACCACCAGGTTTATTTCAAGAAAAGTGCTCTGATGCTTTAAAAGGTCTCCGCTCTCATGTCCTAGGCAAAGCCCAGGTGGACATCTCAATTTTGCTGTCATATACTTCCAGCATCTTTTAAAGCTTCTTGGTAGGTGTTCCTGTGAAGAAGTCTGTATGATTGTGTAAACCTGAGAGCTCCCTCTCTTTGATTCCCCAGAGTGTGTCTCCCCTCTGCCCGAACAAGCAAGAAATCACTTCCAAGGTGAACTGCAAAGCTTGCACCGAAAATAAAAAGCATTGAGGAGCAAGCAATAAAAAGCAAAGTAAAAGGCAGCACTGATGCTCAGGGAGTTAGCGCCTAGTTCAGCAGGAGTGTCCACATCTGGGGACAGCTCTGAGCCCACTGGGAGAATCATGCCAATTGGTAGCTGAATTGGGGCTGATAAATGTTATCTTGTTCTTAATGAAGTCAAAAGGATCTTGACCGTTCATTTCAGCAGAAGCAAAACTAAGTGGCTAAGGGTTATGAACAAGGCTTGCAAAAGTGGCTGTAGCCTATTTAAAGAAATTTCTTGGGAATTTAAACATTTCTTTCCCTTAGGAGGCAAAGGAATTCAGCGCTTATATCTGTTTGGTACTCCTGAAAGTTCCTAAGTCCCTTGGATCATCAGTGGCAACAGCAGGCAATTGGAGACAGGACCCCCAACTTCTAAAAAAACTTGGTTGCTTTGGAAAATTTTCTCCCCACTCTCTGCAGTCCCATGGCTTTGCCTGGGGAAAGACCGGGGGATTTGGCCATAGTGACCTACCTGTGTAGACTTTCAGGTTCTGCAAGGCTGATATTTTATAACAGTTTCTACTTTAATTTGGGGAGCAGGGCTAATGATGTCTTAGTCAGGAGATGTAGATATTCAACTTACTCAAGAAAACATCATATATTTAGAAGCCTAGAATGGTTTGGGTTGGAAAGGACCTTAAAGATCACCTAGTTCCAGGGCAGGGACACCTCCCACTAGACCAGGTTGCTCAAAGCCCCATCCAACCTGGCCTTGAACCCCTCCAGAGATGGGTGAAATAGTCGCTAATCTCAGCATTTAAGCTGGTATCCTAGTAATAAATGCTCAAATGGGATGGGAAGACTTAAAACAATAATTGTGCCTTTCTCCAAATCTTCAGCACACGTGGTCTTCTCCCACACTGAGACAGGAGTAAGCACACACCTTCCTGGAGTACTGGGATCTAGATAGGGGAGCCTTAAAGTTCAGCTTTCGTAACTGGTCACCTGCCTCTGTTTTTGTAACAGTAAAACACGACTGTTGGCTGGTCTCTCCAACCCCTGCTGTGGTGCTTAATGGCCAGCCAGATTGTCCACAAGTTCTGCTCTTGTCCACAAGTATTTGGTTTTTACTTCTCACTCTATTATACCCAGATCTGGACTACTCAACTGCAGGGGGTAGCTCTTTCTCTCTCAGATTTCTACAATCACAAACCTTATTGTCCCCATCCTTACACAATTATGAAAAGAGCAGTCACAGCACAAAATAATATTTGATGAATTGAATGCAGTGCACTGGGGGTGTGAGTGTGGATGTATCCGTGACACCGCATGAACGCTTTCTGATGGTTGGCCCACATTAACGTGTTGGAAACAGCCCAAACAGCATCAGAGCAATATGACTCTTTGCAAATCTTCTGCCCCTCCCAGGAACAACCCCCGTGAATAAAGATCTTCTCTCGCCTGCATTACCATTGCCACATCTGCTTGGAAGATCTGCTTGATGAATTTGTTTTTTGAGGAATGCACCAGCTGAATGATGTCTCCATGCAGCGTGTCCCTGTTTTTCTCCAAGAAACCTAGAGGAATAACGGGACAACACGTAGATAGATGACACAGTGCAACATGGCCGGGATGCGCCCTGCAAGCAGCCTCTGGATCGCTGGGCTACTGGCAACTGGTTCTTGGGGAGGTACTGAGGGTAATGAGTGGGCAGAGAAAGGGGGACCAAGAGAAGGAAGACACTGGCACATCTTGAGACTGGATCAAGGTGCACGTGGTGCAAAGCACTGCAATTCTGTCATGGGCATGCAGGAGTGAAAGAGCACCAACATCTGCAGTTCACGGGCACCGCTGAAGGTCCAAGTCACTGCAGCCAGAAAAGGAACATACTGACACTACTACAGGCGACCATCCTGCTCTGCTCCAATGCGGCAGCAGCTCACCTTCCCCCCAGCATCCCCTCACACCTGCAGTTCCCCAGGAGCTGCCCCATACCTTTTGTTTCGTAGTAAACAATTCCAGCAAAGTGGTTAATGCCGAACTGTGTTTCATAGTTGTTCTTTGGAGGAATATAGTTGGTGTTAAGCTTGTGCTGGGAGTTCAGCTTGTGTAACATGGTGGCATCCGTACCCTGTGCACGCAGGAAAAGATCTGATGTTTAACCAGGGTTTGTCCTACTAAAATAATTTTCCAATCAACAGTACATTTCTTTTTTTGTCTTGAGTGACAATGTGTATTTATTTTGAGAAGAGATGTGTTGGAGGGGATATCTCAAGTGCAGAAACTAAAGAAATTGATTAAACATCACCGGTATGTTGTGCTATATTCAAGATAGCACTCCAAAGGGAATACATTTAACATTATTTTCTCTTAAACTTTGTCAAAGACTCTTCTTGAGCCTCTTGCAGGAATATTCTTCCATCAGAAATACCAACTTGTTTTAAGCATGGTTGTGGTACTCATGGAAGAAAATGTGACAGAGCAATAAAAACTATGAATAAGCAACCCAGCGGTGGATGTGCACTTGGGGCTGATCAGCCCTCTCACAGGTGCCAGCATGCAAAGTGCAAAGGGGGTAAAAACAGGAGAGTCACCCGCAGCAGGGCTGAGCCCAAAACACACCTTGGGGAACTTGCTTTCCTCGTCAATGAGGGAGATGATGTTCATGGGCTTGATGGCAATCATGTCCAAGGCATCCTGGTTATCAGTGAACTCGATGTGCTGCCAGTTGATGTTCTCCAGGTTGTACTCCTCCTGCTCTAGTTTGAAGACGTGGCGCACAAAGAACTGCTGCAGGTTCTCGTTCGCAAAGTTAATGCAGAGCTGCTCAAAACTGTGGAGGGAAGGTCAAGGAAAGGCCACTTTAGATCCACCATGCTTTATCTTTGTCCATCTCTCTCCATGATTGAAGCAGTACTCTCAGACCTTGTCAACCACTCCGTAAGGTTGCTGCTGGATGAGAATTTCCTTATTGGTTCAGATAATCAGTTTTTCTCCCCCAAAACGATGTTATAGACATTATACCTGTGTAGTCTAAACCAATTGGAGGTTACCTCCTATGGCTATTACGTGGCCAATACTTAAACAACTAAAGGAAATACATTGTCTGCTGCAACATAAAAGTGATTAGTTCCGATAATCTCTCATATAGAAAAAAGCTTCACGCAGTCCAGTCCTGCTCACCTCAGGAAAGGTGAAAGGACTGCAAGACCTTGACTTTGGGGTGGTGAACGAGGGTTAAGACCTGGTTCTTCTTTTGCAGGCTCCATACCTGTTCACAGTGAAGTTTTCAAAGCCAAAGATGTCCAGGAGGCCAATGGATCTCCTGATACTTTTGAGTTCCTGGGAAGGAGGTCTGTAAATTGCAGCGTTGATCTTCTCCACGATCCACACAAAAAGCCTCCCGTAAATTCCCTGCAACATTCCAAAGGTAGAGCTCACCAAGACGTGTTGTCAGTTCACCTTGCTAGTCTGTAGCACCACTCAGGTGGCACAGGCTCCCCTAAAGCATGGCCAGCAACTGGACTGTCCTTGAGGACATGTTCACCAACATTTATGCCAGACTCTTGGTACGGTTTAAAGCTTCAAGAGCTCTTATGTAGGTTAAGAAAAATGGATCTGAAAGCCTAGATAAAAGACAACTGAAAGCAAAATCCCCAGATTTTGGATCTATGGGCTTGCTCTAAAGCCAGACAGTTCTTTTCTTGGTTTCCAAACATCTCTCTCTACAGATCAGCAGAGCCTTGTTACGCTGCTAGGCAAGCTGAGGACATCTCACCTGGACAAGGTGCTGACTTAAATGTTGAAGCACTGGCTGAACTTGCCAATTTAATGGAGCAGTCATTGCTGCTTCAGTAATTCCAGAACTCCAGTTTTACAGTGTTATTAATTTATTTTATATAAGCTACAGCAGTGCTACCAGGAGGATTCAAAAGCCCATCACCACCAGGTAAGTAAGTCACTGTCTGAATTTGCAGACAAGTTAGGTATCAAACCAACTAGCTTGATCTACCAGTCCCCCACAGATAGAGTGGGGGGACCAAGCTGGCCAAAGTATGCCACCAGTGCTTGTTTTGCAACCTTACACGGGGCTGCAAGCAGCACAGCAGTGATATACACCCACCCCATCACCCCAGAGCCTCAGGTGTTGCTCTCTCTAAGTGCTCTGATAGCTGCTGAACTGCTCTATCCCTGTTCCTGTGATGTTTGACTTTTTATTTACTGCTGCAGGCATGCCCAAATCCTGCAGCTCAGGTGTGGGTGTTACAGGTGTTGGTAGAGCTGCTCTGATTTATAGCAGCTGAGGATGTAACCTTGGGGCCCAAGGTGAGATATTTTCCTGAAGTTGAGGTGAAGTCATTTCAGAATGCTGGCTCCTTTCACAGGTCATCTTTGAGTATAGATAGTCTCAAGTCCAGATTGCTAATACCTTGAAGACCAGGCTATCTAGACTCCTTCCATCTCAATTCCTTGTGCGTGCCAATGAGAACATAGTTTCAAGGCCATCTGCTCATCTGAGCTCACATGGGCACCGAACGAGACACTTTTCCTGTGCAGTGGATGCTCTGGTCTCAAAACTGGCAGATTTCTTCAGTTTATCAACAAAAGCAGACAGGAATGCCCTATGATTTACCTTTACAAAAGCATCCCTCACATCCAGCGCTTGTTCCATGCTGAGAGGGGTGGATACAGTCTCACCCCTGGTGATTATAGTCCGGCTGGTAAGGCAGTTCATCACATCCTGAGGGTCAACCTGGCAAAGATACCACCAAACACTTGTTGACTTTACAACACAAGAAGTCCTTACAATGACCTGAGCTACTGGCCTGAATGTGCATGGCCAGAGAGGAACAGTACAGCCCTCCATGGCTGGAGGTAAATGACTTTTCTTATCTGTGCAGAGCAAATATCTCAAACGATGCCACAGGCATTTTCAGAGAGAGTAATTAACACTTTTATACAGTGTTGTACTATGGAAAGTGTTCTTGGGACTTGGTGTGAGATGTTAATGAGGTGTGGGGAGAGAAGATGAAAAAGCAAAGCCTGCAAAGCTGTATCCTACCAGCATGAATGTAGCTTTGCATCCCCTTCACCCCTTTTCATACTTCTGAGATCAAGCCAGGGAAATGGCCACCCCCTGAAGTACATGAAAACAGCCTGCAGGCAGCTATGGATCACACTCTGGGACCAGCCTGTGGAGATGAGATGGTGTCCCTCAGTCCTGATACCTGCTGGGGAGGCCACGGAAGAATGCTCCAGCCACTGCATGGACGGTTTGGGTGAGGGTCATCTCACCTCACTTCAGATACACACAGTGTAGTGAACGGGATCACGCAGCCAAACCAGTTTCAGAGCACAAAAAGGTGAGATGCGGGGAGTTGTTATTAACTCGGCTCCATCTCACCTTGACAGATGCTTATCGATCCCTATCTATGCAGAGATAACTTGGGGGGAGCTGTGGAAATGGCTCAGCCCGGGGTGGGGGTGGTCTCAACACTGCATTACAATAAGAACTGGCACCCAAATGGTGCCTTTAACAAACAAAATGCCCTGAGTCACATCCCACCACTATTCCGTGAGTGTGAGTGCCAGACATCACAACATAAACACCACTGTCTAAGGGGCCATCAAATCACCAGAGATGACCAGCCCAGATAGTGCAATCCATTCAGGCACAATCCTGCCCAGTCATTGAAACAGGATATTTAAGTCCAAAGTTTTGGGGAGGAAAATGGGGAGTCTTCCAAAGATACAGCTGGCCTGTAGGAGATTCTTCCCCCCTTGCCCAGGACGCTGTGCCAGGTAACTTCCCGGGACTGAGTGGCCTTACCTGAGAGAGAGGGTAAGTGATTCAATAACATACGTATGATGTCTAGCATGCTTTAAGATCGTGATCTGTGCACTCCTTTAAGGTATTCATATCTAGCACGCTGGTGGTTTCTGTTGTTACTTTTTGGGATCGCTTTTTAGTGTGCTCTGTGAATTGTGGTTTTTTTTTCTTTCCTTAAGTTGCAATACTGCATTCTTCCATTATAGCCATAAAAACTTGCAATAGTGGTGTACCGGACCTGTGAGTGAAGTCCAAATAAATTGCTAATTTGAACCTCTCAGTGAAGTCTTTTTCTCTCCGTCACATATAGATGACACCTCTGTCTCAGTTGCTGTAATGAACTCTCTCTACATCAATGAGGGAAACACTCCATTTTAGGAACTGAGATATTTTGGATGTCTTTTTTAGGGTGACTTGCCAATGAAGCAGCTGTTTCTCACCACTGATGTGAAGGAGAGCTCAGATACCCAGCTGAGATGGAGACACCCACCTTCATGCAGCCAGTGCAGGGCAAGACATGGCTTACCCGGGCCTCTCCAGCCTCCTAGAGCTGGTGGTGCAAGAAGAGCCTGGCTCAGACGAAGCTTTGCCACAACACTAGGAATACGGGAACAAGCCAGAAAGGGGACAAGCAGCACCGCAGAGCCACTGACCTCCAGCAACGATGCCGCAGTGATTAGTGATGCCGACTGAACAACCTCGCAGGCATCCAGGTTGTCATAGGTCCGAGCTGGGGGGAGAAAGGCAGAGGGAGAGCAGTCAGCAAGGGACACAGCTCTGCAGAAGTTAGATGGGGAGTGGGAAAGGGTCTTTCTCCAGTGGCTCCCTGTGATGGCCAGGTGAAATATGGCCCTTAGAAGCGAGAGAAAAGTTCATGTGACTGCTGGAGAACTGCTGCTGGCTGCAAAGGACCTGTTCTCTGCTCTGCCAGTCACCTGAAATGACTGACGGGGTAAAAACATTTCTAGCATATAAGTGCTTTAGGCTTCTGTCTTCCAAAGAGGCTTTTTAAACAACTGTGTCATTTCTGACAGCAGGGCAGTTTGGTACCTTTACAGAGGCATTTCCAGTCACACAGGCGCTTGTCAAATGCTCCATTAGCCTCTCCTTGCAAAACCTGAGTCTGCTGAATGGCCTGTGGCCATATTCCACCTCCCCACATTCAGGAAAGGTGGATGTCACTGAGAATCTGGCAGCCCTGCAGAGTGGGCAGGTGGATTTATTCCCCCTTTCTTGTCCTTACATGCCACGATAAGCACCGGAGTCCCTGACATGGCACCATGGTATGTGATCTGAATAAAGCCCTCCATCCCTAAGCTTGGCTCCCTCTCACCGTGCAGAATAAGGAGTAGAAGTGCGCTGGACCTCGTCCCTGTATTTTGTCTTGTTACCTTCATATTGCAGGTTCCCCATATGCAGGATGGCAGCCAGCAGCTTGGAGATCTCCCAGTTCTCCGTGTCGGTGAACATAAGGACCTTCATTGCGGAGCGGATGTTGGCGTACTCCTTGCTATCATCTCTGCCATCGCAGGTTGTGCAGTTACCCTGGGGAGGTGAAGAGGTCACACAGCGCATGGGGTAACAGTGCAGAGTAGTGCACTCTCTGCTCTGCCTTGATGGGGCCACACCTGGTGTACTGGGTCCAGTTCTGGACCCCCCAGTTCAAGAAAGACAAAGAATGACTGGAGAGGGTCCAGCAGAGGATACAAAGATGATGAAGGCACTGGAGCACCTCTCTGCTGAGGAAAGGCTGAGAGCCCTGGGGCTGTTCAGCCTGGAGAAGAGCAGGCTGAGAGGGGATCTCATCAATGCTCAGCAAGAGCTAAAGGGTGGGTGGCAAGAGGATAGGGCCAGACTCTGGGGCTGCAGAGGAAGTACCTCTCACTTCTCTCTCCTTTGCTAAGAAGCCCTCACCACATCACCCCACCAAACCTCTGCTTCGCTGTGCTCTCACCATCGCAAGGTAGTTGTAGTCCGTGGCTTTCCCAAGACCCAGCTTCTTCTTCTGCTCCATCGTCATTCCTCTCAGCATGCAGTAAAACACATGGTAATTCCTCTCGTCCTGGGCCTGCAGTAGAAGAGCAAGTGTTAGCTCTGCGAGGAGAAACGGCACTGCAAAGGTCGACTGACCGAGTGCCCGCTCCCACGCCTTGCATATATATCACCTTACCTGCCTGCAGACCCGGGACTTCTCCAGCAGGTACTGTTCAATCTTCGCTCCCTCGATGGCTCCCCTTTTGTTGAAGTGGATGTCGATGTACTTCCCAAATCGGCTGGAGTTGTCATTACGGATGGTCTTTGCATTCCCGAAAGCTGTGGGGAAGAATTGCAGTGGCTTAGAGAGGACCTGATGCACGGGGGATCACGGCTTTGGTCTCACGGGCAAAAAAATAATCAAAAGAGGGGGCCTGAGAGGGTAAAATCAGCCCCAAACTTTTTCCTTTAAGTTCGGCTGGCTCAGTTTCACCTCAGTGTGGGGAAACAGGATTTACCGCAGGTGACTGTTGTCAGAAATAGAGAGGAGCACAGAGAAGGAGGCATGGGAACGGGGCGACCTTATCCAGGAGGAAGGGCCAGGACAGCAGGATTGTGGCAGCAGCGGATGAAATACAGGAGGGTTGAGCAAGGCTGGCAGGAGGATGCTGCAGAGCGCAAGGTGACGCTGCGCGGGAAATGACAGAGCTGCTGGTGAGTGATTTTGGTGACTGAGAGGGGAAGGAAAGAGCTCATCCTTTAGGGAAATACGTAGAACCAAGCCAGCCTCCAGAGGGAGACTCCTCCCTGCAAACTGGCTGTGTGCAGAGGAAGGTACCCATGTCCATCCTTTGTGTAGGTGTGGACCACTGGCATGAGAGCCTTGGCCAGCACGCCCTGGCTCCAGGATGGCTGGCAGGTGATGGAGATGCATTTGAAACACAGAACCTTTCTCCCCCTCAGTCCTGGCAGTGATGAAGTGCATGTTCCAAAACACCCTATGTGCGTGCCATGATGCTTTCCAAGGCCAGCGGTCAGGCAGCCCTGCGGTGCCCCGAGAGCCTTGTTGCATCTTCATACCACAACTGAAGGAAGCTCCAACAGAGCACGGAGAAGGAAAGCTCGGCCGGTGACTTTCTCATCTGCTCTGCTAACATTATGCATGGAAAACAGTTGGGATATTCGCATTTCCATTGATTTCCAGGGGGTTATTTACCAAGAAAAACACTGCTCTCTGTGAGGAGCAGGAGAGGTAAAAATCGTGTTATTCTTTAAGGAAAATGTTATTTTTCTGCATAAGTGCAAAAGGTCCATCTGGCACCATGCTGGGGCCAGAGGGTCAGATCCCTTATTTAATTTACAGACATCCAATTAAAACAGCGGGGCTGATCCACAGTAACAGCTTGCTAATGTTATCTATTAAGGCCATGAGCCAGTTCTCATTATCTGGTTCTTTCTTGAACCACCTCTATTTCTTTTTCTGCATTCTGCTGCCGTTCGCTGATCTTGGAAGGAAATGGTGGGGTTTGCTATCGTGTATTGCCAGCGCAAGGTGCTTACTCTGTGAAGCTCTGGTCTAATTAATCTCATCATCTGCTGAATCAGCAAGGAATCGGAATAGGATTTTTGCAACTATGGTCAAATAAAACAAAACAAAAAAAATCAGTTGAATGCAGTATTTACAGGATATTGGTGTTCTGCATACAGTTATAATTCCAGCTCTGGAAGAGGTGGTGAGATTTTTCAAAAGAGATTTGTGTATTTGGTTACCAGCATTTTTTAAAATCCCAGACTACACAGAGAATTAGGTAAAAGTCAGGCTTCCGCTTTGAAATTCTGGGGGGAAAACGTACTGATTTAAGTGGATAAAACATGTTTTTCAATTTTAAGTGAATAAAACAATTGAAAAAATTTTCAGGTCAGCTGAAATATGTAACTCAAAAACAGGTGTCAAAAACAATAATGGAAAATTTAAGAGCCCAAATCAGAGAATGTTTGTCTTGTGAAAAATAAATTCAGATGGAAAGAAACCAAATATGCTGTTTAACAACTGTTTATATCATTGCTTTTGATACACTTTTTAATTTTGTCACTTTTAAAAACTCAAAATACAACAGAATGACTTACATCTGGCCATGTTTTGTGGTTCCTGAATCTGATTTATTTTTTTTTTGTCAGCAAAAAAAATGCCTCCGTCATGTGAGGCCTCACCTTCCAAGATGGGATTTGCCTCCAGGACCTGCTGCTCGATCCAGGAGTGCTGACCGCTGATGGCAGCCAGGAACTGCAGAATCAGTTTTGTGCTTTCTGTCTTCCCTGCTCCGGATTCACCGCTGCAAAGACACCGGGAATTGAGGTCAGTGAAAGCCGTACTGCCCCCCTGCCAATGTCACTCTCTCTGTCTCCACAGGGACTGCTGTCTCCGTGCCTCCTCTGTTAACACAGGTACGATGAGGCCACTAAAGATGGGTTTCCAGCATCCCATGGACTGGCTGTAGGAGAAACGGTAGGACACAGTACCAGACAAATCCAGCCAAGGTCCAGATTTGCTTTACAGTCCATTTGTCCCAAGCTGTTGCTTGGGTTTGGGTCTCTCCAACAAATGCCATCATTCAATCAGTGCTAAGAAGGTCAGGAAGCACTTTCAGACAGTGCTTTTCCAGGTATGATCACCAGACCATGAGCCTGTGGTTCAAGAGCTGGTTGGTCCCACGGAGTAGCTTCATCGTCAGTCTTGAGCTGCCAAAATGCACTAGAAGGCAGACTGTGAAACACTGCCTTTTAGAGGCAGGCACTTTATCAGGTCCCCTAGACATGTCCAACTAAGGGGCAGATAGGAGAGGAGAAGATCATGGGGCAAGAAGCAAGAGTTACTCCTCAAAGCTTTCTCTCCACCGAACTCTGACTCCTGTTATCTTGCATGCCCTTGTTTAAGCCCTGACCATGTCACCCTGCCATGCAGGTTCTGAACGCAGGCTGTCACACCGATGGTGGCAGTTCTGGAGTAGGGCACCACACTCAGCGCGGGCCCTCTGATGGTACAAGAGGAAGGGCTGGGCAGAAATCCCTTGCTGTAAGTCTATGGTCTGTCCAATACATGGAGTAACCAGTATAAGTGATTTAAATGGACCTTCCTGGTGCTAAATAAAAGAGCACTAGGGACTGCGCCCTGCCCCCGTGGCCCAATTGCCTCACTTCTCAGGGTTGGCTGGCCACTGGCACACTGCATCACGCCTGTCCTTGATTCTCTTCTAGGCCCCATATGATGCTATTTTAGCCCCGCAAGGTAATCATTACTGCATGGCCTTTTCAGTCCCTCGTATCTGAAATACTGTGCATGGGGAGCTCCAGAGTAATGTTTTTATGCAATGAAATCTGAAATACCATGCATGGGGAGCTCCAGAGTAATGTTTTTATGCAAATGAAACTTAAAGCAGGCACGTCTTGGAAACAGGTGGTGCCCTGAAGGCACCAAGACTGTCCGGGGATTCAAAACTTGATAGGACAGCATTGGAGGGCTGAGGGAACCAACATTTGGGACAGACACTGAAGTGAATTATACCCATAACTGTGACCAGGCACTTCTTGGTGCCCAAGGTTGACCAGTCCAGAGCAGAGCCATGCAGGGAGACACCAGTTCAGCAGTATGAACAACCACGGGTCCAGTGCTCAAGCTTGTCCCAGGCCCTTTCTTGTGCAGAATGTATAGATCTCTACATCTTTGATGGCTGTAGGAGTATTGAGCTTAGATTTAAATTTGAAATTAAAAATGAATATGTGATCTATTGGGTTGTAGGGTAAGTACCAAAGGATTGATAAATAAAGCATCTTTACTAGGAACAGTGACTGCAAACAGAGACCTCCTCTGCACTGGGAATATGTGGATGGAAGATCTAATAGGTCATTCAAATTTCTGATTCTGTTTGATGAGCTGCTCCCTGTCAACCACGTTGCAGGTGCTCAGCATCCGTTTTCAGGATATGGCTCACTTGGGAATTCATCAACTCACCTTATGATACAACACTGGTCCTTGTTGTTGCGCTGCATGTTGAAGTAGCAGTTGTCAGCAATTGCAAAGATGTGTGGTGGCATCTCACCAATCTTTTTGTTGGTGTACAGGCGTATCTGCTCAGGTGAGTAGATGGGTAGGAGCTGGTAGGGGTTCACTGCCACCAGTATTGAACCAGTGTATGTCTGGAGGAGAAGCACATGAAGGTTTATGGGGACGGTGAGATGTAGCTGAGAGGCTTTGGCAGCTTGGATGGAGTGCAAAGGCCAGAAAAATCAAGGCTTTTCAACGGCTGGATGGAAGATGGTGTTCAAGTCAAAGATGGTTGCAGGGTGGAGCCTGAAGCAAAATTGTAACAAATATCCCAAACTACCTAAATCAGTTCATACTCAGCCCTGCTCATGCACAGCATGGATTCAAGCCTTAATTCCTATTTCAGATGCTCCTCAGTTAAGCTTCAGAGTTTCAAGTCAAGCTCATATTTGCAAAAATACCGCCAGAGCCAGCACATATTCATACATACCTATGCATTGCACAAATTATGAGAAACGAGAGATGAAAGAAACCTGAAGACGATTGCCATATCTCAAAGCAGGACCAGCTGGAACCAAACCACTCCTGACAGACGTCTGTCTAACCTGTTTTTATAAATCCATGACAGAGCTGCTAAGCCTCCCTCTGCAACACATTCTTCTCTACCATCTATGTCTAACCAAACTACTCCATGCTGCAATTTAAACCTTTGCACATTGATATGGTCCATAAAGTCCCAACATACCCCTTCTCAGCTATTTCTGAGTCATTTTGGGAAACGGCTTTTTGTCCATCCCATGCTCTCTGTTGCACTGAACGAGCGAAGCTGTCCTGAGCCTTGGGCAGCAAAACCCTTCCTTTGTGGTGTCTTTCTTTTAAATTTCTGCCCTTCCAGAAGCTGTTTCTCTCAAGCCTCTCACCAAAGAACTCATGACCTCTGTCACCTTGTTCAGACACAGCCCTGAGGTTGGGAGGCTTGGCCACATCCCAAGCTCAAGGCAGATATTCAGGATCTCCTTTGCCAACTTCAGCTGTCTAAAAGTTAGTATCTAGAGCAAGTGAGTCAACAGGGCTCCATCTCAGACTAACCAAGGGGCATGAGATGAAGGCTACTTTCACTCCATGACTTCAAAGGAGCCAAGACGCCTTCTCTAGGTTAAGTTTTGGAAACTAAAGTTACAGGATTAATCTCACTTTTCTTCCCTGGTGGGACCAGATGTGAAGGTGCCCTCACTGCTGCATATATTCTTTCCAGGGGAAAAAAAAATACAATTTCAATGTAAAAATAATCCTTATGGGTTTTTATCTGCATGGCCTAAACCCAACAATAAGCCTTTGGCACAAAGCAGCAAGGTGGCAAAGGCAAGGTGCTTGTGAGCGGAGAAGAAAAAATCTCTGTGCTCTGCTGGCTGCTCCTCTTTTTGTGAATATTGCAAACTGGCTGATGTATAAAAAACTCTGACACGTTCCTCATTTCTGACAGCAGCAAGATAACTACCACTGCTGGGGAGAGCAGTGGAAAGGGAGACACAAGCCCCAGGTTGAGTTCCTCCCATCAAGCCCAGCAACCCTCGATCACGATGGAAAGGGCTCTATTGGAGTGAGATGACAATTTGTTTGCCACCATCTACGCAACACTTCCCCACCAGCTCAGCCTTGCTGAAAGGCAGCCAGTAGGTGGCAACTGTGTCCTATAGTAGGGATGGTGAAAGCCCTGAGGGACTCAACACTTTCTAGCCTCATGGCCAATACCAGAGAGCAACTTTCTTTTCAGTCCCAGGTGAGGTTTGAATTTACAGTGGTAACTAAGGAAGGATATGATAGCCTTCCCTGTAATAGTGGGTTACGTGCCAGTAAGGGAAAAAAGCTCTTTAAGCTCGAGAACGAAGTTGTCACAAATCCAAAGGGTAGAAATTGGCTGTGAAATCGCATAGAATGGATGTTAAAAGAAGAAGGCATTGAAATAAGAAAGCGGAGAAGTCCCAGAGCAGCCTTCAACAGGGACAGAGCAGGTAAGCTTAGAGCTCAGAGAAGGAATGAGCTCAATTTCTGAATGGGATCATGTCACCAAGATCCCCAAGGGACACCAAGTCTCCTTCCTGGGAGCATCTCCTGTGTGAGATGCTTGAAAGGCTCTTTTCCTTGTCATAATTTATTACCAAGTCAATTTTAGGGACATTTCTAATCTTCCTTGAGCCTCTTCTCAAAAAAGACTGACCCTTTGCAGAAATCCCTGTGTTTCAGCCACGCTGGTCTGCTCTGCCCCAAACGCAGCCAGCAAGACTTTTAAAGGAGTTAACCATTAGTTGCAGGAATGCGTTCTGGATGCTCTCACTGACCCTTCCCTTGTGATCCACAAAACACTTCGTCAGCACGAACTCTTGTACTATTGCTTGTTTTTGTAGGTCTTCCCTAGTTGATAAGTACTCACCATTTGCCCAGTTCTCACGGCTGAAGGCAAGCAAAACTTTGTCCACTTTGCTGATGAGGGGCCAAAGGGCACCAATGTTCTCTCTCTGGTTTCTATTGCTGGGTGAAAGCAAAGCCCTCCTGTCTTGGGAAAATAAAGCTTTACCGATAGGCTGGGGCTCTGCCATGGCTGAGCAGAGGAACCACATCTCAGTGCAAACTCCTTACTGCCTGCATGACCTACATCTTAATTAGCCCCAAACAAATCCTTTCTGAGCCTGCTTCCCTCGCTACCCAGAACACCGTGGCTGACTTCATCTGGATTTTTATGGGGTTAAAACTCGACCAAACATTACTGCGTCTTGGCTACCCTTAGAGAGCAGCAGCAGTCAATGGTTTCGTCTCCAGAGAAGGAGTTCTAACCTTACTCAGGAGTCCAAACTCCCCACCAGATGCTCTTTCTATACAGCGTGGCTTCTCTCAGTGCATGCAAGCCAAACCGTGGGCAGCAAGCCCTTGTTGAAGTTTTCCTCATTTTGCTGCAGAAGTTTCTTTCCTCCAAGTTAATGTCATTACGGAGAAGCACTTACAGCTTTAACCGCATTCACAGGTTGGGGCCTTTCCAGCTCTGGGAAAGTGTCACAACTTCACCGTGAGGGCCAAGCTCTGCGGCAAAGGGGATGATGCTCTCAGTGCACTTGTGAAGCAGCAGCAATGGTGGTGCAAAGTAAATGAGAACGCCACAATGGTGAACAGAAACAAGTGATCCAGTGGCAGGCATGACAGCAATTACAAATGACAGCGCCAAGAGTCATACTTACCCTCCCGCCGCAGTTTGTCTTACGAGTAAAATGTGAGGGGGGAGAAAAAGGAAAATTATATTTTATTAGAGCAGAATTACACCCTCCACCAAGCTAAGGAGATGAGGAAACAAGGGGGACTGAAGTCCCATTGGAAAAGTCACCCTTCACTCAGCAGGCTCAGAAATCCTTTCAAGCAGTGAAGGTAAAGTCACACTGAGCTTCACCATCTTTAAGACAGAGCAAATTACACCCTGGAAAAAGCCACCTCAGGACACTGGGTATCCCCTACCCACATGGCATCCATACGGTTCCTTGGCTTTGCAAAACTGCCATCAATATTTACCGCATTCAGCACAAATCAACTCCTCCCAGTGCCACCACTCTTAAAAGATGAGACCTGAAGTTGGGTTCCTGAGCATCCAACAACACACATGTAGACAGAGGTGGTTTACACGCCTCTCCATCAAGCTCTGTGCTGTATGTAATTTTGAGATTGCACTAATTGCTGTGTTGTACCCAGGATCATGGGCTGGCACTCCAAAGCCATTAGTGGCGTGGAGCAATCAAGGCACAGTAACTGGAAGCTCTGACATACAAATCCCTTTGTGGGATGGGGCCACCCCTTATGTACTTGCTCTGTAGGACACGTGGCTCTGTCACCACCAGACCTGAAGAACTCGTAAAGAAACCGCACGGTTACCGAGTCACTTCAGCCCAAATCACCACCCACACTCACCTCCAGGTTAGCAGCTACTCTTTGCGTTAGCCCTCATTAGTATGATGCTGCCAAACAACTCCCTGCCAAGTGCTCGTTCATGTTCATCGTCTCCCTGCATGCCTGTGAATAGCTTGGTGAGGGAGCTCAGAGGCAGAGCTTTACTGAAGAAGCTGGTTTTATTCACAGGTAATCTGATATTGCACCCATGAAATGTTATCTGAGGACCTCTGTTCACTTAGTGAGGCAACAGGCCCTTGCCTGATGACATAGGGACCCTGGGAGAGACACGTGGACACCAGTGAAAAAATAACCCAACATGACACCAGCTTTCTCAGAGAGCAAGAGAGAGCTGCAGGAATCCACTTGGTACCACTGCAGGGTGCCCACAAACGGGAGAAAAAGGGGCAGTGCTCAATGGATAAATGTTCCATGAATGATCCAATCAACTACAAATTATTGGCTACTTGTACTTCTTGGTTGTTTGAATTCAGTTATCCACATGAGTGCTACATCTAACTTTGAAGATGGACATGCTCTGAGCCGGAGGAGGTAGGACTATAGACCTCCAACGTGAACTTCCCTTCCAACACAAACTCTTAAATGATAGGCAAGCTCAATCCAGCTCAAAAGTAATCACCTCATCTGACAGGCACCTATTTTTGCACAGCTGAAAGGCAGTCTTGGCTCTGTTGGCACTATTGATAACTCTGGTGACTGCCGTGGGTGCTCAGTGCACATGGAGACACACCACCTCAAGTATGAATTTGGCCCTGTTAACTTTTGTTAGTTTATCATTATAAATGGCTGAGGCTCCCTAAAGAGAGCTCCAGGGAGTAACTCAGTTCATCTAACATCTGATTTATTTTCTGGTCATGGCTTTTTCTCTAAACTGACATAGGCATCACGCACAACAAATAAGGTGCCTCGGTGAGAGATGAATACGGGGGTTTCTATTCTCCTCCAAGATTTGGGGAATTAGAGATGCCTTTTCAGCAGCCGTATCTCCTTTCTCTAGCATTGAAATCCAACTCTGAAAGAAGAGATGGGTATCTTCAAGAGTTGGAGGCAGGGAGCTGTCAGCCGTATGTAACAGAGTGGTCTGTTCTCCATCGTTGCCCAGCTCTAACCCAAAACCATCCTTTCAAAAGGTACTGGACATCAAGCAGAACAAGCAGACTTGACAGATAAAATCCTGGATACAGTCTGTTAGCTTATGCTATCTGGGAAGTCAGACTGTACTGCAGTACCCTCTGGCCTGAAATTCTAGTAGTCTTAGAGCCTTTTGAAAATCAGATTGCCAGGTGGCTTTGAAAAGGCCTTCAAAGGCACAGCAGACACTCAGATGAGTTCCTGAAAACTGTAGGATTTGAGAGCAATACCACATTTTCCACATTTGCGAAGTCTGCTTGAGTACATCAGGTAGTGGCAAACACACACACACTCTCTGCACTGCTGCCCCAAGAAAGTGCACCAGACTATGTCAGCACACGGCATACTGATAAAACCAGGCGCGAAACCTGAATGCTGACTCTTGCCCTGCTGGGGAGGTGGCCTTTGTGATGTTATTGCAGAAAAGAGATGCAGTTCTGGCTGGCTCCTGTAAAACCCTCAATTTCTGAATATGTGGTGGGGTTGGCAAGGCTGCACTTGGGTCCACCGGACATGACATGACTGAACTGACCTAAGGAAGGACACTGCTGTCCCCAGACATCAGCTGTCAGGATCCCAGGCAACCCAGAGCTAATAAGTCATAAACACAGATGGGGGAGATACTTTAGAGCTGTTCTGGAAGTTGCTCACTTCATTGTTCCCAGTTATTTCATGCATGCACCTCCTCGTCCTTCCTCCACCCCTTGCACCTCTGGCAATTGTTGTCTTCACCCACTTGGGCTGAATGACTTCAGTGGGAGAAGGACCACATCCAGCATGCAGTTGTCAAAGGCTTTTGCTTTAGGATTACTACAGCATGCACATGGCCTGGGTTGAACTGGTTATTGCATGTATAGAAAGTTAATGCATGTGCCCAAAACTTCTACAAGGGCTACACAGCGAGTGGCAAGGACTGTACTTATTACCTAACTCATGGGGTCTTTCACTGGAACATCCATGAACCCTGCAACGTGTCCTCTACAGTGTAGAAGCCCTCCAGCACTTGGGTCCAGGTGAAGGTAGAAACCCAGATGCTCAGTTCAATTAGGGTTTCACCCATGGGGGTTCCCCAGAGCTAAGGAGAGAAGGGGATGCAGTACAGAGCAAGAAGTGGAGGTGGCGAGGACACTTACATAGATGAGGTGCTCCCGATAGCGGATCAGCAGGTTCCTGAGGATTCCTGCCTCGTTCAGGTCCCCCAGGCGGATCATGTCCTCCACTCCATGGATGGAGGTGGGGTGCATGGGTTTGATGTGGCTGGCATTCTGCGGGGAAATCCAGTGCTCCTGGGAACAGAGTGAGGACAGAGGAAGATAAGGCAAGTGAGATACCACTGGGGTGGTGTCTCATTTGGTATGAGAGACAGAAACAGCCCACCCCAAACAGGAGAACCAGATGGAAGAATGTACACGGGAGAGCATTAGCCCAGAGGTCAAAGCTTCTATTCCTGGGACACAGCAGTGACTAATTTGAAAGATTCCTAGCAGAAGAAGGAAAACATCTTTTGGTTTACTGGAGAAACAAGAGACATGAGGCACGAGCCATCCTGATAGAAATATCATCCAGCACATCAGGGGTGTTTTTAACAAATAGCAGGTTTCTTCTTCTCTTCACACAACTACATTTTCACATCACTGGTTAACCCTCTACCACAAAATACCACTGAGCAGAGAAAAGATGATTTAGAATAGGAGAGAGGGATGCACAGGGGTGGCAAAAGCACACCTTTATTGGCAGAGTGTCATTTAGACTGATCACTTCTAAAGGGCTTCAAAAGCCACTACAAATTGGACACCATGACCCTCCTGAACCAAATCTCTTTCTGCCATCCTTGAAGGGAAAAACAGCATTCACAATTATCTCAGTCTGGAAAAAAAATTATAAAGGACAGAGAACCTTCTCTGGTCACCCTCTGCTTGTGATATAGATGCTCCTCTAAAATAGCCACCACTGCACACAAGTAGGGGTCGGAAATTGAAGGAGAACCAGTGTTTGGGCACATCCTGTATTGGTAGGAGGTCAGAAAGGACTGGAAAATAATAGAGGAACAGCAGGTCAAGGTAGGTTTGCTCAAAGCACTATTTAAATGTACTTTGGAGGCCTCCGTTATCATTGTACTCTAGAAGCTTCTCAACCTCTCACTCACAATACCACCACAAAAGTAGGGACACATTATCTTGCCCTTACAAATAGAAAACTATGGCACAGTTGATTCCAAAAGGACATATGAGAAGACTGTGACAAAGTCAGTCATCATGACCCTATGGGTCGTGGCCTAGCCAGGCCCATAGAGCTGAAGAAGGGTCATCACAACCTTTTGTACGTACATTGCCTTCATCATCCACAACCTGGATCTGTCCAGAGTCACACAGTTTAACCACCGCTCCAATGGGGACGTCGAATTCCCGTCCAGTTTTGAGGTCCATCCACACATAATCCCCCTGGAACCAAAGAGAGGGCAGTTACACTCAGGTTCAGCATCCCCTGCGATACAACTTGCTGATGTTTTGTACCCAAGTCATTGGTACAATTCAAATGACTCCGTTTGCAAACCAGAAACCATCCCTTTTTCACAGATGCTCAGGAAACCCCCCGCAAGGTAACAGCAGTAGGGCATGCCCCGCACAGCACACACTAGCTCTCCGTTTCATGAGCTCGTGAGTGGTTGCTGGCCACAGACTGCATCCAGCAAGCAGGTTACAGAGCATTGACAACGGCAGAAAAACTGAGCTAGAGGTTTCCCCCTGTTCAATGTACAAGCCTGCAAAGTCACACTTAGGAGATGGGTTTCAGCTCTGGAAAACCTTGTCTAGAGGCTTGCGGCACATTTTTTCCTTGCAGATAACCACTGTCAAATATACATTCCCCCATCTTGGAGTCTGGTGAAAAGGGGATGACTAAAGAAGGGTTAAATACATACCAGAGAGGTAGATACGTATACTCCTCCACGAGGTCTCCCAGCTACAGTGATATGTAGGTGGGCTCTTTGCATTTAATTCTTCTCAGTGGATTTTATCTACTGTATGTCTAGCTGCTTCCTGAAGCTGTGCGAAGTTTTAGCATCCATAATCTCAAAGGAAGCGTTTAACTACAATTAGTGTGAAAAGCTGTGCCCTTTTGCGTGCTTCAAGTGTGTCACCTCTTTCATTTGAGACCTCTTTGTTTTTGTTTTGGAAGACACAGCAAGTAGTTGACCCCTATCCACTCACTCCATGTCACTGGTGATCCTACAGACCTCTTGCCAGTCCTGCTGGGCAAGGGACTATCTGCTCATCAGCTCTGTGGATATTAAATTACTTGAATGCAAAAAGGCTATTAAAGAAGCTGTTTTCCTCAAAACAGAAATACACCCCAAAATAACCCAAAAGTGGGGCCCACACTCTTTGAAACAAGGCAGAATTATTTTCCGCCCCTAATCTCAATGTGAAGAGGTGCGAAAATTGGGAGTCACCTAGTTAAATTATTGTCAGACATGCTGCATCAAGCAAGATAATGTACTTTTTCATGCATCTGAGTTTAATATTGTGAACTTGCAGCCCCACCTAATGCCACAGCCCTGGTGGGCATCTCCACTTGTACCTGTTAAGCACAACGCAAATGCAGTATCTACCTTCTGAAGTCCTGAAAAAGCACTGGGAGAAGGGAAAGTGAAAAATAAGAGGGATTGCTTTGCACATGCTGAGATATAACCCCTTTCTGAGCATCCACTATTGACCATTTCTATGGACAGAGCATTTATAGATTTGGTTTGACCCAATGGGCTGATGAACAACCTTCAGGTCCGCTCCGGGCAGTGGGAACTGGAGACATCCAGCAATATAAAACGTGGTGAAACGTTCACCATCCATGTCATTGCTCAGCAGGACTTCTGAGAGAGACCAACCCATGAGTGCCACAGGGATGTAAGGCTACACCCAGGGACCCACACATGGAGAAATACTACACACGAGGAGACCCCAGCTGTTTTACGGTAGACTCCACCCTTGGCAGCTGCTTGCTAGGTTTCACCTAGGATATTAACAAAGTCATCCTGCTTACATGGAGTTGAGGATTCACCCCTTAGTTTGGGTTTTCTTTTCCTCAGAGGCTTGTGCTACGGCACTGTTGTAAGTACCTTTCCCCATCTCATAAAAATATTATATTCAGATCCTTTTCTCATTAGCTGCCTTACCCCCACATCCCATAACTCAGTTAAAAAGGAAAAAAACCCCACAAACTAATGAATGCAGTAAGTCACGCACAGGTACATTATAAATCCACTCATATTAATATTTATTTCTTAGCTCCTTTGATCCAAGACTCTCACAGCATTTCAGAGCGTTCAGCACTGTGATCCTCGCTGCATAGCTGGGAAAATTCACGCACAGGGTGGGTAACTCGATCAAGGTGTCAGCAAGAGAGGAGGCAGGTTTCTCAGTCCCTGCTCAGCAGAAAGCCCTTCTGACACCTCATCAGCTGCATAAACATTGCTCTTGATCAAGAAAACAGGAGTTGTGATGCTGTTTTCTTATTCTTTTAAATCTCTAATTCTGAATAGCTGTAAAAGCAGCCTGCTTCACATGTTCTGTTACCACACAGCTGAGATAAAAAGGCAGCCTGCTCCCCCCAAGGTAAATTGATACTGCACTACCACTAAGACAACCCCTGTGCTTTGCCTGCCTAGTGCACAGAGTGCTCGTCCCCCTAAAATGCTCTTTCTAAAGACATTAAAGTGCAGTTCTTAATACTGGTGAAAAAAGCAAGTCTTATGGGATGGGCTAAGCCGGTAAGCTCAGAAAGGTCTAGGGAGTTAAAAAATAACATCACTTATTAAGAGTGACGACCTATTTCCTTCCCTGACTTTAATGAATTTGATATAAAACCCATGGAAGTCAGTTACACTCCTTCCGCTGATGCAATCGCCTTCGGATCAGCCCCAAAAGCAGCAGATATATCGGGGATTTCAGGGCAAATGGGGGCGATTCACGTATTTGCCAGCTCGGGCAGACTGGCTTACCAGTTGCATAACCTGCCTCATGCCTAGACTGATGTAGTTTATTTTCCAAGACACACGACAGAGTACTGGAGAAGTGAGAATACCACCAGTCACTTTACAGTACCAACATGGTGCAATTCCTCCTCCTCAATGCAGCCGCTGGGTGCTAGTGTCCTTCCAAATGCTCTGGGGCAGACCCCCAGGACCTCACAAGCTATGGGCAGTGACAACGAAACAGCGGTGCCAGAGGAGGAAACACCACCACGGGCGCACACACAGATCAACACAATTCATGAAGAGGATCTTTAGGAGGAGCTTCCAAGTGCAAAGAGCAAGAAGATTGCACCACAGGGGAGCTGCAGTGCTTGGGAGGGAACAAAGACTTCAGGAGGAAGGAGAGAGAAGCTGGCACAAGCAGTATAAGGATCCCATCAAACAGCAAGACCAATTTCAAAGTGGCCTCAAAGCTCCCAGCCATGTTCAGAGCTTGGGACCCCCTATCTTACCGCTAAAATGGTTGTGGGCTTCAGGGCCTGGTTGACATTGCGGAGTAGTGTCCATTTGCCCTGGTCTCTCTCCTGATCTTCCACCACCTCAGCGCATGGCTGCATGAAAACGACTTTCTTCTTCTTCAGCATTTCCAGAATCTCACAGTGGTATTTGTCCCTTTCTCTGCTTTCTATGTGTATTCCACCATGAATGCCAGGAAGCTGTGGTTGCTTTGCTTTAGACCTCCAGCGTGACCGTGCCTGCTGCTTGCAGGACACCCTCTGACCTGATTCACAATATGGCTCTCGGTAAAGATCTTCTCCTAGCAGAAAAATTTCCATGCACCAGCCATGGTCCTCCACTGGCCATCTAGCATGCTTGCTCCATAGAACTGGTGCTGCCGGAGTCTCAAAGCAAACTGAGCAACTTTGCTTCTCTTCACTTAAATTCTTCCAGTCTCTCCAGTCAGGGGTGATACTTGGTCAGAGACATGAAGGACACTGCAACCGCCCGTTCTGGAAAAACGACTGCAGCATTAACTGGAAACCTCTTCATTTCCCCAAGACTTCTCTCCGTTACCTTCCTTTCTCAGTGAACTAACCATCTGCCAGCTTGAGGGACTTTCAGCACAGAACACACTCGGGTACTTATTAATCCACAAATGCAGTCAGTCCCCATGCAACACATGGCATTTAATTAACCTAATACCTTTACATACCAAATTAACCAAAGCGCAGCGGGAACCCAAAACCAGAGACCATCTGCATTTTCTTTAAACTGATCGCCTTGAGTAGATCCATAGCAACTGAATTTTAAATAATTGAGTGGAAGGTGTTCAGAGCAGCACAGCCTCTGTGCCTATAGGTGAGATGGGCACTTGGGCTGTGGATGAAAATGTGCTAAATATGAGGACCACGGAGATAACGAGGTTGCACTGACTGCTCCACAGACCCACTTCTGCAATCCCTCCTTCTATGTAGGGAGGACTGTTCTTGTAAGGACTAATCAGGACTGCTGGCCCAACCATAAGAGCACAAGACATTTTACAGTCCCCCTAGATTTGCTTTTTCCTATCCTGTCTCAGATAGATACACTCAAGATTTCTCATTTTCACCTAGGAAGGTCTTTTCGGCTTATTTAGAGAATTTAGGGCCATGCTACCTGGGTGTCAGTCTCTTCCATGGAAATCGTTTGTACAGACCATCGTTTGTACAGACCAGAGACTAGTTAGTGGTGGATAGCGGTGCAGCTGCTAAGCTTTCCACGCCATTCTCATTTATCACTATCTTAATGCAAAACTCTACTGATGCCTTGATTCCATGGGGTTTTGGATCCATTTGTCCATGATGCAGAGGGCGCATTCTTGGTGGAAAGTCATCTAGAAGAACAAAGGCTTTATAGGTCCCCTTGATGGGACACAGTCACCGAGGACAACCATACATGATGGGTACATCAAATTCACACCGAGCTACTTCTGCTCATCAGTGAACAGCAGTGACAAGAGTGCGGCAATCCTCACCCAGGGTCAGATAATGGATTAATAACTTGGTAGGCTTAAGCCGTATTACAAAACCCTGAAACAATATTTCTTGTAGCTGGGTGGATAATTTAAGGAAGAGGTCGAGTCTCATGGATAAGAAGGCAAGTTAGAGATTAATAAGATGGATGTCTACAGTCCACCAAAGGAGCAAGCAAAAATGTACATGAAATGCCACAGCAATGTAGGGAGAAAGAGACACAGACCAAATATAGCAATCTCATGGGAGATGTCTACCTCCAGCATGACCCGAACACGCAGTGCTGTAAACAACTGCATTTTTGCTCCCCTAGAAAGTACAAGATAGATGTCCAATCAAAGCTAATAATCATTGAGAGGATACATGTGGAAATGAAGGACTAAATAAACATACATAAAGGGACCCATGGGGTGGGCTCTTTGGATTTGAGCTGGGTCCTACAGATGCTCTTTGCTCATCAGCACACCTTTCCTCACTGCCATACCACGGTAACTGGAGCAGTGTGGGAGCAGCAGGTCTGAGAAAGAGCAGCCAATGTATTTATCTCACTTTGTATTTACCACGATCACGGCTCAGCTACACCCTGTACCATATTTCCGAGGCTGCGTACCTCCGTGTGCTGCCAAAGAGTAAACTAAGGAGCAGAGGAGTGGAACGATTTGCCCCGGGTTATCCTTGGAGCAAAGCAGAGATGGAAGCCCAGAGGGCTGAATCCAGCCTCTGCAGTCCTATAACACGAGCGTGCTAATTTTTTTCCCTGCTGCTGGGGCTGCTGAAGGTCTGTAATTCCCCACGTTTCCATTGCCTTTTTTTTTTTTTTTTTTTTTTGCATTGCTCGTCTGCTAGCAGATTTTCGGGGGGCTCGTTAGACGGAGTCAGGCGCGTCAGCACTTGGCGTTTGCAGGGCTGTCTGTCTGAATGGCCCGGCCGTGCTGCCTCCTGGAAACGGGAAACCCCATCCCTCTGAAGGGATGACCCGGCTTGGAAACCAGCCTCCCTTCTCTATGCACCAAGGGGCAGAGCAACGGCATTAAGCCTCCTATCAGCATGCTTTTTCTAAGGGAATGTGCTATGCTGTATGTGGGAAACAAATAAACACACTTGGGACAATAAGGGGAGGGACACGGTGGAGGAAAACAAACCTTTAGCTGGCCGGCAGCCCGTCAGCAATGCCATCCGGTGTGGATTACAGCTCCCCGGGGTAACATTAGACTCTTCGCGGCAGAGATAGAAGTATGAGCCCGCAGAGCCATGCTGGACCCTGATCTGATGATTTACTACACCTCTGCAGCAGCAGGCACAGCTGAGATCAAGGTCCTGCTGCGACACGCTTCGTGCACGCACATAGTAAGGGGCAAATGCTTATCCTAAGGAACTGATGTGACCCAGGCAATACGTTTATGCTGTTGCAGAGACCTGAGCTCACATTAAGTGCTGCCGTGGTGGTGTGGACCTCACTGCTGGAGAAAAAAGCGAAATGCCACCACCCTCACAGCAGGTGAACCCCCTAATTTAATGAAAGCTTGGGTTTCTTTGCACCAGCCTGTTTTTCAGACCCCAGAAAAATGCACCAGACACCGCCAGGGCTGAGGAGGCGTTCTTGAGCTGGTTGTTTTGCAGCTGTCACTGAAATGCTGAATTATTCAGGGAAATGGGTAAGGTGGGACTCAACCCAGTGCATGTGTCCAGCTCTGAGCCAGATATCCACATCTTAGGATGATAGGACGAGGGGAAACGGGTTCAAGTTACGTCAGGGGAGGTTTAGATTAGATATTAGGAGACATTTTTACACTGAAAGGGTTATTAAACATTGGAATAGGCTGCCCAGGGAGGTGGTGGATTCACCATCTCTGGAGGTGTTTAAAAAAAGGGTAGATGGGGCACTGAGGGACATGGTTTAGAAGTGGCTCTTGTCAGGGTAGGCTAAAGGTTGGACTCGATGATCTTAAAGGTCCCTTCCAACCTCAACAATTCTATGATTCTATGATTCTATCTTTGCTTGATGATAATTGTAGGTCCCTTCCTACTGAAATACTTCTATTCTATTCTATTCTATTCTATTCTATTCTATTCTATTCTATTCTATTCTATTCTATTCTATTCTATTCTATTCTATTCTATTCTACATTCAAGGGAAAGAAAGAGGCACTTCTACGGTCACCTCTCCATAAAGCAGTTATTTAAACTAGGGCAGATGATACTGACCTAAAAGGGTGTGTGAAGAGGACAGTTTAGTGGTAGAAATCTAGAGTACAGGCGTCCAAAGCTAGCCAAGGTGGCTCCTACCCCTAGTGTGGGGGGCCCTAAGGGCTGATATTCAGGTAAATTGCTGAAGGATATGGAAAATCACTGATTATCAGAGGCTGTTGGTGGACTCAAGTCAGCAGGGCTCCACCGATTAGTCCCGGCAGCACTAAACTTGCTGTTCCAAAATAGGAAAGATGGTGTCCTGCAGAATGGCTGTCGATGCACCATGTGGGCCAAACGTCATCTGTGGGCCATACCTCTGACAGTTGATGTAAAATGACCTCTTTATGCCGTGGTTTTGTTTGTTTGTTTGTTTGTTTGTTTGGAAACAGGCACAATCACCTACCCAGGTCTCCGGAGAGCCAGATCCAAGCTGAGCCCTTTACTTCCTTACCGCTCGTCTTCGAAGCAGAAAATCCTTAGAGTATGCAGACACAAGCGCAAACACAGGCACTCCCCCAGCTCCACTTTTCAATGCCATTTGGAGAGCAGGCTGAAACCTAAATGTATTGGTGCAGCACAGCATATTATGCCAATGCAGACTTCCAACAGTTACCTGAATCCTTTGGGCAGTATAATGTCCGTGCTCTACTAAAAACACATATCACCTCTAGATATCACCTATCTGACTCAGTTCAGCTCTCGGTTACATGGGTGTACCCTGCTCAGTTTAATGGAGCTTCTCCTGGATGCCCAGCTGTGACACCCAGGGGAGAATTAGGACTGCTCATCTCTATTCTGTGCACTCATCTTTAGCTGCGCAGTTGCCACCGGCATCGAGAAAAGGTGGGAAAGGAAGAAAAAGCTTGAATTTCTCCTTAACAACAAACCATCGTGCAAGAAACACACACGCTGGTAGTCAGTAACACTAATAATTTTCCTGCTTCATAAATAAATAAGATTCTCTTCCCAATTTCTCATAGCACATCAGGCACCAGCTGTCAGACAAGGTAACGTGCTACACACAAAGGCTTTCTGAAGCAAAGGCAGAGATGCAAGAGGAATCGTTAAATAATTCAATAATCAATGCGCCGCTTGCTCATCCTGTAACTTTGATACTGACAGGAAGGAAAAAACCAAGCGTGGCACCCATCCCAGCATTTTCCCATTTGGCGCTGAGGGGTAGTCAAAGACTCCAGGAGCAATAATGATGGTTTCAATTGGGTTTGCAGAGGGGCAATCCAGTGTGGTGCAACAAGGCTCAGCTCCCAGCAATGTCTGACCTCGTCCCTGGCTTTTGGCAAGGAGCTTGTTGTTGACTGTTCGGGACATCCCGGCTCAAGGAGCGGGTTTTAAGCGTGCAGACAAACACGGAGATAGAAGATTTAATCCGCAACTCCTAGGGCATTACCGCCACAGGCAAAGCGGAGAATCCGGCAATCTGTTGACGTTTCAAGCAGATTAGGCTGGCCCCAGCCGTCACCCACCCAAACGCCGTGCCAGAGCCCTTCCTGCCAGGTCTCACACAAAAAGCTGATGGCCACCGCTCGGGATGTGATTGAAAAATCTGCTAAGACGCAGAAGTGGAACAGGAAACGAAGACTGAGCCTTTTAGCCCCATGGTGGGGCCCTGTCCTAAATGCAAACAGAGGAAATCCAAAGGAAGACAACGGAGCAGTCATAAGACATACAAATCTGTGAAAGCAGAGAGGGAAAAAATAAAACCAGGAGGAATCCAGGGGGAGCACTTTAGGATGGAAGCGTATAATTTAATACTGTTAGACCAAGATATACTCCTTCAGGCCCTGGGAGTAGAGAGGTTGCACTGGTACCAGACTGGGAGCCCTCAAATCCTCTCTAAATCTGCCAAAACCAGTCACCCCCGTCCCCCAGACAACTAGGAGTGTGGCTAAGACATCCCTAGTTTGCAGTAGGAGGCACGATGGAAACCACTTGCCCTAAGCCACCCAGAAGCAAAGATTTTGGACATTTTCCTTTAAATGCATATTGTTCTGCATGTTAAACTTTAGGAAGATGGGATTAAGGGAATGCCATCGCCTTCTCTGAGCACAATTTGGGAGGGATGATGGTTCCAGCAGGTCCCTCTGGCCAGACGATACGGCTAAGATGCGTGCTGCCGTCCCGTTCTTCGATTTGATCCCACGGTGAACCGATTCAGGGAGCCAACCCAGCAGCAACACTTTCATGTGTTTTTGCAAAGCGTTTTGCTGGCTTACCCCCTGAACTGCCTCATCTGGCAACCAGCAAAGCCCCGATGAAGGAGCAGGGAGAGCAGCAGGACCGTGCAGCTGGCAGCGCGGCCGGGGAGCCGAGCAGGTATCTGCTGTGGCATCGCCGAGCGATGCTGACGGAGGCTTTATTCCCCGGGGGTGAAGGCAGAGAGCTCTTTGATTTGATTCCTGAAAGAAGAGTCCCAGTTGATGAGCACCAGAGCTATGGAACGATGCAACAGATGGAGGTAATCAGGTATTTCCACCCAACATTTTTCTGCCTCTGAGGCATACAGCCTTTTCATGATCAGAACGACTCACAAAAAGGACACAGTCTGAATTCCAACGTACGGTTACTGATGAAGGGGAAAAATAAATGAAATAAAAAAAGGATCATACACAGAAATGTAAATTGGAAGGGAAGTTTTTCATCCTGGCTCAGAAAAGCTGTTCAAAGAAGCGTAAAAGCAAGCACATTAATTCAATTGTTTTACCTGATGCTATTCCTGGGGAAACAAACCAGGATTTTTTCCACCACCTGCGATAAAAATCTCTTTTGCTTTTCATATGCAACCTGTCAAATTCTCTTTCAGAGTTTCAGCTTCATCTTTCATGCTCTGGGAAGATCCTTTTTCTTTTGTTTCTTTACTTCAGAGTCCTCCTTCCCTCCTCCCTGCCTTTTCACAACCTCACTGAGATCCAGCCTGCAATGAGTTCCTGTGTACGAAATAGATGTGGGACTATTGCAACCTGCACAGCTATTCCTGCATGAACAGGAATGTAGACATAGTACTAAGTGCTTAGAACTAGTAAAAATGTATTCTTTTCCTACATAGGAGTAGTCTATACTCCCGTAAATGCAGTTGCCTCAGCAGAAACGTGTCTGTGCTAAGGGTCTGCATTAGCCAGAGTGGCACTGATATGTCTAGACAAGCCCTATCACCTAAAATATCGCGTCTCATCTTTGGAAATATGGAATGAAAGTGGGGTAATGCTGTTTTTCCTTTACTGCCACATTGGATCTGAGCAGCACTGCCCTTTTTACACACTTACTCACCGAGAGTTGTCTTGGTTGCTGAGGAGGGTGAGGGGGTCTGGGGGAAGGTTAGTTTACAGCTCAGTCAATAGCACCTTGAGGGAGTTTGTGATATGACTGCTTAAGGGAGAAGTGGACTGCTCCAGGGCTGTGTTTGAAAAGCCAGCTCCAGAGAGGAATGAATGGCAGGAGAAAGCATAACGGAAAACCAAAAATTCATGCCGGCAATGCTTGTAATGCAAAACATCTTGATACTGGTTTTTGTTCTTTTGTTGCCAGCGAAGAGGATGTAGAGATGCTGCAATACAAGTAGCGTCCTTCCAAAAGGAGAAAAGATACGCCCAGACATCAAAACAATCTTGAAAACGTGAAGCACCTGGACATTTTTATCATCCAGAAACAGATAATAAAAAGAATCCTACTCGTATTTATTAAAACCCAGCAAAATCATCCATATTTCATTGCTTGCTTCATGGGTTTGGTCAATTACCAACCTGCTCTGGCTTTCCAGTTCAAGGGTTGGCTCCATGCAAGACCACCCTTGAACTGGAGAGCCAGAGCAGGTTGGTAATTGCAACCACTTGCCTGCATCATTCAAGCCCCTATTCCTACCGTGTTTGGAAAACTTCCCAAATTGCTGGTGGTGGGTCCCTCTGGGGGAGGAGGTGAACCAGCCGAAGAGCTGCGCCGTGGGCTCCCGGCAGCACCATAGCAGCCCCATCTGCTGTAACTCTCTGGAACTACCAAGTGCATCAGGAGTTTTGTTTCTGATTATTTCTCTGTGGGTTTTAATTCAACTTTTCATGCTAATAGTACCTGAAGCAGAATGAGGAATGACAGAGTGTGCATTTTAATCCCAAATTTCACACCATCACAGCGGGGCTGTGGAAGGTGTGAAATTCCAGAAGGCTGTGGAAGAAGCCCAGAGGCCAACCACGTTCATTAAGGGTCTGAAGGAACCAGTCAGCAAGTTCAGCTAGACAAACCCTAACCTAGGAGTTCCAAAAAGAGAAAGAGTGGAGTGTTTAGGTTGGCACAAGATGACAGAGATAGGGACAATCATCACTATTCAAATCACAGTTGTAGTTGGCAGACCCAAGACGGTTGCCTTGTTGGAACAGCACAGGTACAGATGTGCACTGTGGATGCCTTCAAACTGTGAGCTCGGGACGGTTTTTACAGCTAATGGTTTATAGCTCGTTGGGCACATACCGGAGAGACTTGGCTTTCAGAGAGCGATCAGAAGCCAGACCCTGAACATCCGTCCTTTTTTGCAAACACAAACCCAGAAACCTGCTTCAAAATCCAAGTCTCGCCAAATAATCACCAGCCAATTAAAAACAAAGCAGTAGCCACAGCTTGAAAAAGCAAGTTGGACCTATTTCTTACGTGACATTATCAAGGAATGGTAGCTGCTAAGATTGCCAGTGAGATTACACTTTCATATGGTCGTCCTGAGCTCTGGTAGCTAGAAGAATAAAACCATAAAAGAAATAAGCTCTGGAGGCTTTTAGGACAGCAACTAATTCCTGTATTCTTGGGACTTCTTGTTTTCCTCATGGGTATTTTATTACCTGGACAGTCCATTCTGCATATGCCACCCAGTCTGCGTAGGGGGATGCGGCCTCCAAAGCAGTTTTGTCTCACATTTTATCTGCTTTACGATAAAAAGGGTTACATTACCAATGGATTTTGTTAAATGTTACTCCTGGAACCAGACTTTGGGTTTTGTTGTGGGTTTGCAAGGTGCCTCACACGGCAGAGATCCTGGTCCAGCAACAGGCAGCTGGTTGGTGCTCACACGAAAACCTAAATTATGTAAAGGGAAATGAATTCATGTGAAGAACGCTCATCAACTTTATACTGGTTTTGAGGAATTCAATAATTGCCATATAGCCTTGATTTTGAGACTCCGAGGGTATTATCACATAGATATATTAATTATGCTTACGTTTCTGTAAGGAATGGGCTGACAGAGTATCAGCACGGAAATATGGTTAATGCCTCCGCTGCATTTTGCTGGATGCAAATGCTGTTTATCTTCAAGCACCTACTTAATGGGAAAGGGCTGCCTGTCTGCCTTGCACCGAATCTAGCAATTTTATAGGGTTAAGGGGCAGTAAAAGGCCTTTACAATGTGATTTGCAGATCATGAAAATGCAGTGTGTGACCTTAGGAGTCATTTGCCAGCAATGGCGCTGGCAATAAAACGTCTGGCTGGCTGGTAGGAGATGCACATAAATTGCTCATTTTGCATTCACAATGGCTGCACGAAAGGTTTCTGAGCTGTGGTGTGCAAATCACTGGCAAGGCTCTGTCCCAGATAGGCATTTTCCCCAATCTTTAAAAAAAAGCAGCATTTGTCTCTTTCTTCTTCCGCATGGAAAATAAGCCAACCTCTTTTTCTCCTGGGTTCTGCTGAAGTGAGTCTGGGGAAAGGATGGAGGACATCTCCTTCTTGGTAAAAGAGTGTGGGGGGGAGCAATGCGATGAGGATGTGAGTGGAATTGCCTCATTGACATGAAAATGTGTGTGCAAGGTTAAGGCCCATCAAAGGACCATCTAGTGTAGCATCCTATCTTCACCATGTGGATGCCTAGGGCAGAATGGACAAGCCTGTAGAGATACTTCTTTAAAATAGCCTTCCAGTCCAAAAGTAAGAGGATGCCAACCGAAGTCATCAAGGACTAGGTTCAGCAAAAAGCAATGGAGGTGGATAGGAAACCTGGAGAAGTAAGGAAGCTGGACAAGCTCTTGGAAGGGAGCTGCATTAGGGACTGTTAATCAAATAAATGACATCAGGCTTGGGAGATCCCCAAACTGAAAGTTCATAGGTGGAGGCCAGGAAATTAGCTGAAGGATAGGAACATGTTGTGAGGCACTTACACTGCATGCTTACTTGTCCCTTGGTGTTCACCAACCGTCTGGATACAGAATACCAAATGGGACAGTCCTGGGTCTGAACAAATACGGTCATTTTATATATGTTCCCAACTTCAGCATGCTGTAGCTCTGTTCAGAATTTTATAATAATTTCTGTTCAGGAACAGAAGTCCACATAATTTATAGCCGGTGAAGTTTTCCCCTTTCACAAAATTGCCTAACGGAGGATGAAATCCTTGTAAACTTTTAAGATTGACCAGTGCAAGAAAGCAGCTGCATTCCTCGGCCAATGCCACCTCCCTTTTGCAGATAGCAGCAAGGGTGATTTGGGAAGGAGAGGAGGGCTGATCCACCTTATCACCTTCTCATTTTTGCAAAACTCACATCCCCATAGATGTGGACAGGGAAAAGGCAATTCCCTTACATTGCAACGGTCTAATGCACAACCCCTGCGTGAGCCGGTCAAGGCTGCTGACCACTAGACCATCTGTACATATACCCAGCAGTGGCAAAATGGAAATGCAAAAGCATCCGCATCCAAATTCCCAAGTCCCAGTTCACGCTTATTCATCTAATTTCCCCGCTGTTGAAAGCCCCAGTAGAAGTATCTAAAGTGCCAGCTGGCTTACCAGTGTCTCGGGCTGTCTCACTCACAGTATTGAATTTTCTCTGCTCTTAAACTGACTTTTTTTTTTTTTTTTTTTCAGAACAGGCTTCTCATGTGTATTCTAGCAAACATCCAAATCCTCCCTCTGTTTTCGTCACATTTATAAAACAACTAAAAATAGATTTACTCCTCCAAAATTCTTACTGGAAATCTTCCTTAAGGAATGCCATTTCACCAAAACCTAAAATGCAACCAGAAAATCACATAAACAAATATTTTCATGAAAACATTTGAGTAGGGCTAACGACTCACATGGAGCATATCGTTTTGACATTTTCATTGGAATTCTGTCTTCAAAGTCAGCTTTTAATTCCAATAAAATTATTTTATTTATTGACCGGGCAATGACATCTCAGCAGATATTCTCTGCACTCCCAGCTCAGTTTTCCCCTGAGAAAGAAATGCCATTTTTCAATTTGTGCTATTGAAAAAGTCTGTTATTGCTTTCCTTCCCCTGGGCCCCAGGAGCTGCGCACACCTTCTTGAACCTGACTGCAGAAAGCCAGAGCTAAGTTGGTTTTTTCTAGGAAAACAGCTGTCAAACTGTGTTAGCAAATGGTGCTGTGGCTTGAAAAAGGAATTAATTTTACACCATAAGGGCCAAATCTTTCACTAGTGTACATCAGGGTCATTCCACAGATGTGCCTGTGACCCCAAATCCATGAAATGTTGAGGGTTTCCCTTTTAATTCCTTGCTGTTGAATGTTTTCCAGTTTTGCAAGAGGAATTTGATGAAGAGGAAGGTCGCCTCAAACAGGGAGAGCCATCTGCCTGCTTGCACATCCATTCTCACAAGGAGCAGATTAAAAGCATGGTCCAACGCTACACTAAGGACGTCATATCATAAACATTTTTTTACAGCAGCCATGTTGGCTTAAATGTCCACTCTTTACCCAAATCCCTCCAACTGCCACTCCCTATATCCCATCTGAGAACTGAGTAAAAATAACAGCAATAAGTAAGAAATAATAAATTACGTTCATAGTTTTTTAAAGTACTTATAAGCCATGATTTTGGTGAAATTATGGACACCGTGATCCAGGAAACAGCTGTATCACACATCTGGGAGGGAGAGAAGGGGACACAGAGGGAGGTGGGTGTGTGAGGGTGGGAATGGGATGGGAGATGCTTTTCTCTGCTGTGTTGCACGGCTTGGATGAAAATGCTCAATGGCTGGTGCAAGGACCAAGGGAAATCAACCCTTCTGCTGGGTAAGATACAGGGTGGGATGGGGGGTAGGTGAGAATGAAGGATTTCTGATCTCTCTCCCCGAACCTTACTCTTACAAAGGGGTTGCTAGAAGGGCCAGCAGGCCCCAGCTCCACCAGCTGGTGCACAATGGCCATGTGAGGTTCAACATTCATTACAGGCTTTTTCTTTTCAGAAAGCGTATACAAACAGCAAGACTTCGTCACAGTCAGGTTATAGAATCATAGAATCATTTAGATTGGAAAAGACCCTTAAGATCATTGAGTCCAACTCTTAACACTGACGAGTCCACCACTAAACCATGTCCCTCAGCACCACGTCTACACATCTTCTAAATACCTCCAGGGATGGTGACTCAACCACTTCCCTGGGCAGCCTGTTCCAATGCCTGACAAGTTGGAGCGGGTCCAGAGGAGGCCATGGAGATGCTCCGAGGGCTGGAGCACCTCTGCTATGAGGGCAGGCTGAGAGCAGTGGGGTCATTCAGCCTCGAAAAGAGAAGGCTCCAAGGAGACCTTATTGCGGCCTTTCAGTACTTTAGGGGGACCCACAGGAAAGGTGGGTATCAAATTTTTAGCAGGGCCTGTTGCAATAGGATGAGAGGCAAGGCTTTAAACTAAAAGAGGAAAGATTTAGACTAGATGTAAAGAAGAAATTTTTTACACTGAGGGTGGTGAGACCAGGTTGCCCAGAGAGGTGGGAGATGCCCCATCCCTGGAAACATCCCAGGTCCCGTTGGACGGGGCTCTGAGCAAGTTGGTCTAGTTGAAGATGTCCCTGCTTGTTGCAGTGGGGTTGGACTAAATGGCCTTTAATAGTCCTTTCCAACCCAAACCGTTCTGTGATTCTATGATTTTATAACCCTTTTAGTGAAGAAATTTTTCCTAATATCCAGTCTAAACCTCCTCTGGTGCAACCTGAGGCCATGATGAGTATGCATTTAAGAGAAAGAGGCAGTTTGAGGGGCTGAATTTATCTCTTCTTGCTCCAGACTTCAGGTCTCAGCAAGTTAAATCTCACCTTTAAGGGCTCTGACAGACAGAAGATGAGATGATATGTGAACTGCTGTGCAAGAGTTGTCCCCAAGGACGTAGATTTTCCCTGGGGAAACCTAAGGTTCCAAGATTAATTCAAGGTAAATTTTGCTATTGAGTCCTTTGAAGTTTCCTGTGCCCTCACATGAATGACCCACCAGCTGGGTATTTTGCTCCTGCCCCTTAAAAAAGCAAAGTTAAACTCACCCACACATACAACAGCTCCTACTCCAAGCCTTCCCTACCTTGAGATCAGACAGATTAAGGTTTGAGTGCGTATACTTTGGGGAAGACAGATCCTGAGAGCTTGTTGAAGGTATCGAAAAGCAGGAACGAGTGCATTTCAGACAAGCTCTCTCAGAGGCAAGGTATCTCCACGCCAGGGCTGAGATTGCTCACTCTACCTTTATTTGGCATCATGCAATTTATATTCTGCAGCCATAGCACTGCACGAACATCTCCCTAGCCTGCAGCTTCATCTTCTGCACGCAGCTACCCCAGCACTTTAATTGTCCCATAAATTTGATGGAAAGGATTTGATGCAGAGAGCTGTTAAAATGCCAAATGTCTTGAGCACTGCAACTAATGAATGGCTCCCAACGATTCATGTTTCAATCTATATGCAAATGTGCCCTTTGGTTGGCTTCTGCTGGACTTTTCATTGCTGCGTTACAGCTATCCAGGGAAGCCTCAGACTCATAGATCAGACAGATACAAGGCATAAATGGGAGAAGACTTAAATTATTCAGTGTTTATGAGAAAGAGAATGCAAACAGTGGACTTACTCTTTGCTTTTTGTAATAACATGATTACAGATCAGCCCTGGGAAGACCTACAATAAGGCTGATTTTTCTCCCCCGCCCCTTCCTCCTTGCTACCAAAATATATAGCGCAATGAATCACTTAGCAAAGCTGAATGCATGTTATCCAATAACACCACAAATAGCGTATGTCAGCTCCAGGTAAAACCAGTGTTCACAGAGCCCAGCTGGGAGATGTCTGTGCAGAGACTGAAAAGATTTGAAAATCTGGTCTCTGCTATTCTTACTCCCACCAAGGGAAAACATCTCCTGGAGCATCAAACCAAGCCGCTGTAAACACCAGCGGTCACAAAATCTATTCCCGCTCATTAATGAACTGCACAAATCCCTTTCACCTGCAGTGCAATGTGCAATCCTGGTCTTAGCAGGAAGAAATTAAGCTAGAGCAGGTGCAGAAAGGGCTGCCACCATCACGAGAGGGCTGCAGAACTTGTTTTATGTGGGGGAAAAAAAAGGGGTTTTGTAGGATTTTGGTCAATTCCGAAGCTAGGAAGGAAAGCGACTGCTCTCTACACAAATACCTGTGAAATGACAAGAAAGGGAAAGGACAATTTTAACTAGTCCTGGCACAAGAACAGGAAGCCACAAATACCCTCAGAAAACACAGATATGAACATACCAAGGACAGACTCGTTCGTGTAAGACTTGTTTTGCGGGGTTTAAAGCCAAAGCTGCATTGGGGGTTGGGTTTTCCATTCAAAGAAATGCCAGAGCTGGCACAGCCATTGCAGAATGGATGGGTGCAGAGAAACCGCGAGGTTCTGGCATTGCCCCCAAGAGTCACCCCACCAGGAGCACTGCCGAGCCAGGAGAGCAGAGATGAAGTCTCTGACCAAGTCTTGGCTCCTGCAAAGCTTCAGACTAGTTGGAGACACCTTCCTTGCTTTGGTGTTGAACTAAAAAGAGCTTTATAGCTTGAGACATCAACAGCGCTTGATCCCTCAGGACCTTAATTTCTGGCTGAGCTTTGGTTTCTTTTATCTGCTTAGCTTAGTTCTCCACTGTTTCTTTTCATTCCTATTTCTACTGCTCTCCTTATAACCCCAGGAGCAGGTTGGGGGACCACTAAGGCTGTCAGAAACCCACACCAGCAGCAGTGCTCCTCAGGTGGTCTGGACATGGTCAGGAGAACACAGCAATACAGATACAATCTTCTGCCAAGCCGAGTTTAGTGGATGAGCTTCGTGGGGTGCTGAACTTGGTCCTACATGACATGCTTAAATTTTGTGAGCATAATTTATACCCTAGCAGTGGAATAAGTGGTTTCAATTTCTGTCGGTCCGGCCCAGCGGCAGGAAATTTGCAGCATTGGGAAACACTGTCTTTAAGATCAGGTTATACGAGGGTTGCCAACACGAGTGAGAAGATGTAGTTGGCAGAAACAGCCATGTGGCGAGCATTTGTTATTTGTTATTTGCCACCAGGACAGCGGTGGCCTTGGCAAAGCCCTCTCCTTGGAGCAGCGATGTGCCCCTCGCCAGGCTGTGGTCATCTGCAGCCGGGGCCACCACATCCTCCTGGTCTCCACTCCGGCTCTAAAAACATCTCTGCTTTAAATAAAAGACAGAACAAGTGGGAACGAGCTGCTGCTGTGCGGCGGAGCCAAACGAGCTTGTCAGGCTGCCAAGGCAGGAATTTAGGAAGCCTTCCTTTTTCTTCTTCCCTTTCTTTGTGCATGGAAATGGACTTGCCATGAGTAATTTGCTAGCGACTAAAGCTGATAAGTTTGGCTCCCTGCAGGCCCCTGCTGGGGAACAATATTGGCTTTTCTTCTGAATTACTGGGTGGAAGACACAGGGCAGGAGCTCTGCGCATTTTCTCCTCCTTGCTCAGAGCCATTCAGTGCCCTCCACGCTCAGCTGCCCGGAGCCAACCTCTGAGGGAGATCCTAGTGGGAACCATTCTGATGGGAGAGTGGAAAGGGGTGCAAAGCCACGAGCTTATCTTCAAAATTCCCGGATTTATAGCTGGGTAAAGACAGGAAAACCAAGCTGTAGCGCCCAAAAGCTCTGCGCTGATGTCGCCTGAGTGATGGTTTGCTCTTTCGGTCGATCTTCTTGGAGAAAGTTTTCAGGCGAAAAGGGGTGGGAGGGGAGGACCGTAAGCATGTTGTGCATGTTCAAGAATGAAAAAAAAAAAAAAAAAGACGAGAAGACAGAGGGAAAAATCTCTAGAAAGTCAGACCAATCAGGAACAGCGCAGATGTATTTCCAAAATCTTTCAGCAAAACTGAAGGAGGCAAAATACGTATATTGTTGCTACTTGCAGTTAAGCACCACCATAACCGGCAGCTCTTTGGACTACAGAGAGCAACATGGTTCAAGTGGGACTCAGACTGGACCTTTAGATGGGGCAAACTCATATAAAGTGACCTCAGAGCGAGCCTGTATCTGCTATCAAGCGGCCGTCCTCCCTCGTTTCATTATGGAGGGGTCCTTGGCTCACCTTATCCATGCTGCAGAGAGATGTTTGCAGTAAGCAACAAGTTCTACGCGGGCCTATTTCCCTGATATTTGTCAGCACCTGCTCAGCATCTGAACCCACAGGGAGAGTTAATCTCAAAACTATCAGGAACAGCAAGAAATGGAAGAGCTTTTTGAAAACTGCAGGTTTTTTCTTGTTTAATAATAAGAAGCTTTAATCCCAAAGTAATGTATCAAATACCGTTGACAACTTCTAGGAGTCCGCTTGAAGATTCCTTATAGTCGACACTCAGTCCTTATGAACTAAACGATGTTTGTATGGAAAACCACTGGGTATCTTCTCTAAAAAACCTACAGGAGGCTGAACTTGCACACCAAATATTAAGGCTTCACTGTAAGGGTTCTTTTAACACCTGCCTGGAGGTGATGGGCTTTGAATACTTGGGCGATACAAACACATCAATCCCAAATGGCTCCAAGTTTATTCTCCAGCATCCAGTTTTCAGTACAGAAATAACCACTACATTTTTCCTTCCACTGTAACATCCTAGAAATAACCCCTCATCCACTAGCGTAAGGGCAGCAACACTCCTGCTCGGCTCCAGGTTTGCTGCTGTGACACTGCAGACACGAGAGGTTAAAGCCCAAGAATTCAGGCCCGTTTTCACACCAGACCAACCACATCCTGGGCTTTTCATGAGGACCCAAATCCCAAACTAGATCCTGGGACTGGCTAATTAGTGTCTAGATGGAGGGCATAAAGTGCTTTGATGAAGATATTGGAGCCATCTACTTGTCCCCTTTGCTGTAAGTTACTTTCATGATAGCAGAGGTGACAGAAGAAAAGAATGAAGTCCCTGCACCACAACTCTCCACCCACAGTTGGGTCGATTTAAATGTCAAATGCCTAAGCTAGTCTTGCTTGAGACTTAGAGAAAGGAGATCCATCCCACCCTAAGACAGGCGGGAAGGAAATGTCTTCAGAAACACCCTACTTCCCTGCCTAGATGAGAC
Source organism: Chroicocephalus ridibundus (assembly GCF_963924245.1). Taxonomy (NCBI): domain Eukaryota; kingdom Metazoa; phylum Chordata; class Aves; order Charadriiformes; family Laridae; genus Chroicocephalus; species Chroicocephalus ridibundus. The sequence goes on from NC_086284.1 coordinate 6,854,619, forward strand.
ACCTTGTTTTTAGGTAACTAGGAAGGTGGTCCATTTGACTAAAGCTCTGCAAATGGTGAATTCAGACCAACACAGAAGACTATGAACTAGCAGCTGAACCACAGAGCGGTAACCTCCAGCAGAGAGACATTACAGGCAGCCTGGAGTGGTACCACCTTAGCCAGAGTTGTTATAGGGTATTTCTTAAAGCCACAACTGTTATTCTGAGCTTCCAAATCAGCATATTAATTTACTTTGTTTTAATTTCCCACTTGTTTTCCTTGACATCACAAAATGCATCAGTCAGAGCTTGAGACATGAGGGCAACACCTCTGTGCCTTTTGGAAGGAGGACTGACCTCCTTATCTCCCCTACAACGTGGTTGTGTTGGGCCACAGCTACTGGTAGGTCAGGGCAACACCGTAAAGAGCATTTCAGCTGCTCCATGAGATCTCTGACATTCCTTCCACCCCCAAAGCTATCATCAGCTCTTCTTGTCACTGGTGTAAACTGGTACCACGTGGGTTCCTGCATGCGGCTTCAAAGGTCCAGAGCTTTCTGCCCAGTTGCAGCCAAAAGCATGTTTGCCAAGGCAGACACAGAGTTGAAACAAAACTGTTGGGTAGATTTGCTCCATCGCCTCAATGCTTGACTGTGTTGACATATTTGAGTCTCAATCTGCAGCCCCAACCCCGGACGCGTGGCGGTACTGCTGTTCCTCCCCGGGTGAGACACGGCAATGAGACAACCCAGAAGCCGAGAGCAAGACAGACATGTTATGCCTAGACACAGGGAAAGCGCTACAATTCGAAGCCCTAAATTATTTCAGAATCTACATGAGACCTGCCATACAACTTAATTCTTCAATTCAATTTCTTTTTAAACGCGTGAAAGGATTCCATTGTTACACAACCAAAGCAGCACTGTTCCTGGAAGGTGAAAATCAAGTTTTTGACTACATCATTCAAGGCAGGCAAGAAGCTGTTTTATTCTTCTGCATATCTAGGACTCACGTGCAGCTTCTGGCCCATCCCAGATGAGAAAATAGAAGTGGAACATTGCATGAGGTTAATCTGGACTACACACACAGATCAATGATTTCCTCTAAGCCAATCAAGGATTAAGGCTAATGAGTATCTCTGCATCTTGTAACAGTCCTTTTAGGGCAACAGAATGGGATAAAAATAGCATGACTTGACCCTTCCACCACAAAAAAGACTTTTATTAGTCCTTGGGGTGATGGAGTAAAATTAGAAACGCTGAAGACAGGAATGCTTCGCTTACCTGTCGTAGAATGACCATGGTTCCTGTATAAACACATCAGCAATCACCAGGAATGGACCTAAACCAGAAGAAATCAGCAATTAATGAACTGACACCCTGACTCATAGACCCAATGCAGGGACTGTCCCAACCCCAAAGGGACAGACGCAGCCCCTAGGTGTGGGAGAGGGCTAGGAGCACTCAAACTCCCAACGCTTTCATAATATTAATTCCAAACAGGGAGAGACAACCGTCTAGTACATCCAAATTAATGCCTGCATCGTGGTGAATGAGACCGGGACTGGAGGTTGCTTATGCAAGTAATATTTTGTAAACTGAGTCCTAGAAAGTTAAGCAAGGATTATCCTAACAAACAGATTGATGCTGATTTATTACACGTGTCATCAGATCCCGTGGTATGAATTAAAGCACATGGAGAAGGGGAGCCCTGTCCTTACAGCCCGCAAGACTGGATGGGTTACCATCTTTCTATCAAAACTGCTTTCCAGAGAGGAAAGAAAATTCCAAGCCCTCCGCCATAACCTGCAACTAATACCTGGGTTGGACCGAGTGTCTCCACACTCCGCCCCTGCCTGTTGTTCAAATTGCACCTTTGTGTGATTTACAGATGGATTTCCTATGGGAAGGCCCCGTGCTGCTCCCGGGTTTGTGCTTGCTGCTGCGCGGTGCCATTTCAACGTTGCTCCCAGCATGAAATGGGTTTGGTGTGTGTGAGTGAAAAAACGCTTTCAAGGAATTGAGTTTCTGCAGCTTTCAATCTCCAAAGTCATCCTTGCTACATGGCAATCAGTAATCTTTATATTTATAACGTAGAACGGTTTCCATTATGGTAAAAAATCTCATGCCTTAAAAAGCAAACAAAAAGGCACTCCGAGAGATATAACCTCCACAAGACACTGGAGATGTGAAGGCTGATTAAAGATGAACTTGCAGGATGCAAGACATTTCCCTTCACAGTGACAAAGTGGTCCAGACTTATCCCAAGTCTGGACCCAAGTCCCCCCAAAACCCAAATATTTTGTTTCATGTTTTAGCCATAATTTTCATTTTTCTGCTTTTCCCACTAAAAGGACAACGTTTCTTGGGGGGACAGGAGGGCATAGTAAAGTCTTTCCATCCCTCCTCAACAGTCTCCAGGTAAGATGTCCCTTTCCCAACATGGGAAAGAGTCTTGCAAAAAAAAGGAGTGATAACGCCCTGTGCCAGTGTCCCAACACACTTTCCTCGTTGGCAAGGAGAGCGATCTCTCCTCCCCGCCAGCAGCAACTGCACTCATCCCATTCAGTAGTGTAGGATTTAATCTTTGGTGCTGATCCTGCGGCATGAATTTTCTGTAGCTTCTCAGCCACAGTGGGAAACACGGATGTTCCCATCCTAGCTAGAAAGGCAGGATTTGTCCCCATTAGCTCCTGCAGGGACTGCAAAGGCTCAACAGCATTTCCAATTCATAGAATCACAGAATGGTTTGGGTTGGAAGGGACCTTAAAGACCATCTAGTCCCACCCCCCTTGCCCTGGGCAGGGACACCTCTCACCAGACCAGGTTGCTCCAAGCCCCATCCAACCTGGCCTTGAACCCCTCCAGGGATGGGGCAGCCACAGCTTCTCTGGGCAACCTGGGCCAGGGGCTCACCACCCTCACAGCAAAGAATTTCTTCCTGATATCTCATCTAAATCTCCCCTCGGTTCTGTTTAAAACGGTTCCCCCTCGTCCTATCAAGAGCTCCTCCCCAGCTTTCCTGTAGGCCCCCTTTAGGTACTGGAAGGCTGCTATAAGGTCTCCCCGGAGCCTCCTCTTCTCTAGGCTGAATAACCCCAACTCTCTCAGCCTGTCCTCACAGCAGAGGGGCTCCAGCCCTCTGATCATCTTTGTGGCCCTCTGCTAGACCCGTTCCAACAGGTCCATGTCCTTCTTGTGCTGAGGACTCCAGAACTGGACACAGTACTCCAGGTGGGGTCTCACCAGAGTGGAGTAGAAGGGTAGAATCACCCTGCACCACCTCTACATTTTTACCAGCCATATATTTGAAGGCGGATAACTACCCCACTGAAAGTTGTAGCAGTTTGCCATCTAAGTGCCTTCACCACCTTAATGAAAACATCCAGCTGTCGAAACCATCTCCGTGATCCCTCTGCACTGCCTGGAAAAGGAGCCGGTGATCCTAATAGCAGCCAAGGCATCACTGTTCATTAGGAAATACTCTCTAGAGAAATTCTGGGCACAGACCATATTTAATGAATTAATTTTTCTTTTTCTATAAGATAGATGGTCGCTGGAAAATTATGTACCCATTTTAATATCTGAAAGGCTGTGAGGCAATTTTCCTAATACTCAGTTTGAAACTTCTCTGTAGCACATTAAATTATTCCTCTTCTCCTTAACTCATATGGCTTGAAAATAACTTTCTAACCCCGCCAAGTAGTGAGCCCTGAGGTGGACTGCCTAGGGATGCTGAAGAGCCTCCTCCACCGGCAATAGTCAGTGAAACCTTGGCTTGGCTCAGAGCAGGCACTGGGTGAGGTTCTCTAGAGGTCCTTCCCAGGTCTGTAACATGACGATCGTAGGGGCAGTGATGAACACTGGGTTGGGTAGCAGCCTGAGTTCTCGGCTGATGGACATCTGCAGTGGACAAATCATCTTATAGTTCCTTGCCTCAGTTTCCCTCTCAAAAAACAGAGATCTCACCCAACAGGAGAGTTCCTAAGTCATTCCTAAGAATTCCAGTCATTATTGATTTGCATGTTAATCAGCCAAATGGCCTAGGTGAGCTTGTCCCATTGGGTGTCCATTGCAAAAGCCATACATGGGGGATCTCTTCCGGCAGACTGGGCTAGAGCTCCAGATTCAAGTCACAGAACTGCTCCTTCAGCCATTCATCCTTCTGCTGCTGAAGCATGGCCACGTGGTTGGCCTGGCTCCTGGCATAAAAACTGCCCGGAACGGGGGTATCATGCCCAGCCTGGCCTGTGGTGATGCTGAGTAGGTGTTGTTCCAGGCTTGGAAGAGTATTTACATACCCAGCACACGCTGCTTTTAAATAGGACTTTGGTACCCAGAGCCTGTTGTGTTTGTTGTTTTTTTTTTAATTTTCTGAAGGCCTATTCTTCAGCCCAAGCCACCAGGATTGCTCTCATTCAGAGCCTTGTAAGTCCCCTTGTGATGCTGTTGTAAGGGAGGTTGTACACAACCGGCAGCCAGCTTTCCCCACCGCTTGCTCAGCAGAGAAAACCCTGAAACAGAAGGGCAGGGGAAGCAGTAGACAGCCCTCCGTTCTTCCCGCAGGGATCAGTAAGAAGGATTGGGCTTGTCCGAGCACCAGGGAGATCATCTGCCTGCTAATTCATGGGAACACTGGTGGAATGAACTGGCCATCTGGACCCTCCAGTCCTTGCCAGCAGGTGAGCATAAGGGATTTCACTCCCACCTTCATCGCCTATGTGAAGCTCTACAGCTGCTTGTGCTATGGGAAACCAGCTGGGCTAAACAAAATGTACCCAGCACCTCTCCCAGATCACTCGCATGTGACACAAGAGCAAAAAAGCACCCCTCTGGGAGGCATATTTTTTGTAAATTTGGTTCATGTTGCAGCTTTCTGGGCATCACTGACTGAGCATCATCTGAACAGAGGATCTGAGGGAGGCAGGGGGGTAAGGCTGAGGGGGCTAAAATATCTCTTAAACTACTTGTGAAGACAAAGAGATGTGTGACATGGAACGATACATGCCACTTGCTTGCAAGCAGCGGTCAACAGAAGTCAAGCAGTGCCTCAGTACAAGGTCTCCACCACAGCAACCTCCCCCATGGCTTTCTTGCTGGTTCTGAAGAGACCCCAAATGCAAGAGGAACCCATCAGAGCTTGACTCTGGAGGGAGAAAGCCAGAGGAGCCTGGACAAAACCATTATCCTGCAATTGCAAAGAAGGGGGTTGCTACTCTAATCTGTTTAACTGGCATTTCTGTGCTCCTTGTTGGAAATTCAGGACTGGAGTCCAACCACATGACTGGCCATAGTGCCTGGGGGATCGCTCCGCAGTGCTAATCCTCCAGAGCACACGCTCATTAAGCGTTGGTTAGGAGAAATTCAGGTATTTCAGTCCAAATGCAAATTCTGTTCCTGTCTCCTTAAGTTCCACGTCCCACGTGATTTTCCTATCTGCAAATGCAGCAAAGGAAATGAATAATTAATTTACGGGGTGTGCGCATTCACATTCGATGACGGCCTGTCCCCCTCTGCACCCAGCTTGGTGTAGAGTCTGTCTTTTGGAGAACACCCTGGGCACTTCACAGCGCGAAAAAACAAGAGAGGTGGCTGTTCATTCACTGCCTTATGTCTACTTCACTTGAATGGCAGACATGTAACATATCACCTTAGCTGCGCAAAGAGATTTAACACATCGATGCTCTTTGGACACTGCTGCTTTCACCTCCTGCCCTCCAACAAGGGATCTGAGAAGAACTAAAGATCTTGTAATGTATTTTGCTCTTCATCTGAGAAATGGTGCATAAAAAGGTCAAACCTACGCCCTTGGAGAGAAGTATCTCTGTCCTTACCAAAACCAGGGTTTAGATCAGGAAGAAAAAACAATGGCTCCTGAATGAAGTTAAACCAACAAACCCGTCTTTGAGATCTCTAAACACTGAATGTGTATGACAGCGATCAGGGAGGAGGAAGGCAATGTCACTACACACTACTCCTTCTACTCTTTGTCCTGCTGGAAGCCGGCATGCTTGGGAAGGTATGACAGTTTGTATTTTTGCATTCTTCCTAGAGCATGGAATCAGAACCAGGGCTTGGAGGTCAGAAGATATTAGTCTGAATATGGCACCCATCCATCTTCTTCTTGGCTAACAAGTGTCTTCCCTGATAGCTTGATCAACAAGCAAGCTCTCAACAGAGACAACCCACTACTTCTCTAGGTAATTAGCTCCAGAGGTCAAATAATTCTTAGTGTTTAAAATGAAGCGTTTATCTCCTCCTCATCTGCATTTGCCTTCAGCTCCCCAACCGAGGCCGGTCATATCTTACCAATGACAGCTGACCCCAAAGATGGGCCCATATGGCAGGGTTTTGCCCTGCTGCTGCACCTCCACTTCCCTCACGCTAGGGTCTCATGCACCACCTGGCTTGGAGTGGTGACCAGGGCATGGAGCGGAGCAAGGCCGGGATGATACGCTGTGTCTGGGAAACTCTTTGCAAGAGGCATGTGTCCTTGCTTTGATATCAGGCTGGGCCCTCTTCGTGGTGTGACCTGTGTCTACTGGTTTGTCAGAGCCTCAGTATCTGGTATCTGCTCCACGTGAAGGCACTTACAACCTACTCCCATCAGTTCTGTGCTTTTCAGCGAACCGAAAACTCACAATAAGGACTTCAGACCACTTGCCATGGTTTCTGAGCCCATCTTGGATAAATCTTAGATATGTCTAATCTCCTGCCATCCAGTGCTGCCTGGGACATCCCTGACTCCTTGGGCTGTAGCCTTCCATTTGTCTTCCTTTTCTGCATTAAAAGTGAGTTCTATCTGCTGAGGATTGCCCTCAAAGCCTATGTGCAGGTCGGCTGTCCAGGACTTGCTGAGAAGTAGGTATCTCGAGTTAAACCCCTACCTTGGTGGAGGAGAGCCCAGACTTTGAGTCTCGCTAGGTGAGTGCTTAGCTCCTGGGGTGTTGCTTAGAACATGAGCATCTCCCCTGTCTGAGCTTTGGACTGAAACATTCATGGTAATGGCCATTCACTTACACCTTCCCTTCCCGTGGCACAAATATCTCCATCCTCACAAGAAGAAATAATAATTTCTAACTCCTCCAGTGCAGACTAGAATCACAGAATCATAGGGTTGGAAGGGACCTCTGGAGACCATCCAGCCCAACCCCCTGCCAGAGCAGGGTCACCCAGAGCAGGTGGCCCAGGAATGTTTGGAATCTGGGCAGCCCTCTCTGGGCAGCCCATTCCAGTGCTCTGCCACCCTCAAAGTAAAGAAGTTCCTCCTCATGTTTAGGTGGAACTTCCTATGCTCAAGTTTGTGCGCATTACCTCTTGTTCTGTCCCCGGGCACCACTGAAAAGAGCCTGTCCCCATCCTCCTGACACCCACCCTTTACGTATTTATAAGCATTGATAAGATCCCCCCTCAGCCATCTTTTTTCCAGACTGAAGAGACCCAAATCCCTCAGCCTTTCCTCATAAGAGAGGTGTTCCAGTCCCCTCATCATCTTGGTAGCTCTCTGCTGCACCCTCTCCAGCAGTTCCCTGTCCTTCTTGAACCGGGGAGCCCAGAACTGGACACAGCACTCCAGGTGCGGCCTCACCAAGGCAGAGTAGAGGGGGAGGATGACCTCCCTCCACCTGCTGGCGACACTCTTCTTGATGCACTCCAGGATGCCATTGGCCTTCTTGGCCATGAGGGCCCATTGCTGGCTCATGGTCATCCTGTTGTCCACCAGGACTCCCAGGTCTCTCTCTGCAGAGCTGCTCTCCAGCAGGTCAGCCCCAACCTGTCCTGGTGCATGGGGTTATTCCTCCCCAGGTGCAGCACCCTACACTTGCCCTTGTTGAATTTCATAAGGTTCCTCTTTGCCCAGATCTCCAGTCTGTCCAGGTCTCTCTGGATGGCGGCACAGCCTTCTGGTGTGTCAGCCACCCCCCACAGCTTTGTGTCATCAGCAAACTTGCTGAGGGTGCACTCTATCCCCTCATCCAGGATGGACTACATGGAGAGTAAAATCCAGATTTCTGACTTTGCTACCCATCACCTCTTTTGAAGGGGGAAAAAGATGCATTCCCATTAAAAGCAACAGCATTGCCCTTAATTCAACGGCAACAGGAATTCACCCAGAGTATTTGCTGATTTTTCCATGCAGGGACAGGGCACTCCCCGAGTTTTTACAAGTACGAGACTCTCATGATGGAGACGCGGGGACACGGTGAGCACCACCTGTCCAGCACGCTGCCTGCCACCGCGCTGAGAAAGTTCCCTTGTTTATACCTTAATTGCCGCCTCCGCACGGACGGATCAGCTTGAGGTCATGCTGACAGGTGACGTGAGGAATGCGAGGAAGCCGTCACCTCAGCAAGGCAGGTCACAACAGCAATAAGCTGCAGAAAACATGAGAGCCCCGGGAGGTGACCAGCACAGAGCATATTTTCCTAGAAAAAATCCAATCCAAGTTCACTGAAAGTCAAGAAAAGCTTTTCCTATAGCCTTTGGATCAGACCTTGAGTCGCCAACAGATTTCCAGCGAATGCTGGTATCAGGAGACAGAGGAATAGCTGGTTTGAAAAAGAGGTGCATTTCATAGAATGGTCTAGGTTGGAAGGGACCTTTAAGATCATCGAGTCCAACCATCAACCTAACACTGCCAAAACCACCACTAACCCATGTCCCTCAGCACCACGTCTTTTAAACACCACCATGGATGGCGATTCCACCACTTCCCTGGGCAGCCTGTTCCAATGCTTGATAACTCTTTCAGTGAAGAAACTTTCCCTAATGTCCATCCCAAACCTCCCTTGCTGCAACCTGAGGCCGTTCCCTCTTGTCCTATTGCTTGATCCTTGGGAGAAGAGACCGACCCGCCCTGGCTACCCCCTCCTTTCAGGGCATTGCAGAGAGCGAGAAGGTCTCCCCTCAGCCTCCTTTGCTCCAGGCTGAACACCCTCAGCTCCCTCAGCTGCTCCTCACAAGACTTGTGCTCTTTGGTGTAAAGAATTACCTCCCCATCAGCTGCAGGTTCAGCTGCCTGGACAACTGAGGGGAAAAGAGAGATTCAGGTGGAGCTGCAATCTGACACGTAAAGGTGTAGGTGATAGTGGGGAGTAAAGATCAATTGTGAAGCCCTGGATCCTCAGAAAGGCTCCTCGGTGCCTAGTCCAGGATGCAACACCGTGCAACTAAACAACAGCCTGCAAGGGCTGTTTTAGGGAACATGCAGATTTTTCTCTAGCTATTCCTGCAGTGTTCAGCCTTTCAGTGATGAGAGCCACAGGATTAGGTACTAATTAGATTTGAGGGTACTCCCATCAGGCTTCTCCTTCTGGTGGGCGGATGCTGTTTCCAGGCAAGACCTGGTAGTTTGTTGTTGTTATGTTTGGTTTTGTTGTTTGTTTTGCTTTGCTTTGTTTCACAAAAAGGGATGTTCCAGTCATCCTGCAGATCTGTGATCTCCAAACCCAGAAAATTCCAGCTACTCGAAGTACAAACAACCTTTCCTACAGAGAAGAACGTGGCCAACCTGCTAATCAATTAGCCAAATAACTAAAGGGAGAAAAGGCTGCTGCAGGCACCAAGGTGACTTACAGCAGTAAAACAGCCCAGGGTAGAAGTATCCTTGATGCATTAGACACCCAGATACTTTGCATTTCTGTACATTAGGGCTTTTTTCCTGCAAGTACCTCAAGGAAGAAAGTGCAGTGCTGATGCACACTGCAGTCTGTCATCCTGCAAGTGCAACTGAAACCAGGGAAATGATGCTCGTAACTGAAACCACCAATAAATAGGGTGTAATCTACTCAACAGGAGTGACAGAGTGGTGTCAGGGGCTGTGCGGTAGGTAGAGTTTCCAGCCAAAGACTTCATCACCCCAAATTGGGGCCTGATTTTCAACAGACCTCAGGTAGAACAGAAAGCTTCTGAAAAATCTGGCTTCTCCCTGTAAATTGACCACTTAAACTATGTCCTGAGCTCTCCCCATTGGTCAGGTTGACTATGGATCAGCTAAAAATGTAAACACTGTTGTTTCTTTTGACCCAGCTAAAAAACCTAACTGGCCAGACCCCAAGCAGTATGAAACGATTGAGAAACGACTGGCTTCAGTGCAACTGCGCTGATTTCCACAAGCTGAGAATCAGGGCGCCATGAAACGCCGAGATCTCTCCGGAGACTGGGTTTGAAGGGTGTTAAAAGACAGCAAGTGAAAGGAATGTGATCCCCCGTGCCTTCCTCCGCCAGGAGCTGCAGGCATTAATCACAGTCCGTGGTGACGGCTCCAGGCTCTGCCATCCTGTTCGCCTTCGCAAAGCGTCGCACCGGTAGGGGAAAGGACCACGGAGACTCAACTCCAGCTGCGGGATCTCAGAGCCTGGCTGGTTCTCTGCATGTCAGTACCAATCTCCTAACAGAGTTACCCAAACTCTTCCAAATTTCAGATTAGGACAAGATAGACAATTCCCTAGTGAGGCTGACACCGCGTGTGTGTTTAGCTATGCTGAGGGTGCAAGAATGCATCGCTCTGGGTTGACCCCATATCTTCATGGGACAGGTCTCACAGTATTAAAGGAAACAAAACTAACCCCAAAACACTGCAGACATCAGGATGTGACTTTAAACAGAGCTCAAGACACAAGCTAAAGCGTCCACAAAGCCTAGAGCCCATCCTGTGATGCAGTTGCTACCTAGGAATGGTGCGAAGCAATGCCTGAGCATTTCCTTGCCTCCTCCTGGCCACGTGCACAGACCACAAGAGAGGTGGGAGTCAGCATCAGTGTCACCAGTGTTTATCCACATAAGCCTGGAGACCACAGAGTAAGACAGCAGCATGCAAATCCTAGATTGGGAGTTCATTATTACACATCTCTGCTGTGGCTTTCTGTGCCAAATCGGCACACATTGTCCTCTCACCAGTGATAGTGTTGTCGTTTAGGTGACTGTGTGGTTCTCAATCTTTTTTGTGTGCTCTAAGTTCCACCTGACACCCAAACCGGGACTGAGCTGCTCAGATGCATCCACGGCATTTGATCCAGTCAACCAAGACCACCTCCAGGACTATGGGGACAAACAAGTGCTTCCAAGAACCGATTCAGTCAGTCTGTTGGAGAAGCCACCATTATTTCTCCCCATTGACTACCAAGGAAGCCTGAGGTGACTGGTTTCACATGGATGTCCGCTTATTTATGCCATTCCTGTGCTCCCTGAGCAGCTGGAAATATGTCAAAAAGACCACTTAGCTGACTCTACAGGACTAGTTTGGCCCTCAAATGACCATTTGAAGGGTCCTGGTAGCAGTACCACCAAGAAAGACACCTCATCTGAAAGGGTCCCAGCCAAAAAGGCTACATTAGAGCAAGAAACCACAGAAAACTGCCTCCTCTGGAAAGTCAGAGAATCAATACGCAGCCTCTGTTCATCTGAGAGTAGTCAGGAAACCAGCATCAATTTTTTAAGCCTCCAGCCGGAAGTTCAATTGATTTGCCCTGCATTCAATCCCCCCGAAAAGCCCGGTAGGTAGAGAAGCTGAACAAAAGACCTGACCTTTTCTCCCTCCCTGAGCTTTCATGGAGCCAGAGAAGAACAATGGACCACAGCGGCATCCGATCCCAGCTCGGCACAGCCTCCCAAGGAGGGCAATTTCCCTTTGTGCACCAGCCTTTACCGGCGACTGAGTATTTTTTCAACAGCCACAATAATTAATCAAATAAAGTATCCTTTTGCAAAGCGGTCAGGTGTAATTTCAGCATAATCCAGACCTAGCAGGCTGAGCTGATCTAGGCAAAATGCTGCACTTGCAGGTTGGCCAAACGGTGTTTGAAATCCATCTTCATCTCTTTATCCATAGATGAACTCCCAGTCTTGCTAGGGTCTACCCACAGGGTCTGACACTTGACAAGAACAAATTAGAAATGAAGTCTATATTTGAAATTGAGGGTTATTTAGCGCATGAACATGCTCTCAAGACTCTCCTCCTTGGAGCAGGGTTGTACTGTGCAGTGCTGGGCTGTACTGGAATTCCCCTTGCTGGTTCTGAGCACACTGGGATGTCCGCACAGCACTGTACCAAGATCAGAGCTCAGATTCTGCCCACCCACGCACAGGAAAACCCATCTAGCATGGGATGAGCAGACCAACAAGTGTTGGTTAGGTGGCCATGGACCTCCTCCTTCATGGGCCGCTCAACTCCCACCATTGACAGCGGAAGGCATACACAGAGACCGGTTGACTTCAGCCTGATGTGTTTTACAACTACTGCATGATTTTTGGAGGAGATTCCTGCGTGGCATGTCCTGTTTTGGGCCAGGTGCAGGAGGCAGCAACCTTCTCGGCCATCTGAGCTCTGCCAGCCCTGCAGTTGAACCACAGCCATTAGCCCTTAGCTCAGATGCAGGTTGACCCTTTGGTTGTGTTGCTCAGGCAGCTACAAAGAAGAACCATGAAGAACCACCATGAAGAATCAAGGAAAGGTGTGTATATGTCTCTATATACCCTATATAGAATGATATATATAAACCCTAGATATATACTCTGGCCAATGCACTATTACTGGCTCCAGTTTGGAATAACTGGGCCATGTTATGAAGAAGTTTGGACTGGATCATCTTCTTGGCCCTCCCAGCTTTGTATCTCATGAACCTCTAAGACCGCAGGCCTTGCTCCAAGACAGAGGGCAGGAGAAGGAGCACTGCACCCATTGCAGGCTGGGACCAGGGCCCCAGAATGAAAGTCAGGTGATTTGTCCCACTGGAGCTTGTTCCTGAAGTGGTTTCAGAGGGATTTAGGTACTTGGGGTCTTTCTAAGTCCCATGAAATGCTCCATTTTAAAACCATCTCCAGGTGATCTGCCCCTACCCAGACAAAGTATGGCAGAGGTAAGACCTGAACGCCAGATAATCTCAGTCCAATAACTTAATTACTAACACACTGCTGGGTTGTGGGTTTTTTTTGCTATAGAAAAGTTCATTAAAGAGAGTTTTTACTGCAGCCACTGTTTTAGTAATCACTCCAGCGAGCTCTTAGGCTTTGTTACCCTCTCATGAATCCCAGCCTACTTATGGAGGAGGGGATGATGCTATCCTTATTTCACACTGAGGGAAACTGAGGCGCAGAGGGAGGACGTGGCTTTCCCCGGGGTCACGCAGGAGAACCAGGAAGGTGTAGACACCCTTGCAGACACCCAAGTCTGTGCCTATGACTCCAGACCGAAACACCTTTAATGAAGGCAGCTCTCCTGCTCCTCTCCGTCCTTAAATTGTCCTAATAAGCAGCTGTCTCACCCTCTACTCTTGCTGGTCCCTAATGGTCTGGCCTCAGCTGTGTGGTCTCTCTCCTTTCAGTGCTATTAGTACTGGCTGGAGCAGGGCTTCTGGAAGCTGTTATAATCCCATGAGTTTTTTTTCTCAGCAGGAACCCCTTTGCTGGGATTTTCGGTGAAATCCTCCCTCTGCCTGCCCCAACACTATCCTCTTATCTCTCACGGTCCTGAAGAAATTCAGGACAGCCCTTCAGAGAGGGTGGGGTCAGCCTCCAAATGCAGGGACTAGTAGGATTAAGTGGGTTCAAATCAGAAGATACCAGCCCTGGTTTATCCTGCTGAGATTCCTGATTACTCCAGAGGGTGTTTTGTTTGAACAGGGACTATACAAATTAAGTAGAGGCTCTGATCTGCCCTTCCAGGGTGCCTTTGGTGCAATCACCACCACATCCCTCAGGGCAGCGTGAGGCAGCGCTGGGAGACATCAGCCCTGTAATAGCCTGGACGAGAGGGGGACAGACGCTCCCTGACTCATTGGCTGCACATGCAAAATGTTATACTAATTTTGCAGCTGGGGAAACTGAGTCACAGGGACTGTTTGCTGCTCTATCTACCGCTCTTCACGTTTTGGTGGGTGTTCTTCAGCACACGGGATGCTCTGTGCTCTCAAGGGCATCGTCTGGCTGAGCTGAAGACATGCTTATAGGTCTTTGCCGAAGCCGAGTCAGACTAAAGCACATATAAAAGGGTAGATTTGGATTAGATATTAGGAAGAAATTCTTTACCGCGAGGGTGGTGAGGCTTGCCCACAGGATGCTCCATCCCTGGAGGTGTTCAAGGCCAGGTTGGAGGGGGCTTTGAGCAACCTGGTCTGGTGGGAGGTGTCCCTGCCCAGGGCAGGGGGTTGGAACTAGATGATCTTTAAGGTCCCTTCCAACCCAAACCATTCTATGGTTCTATGGTATGTTAGGTGTTGCACAGGTATAAAGTAAAAGCCAGTGCATCTCCAAGCAGCCTGGATGAGTAAAAGAACTCCAGGAGGTAAAGTGACTTTGCTCCATGCCAAGTTCCCACCTGGTGAAAAGCAGGGCCAGAAATAATGACAGAATTCGCTCTGTGAGCAGAAGTGCTAACAAAAGCCTCATTTACAACCACAAACCTCCAAATAATAAGATTTCTTGATGGCCAATAGGGCATAGCCACCCCAAGAAGACTTTCCTGCAAGTGGGGTATCCAGGATGGCCTTCTCACCCCACCTGGGCACTCTGGTGTCCGATGAGAGGTGGCACCATGCTGCAGGGTGCTAGTTTTCCACCACGCCCGCCTGCGTATTTTTACGAAGTGCCTAGGAACCGCATTTCCTTGCTACAGCTCTGTCAAATTTGGGATGAACTTGGTCAACAAACTACCGCGATTAGGTGACACATCTAAAGAGACAGTCAGTGTGACCACACAAGCCTTGTTTCCTATGGAAATCAGACTAGACGAGCGAGGCAGCTTTAATCAGGCACTTAATTTATTCCAGCTTTAACAAGCTGCTCCGCTCCCACCCTTGTTTGCAGTATTTTGAGATATTCCTCCAAGGAAAGGGGTGGCTGTTGCTATTTGTGGTTTGCTCTCAGCTACACATAAGACATGGGTGTTTGCTGGGGAAAAGTCTCACTCCCTGGGCTTGAGTTCAACATCACAGCCGCACCTGAAAAGCTTGACTTCTGTTCCAGTCCTTTTTACTTAATATCTTCCCTGACTGCTGAGCTCAGGGCTGGGAGGAGAGGACCTGGTTTGCTTCTGCGAACAGTAGTCTGCTGCGTGCAAAAGCCACAGATAAAACAGCAGTGGGGGAGATCCAGAGGGTTATTTCTAAGAGCAATAAGGTTGCCCAAACAGCTTTCACCCTCTGTTACCCGCCACCCTAATCTGTACTGCTGCAATTAACCTGAATGAACAGCAGTCTTCATTTGCCCCCATCATGGTATCCCGAGCTGACATGGCTCTCACAGCAATTTGGCCAAGGTTAGTGGGTGCTCTGTGATGCTTTGGGTGCAGGCATGACATTTAGCAGATGAGAAAGCAGCATCTCAGTGCTTTGCTGGAGTAACCCAGCTGCACTCCCAGAAACTTCTCCTTCTCGGCGCACAAGGACCTGCGCCACCACCCAAAAGCAGTGGTGGCATCACCAGGCAGAGCTTCCTCCCTGTTGTGCTGGAGAGCAGCAGTTTCTTACATGGGAGGGACGACGTCCTTGCAGTACACCTGCTCTGAGACACCTCCCCAGCGTGACAGCAGATTGGGCTGACCTGCTCATTAATTGTTTATCAGTCTCCATGTACCGCTTTACTCAATTACATAAAAGGTCTAATCGTTCCTGTGACGGATCCCGATCCCTGGGCGGGCTGTGTCTCACCACCCCAAGTGCTCTGAGATAGTTGGCAGCTCTGAAAGCCTGCAGAAATGAAAGGAAATCCTAAAGGACTGTTGGAGAGTTTTGTCCCTCCTTTTTTATTTTGGCTCAAGGATGCTGCAGCACCCCCAGCCCGGCGTGGGGGCATGTTTGGGAGGTGTATCAGTAACACCATTGACAGCTCACTGGGACTTTCAGTAATTCCAGCAATAGAACGTTTTCTCATGTCTGTGCCAAAGACCGCTTTGGGCTCTTGCAGCTCCCCAACATACGAACAACACGCATAAAGCCAGCTATGCCTGAGCTTTTCCTGGGCTTTACGTCCAAAGGCAAATCACAGAAGTCTGGGCTATCTTGGCTCTGTTGTTCCATCGGGATTAAAGGCAGCCAAGAAGCCAAGCAGAGGAACTGAAAGGCAAACGGGGACCATCTTCTTCACTCTGACGTTCCTCTGCGTGCAACTTCTCAATGGGCTTGAGGAAGGCACTTGCATAAAGGTTACAGATGAAATGACCACCCCCTTTATTGCTCCAGATAGAAGCCTTCTGCAGGCTGTAGGAGAGACAAACCCAGGGGGCGTGTGTGTGGTTTCTGGAGTTCATCTCAGCCCAGGGTAAATCTGCTGGCCTTGATGGCACTGATCCAGCAAAGCTGAGGGATGAGAGGAAGCAGGACAGAAATAGCTGGGGCAGCACAATGTAATGGCAACCAGCACCAATGCTGGAAAACACCCAAAGGATCAGATGAAGGAGGCAGAGGTTTGATGCACTCTAGTGAGACGTGCAAGGCTCCTTGCAGCTCACTACAATATGCACTTACTGTACCCCTCAGTCCTCGTGAAGGAGGTCTGCATGTCCTCCTGACAGCCTCAGCCAGGCGAGAGGACCCTATCACTGATGATGGGAGGTCTTATGGTTTGTGGGTGCTCCCCTCCTTCCCTTTCAGCACCACTGTTATAGAATCATAGAATTGTCTAAGTTGGAAGGGACCTTTCAGATCATCAAGTCGAACCATCAACCTAACTCTGACAAAAACCATCACTAAATCATATTGCTAAGCACTATGTCTACCTGTCTTTTAGATACCTCCAGGGATGACGATTCCACCACTGCCCTGGGCAGCCTGTTCCAATGCTTGATAACCCTTTCAGTGTAAAACATTTTCCTGAAATCCAGTCTAAGCCTCCCCTGGTGCAACTTGAGGCTGTTTCCTCTTGTTGTATCGCCTATTCCTTGGGAGAAGAGTCTGACCCCCCCCTCGCTACAACCTCCTTTCAGGTACCTGGAGAGAGCAATAAGCCTCCTTTTCTCCAGGCTAAACAACCCCGGTTATGTTGAAGTTCTTTGGTCCCACAGGAGCTCAGTGGGACCTTTGCCCAGACTGGGAACTCGGTGCTACCGGGAGGCAAAGCACTTTCTTCTCCCAGCCTCTCTCATCCGCAGGAGTTCGAACTCCCCCATGTCATCACACACTGGGCAGGGAAAACGAGCTTGTTGACTTGCCCAGCAAACCTCAAGCTCACAACAGCATGGGTCAGCTCTGGGATTCACAGGAAACCACCCTCAAACCCCATCCTTTCTCGCAGTGATCTAGCTGATAACCATCCTTGTGGGAGTTACTTAATGACCTGCAAAATATCTGATATAGAACCTGCAAAAACTCCCATTGAGTTCCTCTCTGCATTCGCCAGCATGAAAGTATTTTCCACGAAAAAAGGAAAAGAACAGGCTTTATTTTCCTCGACCCACATGATACATGGCACTGCTACTGAAGTGATGAGGCTGAGACCTTATCTTCTCCAAGACAACTAAGAAGTGTAGCGAGACAAATATCTCAGAAGAACTGTTTTGGGGCAAGTCTCAGGGCATGAGCAACTCTTGGTGAGCAGAAGCATGAGCTCTACATAAAAAAGCCCGTACTGGACACAGCTTGTGGCCTCCCCATCTATTGTATTTCTCTGACAGCGCACAACAGAGGATACCCAGGGAGCAGTATAAAAACAGGGTGAAGATTTAGTGGCACTACTCCGTAACACTCCCCCAGACTCTAATAAATTGCAGCTCAAGAACTTCTAGAGCCAAAGAAGGGTACCTTTTGTCTTTAATATATACATTTTGAAGCTTTTGAGAGGTTTTTCATCAACAAATTTGTCCAAGTGCTTTTTTAACCCATCGATACTTTTAGAATCCACAGGTCCTGCAGTAAGGAGTACCACAGATGCCAGGTTGTGTGAATTATTTTATGGTTTTTTTTGCTTTGAACGCATTCTCTGTTAGCTTTATTTGCTGCTCCCTAATTTTCATATTACAAAGGAAAACTAAGGAAAATCCCGCTTTTGCTTTCACTGTGCAAGCATGATCTTCCAGGATCTATAACATATCTTCCCCCATCTCTTTTCAGCTTGGAGCCTTTGTCTAAACAATCCTTCCTGGTGTGGAAGCTGTTCCAGATCCTTGACCATCCTTCCTTTCTCTGGATCCTCCCCAACTGGCCTACATCGTTTTGGGGATGGAGGGACCAGAATGGCCTTTTTTTGTTTTGCGTTACTTGAAATAAGTCAACAGAGGAGTGAAATGTGCTCTCTGGACAATGACAGACACCCTGGGGAACACACAAGGCCTTGGTCCCAAGAGATGGGTCCTGGTCCTAAGTCTGGCACAGCCCAGGTTGGGCTCAGAGCACCTTTTCCCTATACCTCAGTGTCTTGGGCAGGTGAGTCCTGCTTAGCATTTGCAAACCTCCCTCAGGTGGAAGGTATTTCACAGCTGCAACCTGCAAGCACTACGAGACTAAACCATAATATTCCTAAAAGTCTCTACGTTTACATGGTGCCCTTGACGGATGCCTTCATGCAGGCACTGTAGACACCTGCCATTTTCTATTTATCCTCCTTTGCCAAGCTTGACGTTGTGCCCATCCTCCCTCCAGCTCTGTGACAATCCCAGATTTATCTTGCCATTTCCAAAGTCAGGAACAGCTTTGCCTCCTTGGGGTGAAGCCCCCTCCCAGCACAGCTCCCACCATACAACGCAGTGTCAGAGAAGAAGAGAAGACAACTTTTGCTAGACCAGGACTCACAGAGGCTCAGTTCTCCCAACACCCAGCAGAACCTCGGGCATGTCTTCTCGCAAGTCTTCCTTCCTCCACATCTTAAAGTCGGAGACCAGGCTGCCTGTGCAGCAACAGCAGCAGTGGAAACCTCCACCCAAGGCAGCCTGTAAGTCTATAATCAACCTAAAGCATAAGTTCTAACTTCTTTCATGCATGTGGAAACTGTATTCGGGTCATCTGTACCCTGGGCAAACAGCAGGTTATTACACCAGGTTCAACACAGGAAAGGGGATGGCAGCAGCTGAACTGACATGCTGCGGAAGGACCTTGCTAGGGTGGAGGTCCAAGAGCTCAATGCCTTTCTCCAATTGCTCCGAGACTGCCAATGGGATCAAGCACCCAATTTTCATATCCAGCCAGGCAGAAGTGGGGTTTGGTACTGAGCTGCTCAGGCTGGGCAGGTCTGGGGAGGACTGGGACAACAGTGCCAAGAAATTAAGAGGTCCCCCAGGATTTTTTGGCTTTGGATTTTGAGCTTTTGCATGTTTATTTGGCACTCAATCTACTTCAAATGGCTGTTTTTCATTGGATTGCCACACATTGCACTCCCCTTGAGAAGGGGGAAAAACCGCGCTTCGCTCTCTCCCAGTGTCCTGACTGCAAGGGCTTTTCAGAGCAGGGGCTCTATGCTCAACTCTGGGCGCCATGGGCTTTGGGGGTGCTACCTGGGGATGGATGGACAACCTAAGCATGGACACTGCTGGGGCTTTCCTGTCTTGAGAAGCTTTCTGTCTCTACATAGCAGCTCGGCTGGGGGACCAGACCATCACAAACACACCAGCTCATCCCATATCAGGTTCTCCTTGCACGTTGCCTAGCAGAGAGGAGCGTTTCACCGTGCAGAGCTCTTTGACACGCTGTCTCCACATCCTGCCAGCCCCTTGGTACAGTGACACTCATCCCACTCTGCTTCGGGAGCAAGAAACCTCTGGCTCTGCCCCAAGTGAACAACAGAAGTCCCCGTTTCTCCTCTCTCACCCTAAAAAAGAACTGGCAGAGCTGATCTGGCAGCAAGCAGAGGCAGCGAGAGCATGGTGTCAGTGCAGACAACCAAAAACATGCCCGGGACTTGCGAGCGCCTGAAGCCACCTCTCCCGGCAGCCCCTTTCTGCCAGGCTTGGAAGCTCTTCTCTGCAGCTCCAGGAAAGGCTTTGAAAGAAAAAAAAAAAAAAAAAAAAAAAAAAAGAAGAAAAAAAAAGCAACCAACCAACTACGAGCTGACAATGCCTTCATTAATCACAGCATAATCCTTTCCATGGCAACCCAAGGATTGCGAAGTCACAAGTTAGCCAGCGTAAGACAGAAACACTGTACAGCAGCCCCTGGTCCGTGGAAACTTAATAGTGAGCAAGATGAATCGACTGCTCTGAGGAGGGGAAATCCTTGGATTTGGAAAAGGGGTTCATCCCTGGGCTGGATTCAGATCTCATAAATGCTGGTGTCAGTGGGGAGATACTGTAACTTCATGAAGTTACTCCAGTCTCCCCAAGAAAAAGCCCATCACCACAACTTAAACATTAAACACTCTTTAAGACAAAATGTATTTGGAAATCAGCAGAGCTCAGAGATTGCAAAGCCACAGGTGAAAACAATTTTGACCGTCAAGAAACAGGAGGGAAGCGCTGTCCTGGTTTTTGCCCTTGTTTGTCCCTCTTCTGCTGTCCTTGGGATAGTTTAGACCCAGTGTAGGGGGGAAATTTGCCCAGGGTCTCACAGGGATGCGGATTTTGCCTGAAGCTTTGGCACAGCTCAGTCCAAAGCTGCAAAACCATCCCGTACCTTCACACCACCACTGTTGGGACCTTGCAGTCCCTCACCTCATGGGAAGAGAGATGAGACCGTAGCATCATACAGTGGAGAAGGAGGCTCCCCTCCTTCTCCAAGGATTGCAAGGACTCAGCTTGCAACACAAGACATGTCCTCGACATCTGGATACAAAGCACTTAACCTGGACTTTGCATCAAGCTTAACCAACAAACCACTTTGGTTCTTGACATCCTTTTGCCCAGCCTATGGACAGAAGCACTCTCACACCAACACAACAGCCCGGGACTGTGGGAAGACCACCTCCTGCCAGCCCCTTCTGCAGGGGGGATTTAGCAGCCAGGGGCAACCAGGCAATCTTAGACCCACTGGCCTGTCGCTTTTCAAACTCTCCCTGTGTGTTGCCTACAAGACAGGTCCTCCACCGTACACCCCAGTCTTCCCAGAGACACCAAGAGATGCTGGTTCCACCTTTGTTAGGATATCCTGGCCGTAAACAGCAAAGCCTGAGAGCGTTCTTTGATTCTGTGCTCAGCTGGTCCAGCACAGCCCATGCGCGCAACATTCTACTCCCAAACCAGGCAGCAAAACGCAAACTGCTTTGTGGGATTTGCCTGTCCCATGCTGGCTCTCCGTCCCTGCCCAGGGATGGTCCTAATAATTTAATTGGTCCTGGGCAATGATTACCAGCACCAGTATGAGCCAGAGGGGACACACCACCACCAAAACACAGCCTGGACACAAGCTGTGCTATGCTGCAATTAGGGGAAATTCCTGGTGCTCTCTGAAGAGCAGCACCTGCTGCCCAAGAGGTGAGGTGGTCCCAGGACCCCATGGGGGGACACCTGGGGTCTTGTGGCACCACCAGCAGGCCCATACGGAAGGCACATCCCCAACAGCCTCTCCCCATCCCTAAGCACTTTCAGACATATCCCGGAATATGAAAGGGCTGTGGAGCAAAGGGGTGGGGGGGCTGCATACCGCAGCACAGGAGGGAAATACCCCCACCCCACCCCGCACCCCACCTCACTGCTAGGTGACCTAAGCTAAATTAAGCAGCAGCTAGAAATTACCGAGACACTAATCCCTGCTGCAGGAGCCGAGCTGGCTCAGGGTCGCTGGGCATTTCTGGCAGGTCTGCGGTCTTGCTGCCTCCCTCCCTCCCTCCCTCCCTCCCACCGAGCCCAGCCCCTTCCCCAGGTTGGATCCGGGCGCCGGAGACGGTTCCCTGCCATCCTTAATGAACCCCATCCATCCCACCCCCCATCGCACCTCACCCCGCCCCGCTGCACCCCCATTGCCACCCATCGCACGCCACCCGGAGCATCCCCAGCCCTCGGCCCGCTCCCTCCCGGGTTCAGCCGTACCTTAGCGGGGCATGGCCGGGGCCGGGGCCGGGGAAGGAGCGCTGGTGGCCGGCGCGGAGCCGCGCTGCCTCCGGCACCGAGCGAGGGCAGCGCCTGCCCCTGCCCGCCGCTGAGCCTCTTAGCGGGGGCGGAGCCGGGATACAGCCAGCCCCTGACGTGTGTGTGTGTGTGTGTGTGTGTGAGAGTGTATGAGTGATGCCTCCAGCCCGGGGACACCGTGAGGACCACGCTCCCCAAGCATCCCTCAACGCCCCTCCTGCATCCCTGGGGTCCACCCCCGACCGCGGTACCCACGAAGAGCCCTGCGGCGATTTAAGCTGCATTTTCAAGTCCTCGCTGTGCAGAGTCCTGACGGCTTCTCAGGCAAAGGCGGGGGCTGGGAGGATCCCTCTCTCCATGCAAAGAGGTCTCAGGGGTGCGCAAGGGACCGTATTGAGGTCCTGTGGGATGGGGACAGGTGCTGTCAGGCATTCTGGTTTGAATGCACCAGCCTACGCCTGTAAATGTGGGAACTGGGAGAGAAAAACACTTGGGGACCAGGAAACTCAGAGCTGAGGTTTTGCCTAGAAGCTTAATTCTGACCTGGTGACTCCCTGCCCAAATCTGGGCTAGTGTCTTTTCTCCTTCCTGCTGGGAAAGGTGGGGCTGGCTTTTAGCTGTGCTATGAAACACCACCGAGGTTTCTTACTTTGGTACAAAGCACGGCATCTTAGTTACCGAGTGGTGCAAAACACGCCCTTTTTTGCAGCAGCGTTAACACAAGATGTTTCTAAGCTCTGCCTTGGAACAAGGGGGCACGGAACCCTCCTGGGGACCAGGATGGCTGAATTTTTTTGGTGATGCTGCAGAAGTAAAGAGCAATGAGAGGGGGCCTCCTTCCTCCAAACTCTGCTCAAAATGTGGGAGAAATCACACCACGGCCACCCTGACCCTTTCCTAACCCTTAGAAACTCCCTGCAGCTGCCCAACCCTCTCATAGAAACCAGCTGTGAACAGACTTGGTTGACTTTAAGCTCAAGAGAGATGATTTGTGCCCACCTGGGGACATGCCCGGTTTCCCTCAAGCCTTACTCAATGTGCCAATGTGGTCTGTGTGGATGCGAGGGCAGATGCTGTCTGTGCCTGGGAATTGCTTCCCTCTGGACCACATCCGATGCACCTGGAAAAGGTCCAGCCTTTTCTTGTGCCCAGCATGTCCCATGGCAGTGTGGAAAGGCAGCGAGGGAGGCTCTGCCAGGGACACGGGGCTGGAACTGCTCCTCTGCCTGCATCTCTGGGTTTGAAGGTGGGATTTGAAGAGCTCGAGGAGCCTTTGGATGACTCCTACTCAGCAGACCATCACAGCTGCAGGTCATGGGTTGATCCCGGGGTATTTAATACCTGAAACATTGACCAAGGAGATGGTAGCACCTGAGCAGCTCTGAGGGACAGGCAATGAACCCACCCCCTTGCTGAAAGCCCTGGTACCTCTGTAGCCTTTCTTGCTAATAAACTCCCGTCTTGAGCAGCATGAGGCTCATATCCATATGGGAGGACTGTATATGGGTGTTAGGGTGGGACCAGGATGAAGGGGACCAGGGTGAAGGAGAAATATTCTAGCCTCATCTTGCAATGATGGCAGGATGTCTGTTCCTCTTGAAGATGCTCTTGCAGGTCAAAAGGAGATTCTGAAGTGTCAGTTTAGTTAGTTTAATGTTAGTTAGTGGGAATCCCTGGCAGAGGACAGTGCTGGAGGGATGAGGAAATGCTGCAGGACCCTTGGGGACCCTGGGCTGGATCCCGCCTGGAGCTGTGCACCACTCTGCTCCCCGCTGCTGGTCTCCGAACATGCACAAGCTCCCCACATCTCCACACTGATGTGCTGAGGTCCCACACTAATCCCAGCATCCCTGCCCATGTTGCCAGCCCACGTGATGCTGTGCACCACCAGCACAGGTACAGGCAAGGTTACAAAACAACCTCCACTTTCAAGCCTACCATCCCAGTACCAGATAAACTGGTGGGTGCTGGTGGGGAAGCATGATACCCCATGCCAACAGGATGATTTGTGGCTCGCCCAGGCTTGCATAGACCTTTTTTTTTGAATGTGCACAAAGCAGGACTCGGTAAAGCCACCTGGTCTACGCCAGAGCTCTTGTGCTATGTCCAGCAACAAGTATCACAGCCTCACAGGTGCTCAGCCGTGTCTACTGCCCAGGACTTCCCCCAGAACAGTATTAGGATGTTTGTGAGGTTGAGATGTTTGTGAGGCTCCCCCCTGAAGAATGCTCGTTGTAAGCTGTTTCAGTGATGGAGGCAGAGGAGTAGGATGCTCCTTTCTCTGTCTAGGGTTTGGTGACATTGTCCCAGAGGATGAGGAGAAGGATCTGGACGGGTGCCCCCACCCCACAATAAAAAGGCGTTTTCCAGATGCCTGCTTTGGGCTCCTGAGGACAGGCTGCAGAAGGGCACAGCTCCTCCACGCTGCAAAGACCTCGAGCACAGGCAGGTGATGGAGCTGGGACCTGGAAGCTGAGATGGGAGCAAGACCCAGCACTTTGGGACATGTGTTACAGCAGCAACATTGGAGCCTCTCATGGGCAGGGACAGGCTTTTCGCTTCCCAAATGCTCCCAACATGCAATCTGCAAGTTTGTTCTTTGAGGGAAAGCCATCCAAAAATCATATCCTCCTGATGCTTTCCCCATAATCCTTTTTTTTTTATTTTTTTTTTCAATGTGCAGAGCTTTTTCCAAGTCAGGTGAGGCTCCAACACCCAAGTTGCCTGCACTTTGAGGCACAGGATGCAAAGGTTTTACAGTCAGAGGGGGTTACCCTTCTCCTCCCTGGCTTTTCCCAGTGAACGTGAGTGTAACCTTGCGTGAAACCTTCATGCAGATTGCCTTGCCTCAGCCTCAAAGTCCGCAGAGAAAACAATTCGAATGGAGTTCAGCGCATCAAGCAGATTAAAAAGGCTCCGCAGAGCCACCTGGTGCCCATCAAAAGCATTCGGGAAGAACACAGCAGTTGAAAGGCAGGGAGTCTGAATAAAATATACACAATTTATTTATAGGAGGTTTACAGCTGTACAACGTTGGCTTTCTGTTTGGACCACTCTCTGATCTTGTGCAACACGACACATCAGTGCCTTTGGAGATGAAGACAAGTCATAGCCTGTTTTAACATGCAGACGTCAAAAAGAAATGGATTTCACATAATGGCAGGCTACGTGCAACCATTGAAATGATTAACAAAAGAAAAGGAAAATAAATCAGAGACATGTCCTGCACCACCTGGGAGGGACTGGAAAGTGCTTATCAGATCTGCCCTCCCCTCAGGCGAAAAAAACCCTGAATATTTCTGTTTACTTCATTCAAAGAGAAAAGGCATCAACATTAGGAATGGCATTTCAGTAACTCCATCTGCTCTACAAACAAGACCAAAAAAAAAAAAAAAGCAAAGAGGTAATTTTTGTTATCCCATTATCCCATTGGAAATGTAGGGGGAAGAAGGCTTCTGCTTTAACTTTTCAAAAGTTAAAAAAAAAGAAAAAATATTACTAATATTAAGACATTTTGGTCCTGATATAGCATGATGACTTTTTATTTTTTTTGAAGAAGCAGCTATTAAGAAGCTGCCTTTCCTCTCATTATGGCTTGGTTCTCTCAAGTAGGAAGCAAGGAGGCTGCCCGTGGTGACCAGGGCATCGCTACTCCTTGGCAAGCTTCAGCGCCGTTCCTTGGGGATCACGGTGCAGTTTGGCACATGCCAGAGCACTCCTGGCCAAATGGCTCTCGTTTGCTGAAGCTATCGGTAGCCTGATTTCCTGAGAAAACAAGGCTAATGTGGGCAGGCTGGGTAACCCCATCTGCCGATGACGGTGCGAAGCTCCTGTGATGTTCCTGTGATGTTCTCCCTTAGCTACAGAGCTTCCCCCTGCCAGGTGAGGTATCTTTGGGCATCACAGTTCCTCTCACGTACTATTCTGAACGTAAGCCTGTGAGATCGTCTCCTAAGACCTAAATCATGCCTTCTAGCTCCACAATGATGCTTCCATCTATTTTCAGTGATGAGTCCAATGAAAACAAAACAAAACAGTCAAAATATCTCTGAATCAGTCTGCCCAAATTCAAGGATTTGCTTTGATGTTGGGGTCAAAATGCTGCTTTACCAAACTAGGAGCCAATTCTGCAAGATGCTGAACTAAACCAGGTCCCAGTGATGGCACCGGTAGTTAGAGGGTGTCCAGCACAAGGCAGGAATAACTGAGGCTTGGAAAGAGCCTTCTGTGGGCCACAGCTTGCTACAGCTCTAAGCTTGGAAAACAAGACCTAAGAAAATAAGCAATTTGGTCAAAAATCCAATTCATAACCACAGGAGGTAAATTCTGAAGATCTGAAGATGAAGATTGCCCAGAGAAGCTGTGGCTGCCCCATCCCTGGAGGGGTTCAAGGCCAGGTTGGACGGGGCTTGGAGCAACCTGGGCTGGTGGAAGGTGTCCCTGCCCAGGGCAGGGGGTTGGAACTGGATGATCCTTAAGGTCCGTTCCAACCCGAACCATTCTATGATTCTATGAAGAAAGGGGAAGAACAGCCTGAAGAAATCAATGAAATTGTACTCTATGCTTCTGGATGCACCAAGAATTGAGCTGGCAGCTAATGTGACTTCAGGGAACATCTTACCACGTTATAGATTTAGGAGATCTTTAGGGACTTTAAAAAAAATAAATACAGACTTGCAGCACAAACATGGGCATTTCATAGGACAAACAGAAACCCTACTTGCTATGGCAAAAGAAGGCTTTTGTGTTCACTTGTCCTTGCAGGTACAGAACTCTGCTCGGGCCAAGATGACAAGTTTACATCATATGTATTCATTTCCACTTGCATGCAGGTGACTGCAAAAGATATATTTGTTAGAAAATGTCAGAAAAAAAAACACCTTACCTTGCACCATTTTTAAAGGCACATGAATAAAAAAAAAAAACAAAACCCAACCTAAACAACAGGAGTGAAAAAATGCTTTGAAACCTGCCCTGATCAGCTGCTGAAAGGCCAGACAAGGGTTTGTTGTTTGGCTTATTGGGGATGGTTTATAAGAAGCCAGATTCTGCCACCCAGTGGAATAAGGAAGATAAACCCAGTCTTCATGGCAAACAGGAGCAGATCATGGCCCTAGACGTGGCCCCAAGGATGGGTTTGGGTTGTGCTTGTGAGACTGGCTCTAGCACTGTGCAACTCATCCTCCAGGCCCAGAGGCTGGAAATGAAGGGTGAGAGATGGACACTGGTATGAATTAAATATTCCCAGCACTTTCAGGCTGCACTGGGAGCAGCGCTCCTCTTCTCTCCTCCAGTACAAGCTAAAATCCCACCATTTTTAAAAAGAATTTGGGAAAGCGAGGCACTGAGAAATGATGCACTGTGTGCAGCAGTAAAGATGGAGCCTGTTGAGCAAAGCTCCCCGTCCCTTGGACCTGATGCTTTGGCCTTCAGAGGAACTCATCTCCTCTTATCTTAACACTGAACAGCCCCAGCAGACAATCCAACCCAGCTACTGGGGTGAGCTCTTGGGATGGGGACGGCATGAAGACATGGAGACAGCAGGCACCACGGCAGTTCGAGAGGCACGCGCAGGAGCTGAGTCCAGACCGATTCAAAAACCTGACCCCAGAGAACAGTTGTCCCACCATGGTTGTTGGCATCTTTGCATCCTTCAGAGATGCATGGGGTTCAACAAGACTCAGGAGGAGACAGCTTGTCCCTAAAATGATGGAGCCTTTAGTCTCGTTGCCCCTGTGGATGTGGGATTGCCTTGGCGCATTGTCCTTCCAGTTGCAGTATGCAAACCCATACCCAGAAAACATCCAAAAGGCCCCGATCTATTTTTCCACTTCTCCTTTGCTGAGGTGCCTCCACAGAGAAGCGATTACATGGCAGTTTCACAGGTGACGACTCCACACACGCTACTCTAAAACCAAGCAGACACATCGAAGATGTGTTGAAGCAGCTGGTGGGACCGCGGTGGCCACACGTGTGCGTGGTGGCACCTGTGTGCCAGCCTGTGTAAACAAACAGCATCAGGGCATCGTGCTCTGGCTGTCAGGACACACGGCACGTCCACAGCGATCCCACGGGGCACAGGGCGGCGATGGGGGCTGCGGAGGACGCCAGCAGAAGGATCGTTGCGGTTCCCCAAAAAGGCACCATTTTTTAACATTGAAAACACAAGATTGGCTCCTTTGAGTGGAATGCATGCGTAGTTCATATACACCTTGCAGATGGTAGGTAGGCTGTGTGTGTGTGTATATATATATATGTATGTATGTGTGCATGTCTATATACACATATGTGGCACCAGAAGAAGAGTCCTTGGGTACTCAGACGTTGGTGAGGATGTTACTGCTGAGCAACCTTACAGCGATGGTCCCAGGGAGATCATTTGATCTCCTGTTCCCCTTGTCCTGGAGGTGCAGGGTGTGCACCGACTGCCGGTCGCTGGGATCCCCCGTGAGCACCACTTGGCCCAAGAACTCGTCGCTTATTAAGTTGTGGTTCCAGATCTGGGGAAACAAAACAGACACGAGGGTAGGTCTTTGGGGGATTCAGCCAACCTTCATGCACCGGGGAGGAGGAGGGGTTATTGGAGACTGGCTCTGAGCTGGAGCCGGGGAGGTGGTCAAGGTGTGTGTGGGGGTCACTCTGTAACTGAGAGGGGTGAAGGATATGCATTTAGCAGTTGCCACAGCTCAGCCGTGGTGGTGAGTGGTTGAGCTGCATGAATTGATGATGCTCAACCTTGGGGAGCAGACCCGCTGTGGACAGTGTGAGGAGAAGGCAGGTGCGGGGGTTCAAGTGAAAGAGAGTCTCCATCCCTCAGCTCACTGGTCGCCTGCTGGGTACCTGAACAATGATGGGTTGTCCTGGCTTCTTGCGGTAGAAGAGCCCTTTCACGTCAAATTCTGGAGACACCGTGTTCTTCTTCACTGGAGAGCGAACTTTTTGCCCTTCACACTTTATGATCACATAAGGGTCAGCTCCTGGGGAGAGAATTTTTGCTTTGTTATAGATCCTGTAAGTCCTCAGAGCCCTCTTCCATGGGCACCATGCAACACTTTTCCTCCGTACCCTACCAGAGGAGATGGATATCTGCCAAAAAGTTCATCACACCCCACATGATGTCCGTGAAACTCAGCTGTTGGGCTCAGGCTTAATTCTGTTAGGTGACATCATCCTTGGGCAGCAGGTGGTGATGGACTGCCACGAAATGGCCGCCTCTTCCTTGACCCCATATTCTACATAAACACTCCTTCATCACTTCAAATCCTCCTGACCTTTGGAGTGAATCTTTCATGGAAGACACTGCCCTGCTCAACTCTCCTTTCAGGATTTGCTCTGCTGAAGGCAGGCAGAAATAAAGCCATGGAGAAGAGAAGGAGGCTCACGGAGGATGTTCCACACCAGGAAACACCAAGAAGGCAAGGGCCTTCAAGCTGCAAAAACCCACTTGCTTCCACTGCAGCTTATATACTCCCAAGCCAGGCTAACTTTGGTTTTACTTTAAGGTGATAAATATCTACCTCAGCAGGGACTATGCATCAATCATTGGCACATCTTCCTCCTAGACTTAGTGAGACTCAAATGCTGCAGAGGGTGTCAGTATAACAACTGGATAAGAAAAATGCTGGGTGGTCAAGGTGACAAGAGATGGCACAATGCTGAGCCAAAATTAAGTGTCAAGATGTGCTAATTTATGAGATCCCAAAATGGGGAGCCTTAAGATGGAAATATAAAAGGTTTTTAAAGAGGTGAAGGTGGTTCTTAGAGTATTTGCTGTGGGCAAGAATTCAGGGAGAAGATCAAAATGTCAAAAAGGATCATTGGTGGTAGTGCGAGACATGGGGAAGAGAAAGACTGGACAACGGGGGGCAACCAGGTGAAATGAGCGGGAAGTGGAGGAGATGAAAGCAGACAAAATGGGTAAGTGGGAAGCCAGAGGAGAAGTTCATGAAGGAATGTGTAACAGGTCAGTGGGAAAGGAAGGTTATCATAGAATCATAGAATCTTCATGGTTGGAAAGGACCTTTGAGATCATCGAGTCCAGCCAAACAACCTACAATCTCTGCCACTAGAGCATGCCCTGAAGTGCCACATCTAGACGTTTCTTAAACACCTCTAGGGACGGTGACTCAACCCCCTCCCTGGGCAGGCTGTTCCAGTGCCTGACCACTCTTGCAGTAAAGGAATTCTTCTGAATATCTAATCTAAACCTCCCCTGCTGCAGCTTCAGACCATTTCCTCTGGTCCTGTCATTATTCACCTGGGAGAAGAGGCCAACACCCACCTCTCTCCAACCTCCTTTCAGGGAGTTGTGGAGGGCAATGAGGTCTCCCCTCAGCCTCCTCTTCTCCAAGCTAAACATGCCCAGCTCCCTCAGCCTCTCCTCATATGACTTGGTATCCAGATCCCTCACCAGCCTGGTAGCTCTCCTCTGGACACGCTCCAGCACCTCAATGTCCCTCTTGTACAGAGGGACATTATCACAATATCCCAGCTGGAACAAGACAGTCATAGGGAACAAGCAGGCCACAAAGATGGAGAATAAAGTTACCAAGTTTAGAGACTATCAGCCTACAGCTGGATGGTACCTGAGCTTCCAGGACAGGGATTAGTGAACATTTTCCCCTTATGAAAAAAGTGTTTGTTTGGGGAATTTCAGTAGAGAATGAGCTATTGCTATGGAAATTTAATGGCCAGAATGCATTTTCTCACCATGAGCTTTAGTGGCTATGGTGGAAGCACAGACCAGGTGGATGAGTTTTCTTGTCCAAGGGAATTGTGGAAATGAGGATGAACAAACCACCCCCTTCTGAGGGCCTGTGATTTAAGAAGCACGTCTTTGATTGCCAGACCACCTCCTCACTAGCTTTCTGTCTGCAAGGATCTGGCTCCCCTTGTGGGACACAGATGCTGGATTTCACAGTTATTTTTCCAAACTAGCCTTGTCTTTTGGGATGTCCCATTAAATCTTCATATTCCATCAGCCGGAGCCAAATTCCCATCTGTAAATCACTATTTCCAAAGCAGTATGAAATGCCTGGGCCGGGAGATGTGAGAGATGCCATTGCACTGGAAAGCACCAAACATGCAGGCTGTTGGTGGTGGGAGCTGAACAGCTGGAAAACAGCTGGAAAAAAGCCATTCCCAGCAGCCTCTGGCTGAAAAAGAGATATTTTGATGTCTCTCTCCAGAACCAGTATGCACACTTGTATGAAGAAAAGATACATCTCCTTGTTTCCGTGAACAGTTCAGAGACTTTTGGTTACAGATTTCCCTGCAGTGCTACAGATACACCCAGCTATTTTGAGAAACCCATGAAAAAGCAACATACCTAGGGCAAAATTCCCTCCCAAACTGCAGACAAGGCAGGAGGACTCGCTTTGTGGCACGTGATAAATAAGCAAATTGGGCTAGTCTTTGTCCTAAGGAAGGATCGTGCTCATCACTTTCAGGGCTCTAGTGATATGCAGCCCTGATAATAATGCTTGGGTGAAAAAAAAAAAAAAGGTTTTTAATTACATTTTTAATTTAGATTTTTTAAATTTTAAGTTTTAAATTTCTACACTTTATATTTGACTTCAAAGTGACTGGCTAACCCTTGCTACATTCAACACATGACCTTGTCTCAGGAGATGGGGAAGGAAGGCTAGGATCTGGTCCATGCCCACGGAGGAAAGGTATTTGCTTCTTCATCACACCCTCTAGTGCCTTTCATCCCTACTTCAACAACTTTCCAGTGCAAGTCATCACTGCCCCTGGGTTTCTTGGTCCAAATGTCCCAGGAAGACTGAACATGGGGTTCCTACCACAAGCTTCTGCGTGGCTGCAGGACGTGGCGAGGCATGGTGCTGCTGCTGTCTTTCATGCAAGAAAAGTGCTGGATGTTAGAATTGCATGAGAGCATGGTAGGACCATGAAAATGAACCTTTAGAGGACCAAGGAGGAAGACATACATTGAACTGTGCTGGTGGTGGCTGAAGTCATCTCAGAGGGCTCCTAGGAGCCAAGCATGGAGCAGGACTTATAGGAAATAGAGGGAGAGGCTCTCAATCCACACCATCCCAAAATGTGCTAAATTTGACCTACCGCCTACTGATAGACATTTATCCAGCCTCCGGTGATGAAGACTATTGCAACACATCGGCCTGTTCCATTGCTCCTCTGTCCTTCCTATTAAAAAGCCTTTAAATAAAATTCCTGACTTTTACAGCTGCACATATGCAGGAAGAAAGCCTGGATTGTTATAGGATCACTGCTAAGGGCTTTGGGGAAGTTTTGGGAGGATCACCTGGGGATATTAGACAACAGCCTAAATATAACAGCTCCCAGATCATGTCCATAGCAAGAAGTGAGTTTGATTCTCCATGGACTTTCTTCTCCTCTGGTGTGTGAATCAGGCACGTTCCCTGAAAAAAATACCTGAGGACAACAAATCCCAGCAACCTCCCACCTCGTGAAACCACCTCCCCCTTTTCCCACTGAAACAACCACCTCCCAACTCCTCCAGGACTAGACAACAGGCAAGGAAAGGTCAGTACCTCCTTGGGAGTCCTGATTCTTGAGCCCAGCTGCAGCGAGGACATGGATCTGGGACACCACTTGCGGGTAACCACACATCCCACTCCAGCAGGTGTGTGGTGGCTCATCCAGCGTCAGCTCTCTGCAGGGAAAAACATATGGCCTTTGAGAGGTGCCCAGCCTTGCCCCATGGGCGGCCCGAAGAGATTGCTCCAGCAGGATGGAAGGACTATGCACTGTCCACTGTCAGCCTCTGCTCCCCGGTCCAACCTCCTCAACCTAGGTTTGGGACACTCTTCCATGCCGTGCCTAGAATCAGACTGGGAGCTTCTCTGCATGTCTGTGGTAGGACCTTATCAAGATGCCCTGTCTCTTGGCCAACCTTGAAAGGAAGCAAACCACCAGCTCCAGGCAAGGCTATGACCAACTCCAATCAGGAAAACCACATGTCTAAAGCACAGGGCTCTCTCCAAATAGCCAGCTCCTCCCCACCACTGCTCTTGCTCCTTACCGGCAATCTGAAGGCACATCCGTGAAAATCCTGAGAAGGAACTCGCCTACATGACCAGGGTCAAAAGTGGTGGGGATGATGACGTAGCGGCCTTCCTTCAGGTCCGTCCTCAGGAAGACGCTGCGGGAGTTAATGTAAATGGAGCTGGCCACCTTCTGCTGCAGGGTGTGCATCCGGTAGTTCCTGTTCAGCTCCACCTGGGCAGAGACCACAGTGGGACAGTCAGCAGGACAGCGCTGAGTGACAATGTATTGGTATCCACCTTGGGAGGCCAGACTGCAACAAGGACTGACCCCACAGCGCTGGGAGAGCTGGAGTTAAGAGAACCAGATTGGTGTGTCCCAATGGTGCATCCCAATGGATGGAAAACAAGTGTGGATGTGGCTCTCTCAACTCCGTTGGCTCAGGAATTTGTTCCCTCTTGCACTCCAGCTTGACACTGGGGCCCGGTAAGCAACATATAAGGATCAGTCAAACGGATTTCAGCATTTGGAGATGACAGAATAACCATTGCTTTTAGGAAGGGGAACTTGTCCATGCTGTCATTGTTCACCTCCGAAATTTTTCACCATCTCTAGAGGGGGTCAGGCTGTGCTGAAGGCACCCCAGGGACTCCCAGAATAATGTTTAAATGAACAATACCAGTGGTCATGCAGGACTGATATACCGCTCCACCACTAACAAATTTGCAGGGGGATTCAGGCCAACATGCAGGATCCATGGTCTACCTTATGGATATCAAAGCCTATGGCCAGGTTCTCTCCTTTGCCCTCTTTGCGACTGGTCCTTTTTGGCTTCTGCTGGATGGAGATCAGCACTTCATCTTCTGCCTTCTTCACATCAAACACGTACTAGAAGCAAAGGGAGGAAGGTGAGGGAGGAATTCTAAGACAGGATCATTGGGAATGGGTGGGTGTGGACAAACAGTAGAGTTGACCTCTGCTTCTCCTCACCCACCTCACTGCAAAGACAACCTGGCTTCAGTACCACCATTCAGAGCCCACACCCACTCCTCTTAGGACTTGGTATCATCTTGCCAAGCCAGAGACTTTTTAGCTCATCTTAGAAAAGACCGAATCAGATTCAGCAGAATCCAAGGAGTCCAGATGCAGCCTCATACCAGAGAGTCTCACCCCTTGCAGTCTGCCACAAGTCCTCCATGGCATGGAAGGAGGAACTGACGTTCACAGAGACATAAGATGAAGGCTAATACAGAGCTAGGAGCAGAAAACAACTCTCCCACATCCTTGATGACAGCTCCTGCAATGGACAAGACCATCCTTCACCTGCTTGTTAGATGAAGGACTCACAAGAACTTGTCTCTTGTTACTGAGAACCCCAGTTCAGAGGAGGACAGGACAGAAGAGCTTGTTGCAGGAGACGAACTTCCGAGCAGGGCCTTTTTTGAAGGCCAAGCTACAAGGAAATGGCCCTATAGATTACACCTGTACTGGTAAATTTAGCAATGCCATGGTTTAGGCAAAGGAACTAGAATTTGATCATTCAGACATCCAAATTGTTGGAAATGGTTCCTGTCCCTGTTTGACTAGTGCCAGCTAACACTGCTACCCAGTGGCAGAGTTTGCTGTTTGCTTGTGCCAAGACGCTCTACACCAGGCACTTGGATGCAGTCTTCCAGATAAGAGGGATAAAGTTAACAAAGTTGGCCTGGGTGCTGGTCATGCTATGCCAGGGGTCTCAGTCAGAGAGTGGTCATAAGCACATTTAATCTACTAGAGGTCTGGTAGCCATTTTGGCCTTCTAGGTCCCTGTAGGAGATTTAAACACTTGCAAGCACATGTGAAAGCTCCAGAAGGTCCTCTGGACCATGACTCACTTGGGGATTCTGCAAAAAGGTGTCCTTGTGATTGATACAGCCTCCACAGCGGTTCTTCAAGGGGTCGCTATTTCTGGTCCATGCCCCATGTAGCACTGCCTCCTCCCAGGTCTTGTGGATGCTCAGGTAGGACGTGTTGATGAGACGGCACTTGATGATGTCTGTGAAGTATTTGCAGAAATCTTCAAAGGTCATCCTAAGTCAGGAAAGGACAGAGCTGTGTTATCTTGCTTCGCTCCCTTCAGGGGGTTTTCTTGATCACCTGATAGAGACAGTATGTTGGTAGCCTCTAATGGCTGATGAACAACAAGAGGTGGAGATACCCTTTTCCATGCACGCAGTAAATATTTATTCAGTTTAAACAATAGAGCTCTGTGTTTCGGAGTGAGAGAAGCAGAGTAGTGCCCCTTCCTCCACACGTGGGTACATGTTGCATTGAAACATACCTGGTGAGGCTGTTAAGTTCAAGACATTAAAAACAGGTTCCCAGTACCCTGGTGAAATGGTTTGGACCCAGTGTGATACAGAGCAATCCTAGGGTCATGGCCATCCAAAGCTAATACCCATGGGCTCAAGGAGGAGGTTTCACTAAAGATCCTAGGGTTTGGAAGGCTGTTTGCTCTGGATAGTTGTTTGCACAGAAATGACTCACATGCTTCATGGGGTGGGAGGACCCTGTGGGCATGGCCCGTGGCGACAACCCCAAGAGGGACTCACCAGAACTCTCCATCATCTTCCACTGTCATCCCCATCTTCTCTCTCTCACTTTTACTCACTTTCTGCCACTCCTCAGAGCTGTGGGAAGAGTACGGGGTCATTACTGTGAGGGCAAAGGGACACACAAGAATTCAAGAGGCTACCTGGCCTCAGCAGGACCTCTCAAGGGCACAAGGCCTCTATAAAGCTCCAGCCATGCAACCAGTCCCCACACTGCTCTGGTTAGCTCATATTCCAAACATGGGGGAAGTGTAGCACGACTTGGGGCTTCAACTTCCTTCTTTACCAGTGGAACTGAATCCAGCTTGGCAAGATTTTGTTTGGCCAGTACAATCACAACCCTATCAGTGAAGATAACATAATGGACTCTGGCCAAAGGCTCTGGTTACATCTGGTTCTTCATCCCACCCACAGACTCCACAGCAGTCAGTGGTGGCAGTGGTTGATTCTGTTGGGTGCTGTTTTTGCAGGAACAAGAGTGGGAGTGGAAAGGTGAGCTATAACCATCCTTGACTAGTGTGAATGTGCTGGTGATTTCACCACAACACCATCAGAGCCTTAATGAGAAGGTCTGCCAAGCTCCGCCATCCTCCTGCTGTTCTCCAGGGACCCCAGGGCAA
Source organism: Chroicocephalus ridibundus (assembly GCF_963924245.1). NCBI lineage: Eukaryota > Metazoa > Chordata > Aves > Charadriiformes > Laridae > Chroicocephalus > Chroicocephalus ridibundus. The sequence continues at coordinate 6,890,720 of NC_086284.1, forward strand.
GGAATGCACCTACCCCAGTGAAAGGGGTTTAGGACATGGGTTGAAGCAGCATCCCACAACTGCCTGTACAACATTATTCTGCGAGTGTGGATGTAGCCAAATTGTCTCATGCCTCAAGGCTTGCTCTAGACCAGTTTTTTCCACCAACAAAGAAGGTGCTGCTGCTGCCTGTCCTAACTTACGTGTCGCTCCAAGGGCCGTTCCACTCCCGCTCGCCCCATGGGTTGCGCATGCGGATCATGTCCAGCTTCTCTGACTTGAAGAAGGACAGCAGGCCATGGCCCAGGCGGACCTTCCGCACGTCCGTCACTGCATATGCATGGCCCTTCACCAGCCCGCAGGCCAGGCGGGCCTCCATGTCAGCCGCTGACGTGGCCTGGGCAGAGGGACACAAACAGTGCTCGTACCAGGGGGATATGACTGCCTTTGCAAGGACTGGGGAAAAAAGAGAACTCAGATTTCCCTCTAGGGTGCTCTGAGCTGAAAAGGAGAGCACTAATACTAAGGGACAGAGCCAGTTGCTTTGAGAGATGTATCAGATGCCATTTTAGGTGCCAGTTCCTTCCTGGTCTTCATCTGCTGCATGAGGTCTCTAAGCTCCCATGCTGTCAACCAATAAAACTCATCCTACTGGTTATAACCGGAGGTCTGGCACCCAGTGTTTGTAGATAGGTCCACATGCAGACATCAAAATCACTTTCTCTGAAGTAAATCCTTTCCTAACATTCAAAGGGTGGTGGGATGAATTTGGTCTCTTGGACATAGCAAGAAGGAATAAAGAGGGTTGTCATCCAGGCTTGACTCCCTTTGCCATTCACGGGAAGAAGTAGGAACCCTTGGCCATAATTTATCTGATCTAATTTAGAAGTGTCCAACAGTGTAAGATGACTGCATCCTAAAATGCCTATTCCCATGGCACCGTGACCATACAGGTAAATTTGCTTACTTTGATGGAGCAGCTGATGAGGCCTCCCCGGTTGTGCACCTTCAACACACGCTCGAAGAGGAGGTTTCGCTTGGCTTCATCAGTGATGTAGTCCCCTTCAGTCAGGTCGATAGGTTCAGAGACCCCGCCAGTAAAGTCTACCAGGGCATCAGCTGTGTTACCTCCATCCAGAGCCTCGTAACAACCTGACAACCTGAAAGAGGGTGACAGGGATGGCACAACAACACTGACCTGACATTTTAAGGGGTCTGGGACAGTTCTTGAGGCAGCCTGGAGAACAGAGATTTGTAAAACAACTTTCAGTGGGTGAGGACAGAAAACCAAGGTGAAAAATAAGACCCACGTTCCTTGCAGCACTCTTGCTGTCATAGGACAAAGTAAACGGAACCTGAAATCCCTAGGATAGATGTTACTTAAACAAATGTGGAGTTGGAGGATATTTTGCTTTGAGAGTCAGTTAAGGCTAGAAAAGACGTTTTTTTACAGTTTCTGTCTGTTTGAGATATGTCCTACTCCTCCCCAGGAAAGCTGTTGTTTCCACCAGTGCAAACCAAATGATGAATGAACAGAGAGGAAAAACAGGGTGCCCAGGTCCCAGTTTGTTCTGCAACTGCCCAGGTACCTACTTGGCATAAGCTTTCTCCACCAAGGCGCACCAGAACTCATTCCTGGAGTTGGAGTGGCAGTAGATGAGCTGGTTGTGGAGTGTGGGCAGGCGGTCATCTATCACCACGTCCAGCCACTGACCAAAACGCCAGAACTGGAAGTGGAAGATCCCCACGTAGCTCTCAGGTTTCTCGGGATTCCACTCCTGCTCCTTCCAGTCTGGGATGACCTGTAAGAGAGGAGGCACATGCACCTAGGTTGTTCCCTGTTTTGCTGGGTTTGACTCCCATCCTGGAACTAATGCAGACAACATCAAAGACAAAGAAGAATATGACAAGTTTGGACTTGTTTATAGTCTGTTGGGGCCAGATTTTGGACCTGGTTCCTCCAATGCAGACTAGATTAACATATTCTGGTATAGCTTAGACTTCATTGTGCTTGGGAAGATGGGGTTAAAGGTCCTCATCTTCTTTCTTTTAATTCTACCCTGGACATCTGCTGCCATCTACTGCTATAGACAGGCTATTAGAGCAGAAGACTCCTCTGTGTGACCAGGGGTGGTTATTTTTATGACCACATTTTGTTCATTTTAGTGTCATTAGGGTACCACTAAGACAGGGCACCTTCTTTGATCCTCTTACTTGATTCTGGTGTGAATTGACTGGCAAAAAGCAAGTGGTGTGTTCATCTACCTGGTGGTAATAAACAGGGACCAGACACTCTGGTACATCTACTCTGCTAAATAAAAGTGGGAAAAGCAAGATCCCCATCCCCACAAGGACCCTCTTCTTCCCTATCAAGAGCTACCATACTCATCCAAGCAAGCACGGGGAGGTGACTTGCTGAAAGAAGGAAAAGAGGACCTGGCGTGAAAGGAACCCTAGAGCAGCTGAGGGGCTTAGGGGGTGCAGGTTTGGTGCCACTGCTGTCTGTACTGCCAGTGGGACAAGGCACAGGCGAAGGGCAACTGCAAAAGTCCATAGTGCTTCATGGCTGCGGGCACCACCAGCTTAGCTTTGAATGGAAAATGCACCTCACAGTTGGGACAGAAACGGGCACAGCCATACACAGATACTACAACTAGGAGGATCTGCATTTTATTTAGAACCAGGACACAGAGGCAGACAGCAAGGAACTGTCCCACCACAGCTTAGCTTTTGTTGAGGGTGAAGGCAACATGGTTTTACTTCATGGGCTGTGAGGCCACGTACAGTTAGTGTCGTTGATAGTTGACAAGTATTGACCGATTCAGCTGCAGTAATGTGACCAACTGTCCACATTTTGCTTCTTTACTTACCTGCTGCCAAAGCATCATGACCTAAGCGAGGAAAAAACTCCAACGGGCCCACGGGGAAAATTATGTTCCGCTCCACCAAATAATCCCTGTCCTGCAGAGACAGCTGCCAGTGTTGGGGCGGGACAGGACGGGACACAGACACATTGCATTGAAAGAGGCTCTTCAGGAAGTTCTGGGCCATGGAGAGACCCTCTGCACTGTGCCTTAGCCCTTGTCCAGCTGCCGGAGCGCTTTGTGCTTTTTTTTTTTGCTTGCCATCATGAAGCTGTAACCCTGCAGAGAGACCTCTCTGTGGAGAGCCCCCCAACACCTCAGCTACCAGCAACGATCCAGCTCAGGGCTTTTATTGCTCCTACACTGAAATATTAATGACGCCATCGGCCTTGAGAGCTCACTGGCACTCCTGAGTTATCTGAATCAATAGAAGCAGAGCAGACAGAGCCATGAAAAAGTGCTACTTTTGGAGGGTTTGGCGATTTCCAGGAGTGCTAGCAATGATGCCCCGGACTTTCTCTGGGACAGTGCCAGGGAAGGTCAGACAGCCCTCCATCAGTCCCCATCGATCCCCTCCTGACTGGAGCTCATCCTAATGAATTGTCAGAGAGGACCATTTTGCTAATCAACTTGCTATTAATGTGGGCTTAGAAATGATTATGGCATTGATTAGAGGCGGCTTGTTCAGCCAGAGCTGGTAGCGACAGCTTCCAGCTGGCTGGTTCTGAGATTCGCTATTGCTGTCAGTGGTGGCAGGAGATACCAGTTCCCATCCTCCTCCTCTGTCCCTTCATTTGGGGGCAGCGCTGAAAACACCCTCTGCCACTGAAAAAGTGGTCAGCCCTTATGCAGAGCAGGATCCAGGAGCAAGCTTCTACGCCAACCCAAGGGGAAACAAGAGGAGCCCGATCTCCAGAGCCCAATCTGTCCTCAATGTGCCAAAGAGAAAGGTGTGAGCTCAAACATCAGGTTCCTTCCCCCAGCTCCCCTCAGAGCACAGCATCCCACCCAGGCCGAGGATCCCTCCAGTTGCTTCACTCCCTGGCCGAGGTGTCTGTGACTCTCCTGGCTGCCCGGGAGAGGTGGCAGCTCTGGATGTGGTGCCTATCGGGCACTTCAAGGCATACAGCACAACCCCTGCCTGTGACCTGATGCTGTGTATTACCTAAAGGATTAATCTAGGCCACATCTACAAATCCCAGCAGTAGCTGGAGCCCAGATCCCTCCAGGAGATCATCATGTGACCGAGGTCCACAGCTCCCACCCACTCCCAGGAAACCTCCCCAGACATCTCCATCCCTCCTCAGAGGATGCTGGAGAGCGTGCTATCGACCACCCATCACAAGGTCCCATTGCATCCTGGACGCAACTTGGTTGTGTGATGCCAAGGCAGTGTAGACCAGCTCTCCTCATTGACCCAACTGTGCTGCTTTTTACTTAGGGGCTCCCAAAATCTGGAGCTGTAAGACCCTTTAGAGGGACAAATTTATAGTGAAAGGGCTCAGATAGATAGGTAAATTGGGAGCCCAGAAACACCAGGTTCCAGATTTAATTTGTAACATTTCCCTAAGCTGGTTTAGGACTTTTCTTATTTTCCTTAGGAATGGCTTAGGAAAGGCACCTGTGACTCTGTTGAAATGTTCCCAATTAGGAGGAGGAACTGGTAGACGCTGATCCTCCAAGCAGGGGCTCTTCTGCTGAGAACTTGCCAGCTGAGGAAGGGCAGGGAGGGACCCAGCTGTGCCAATCTGCTGAAGCACAGTACAAACCAGGATGAAGTTCCCCTGGGAACTGTGTAGGGAGAATTTCAGTGACTGGTATAAAGAGGGTCATCTTCCCTGCAGCAGAGAGACCACACTGCCCCACTCACCTCCCACCCCCAGCTCTGATGGAGAGGAGGATCCACCTGAGGATCCACCTGAGGGTTGTTTCCCCTCCTCTGTCCAGCTTCAAACCCTTCCCCGAACCACACAAACTGCTAAACGCTCCATTGAGCTTTTCACATCAAGAGAAAAGAAGGCGAATGTTCATTTTACTTTTTACAGGAGATAAAAAGGTGCTCAAAAGTACCATCAGTGACTTGAAAATTGGTGGGTGCTGTTTTATTGCTTGCAGGATTGGGGCAGCTTCCAATAAGAGCATGAAGAAGACACACACAGCCTCAGTCCTTAAGGGGAACCCTGTTGGCTAGGCTTTTATTTACCGTGGTACATCAATACCCAGCGAAGTATCTGCAGCAAGAACTCTACCCCGGCAACCAGCAACGTAGCAACGGCATATTGTGAGACCTGGCATGCCAAAACCCCTTCGGATGTTGGCATTGGCTCCTGTTATTGGGTCTAATGTGGTTTGTAGTCAGGAGCTCTGCGCAGCGATGCACAAGGAGGGGTCTCCTATGGGAAAGTCTGCCAGGACCGTAAAAGTGGTTTTGGCCCACAGTGGGTCCAAGCCATGGCCAAGCAGGGATGCATCCACTTTTATCTCTCCTCATCGAGTCCAGCATTTCTTGGGGTCTAAACAAACACATCAACTTCTTCTGCAATGCCCATGGCATGGCTGTATGAATTGGTGGTTGCTGATGTTTGATTGTGGGCAAGACTCAAAGCTCCCACCATTTCTCCAGCCAGCAGCTGATCTTCCTGCTTTCCTTCTCCTCTCTGCCTGGAATAGCTTATGCATACCATTTTATACACTGTTGTTGGGATGGGAAGGGCATGGAGTCTGCATCTCTGGAGGCTTTGAAGAAGAGGCTGGACTCTTTTGGGGATGGTCTGCACAAATCAGGAGGCCATGGGTACAAAGTCACCTTGTCCTGGCTTTCCCATCACTGCCCTCTTCTTACACATCTCAGGAAAATCTCAGGCTGTACTTTGAGGAGCACTCACCCACATTTGAGTGCAATCTTAGCAAAGGACCAATTGTAATAATACTTGACTCTTTCACAGAATCACACACAGAATAGTTTAGGTTGGAAGGGACCTTAAAGATCATCTAGTTCCAACCCCCCTGCCCTAGGCAGGGACACCTCCCTCTAGACCAGGCTTTCAAAGGACATTTCTGTCTACGGGTCTCAAGAAGCTTCACCAAAGCTTCGATTTTTGGTGAAGGAAAAGGGAACAACCAAAGTTAGTAGTTCATTCACAGTTATGGGACAAGCCAGGCACAAAACACCCTTCCACTCCTAAACTTGCAAAGGTACCGTCTCCCCTCTCTGCTCCCATGGCCACCCAGACACCGCTCCCTGCCTCAGCATCTGTAGAGGGCAGGAGATACTGCTTTTAGGGGACAGCAGCAGCAGGTTCCTGCTCTGTGGTTTGCAAAGTGCTCTGCAGCCTCCCGGCTCTCTAGAGATGCTTCAGAATAAATATATTCACGGGTGCTTTAAGGCCACAGCAATGCACAAATTGTTTTTGCTGCCGGGAACGCAACGCTGGCTCAGACCGACGGCCCGCCCTCAGCTGCTGGCTCACTTGCCTGGCTCTGCACACACATGCACGCCTGCTCCGACCCATCTCAAGACCAACAATCTCTAGGTGAGCAGCGTGCTGGAGCACACCTCCCCACACTGACCCCCAGCAAGAAACGGTGGCGGCCGTCAGGAAAAGGGTGGTCCAGCCCTGCAACAGTTTGTCCAGTGGGTTTGCAATCTGCGGAATGCAGCATGTCCAAAGGTACCCCAGCTTCACAGCAGGGTGATCCTCCATGGGACTGGTCTTCAGAGACACCAAGCAGCCGCAGCCGTAGCAGGCTGCAAGCACTCAGCATCCTTGCAAGGAGAAGCACTCCACGGCAAACAATCCCTCCCTTTTTGATGGCTAGGATGGAAACTGGAAGTCAGGGCTCTCTCTGGGTTGTCTCTCCTGTTTCTAGCATGGCAATTTCTTATTTCTCCATCAGGCTTTTGGTACGGAGGTGACACAGTTGGAGGTCTTAGGACAGCTTCATATTTCCATGCCGGCAAGACCCTGTGCCAGTCAGACCTGGTGAATCCCTGCTGAATTCCCAAGCACGCAGCATTATACCCTAGGCAAAAGCAGCAGCAAGCTCATGGCTCCCTCCTCGCCATCATTCAGATGGAGTATGAGGAGGAAAGGTATGGGGAATGTTTTGCGGGGCTGAGGGACTCCAGAAGCGCCGAGCTGTCCTCCACTTTTCCGCAGCGCCATCCATCATAAAACGCCAAGAACCGTGTAAAAACTGAACCAAGAACCGAACTGAGAGAAAGAAAAACGAAGACAAAAGCACAGCTGGAGAAAGAAGGGCTGAGCAAGAGGGGATCAGGCTTTAAAAATGATGGAGCCCTTCAGCTGAGCTGGTTCGAGGCCATCAGTGAAAGCGAGGAGGAAATACATCACCTTGCGGATCTGGGCTAACTCCGCTATCCGCTCCCCAAATTCCTGGGCATCTGCCTCGTTGCACTCCACCTCCTTGGCCCCTGGCTTCTTCCAGAAGATGCCAATCGGCTCCAGCAGCTGCCGGTTCATAAGGTGGGTGAGATCAGGAGTCCAGTGCTGGGAGGTGCCGGTCACTGTGACCTTCCCAGGTCTCTCCAGCTGGATGTTCCAGCGGAGGAAGCGCAGGTTGTGCTGCCGGATGAAATCCACTCGGTAGATGTGCTCATTGGGACGCAGCAGCTTCTCGCCATCCTGGGGCCTCACGTTTTTTTGCTGCAGGCTCTGGAACCGCAGTCGCATGCACCGGGTGAGCTGGTCATCGCGGACGAAGGGCAGCTCGAGCATCCCTGCCGCGGCTGCCATCGCCTCGGTTGCTCCTCTGCTACGTCCTCAGCAACGTCTGGCTCTCAAACAGGACACGCAGGGGGAAAAAACCTCCAAGCCCCCGGAGCTGGTGCCCCCTCTCCACGGTCCCAGCGGTGCTAGGCAACCCGGGCCGGTGACGCAAAACACCCTCCGGAGCTTCCTCTGGGTGCCCTCACGCCTCGTTTGTAGATTAGGAACTGACGGTGCTGCTGTGCACAAAAATCTATAGGGAAGGGATGTCTGATGTCAGCCTCCCTGGCAACCTCCCTGACAACCACGGCTCGTTATCCCGAAACGAGGGCGTGCAGCCAGGGATGCCAACCGACAGGTCTGGTGGCGGTGGCTTTCTCTGAGTGTAGGCTCACGGGATAATTCATAGAATCATAGACTCATTCAATCGTCTAGGTTGGAAGGGACCTTTAAGATCATCGAGTCCAACCATCAACCTAACACTGCCAAGTCCAACACTAACCCATGTCCCTCAGCACCACGTCTGCCCAGCTTTTAAATACCTCCAGCGATGGTGCCCCAACCACTTCCCTGGGCAGCCTGTTCCAATGCTTAATAACCCTTTCAGTGAATAAATTTTTCCGAATATCTGGTCTAAACCTCCCCTGGTGCAACTTGAGGCCGTTTCCTCTTGACCTATGTTACTTGGGAGAAGAGACCGACCCCCCCTGGCTACCCCCTCCTTTCAGGGCGTTGCAGAGAGTGAGAAGGTCTCCCCTCAGCCTCCTTTTCTCCAGGCTGAACACCCCCAGCTCCCTCAGCCATCTTTGAGTATCTCCATGGATGGAGATCCCACAGCCTCTCTGGGACCCTGTTCCAGTGTCTGACCACTCTCACGCAGAAGATAAGCTGCAGCTTGTGCTGTTGTCTTTTGTCCTGTGACTGTGTACCCCCAGCAAGAATCTGGCTCCGTGTCCTTTCCTGGATGGTGCAGCTGTCAGGAGTCAGGAATCACTGCTCCTCCAGGAGCAGGTGGCCACCAGCAGCTCAGTGTGGGTCTGCCTGCCCTCAAATAGACTGGCCTGATGTTGGAGAGGGTGCTTGTGTGTGGGCTTCACCTTAGTGCACCTGGGAAAGGGGAACTCAGGCACAGTCTGTGCCTTAATGCTTGTCTCTCTGGGACAGGTGGAGAAGCAGGTCCGAGACGCAAGCAACCCAAACAACTGTAGGGATGCTCTGAGCCCACGTGAGCACCAGCAAAACCAACGTGCCCAACCTGGAACCACTCACTCCCCAGCAATTGCTGGGCAAGATTAAATCCAGAGCAGTGGTGCTGCGCTGGTGGGTTGTCCAGGCAGTAGATGGGGTAAAGGGGGAGAGTGTTGAACATGTTTCTCTTTGCAAAGTGCTTGCTGGCTCCATGAGGCTGCAGATCCTGAAGAGAGGTGCCATGCCAAGCCATGACCCCCTCTACCAGGTGGCCCTGTGAAATAATGGCTAAACCACAGCCATGGTCTTAGATGCACCATGGAAAAGGCCTGACTCCTTCAAACATGCTGTGCTATCTTTGGGATGTAGTCACCGGTTTGCACACTTGGAGACTGCAGGGGTTTCATCACAAAGCTTTAGAGGGGACAGCCCGTGGAGTCAGGTCATTTGGGCTCTCTCCATCCTGTCTGTGACTCAGGTTGGCTTCCGCCACATGCAATATTTGCGAGGCACTTTGGGAGCTCAAACTGTGTTAAATGAACTCCAGGAAACATTTTTTTCTAAAATATTTTTACAAAAGGCTGTGCCATCATCTGTACTGTGTCACACGTGACTAACAACCACCTAGTTTCATCCCTGGCGGCTATCACTTTGACTCCCAGAAGAAGTCCCAAAAAAGACCATCAGAGGTTGTCCTTGGCCAGACAAACCAGAGACACCAGGAACCCAAAGTGAGTCATTTTAGTGGGAATTATCCTGCAGTCACCAGTTTGCTATCACTCCTAAGGACCCTGAGGACAGAGTCAAGAAAGCTAAGAGCTACGCACAAAAGAGAGGTCTGAGGAAACCAGATTCCTCTTGCTGCCCTCTGAGATCTTGCCTCACTTGGTTACCAGCTTTAAAACACCTTTAGCAACAACTGTTGATCCAACCCTTGGGTTTTAAAAGTCAAAGATGCCTTCAGGCAACCCTGAAGACCTTTTTTGAGCTGAGCTACATGCGTCAACGTCACATGGACCTTGCTTGGACAGCCTTGGTTATTTTACCCCCATATGCAGTGGCAGTAGAAGGAGCACCTTGCACCTGATGATGAGTGGGCAGCAGTGGGGTCCAGCCCCCAGGCACCATGTGACGTTCCTCCCCTGCCCTGGTTAAGTGTGGTGGTACAACTCCCCGCCCCGCCCTCCCTTTTTGGCCTCTCAGATTTCCTCCCCACCTGGACCACATAATCGTACAATGGACCAGAACGATACATCATGGTCTAACATGAAAAAAAGAAAAGGTGGAGAGCAACGAACTAGAACACTACAGCAACCCCTTAGCATACCTGATTCCCATCGCTCCTACCATTTGAAAATTATAACTATAATCGATCACTCCTGACGACATATGGATCGTGGCCACAGAGCGGGGGATACCAGGATCCCAAGTCCTAGCAAGTCCCGGGCTTGCGTAACTGTCTGAGCTGGGCTGGAGTGGAAAAGTACCTGATGAAAGTCAATGATCTTGAATCCTATAAATAGCGATTCTAGCAAAGACCCTTTGAGCTCTTCTGGACACCACTCAGGCAAACATCTTGATAATTAGAAGGCCAGGGCGAGACAGCCCCTCTTGAGCCTCAGTTATCACCCATTGAGGAATGCCGATGCATTGTGAATATTTACTCTAAACTCGGGAAAAGGGAAATTTTAACTACAGGCTAGCCTCTCTTTCATCCACATCCCCACTTATATGTTTATGATATACACTTTAGCTTTATGGATGCAGATGTTCTTCCAATTGTCCATGCATGAGTAGGAGTTAAGAGGGGTGCCCCCCGACTCGTTAGGGTCGTGTGATACTAAGGGATCTTTGATCTCAGCAGTTATAGACCATGGAGTGTGTGTGTGTGTGTGCACTTATATACTTTGCTTGTACGTATATCTACTAGTGTGAGATCTGTGCTTTCACTCATACATATATATATTGATTTGGGATACCTTATAGTAAGTTAGGGTAAATCTTGCCATCTTCTAATCTGTAATTAAGTCTCTGTTCAATTGTTGCGTTAAATCACTTTGTAAATCTTCAAATCGGTTAATGATTAAGCGCTGCTGAAATTCAACCTCTTGATATACCTCAAATCATTCATAAATTTTGATTTTGACTCGCTGCTAAATCATAACTGTGCCAAGTATTTCCATCCGTGACAATGAGGCACAGGATCAGCCTTCAGGTCCTACTCAGAGAGCAATAACTGACCCCAGGTTGTAGAAGACCTATGCAAAATGGACTTTGGGAGATGGGTGCCCTCAGAGGTGTCCCATCCAAGACCGGCCTGTGCTCTGGAAGCAACTGAGGGGGCAGGAGACCAGGCTAGGTGGTGGAGATGCAGGGTTGTCTGAACCACTTGGCTTCAGAGTCTGGCCCCTGTCCCTCATTTGTTGGGCAATATCAATGCAACCTGTAAGAACACAAGATCCAGACAACACTTTAGGACAAAGCTCGGATGGAAATTATTTAAACTCCCCCATTTCAAGGCCTTAATTTCTTTTCATAAGAGTTAGACACCTCTGAAGGGTCACAGAAAGGGTGTTACAGAGCTGGAACACACCCAAAGCCATGTAGGGACAGCCAAGAATCAGGAAAAGAGAAACCAGCTCTAAATTAACTTCCAGTTCCCCATTCCCACTCAGTGACTCAAACACCGCAGGCTTAACAGGAAGGAGGGGCGTGGAGGGAGCCTTGGAGTGAGATGCAAGTAACACTGTGAATAAAATCATCTCTTGGGATACACAGGGATGTGGCTGGCCTGTCCTGTTCCCTTGAAGGCATTCCCTCTCCCCAGACTTGAGAGGGACATTTTCACTGTGTACAGTGCAGCAAGGGACATGCAGAGTCTAAGTTGCATCCTGGTGTAAATCAGGATTACATTTTCTAGGAGCAATAGGAGACCTGGACCAAGATGCCTGTACTGATATTTCAGTGATACTAAAACCCGCACCAGCATCTTTCTGCTCCTCCTGGACCCTGAATCAGAGGCGTTTTGGTGTCTAATGACACTAAAAGTAGGTTTTTAAACCTAGTTTTTTGCTAGTATTTGTTAGCTAATATTTGCTAGTATAAACCTAGTATTTTGCTGCTGTGTCTGTCCTCTCAACTGTTGTTTACATCAGCATATTGACCAGTCCGGAGTAGAGGTTTGCCCTGCAGGCATTGGGTCCCATGTGTGGAGATGCTTGAGGGCCAAGGAGCAACAACTACCTCCAGCAATGTTATCACAATTGCACATATGACGGTACCGAAGACCAAGAGGTCTATTACTTTTGGGCCAATGAAGGGATCTGAGATGTTTGACAAGAACCACCCTCTAATCCCAGCACATCCATCAGAGCTGGTGTCTCTTTGGTGTCTCCAGGGGTTAATCCGTGCACTTGACATCTCTTTGCTTTAAAAGTTGCTGCTGCAGTTTATAGCCATGCTTACTCCTTGCAATTCATCAAAAGCCCTCACAACACCTTGCAAAGTATGAGCAAAGGTCCCATCTAACTCAGACGTCTCCAAAAGCAGGGGTGTGCTGAAGCCTGGCTGAGCAGGGCCCTGTAGCGAACACCACAGCAAACAACTGGGAGGGACGGCCTGGGGAGAGAAAGCTTTTGCTTTTGCCAGAAAACAAACCTTTCTGAAAGAAAGAGGCGGCAGGTAAAGAAGAGCCTCTGAGAGTTCAGAGCATGGAAAATGAGAAGTCACAAACACCCGCAGCCAAATTGCCAAGGGAGGAAAAGCAATGCCATTGGCAAACTGAAATAATGAGGCGTCCAAAGGGACCCGGCTTCTGTTCGGTTGGCATTTCCCAGGGCAGGGCTGGAAGTGAAGGGTGAGGAGGGATGACAACTCGCCCGCTCCCCCCTGGGAGACATCGATGCAGAGGAAGAAGCTGAACAACCCCTTGCACCGCACCTGTAACGAGAGTCACAACAGTCCCACCACAACGGGGGGAAACCCTACTGCTTATCCGGAAGCCAAAACCAGCTATCTTGTTCCCATATAAAGAAAAACCTTGATTTTAACAGAAAAGGGGGATGCTGCAGCAACCACAAATTCCTAAGCTTAGTGTTCAAGATCACAAAAACCACACGCAGCAGAGACTGGAAGTACCACATCACACAGAGCAGATGCAAAGGTGGAGGGTGGAGGGACCCCTTTTGGGTCTGTTGCAGTGGGAGGCTGTGGGTGAAGCAGGTGATGCTCCCTGCACATACTGTAGGCCTTCAATGGCTGTCTTTTGCAGTAAAATCTAGGAAAAGGTGCTTGCAACTTGCTGGCCTCTTGTCCTACGATGAGATGCACCAGGGACTGAAACCCGTGTTTGTCTTGGCTTTCACAGGTTTGACCTCTTCTGCAGCTGAGGACATGGCAGAGACCGTCCAAGAATATGGCACTGAGAACCTCCTTCTCCCCTGTACCTCTGTAGTTGCTCCCTTGGTCTGCCACCCCTTGCTCTGGTGAAGCCCTGTCATGGTTTTCTGGCCTACAACACAGTCCCTTTGGACCCCACACTCGAAGGAGCACTGCTACATCATGCAGTCCAGCCACAGGACATGCCAGGGATGGATGCTTTAGGGAAGAAGTGTCTTAGGAGGGATACTAATACTCTCAAGTCACCCTACCTGCCCCAGCGCAAGGTATCTCATTGCCAAGGTGGGTGCACGCTGAGCAGCCAAAGATAGGTAACACCATGGGAACTAGGGAAACGGGGCCAAACGCTGCAGCTGAACATCCTGGATTTTGTTCTTCTTGTTGTTTTTTAGGTTATTTTGGAGTGGGGAGGGTCAGATTTGGGATCTGGAGGAGAGGATGGGACTTCATTCACTTGGTTAAGGAGAAAACAGCCAGGGGTTTGGGTTGAGTGTGATGTGATTGCAGTCATGATGACCTGCTTCTCCTTGAAAGACAGTCCTTTAAAGGAGGTTTTTGCACATGAACAGTTTTTAAGGACCTGAGGCATCCCTGAAGAACCAGTTTTTGAGCTGGACAAACACAACGCAAAGCCAAGGTGTTGAAGACAGACTTTCCCCTGGCATGGGGAACTGCTTACCTTCTGCCACAGAGACTCCCGGGACGCCAGGGAGGAGCAGGCAGCCACGAACCAGCAGTTCCCGACCTGGCCCTGGTGTAAGTCATGGGAGCTGATCCCATCCACAAAGAGGTGTGGATCATCACAGATTTCCTGTGGGACAGGAGAAAAAGAGACACACTGGGTAAGCAAGGAGACAGGGAAATCAGGAGCAAAGGATTTCCTTCTTGGCAAAGGAAAATCTCTCTCCCTCTTCCTCAGGCTCCATTTAAATCCCACCTGCAGCTTTCTGTTGGCCTCACTGGTCATGCCAGGGGCAGGAGGACCTTGTCCTGCCTTCTGTCTCACCAAGACATGGGCAGCATCACTGCTGAAGTGACGCCAGACCTACTCCCTGTTCTGCTCCAGCATCATCACCGCTTCACTATATTTCTCCCTGGTGATAATGGTACGTTTTCGCACCGTTACAGCCCTAGTGACCCATCTCCTCTTCTAAGTCCACTCTTTGTTATTTCTCATAAGCCCTTCAGCTTTCTCTCCTCCTTTACAAGCTTCTCCCTCTCTTATTTTGCTCTGGAAAGCATGACAGCAGCACCCAAACCCATTGCCTCCCATACTGGAACTTGTGGATCCATCCAAAAATAAAACCCTGCAGGAGCAGGGCAGAGCTGGGCATCTACATGAGGAATCACAGAGCCTAAATCAGAGAGTTCATCCGGGAAAGCTCAACACAGATTGAGGGCTCAGCCATGGTTTCAAGAAGCCAAGTGTCCTCGCCCAGGAGGTCTGTCCTTCCAGATGGAGAAAATTCAGTGAGCCAAAAGTTTTGCAGCTGGGCCAGGAGGATTAAATGCTCATTCTGACACCAAAACCAGCATGGTGGATTGTGGACAGGCACCATGAACGGAGAAACTTGGGTAGAAGGCCAGCTAGGAGGTGAGCTCATCCCTCCAACCACATCGCCTTTCCTCTGCCTGGCTCCTGCCAGGCTGCCCTCCCTTCTTCCCACTCCTTCTCAGAGCCTGGCCAAGAAAGCACTTAAATATCAGGAGGTGTTGAGCAAGCTCCATGTGAAACACTGCTTTTTTTTTTTTTTTTTTTTTTTTGGTATCTTTTCTCCTGATCAATCCAGTTTGGAAGGTCACGTCCAGCTGGAGGCTGGGGGTGGATGGGACAGACGAAGAGCTGAAAGAATCTTTTCCCTGTTGTTATTATGTTTAATTTGAAGGGGGGGAAGGAAAAGCAGACTTACTTTCTTCCCCCACACCTCCCAGTTTTTCAGGCTGGCTGCACCCAGAATAACACGTTCCCCCCAAACTTTGCACAACAGGACTTGCATCGCCTCTGCCCGTCACAGGGAGGAAAAGGAATCACCGCTTTGTAAGCACCTCCTTCTGTTCCCACCTAACCCAGCCAGCACCGTACACCTAAAAAATCACCTGAGCTCCATCCAGACACAAACTGGGCAGGGATCACACCCAAGGGAGAGGACCATTCCCCTGCCAGCTGCTGGCATTGCAGGAGGTTGGGATAAGCGCTAGAGGGAGGCAAGCTGACAGCCACCAAAGGCAGGAGCCACCTGCACTTCTCAGCATCGCTGAGCGCAGAGAGGGATGGAGGAGGAGCGGTGGAGTTTAACTCCTCTTTTATACCCCCAAGGAAGCCCCCAGCAGCAGGGGATGCGTCCATCCTGTCTGTTGTGATGGGATGGGGATGTCTGCAAGATCAGCTTTTAGCAATCCTGCTCTGGGGGGCAGAGGCCCCATGCTTGCCCCATTTGAGGACCACAGTTGCCCCTTCTACCCTTGGGTGAATCTGCAGTGTACAAAAAAAGGAGTCGCTTGGTATTATGTAGACAGGGGAGAACATGAAAGCATGACAAACATATCCTGCTTGGCAGAAATTAGCACAGGGTAGAGGGACCTCAGAGACCTTTCCTAAGGTTCCTGAGGGACCTCACAGACCTTTCCTAAGAGCCCTAGAGGGCTCAGAGACCTTTCCTAAGAGCAGAACCGCCAGTTAGTTGTGATTGCCCCACCACCAGGAAAGAGTTTGCAAATTAAGACCCCGTGGTTGCTCATTTTAATAGAGGGAAGCCTTACGTACTCATCAAAAGAGCAGCCTGCCCTGGCCCAGGCGAGGGGTGCAGCTCATTAGACCCTACTCTCTTGGACCCATGGCAGCAACAGAGGTGCCACGGCTGGAAACGCTCGTGCCAGGGAAGTTCCCTCTGCAAAACACACTTCTCACTTGACTCAGCTTCTCTTCCCACTAAGGCAGACGGGTCCCTAAGGGCGTATCGTCTCTGAAGGACTCATTCAGGCAGCTCTTCAGATGCTGCAGTAGGCGTTTCCCATTCAGGTGCACACTTGGATGTGGCGTTTCAAGGTGCTTTTGGCCCAGCGTGGTGGTGGCTGAAAACACACGCTTGCTCTACAACTTAGCAGCCCATGGACTTTTTAACCTCCTTCCCTCATAATGTGTTAAACCCCATGGCAGTTGGCAGCTGAATTGGAAGTTTCCTAGGAGCACGAAGGCTGCTAAATGCCACAATCCTCTGCTGTGGCAGGGGGTGACAGCCTCTCCCTTGACCCAGGATCTTGCACGCCTGGTGCCAGGAGGTGCATCAGGCCTTGGAGGAGGCGTGATGTTTTGCATGACAATCAACTCAGCACAATACACAGGCCTGGCTGGGAGGAAACACCACGTGAGCTCTGCACAAAACTTGTGCAAATCCCAAAATGCTCAGTGAGTCTTCCCAGGAGTCCACCTTGAAGGACAGGGAGGGATACTCATGGTTCCCTGCAGAAGGACCACGCAGCACCCTCAAGCCCTAGGACTGAGCTCAGTCCCAGTGGGCTCCCAGTGATCCTAAGCACAGAATCACCAAATCAATGCGGTTAAAAGGAACTTCTGGAGATCATCCAGTCCATCCCACCCATTCAAAGCAGAGTCAGCTAGAGTAGATTCCCCAGGACCATGTCCAGTCAGGTTTTGAATACCTCCAGGGATGGAGACTCCACAGTCTCTGGGCAACCTGTGCCAGTGTTTGGACCACCCTCACAGTAAAAAAAAGTATTTTCTCATGTTTAAATGGAATTTCCTGTTTTTCAATTTGAGATCACTGTCTCTTGTCCTGTCACTGGGCACCACTGAGAAGTCTGTTTCTGTCTTATTCATTCCCTGTGATCAGGTAGTTGTCCCCCTGAGCCTTCTCTTCTCCAGACTGAAGAGTCCCATCTCTCTCGGCCTCTCCTCATGTAAGATGCTCCAGTCCCTTAATGATCTTCATGGACCTCTGCTGCACTCACATAGGGGAAGGCAGCATTGCCTCCTTGCTCTAACGCTGTGGAGCTCATCCCATCAGGGTAAGACTCATCCGTGGGTCAGTCTTCCCTTCTGAGAAGGTTTCCCAAATCCCCTCGACTGGAGCTTCCCCATACTAAATTACTCGGATTCTTCAGTCCCTGTTGAAGCTGCTGAGCTCCCACTCACACATTTTGGCCCTGGTCAAAATGTGTGTCCTTCAGTCTGCAGGGATGACACTCCCTGGGTGCTCTGCCTGTACTGAGGTGGGAGCAAGGGACCAAGGCTTCAGCAAGGCTGCAGTTCCCCCCAGGATTTCATGGAGCACAGTGGGGCCCTGGCATACAATGCAGCTCCTTCAGGGTGCAAAGTACACTCAGAGCCATGAAACACCATGCCCACATGCAGAGGTGGGTGATGAACTAGAGACCGGTGGGAATTAGGTCACAAAAAGCCAAGAAAAGCACTGAACATAGTTTCTCTTTTCATGCGGACAGAGCAGAAAGAGATAAAGAGTTTGTTCTGCAGCCAGACTGAATTACGGGGCCTGGGGTTTGTATGTGCAAGGGGAGGAGACAAGCAGGGATGTTCTCATCACAGAAGGTCATCACCTTGGTTTCCTCCCCTCCCTGCCATGCAGCAGACAGAAACCAGGTGAGCAGTAACATTTACCCAGGCGGCTGCTTCTCCCAAAAGCAAACACCACGTCACCCTCCCAGCGCCACGACCCCGCGAGGAGAGGGCACCACACAAACACGCACACCCCCACGCAGGACCTTCTGGGTTCAGGCATCAGCCACCACAGAACCAGCTCAAACCACCCCATGGCGCCCAAGGCATCAGCAAACAGCGAGTCCGTCCTGTTCTTCATCTCACTGCAGCCAGCAGGTCACGGCTGCTCCTAGTCTGGACATGGATGGTGAACAGCAAGGAATGGGAGGGAAAACCAAAAGCTATGGCTGCAGGGAAGCTTCAATGTATTGCTCTTAACCCTACCTTGGCCAAGAGAGCCACCCATGCCTCTTCACCCCCAAGGAGAACCTGTCTTGGAGGATCCCAAGGATCCTAAGCACCATCAGAGATGATTTACCCTCCCTAAAAGTGGTTGCTGAAATGGCCACTGAGCTCCAGGCAAGAAAACACAACTTAGAGAATGCTGGTGTTGATGGTCCTATGAAAAGATACAGCCTGATAACGCAGGGAGGGCCAAACTAGTGATTCAAAGTTCTGGTGATTCATATACTCCTTCCCACATCCTTCCTCCTGCAGGGGATGCGGGATGGAGGTGGAAATCAGAGCCAGGGCTGGGAGAGGACTTTGAGGTCCCTCTCGATGAGAGGCTGATTGCAGAGGTACCAGATCTGGCTTATGGGAGCCCAAGAACGGATCTGTGCCAGTTTGCTCCCTCTGGCTTTGGGCTATTGAAGCCCATTAAGGAAATAAAAGACCCAATTAGTGCAATTATCTTGCACTTGGTGGCGTAATTTTGCTTCCCTCCAAAAAGCGTGTGGGCTTTTCCTCCGCTCTCCCCTTCAGTATTCTTACCTCCAAAACACACATTTTCCTCCCAAATGCATTTAAACCAGAAAATATCAGCCTCGTCTTCCCCAGCGAGTCCCGTTCCACACAGGGTAGTAATGAGCAAATCACCCTCTAATTGGCTTTTTAATTTGGCAACTGTCTTGTAAGCGTTTCCCGGTGCAGATTTCTGAGCTGTAGATGTCACTGGGGATCTGGATCACGTCAAGCCAGCTGCGGGGAGGGGAAAAACCGAAGTGGGGAAAAATAACCATGTGAGCTACAACATCTGCTGCACGCCGGGACCATTTTTCGCTAACAAGATTTTGCAAGGAGCAGAGCAGTCTAATTGCATTGCAGAGCCTGGCTGTTTCGGGAGCAACGCTTGCACTCAGACTCGCAAAATCAGCAAGATAATCAATTAGCGTGGCAGCAGTGCTTCCCCCCCGCCCCCGGGCAATGGAGAACCAAAGGGATCCTGCGTCTCAAATGTCACTCGCAAAAGAGAGCAAGAGGCGTCCAAGCGCCGCGGGTGACACGGGCGACACAAAGGTCCCTGCGCTGCCTGGCCGTAGGTACCTGCGTTGGGATGTCATTTTGCAAAAAGGGCAAATTAAAAAAAAAATTGCACACGGGGTGACACAGGGAAAGGAAACGAGGTGAGTTTAGACACACCTTTAGAGGTGTGTGTTTTCAGAGGGATTATCATTTCCTCGGTGCCTCGGCTTCACACACACCGACGTGGTTGGCAATATCCACAAGCGGTAAATCTCTGTGTTGGGGGGGTTTGTATTGCCCCAGTCAGGCATCCCTAATTCTAATCCACCCAGTGTATCTCCACGTACACACAATTCTTCGTATCGGTTATCAGCCCCCACCCCGCACAAAGGGCGTTGGACGCTCCACCCACCGCAAACAGGACTTGCTCGTAAAGGGAAGGCATCAAAAAAATACACTCCCCACCAACCCCATGACTCGGCCTCTGCCATTTGTTTTGGCACCAGAAAGAGCGGCAGGTGGGGGGACGGTGGCAAACAAGATCTAAAGGTCAATTTGCAGGTTTAGCAGCCTCAACAGGTCCCTTTGTGGTTTTATCTTCACGGTATCCAAAGTACAAAGGCACCAAAGAAGTCTCTGTGAAAGCAATGAGAGGTGGAGAGACGCAACGCCCTGCACCTCCCCGGCAGCATGGGAAGGAGACTGGAACAAGTGCAGAGACCTTGGACCCGCCGTTCCCGTTCCTCCCGCCCGCACTCTCCAGGGATGCACTCTTGGAAAGCCTCACCATTACTCAGCCCAGGACTTCTTCGGTCTCCGCCCAGCCGAGACTGATGCAGAGGCCACCACAGCACCTCCATGCATTCAGACGCAGCCCTCCCCACGTTGCCTCTGCCACGGTGAGTTGTTTTGATGTGTCTGGTTGCAGATCCACTAAGAAAAAATATACTCTCTGGATCCCGACAGCCCTGAGATCAGCAGAACTCGTCTCTGAAGCAGGAAGGTCTTCACAGACCTCGCTGACAAACCTGGGGGTGGGATGCTAGATTTCTCTAGGTGACCCTGCTCTGGCAGGGGGGTTGGACTAGATGATCTCCAGAGGTCCCTTCCAACCCTATGATTCTATGATTCTATGATTCTATGCTCAGAGCAGTGCGAGGACGAGCCCCGGGTTACGCCAGCCAGAGGCAGAAGTGGTCCCTCTTGGTTTCAAGTCCCAGTGCAGTCTGGTCACCACACGAGCCATCGCTCCTTTATGGAAACGACATCACCTGGCTCCTTTTCACGCTGCATCGCCTGAGCCAGCCTGACCCTTACGAGTACACACAACTACAGTCCACAAAGCGAAGGAGAAGACACTGGGGAAAGGCAGCAGCTTTCAAGGATGGCTCCAGCTGGATGTCCTTCCCTTAAATCTTAGTACCTGGAGGTGTGGGCTCTAGGGAGCTGCTCCAGAGAGGTGGAGGACCTCCATGGCTGTTCTAACTTTAAAAAAACCTCCCACGGCTGTTTTAACACCCTATGACAGATATACCCCTCACATTCACTGCAGTGCTGCTGGCCACCTTCTCCCAAGCTCCCCCATCCTCCTTCACATCCCAGCCTTGAGCTCTCCTAAGGACCTCCCTTGACCCAGCTCCCTTGGGATGGCACTAAGGACTTGCAGGGTGAGGGACAACCCTGGTTTGGCAGCGTCATGGGTTTAAAATACACCCACCCTCCAAAGCCCGTCCTCTCACCGTGGCACACTGCTCCCTCAGTTGTGCCAGCACTTCCAGTTGTGGGCTCTAACCTCAACCAGAAGAACTGCTTTGGCTTGAAACTCTCTGCATCACGCCCCAAACTTGTTCTTGGGGAGATTCACAGTCACGTTGGTAACAAGTGAGGGACCGTGAACCACAGCATGAGCCATGAGGATGTCCCACAGCTTGCACCAGTTTTAAGCCATCAGTCCCCACCCTGGAGAACATGGTGGTGGGGACATGGTGGTGGGAAGGGAGGAACCTACTCAAGTAAGCCTTGCTGTGAGAAACCACAGTGTTTTGGGAGGAATGGTACAAAACCACGCACTATTGTGAAATCCTGGAGCCAGCTGATGGGGCCACGAGCTCACCTGCATCGTTTCTGCCTCCAAGTGACATAATTCAGGTTTGGCACTCATGCCTGCTGCCCTGCCTGAATCCCAACTCCTGCGTCTTACTGAAAGCCAATCATCTAAAACAGGATTTAGGAATCTAAATCACACAGAGGTTTTGTTGTCTTTTCTCTTCCCTTTCCTTTTCCTTCCCTTTCCTTTTCCTTCCCTTTCCTTTTCCTTCCCTTTCCTTTTCCTTCCCTTCCCTTCCCTTCCCTTCCCTTCCCTTCCCTTCCCTTCCCTTCCCTTCCCTTCCCTTCCCTTCCCTTCCCTTCCCTTCCCTTCCCTTCCCTTCCCTTCCCTTCCCTTCCCTTCCCTTCCCTTTCTTCTTTTCTTTTATTATCCTAAAAGCCAAGTTATTGATGGGAAAAGAAAGAAACTGAAGCTGCAATGGAAAAATCACCTCCACCCTCCACTGTGCATATCTCAGATCAAACCCTCCTCACTACTTTTCCACAGGGAAACCTCCCACACCCCCTTGGGCCACACTGTCCTTTGGTTTGGGATTGTATCATATTTATAGCACAGCAGCACCTCGATCCAAGACCAGGACCTGGACCCCACCACAGTCCAGATTAATCCCTGACTACGCAATGATGATGAAGAGGTTATGATAAGTTTAAGCCGTTTAAAGCAATGACTTCCAGCCCACACCTATTCTGGTTACTCATACCCTGGGTGTAGCTTTGCAGAGAAACCTGCTTTATGAGAAAACCATTGTCTAGAAATGGGGACTCGTGAGCTTCTGCAAACAGGGAGGAAGGACAAAAAGGGAGAAAACGATTATTTAGGGAAAATGATTCAATTTTAAGCCACCAGGAAAAGGCCGAGTTCCTGCCACTGTCAAGAGAAGGAAGTGGAGTGGAATTTGGCAGCAGGGCTGGCTGTGAGCACCCAGCATTAGCCAGCGCTGGCTGGCACCTCGAAGTGGGGTCTCCCTAAAAAGAATGAAGCCTGTATTTAACAACCGTCTTCTCATGAGGCCACGGGCTCGAGTCATGAAACAGCAAGAGTTCACAGGGCCATCAAACCCAAGCAAGCTTCACCTCTCCTCCATAACATCCCTTTCCCCTGCGGTGATTTCCTCCTGGCCTGCTCGACTTTCCCGATAACACAGGCAATACGCAGCATTTCCAGGAGGGACTTTGAAGCCTTCAACTCATCCTCATTTTGCTGCCAGTTCACTGAGAGACACAACAATGTAGGTACAGCAGCAGCTTCAAGACAGGAACGTGCAAAAACTCCCCCAGCAATAGCTAGCACGGGGTCTCCACACAAGCTCACTACATAGTTTACATGGGCTAAACATGTGTATGGTTAGACTTTTAGCCAGTTTCTCCAGTTATTAAGCACTCTATTTACATTTTCCATCATTAATTCTTACGTAACTCTATCAGTGGTATTTGTATCAGACCACAGTCAAGCTTTAACCATCCATGACCACTCCATTAAGATGGTTTGTCTGCCCTTTTCCTTCTTGGAGGGGAACTGGGAGAAATGCATCACTGAATGGTGGTTTCTTCCCAAAGATCCAGAAATATTAAAGATGTGGGATGCTTTGTTTCATCTCTACGTGAACACACAGGTCACCCCTCCCAAGCTGCAGTCTCTTGCCTTGTTGGTCAACAGAGCTCCTGCTGGCCCCAGCTGTCACCAGAAGGAGACAGATGTTTCAGCTCGCCCTTGCTGACCTGATTTCTTCTTGTGATATCTGACACACCACCAGCCTCAAGGGGTGGAGAAGTGGTGCCAGTTTGCCCCTGACCCACAGGGACTGGGAACAGTGGCTGAAGCACTGATCTCCTTTAGGGCACCTGAGAAGCCAGGGCCAAAAAGGGGGTGAAGCCAGAGCATCTGGTAAAATCCCGTGAGAGCATCACCCTGGGGTGCTGCTTTTGGCCCAGCTTTCTATGCCGAAGAATAGTCTAAAAGGGACCTATCGGTGGGTTTTCATAGAGATGAGCCTCCAGATGAGGATGTGAAGGGGTCAACAGATGACACAAGTGGGCACCCCACTTGATCCTGGCAAGTTCAACAACCGAGTGCCTGCACTCTGTTCCGGGGCACTGCCAGCACCTAAAGGCTTTGTCCTTTCTCAAGGGTGCTTTTCATTCTCCTCCGATCCCCCGAGTGCCCCAGTTCAAGACTGATTTGCCCACCGGGACAGAGCAGGGAGCTGAGCACCAGGTCCCTCCAACCACACGTGGCGGCGAGACAGCCCGCGGGTTGGGAACGGATGGCCACCAGGGATGGTCAAGCCACGGGCAGCACCATCCCAAGGAATTCATCCCCGCCATTGCAAAGTGTTTCAGCACACACGGGTCTAAATGATGGCATTGGGCCAAGTGCCTTCGCTTAGGACAAAAATCTCTTGCCTCATAAACACGTTTTGAACCTTTGCAGGGCTTTGGGTCAGTATTTACGCACTCTCTGTGTTCAATTAAATATATCAGAGGAAGAACGGTGTCATTCCACTTGCTGTCGAATTGTGTCGGGGTTTTTATTTAAAAAACAAAGAGGGAATTTAACGCTCCCTACAAATAATTCAGACGGTGTCAGTCATTTGGCAGCATGAAAAGGACAAGCCCTTGCCCTGGGGTGTTTACAAAGGCAGACGCTAGCTGCATTTATGCATCCCCGGTCAACCGATGGATGCTCCTCGACTGGAGTCCAGGCTCTGCAGAGCGCGGCAAGAAGGAAAGATGATGGAGAGCGGGTTTATATCTGCTTCTTTACAGGTATAGGTATCTGTTGGCCCCAATTGCATACGCATTACAGAGTTATCATAATATTTAAAGGACACAGAAATGTAGAAGGAAGCGAGTGTGCACACAAGACCCAAGGGGTGTAAGCTGAAGCTAAGTCAAGCCACGCCAAAAAATTAAAAATGCAAAACCTGAGGTCTTTAGACTGGTCTTTAGAACAAGTGATTCAGAGTCACAGTGGATTTTCCTCCCCTGGAAAAATAAAATTGGATGGTGCTTAGAGGAAGCAGGTCAAGTTTATTTCAAAAGGGAGTTAATTCAAGGAAGTGCCGTGACCTCGCGTTACGCAGAAATCAGCAACGGTTTCCTCTGGCTTCGAGTTCGCCAGACCAAGGCAACGGCTCCTTTTCTGCAGAGCCAGCGTGGGTCCGGGGCTGTGGTCCTCCCACCAGTGCTTCCTCCTCTTTGTTTCTTTCTTTAACCACGTCTTGCAGCAGCGCGGGTCGGCCCTCGGTATTACCGCATCTCATGTTTAATTTTCCTTCTGCAAGAGGAAGCACCGTGCCTGATCGAGCCTTCGCCCTTTGTGAGGGCTTCAGCGAAAGGCATTTCTTCCAGCAGGACCAAGCCTGCCCTTAACACAGGCAGATCACCCCAAAATCCCATCCTCTCGCAGGGCTCAAAAATTCGAGCTCACAGGCGATACAGCACCTCCCAGCTCGCACCAAGATTAAAAGCCTGAGCTGATGCAGGGTATAACTAGCTCACTATCTATCGGCTCCGCAGGCTGAATGTGCCCCTCCAGCATCCCAGAGCCAAATCCGGGAGGATTTGCACCATTCCCAGCCACGGAGGGCGGAGGGCGCCATGGGCTGCATTCTGCGACACCCTCTGCTATCGTTATGCTCTCCCCCGTTACCGATAAAATAATTTCTAGACACCGATGCGCGGTGGCATTAAGAAGCAGGCAATGAATCTAATCCACTGATTTTACTGTTGGTTTTGCATTTAAGGCTGTGTCCTTCCGACGCCGAGGACAGAGCAGGCTGGCTGGCTAATTCCTTATCAAAGGGCTGCAGTGAGCCATACTCACGCCAGGCAGCTTATCACCCCCATCCTCGTTGGGGCAAAGGGGGAGAGCGTGTTTGCCTGGCACCACGGGGCCGTGGCCCTGGGAAGATGTGGTGAGATCTGCTGGAACATAAGCAATGAGAGGAGAGACCTTTTAAAATAAGCATAAATAATCACAAAAATTATCCTGTCCACCCTTGAAGGGAAGGGACGGGGGTGGGTGGGGGGAGCCTGTGAATGGCTTAACTATATAAAAACAAGGTCAATTCAGAGACTGCATTAAATGGTGACCAAATCCTTCCCTGGCAAGGAGCGACCAGACTGGCAATCAGCTCCAGACTTTACAGAAAACGACAGATAAATTAACAGGCGAGCGGCTCATAAATTCCCAAGCTGAGAAGCACAAAGGTCTGGAAGGACTCCGACTCCCGCGATGGATCACAGACAGATGAAAGACTCCGCTGGGAGGAGACGGTCCCTCAGCCCATCCAGCAGCACAGAGGAGCCACGGCATCAGTGCTAACCACGAGCATCCTCCCGGCGGGACCAAAACTGAGCGAGACAGGCCAAAAAGCTGCAAAAAGCTGAGCAAAGACATCCCTGGAGCGCAGGTGTCAGAGGTTAGTATTTCTGGCAGAAGTAGGTCCAGGTGGGGCACCAGAAGGTTATTGCTCCCAATGACCGTTACCATTTTAATTGCTTCCATGCACGCCTGCTTTGGGGGAACTCTCAGAGCAAAGAACTGCAAGAACGTAACCTCTGTCTTCCCCATTATCTTCACCCTTGTGTTTTTGCCAGCTTCCCAGCCTGTGCTATACACTGGGGAAAAGACCTTTCAATGCAGAAACTTGCGGGCAGGCAAGTGCCGGTCCTGCTTTTAGTGAATTAGTTCATTGACTCCTTTCCCCTTCCAGGAAAACCCCGCGGGGATTGATTGTATAACCCTCACTCAGCATGAGAAAGGAGCTAAGTGCTTAATAACTCAGGGAAAAAGGGGATCTGAGAGATGCTCTCCCATCCTGCAACATCTCTTCATCTTCCAAACACAATAGCACCGAATTCAGGAGACAACGGATATAATGGACAATGTACACAAATCAGGCTAGACGTGCGTCAGGCCGACAGGGAAGTGGGTACTGAAAAATGGTATTTTCTCAGTTTCTAAAACAGGATTCCTCTTGTCTGGCTGGAAAAAAAAAAACAAAACCCACAGGGCTGTGAATGAGAGCACCTCTCCCCGGTGCCATGGTAGGGCTGAAAATGCCGTGGCCCTACTGCACTAAGACCTCCCGCTTCTCACAACCCTTCCCAAAACACCCGGCCCCTCTGTCTCCCCCCAAAGTTACTCTGACTCTCCCCTCCAAATGACATTGCCTTCATCTAGATAAAATAATATTGCCATTTAGCAAGAATCTACCTTTATGCTGTTTAATCAGTGACAACCTCCCTTGACAATTCCCACAGCGGGAACTCGGTGCTTGCAAGCGAATGCCGGAGAGATATAAAAATACTGAGAAACAGGGTTGGAGGGCAAAACTCTTCCCCTGGAGACAGGAGGGTGTAAGACTTCATCCAAGAGAGTTTCTCTGGTGGTTGCAATCAGCTGGGCTTGAACTCACAGTGCAGAGGCGCAGCTCAGGTTCAACCATCGTTGCATGTCACCTTGAGCCACCCAGTCACTGTGACAACAGCCTGCTTGGAAACCCTCGTGCTTCGTCACAGTTTCTCGTTACACCACCTTTGGTGCAGCTCAGCACTGAGTTGCCACCTGGTCCCCTCCGAGCATCTTTGGGATCTCCTGTCTCAACCGCTCTGCATCGTAGAGAAGACCATGGGGTCTGCAAAGTCCTGCAACACACTGTTGTGGACGCGGAAACACTCAGCTCACAGCAGCCCACTCTGCCTCCCAGGACAGGGAGGAAAAAACCTTCTCCAGGCTCAGCCTTGCTCCCTGGGAAGAGCTGAAGGACCACAGCATGTAGTTCACATGGCGCCACATCACATCTATGGCCTAAGCCTCCCAACCAGGCTCCTTTTGCCTCCCACAGGAGCATAGAAGATGCCCATATTTGTCCTGGCTGGTGACCAGTCTCAGCAGCAGGTCATCGCTTGGTGAACTGGACCTGAACCTCCTTGCTGCAGAGAGAAAGCAAGCCTTCGCTAAGGGCCAGGGGTACTAACGACCCTACTTTAACCCAGTACCAATCCCATGGCGTCACTGGAAGTGGCCTGTACCCGATAAGAGAGTTTGTGACAGTGATGATTAGAAGAGACGAACTGTTTTCCCACAGGGTAGCTGAGCCTCTTCCACCCTGGGCCATCACTGTTTTTTTCCCAGGGGATAAACAGCCAAGTGTTCCAGATCCCCCCTTTACTTTTGCCTCCCAGCCTGTATCTCACCCGTCCCATCCCCTTCCCTTCTTCTCAGTAGCACCCTTCACCATTTACCTAGCTCCCAAAAGCCCAGACCAGCTCACCAATCGACAGACGAAAATTCCCGCTCCCACGCTGCCCTGCCAGCATTCCTGCCTCAAACGAAGATGCTGGGAGGGCTGGAGCCCCTCTGCTATGAGGACAGGCTGAGAGAGTTGGGGGGGTTCAGCCTGGAGAAGAGAAGGCTCCACGGAGACGTTGGAGCCCCTTCCAGTCCCTCAAGGGGCTCCAGGAAAGCTGGGGAGGGACTCTGGATCAGGGAGGGGAGCCATGGGACGAGGGGGAAGGGTTTTAAACTGAAAGAGGGGAGACTGAGCTGAGATCTTGGGCAGAAATTCTTGGCTGTGAGGGTGGTGAGCCCCTGGCCCAGGTTGCCCAGAGAAGCTGTGGCTGCCCCATCCCTGGAGGGGTTCAAGGCCAGGTTGGATGGGGCTTGGAGCAACCTGGTCTGGTGGGAGGTGTCCCTGCCCAGGGCAGGGGGTTGGAACTGGATGGTCTTTAAGGTGCCTTCCAACTCGAACCATTCTGTGATTCTATGATTCAAACGGGGAGGGCAAAACCCAGATCTAGAGGATCAGGCTAAGATTTTCTCTGTGGGTGATACTATTTGCCCGAAGACAGAGATCTCCCTCACCTTCATATGGTAGCAGGCAGAGCATGAGGGAGAAGGAGACTCAAGCAGGGTACTGGGATTTGGGCTTAACCCAAAACCACCAGGTTTAATTTGTAATACAATAGCCAAGTGGAGCTGCCAGAAAGAGACACTGATGCTCCCCTATCCAGCTCCAAAACCTGCTTTGGCTCAGCAAGGAGCAGCCAGTCTCATTTTTAAGTGGATGCACTAAAACAAAGATCTTTGGGACCCCCTTTCCAGCTCAGGCTGATGCTACGGCTTCCCTCCCTCCCGTACGCTCCAGCAATTAGCTTCCTGGCTTCGCTGTGCCGCACGACGAAGATGTCCGGCAAACAACCACCGAAGCCAAAGCCTGATGAGAGGGCTCAAACAGCTGCTCCCGCTGCAAAGATCTGGCACCCAGAGCAGGGCTCGAGGCCAGGGGAAAGTAGGGACGGAGGGAGGGAGGACACCCCGCTGGAAAGAATAAGGCTGAGCCCGGTTCAGGAAACGCTGCAACGCCAGATGCGGGAGGAAGCTGAAGCAAAATAGCCTGACGTGGGAAGGGTTATTCATGAGCTGTTCCAGCAAAGCCCTTCAGCTTTGTCTTCCCCCCCCTGCCCAGCAAAACCTCAAGCAAGAGGGAGAGCACTGCAGAGATTGCTTTTTTTTTTTTAGTTTTTGCCAAAGCAACCTCAGGCTTTGGGAGCACGTGGAGGAGCAGAAAGGATGAGGGCAGGTCCTGGTTGGGAAGGAAGAGATGCAGACACACACACAGAGAGCAATGTGCGCTGGCAGCCCAGGAACCCCCCCGCAGCCTGGGCTGCATCCCCAGCAGCGTGGGCAGCAGGGCGAGGGGGGGGATTCTGCCCCTCTGCTCCGCTCGGGGGAGACCCCCCTGCAGTGCTGCCTCCAGCTCTGGGGCCTCAGCACAGGAGAGACACGGAGCTGCTGGAGCGGGGCCAGAGGAGGCCCCGGAGATGCTGGGAGGGCTGAAGCCCCTCTGCTGTGGGGACAGGCTGAGAGAGCTGGGGGGGTTCAGCCTGGAGAAGAGAAGGCTCCAGGGAGACCTTGGAGCCCCTTCCAGTCCCTCAAGGGGGGGCTACAAGAAATCTGGAGAGGGACTTTTTAGCAGGGCCTGTAGCAATAGGACAAGGGGAAATGGCTTCAAACTAAAAGAGGGGAGATTTAGACTAGATCTAAGGAAGAAATTCTTGCCTGTGAGGGTGGTGAGCCCCTGGCCCAGGTTGCCCAGAGAAGCTGTGGCTGCCCCATCCCTGGAGGGGTTCAAGGCCAGGTTGGACGGGGCTTGGAGCAACCTGGGCTGGTGGGAGGTGTCCCTGCCCAGGGCAGGGGGTTGGAACTGGATGATCTTAAGGTCCCTTCCAACCCAAACCACTCTGTGATTCTATGGGCTGTTTAGATCTGTTTTAGTGCCTGTAAATATAAGAGAATGGGATCTTGCCTCTGCCAAAGCTCATTCCCACCACCCCCGTGAGTTCACTACAGTTACTTTTCACATACCGGTGCTTTGTCTGAAAAAGTTAGCTCCTGTGTATCACTTCTCTGCATAGACCGTAAGTGACAACCTTTCTGAGAAAGCAAACAGTTGTTTTTAATAGCTGATGCCTTTTATTTCCACTCTCCGCTCACTCTGCTCTCACAGCAAGGCTGGAGGCATGATGAGCTCTGGCATTTTATCACACGGTTTCAGCTGAAACTCTCCAAAACAAACCATGGCCATGGCCCTGAGAGATAACAGAGGTGTGTACACACCATCCCCCCCCGCGGACAGTGTCCCCGGGACTGGCAGACACCATTTCTGGGTCAGGAATTCCCCCAGACAGCACTTGCCAGAAGTTGGGAGTATCACTCTGTTTGTTTTTTTCTAAACAAGAACAAAATGTGATCGCCTAAGGAGAGATTTGCTGGTTCTAATAGAAAGAAGATGCTTAATAACTGTTCCGTGCAATTATTACACAAGCCGTTGATTTGAACCTCAGGGACATTTTGGACCCTACTGAACACTGCATCGAACTGGAGAAACCAATGGTGTTTCCCAGCAAACTGGCAGACGGCAAAGTGGCGAGACATATATCGAGACCCCTAACGCCCAGATGCACTGCGTTTGCTTTCTTGCAGAAGATGCTGGGACCTTTTGCTGAGCTTTCTCCCTTAGACAGCCAGTATGAATTCAAGCAGAATTGGGTCCAGCAATTAAAAATGTCACTTTGCATTGGCTGGCTGGCACAAAGCAGTTCTCCTCCCCATGCAATTCACTTTTGCCAAAATGGAGAACTGAAAGGAAAGAACCTGGAGAAGACCTTTAGAGAAAGAGGCCTCTGGAAACTTCAGCAGTAACCAGGGCCCATGGGAGCTCAAATTCTTTTTTTATGGCAATTTTGTGGTCAGGGCAGCTAGACAGGGTCTGATCAGACGACCCTACCAGCCTGCAGCATCGAGGAGGCTGCTATTGCTCAGCATGGATTCCCTCTGGTGCCAAAACTGAAGCAAAGTTCCCTTTGTCTGGTACAGAAGCAGTGAAAGAGGGACCATCTCCAGCTCTGGTTAAGTGCACAGAACCTTGCTTGCATGTGGGACCCACTTCCAGCATCCATTCCCAATGCCAACCCATGCCAGAAAAAGCCCCTGTTCTACCATCCTCTGTTAATTGCTTTACCTTTAAAGGTCCCTTCCAACCCAAACTATTCTGTGATTCTGTAAAACTGCAGAGCTGGCTGGTTGAAAGAGACTGAATTCACTCCATGCTTCAGCTTGGACTAGATGAGCATACCCACCTTGCAGGTGAAGACCAGGAGGTCCAGAAAGCTTTCTTAGAAAGACCTCACTGTGCTCTCTGGAGCAAGGCAGCAAGAGGATGATACCTTGATGTCTTGCTAAGCAGGAGTGGATGCTACATGCCTGAACACCAAGGGCTGCAAGTGAGCTGAATGCCAGAAAAGCTGATGGAGAAAAGCTCTGAGACGTAGATGCTCAGCAGAAGACGAGCAAAGTTGCCCCTCTACAACTGGAGCCAACCCTCTGCCATTAGACATGGGGTTGAAATCATGTGCGCGTCTCCGAATGCAAGCCAGCAAGGGGGTGTCAAATACATCCCTACCCTTTAGTCCCAGAGAAAGCCGTTTAGAAAGTCTCAGGCATCACCCATCTGCTATGCGAATGGGATGTGCAAGCTGTGTTCATGGTGTCCTCCACAATGAGAGCAAACCATGGCGGGCCCTGTCTTCAGAAGGCAGCTGTGCACAGAGTGTCTTCCCGCCCCAGCAGACAAGGGGAGTAAGCTAAAACACAGGCAGAACCTCGTACAAACCCCATGTCCAGGCAGAGCTGGTGTGGAAGAGCCCAAAGCAGAGCAGAGGGAAGCGAGCCCTCCTCCCACGAGGGGCCCGGTGGGATGCTGGTGGCCTCAGCCCCTCCTGCCACAAAGAAAGAGCCAGTTCAGCTCCATCCCTCCCTTCACACAAAGCCTTTTTGTCCACCCCTCCCAGGACTGCCCTCACCCAGACAGACACAGCACTGTTTTGCGAAAGGCCAGCTGATTTTCTGGGCTGTCGGCGGGGGCGAGGAGGACAACGGCAGCTCAGGCGATTCTGCCACCCTGAAACGCCACCAAGCTGCGTGCCAAACAGCACGGGCTGGGCAGTGAGAGCTGCTCCTCCCCGCAGGCAAGGAAGGAGAACCCAGGTGTGTTAGATGCTGTGATATTGCCTCTCCACACATCGCAATTATCGTTGCTCCCTGGGACGCCTTGTATTTCATGGCAGCCACAGAAACGGCCTCATGGTCAGCCCCAAGCAGATGGCCATACCAGGGCACAAAAACTCCCCAAGACATAGTGCCCTCAGGCCCTAATGTGCATCTTTTGGGCAGCAGAGGGGGGACAGACAGCTCTGGGGACAGGCAACGTTACCCCCCAGCCTCCCACAACCTGCCTCCATGACGGACACAGCAGTATGGAGGACATGCAGAGTGTTTTTTGCAGAGGACATGCTGAGGACACGGGTTTTGCACAGGACAGGAAGGACGGGTTAGACCACCTACCTCCCAAAGACCCCAAAACCACCTCACCTTATCATCTTTTCCCTTTCCAAATGCACCACCAAGAGTATTCAGAGATAACCCTTTGCCCTACGGGACCCACCAGACTTAACAAGAGCATCCAACATCAACCTGGCTGCAAACTTTCTCTCTGTTTTATGCATGGGGAAACTGAGTCACAGCGAAGCCTTCTTTGCTCCTGGACCTCAGTGAGGGCAGAATAGCCTGGACCTGGGTGCAGCCGGTCTCCCTGGTATCCCAGAAGCTCATGATGCCAAGCCCAGGCAAATAAACCCTGCTGGGGAGGGGAGATGTTGGCTGGGGCGTGGTGCCCTTGGTAAAGGATGTGCTGTGCATTTTTGGGGATGCCCAAGAGCAGAGACGGCGTAAAGCGGTGTCGAGGTGCAAGGGGACAGGTGCACTTACTTTTGGCCGCTTCCATTGGATACCCTGGATCCTTGACTTGTAGAAGAGCGAGTCGTCGTTGGCAGGGAAAAGCGGGTCCTCAAAGAGCTGCTTCCGCCTCTGACACTCCTTCTTCAGGGAGGCGTAGCGCTGGTTCTCATATGGCTTCACTGAGGAAAACATCCTTCCCCACCGGCCCTGGGAGGACAAGGAGAATGGGAGTGAGATGGCGCAGGGTCTGGCCAGGGACATCCAATCCTCCTCCACAGCATCTGGGTGGTAGGACCAAGACATCATGGCTGAAGGCAACCACCCAGCCTCTGTCTCTGCCTTCCCCCAGATCTGACAGTCCTACATTGGTAGACCCCACATTTCTAGTCCCATGAAGCACTTCTGGCTCACTCCAGGAGATATCAAGTGTGCTCCATCACCAATTTAAACAGGCAGGGAAAATCCTGCATCCGAACGAGGAGAGATGGATGACTCCTCAAAGCTCAAGCATACCTTGCAGATCCTCTGGACGTGGGTCTCCCATTTCCCCCAGAGCTGCCCAAACACCACCAAAACAGGAACAGCAGGAGACCATAACTGATGTCCTGCTTTTTAGTGAGTCTGTAACTCATTTAGGAAAAACACAGCCTTTGTAGGCAAAGGAGGAGAAGACATCCCCTGCAAGCTGGATGTGGGCAGGTTTTATGGGGGCTGAGTCCTAACCCGGAGCACCCCCACCGTGCAGCCCCGAGTTACAGTCATGCATTTCACGATTTCATCAGAGACGCCAGTTTCTCAGTAGACTTTATCAGATCTGGTTTTAATTAAAAAAAGGCCTCCTGGCAGAGCGCCACGTGTTTCTGGATTAATTATTCTGTTTTGACAAGCGTCTAGCTTCCAGGGCAGAGAAGTGAATTTAGCAAACCAGAAGACAGCAGGAAACGGCTGCCCAAATGCCCCCCAGAGAGAGAGCAGCACCCCTCCATCACCCCTCCATCACCCCTGCCCTTTGGTCGCTGGGTACCACCCGCTTTGGTCGGGTCCTCATCCCTCCACCCTGCAGGTCAAGTCACCTTGGTTCCACAGCAGGTACAAGGGAAGGGGGTGCTCTACATTGTTCCCCTTTACTAAGTCACAGACCTTCTTCCAGAGCTACATCCCTAAAGTTTCTCTATATTTACTTATAACAGCCAGGTACAATCCTTCTCTCTCACCAAAATGGGATGTCCTTTTCAAAATGCTGACCATTAGTGATCCTCGCCTGGAAACACCTAGTCTGGTTTCCTAAAGAAATGGGGTTTTATGTGCCACATAATCCCAACCCACCCATGGGAAAACGAAGGGTGCCCCATCCAGCGGGCAGACGCGTCCAGCAAGCTGACTTAACTCATTGCTCCCCGTGAGACATACAGAAACCATTATTGTGGTATCAACACACGTGGTGGGACAAGGAAGTTGCTAATTGGAAGCAGCTAATCTGTGAACATCCCAAATCCCAGGGATTATGTGATCGCTTACAGTTGGGCATGAATTTAGGAGCAGTGTCAGATCCCTTGTTAATGAATCGCTAGGATTAGCTGAAGGGAAGTAGGTGTTTGAGGGCTAAACCAGTGCCTGTGAGGATCAGAGCAACATCCCGAGAGCATCACCCTCCCAGCCAGCCTCCTCTCCTCTCCTCTGGGAGAGATGAAAACACTTCACTTCTGCAAACCAGAAGAGCAAAGCACAGGTTTTAATTGATGGTATTTATCAGCCTGATTAGCAGCACAAGTGCTCATCACTCAGAGCTTAAGTGAACCCAAAATAACCCCCTCCGTTGGCTGCTCCACAGGTCTCTGCTGCTGAGGATCAGTTGCTAAAGCAGCTTGTGGGGTGCTTCGTGCCAGCCAGCCACCTTTCTCCAAATCACCTAGCGTGTCCCAGACTCACACCCTCAGACACGGTGAATGCAAAGGGGTAATCAGGCCCTTAATTAAACACAATCTGAACTGCAAGAGAGGCACCACCCTGGGTGGACTGCATAGGATGGACTGGGGCAAGAGGTAGATGCATCCCACACGAGGAGACCATTGGCCAAGAACCCAACTGCCCCGATGTCTCTCTACTCCCATGTCCCCAATGTGGGGGAAGAACAAAATAAGCATTCAGCGCTGATCCTCCAGGATTGTGGATTTGAGATTTTATAGTTTATAACTATAAAACCATCCCTGCTCACTGCAGGACTAGGTGAAATTTAAAGCTCCCTTCCAACCCAAACCACTCTATGATTCTATAACGTCTTAGTTTGCAGGCCAAAGACGGGGAGAACAGCTCTGCCTTCAGTGTGCTGCATGACCTGCTGGGACCTTTCCTGTATGGGACCAGTTAAAAAAGTATTTATTCACACAGGAGCCTTTGAAGGCAGCTCAGCGATGCACTGAGGTGCTGTGGTATAAACGGCTTCTAGAGATGCTCACGGATTTTTCTCCTTGGCATCAGAACCTGTTCCCAGATGCTACAAAGAGACCCAAGTGCATCACCTTCCCTCAGAAAAGCCTTAAAAATAAATGACTTGATATCCAAACCTGAATAATACACCAGATGTGTCCCTTGTAGAAAAGCAGCCAGCCTCAATGGGCAGGCAGGGAGTGCGCCCAGCAGTCAAAACACGCATCCACCCAGCTAAGAGGGCCAGGGAACGAGCTAGCCAATGGATCTCCAGCAGAGGAAGAGGGTAAAGGACATGGAAGATGTCCTCAACCTCCCTGGGGACATCTCAGCAGTGAATGAGCTTCTTTGATTGACCGTCAGGCGGGACTTTGGCAGTGACAACACTCACTGCTACAGAGACACGGGCAAAGCAGCAGTGCTGCGAAAGGATGGTTGGCAGCCGCCTTCTGCCCGAACAGAACAGGCTGAGGGAGAAGGATGCTGCTGTTAACTGGGACGCAAGAATTGCTTGGACTGGTGCATGAGCTGGGCTGACAAACAGGAAAGGACATTTCCACGGCGGGATTGTGCAGAAAGAACCAGGGAGATTTAGGAAGAGAGCCTGGAGAGGAGGGGAGGGAGGTCCAGTGCCTTTCTAAAAGCCACGCTCGAGTTAAGGCTGGAGTTACGGGCTTGACGCAGGAGATCCTGGACGCCGTTACGCGCCCTGTCCCATGGCCAAAGGCTGGCACTTGGCTGCTCATTCATAAAATTACTGCTCCTCCCGGGGCAGCTCTAAAACAACGGCTTGAAACTGTGTTTTCCAGCGACCCTTGCAACGCCGACTTCCACAAGATGCCCTGGGCAACGTCCATCCCTGTGAG
Organism: Chroicocephalus ridibundus; assembly: GCF_963924245.1. Classification (NCBI taxonomy): domain Eukaryota; kingdom Metazoa; phylum Chordata; class Aves; order Charadriiformes; family Laridae; genus Chroicocephalus; species Chroicocephalus ridibundus. The sequence goes on from NC_086284.1 coordinate 6,926,563, forward strand.
AACAGGACCGCAGCCTTCTCACCAGATGAGCTCCAGCCTTTCTGCTGCCCAAATTTGCCTGGGGGAAAAGGGTCAAGTCCTTGCCCTGCTATCCCACCCCACGGTGACTGTCACCTCGGCAGCCATCTGTCCTCGCTGCGGGGCTGCTCCCACATGAGAGGGTGGAGACGGATTTGAGCTGCAAAGGAAATGTCAAGCAGAACGAGAAGGGATACTGCTTGGGATCGTTTTTTTTAAAAAAACCCAAACAAACAACTTGCAAAATAATTAAAAAGGAAGGGGCGGGGGGGGTGGGGGTGGGAATCTTCTTAGGGCAGCGTTAAAATTCATTACTCTCTCTAATTTGCGGCGTTTCACGCTTACCAGGCTGAACTTCAGATCTGCCTTATTAAAATGCTCAAGGGCTGCCTAATTACTCTTTGCCTTCTTGCACCAAGCTAGAACGCTCCAGGAGCACAAGAACTGGGCGTTTTCATGCCTGGTCCCAATTAACAACCCCGCGCTCGCATGTGCGTGTGCGCAGGGAGGGGAATCGGCACTCACAACTCTTAGCAGAGCTGAATTTTCGGAAACAGTCGTCTGAGCCCAACCTCACTCCAGCCACGAAGGAGTTAAAGAGGAAACTATTTTGTTGGAGGACCGAGCCAGATGTATGACTCAGGGGCGTTGTGGACTCCCCCTTTTCACCTCCAGCATCGCATCCCATCGTCCAGGCGTTCCAGCTCCTGCCAGCTGGTAACAATCACAGCTCCGAGTGCTGCAATGGGAGAAGGATTGAAAGTGCTTGCCTTGGCCAGGTCCAAATGCTTGCTGAAAGGCTCTTCCTTCCTCCCCCACAAATGGCTTCCTTGCCTTCCCTTCCAGCTCGGAGGCTCCCGTACCACGGCTGGTTGGCACAGGCTCACCACGTTTGCGTTATCGCAAGGCTGCACCCCGGCCAGGAGTAAAGGGCTCCTTGCTTGTAGATCCTCCAGCTGTCTGTCTCTAGGTTAGATGAAACACTTTGTCTGGATCTGCTGGCCTGTGTTCTCCAGCTCTGTCCTCACTAAACAGGCGGCATCTTTGATATCACATTGCAAAGGCATAGGATCGGCCAAGGAGAAGATGAAGCAGGAGCCAGGCGTGTGGTGGTCGGTCTCTTCTCCCAAGTAACAGGCGATGGGAGAAGAGGAAACGGCCTCAAGTTGCACCAGGGGAGGTTTAGGATGGATATTAGGAAAAATTTCTTCACCAAAAGTTTTATCAAGCATTGGAACAGGCTGCCCAGGGAAGGGGTTGAATTGCCATCCCTGGAGGTATTTAAAAGCCGCGCAGACGTGGTGCTGAGGGACATGGGTTAGTGGTGGTTTGGGCAGTGTTAGGTTGATGGTTGGACTTGATGATCTGAAAGGTCCCTTCCAACCTAGGCGATTCTATGATTGTACGTGGTTGCCCAATCACCAACCAGGTGCAGTCTTACCGGGGCAACCCACAGCACTGCAGCCCAGCAGCAGGGTGTTCAGAGCAGCCAGGCTCTTTCTAAAAATGTTATTTAGATCATTTTTTCTGGCTTCCTTGGGTGTTTCTACTGACAGACATGGGACAATGCTGGGGTTGCCCTTCCACCTGCCAACACAAAAGTCCAGCTCAGCAGAGGAAATGCTGCCGACACAAGGACAGTGTTATACACCTTTCCTCCACAACCCAGGGAAGGCAAAGTTGAACTGTCTACACTCTCTACACTAAACGCGAGGTAAGTGCTCCACACCTCTTAGCCAACACCTCTATGAACAAAAAAGCCTCAAGTCACGTCAATCACTACAAAGTGACAGACGCATTGAAAGGCCATCGTGACCAGCAGCACATGGTCCACAGCTGCATTCCCAGAGCCCTTTCCTGCTCCCAGCTATGCACCTACTGTAGCTTGGCTTTGGACTCGAAGTGGTATGGCCCAAAGCCAGCAGCATCACACAGCATCCTGCATTAGCAACGTCCGCAAGGACTGGAAGGTGAAGCCACACTGATGAAAATTAGAAAACAAGACATCATATCTTCTCCAGTGGACTGCGGTTAACCAGGGGAGCTAATTCCTATGGGAAGTCATAGGTAGTTCACCTCCAGATGTTTCTGAGCTGAGCTGGATGTCTTTCCAGAGCAGCTGCTTTAGCCAAAATGCAAATTACTGAGCATTTACAGTGGTTACTTGGTGAAACAAAGCTGCTGAAGAATCGGAGATGAACATCCCTTTCTGGCCTTTATCTCTTCCCTTCATACGGTGGTATCTCCATTCTCATCTAAGAGCTAAAAACTCCACTCTGCTAAAGGTGAAACAACCATTTTTGTTCTTCATTATATTTATACCAAGCTCTGATTTTTGTCAGTGGTTTGCTGCAGCACAGCTGGGGTCTGAACGCGGATACCTGAACACTGCCCCTATCAGCCAGAGGGTTAACCTTGCGTGCGTGCACATGGGGATAAGCTGTCCCCCTTCAAAATCTCAGTGTAGATGGAGCGGACTTAAGTCTCAGATAAATCCTGATGGGTTGAGGGCTGTTTGTTCTGAGTGAGTAAACCCGCTCCATCCGTATGGCTTTTTGCAAGCACGTAAGTATGGCAAACGCTCCCCGATGGTACCTCCTCCTCCTCGATGGAGTGGGAAAAAGCATCACTCTCCATCTGCAGGGATCCTGGTCCTTTCTGCAAAGCGCTCTGAGACCAACAGAGGCAGGCGCTGCCTAACAGCTGGCTATCACTGCAAAAACCTCAAGAAAAATGTAATCTTTCATTAAAAAGTGCATTTGCAGCACAGCCAGGGAAGGCGCCAGGGTCACTCATCCTAGCAGAAAGCTACTGCAAGTGACTCCCTATCGCCAAAGCCAGCCTGGCTGGCAACATCCGCACAAAATCAACCGAAGATAAGAAGTCACATTTGGAGGCTGTTTCCTGCAGCGCACAGCGATTTTTATCATGCTTGCTTATTTCCTCTGTTGTTTTTTTTTTTTTTTTTTTTTTTTCCTCCAGAACATCGCTCCTTCATTGCTTAACGGCAACAAGACGGCGGCAGGGAGAGACGTTGCGGGCCAGAAGGCTTGCATGGAGGTGCAGCATCCAAATTTGATTTTCCTGGGAAGGCTGGGGTTAACGGGAGGGTCTGGGCATCCCTGGATGCCATCTCCTGCAGGATATCCAGGAGCTCCCTTTCGCTTGGATAGCTCACACAGGCAAGCCTTTGGCGTGGGGAGTTCCTCATTCCTTGCAGATATGAGTCACCCTTTGCAAACAGGGTAGATGTTGGAGCAGCAGGAAGAAAGGGCAGCCCTGCACTGTAAACACCCTCATAACCCCGCGTTGGCGGCAAGCTCTGCCTGGCAAGAGTGTTGCACACAAAATGCGTTTGTGGCACCAGCCAGACTGGCCCTTCTGCTCAACGGAGGTGGTAAGGTCAGATTGGACCAGGACATATGTCTGAAGGCATCCTGGCACAGGCAGGAGTAAGAAGCTCAAAGCAAAGCTGGTGGCAGCATCCCCCACCAGACCAGCCAATGCAGAAGGCTGGAGAGATGTGGGACTAGCAGGGACAGGGATGCACAAGCAGTAAAAGGAGATGGCAGAAGACAGACCAAAAAGGACTGGGAAGAGGAAGGCTATAACATGCCCCCAGGCAGCCACCCTCGGCCGAGGGAAGCAGAGAGGAGCTGAAGATATTCACCACTGGGTCCAGCTCATCCCAGCCCACTCATGGTTTGGGGAGAGCAGAGGAGCTCAGTTTTGGGTACCCACCAGCTCATCCCCAGGTGCTGGTCAAGCTCTGAGCCAGCCTGATTGTGGCAGACACGCGTTACACGAGGCTTGTCCCCCAGGCCACAGCAGGGTTAAAATCCCCTGTAGATCAGCAGAGGTTGCAGGACAAGCACTTGAAAGGTGAATTAATGGGCTGTGCCAATGCCCAGCCCCTGGAGACAGCCATCGCTTGGCTAACCCTCCGCGCCCCAGCACGCCGACCGTGACCCTGGTTAATAATTGCAAAGACCAGCACAGAGCACCACCAACGAAGCACTCCTGAGCTCCCTCAGGTGCCCCGAAAAAAACTTGCTGGCCACAGGAACCTTCTCCAGGGCGCCCTGGGGTTTATATATGGCAGCCCGAACCGGGATGGAGTAGCACAAGGACGTGGGGCTGGTCTCACCTCGCAAGGTCTACGTTCAAGCACGGCACTGCTCACACAGAGCAGGTTTTCAGGCATCGGAGAAACACAGCGTAGGAAGAGCGGAGTCGCGCGTGCAGAATTAAGCCACCTCCATCTACTGCCATCTGGCCATGTGGCCCTTGCTTATCCCAAGAGGGCTCTCACCCCACAAGTGCATCGCATTGAGCACAGACCACTCACCCCATGAGGTTACAGGAGTGCTGTGCCCTTCCCAGCATCCGTTTTGGTCACCATTGGTTAAAAAAAAAAAAAAAAAAAAAAAAAAGAGAGAGAGAGAAAAAAAAGGATGCTATCTTTGCAGGAGTGGACTGAACATGTATTCCTATTATTTATTCAGGGCTTCTAATTGAATGTCTGGACCAGCTTCTTTTAAATCTGGTCACACTGACTCCACTGGAAGCCATCAATACACCCACTCTCCTTTTCTTGCCAGCTGGGTAAAAACATTATGGTCTAAAGTCAGACCTGTACCTCTGTGACGCGGGTGGCTAGAGGGAAGGACAGAAGAGTCACAGGGCATTGCCCGAGGTAGCCTAGAGAGCCTTTTTCTTGGGCATTATGGGTCACAGAGACGGTCCGTTAAGACATTTGGGTAACCAGAAAATTCATTCAGAACACTTGTCATTAGCACGGACAAAATGCAGCGCGCCTCCATGCAAATGCTCTGCCTTCAATAGCTTCTGCAGCCTCTGGGATAATTAAAGCAATTGAACTTCAAAAGATGCGGAGACGTGTGCCCGAGGAGCAGAAGAGATAACGGGGCTGCAGCTGCTCTGTCGGAGACTGCGTCGAGGCAGCTGGGTCCTACGAGATCGTCCCTCCCAGACTAGCTGTGCTGTTTGCTCCTCTGGCTGATCCACGCATCCCTTGGATGCAGCTTCAGCCCAGATCATGTCCTAACACCGTGACCACCCCCAGGGCTACGGGTTGCTGCTTCTCTCCCTCACCTTCACCCTTTGGCGCAGACAGAGCCCAAAACTCTGTCCCCTTGGAGGCCTAGAGGTACAACCAAGTCCTTCAGGTCTCCTCTTGAGGGACTCCTGGCCATACCAGAAACGTGTCCCTTGACCTGTTCCAGTTCAAGCTGAGTGGGATCCAAACATCACCTGGAATTTCAGACAAGGACTCCCCAATGTCCCTGATGATGGGCTCCACACCCCAAGCTTTGCCCCAACCCTGGCTCCAAGCCAGGACTCAAACCTCTGCCAAGGCAACATCTCCCGGCTTTGCCTAATGAACAGGTTTAGTAGTTTCTCTTTGCCTAACCTAGACCCAAATAAAAGCACCGAGTCACTCTGCTCCCTGCCCTCCCCCAGCCTGGGTCCTCCATTTTCAGTTTTCCCCTTTGAACAGCTCTTAACCCCCTTACCAGCCCCTTCCTGAGCCCCATGTCCTATAAATCCAACAGCCGCAACAGCAAATATCCAGACCACACCTGGGGACCGTCTGACTTCACAAGAGCATTCCCCTTGTCTGGAAAACCTTCAGTCTGGGCCAGCAAGGTCTGCCTTAGATTGAGTTGCATTATTTTCTTATTTTACCTCCATTTTCCTCCTTGTTTTTAATAAGCTTTTCTTTCTGTGACTCTTCTAAAGCATCACAAGTACAAAAGTCATATTTAACGGCCTGGAGGAACTCAAGTTGTTAGAGCTTTTGAAGAGGGAAGCCTCTCTCAGGTAGATTGGACCACCTCAAATTTGTGAGGTTTATTAGAAATCTTTATTACCGGATCTACCTGGCTCTTGCAAGCTGAAATGTCTGAACGTAAGCTCCCGCTATCCCAGTTTGAGCTCTCCAAGTTGTGTTTCTGCCTTGGATGCTGCAACTCCCCCAGACTCCCAGTCAACTTTTCCCCCCTTATTCCTTCATTTCAGCAGCGCTGCTCTTCATTAATATAGAGGCAAGAGTTTGCCATACTGCCCTCAGAGCTGAAAGGCAGGGAGTAGACACCAGCCTCACGATGCTGAGAACCACAGGTGACCTCCATTCAGCCTCATCACCCTATCAAGCACCTCCCCTATCAAGTTAGAGGAGATTGGATGGACACCTCCCATGGGCCGCAGCTGGTCCATGACCTACAGCTGGATGGTCAAAGCCAACCAGCACCACAAGAGCTGCTGCTAAGCACCATGGCTGACACACATCACAGTACTGCAATGTTTGCTGAGGTGGGGATGGATTGTCTCCTGCCGTGGAGATGCTTTCAGTTCTTTGTACATAGCAGAAATACTCAGGGAGGGACTGATCCATTTCACAAGGGACAGTGACCTCCAGAAAGCACAGGAGGTCTCCATGCACCAACACAACACGAACTTTGGTAGGGGGTCACGCTCTGGTGCAGGACCCATCTTTGTTTGCTTTTGCTTCCCAGCACTTCCATAACGGAATCAGCCGTCAGGATGTGATGCATCCCCATGTCATCCTGCTCCATGCGGTCCAGAGGGCAAGGTGGGACCTCAGCACCACATGGTTCTCTGGGGCCCTTCCTGCGGTAACCCAGAAGAAGACCTTGCCCTTTGCTAGCCCTTCCTTAGCACCCCAAGCTGTGCCCTTGGGCAGCTCAAACTCCCCAGGTCAAACCAACCCATCACCAAACCACAAACATGAACAGTGAGACCAAAACCCTCCTCCTCCTGCTGCAATTCCAACCTCATGTTTGGGGGCAAAATCCAAAATCCCTGCTCCTCTGAGAACATCCACTGCCCTGTGGCACTCGCCCTCCTACGGGACATCTCCCAGAGGCCGGGATTACAGGCAGCAGCACTGGGAAAGACCCTACACAGCATAAAAAGCAGCCATCCACCCAGGTCAAAAGATTTCTTCCAGGCGGGGTTGTTCAGCCTGGAAAAGAGAAGGCTCCAGGGAGACCTTCTTGTGGCCTTTTAGTACTTAAAGGGGGCCTACAGGAAAGATGGGGACAAACTTTTTAGTGGGGCCTGATGTGATAGGACAAGGAGTAATGGTTTTAAGCTAAGAGAGGGGAGATTTAGACTAGATCTAAGGAAGAAATTCTTTACTGTGAGGGTGGTGAGACACTGTAAGAGGTTGCCCAGAGAGGTGGGAGACGCCCCATCCCTGGAAACATTCCAGGCCAGGTTGGACGGGGCTCTGAGCAACCTGATCTAGTTGAAGGTGTCCCTGCTCATTGCAGGGGAGGTTGGACTAGATGGCCTTTTAACGTCCCTTCCAACCCAAACCGTTCTGTGATTTCTGTGATTCTATGATTTCTCCTCTTTTGAAGACCTCTTGCTTTGCTGCAGCCCAGTATGACTGGTCCTTGCTTCTGCTGTTGGGCACGGCAGCAGGATCCATCACCCCTGCTCCAACCCGGCAAAGATATCTGCCACCACTCTGGTGTCTGTCCAGAAGCTCTGCCCAAAATCGGCACCAGCTTGTCTGCAGGAGGTGGCTCAGGGCATGTTATTACCGCTCAGTTAATGGCAAGCAGGAGAGCACGGGCTCAGCAAAGGGCTCTGGGATGGGGATTAAGCCCCTGCCTCCCCTCCCAGCAGGTATCCCACTGGAAATCCTTGCTCCGTATCTCTTCAGATACCATGCTGCAGCAGCCCCGGGCTGGAGCAGCGAGTCACAGGGAATGTACGAGATGTGACACGGGGAAGAGTTTTCACTTCCCCACATGGGACAGAAACCTGCTGCAGCCCCGGCCACGTCCCCGCGTTAGACGCACTAAATCACTGCTCTCCTGCTCCTCCTGCATGAAGACCTGCCAGGCAGCTGAAGGCAAGACTTGGCCAGGCAAGCAGCCAACGGACGCCATCCCCATCCAACGCCCACGCAGCAGCAGCAGCGGGTGGCCTGGCTCCTTGCAAAAGCTGAGTTTGCAGCTGCATCTTTTACCAATGCAAGACTTCCCTTTGCTCGGCAGAGAAATTGCCGCCCGCCCGCCCTTAATCATCCCGGGAGCAAATCCTTACAGTCTTTACGCATGCTCAGACAACTGGTAGGACCAGCTCGGCAAGGCTTCGGGAGCAGCAAGCCTGCAAATACTTTGTGGGAAGCGCTTGCTTACCAGGGTGTGGCTTGCAAAAAAATAAACCAAACCAGCCCCAAACCCTGAGCAATAAACAGGCGTGCTTCCTTCTGCTCTAGACAAGGACTGGGGGCAACGGTGGACCAGCTCAGGATGGGCTGGGAAGGGATGGAGTCAACCATCCTGCATCCTGCACCAAGGAGCCAAGGGACCTCCAAGAAGTAGAAACGCAATGAAAGCTGGGATGGAGGGTGCCCACTGCAAGGGAGGGATGTATCTTCTCATCTGGGGAATTCACTGTATGAATTAACTGGAGATATAACAAAAAAAAACCCAACCCAACCTGGCAATAACAACAAAAACACAGCGGAAGGTAAAGCATCTTGGTTTAAGGGAAGGCCAGGCAGGAGCCGAGCTGGAGCCTTGCCCTTTTCACCCGGCGATGGGAGAGACTTTCTGCCTGTCATGTTGTAACTCCGTAGAAAGGAATATTACGTCTCCCTTTCCCCGACGGTAAAAGCGTAGCCCTGCCCTGGGCTGCCACCGTCTTGTTTGATTAGTTATGGCCAGATGACAGGATAAACCTTGAAGGAATAAACCAGGGCTGCAGCCTCCCTCATCTAAGGATGAGCTGCAGCCAGCCAAGGAGACAATTTGCCTGACAAGCTGAGGAGGTCCATGGTGGGGAGAAGAAGACCTCTCCCATGCGTCATTTCAGAGCTCCCCATTAAGGTTTCCAGCCTCCCAACGCGGGGCAGGGCTGAGGTGGTCGGGATGCCTTGCAGTCCCCACTCCCCTTAACCTACGCTCACGACCGACCGGAATCGCAGGAGGCGGGAGGGCAGAGATGATGCTCAGATAGACGGTGGAAGGACCAAAACCGGTCATTTTTGCACAAGGGCAAACCAAGGGGGCAGGGAGCGCTTTTCTGGGACGGAAGAGTATTTTAAGGTAAAATGCATCAAAGTGTTATTGAATTGGGACATACCCCCTAGAGCACATGAAAGCTGCCCACGGGATGCACAAGCCGGCGGGGGGGTGAGGTGAGGACCTCAGTCCAGCCCCCCTCTGTAGGGCTGGATCAGGCCCAAAGGAGCCGGTTCTCGGACCTACGTGCTGCAAACCCCGCGGGCTCCCGGCACGGCTTTGCAGGGGTATCGTCTGTCACGGCTCCAGCGCGGGAGCATCCCCAAAGCATGAAGATCAGCAATATTGGCTGAAAACTAATGCGTCCTGCGGAAAGGCCAAAGCTTTGGGAGCCTCCCCCTTGCCCCAGAGTACGTAGGAGAAAGGATTTTTTTTTCCCAGAGGGGTCAAAAAGCTCAATGGCAACCGTTCCTATTGCCACCGTGACCTCAAGAAGTTACCCCTGTATAGAGGGACCAGCATGGGGGTCTCTCCTACAGCCTAAGCCAATTGAACGGGAATAACCCATGGATGAAAAGGCTCCATGGTGTGAAAGGGAGAGCTGAGAGCAGGGGGAAGGGTTAATGTTGCAGCCAGAAAGATGCTCGACTGGTAGAAAAAAAAGCAGCCCCCACGAAGCCAACGGGTCTGTGTCCGTTTTCTGCAGCGCCCAGAGCCTGGTTCTTTCTCCCTGGCTAATGAACTGGAAGTGAGCAGAGCCGGAGTCATCGCCGCACCTCATTCCCCATCCGCAACGCTGCCCGCGGGGCCGGGAGATGGAGGAGCACCGCCTGGCCCAAAGCGGGTCAACGCAAGCCCGTCGTTGAGCCTTTGTGCTCCACAAGCAGCTCAGGAGAGCGGGTGAAGGCTCAGGCATGAAGATATCGGCAAATGAACAGTACCCGAACGTGCCCCGTGGCACCACAGCATGATGGACACCTCTCTATGGGCCGAAACCCTCCTGCAGGCAGGGAGGAGGCTTCACCTCTGGATATCTGCAGAGGAAGGAGTTGACACCTCCAGAGACTAGTGAGGAGGAGGAGGAGGAGGGAGAGTGCCTGATCCCATCCTTCAGGACACAGCTGCATCCTGCTCATTCTCCCCATATTAACCTGCTGCTGCCCTGCTTGGAGGAAGCGTTAGGAGAGGGGTCTTGGCACCTCTGGACCGGCCAAAATTATCTGGTAAATGAATGCAGAAGCGTGAGCAGATTTAGAGGATGCACCCATTCTTAGTATCATCATACCCCGGCACAAACGCTGGCTAAATCTCCTCTTGGGATCCGATCCAAAGCCTTCTTAAAGCATCGTCGCTTTGTTATTAATCTGTGCAGCGACCAGGGAAGGGAAAGCTGGATTTTTGATTATTTTTTTTTTATTTTTTTTTTTTCCCCCGAGGCACAATCAGAGAGAAAAATTAGCTCGGCGACATGGCTGGGCTTCATCTGCTTCATGCCTGCTCTGGTGGAGAGACCCACCGTTCTGAAAGGAGATACCGGGACGGGGTGTCTGGACCAGAGAGTCCTGGCCGCCTACCTCGACAAGCCCCAAATCCTCTTTACATCACAGCCAGGCGCCTTAGGAGAGAGGTGATGTGCCCTGATTCACACTCTCCTACCCTCCTCCGACGGGAGAGGGTTGCAGAGCTTCTAGATAAGCCTCCCAAGGTCCACTGAATGAATCTGTCCCCCCACCGACGCTGTCCTCCAGTTTACGTAGCTCTTCTGCCTCCCTGGTGCTCACCCCTCGGGTGTATTTGTAGGCAGCGAGCGCATCCCCTCTCCACCTTTGTTTCCCTGGGCTTTTATAGCCTCCGGTATAATGGCTCTCCATCCCTCTCCTCAGCCTCAAAGCCCTCTTTTCCTGCACCTGCTCCAGGCTTGAGTTAATCCCTCTCAAGCACCAGATCTCACAGCCCCCTCCTTCCACGTTAACTCTTCCGTACCCTTGGCCCACCAACACCCTGGTTCCCCTCCCAGAGGCACCCACCACCAAAACAGCCCCCAACCTTCAGTCTCGGCCATTCCAACACGATTCAAGCTCCAAACATAGCACAAAGCCCAGCCGTAGAGCACCCCACTGTATGGCCCGATACACACACACACACACGTATATATATATATGGCCTCGGGGACATCCCCACACCCTGCAACTCATCCTCGAGGTCAGCCGGCTCCCTCTGGCTGAGCATCTCCTCCGCCCCGTACGGATGGTGCCTCTCAGCTCGGTTTTGCAGGCAAATCTTGGCATGAAACCGGAGAATGAGCTCAGACCTTCCCTTAATTTAAGCAGATTTAAGCTCTCCTGCATGGCACTGATGTGTCCGCTGGTGCCCTTTGCCACCGCCCCTAGCCCCCGGCAGAAGTCTTCTCCAGCGACATACTCCCACATGCGTTAAACGTTTAAAGCCCCCAGAGAAAGTCCTTATCAAGCCCAGAGAAAGGAGACCTGTAGCATCTTCTTTGCCTAAAAAATGAGATCAAAGCCACAGGTGGGTCCCACACAGCCCCCTTTGGTACCAGTCCTGGCTTTCCATCTCCCTCCATCCTCGGGGCTTGAGGATGCCCACGGGATTTCTCCACGGGCATCCATCACGGGCTGAAAGATCTCCCTTGAAGAGACAACTCAGCGGGGGGGACAGCAGCCGAGCAGGGATTTTGCTGGGCTCGTGGCCACGTCCAGGCCCCACCCAAGTCGTTTCTTGCCAGAACGGGCTAGGACAAGGGGCTGGTGGCAGAGAGCAGGGTTGGACTCGACTCTGCCACGAACCTCCCCGAGTGCCTTGGTCATGTCACTTTGTCCCTTTTTTACGTGTCACCGCTTTGAGACAGGATTATCGCTTGCGTGTTAATCAGAGTGTCCCTAGGATGTGAGAAAGGGGCTGGATTTCTCCTCGGAGCCGGGCCTGCTGCAGCAAGGCCCGCTGCCTTCCTCAAAACCTGCTCTGCCTTTCGCTAACGCCTTGATGCCTCAACTCTGCCGCCAACGAGAAAGTTTTTCCCAACCAGTTCTGGCACCTGGCTCCTGGCAAGCACCAGCTGCTGAGCAAGCCAGTCCCCACACACGCAGCAGCGTCTGTACACAGGAACCCATCGCGGGGGGTGTGTGGCGTGGATTTAGACCTCACATCCAGCTGCCAAGGGTGGAGGGACTCTCAAAGAGCATCCATCAGCTCCTCTGGGCTTTTACAACCCTGCTGCCTGGCTCGCGGGCTGGAGCTGAGCCCCGGGCGATGCACGTTAAAGAATTACTGAAATAAGTAAGAGGCAGCCGATATTCCCGGGAAGGGCGAGGGGGAAATAAATCGCACCAGGACAGATGTGCCTGTAGCAAGATGTTGCACCGAGCAGGAGCCAAGCGGTGAGCACCTGGATGGGGCGCTGCTCCTCCACCCATGCCTGACTCCTGCTTTTCTCCCTCCCCGGTTCTTGCAGCCCCAAGGGTGCTCCCAACAGGTGACACCTCCTCCGTAAGCTCATCCCTCTCCAATTCACTGCTACCCCGCGCAGCGTGGCCAGCCAGGCTCTCCGCACCCGCCCCGGGCTACCCACGACCCATGTGCCGAGCTGCGGGGTGGGAGATGGAGCTGCAGGGATCCTGTGTTGCCCTCACCCCAGTATAACACCAGTTCAGCACACCCGGACACCAGGCTGAGCTTTGGGAGGAGGATCCCAGCCCCATAGGATGTGAGAGTGGATGGAGACAGAAGGCACCCCAGGGAAACTCTGCAGCACGGTCCTTGCTGGATGCAGCAAGAAAAGCAGCCGAGGACTGAAGAGCATCCTCCGCTCCCCGCCGTGCCGGCTGCCCTGCTTTCCTCTCCATTTGCCACGTCTGCCCCCGCTCCCCACCAAGCTCACGGCCGATGCAGCATCCAGGCGGAAACGTAACGATAATTAGTAATAAATAATCAGTAATAAATCCACGCATCGCAGGCGGGTGGATCTGCAGGGCCGGGCGAGCAGCCTGGGCTCACCTGGCAGCTACCGGAGCGGGAGGCGAGGGACAGGGGACCAGAGCCACTTCTGATGGGACACCCTCTGCTAGAAAGCGCCAGCCTGTTTCTCGGGTCCAAAATGACATTTTTCAGGGCAGGAAGAAAGGGATGGTGCCTCCCACCCCTGGGAATATGGGAAATCCGGATTCATGTCCCTGCCTGGAAACCCGAAAAGCCATCAGTCTCCTGCGCCCCAGCAGCAGCTTGGCCTGCCCCGAGGGCAGGAGCTCTCTCTCGCCTCAACTTTCCATGCAACTTACTAAAAGCCCTTGGGTTTGTCCCAAAAAAATGGAACAAAGAACAATACCGAAACCTCTGATTTTTTTTTTTTTTTTTTTTTTTTCCCCCCCCAGCGCAGAAATCCTGCTCTCCAGCCCGCGCCGAGGCCTCGCCGCTGAAAGTTTCTGCCCAGCTTGGCTCCTCCAGCAGAAACCAGCCGGCCTGGGAGCCGCTGCGGGGCTTTGACCCATGCGGGGTGCCGCTTCCAGCTGCAGCAGCCCCCAAGCCGCCCCCGCGTCCAGCATCCCCCCAAAACTAGACCTCACGCCAAGGCGAAGGAAGGGCAGCAACGTGCTCCACGCAAGGCAGCGCAGGCGAGGAGGTGGGTGCCTGCTTTTGGCTTCCCCCCCCCCCAAAAAAAAACCCCCACAACCTTACACACGTGGAAACACCCCGATTCCCAAAGCCACAGGTGCCCTGAGCATCCCCCGAGGGGGAGGCTGGACCCCGGGCTCCGGGAGCTGCCTCCCTCGCCGAGGGACCAGCAGCGGCGTGGGGGGGTGGGGGGGGGGTAATGGGGGGGATGCAGGGACAAACCTCCCCCCTCGCCATCCCCGGGGCCGGGGGCTCGCCTTACCTGCCCCTTCCCGCTTGCTGTCGCCCGATGCCGGTGGCCGCTGCCGCCGCTCCGGGCGAGCCGCTGCCCGCAGCGCTTCGCCTTCCCCCCCCCGCCCCCCGACTCCCGCCCCCCGGCAAAGCACCGCCCCGACGGGGCGGGCAGCGGCCGCCGCCGCCGCGCCTGCGCTGGGACCGCAGCGGGGGCCGCCAGCGGGAACGGGGACCGCCAGCGGGAATCGGCGGCTCCACACCGCTGGGAGCTGAGGGGGGTGGGTGGTGTCACCGGGAATCGGGATCGGGATCGGGATGGGGACCGGGACCGGAGCGGCAGCGGCTGGTGCTGGTTCCCGGATCCGCTCCCGGGACTGGGGACCGGTCCGGTGGACTGGGAACCCGGCTGGGAACTGGGATTGGCGTTGCCCACGTACCAGGATCTGGGATCATCTGGGAAACCCCCCTCATCAGCGGGATGAGGGGCTGGCGCTGCCCAGGTGGGGAACTGGGAGGGGGAACTGGGGATGACCAGGCACCGGCACCACCAGCTTGGTGCTGGGAACTGGGACCAGTGCCTGGATCACCTGGGCACTGGCGGCAGCCACCAGCACCTCTCAGGCACTGGCACTTTGACCAGCACTGTGACCAGCGTTGTGCTGGCATTGGATACTGGGACAAGGTCCCACTGGCTCTGCCTGGGCACCAGGACTGGGAACTGGGAGAACCGGAGCACCACCTGGGCATTGGATACCGGGACAAGGTCCCACTGGCTCTGCCTGGGCACCAGGACTGGGAACTGGGAGAACTGGAGCACCACGCACCAGCACCAGCGGGGCACTGCACGGCAGGGCCACCCAGGCTCCAGGCAGCCGGGGTGCACTAGGACATCACCCATGGAGGGTGCAGGGGAGAGTCACCGTGGGTGGCAGGATTTGGGTGCAAAGGGGACATCCCCCAGTGGGGAATGATGTGGGGCAGGATGGCTGGGATTGAAGGAGACGTATTTTTCCAGCCCAAGACCAAAGTAATTCCCTGATTCTGTTTCGCAAGAGGGAAACTGAGGCACTGGGGAGGGACTTGAAAGGCTGGGGTGGTGCTTGGCCACCCTGCACATCCATGGAGGTGGACACGCAATGGGTGACGGGGCCAAGGTGGCCGGGCTGTATGTGCCCCCACGGTGGAAAAGGTATATTCCCAGCCCACAAATAGACATCCAAGAGGGGAAAAATAAACATGAGTCACCCAAAAGTGCATCCCCGATGATGGGAAGGAGCCCGTGGGATTTTACAGACCCTGTATCATGGGCAGCTCTGATCTGATGCTCTGACTCCACATGCGAGATTTACTGGCAGTATTCAGCGTTTGTCATAAATTACACCAGAAATAGATGGCAAGGGAAGAACAATTAAAGAAAATGGTTGTAAATGACGGGAATAAACTTCTCACATTCAAAACTATAAATGATCAGACTCTTTTAGACAACAGAAAACCAAGGCTAAGGGTGAGCTGCTGCCTGCCAGCGACAGAGTGAAAGCTTAAGGACATCTGCTTGCCACATGCGCGGTAATGCAGTGAAATTTCGGTGATAAAATTAGAAAGGAGGCTGTGCCTGGAGCCGCGTTGACCTGGCACGAGCTCCTGGTCCCACCGAGGTGTCACCTGCAGCCGTACGTGGCCACCACGGATGACGCGGGCGACTCGCCTCCTCTAGGGCCAGCCATTTCCTCGAGTTTCTTGTTATCTGAAACCCTTCTGGACTTTGCATATTCAGGTTCTTGGCGTTTTACTGATAATTTTGTGATAATTTCATTGCTTATTCAATTCATGCAATATTTGCGCTACGATTATTTTAATTCGCGTATTAGTTGAAGGAATCAGAAAGCCAAAAATCTGCAGTTCCACGAATGCTTTCTTTGGCAGCAAAAGCCTTTTTCTAATGTTTTCCTTCTCTGTGCTTGTTTTCCCCCTTTCCCCCATGGATCTCCAGGATGCTGGGATCGGGTTGTGCTCCGAACCAGGTCAGCATGAGGGTCCCGTTTCACGCACCCCTTTTCTCTCCCCTCATCAAAAATCGCCAAGGAAAAAAACCCCTAAAACCCTCTGGGTTTTAGGACCCCGTATTTAGGATCTCATATTAGATCCGGAGCCTGGAGCGCAGCGCTGAACCATCACCCTGACCGCGGTGGGAAACTTCAGCAGCAAAGGGCAAAGACCCCCCCCAAAAAAAGGGGGGAAAAAAAGACAATAGCTCAGTTTCTGAATGTTTGTAAAGGGGAAGAGGAAATCCTTACGGCAGGTCTCCAACCCCGAGCCCAAAATCATCAGTAATGGCCCTAAAACCAGCTACGAGGGATGGGATGGGACGCGATGGGATGGGACGCGATGGGATGCGATGGCTGCTGCTGCTGCTCCCTGGGAAGGCAGGGAGACCATAGAGCCTATTTTGATTTGAGACGTGTTTAAATGGGGAAACATTCCATCCCTGTTAATTAATTCGTATCGTCATCCATCACTCCTCCCACCAGCACAAACACCTCCTGCCCCGTTAGCCGTTGTGGGCTTGCTTTGACAGCGATGGAGGTAAATAGGTAAATGCCTATTTTGCCTATAAAATGCCTGTTTTTACCTGTTTGACCCCAAAGCTGCTAAGGGGGAGCACCTCGCTGCTGGGGACGTGGGGGCCAGGGGGGAGTTTGTCATCCACGGGGGTGACGGGTGATGCTGCGATGGGGATGAAGGGGGGGGAAAAGAGGCAGGAAAAAGCGAAAAAAAACCAAGGGAAAACGGGCTCACCCTTGAGACGAATCAGCAGCGGGAACGTGGTTTTTATTTTGTTAACGGGCTGGAAAGCATTAGGGAAAAGCTCCTCCGCCGAACTAAGGCAGCGAGCGGGTCCCCAGCCGCCCCCGTCTCCCCGCAGGGACGTGGCGCCCCAGCCCGCTCTCCTCGCAGGCCCAGACCTGGCCGATTAACTTAGTTGCATTTTCGATTTCAGCCTCAGCGGGGGGGAAGGAAAATTATGTAAATCGGATTTATAACGACGCTCCGTTGCTCCTCCAGCGTGATGCAGACGAGGCGGCGGCGGCGGCGACGACGACGGGGGTGACGCGGGGGGTTGTGCAGGGGGGAAGGGAGAAAGAGCGACGCTTTAAAACCGGACCCCGAAAATAAGTAGGAATAAGGCAAAAGGCAAGGTGGAGGTGGGAAATTGCAGGCGGTGATTCCTCCAATACATGGGATTTCATTATTCCTCCGGGGATTTCAAAGAAGATGGCTTAGCGAGCTTTTCCTCCCTCCCGGGAATAATGTATTCTTCTTGCTCGTGCAGGGGACCCTCAAGGTGAGGTTTGGTCCTGGGGTGGTTCCAGATGAGGGTCTGCCTGCCCGGGGTGCTGGGAGGTGGAGAACTGCCCACTCCTGCCACCCTCGCTCCTGCGAGGCCAGCTCTCCCCCTCCGAGGGCATGTTTGGGGGAAAAAAGTGGGAAGATGACTGCAGGTGGGCAGCTGGTGCCTGTATCCTCATCTTCGTGCCCTGGAGACGCAGGGAGCAACCTCTGATGGCCTCATCCCGCCCAGCGAGAGCGATCTGAGCCCTGTTGATCCCATCAGGTTGCAGTCTTCTGCTCCTCTTTGAAGATATCAAGAAACGAGCCAAGGACGATTCCTCCAGTCGTCCATCCGCACTTGGATTAAACCTCATTTTTCGGGATTCTACAAAATTGTTTGCCCCGGTGGCAGCCTCTGGAATAACAGTAATGTATTCGCTCCTTTCCCTCTCCACATGATTGCGGCATAATCTCCTCCTCACTTGATTTATTTAAGCAGGCCTTCAGATGCTCCAGTAATGGGAGTCATTTAGGTCCCTCTGCAGATATGTATTTATTTATTGCCGCTCATTTAAACTGCAGAGCCAGTTGGCAGGAGAGAGGCAAGACCGGGGTCACAAGGATGTTAAATTATTCGCTGTCAAAAATAGCTGGTTGAGAAAGTTAAATTAAGCAAGGTCGTTCAAGGTCATAGTCAATCACTGGTGGGAGGAGAAGGGCGTTAATTAGCTGTTTTATTTATGGGGGTCATGGTGACCAAAGGACCAGCAGGGTCTCAGGAAAAGGGAAACTGTAGCAACACCTCTTGTTTTTTGGCAGAAGCAGCTCTTGGATAAGAAACCGAATTGCCGTCCTTGACCACGACGGAGAAGTTGAGGCTACAGAAAGGTGGCATTGTCTTGCTCATGGAGACCCTGTGGATCCCCACGAGGGATGGGCCAGGGAGTTCCCCCTTGCAAAGTCCATCTTGGGGACAAACTTGGTGATGTTCCTTCCACAAAGATGCGTGGGCAGCGGCTGGGGAGGTGCTTAGCAGGGGTGGAGGTCTCAGAGGGCATCTGAGATACTTTGGTCGCTCACGCAGACAGGTCCTCGCCCGAGATTTTGCCACCTCTCTTGGCAGATGGTCCAGTACCTGCATATCCTTTCTGTTAACACTTGTGTTTCATTTCCCATCTGAACTTCACCAACATCTTCTTACAGCCATTAGACCTTGCAATAACCTTTTCCTCCTAGGTTAAGAGCTTCCTAAGATCAGGCATCACCTGGACCTGTTGGAGCGGGGCCAGAGGAGGCCACAGAGATGCTGGGAGGGCTGGAGCCCCTCTGCTGGGAGGACAGGCTGAGAGAGCTGGGGGGGTTCAGCCTGGAGAAGAGAAGGCTCCACGGAGACCTTAGAGCCCCTTCCAGTCCCTCAAGAGGCTCCAGGAAAGCTGGGGAGGGACTCTGGATCAGGGAGGGGAGCCATGGGACGAGGGGCAACGTTTTTAAATTGAAAGAGGGCAGACTTAGATGAGATCTCAGGACGAAATTCTTTGCTGTGAGGGTGGTGAGCCCCTGGCCCAGGTTGCCCAGAGAAGCTGTGGCTGCCCCATCCCTGGAGGGGTTCAAGGCCAGGTTGGACGGGGCTTGGAGCAACCTGGGCTGGTGGGAGGTGTCCCTGCCCAGGGCAGGGGGTTGGAACCAGATGATCTTTAACGTCCCTTCCAACCCAAACCATTCAATGATTCTATGATCTCTCTGGGCCACGGCTCCCACCCTGATCTCAGCTGCAACATCAACTCTCTCCTCCAGTATAAACCCCGATGTCATGTTTTCATTCCTCTTCAAGCAAGCTTCTTGCTCTTTGACTTTTGTCTTGCTTAATAGCAGCTGGCCCATTAAAAATCTGCCTGACTTGTGACTGTGCAGAAGTGAGCTCTGATACAGACAATTAAGTGGCCAATTTAATGGTATGGATTTCCCCGCAGAGTTATCAATTAGCGCGAGCTGTTTTCCTGCCGGCCACTGTGTGGATCACGGCGCAGGCGCATCCCGAACCGCGGCTGATGTGTTCACCACAGCAGCGGGGCAGAGCGTGGGTTTCATCAGGCCTCATGGTTTCCACCTTTAATTTTTTATGCAGAAACAGGGAAGAAATGGGCCTTTTCATGATGAAAGGTTATGATATGGATCTTTTTATGGAAATGTCTCTTCTGGCCAGATCCTGCCATCATGTGGAAGGGCATGCAATAAGCTACAAGGTTTAAATTTGTTGGCACCTAGTGACTCCAGGTCATACCTGCCCAGTTTAGTGACTGATTTTCCTACCTTAGCTGGTCCATGGTAGTACATGGTGGAGGAGAACGGAAAGGGAGGAGATCATAGAATGGTTTGGGTTGGAAGGGACCTTAAGGATCATCCAGTTCCAACCCTCCTGCCCTGGGCAGGGACACCTTCCACCAGACCAGGTTGCTCCAAGCCCCGTCCAACCTGGCCTTGAACCTTGAACCCCTCCAGGGATGGGGCAGCCACAGCTTCTCTGGGCAACCTGGACCAGTATCTCACCACCCTCACAGCAAAGATTTTCGTCCTGAGATCTCATCTAAATCTCCCCTCTTCCAGTTGAAAACCGTTACCTCTCGTCCTATCTACCCCTGGTCCTATCAATGCTGAGAGACTGGCCTTCCCTGAAAAGCTAGCAAGGTACATCAGCAAAAGGTACATCAGCAGGAGGTCCATCAGCAGAGGAAAGGTTATCCATGATTCGATCTACAGAAGGTAACTTGGGTATCACAAATCAAGCTCTGGCAGCATGAGGCTGCCTGAGCATTTACTCTTCTCCTCTATCCTCAATCCTCCTTGAATCCTCCTCCTTGGGGGTGACACCAGGTGACACAAATGTGGGAAACAGGGCTCAGGTCTCTAGTCCCTTGACCATTTGAACAGCAGCACATAATTAGAGGAGAGTTGGGCTTATTTGTCTAACGTCTTTCCTACCCTGCACGGATCTGCTCTCCTATGCAAGTACTCGCCTGCTTATTCATAAGAGACTTCAGAGGAAAATGCCCAAGTGCAGAAAAAAAGGATGGTGTTGCAAAGCCCAGTCTAGGGATGTGCTGCAATATTAACCTCAGACGTGCCAGCCCAGCCCTGCAGCGCTTTGGTTGCAATCAGCTCTTAAGGAGATGAGGTTGGAGCAAACGTCTTGGCTAAATGCCTGCTGGGTTTGCAGCTGGGCGGCTGAACAGCTAAACTGCTGTAGAGAATGGGGAGATACCACCTAAAGGGCAGCTTGGAGGATGCAGATCCATTTCCCAGCCTCTCAACCCACCGTAATTCCTTCTGGGCTCCAGGAGCCGAGTGTGACATGTCCCCTGTTCCTGCACTTTCAAAGAGCCTGAACCCATCTTCCCGATAGAGCAGAGAAACCCTCAAATTTTCAGGGCTTCCAGACATAAGCTGGTGCACCTTGGAATAGCAGAGAACTGAGTTAACAGCCAATGGTGCAACTCCTTCTTACCTGCCACCCATCCTTTTGCTGGGCTAATACAGAAAACAAGGAGATATCAAGTGCAGTACGGTGTCTGGTTCTGGGCTCCCCACTTCAAGAAGGACAGGGAACTGCTGGAGAGGGGACAGCAAAGGGCCGCAAAGATGAATAGGGGACTGGAACACCTCTCTTATGAAGAAAGGCTGAGGGACCTGGGCCTCTTCGGTCTGGAAAAAAGATGACTGAGGGGGGATCTTAGCAATGCTTAGAAATACTGAAAGGGTGGGTGTCAAGAGGATGGGGCCAGGCTCTTCTCAGTGGTGCCCAGTGACAGGACTGGGCACAAACAGGCAGCAACATGAACGCAGGAAGTTCCATCTCAACATGAGAAGAAACTTCTTTCCTGTGAGGGTGGCAGAGCCCTGGCACAGGCTGCCCAGAGAGGTGGGGGAGTCTCCGTCTCTGGAGACAGTAAAAACCCACCTGGAGGCGTTCCTGTGCAACCTGCTCTAGTGACCCTGCTTTGGCAGGGGGTGGGACTAGATATTCTCTAGAGGTCCCTTCCAACCCTGCTTTTCTGTGATTCTGTAACAACTCCCAGCACCATGTCCCTTATATTTCCCCTCAACTGCAAAGAACAAAATCTTTCCTGACACCCCAACGGGATGCCAGGACCAGGTGGGGTCATCCAGTATTGGCCTCTGGGTGCTGCCCTCTGCCAAAGCCCCGAGACATCAGCAGATAAAAGCGGTGGCCAAGAGCTCCCACTTTGCCGAGGTTTCTCATGGCAAGCAGGACTGGAGTGCTTGGAAGTCAATACCATCTCCTGGCCACAAACCCTCCAAGACGGGTCATCGTTCAGCCATGACCACCCAGCTGGAGGGGACCCGGGCTCAGCTGCTTTGGCAGGGATGCACCTCTGCTCGGGAGCAGACGGCATTGTAGCAGTTCAGTCAATGACCTTGATTTTTCCATGGGGTTTTCCACAGCGAGAAGCAAGTCAGTTTGGAAAACAAGCGGGTTGCCAGCAATCCCACATTCCCTGGAGCAGAGAGGAAGGAAAGGAGCAAATGGCACCACTGTCTTCTCAGCTGTTCTTTATTTATGACAGATCAGAAGCCGCCCCAACAAATGCTGACTCCAAACTGTCCTGCCAAGAGCTTTTTAGGCAATTTTCCTGCTGATTCTCTTATGCACCCCAGAGACAAAAAAAACCACTAAACTATCCAGGTTTTTTTTTTTCCCCTTCTGTCACCATCTCTGCCTTCAGCCCCCAGCAGATCTGAAGCTCCCGTTTCCAGCAGCTCCCAAGAGCATCGCAAGGGCAAGGCAGAGCCGCACATCAAGGCTCTTCCACACGACTCTTCTCGCAGATAAGCAGCTTGTGATATTAGGACAACTTCTGATCTTGGCTTCACAAGCTTAAATCAGCGCTGAAATTGATGGAATGACTTTGGATTTACACTGGTGTAACCGAGACCCCATTTTGCTTGATAACAGCTTCCCTCTGCTTCCAGTCATGCTCGCTGTACAAACCGGTGGCTTGTTTCTGACATCAGAAGGACTCACCGAAAGGCAGGATTTGCTTTTTCTCAGCAAATCTTAGAAAATTTTGCTGTGTTTTGAGTTTCTCTTTGTTTTCCCAGTTGCCTAACACAGTGCTGCCCATTTATAATGTGTAGATACATCAAAGCACCAGTTGGTTCCTGCGTCGGAAGAGACTTTGTCCTTCCAGACGGTGATCCTCAGATGTCACTTTTGGACTGCCCTCCTTGGCTTTTGGAGAGGCCAGCTCTGGGGAGGAGGAGCAGGCAAATGTTGGACCTCACGGAAACACCCTTCACCAAGTCCTTGGTACCATGTCTGTAGAGCAAAGCTCCCAGAAGAAGGTGGCAAAGGTGACTGGGGTGATTCCCTACAAGACAAGACAGTAAGATGAGTAACCAGTGAGTGGATCTGAAAGGATAAACTCCCCAGGGATTTACTCATTTCGTGCAATATATTTCTTACTGAGCTACCTCCACCACCCGCCAGGACCTCTGGGTTGGCCACTCACATCCTTTGCATTTCAAAGAAAGGGAGGTTTCAGAGGGGCTGAGGAGAATTTGCCGTGGTGGCCACGTGTCCCAACAGCCCCTTCACACCCCTGCACCAGGAACCACGCACCCATGTTTCCATCACTCTCACCCCATGAGAACTTGTCATCTGGGAATTTCCCCACGGTTTCCAAGGTAGATATTTTCAGTCTGCAACCTACGCTCCTTCAGCAAGGAACACCTCTAGGGCACGCCTTGGGGGCTCCTAGGGTATTTCTTTCTACGTATTGCCTATCAGCCTAACCTTGACCCCAACACCAACACGCAGCAACTCCGCTCCAGCACTTGTGCTGACTTCTGCACTTGGTAAGGAAGCCAACTCCAACTTCTGCTCCCGGACTGTCTCCGATTACGGAGCTTGGGGAAGTTGCCCGAGTATTAATTAGAGAGGTCACCTCTACATCTCAGCTTCATCCGGGCTTAGCTTCAAACACTAGGCAAGCATAAAACCATTAACGTTATCAAGATTTATTTGCTGCAGTACAGACTGGCTGGAAGGGTGGAGCGGAGGGTGGGGGAAGAAAAACAAGAGCCATGTAATTCTCCGTGTAAACCCCAGCAGCAAGACACGGCTCAGCATCCTCGTCTAACCCCCGAACCATCATTCATCTGCCGTGTTTGGGAATCCACAAGAGCCTTGACTGGGGCGCAGCCCCTCAATGCATGCTCAGAAATCATCCTCTCTTCTTGCCGCACCTCGAGATTGGCTTCTGCCCCTTCCTCCTCCGCAAGTTTTATATTTTAGGGGAAAATACTGTGCTGTCGCCAAAATGAGCGTCTAGGAGAAGGACATGTTCCCAAATGTACTTTTTTCAAAGAGATCTTTGACACCGGTAGTTTTTCATTGCTGCCAGTTTGCAAAACGGACTCAACCATCACTTTAAAAGCTCTGGATACACCTTTTTATCATATACTGGGAAAAGCAGCAATTATGCAGCACTGCTGATGAGACTGCTGGTTACCATCTGCGTTGCGCAGATACTCCCCTCACACACCAGTAACACAGATGACAACGATACCAGTGGCATCTCGCGTGCCTTGATTACCATCTTTTTCAAAGTTTTCGAGAACCGGGATGTCTCAATCAGAAATCTTCAGGAGAACGTGACACTAATTTTAAATGGTCTGTGTAGCTCATGGTGTTGAGGCCCCCTAAATCTTCAGAGGGTTCCTGGGACGGCTTCTCCGCCAGCCCCAAAACTATGATACGCCCACGGCCAACCTAAGCTTCAGCAAACCCTGCTGAGTTTGCTGCTTTTTTTCTTAAAACCTCATTTACTTAGCCCTCCAAATAGCTTTCTCCCCCTCTTTTGCACAACACAACTGCATTAGTCAAGCAAATGAATAACGATACAGTTTCTGAGCAGACCTGTGCTGCTGCCAAGAAGCCGTTGCCTCATTAAATCTGTGTCATACCTACTTTCACTCACACGAGGATGCATGGCTTGGCTGCTGCGCAATGCACACAAGTCGGGACTTTGAGCTTCTTTTGTGTTTTGGATGATTTTTTTATTTTTTTTTTTAAAGGAGTCAGCCTTGCGCAGTCCATGGGAAGAGCAACAGAGAAGGAACCAGGAACCCTCTGATCCTGCAAAAAAAGCAATTGTTAATCTGCCTTTCAGAGAAAAAAACATATCCATCTCACAGTTAGCATTTTCTGTTTGGCAATCCGGAAGGAAAAGCAGCTACTCCAATTATCTCCCAACTCCACAACCCTACCAGCTCGTGCTGTAATTACGCCTGATCTCATTAACGAAGCGCTGCCAGACCTGGCTGGGATTTGGAGAGGAGATCTAGGGAAAAGACAGGTGTTGCAAGAAGTGGCAGGGCTGATTCACAGCTTGGCTATCATCCCTCTGAATCAGCGGGAAAATAATTAATATCCCCGGCTAGCAATAGGGGATGGCAGCCAGCTAGACAATTGCACGGTCCTCCTTACAATCCGAGGTCCTCCTTATTTTTTAATAACTCAGGTAATCTCACTTACTTGTCATTTACGAAGAACGGGCTGTACTAATTAGCGAACAAGTGCATTGTGTGAAGCATTTGGTAAGGAAAAGCAAAGGCAAAATGATGTGCTTTGCCTTAAATTCTCAGCGGAGCCTCTCGTTTCATCTGGGTGGGTGTTTGTAACCTAAATCCAGCCCCTGGACTTGCCGTGGTACCTTCAGTGGACCTCAGCTGGTCTGTGGAAGGAGGTATTTGCTGCTGCACGGGGCCACTGGGACGAGCTTGGGATGCCTGACCCGGGTGCTGCATCCTTACGGAGCCTTTGGTCTTGCTGAGAGGGTTCCCCAGGGGATGGCACTGCCTCGCATGGGCATCCCTGTGTTTTAAAGGGGAAAAAAGAGAGAAAAAACAGACCCAGCCGCGGTCATATAGCACAGAAAGACCAATCGCCGCGTACGAGGCTGGAAAATCATTCTGCCTAAGGATATAAATCCATCCCAAAGCATCCGGATTGTTTCCTCTTTGCACGTGGTATTTAATTAAGTCTAATGATACACAGAGCCAATGAAATGTCTTTTCGTTGCTATCTCTCTTGGCCAAAAAGAGGGCATCGCATGCCAAGAAGAGGTAGAGGAAAAAGGGTTTCAGAAATGAGAAGTTTCTGTTTAAACTCTGACAGCAAACCGTCCAATTCAGGGGGACGTGGCCCAGAGATCTCCAGCAGAAACAACTCCACAAACGTTAATCAGCCTTCCTGCTTCAATTAATGCCAGCAGCGAGAAAACACAGCTGGAGTTTGTTTGCTTTTCAGATAACCCGTATAAAAATACGCCTTCTGTAACAGCTCTGCTTTGACGCTGCTGCACACACAGGTTTGTCGCCGGTTTTCATCTCGTAACTAGCGCTTTATCTTGTTTTCATTCCGGCCAAGGTAGGATGTTAAAAAACAAGAAGATTAAAGATAAAACCCAAACAAATAGAAGACAAAAAAACCCAAACACCACAAACCCAAACCAAACCCTCGGAGGACTCCAAACCAACAAAATGCTGTTAAGCAATGACTCACAAGTGCCTGGACAGGTTTGCCCGGGCGCAGAGGGGATTTGGCGGTCCTGTTGAGCGCTTCTCTTACCCGAGGAAGTTGGACTTGGCCCCAGGCTTCTACGATACTGCAAGATTTTAACAAATTTACTCCGTTCCGCTGTTCGGCAGTGAGTCAACACGCCAGCTATGAGGAAAGAGCAGTGCTGAGGTTAGGCGTCCGCATAAATCACTGCGGCTCTGATGCTCGCCCAGCCTATAAATATTAGGGGGGTTGACATCAGTTTACATCAGCGGAGTAACTCAATTAATTCAACTTCTAGGGGATTATGCGAGCTATTATTCATTAGCATTCACCTACCCGAACCCCGCGACGAGGAACCACTGAGTCAGAGCCCTCCACGCCTCAGGGTGTCACTGGGTGCTGTGCCGCGGGCGCGCGGTCCAGAGGAGCTGCACACACCACGCTCTGCCTGGTCCCCGTGCTGGCTCTGAGCGCCTTATCAGTGCCATTAATTACCGCTAATTTCATTAAGTCGGCGTGCGCCTCTTGCATGCAAATTACAAGTCAGTCTCAGTGAAGGAGATTAATGAGGTGGGATGTTTTGCAGTGGCTATGTAGATTGCGGTAGGAGCTGGAAAGCGTCATGCATGGAGACCCTTGGGTGTTGCATGGGAGCAGGGTGAGATACCCAGCTTGGGGACACCTCAGCGTGTGAGGAATTTAGGAGCCAGGATGCCGAATTAACTATATTGATCGCAAAGTAGGTCTAAAGTAAGGTTGAGATGTTTTATCCATCACACACGGTGCTCCACACACCATTAGTTCCGTGTTGGCAAACACGGGGTCCCTCACGTGCACAAGGTGAACGAGGACATCTCAGCTCTCTTCCTGCTCAGGGGGCAGGGCCAGGAGAAACCTCCTTGAGCTCCAGGTCGCACCACATTATCCCTCATCAGGCTCTTAGGCGACTGGGTCTGAACCCAGACATTTGTCCTTGTGCTGCCTCTGTTGATCACTGCTCCCATGCCAGCACAACCGTGGTGGATTTGTCTAGCTGTCCTGTCCCCACGGGGACCCATCCGAGGAGCCCTGCTGAACCCCAGTCTGGTGTTGGACCTATCTGTTCAGGCAACCCTGTCTTAGCTTGGAGACCTTGTTGGACTAGCGGCTGTTTGGGGAGGCAGGGACAGAACAGATGGCCCTGAAGATGTTCTCTGAGGACACAGAGCTCTCCCGGGTAGTGCCAAATCACCGATGCCTCCTCTGGCCAGTTCAAGTCTTGTTTTCTGTAAGGCCAGGAGATAACATAAGCATGTTCAACAGAAGCACGTTGAGTGCTTGGTCCCTCCGGGTAAGAGCCAAGCCAAGATCACTTGGGCTGCTTGAGGAGAAAACAGGAGCCACCCACTGACCCACAGAGGAGACAGATCCATCATAGCTCCATTAGTGACTCCATTATCTCCATGGACATAGCACCAAAGGTCCAGGCTGGATAACCAGCTCCTCTGCCAAACTGGTAGCAACTGTCTCCATGACGGGTACAGCACCGAGCACAGCCAGGTCTCTGGTTAGAGCCACCGGGATTAGTGTTGCAAATTTTCAGTTTTAGCCTTTGAACAGGCTGAATAAAGAAAAAAAACAAAGGGAGAGTTGGGGGTGGGGAGGGGAAGAGGGAATGGGGAATTAATAAAGCTGCACGTAAATTGGTACTGTTGGAATTGTCAAGCTCAAAATTGAATTTTCTGGCTGGGAGGAGGCCTTTGACAGAACCACAGTGTTTTTATCCCCTGGGAAATTTCAAAGTACTACTCAGTTCTAGGCTCGCCGCAAGCTCAAAAGGCAAAGCTGGATTTCAGCCAGCCCAGCACTCAGGCAACGCTCGTCTGCAGAGTTCGGACGGGCCTCTGTGCGCGGCACCATGATCGAGCACCGAGGGGAGGTGGCACTGGTTGCCCCAGACATTTACACCACTGGCTACAAGGTTTTGGCCCCCAAATATTTAGTTCAAGGTTGACCCTGCAGAGACACAGCTGCAACAGGCACGAGCAGGAGAAAATGGGGTCTCTGAGTAGGACCTGGGAGAGGTGCCAGAAGCAGGGGACATACCCGATGGTCACGACCTGACCACGGCTGCTGGGGTGGGATGAGACTTGCTGGGTAAGTGCCTACTGGTCCATGATTTCTGCTTGGAGAGCTGCTGCTTTGCAGAGATTATCCTCCTCCCTCGCTGAAAGAAAGGGGAAAAGGATGAGGCAAAGGATGCGCAAACCGCACGCTCCAAACTGACGGCACATTCACCTGACTCCTGCCTTTTCCTCTCCCACCCATGGCAGCACCTCATTTCCTTACTAACTGGTGCGCACTGGGGAAGGCCTTTGAAGGTGAGAAGATCCTGCACTATGTGCAGTCAGCGGTACGCCTCCGAGCAAGGTCCAGCGCTCAAAGGGCCCCAGCACAGTAAAGACCGGGGAACCCCAGAGCCTTGTGCTGGAGTTCAAACCGAACGCAATCACATCTCCCTTCATTTTAAAGCACTGCTTGGATGGCTGCAGGCAAGAAGGCAAGACGACCAAGCTTTGTGCTTCTACCACGGGGGCTCAGACTGTCGTAGCTGCAGGCAGGCGGCTTCCCCCATCAACGCAGGTCACACAAACCCCGCTGTTCTACTTGTGCGCCCACGAGCCAAGACCACCCGTCTGCCGAGCAGCATCAAGACGAACCGGCCAACCCTCTGCAACACAAGAGCCAAGAAACACCCGGGAAAAGTTATATTTAAAACAAAAATCTTTAATAATTCGAAATATAAAGACACAAATTAGTGCTTGACTGCAGCATGAGTAACAAATGAAATACATTAAATATTTCAAAGCTACTGTGCTTTGCAAACCGAGATACGCTGATACATATAAGCCTAATGTTAATTACCAGCTGGTTTGGTATGAAGAATCACTTCAATATATCAAAATTGTCAATAAACATTGCTCAATGCAGCTGTGTTTTACAGGTCAACTGCTATTCATCTGTCACAGTGTAGTTATCGATCTGAAACAATCTACTGAATTTCAGGAAAAAAAATAATAGCATTACATTAGAACTAATAGTGTCAATGTTAGAAAGTTTGGTCACGTAACGCACGGGGTATTTCATGTCCATTACAGGTGGACAGATGTTATTTGCTAAGACAGTAAACATCATCAGTGCATTAAGCTGAGTTCAATAGTCAACATCAGATAGTCAACATCAATTTGGAAGATCAAGAGAAAAAACAGTTACTGTTCAGTCTAAGGAGTAACTACTGCTTATGCTGCTTGAAACTCTCTCTTCCAAAATCCAGGGAGCAATAATATACACAACCAACATTCTTCTGCAGCGACTGACCAAGGCTTTAATTTAGAAAACATTTTGGTACACGATTTGCTATGAGCAGTGTGAAAGCCCATCCCTATTCAACATTGGCTTTGGAGAAACATATACATATATATTCCAGGGCTTTGGGGAAAAGGCTGGATCTGAGATTGTGCTTACAGCTCTTCCTGCATTTTGGTGATGAAGGACAAATAATGAAGAGACCCTTTATCTTTGCATTTTTAAAATCTCAGCAATCTGCTCTAAGCATCAGGCAGATTCAACTCGTGTGAAATATGTGCAAAATAAAAAATTGGCAGGCACCGGTTTAAGGTCTTGCATTAGCTGGATTCTGAACTTGGGTCTTTTTAAATCTGCAATTACATGCCTAATCAAACCTAACCACTTTCAACAGGTAAAAAGGGAGACTTCTAAAGTAAAGTAAGAGGTTCAGACATCAACCCTGCCCCCAAAATTGTACACGTGAAGCCCCATATCCCGTCCTCTTTGGAGCATCTGTCTGGGAGCTCCAGTAACGGGGCAGTGCATAAAGTGCTTGCTTGCTGCGCCCTCACACTGCCTGTCATCGAACTACATTCATTCAAAATAAACACCAGCTGTGGGGCTAAATCCCTCCACCAGCTTTCAAAATCTGCTAAGATGCAACAGCGGCAGGGATAGGGGGTAGCCAGGCTCGAGTCTGAGCCAAGCAGAGGCAGCCACGTACTAGATAACTACGTCTCTGTAAAGTGACTCCTGCAGCAGGAGAAATTTTAACAAAAAATCAAACCCACCTCCCACCTACCAAGGACCTCCTTGTCTTACGGCCCCCAGTAGGAAACAGAGCCTCAGCTCCCAGAAAAGACTTGCGAGAAAAGAGATGAGGCACTTGGCAGCTGTAGGCAGTCATGAGCGAGAAACCAAACAAAGAAGCCCCAAACTGAACTTCATACTTCTACAGTATATTCTCTGTAGTTACATTATGGGCTCTTAAACAAAGCTGGCAGAGGATGTTCCAGATGGGTAAGAAATGTATTCATTCATGGACGAAACA
Organism: Chroicocephalus ridibundus; assembly: GCF_963924245.1. Lineage (NCBI taxonomy): Eukaryota > Metazoa > Chordata > Aves > Charadriiformes > Laridae > Chroicocephalus > Chroicocephalus ridibundus. The sequence goes on from NC_086284.1 coordinate 6,956,762, forward strand.
ATCTGTGTCACGTTCCATCCTCATAAAACAGCAGCGAAGTAATATGCAATGAACCCAATGTAACAGAGACTACATCGCTTCTATGCTGAAGAGTGCAGAGTTGGGATGGAAAGTTAAACGCGTAAATAGCAAAACATTCAAGCTTGTTACGTATCTAAAGTGCCGTTATCAGGCGGGTGGCTGATGTAATACTACGGGATTTTGTGCTTAATCTTTTGTTTTTCTCTTTCCATGTAAGATTTCTTAATCTCCTTCTGGCTTTTCACTTCTCACGGGTAATAAAGACTCTGTCATTTATCCCTCTTCACACTCAAGTCTCGCAGTTAAACAGTACTTTGCAGTTAAAGCCTCCCACCGCCTCCTTACATAGTGCAGATGGGGTTTCTTTAAAGTAAACCACCTGTTTTACCTGAATATATTCATTTAAATTATGGGGCAAACGTTCCGCCAAAATTAAGGTGTGTTCATGGATTCCGAGGTCTACTGAAGAAAACAGCAGTGCTGCTTCCTTAGAGCTCAGCTTCCACTGAGGAGTGTTGTATTGAATTGTTTCACCACTTCCTATCAAATGCCCAAAATATAGCCGCAGAGAAAAACAGGTCTACAATAAGAGGTCTTACCAAAATTCTTGAACGCAGACTGAACAAGGTGGTAGTGACTGTGAGAAACACTCGTGATACTGGGAGGATTTTCTGCTGCTGAAGGAACAGGAGTTAGCTGAAAAATCTCATTCAGCTGTTCGAAACCAGGTGTCGGAAGCAAATGCGCTACAGCCGAAAGAATCAACTGCATTGCAAGTCGTGCAATTTCTCTTCAGCCAAACGAGACAGCATGATAGATTAAGAGAATTAAAATTACACATAAAACAGTGTTTTCTGTCGCATCTCTTCCAAAATCATGCAAAACAAGTTTGCATCTTAGCTTTAACGTGAATTAATTGTCAAAAAGGTTTCACTTCACCTGTCTGAATTCAAATCCTCCTACTTGTCTCTCTTTCTAAAGCAGCCGGCCTTCTGCACGCAGACTGAGCACAGCCTAAGAGTGACAGACACCGAACAAGTCAGGGTGTTTTTCGGGGAGCGAACAGTCAGCCCCAGATCAATACAATACTGTTGTCAGCCTCGGGGGCCGCACGGTCTAAGTCCGGCTGCACATTCAGGCAGCCAGAATTAAGGGCGCAGGTATCATACAACACACGACAGAGGTAGATCGGCAAGTGATAGACTGCATATTCCAACTCTGACTAACGGGTTGTCTTCTAAACACTTGTGGGTAGCACATCTTCCTCGTGCTAAAAGAAAAAGCATTAAAATAAAGTCCGGAGATGACTAATACTGCTAGCTAACACCGCTGCCTTCAAAACACGGACGAGATTTGTCCTGCTGGCAGATTTCTCTTTATCATATCTTCAGTTCTGGAGCTGTACTCAGAAAATCTAGATTCCCGGCATAAGGTACGGTGTTGACCTGTGCTGGGAGAATAATTTTGAGGTTTTTCTTTTCTTTCCAAGGAAGAATTTTTCAGCTCACGGCCCGCAGAACTACTTGGTGCTGATCTGTGCCAAGCTGACGGTCGTAAGGTGGCAGATTTCCTGGTTCTTCATGGATGTTAAAGAGTTCATTGCGATCAAGTCTGTCCAACGCATCCTGTAGGATTCCTATGAAACAACACCTGCTGCTTCCCTAATTCCCTTTAAAGTAGCTGCTGTCTGAATCCTACTCAAAAAATAGGATCAAAGATGACCCACTTTATAAGATGTAGTGCAAGAAAAGTTTGGGATATGCTGCCCTAAGGTTTGTAGAAAAAAAAATCATCACGTCATACAAGCGATATAAATAAAAAGCAATTTAACAGACATTTAACACACTACAGGCGTTACGGATGTATGTCTTTCCAGGCACTAGAAAAGGCAGTCTGAATTTCAGTGGCACGCAGTTCAAACTGGCTCGCCTTTTTCAGTATCACCCACGAGATCAGTAAGGCAGTGAAACCGAAGCACCCATCATTTTACATTATTTACGCTTAGAAGGATACACACATAAATTACATTCTTCAGGGTCTAACATGACCTGAAAGAAAGGCTGCTAGAAGGTGGCAGAGGTGTGCATGTTTTGGGTCGTTTGGAATGAAAGAAGAAGCCAACGTGCCTCATTTTTTTAAAGATAAAAACATCAGTGACAAACGATATGTGAATGAAAAAGTAACAGCGGCACAAAATTAAAATGAGCTTTTCTACCTTTTCTTTTTTTTAACCCTGACAATTTAATTCAACAAGATCTGAAAAAAACATACACTTCCCAGTTGCAAATGTGTAGGAGAATCAATAATGTGTAGGAGAATCAATAAATTTCTTTAAAATTTACCATTGTAGAGATGCCTTATCAATAAGAAAGTGGTTTTCAGCACAGTCTGGTTCCTGCAATTACAGGGAAACCAAACACAGCCCCCCAGATCCTCCAGTAACAAAACCCAAGGCCACTAAGATAAAGGTTTTGTTCGTTTTCTTAAAAATAATACCATACCTAGCAGATGTCACAAGTGACTGTGGATAGATCTGGTTGCTGCATTGCTCCTGTTATGGGACTCTTTCCCTAACTTATGAAAACATGTAAACATATTAATAAGAAAATCAGATACAGTGTAAAGAAGCATATTTGTGAGAGCCTGGAGATGAATAGGCAGGCACTTATTTTTAAGCTACATTTTTAAAACAGTTCTCAAATCTCTTTACAAAAAAAAAATAAATAAATATACCGTCTGGCTAATTAAAGACACTTGATCCAAGACAGCATTTTCCGCCCTCTATGCTAGTTATTCCAATGTCTTTCAGTCTGAAGATCACTCAGATTTCCCAACACAGGCGCTGACCTATCTATGGACCTGGAGCCTATTGATAACAAATCTGTTTTAAAACTCTCATTCAAGAATCTTTATAGCGGCTTGCTGATTTCAGGTTGAAATGCACCGCTATTAGCACGTGCTTAAACCTCACTGAAGTCACTCAAGGTTAAGTAACTTTTTCTAACCCTGAGTTTGGGTCTATTTGATCCCAAGAGCCCAGGGTCAGTCACGTAACAAAAGCCAGGATTTTATTTGGAGATTCACATCAGTAGGAGTGCTACTGATGGAGACGGACAATGCAACTAAGCTGCAAACAAGGGAAAAAAAAAAAGGTATTAAAGGGAGGAGACTATTTTAGTCACTGTTGATTGTACAATACACATCGCAGTCTGACTTTTTCAGCAGTCGGAGTAAGGAATTTTACACTAGCCAGGACTTTGTGATCTGGGAGACAGCTATAAAGCTACATTACTGTGCCTTGCTGCGTGAGCACATTTTAAATCAATACAGAACGGGATTTCCAATCAGTCTGAGCATTCCCCCCCCCCTTTTTTTTTTCCTTCATGGCAAGAAGGATAAATCCCTCAGGGCATCAAAAGCCGGCAAAAATTGCATAGCATGGCAGCATGGAGGCCCAGAGACAGACTCCGTTAGTTGCCCCAAGATCTGAAGAGTCAAACCCACAGCCTCCAATATGAGGTATATTGTGAAAAAACTGTGTTAGTTCAATGTTTTCTTTATGCTTACTTACTAACTTTCATCAGCTGGGTAGATAATTGCAGGAATCAGAGGGTTTGTCCCCCCCATTTAATCCCCAAAGTTTGGTTTTAAAAAGGTGGTCAACTTTCCGCAGAGTAACAGCATAATGGACAAATTAAGAGCAAACAATCAAAGTGTTGCCAATTATATCCTCAGCATCAATCTTGTTCTTTACTCTTTCTTCAATATTTCTGAATAAGAAGATGCTTCTGAAAATCAGACCAATATTTAAGACTTATAAAATAAGGGAAAGAGATGAATTCCAAGCTGAAGTAGCACACATCTACGGTGTTTGTCAATCTGTAGTATGAATGGGACACGGGGAGTAAAAAATAGGGATAGAAAAAGGAGGCACGTAAATAATAATTATAAAAAAAAAAACCAACAAAAAAAAAAAGTGTTTCTTGTGTTTATACAGTCACTCTGCATTCTGATGGATCCAGGTCAAACAAATTAGGAATTCAGTTTCCACACACAAACAAGAGTGCCTATAATGCTTCACCATCTTAAGTGTCTTCTGCTGGTCACACCCTGGAACATCCTCCACGATGCACCTCAGTTGGACTAAAGGGAAAATGGTACAAAATGAACTACACGGCACAGGTTTCCCAACCGTTTTGCTTAAAGTATAAATTGCAAAGGAGGCTGTGGAAAAGCAAGAGAGGATAAAGCCCTAAATCAACCATTACATACTTCATTAATTGTATAAAAGTGCAAGATTAAAGTAGTTCGGGTTAAGCATTCAGTTCACTATAGGCCACACAAATGCTTAGCTTGGCCGTCCATGGCCTGGTTTTGTCATTCAGTTACTAATATTAGTTTAAACCACAGAAAGAACAACAACTGAATGAAAAACGTATGCAATCCACTTCCAAAATGGTTAGTTTTCTGTGACCAGCACGAAATATTAGCTCAGTATCATCAGCTATACAATATATACATAAAAATATTGTGTCTTAAACTTTGTTTTAACAACTTAGAATAAAGCTGTACTAAACATTATTTCCCTAGTGTGCCAACTCTTTGCTCTGTTCCGGCCAGCTGGCCTAGTAACACAGAGAAGTCCTTTTATAGCAATGGTTCTTGAATTGATCCAGAATTTTGACACTTCAGCCACAGTTAAGTGTTGAATCGCTTTATTCACCCAGGCAAAGTGATCGCAGGGGACTTCCCAGGTCTCCGTCAAAGCTTTTTGGGCGGCTCCACAAGAAGAACAGGCCATATTCCAAAAACAAACTGTTAAAAAGAAAAAAAAAATAGGAAAAAAGAAAAGATTTCCTGGAATATTATGCCGCTTGGAACAGAAACCAAACACCGTTAACCACGATTTCAAGCGCATTTCTTGGGATATGAGGAGAAATCAAAGACAGTACCCTAAGAGGCAGAATCAGTGAGCCCCAATGCAAGCTCAAAGCACAAGATATCCCAACGCTGCAGTGCATTAACAGACACAAAATATCGCTCGCTTACCTTCACCTTCGGCCTGTGCTTCAGGAAAAGCGTCCTTGTGTATAAACTGAGGAAAAGGAGAAAAACATGCTTAAAATTTCCCATGTAAGACAGCATATAAAATAATCACAGAATCACAGAATAATAATAATGATGTACTAATCCCAGTTTTATTTTCCAACTAGAAAAGAATCGCTTCTGTGATTGCAGAGCTACCCATTCTGCCTAGATTTACGCAAAGTAGGAGACATTAGGCTACAGTAAATCCCTCTGTGCTAGACCATGATTAGTTTGCTAATCTACACCATCACCTATGCGGGGGCAAAGAGAGAAACTCGGAGAAGGACGTTCTCTCTTCCCTATGGAAAAGACTAAACTGGGACTAGAGCCTGTCATTTTGGAAGGACGAAAGTAAATCAGTGTATCACAAACTAGCGGATGTAAAGGCGGGGTGGGGAGCAGCACAGCTTGATTCTGTATCTCGTTTCTGTTCTTGATACAACCCTCTCCCCTCAGTAGCTGTTTTCCTATGTGTGACCTCACTTTTTTAAGCAGACATAGGTGATGCCACTGTGTGGCTGAGAAAATCCTAGGGAAACTACTGCAGGGAAAGCATGTAGTTGATTGGGGTAGGACAGATAAGTCAGGCATCTGCACATTCCCCAAGGGTTAGAGGATGCAAACCCAAATTCTTTTTTCTCTGTGCAGCATGCTGGAAAAGCCTTCCCTATGCTCTCCAAACTGTCTGCATCAGCTTGCTTCCTGTAAGGAATTTTCTTCAGACGATTATCTCAAGCTGTTTAGGGCAGCAGACAACCTGTCAGCCAAAAGGGAGCAGCTGTCTTCCACATATCACGACATATTTTATATACACACATATATATGCAGGTACGTATAAACACACATCCATGTGTATATATATGTACATATATGCATATATGTTTATCTAAAAAAAGCTATCAGAATAGCTACTGGAAATGTGCTTATTTTCCTTGCATTTTCCTTTTACTAGCTATTTTAACATCTGACAAAAAAGGAGAATATTATGTTCGATGTAGAAAAAAAGTAATATTTAATCAAGTTTTCTCAACTACATAGAATGTGTCTGTTAAACAGACATTCTCTTATGACTACGTGGTAAAACATTTATTTCACTACATAATGAACCAACTACAGAAATTCTTCAGATCCCAACTTAAATTCTGTTTTTGTTCCTGATTCCACTAGATGGTGGTATGGAGCAAAAACAGAGACACAAATCTGCCGGCTGCAGACTTGCAAACCGAGGGTCTGGTTTAAGTCTGTCTCTTTCCAAAACCAATATCCTGCACTTCTTGGAACATCTCTGCTCCAACCACTTCAGCTGTCACCCTCCTGCTCTATAGCATGATGCCTGCTAGTTTTCAGGAGCGGCAGTGCCTATCAAAAAGATTAGTTATGCTTCTAAAATTAACCATGTTTAAGTACTTCAGGATTGCTGCTCAAGAACGGAAAGGTATGAATAGTTTAGATTTTGAAATTAATAATCTGTCAAATAGTTTTGCCGTTTAACTGCTACAGGGGGTTCCCATTTCTGAATTGCATTGTCCAGAAGAACCATAACTATTTAAGGAGTAATGATTACATTTTGAAAAATATAAATTACAGAGTTTTTAGACCAGTTGCAAAGAGGGAAGAAAAACTCTCACCAGCTTAGTAACAAGTCATTTTCCTGCTCTTCTGGCTGATAAAACATTTTGAAGTAAACCTGAACCTGGGAAAACTCCTAAGCCATCCAGTTTAGAAAACATTTCCTACCTTAGCAGGATATGAAGGTAAGAGCCCAGGCCTGTAAGAATATGCCACCATGCGTGAAACTGTGTCACAGCCCCCACAACAGGAGGCATCTTCTCTCGTAGTGCTCTGTAAGAAACACCATGAAATGTGGTTTTTTTTTTTCAAGCTACGCAATCTCAAATCGCAGTGCTTGACTGTCAGATCCCACATTACTGTTTCACCATCTCGGGCACGTGCTTCATGAGCGAGGCTTCACGTAGTCAGGCTTTCAGGAGGTGAGTATAGAAAGATATTAGCAAACTGGCTTTCTTGCACAGTTAAAGGAAGCACACACTTCTTCATACAATGAGTGATCAGTTCTTTCTGGACTCAAATTTCAGGTAATATATTTATGGCATCCCACAATCCCAAATGAGTTCCACCATTCTCCTCCCCAAAACTCAATGAACAACTGTCCGTAGGATGAAATGCTGAGTTTAAGGTCAGAGAGAGGAAACGGCATCCATCAGACGCCACCACTTTATGTTTAGAGATCACACTGCCTATCCTCTAGCTCCATGGAAGCTTAGCTTGCCTTTCTCTGTTGTACTCTAAAACAGGGACAAAACGGGTGTCTAGTGAGGACACAATAAAAGTAGAGGGTCCGAAATACTCCACCAACACGCTTTGTTATTTTGCATAGGTCTGGTATGTGAGCTGCTTGGCAAGACGCTAAGGGATGGAAATAAAGAAAGGGACGGAACCACATTGCCCTGATTTCTCCTGCTCACTAGGCTTCTGCAGATAACGCTTGTTTTGGTTGATGGTGGAGCAAATGTTTGCATCTGCCTGTCTTCTTTTTTTGACTTTCATTTCCCATTCGGTCAAAACAAAAAAAGGGAAAACAAAGATCGCAGGTGTTAAGGAAGAAAAATCTGCAGCTTCTGTAATACTTATTTACTGCTTGATGTTATAGCGTTCAGTCCCCCTGACTAACCGCTAATCCCTGAGCTACTGCTTAGTTTCCAGAGCTGCTCAGTGACAAATACGAACAGAGAGCTGTGATTCAGTCAGTCTGGGAGTGACACAGTGAAACACACAGACTGTCACCCCGGCACAGCCTCTGAACCTTTAGATGGCAGGAAATCTCAAAGCTCAAATTCAAAAGCGCCTGGAACCAGGGAAGCCGAGTGCTATAGATTTATTATTTTTTTATTTTATTTTAAATAAGCTCCAAATTTAATGAAATATGGAAAAACAAAAACGGAACCAAAATACACTTTTGAACATTAAAACAACAACAACAAAAAAAAAAGGTAGGTGGATGAATCACAAGTTAGATCTTTAGAGAATAAAAAACTACAAGGAACTGGAATATATTTTCTCCAAAGGTTCAAGTTATAATACCACCTGAAGAAATTCAAGGCCCTGCAGACATCTCGTTAAAACTAGCAAACAAGCGTATTTGGTTTTTTTCCAGCACCATAACCAAACAAGTATCACAGGAAATATGCTAACTTTTTTTTTTTTCCTCTTTGCGAAATGATGATGGAAAAAAAGGGCTTCAGCAGCTGGTGTGATCTTTTGAGTCTAGGAACAATTCAAAAGCCCCACAGACCCGCAGCAGCTCAGCCGGCTTAGTGAATTAGGGGTTATGATCTCAGCACTGATGTGACGCAGCTGCAAAAATGAATCCTGATGCCAATATTTGCAAAGTCACTGTATACCCACCCGCTTGGGTTGGCAAACAGCTTTTCTATGCCATCTGTATCAAGCGTTTCTAGGGATGAGGCACTATGTATTACATTCAGCACATCTATATTTTTTAATAAAGTTTCAAGAAAACTCTGTTGGAGTTAACTTTTAATTGGCCTAACTTAGTGCAAGGACTACAGAGCCAAAAGGGACAGATGGAAAACGCTCGACTTCTGTACAGCACACCACGATCTGACCCTGACAAAGCAAGCTACTAGGACAGTTCTGCACACCGTAAATTCAGCAGCATAAGAGTCAAGAATGGATTTTCTGGATGCTGGCATCCATCTCTCCATCTCCTCCAGCTTGTGGCGGAACACAAGCATCACAGCCAAGCGAAAGAAAGGTGCAGTCGTCCAGTTCCAGAGGAACAGGCAATAAAGAGAACAACCTGTTGGAGTGGTGGTCTTTCTTACACGGACAGGATATCTAGCTATACGACAAGATGGTGGGTTCCTACAAGCTTTGTCTGCAAGCCTTTTCTACCCCATTTGGCAACACATTAAACAGAGAGGAAGCCTTTCCTGGTCTCCTCTACAAGTGCTAAGCCAGAAGACTTCAGGCTAATAATGACAGCCAAGCACGGCATATTGGCTCACAGAGTTACTCTTCTTTCTGAGATGCCCAAATAGCTGCTGTTTGTTGGTGACAGGTACATCGCAATATTTCTTTACCCTGCAGAACTATTGCTTTTGATATTTTCCTGGGAAATGGCAAGAGCAGAAACCAAAAGAAAGGAGGATAAAAAACTCATTCAGATGAAATCAAGTGTGAACAGCAGGCTTTAGTAAGCTGCACATCCTCAAAATTACTTCAGTGACTTTGCTTTCTCTCAATTTAAATTGACATTAAAGAGAAATATTACTTATTTAAAAAAAAAAAATCTATTCATGGATATTAAAAAAAGTTAAAAAACTGTTGAGTCCCGAGTCTAGTCATGAGCAAACTGGGTAAAACTCTTGTGAATGTTTTGCAGGCGGCGTATTGGACATACCAGGAGATGGACTTGAATCTACACCACAGAAAAACCAAAAGCTTTACGCTATAAGACTATTAAGAGCTACCCGGATAAAGTGAAAGAACTCACCTCAGTTTATCACAAAAAATATTGTCCACATTCCAGAGAAAAAATCCCATTAAAAATACAGTTAAAGATGTGTAGCCTAGACCTCTAAGCCATGGGTACACCCTAGAAAGACAGAGATAATGCAAAGTTTAGTTCAAGATTCTTTAAAGGCACCTTTTATGTAACATATATAAATACTATTACATACAAATAAACTGCTTTAACATTTTTTTCCAAAGGAAAAACCATCAACTTCAAGTCTCATCTATTTAAGTACTGTATTTTACCTCCTCCCCTCTCTCCTGAATTCACATTCTCCGAGACTAGTCTTTTAAATGTTTTATTTCTATACTTCTAATTGTTCCCCTAAATAGCGCGCTCTCCTAATGCAACAAGTAAGTGGGAAAACTGAAGTTGGCAACAAGGTACTAATTCTTCAGTCCCACATATAATCTTTCAGTTTAAAAATAGCCATGTTACAAATGAGGACTCTCGCAAAAGAAAAGGCTCTTTTCCAATACATGATATCCCTATACGAGGAGACTTGTTTAAATAAGCTCTTTTAAAATGACTGAAGTCTTTTGTGAACACAGACCACCAGGACCAACAACTAACCAAATGAATCGTTTCAGAAAACAGTAATTTCATGTTGTATTTTATCGTTGAGTTCTATTGGGGATGGAAAAATGTCACAGAATCACAAAATAGCAGTGTTGGAAGGGACCTTTGGAGATCATCTAGTCCAACCCCCTGCCAAAGCACGGTCACCCAGAGCAGGTTGCACAGGAACGTGTCCAGGCGGGTTTGGAATGTCTCCAGAGACGGAGACTCCACCACCTCTCTGGGCAGCCCGTGCCGGGGCTCTGGCACCCACCAAGTAAAGAAGGTTTCCCTCATGTTGGATGGAATTTCCTGTGTTCTAGTTTATGCTCGTTGCCCCTTGTCCTGTCACTGGGCACCACTGAAAAGAGTCTGGCCCCATCCTCTTGCCACCTGCCATTTAAATATTGCTGAGCATTGAGGAGATCCCCTCTCAGTCTGCTCTTCTCCAGGCTGAACAGCCCCAGGGCTCTCAGCCTTTCCTCAGCAGAGAGATGCTCCAGTCCCCTAGACTCTTTCCAGTAGTCCCTTGTCTTTCTTGAACTGGGAGAGCCCAGAAGTGGACCCAGTACTCCAGACGCGGCCTCACCAGGGTACAATAGAGGGGGGGAATGACCTCCCTCGACCTGCTTGCCATGCTCCTTTCAATGCACCCCAGGAGACCACTGGGCTTCTTAGCCACAAGGGTGCATTGCTGGCTCATAAAATCTATGTCTAGGTTGGAAGGAACCTTTAAGATCATTGAGTCCAACCACTAACCTAACACTGACAAAACCACCACTAAAGCATGTCCCTCAGCACCACATCCACCTGTCTTTTAAATACCTTCAGGGATGGTGATTCCACCACTTCCCTGGGCAGCCTGTTCCAATGTTCATGGTCAACTTGTTGTCCACCAGGACTCCCAGGTCCCTCTCTGCAGAGCTGCTTTCCAGCAGGTCAGCCCCTAATCTGTACTGATGCATGGAGTTATTCCTCCCTAGGTCCAGGACCCTACACTTGCCCTTGTTGAATTTCATAAGGTTTGTCTCCACCTGACTCTCCAGCCTGTCCAGGTCTCGCTGTATGGTGGCACAGCCTTCTGGTGTGTCACCCACTCCTCCCAGTTTTTTGTCATCAGCAAACTTGCTGTGGATACGCTATGTCCCCTCATCCAGGTCACTGATGACTATGTTGAATAAGACCGGACCCAGTCTTGCAAATTTAACTTTGGGAGAAAAAGAAAAAGTCCTCTTTAGGATATGGGAAACACACTGAGGAATCAGATGCAATAAAGTGCATCATTAATAAATTTACCCTCACAATCTGCATTCAGGCTAGACCATGGAATTGTAAACTTCCTACATGGAAGGTGGTAGCATTTGCTCCTTTCCCGCTAATAAGACAAGTCCAAAAGCAAACCCCAATTCCAACCCTAAAAGGCTGCCACGAAATAATGTACGGTTATTTTTAAGTGTTACGAATACACAGTTTAGGTTCTGGGTTAAAAGACATTCCTGAGCTGCTTTTTCTCCACTGCGTTATACACAGTGCATGTTTTAGAGATGCAAGCACTGGCAACCAAAACGTGCAAGACACGACAGGTAAAGCTTCTTCCACCAGGCAAGATACAAGCTGTACATGTTCACAAGTGTACTGCCAATAGCAAATAGCAAAATTACTATTCGTTTAGTCTAACAAATGCATAGAGCACCATGCGGTACATGGCAGAAACTACACTGTAATATTCCCGACTCAGTGCTCTAGAGACATAAGCAAGCCCAGAAAATGAAAGAGCACTAAATGGTGTATTATACGTGCTGGTAATTAGGTAATTATAGCTAGGATTGTTCAGGGAATAAATGGTGTTGTTTTGTGAAGGAATGAGAGAGAGCCACTTATTAATGGGGAGCATGCTTTGTGAAAAGAGAACAAGATTTGCCAAGTTGTAATCTTGGGAAGGAAGCAGACCCAGGAAAGAGATGAAAAGTGTGGGGGGAAACGGGCAGGAACAGCAATAAATGATGAGGATAGGAGGAGGCAGCAGCCTCGAAGGAATAACATGCTGTTCTTTGAGATTTTCACTCTAAGCTCAGAGCGGCTTCAAGGCCTGTACTAAGAAATATGAGTGATAGGAAGCTAATTTATATTAAGGAAGTAAGAAACAAAATAAGCAGACATCAGTGTTCGTATTTAAGTTGAAACAGGCTTGGGCAAGTGCTAGCACTATCGATGGAAAGACAAGATTACATTCTAGCAATGCAGAGGAAGTAAATCCAAAAGTGTACTTGGGGATGACTTTTCGAGGAAAGAAAGGGTACCTTCAGGTTGGCACAGCTTCTCTAGCAGAACTAATTTAAAATTAGTAGTAGTTCAGTTAAAATTTAGAAGTATTTTAAACCTACTTCTCTTCCCATCCCAACTTTCTAACCGGTTTAATAATCAGAGAACCGTTTGGGTTGGAAGGGACCTTAAAGATCATCCAGTTCCAACCCCCTGCCCTGGGCAGGGACACCTCCCACCAGACCAGGCTGCTCCAAGCCCCGTCCAACCTGGCCTTGAACCCCTCCAGGGATGGGGCAGCCACAGCTTCTCTGGGCAACCTGGGCCAGGGGCTCACCACTAAATCTCCCCTCTTTCAGCTTAAAACCGTTACCCCTCGTCCTATCGCTACATTCCCTCATAAAGAGTCCTTCCCCATCTCTATATTCCCATAATATAACCAAAGAGGGAAACAAGTCTTTGCGGTGCCACGTTGCAATGAAGTGATCTAGCTAATTAGGAAAATACATTCCAACCCTCTAAAATGGAAGTGAAAAAGTAGGTGGAACTTCAGAGACAGACTTTGCTGGAGGAAATCAAAGACTGATACCCTGGGAGGGAGGGCGGTGGTGCTACTGATAGTGACAGGAGACAATGAAATGCTTCAGAAATAATGAGAATGCACAAGCGTGTGGAATTAGCGGAACTGGAAAGATAGCAAGCCCAAGGGTTTGGCTACACAGACAGAAAGAAATGTAATCTAAGTCATTAGAACTGGGCTAAATCCTTGTATAAGAACAAAATTCAAATTACCTTAACTTGATTCAATTCATAGTTTCCCTTGGAGGTGAATTAAGGTAATATCACTTAAGATCTCTAGGTTAAGATTAAAATTGCCACGTTCATGGGTTTGAAAAGTGCATTTAAACTGATGATGGTTTCTAAATTTGCAAGAAACCCGCTACCAGTTTTAAATTCTTCTTGCTTAATAAAAGTCTGTGAACATTTACACATGGTCTATGGGGATTTCTTGGGGAAAATTAATCAAAATTTTAACTGGAAGACAATTCACACCTTTTGTTAAATTCTTCCTTGTGTTCCTGAACAGATTCGTGTGCAACTCAAAACGAAGTTTAACAAAAAGAAGGCTTAGAATGAAGACAGTAGAGAAATCATAATTTTCAGGGCCAATCCCCAAACACAGGGGAACACCAGCTATTCCCAGGGGAGAGACAGGACGGGACAACCAGCTGAGACCCTGAGAGCTAAAGGTATGTGCGTACTCCAGTACTGATTCAATTCCTCCTTCTTCTTTTGTACCCAACAAGTCTGTGCTCTGATGATTCTAATGCTCCTCGATGTCTCCTAACAACTCTAATATTCTTTGGTTTGTCATAAATAGCCTTAATTTCAATCTCTATAACGCATACCTAACTTCAACCTGTCAAAACTGCAAGGAAAACTATCATTTAAACTTCTGCGTTATTATTTTTACACTTGAATTTTAGATACCGTAGTAGGGAAGAGGAAATTAAAATATTAAGTAAAATATTAACCAATGGTTCACCTCTCTCCAAGCATCATCGTGAGGGTTTTAACACCAGCAATAGATTTCACACGTTACCCATCAATATGAAGACAGAAACCCCATTCCCCTTGAAGTCCCAGTCTAACAGCTGAAGCCACCAGCAGAACACCTGGCAGTGAACACTGATTTTAAGTGCAGACCTCTCAGTTTTTGTTTAATGTTATCCCAGTGGCTTCAAAAAAATATGCAAGGAGATGTGCCATTCCCTTTCAAGCAAGCAGAGCACACGAGCTAGCATTACGTACCTACTTAAAGAAATTCTGCCATTGCCAATTTCTCAAGCCCACCAAAAAAAGATGCAAATGTTAAGTTGTATCTTATAACGCTGAACTAAACGGTTACTTACCATAATACTATATACACAGATCGTAGAACTATAATGGATACTAGTGTTCCATACATGATCTGGAAATAAAAACAGAGATAAAAATTCAGCAGTTGGATTCAAGGAATTTTATAAAACACTACAGGAGTAAGAAATTTGTGAAGCTTCTGTTGATTTTTATTCCTTAGCCTCAGAAAAATAGCATCCCCTCTAACTTCCTCTCCAGAAAGTCTTCCATAAAAGTTTCAAATAAAAGCATGATTATAAACCATAGCCTTTATGCAATTATAGGAAAAGTCAGTTGTGAAAAAATGCCGTTTCACTTTTTTGAATCAGAAAGCAAACACTAGATGGCAGTCAGGAAGCATCCTGAAATCAAGATGGTAACTTCTATCATCTCTTCTGTATCTGTGCATTTTAGCCCAGGAATGCATAAGAATCAGCTAAAACTGTTTTTTGAAAGCTCTGCTTCCTTCGCTGATATTTGATTAATATTTTTTTCCTGAAAGCAAACACCTGACTAGACCATACACTATGCTGACACTGAGCAGCAGTACAGAAGAAACTTTCCAGGCAGCATTTAAAACCAACTATTACAGATTGTTTGCATTCAATCTAATTATACAGTGGGAAGGCTGCATGCCCTGAAAAGATCCATAAGCAAAATCTTGCTCGCTATAGGCTTAATGAATTTGAATGTAATCACCTGACTCATATAAAAAGTCAAAGTAACAATTTATTTTCTGCCTCGTGATCTTTAAATCACACTCCCTTTTTTTATTCACAAGCTTGGGATCCACATACCATCATCTCCAAGACGTATACACTAAAGAAGAGAAGAAATGTGGTCAGCCATGCCTGAAAAGTGGTGCACGAGCCACTGCAGCAGGAAGGGTTTTCAGACACCGGTGACATTAAATTGCTTTACAAGCTTTTTATCCTGAACACCACTTTCCTCCAGCCAAAAGGCAGTTTGTTCCAAGCAGTCTTGTCTTCCTCTTTGCCTCTTTCCACTGGCCTACGAACCCCTCGCTATTTTTTGCTTCCTTGTTCACTGACTTTCCTTTATCATTTTGTTCCTATCTAACTCCTATCTAATGCTGCCTCGTTTTACGTGAAACAGAAAAATGATAAACCTTAGCTGCCTGCTCTGTTCTGCTCTGGCGAGACCCCATCTGGAGTGCTGCCTCCAGCTCTGGAGTCCCCAACATAAGAAGGACACGGACCTGTTGGAGCGGGGCCAGAGGTGGCCCCGGAGATGCTGGGAGGGCTGGAGCCCCTCTGCTGGGAGGACGGGCTGAGAGAGCCGGGGGGGTTCAGCCTGGAGAAGAGAAGGCTCTAGGGACACCTTATTGCGGCCTTCCAGTATCTGAAGGGGGCCTACAAGAAAACTGGAGAGGGACTATTTACAAGGGCATGTAGTGATAGGACGAGGGGTAATGGCTTCAAACTGAAAGACGGTAGATTTAGATTGGATATTAGGAAGAAATTTTTCACTCTGAGGGTGGTGAGCACCTGGCCCAGGTTGCCCAGAGAAGCTGTGGCTGCCCCATCCCTGGAGGCGTTCAAGGCCAGGTTGGACGGGGCTTGGAGCAGCCTGGTCTGGTGGGAGGTGTCCCTGCCCAGGGCAGGGGGTTGGAACTGGATGATCTTTAAGGTCCCTTCCAACCCGAACCATTCTGTGATTCTGTGTCCCTTCCAACCTAAACCATTCTATGATCCTAAACCTCACAGAGGTGTATTTACAAACCAGTGTCCTTACCACGTTTTACTGACCTCCTCATACCTTTCCTCCTTCTAGACTACATCCTCTTCAAGGCAAGGACTACCTCTTCCTCTGCCTGAACCGTGGCATTCAGCTATTACTATCCCGCAAGCATTTCCATGTCTCTAGTCATCTGACATAAAATAGATCGCTGTAATAACGCAAAGTGAAACCCACCTTTCAAAAGTCCACAAAGGCAAATTTTCAAACTCCTTTTAGCTTTAAGTATGAGGTTAGGAGCACACATCATGTTATCAGGGCATATATACACAACAAGGCAGACAACAGAGCCCTTGTGTTTGACAACAGGTAAAAATAAGCTCCAATATTGACTATGCAAAGTCATTCAGCACAGCAGCTCTTTATTTGCATTCAGAGTCAGATCAAATAACTTCAGTAACTAAACTGCTACTACTGTGTGTTCTGCTCTGTAGAGCTAAACAAAGCAAAAATATTTGAAAGGCTAATTGGTTCTGGCTTGTACTTTATAAAAAAAACACATTAGCTAATTCCAGTTCCCTTGCTGCGGTACAGCACATAAATCTGGGGAAAAAAATACAAAAAACAAACCAACAAAACCCACTAGACACAGCCTGAGTATCATTTTGCCTAAGACCCCACCATATAACAAATGCAGACTAAATTTAAAAGTTAAATGCCATTTTACTTCATCAGCCTCATTTAAAACAGCCTGTTTCGCTTTCCAAATCAAACCCAGTGATTTATTCTAAGAGAGGGATGGCACAGAGGAACAAATCCATAGCAAGGCTCCTCTGGAACCCAAATCACAGCTTGATGCCCTTTCCTTGCTGATCTCCTCCTTCCCACAATTTCCACTGTTAAAATGCTCTTCTGCATCAGAGACACAGGAAAAAACCTCCCCACGAAGAGAAATTTTTATCATACTCATTAGGGGTGGGCCCACCTTCACGCTTTTATCCGATTTACTGTTGGGTTCTTTGTACAAGGAGCTAAGTAGTGTCAGACTATGCCTAGAGAAACATGGCTTATGGGCGGCCTGAAGCCCAGGGAAAACACAGGCCAAAAATGCCTTTTTTTTTTTGCAGCAGCAGCTGCTAAAAGCTTTTTCTTAGCTAAAAGCTAAGAAAAGGTTTCTTTGTAGAGCCTCTGGCTTGGTATCTCCTGGTGAGTTGCTTAATGGCTTGCAGAAGAGGACAGTCTGAACAGAGGGAGGAAGGAAAATAATAAAAAGAACCTTGCAGCGACTGAAGAAAAATATGCCCACAGTTGACACTTCAATTTCTTGCCTTTTCCGCTCCCCCACACAAACAGGTTGTTAGCAGTAAAACACACTCGTGTTTAAAAGCCCGTGAAAGACTGGAACAACAAACGGTTCTGCTCTGCGTGCTCCAATCCTCCTCACCACGCTGAAGGCAAGCATCGAGGAGGTGTTGCGGTGAGACGCAGAGACCGGGGCTGCACGGCTCGCTACAGCTGGCTCTTACTAGAGACCTATAAACTGAGCTACACAACTTAGTTTATACTTCAGGGAGCAGTGCTTACTTTTACTCCTTTACTATCCATGGATTTACTATTTGTTTGGTCTTATCCATCCACCCAAAGAAGAATAAAGTATAAAATAAGATTTTAAAAAAAAAAATATCTACCTTATTCAAGTTGACTCAAATTTTTCAATTCCTTTAGCTCTCTTTGTTCTTCTTCTTTAACTAACACATCACTTAAGTGACAGATGAAAACCCAAGCAAGTTTTGTGCTATTTTGTCTCACAGTGCTTTTAAATTGTAAGCCAAAGGACGCCCTTGCACTACAATTGAAACAAAAGGAAGCAGCAGAATCTCATCATCTTTTGTTATCACCAGACAGTTCCCTCTTTGCTGTTTAAGATGCAAATAAAGCTGCATTTATTTCAGCTTTGAAGCCTGTATCTTTGCAATGGGGAAAAACCCAAAGTCTTGTTAATACCTAGTGGATTACCTGATATGAAGGCCAACTATGAAGAACATCCTTCTAATTCACAAATGGGAGGGAACCATTTCAGGGCTTAGTGTTTGGCAGCATTTTTGATGTGAAGGGCAGTTAAGCAAATCATATAGATTTACTTCTTACACAAGTCATAGGCAAGGCTGGTACTCCACGCTGGGGGGAGCATACAAAACTGGTTCTTCTTCTACTCTTCTAGTACAGAAAACAACGATAGCCTGTTATTTCCACTTCTCTGTTTCCTCTGCTCCTGGCCTTCTGCCCATCCTTGGTTAATAAAGTCAATTTATCAGCCTCAAATATTAGTGTACACATGGGGAACCGCACAGCAAGATTTTAGGTTCTTGGCAACCACTGCTTATGTATTAATATACTAACCAGCTATCAAAAGACAGTTAGCCTAAGTACTAGCAGTTGGAAACTGTATTTGCAATTTACAACAAAGAAAACAAGACTTCCACGTGATCTTGGATTTCTGGAAAAGAAATCTGAGCAGAGAGAAAAAGGAAGGACAACAACGATGTCAGCGAAAGACCGAGTAACTCAGCACAGTTACAGCTGTTTAATACGGTATGCTGCCCTGACAGCTCCTGAATGAAATCATTCAGATTCCCGTGGTTTGGTCCTGTTTAGATGCACGTACGCGATGGCAAAGCCACACACAAGTCACTGCTGCTGCACGGCACGGAGCAGCTCTCCAGAGCTTCTGAGACACTGCCCGCAGTAGTAAACTCAGCTTCCCCTTCAACAACTTATAAAGCTGATCCTTTGGAGAGTCTGAACATCCTTCCACACTCCCTGAGCTACTGTGCAGGTAGAAGGACTAGCCAGAATGAAAGCTGTACCAGCTTGCTGGAAGACATCCCCAAATAAGCTGTGTAACAGAGTGAACTGTCACTCAAATTAGTTTTAGACGTGGTCCTCAGCAGGACAATGCCCAAGTAGAAAAAGCTCTGTGGTGAAGACATGCCCTGAAAAGGTCATTTTAACAGACTGCTTGGCAACCTGAACATGTAGAACGTAAGATGTTCCATTAAAAGGCACAATATATTAAGCCACAAGCCTACAACTAAGGATTGCTCAGCAGCAGGAGGGAATCTGGAGAGCTGTAGGACATGGAGCGGGTCCACACAGATGCTCCAAAATGGGGAGAACTTTAAGTTTAAGCAGGTTGTGCCCTGACATAACATATTCTTCATGCCGTTTCCCGTATGTACTTCTACATACACATTTCATCATGATTTCACTTTCTTCTTTGCATTTGCATATTTAAAATACCCATGGAGAACAATTTTATTATTTTTTTTTTCATTAGGGCAAATGAAATACCTTTTTCTCCCACGCTCGCTCACTCCCTCTTACCCAAAGTCACCTTAATTGGTAAATTAAATACTTGTATTTTACTTCTGTCACTGTTGCAGAAAATTCACTGGTCCTATTATTATGCCGTGATCAGCGAACACATCCAGGTAGTCCTTCCCTCCCTCCTTTGGTGATCTGTGTGCAGTTTAGAACAAGAATAATTGGTATTTGCCCATCAGTGCATGCGCTTTCATTTTGAATCATTTGTCATCCTAGTCCTCAAGGTCTCCCAGTTATCTCGTCATCTCCTCTGTACTCAGTGACGCCTCTGAACTTTGCATCATCAGTACACGATTTTTTCCTGCTACTGGTTGTTAAATAAAAAACAACCCCATTACTGATCCCGACACTGTCCAGACTGAGACTGCCTTTCATCATCTCCTTTAGTCACTTTCCACTAGTCACTCCCTTACCCTATTTGCAATTCTCATCGTGATCTACTTCTCCAGCTTGCTTAGTTTCTCATGGGACACTGGAACACTTCTGGAATGTCTATACAAAACGACATTTTTTAAATCACATTTCCTAATGTAGAAGAAACAGCTATTTAATCTGATTTTCTATTTAGCTTTCAATTATTTGCTTGCTAAAAATTTGTTTCAAACTCTTGCAGCAGATGACTATGCAAATAAAACAAGTTTTTAGATCTATTTTATTATTCACATAGCTTGGCGCACTGAGGCTTTTGATCACTACAAGTGCATAGCCAGCATATCACAGAATCACAGAATGGCAGGGGCTGGAAGGGACCTCTGGAGATCATCTGGTCCAACCCCCTGCCAGAGCAGGGTCACCCAGAGCAGGTGGCACAGGAACGCCTCCAGGTGGGTTTTGAATGTCTCCAGAGACGGAGACTCCACCACCTCGCTGGGCAGCCTGTGCCAGGGCTCTGCCACCCTCAAAATGAAGAAGTTCCTCCTCATGTTGAGGTGGAACTTCCTATGCTCAGGTTTGCACCCGTTACCTCTTGTCCTGTCACTGGGCACCACTGAGAAGAGCCTGGCCCCATCCTCCTGACACCCACCCTTTCAGTATTTATAAGCATTGATAAGGTCCCCCCTCAGTCGTCTTTTTTCCAGACTGAAGAGACCCAGGTCCCTCAGCCTTTCTTCATAAGAGAGGTGTTCCAGTCCCCTCAGCATCTTGGTAGCCCTTTGCTGTCCCCTCTCCAGCAGTTCCCTGTCCTTCTTGAACTGGGGAGCTCAGAACTGGACACAGTACTCCAGATGCGGCCTCACCAAGGCAGAGTAGAGGGGGAGGATGACCTCCCTCCACCTGCTGGCCACGCTCTTCTTGATGAACCCCAGGATGTCATTGGCCTTCTTGGTCACAAGGGCACGTTGCTGGCTCACGGTCATCCTGTTGTCCACCAGGACTCCCAGGTCTCTTTCTTTTTTGGTATGTAGCAAATAAACAAATCAGGATGGAAAACAATACTTTGTAGGTGACAGCTTTCTAGGCCATATCATATTAGAAAGAAGCCTATTTGTAAGACTTGAGTCTAGAAGTTGAACTGCCAGGGTAATTTCTTCTACTTCCAGGGCTGTCTTATATTTGTGTGTCTATGGATTGCTCCGCAGCAGCAGCCAGTCTTCCCCCACCCCTTTCCTTGTATAAGCACAAACATACACGCAGTAAACAGGGATAAGGAACTAATCTGATTTAAAACTAATTCTGAGGAGAGTTTTATCCTGTTGAGTTCCCCAATCAAATTCACATCCGAGAGGAAATTTGTGTGCCAGATGGGAAAGAGGGGAGAGGTATGGCTGTTTGCTTTGACAATGATGCTGGCTTAAAAACAACTAGGAAACTGGGATGCAGGGCTGTTTAGCACCATGGAAATTAGGTAATAACAGTGCTCTAGCCTGAGAGATTTTGACATAAACAAGAAAATACGTGCTTGTAAAGGCCACCGCTATCTTCCATTTAATTGATGAGGCGGCAAAAAACACCCAGCTCAGTTGTCAGGTGGGGAAGCGGTTTTTTCCTTCTAATGATGTGTAGCCACCGACTGACCAAAACCTGCCTCTCATTCCTCCTATGGTTAAAGCACTAAGACCCTCAAAGATCTGCAATATGTGGATGGAGAAAAAGAGTTGGTCTCTGTTGCCACTGTGCCATGAATAACAAGCTGAAATCCCCTTCATGCCCTGCTGGCAGTAAGCAATTCATAAGCCTAAGTTGGGAAGGAAAGTAGAAAGTAATTCACTGAAAAATGAGGTTTAGATCCTGGCTACTAAATATAATAGGATCCTTTTCCATTCTTATTGCAATCCTTTCAGGGAAAAAAAACCCAACCCACACTGAAACAATGAACAATATAAAGCTGTCCAGAGAATTATTCCCCTTTTTGCAAGGCTGACAAATGATGATGATCACAGACAAATACCTGGAGGAATCAAATGCTGCTTTATGTCCTGACGCTGCTTTCCAATACAGTTAGGGACCGAGACTGTGATTTAAACTCTGATTGCACGAGCACATTTAACTTTACTTCAAGTCTATGCAACCCATTCAGTTGGAAAACACTTACTGAAATTACATGGAGATTATTTTTTTTTTTTTGGTGCACTCTAAAATAAAGGACAAGTATTAAGAAAATAACCTTGCTTAGCTGTGCAGTCAAGAGAAATGTTTCCTCTGAATTTACAACATATTTATTTGGCAAAGACTGTGAAAAAAAAATAATAAATGAGTGCAGTACTTGAACATTTGGAATTCAGCCATAACTTTATGTTCTCCATAAAAATCAATTTGGAAAGAGTTGTTGTAAAAAGTCCAGCACTTTTAGGGACCTAAATCTTTTCTACTTTGATTTCTCATGTATAAATTATAACAGCAAATTTATATTCTGAACTTAAGAGAAACCAGATGCAAAAAATTAAAGGTCTGGGGCAACAGTTTAGAGTTTCCCTATTCCCTCCTTCCCGATAAGTCATAATATCTATTGTCTTAGTATCTGTGACATGGGACAATACCTATGCCAATGCATCAGACTGGAATATAGCAAAACTGTGATGTATTTATTGCAATAATTGTAGGTTGAGTAGATAATTGGTTAAAGAAATAAAAGTCCAGTATCAGTAGTAAATTCTGCCACTGTTTTTAACAGAATTACTTTAAGTCACTTCATTCAAAACCAGTCATAACCAGCTCAATAAAGGCATCAAAAATTGCTGCTTTCACCCCAGCCGGTATCTTCCTGCTCAAAATGTAAGTAGGGGAAAAAAAGAAAGGATTTAATTAACATTATAAAAAAAAAAAAGCCTGCAAGGTTCTCTTTTTATCTATAGGTAGAGTAACAATTCATATTTCTAGGAGAGATTATTTGGAGCAGCTGGGAATTTATTTTATTCATCAGCGCTTCACTAATCCACCACCAGGAATCACGTATCATTTTTACAACTGCTGATGCAGCAGGCACATTTTGACAAGCGACGGCACTACCAATTTCAGAAATTAAGGCTTTAAAGCTCCGTCCTGCAAAGAGCTTGGCGCTTTCGCTTGGCAATTTTTCAGCTGTTATCCCTAATCAAAAAAATCAAAAATGAGGGAAAACTACTCGTGGCGTACATAAACGAGCACAATTTCTAACCTCCCGTGAAGAGGCAAGTGATACCAGTCCTGTCCCCACAGGCAGTGGATGCATATTAATACTTTTGGGCTGCTACAAAAGGAACCTGTACCCAATATGCCATTAAGCCTGTAAGACCATAATAACCAGTCTGCTACATAAGCCTAAAAGACATTCTGTGTTTAAATTCAGCTTGAATTTACACAAAGTAAAATTGAGTAGTTAACAAAACCCCCAAACGAATACATTAAAGTGGAGAGAAGAACACGGTGTTAAGTCACCCAAGCCACGTTACGATGTCAGGTCACAGTTTCACAGCAGCTGCTAATGGAAATTAGCAGACAAGGACTCATTAAGCCTTCCCTCTCACACACGCCTTAGCCCATAGCCAGGGTCACCTCCTTAACACTTGCTACTGCTGAAAACCACGTGAAATATTAGGTCAAATGCTAAAACACAACACGCATTAAACCATTCTAGTTCTTCAGGTCAGCAAGGAAGAGGATGGCAATGTGACAGGCATCAACGCTGCTTAAAGAAAAAGCAAAAGGCAAATTGTGCTTGCTTTCCAGCTTCCTTCCAGCTCTAAAATCCTGTAAAATATTCCACTAAACCAGCATAGTTTAGAAACAACATTAGCTTCTCCAACAGAGCAAGATTTACCTGATGGAATACAGGCTCTTTCAAATTTAAGTAAACCTGGAAAGATTAAAAAAGAGAAATAATTTGCAACAGAGAACAATCATAACATTATTCATTTAAATACTGCCAAGACTTTTTCTGTTAGAATCAAGACATGAGTGCCTACCCATGCACCATTAAAGTTGATTAGACGTTCGAAGTTTCCTCTGGCAAAACCTGAGCTTTTAACTGTGGAATTATTTTAAATTAAGAAGCACAAACAGAGACATTAACATCTAAAATATCCTCATTTAACAGAGTTGCAACACATGCAAAAACAATTAACCAGCAGAAATTACCAGACACATTCACAATACGCATTGCAAGAAAAAAAATGTACCCTACTTTGATTGGCTATTATTAATGCTTTTGACAATGCTTTAACACTTCAATTCATTTTACAAAAAGCCAGTAGTTCTTCCTGTTATTAATGCTTTTAATTTAATTTCTGCTTTTGAAGAGAGAAGGGCACTAGACCTTAGGCATATTATACCACAAGTGTAAAAAATTTTAGGAGGCACAGAAGAGAACAGGTAAGTACTCTGAAGGCAGAAGATGACCTATAATACTACTTTTTTTTTTTTTTTTTAAGAAATGGTTATCAATAAGAATAATGAAGGACATTCCACCTGTGCTTGACAGCCAGCACAAAACTCATTTTATTCACAAAAGGAGCACGCTGCACTGAGGAAGTGAATCAAGTTAATCATGACACCGTTAAAATTCTTCTCATTTTTTTAACAGCAAAGTTCCTTTCTTATTCTGGCTGTTGTTTTAAAACACCAGACGATACCCTGGCCTGTGCATCGCAGTTCAGTTTTTGCAGTCTGTTGAACAGGATTATTCTCATTTCTGCAGATGAATTAAAGTGAGGGAAGATGAGGAATGCAGCTTGTCCAAGATCTCATAAACAAGTCGACGGTGACTGTTTTTCTCACATTCCTATTTACTCTAGCAACTGGATTACTGCTTTTGTCTTCATTTATAAATAAATGATACAGTGGTTTAGATAGAAAGGTTTCAGGTTTCTCTGGCCAGCATATAATTTTGCCAACAAAAGAATAATTTGTTCTTCTTGACTGGAAGCGAGAGAGACTCAGTACTGCCTGTATAACGTTCCTTCACTGGCAGGAAAACTGCCCATGGACAGGTGAAAATGCCGTATTAGAAAAAGGTACTTACTATGCTGACTACGAAGCTGTATGTTATTAACAAGAAAAGCAGCGGATAATTGACTGTGTTCTTGTACTTGAAACATTCATACCTGGAACAGAACATAAAGGAGAGCAATAGCACTCATCACTTACCATATAAAGGATGCATTTTTCAAGGTATATTATCACACAATTTGCGGGAAAATTGATCCAAATGAGTCTTAGGCCCTTCAAGAAATCATAGTTCCTCCAATAAAGACGTGTAATTTCAATATAAAAATTCACACTTCTACCAATAAATGTGTTTTTTTTTTTTAAAAAATCTAGTGCAAAAAAACCCCCAATAAGCTCATGCGTATACAAAAAAAACCCAGCCAGTGGAAAGAGTTTGGGAAGCAGAAGTGTTTTCAGAAGGTGCTTAAGGGGTGATAATGGATGGCAAATTAGAATTGAGTTTAAAATGCAATACAGCTGCCAAAAAACATTACATCTGTGAGCTAAAGGCAGCATAGGAAAGGGACTGCCTTACAACACAGTGAACTCTATAGAGATCTGTTAAAATGCAGATTGTTTATGGCTTTTCTACAGTCACGGCACAGTAAATTTGCTAGAGTGGGTCCTGGTAGAAGTAGACGGTAAAACCAGCTAATTGCTCCCAGTATGTAAAACAACTAATTAAAATTAGCTTCACAGTCTCTACACTACACTTCGGTCACAGTTGTGATGGAATTACACATCCCATACACATACACATCCCAGACCGTACCTCCATCAGAAAAAAGGTTCAAAAAACCCAACAAAAATGAACTTTGAGAAGGACAAAATCCTTAGGGCTAGAGGAGGTTGTCTATGTAACTCCCAAGTTACATCTCCCTAGTTTTTTGGTTTATAAACTTTTGAAAACAGACACCATCATGGATGAATAAAAGGAAACAGAGAAAAAAAAAAAAGTAGGAATATCAAGGGGAAAAAAAATAAATAATAAATCTACAAGACAGTACAATGTGATACACAGGTTGCCCAGAGAAGCTGTGGCTGCCCCATCCCTGGAGGGGTTCAAGGCCAGGTTGGACGGAGCTTGGAGCAACCTGGGCTGATGGGAGGTGTCGCTGCCCAGGGCAGGGGGTTGGAACTGGATGATCTTCGAAGGTCCCTTCCAACTCTAACTCTTCTATGATTCTATGATCTTTCCCTTCTAACCTGAACCATTCTATGATTCTAAAATGGCTTGTCAAAGTAATTACACAGTGTGAGAGTCAGGAGGACTAAATGATGTATACGGGAACGTCCTGTGCAGAACCACCCCACGACCTACCTTCCAGAAAACCAAAAGGATTATTAAATGCCTCTTAAAATAAACATTAGCTCATTCTTCTGAACACTTTAATTACTAGCAAACATACATACACAGAATCTTATTAGAGCTATAAATGCAGTACCAGACTGCAGTGCTTTTGAAGATAATAGAGCAACCATTGCACAAAATAAGCATGATTATTTTCTCAAACAGATTTTTGTAGCCACTTCTCATCCTTTTCTCCAATCACATTCAAATCAGACAAAATAAATGCAAAGGCAATTTCAAGGAGATAGGCAGCTACAATAGCAATATTTCCACTAACAGAGGCATTATGATTCTGGTCCTGAGTTTGCACAAATCGTACTAACGTATGAATCAGAAACCCATGGTAATTTCCACAGCTGCGGGTTTAGTCCTACAGCATCCCATCCCCATTGCAAGCTACCACTAATCTCCTCACCAAGGATATTCCAGTTTTCATCAGCTGAATATTTGATATGTTCAAAAGCAAAAAGACTTTTTTTTTTTTGTCTTTTTGACTGCAACAAGCTGATTTATCATTTGGATTTTCCAAGTGACAGAACAAATCATGTTAAATCCAGACCTTGCAGAAACAGGCAAGAAAAAGCCAGTTTACAGTATCTTTACAGTTGCCAAATGCTACATTTCTCCCGAAATTAAATGGAAGAAAACATCCTGGCATGGCATTAAGCTGTCATGCGTGTTCCAAGACACTCTCCACAAAACATGCACTTAACTTTTCATAAAATCTTTTTTTCTTTAATTTTCCAGATGAGTGGAAAGCAGGTTTAACCAGGAATCTGAAATTTGCATTCGGAGTCAGACTACATCATAGAAATACAGCTGAAATAAATTACAATGTTGATAATTTTGTAGGAGTTACTGACGTTGATTTTATTACGTCTGCTGTTTACATACCAAGTAACACTGAGCTCTGGTTGTGTATTACACAAAGTCTTTAAAAAGAGTTATTTTTTTTCTTGCTAAACAAACACTGATGAAGCATCTCTAAATGAGCACAAATGAGGACTAAAGCCAGGCTGGTGCTCTAAGGGCCAAGTCATAATGCTGTACTGAGCAAAACTGAGAATTCACCGAAATGAGGAGAAGCTTCAGTGTCAGCCTCACTATACACCAGATCGGGTTTCACAGATTCTACATTTCAAAAGTTAATATTCCATAAATATTCAGAAAAAAACCAAACCATTTAACAAATACTTACAGGCAGTAGACAAACACACAACAACTGTATATCATTGGCAGTTCATCCAACAGCTACAAAAAGCAGAGACATCAAAACATGAAAACTACTTTTAACTCACACGCTTGTGTAAGTTAATTAAGCAGAGATAAGTCTTAAGAAAAGTTTTTAAGTCATTCAGACATCCACCTTCTTGACTGCACTTCAGTACGCAGCAGCGTCAAATCCTATTCAAGTACTGAATTACGCTGCATTAATAAGCGTATTACTCTGAATCTTTTGAATATTACGTTTCATGAAAAGCCCACGCCTTCAAAGGATCATGCCATTTTCGCTGTTCAAACCTCTTGAAACATTTATAAGAATTAATTCTGTACAGTCATATTGAATAATACCACCCCATTTATAGCCTGCTCAATATAGCCAGCAGCATTTGCTTAGCTGTGTACAAACTTCACAGAGAAACTGAAACAGTTTTTTTCCGTAACATAAAATAGAATCGTAGCCCATTAGGAAGCACCTTAATACGTACTTGCATGTTTACTTCCTAATTTTGGAAATTTCTTACAATGTTTTAATTCAGTCAGCTTTTGTTTGTTTGTTGGGGGGTTCTTGGGCTCCTCCTCCCCACCCCCCCAAATTATAGCTGCCATATAATGTTTTATTGTCTCAGATAATTTTTATACTTCAGGAGAAGACTGGTGTGTTACAGCTAAACCAGTAATTTCTCCAGGAACTTACCACCTTAATGGAGATGGAATTAAAGTAGTAATCACAAGAGAAGTGATTTCTCAAGAACAGGTATGCCCAAAATTGCCATTTATTTATCATTAGAGGGGAAAAAAATTAATAGCACCATCATTTTCTTCTAAAACTTTTCTCATCAGAGAACATTACCAAATTTCTGCTCATAAAGACATAGTTAAACTTACCTCCTTTTATGAAGGACTGAAAAATCATAAAAACACAAAAACATATGAATGGATCGATGAATTCTGATTTCTAATACGTCAAGCAAATGTTAATAATTGGGTATCTTAGAACTGTTACACCAGGTTTGAGTCTTTCCTACGAAAAACAAGAACTGGATGGAAACAAGATTTTGATCTTTTTCCATCATCATTCTGAAAGTTGTTCACGGCCAAGCCTGTACAGCAATTACTCTCCTACTACCGGTACGGGGTACTTAACAAGTTCACAGTCGTGTTTTTCTGAATAATGCGACACATTAAGAGCAATACCAGCTTATACAAACCTTTTTATAAAGCCAGCCTGACTCCGCTCCCAAACGGGAGAATTTTTCTAACTGCACAGGCAAAAACCTTCCTTTTAATTCTGAAATTTCCTATTGAAAAAACAAAGCCATCTGGTTCTTTACAGAAGGAGAGAGGTGTATTATCCTGCGTGTGAACTATTAGCTTTTTCGTGGTTTTGG
Source organism: Chroicocephalus ridibundus (assembly GCF_963924245.1). Lineage (NCBI taxonomy): Eukaryota > Metazoa > Chordata > Aves > Charadriiformes > Laridae > Chroicocephalus > Chroicocephalus ridibundus. The sequence continues at coordinate 6,985,596 of NC_086284.1, forward strand.
TCACAGAAACCTCAGAAAACGTTTCACAATTCTGCTGAACAGATCTACTGACTATTAGGCAGGTCTTGCTTCTTCACCCACACTTCCACGGCTTCTCTCGAAGGAGGCTGTGCTCGCCTGACCCACAGTAAGACAGATCCAATACCTGATCCAGCACACAATGAACCTTGCAGAAAAAGGTTTAAATCCTTGAATTTGTGTATTATAGGGCCAGGGGCTGCAATAGATGGCACAAAGAAAGTGTCAGGAACACAGATGGCAGCTGAAGGTAACTGGCGTGTTAGGTAGCACCTTGCCATCACATTACTTTATCTTTGCTGTGATGCCTTAGAGAGGAAAAAAATAGAAGCAATAGCTAAATTCAACTTTATACTAAGAGTTATGATTTCAGTGATATGCCGAGTGTGATAGGAATTAGCTGCAGGAATAACTCATGCAGTCATTTAAGGCCTCATAAAAGACAAAGGGGGGAAAAAAGGAATAAGAAATACAATATAGCAAATTTTTTCAAATTTGGACAGCAGATTACGCTCAAGTTCATGCGCTGGCAGTACTTCAGGGACATAACGGTAACATCAAAGAGCCTCTTGAAAGATCCTAGCTAGAATTTGCTTGCAGAAGACAATGGCTTCTGTATCCAAAGGAATTAATGCTTCCAGAAATACTGTCAACAACGTGTCTGAACATGTCTAACAATGAAGAAACATGGACAGGACACTCAGTGAGCTGATTTTGCTGGTTAAATAAGCATTTTGGATTCTTGCGGAATGTACACTCAAGCAGATTCCCGTAAAAATAAGAGAAAGAGAGGTGATCGCTTCAGAAGCATTCTAAATAGTTTCAAGAACAGAAGCTTTCACATTTCTCTTAATATTAAGCAATATGAATTAACTATTTAGAGTATTAAGAAACAAATACAAAAAAAATTATCTCTGAACAGCTATCAATGCTGACTTTTAATCATAACAAGAGATGAAGTGAACGAGAAAAGGTTGTTTGCTGGCTGAAATGTTTCTTCTCTGGTGATTCGTGAGCTAGCAATCAGAATAATTACGGGCCACTTGCGGATTTCACTTGGCTGCCCAAATAATAAGCGTACTTTCTCTGCCTCACACGAAGCCTTTCACACCCGTTGGAAAGATGATGCAAGGCGTTCCCGCTCCTCTCCCATCTGCTTCTGCCTATCCACTACTTACAACAATTCACAGGCCCTTTAGTTATTCTGACGGAACACCAGAAGTGTGTTGCCACACTAGTGGCATCAAAGTGACTTGGAATAAAATAGCCTCTACACACACTAAAAAAAAAAACAACCCAAAAAATGAGTGTTTTAAGTCTGGATCATTTTAATGATCCAGGTTTCAGGGTGGCTTTGCTCACCTCTACATCAGCGCAAGAAAGAGGATTTGAAACACTGGCAGGGTTGGGAGCAAGCAGCTGAGGGAAGAGAGATGAAAAGGTGGCAATTCAAGGCAGTTTCACCACTGAAGAGAATACAGGTAAATCACACCTCAATTTGGGAGAGACTGGTGAAATGGATCTAGAAACCACCTTCTTCATGCCAAGAAAAGACCCAAATATTCTCACGTGGTGGCAACAGTATGCTCCATGGAGGCTGACAGCCTCCAGCACATGCCAGACATATAAAACAGAGCATTATGGAGGCAAACATCACCACAAATTGTAATTCAGTTCAAGTTTAAGACACCTAACTTTTGGTGTCCACATATGCCGTGTCTCAGGTCCCGTTATGATCAGTAGAAATCCAGGACTCAATTCAGTTGCCACGGCAGAGGAGCGTAATGCCATCTGAGATGCTCTGTCACCTCCAGTAGACCCACCCGAGACTGGCCGATGTGATCAGGGGGGTCTAAGAGACCTGCACCTTTGTGGGACGGCAGCTGGAGGCCAGACAGAACGCTCACAGGGTCTAAAATTACGCCAGACACCTATATTCAAACAAATGAATATTATTTAAGACTGCCAACGGAGTCTGGAGGATGATTCAGCGCAGGTGACTGGCTCTTCTGAACTCCACTGACTTCACTCTATTTCCATGGAATACGGTGGGAGCACAGACTTCCAGCACACATTTTTAAATGTGGGTTTCTTAATTTTGAACTGAGTTCTGCTTCACGCTGACTTTGATTCATAGATGAATTTCCTTACTCTTCTCAGATCTAAAACAGGACAACAGGACAAGACTCTTTGTGTCCCTTTAGAAAATGGGAAATACCAGGACCAGATCCTTATGCCCAATGATTTATTACAGAACGGCTTCTATTTGAGAATAAGAGAGAGAGGAAGACTCAACTATTGCTACTCAGAAGATACTGACTTCAGTATTAATGCTACGCGTAGATCTAGATAAATAGAAAACATGACAGAAAACATCAAGATGGAAAAAAAGGATACAAGAAATAATTCTAGTCTATACTGCTTGCTATTAAGCCAAAGCTGTAGGAATTTTAAAATAACAACTCGAGAAAAAAGACAGTATGATTTCCCAAATGATAAAGTGTCTCCTACCAACATAAGCAATTGATTGTAGCTCTTATTTTAGATGCAAGTACATATTCATGAATATCTACCAGTGGAAAATATCTAATGAAACACGACCTGCGTTACTCTTTTGTTGGACAATGCTCCTTAAGGTAGATTAACTCATGTTACGTGAGTTTCATCTAGTCAAGAAATGGCAATGTGATTATACAGCCAGAAACACACCGAAAATGATTCACAGCTACTTATCAATACTCACCTGCATTTCATACTTCAGGGTCATGTGGAAGCACCAAGATCCCAATCCCACAGCTGAAAACAAATTAAAACTATGGTTAACATAAAAGTCTACATGTAAAACTTCCAGGAACATTAACTTAAATGCGTGAACTTTACTGGGAAAAAAAATTAAAACATCAGCATCTCATTTCATGGACAAAATCCCGATTTTCCACAGCCTTCTACTTTACACTTTAGTCACCAGGCATGCCCTTGAATTTATGGGTTTTGGGGGGGGGTGGATGTCCTCTTTCCCTCCTCTCAGTGCTGTCTCCTGTGAAGTGGTGTAATCTCAATGAGGAACGGAGTGGAGGGAACCCAGAATAAATGGAACATTACCATTCTATTTCTCTCTCTCTCTCTTTTTTTTTTTTTTTTTTTTTTTTTTTTTAAGTACCTCAAGATTTGTCTCAAACCTTCTCTAATGCAAAGCTGGTAGCACTGCTCAAATTCTGTAATATTTCTGCTTATTGTCCAGCTTTAAAAGGTAAATTTTACAAGGAGCTTTTTGCCAGCTCTAGAAAAAGACATGAATTGCTACTAGGACTCAGAATCAGATTCTTAGAAGTCCATCCTTCTATGCAATGACTTTTTATTTATTTAAAATACTTTATTTTTAAACTCTGAATTTACGTCTGAAATTAATTTATGAGATATATACTTTGTCTATATATATATTTATGAGATATATACTTTGCTTTTTCATTTAGATAAGGATAGTGCCTCTTGGAAGTTCGATTTCACTGTTTAAAGCAAAGCTGGTAGGGTATTTAATGTATCATTCATTACTTTGAAATGTTATCAGTTAAACGCTCTCATTAAGCGCCCGCTCATTTTTATTTTGCAGGAACATTAATGCGATGTCTTGTCTTCCTTCAAGAAATTATGTTTTACCTCAGACTCTAGTTTCAGAGAAAGCCAAGCAATCTGCACTCCAGCCTTGACCACTGGGTAGTTCTGCTGCGCTTTGCTGCAAGAGCACAACCTTTTCTGCACACAACAGCCACATTTCCCTGCTGCATAAACAGCCCTCCACCGAAAAAACTGTGCCTTTTGTAAAGGATTCCCAAGACCATTGATAGACATGTCTGGAGATGTTTCTTTGTCTGGAGGAGTTTCTTTAGATGCTTTTAGTCTAGAATTGTGACTATCACACGCCCTCCATGAAATGAAATACCTAAGCATGTAACTTTACTGAAACATAAAACTGTAATACAGCTATATTTAAAAACACATTGCCAAATACTTTAATGTCATTAATTCTCTAGGGAAATTAACCATGGCTGTCTACCAGAACAGAAACAACCATATGCACTTCTGTAAGTTCTGATTGTTTTGCTTGTGAAAAAGCTTTGCATACAGTAAGTAACAACTGTTTTTCACCTTCATTGAGATTTCAATGAGAAATTCTCATAGCCATTTTTCAATGTATAAAGAATATCTTATAACTATTGCTTGTGCTGAAGAAAAAAAGCCCATGAAGATCATAATTAAAACAGTACCAGCCATTATCCTGGCCGTCATGATGATTTCGATATCTTCATGATGCAAACTCTTACAATTTGTGACAAGTGTAATTTTCAAATATGAGCAAAATCATTGCATAAGAACTTTCAACTGATTTTAAATTAATAAAATATATTGGGGCGGGTTCTTGGTTTTTTGTTGGGTTTTTTTTTTGGGGGGGGCGGCTGGGTGTTAATGTTATTGGGGTTATAAATCTCAATAATCAGCTACTAAACTCCTCTCCCTCCCTCCTACATAATTAGAAGCAGTTATTTCTAGATTATTTTTCCTTTCAAGTCTTTACAAAACCCAAGAATGCTGCAGATATTAATGTTTCAGGTCATTAATCCTATTACTACAATTAATTTCTAAAAATAATAAAAAAAACCCACTTGCTTCTGTACAATGATCACACTTGGAGTTTCTTTGATTATGAAATTTTACTGTGCATCGGAGAACAATGCTTTAGTTGTATTGTGTAGCAATAAAATAGTTATCTTAAACAATGAAAGTTTACAGAATAACATCATGTGGTCCTTATTAAAATAAAAACTTCTACTGCAAATGACCGCAACACTGCTTGCTGCAATCTTGGTGGAGCTCGTGAACACCGTTGAGTCTGGTATTTACGTGCATTCAGCAGGTAACCCAGGACGGTACATGGCTAGAAATCACACGAGTAGGTTACTCATCAGATGATACTCTCCCTCCCAAGACTGCTCAGACATTTCCTCAAACGCTATTGTGGTAACTACGCACAACAGCATCTTTTTGAAGAGATGGTTTAGATGAAGACTAAAGAACGAAACGTAATTATTTATGTATCTCATTGCATAGGGATAACTTAAGGTATGTTTTATATCGCGAAGGGTTAACAAAAAATATTTCACATCTAGACATCAAACGAGCTAAGAACCAAGTTTCTGGTTCGCTCCCTCTGGCATATGTTAGAGCTTAACACGGAACCGTGCAAAAAGCTTCATGAATCTGTTCAAAAAGGAGGAAACCGCGTTAAGAGATGATGAACTGAACTGTGGCAGCTGAAGCTCAGTCATGCTCCGCTCCACTAACATCGCTATTGAACTGGTAAACTTCGGCAGAAGGGAACTAATATCTAACACGGCACTCGCTGGGCCAAGAGCTGTGCTCCTCAGAGCTGCTGTGTCTCGTGGCTCAACACGGGGTTAGTGTTCGGTCCCAAAAACCTTGCACCGTAAAAAGAGGAAATACCTATCACATGCCAAGGATGGCAAGGAAATCTTCATTTCCTCTGCTATGCCCAGAGCATACCACCTTTTTCTCTCCCACTTAAAGTATAACTTGTAGGGGCTTGACATGTATTTGTCCCCAGTAAATAGCGGTTTAATACTTAAGCTCAAACGTCTTCACACATAGCTTTTACCTGCAGCTCTACTGGAATGCAGCTACCTTTAGATACACTTCTCATCACATAACTTCAGAATCAAGACGTTTCTAAGGAACATTTACTTCACAAAAAACACCCCTGCAATGAGATGGTCTACCAGCTTTGTACTTTTCAAAATATGAGTGGACACCACCACTGCAATTAAATAAACTTTCAATAGAAGCAACTTCCCCTTACAGCCACTACCAAACTGAGCAATAGTTTTGCTCCTTATCTTGTAAGCAGAGGTTACAGTTTTCATTTTAGATGTTTCCTTTTGCAAAGGAGCTTAACTCACTAAAAGCTGTGTATCAGTTGGGAAGTTTTAACAGCATCGGAAGCAACACCACTTCCCCTCTAACTACTGTAACTCACTTTTCATAGATAGAAGTCACTCAGCATTTTTCATTTTTACATTAATAAACATTTCAAGTTATAGGAGATATACACAAATTATGTGTTAAGCACAGAACACACACTAAGTCACAACAATATGAGCTCAAAATAGCACTTAAAAAGACTGGAAATGCACAGTCAGGTTAGCTGCTCTTTGCTGCAGGACAAAACCACCATGTTGGTCTGCAAACACGATGCGCGGTTACTGCCAGGTGATAAAGTAGTTGCATTAGTGACAATGTAAATGTAATGGATCTGCAAACTTCACTTCACGCACAGTTATCTCACTGTGCTTCAACACCATCCAAGACTTCAAGGCAATATGCCAGAAATAATCTGACATTATACATGAGATCCAGCTCCACACATGAACCATATAAACTCTCAAGATTTGAACCCCAGAGGGACACAAATAGCCCCTACGAATTTTTCAATAGTTTTAGAAGAATCTGCAATATCACATAATCAGTGATAATTCCTGTCGATATAAGACTATCCATCAGCACTCGAAATTCTTATCATTAGCCTAAAGCCTTCAAAGAAAAAGCAGTTTATTAGGATTTCACAGTCGTGGTTTGAATTTAAACTGTCCAGGCACTGCGTAAAAACATTCAGAAGGAAGGATGCTCCAGATGCAAACACCTTTGTTTAGGTATCTACACATGAACTAGGTGTCAAAGCTTCAACTAAAGAGAATGGCATTATAAAGAGTCATTCAGCTGGCCAGACAGAAGGGGTTACTTATATATCCAAGAGATTCTCTAGGCTCTACTGACTGCAATGGGAGACAGACCCCTCTGCACAGGCAGACGCATATTTAAGTGTTTGAATCTGGAGCTGAATTCAACCGACGGTTTCTTACAATGACAGAACTGAACTAACGATAAACAACAACATACTGCATCATAAAGGGTTAAAGATTGAAACAGGATGAAAAATGAACCAGAATTAAATGAACATTTTCTATTGAATTATTTTGTTTTGTAATGGTTTCATAGAATCATAGAATCGCCTAGGTTGGAAGGGACCTTTCAGATCATTAAGTTCAACCATCAACCCAACACTGCCAAAACCACCACTACCCCATGTCCCTCAGCACCACGTCTGCCCGGATTTTAGATACCTCCAGGGATGGTGATTCCACCACTTCCCTGGGCAGCCTCTTCCAATGTTTGACAACACCTTCAGTGTAAAAATTTTTCCTAATATCCAATCTAACCCCCCCCAGCACAACTTGAGGCCATTTCCTCTTGTCCCATTGCCTGTTCCTTCGGAGAAAAGACCAACCCCCACCTCCCTACTCCCTCCTTTCAGGGAGTTGTAGAGAGCGAGAAGGTCTCCCCTCATTCTCCTTTTCTCCAGGCTGAACAACCCCAGTTCCCTTTTTCCCTCCACAGCACAGGAGATAGGACAGACCCTGGTTACTCCCGGGGTACAGCTCTCCAAGTGAACTCAAGCATGGCTGGGACTGTTCCCAGACACTCTAATGCAATTCTAGGGAATTGCTGGAACAGTCTGCAGCATGGAACTGGCCTGTTCCAACTAGTCCTTTCCCCCCTCCCAGGCACAGTCCAGCAGCCAGAAGAGCCCAAGGCCCGTGCCCAGCAGGGAATTTGTATGCAGTCACCTTGTTTTGGAGGCTAAGACAAACAGACATGGGCTGGTCCACACTACTCTGCTTCAGCACTCAGGAATGTTCCCAAGCACATTTGATTTACCAACCTCAACACAGCCCAAGCAGCTTTTCTACAGCTGTTAGATAAGAAGAAGGGAATTAACTTTGACTGAAGGGCTTCTAACAGCTATTTTCACAGACACAGAGTTTCACTGGAAATGAAGGTTAGTAAGTTGTTTACGAGTTCCTATGGCTATGTCTAATGTAAAAAAACTTTTTGCATCCTTTTTTTCCTCCACTTTGGCACAGCTTGAATGACTGAGCGCTATTAAACAGGCCAAAGAAATACAAAACAGAACAATCCTTCCAAATTTCAAGTAAAGCATCTAATAAAGTATGTAACTCCATTGACTGCTTTTTATCTTCTTAGATTCAAAACAGTTACAGGGTTTTTTTATTTTAAATATATATATGTATGGAAACATTTTTATTTTATTTCCTCAAGACCCTTCTAGAATATGAACCCTTTGGGAATCATAGTTTCCCAGGATGCATGAGGAAATGAGACATGGTAGAACGTGATACAATACCACAGCATCATAAGGAACCATCCAAAACCAACTTATTCGAGATAGTGATAGTCTGATGATTTCTCCACCCATTTCATGAGATGCAATATGCTAAAGAACTTGCTTAAGATTATTTTTCATAATTTACAGGTTGATTAAATAGTTCTCTAAAGCTTAAAAATCATATCCAGTTCCTATTGAGTTCATCGACAATGTGTCTTTTGAGCTGAAAGGCAGCAGAAATATGGACTGAGAACAATGTGCTGTATCTCAAAAGAACTTGCTGAAAAATGCAACTCAGTCTCGGCACCAGTACGAACAAGAAATTTATTTGAAAAGTTATTTAGAAATTCCCCTTCTTGTCCTGCCAACTTTGGATCTTAGCATGTATGTGAAATAAACAGTGCTTCCCTAATTCAAAATGCATTTGGTTCAAAGAGGAAATAAATGTCAACAAAAGAAATTGTGGGGTATGAAGTGAAGCACTGAACACGGCATGGTAAAACACAAAGGAACTGACAATCAGCTAAATGTCTGGAAGCATCCAAAAGAAACAGCTGATCTGGATCAAAATAATGTCTGGAAACAACACTTCTTATGTTCTCAAACGCTAACAGATTTAATTTTAACGTCCGCTTTGACAGCTGTCTTTTAACACCTTGTAAAATCTCAGTAATGATTCAAAGTTGTTAAAACCTAACTAAAGTGCCCTTCCTTCCACCCCCATCTTCATAGCAGAATTGTTAAAGAATTTCTACTTTAACAAAAGAACCTTTAGACACCACTAGCTAGTTAGAAGCTCTGTTATATAGTCTTTAATGAAGCAGAGTGTCTGAAGAGAAATCAGAAGTTTGTGTTAATCTGTATAGGGAAAGTGAATTTAAGTCTATACTTGTTTGCTACAAATTAAGCAAGTAGAGTGAAATCTGTTAATAAATAAAATTACTGTAAGGGAAAGAATTCTTTCTGGTACCTTCTTACAAAAAGAAATTTCTGTACACTTACTCTATCTCCACTTCAACATGCTTCTCGTTCAGTCACATGCACAGAAAGAATGCCAATGTTCCTGGCACATTTCAACTATATTTAAAATTCTGTTTATCTTCTCATTTGCTGCTTTTATTCTGTAGTAGAACAAATGTTAAGAGGTTTGCGACTCCAAACCGTCCTATTCCTGGTTTTCACTGAGAAACTGTAAAGCCTTCTGTATTTCTTTACATCTTTCAACTGCTGTAAAACAGTCCAGCATTACGAATACTGAAGCAGGGACAAAACAGAAGAGAGACATTTTTGGGAGTGACCTTTAATGTTAGGTTCCAACACATGAGATAAAAATCAAGCCATGCAGGCATTTATCACTTCAGACAGGAGTCAAAGGCATCCCAATCACAGGTGAGCAGAGCTCAGCTGGAACTCAGGACTGCCCTCCAGCACCGCTGTCAAACACGCAGGCTGAGCTCCCTTCATGAACATCAAGAACAGCATAAAGCTGACGCCCATGGAATTCACTGTGATCAAAGACAGACTATGTGGGTTTTTATTTAAAAAAACCCAAACCATTAAACAGTATATGAGAAATGCCCACTCAGGGCAGTCTTGGTGCAATAGCCTGACATTGTAGTCAGATAGCGGCACACTTTGTCCATCAAGAAGTGCCACTGACAGAGGTAACCACAAGTCACTGTGAAGACAGAGTCTCAAACACAGAGTTTTACTTACATGAAAAGCTGGACATGAGCTGACAATGTGCACTTGCAACCCAAAAGGCCAATCGCATCCTGGGACGCATCAAAAGAACTGTGGCCAGCAGATTGAGAGAGGTGATTCTCCCCCTCTACTCTGCTCTTGTGAGAATCCACCTAGAGTACCCTGTCCAGCTGTGGAGCCCTCAGCACAAGAAGGACATGGACCTGTTGGAGTGGGTCCAGAGGAGGCCACAAAGATGATCAGAGGGCTGGAGCCCCTCTGCTATGAGGACAGGCTGAGAGAGTTGGGGGTGTTCAGCCTGGACAAGAGAAGGCTCCAGGGAGACCTTATAGCGGCCTTCCAGTACCTGAAGGGAGCCTACAAGAAAGCTGTGGAGGGGCTGTTTGCAAGGGCATGTAGCGATAGGACGAGGGGCGATGGCTTTAAACTAGAGCAGGGCAGGTTTAGATCAGACATTAGGAAGAAGTTCTTTACAATGAGGGTGGTGAGACACTGGCACAGGTTGCCCAGAGAGGTGGTGGACGTCCCATCCCTGGAGACATCCAAGGCCAGGCTTGATGAGACTCTGAGCAACCTGATCTAGTTGAAGATGTCCCTGCTCACTGCACGGGGGTTGGACTAGATGGCCTTTAAAGGTTCCTTCCAACCCAACACATTCTATGATTCTATGATTTTTTTAGTTTAGAAAGAATGGCAATATAGGATACTTTTTTTTCAAGAACACGAAAAGAATCAACTTCAGCAAACACACACTGTTTCTTTCCCTGTCTTTTTAAAAGGAAACCCCTAACTTTCAAGAATTCCTTCTGCCAAACTATTTTATACAGAGACAAAAATGAATAATTACTCAAAACCATAAAAAGCCTACAAATGGCTATTTGGAAAGCGTTCAGAAAACATCGAAAGCTGTACATTGTTGCTGCTTATCTTTCACACATATGAGCAAAGCTGACATAACTAAAAAATCATGAAGTTGTACCTAATATATGTTGCAGTTGAATTGGCATCAAGAATACATTTAGCAGAGAGATATGTGGTTTTCGACACTGTTTGTCTAAATACATAAATATGCCAATCTTAAAACATTAAACATTTGCAATAAACCAATCTCTTACCACTGAGGAGACTGGGAAATGCAGCCTCCAAAGATATAGGAGCTATAGCAGACATAGAAATCCAGTGAAACACAGAAAGTCTGTGAAACCCAACTGCCAAATCTGAGCCGTCTTATAACATCATCTTTTCTTATGAGAAAACGTGACTTCTAGTTGCATAATTAAGGTTTTAAAGGAAGTTAGGTTCTTTTTGGGATTTTGCTATGTTAAAAAAACGAGACTGCCCTGAAGTTCACTGATGCACCAATGTCACATTGTTCTTCCACCCTTGCAAAACATCCCAGATACAATGGCAGGTTGTTGAGTGATATGTGCCAAAGAGGAACCGAAAACAAATTCATTCTCATCAAGAATGCTTTTACAGTTCCTTCAAGATCTTTGCCATTTCTTGTATTACTGTTCCATAGAAATGTCACAAAACCACTAATATAGTACGAAACTGTTTGGAAGTAGGACACACAAGACGTCTTCTGTAAACCATCATAAACAGATACAGTGAGCTAAGATGCACTGAGCAGGACTTAAAGCTAGAGAAGGATCAATTTAAAACCTCATAAAGTTATTTAGTGAATTCTAACTTCATGTCCAACAAATACCAGTTTCCTGTAAACAAATATAAAAAATTGAGGCTTATGTTTCACACACATAGTATTTGGATTTTACTACATGGTTTATTAATATTTGGATATTGTTCATTGCACGCCTGAACTCCCTTTATAATGAAAGGGCAAACTAAGTTTCATACATACCTGTAAGACACAAATATGCAGCTAAATACCGTTTTTCAAGGCCATCTTTATAGGTCTGAATCGCACCATAGACTGGAGGTAGAATGAAAATCAGGTTACTCACTGTGTTCCCTGTAAAACAGAAACGAAAAGCAGAGATTTACAATTGGATACTGTGCACTTAAAATAAACAAAGCTGCATTCACTCTTTAGTTTATCCAGAAAGCTTCACATTTTTGGAAGTCTTCCACTTTCACGCATAATACAAAATTAAATTTTGGTATGATACAGTTAACGACTTGAAGGCTGAGAATATTTTAACTCTTTTGTCCTTTTCCACATGTTTGGAGAGCAGTAAAATACTGATTTAACTAAAAAGTTTGGCTTAGATAGTGCTGACTTTCTTGGCAGGAGGCAGAAAACCAGGGTTACCTTGATTGCACAGCACACAAATTAAAACCCAATTCCTTAAGGAGATATAAGTCCCAAATAGTTCAAGCCTGGTATTTTAAGAGAGCTGTTTGTTTGTTTTTTCTTTTCTTAAAGCTGTTCTTGGAACTCTCTCCTCCGCACTCCCCTCAGATACTTTAAGGTCACCGAGTGACTCTTTCCCAAACAAAACCAGTTCAGTCTTTACTGTTAGTGTGGTAGTCACCACGCACACATGGAACAAGCCAGATGAAATCTGCGATACAGCATCACAACGTAAGACCAAAGACCGTAAGAAGGTATGATAAAGAACAGAAAAAAGTCAGAAGCCACTATCGATCAGCACGACAGGCAACGACGTGATTCTACACCTCTGCTCCGCTCGGGGGAGACCCCACCTGGAGAACTGTGTCCAGCTTTGGAGTCCTCAGCACAAGAAGGACATGGACCTGTTGGAGCAGGGCCAGAGGAGGCCACAGAGATGCTGGGAGGGCTGGAGCCCCTCTGCTGGCAGGACAGGCTGAGAGAGTTGGGGGGTTCAGCCTGGAGAAGAGAAGGCTCCACGGAGACCTTAGAGCCCCTGCCAGTCCCTCAAGGGGCTCCAGGAAAGCTGGGGAGGGACTCTGGATCAGGGAAGGGAGAGACAAGATGAGGGGTAATGGTTTCAAACTGAAAAAGGGGAGATTTAGATGAGATCTCAGGCAGAAATTCTTTGCTGTGTGGGTGGTGAGACACTGTCCCAGGTTGCCCAGAGAAGCTGTGGCTGCCCCATCCCTGGAGGTGTTCAAGGCCAGGCTGGACGGGGCTTTGAGCAACCTGGTCTAGTGGGAGGTGTTCCTGCCCAGGGCAGGGAGGTGGACTAGATGATCTTTAAGGTCCTTTCCAACCCAAACCATTTTATGATTCTGTAAGAGCCTGACCTTCAGCAAGACACCAGCGATCTCCACCTCTCCTGCTGAAGCTCGGATACAACACGACGAAATGAGACGTGTTGCAAGAAAGCAAGAGAAAGCAAGAAGCAGCCAAGAGCCCAGGTCATGGTTGTCATCATACCAAGCGGCGTGATGACTCTTTCAGCACTGGGCATGATGAAGGAACCTTTCTTTTTGTTTTCTTTAAGACTACTCTCCCAGTCTGATTTAGATGCGGGTCGCTTTTTTTTCCAAACTGCCCTGGCCTATGCAAAAATATGAAATATTGAGAATTTTAAGGGAAGCATAAGGAAACGGTATATTTCTCAGCAGAAGGGATGCGTATTCAGCTTTTTAGCCTAACCACAAATCATAATTTTGAGAATAAAGGTTATGTAATGGGAATAAAATGACATGCAAATTGGGAAAAAGAGCCAATCTATTTAAAAAGGCAGAATGTTGCTTACATAAATTAAACTGCACACCTTCACATGCCAACAGTTAATTATATATAAAACTGAAACTCTCATTTCCAAATATCTCAATGAAAAGTGCAATGTATGAGGCTATGGAGAGGCCAAAACCCCCCTCTATTTCTGGCTTTTTTATTCAGCAGAAAATCTCTGAAGAGTTTCATTTTCCAAAACAAATAGCAAGTGTGAGAAAGCCGTGTCTGAACCACTCCCCTAATTCTAGCACCTATTTTTCAGGAGTTCTACTTCCCAAGATCCATCCAAAAGAAAACTGAAAACTACCAAACTACGATCATAATACCCCAAAGTATTACAGCACCTCCAGGAACAAAAATCCATGCTTTACAGGCTCACAGAAAATTCAAACCCAAATGGAAAAAAGGTTGTTTCAGAACACACGAAGCAGAAGCGTACCTAATTAACTTTAACAAGTTAGCTCTTCTAAATTCTCACACGGTAGATTCAAATTGCAGTTTGAGACAGTCTTCTCGACCGGATAAAAATCCATCTGATTTTTATCAGATCTTCTTTAAATCACTTCCTTATTGATTTAACATCATCTCCTGCACAACCATGAATTTCACCAAGTTATAACAAGCAAAACAGAGATGTGCCAGAGATCTTACTCTTCTACTCAGCTCTGGAGTAAGTTCCTCCATGTAAAGGAAGCCCAGATGAAATCAAAACAGCTCTGCAAAGACATACAAGTTTATACCCATATAAAAGGTCTTTTTCATGCTTAAAGTCTTTGGGGAATCATTAACCTCTTACCACATTCCCCACAGTGTTGCAATGGGCAATGACTCACTTTCAGAGCAGACCAGGTTTGGAAGAAATCCACTAAAACTCCGTATTGTGTGGTAGACTGACCATTACCACGTCCTCCCACAAATCCTACAAAGACATCATCCAGCCTCTAAAGGTAGAGTAAAGGCTACGTAGTCTGGAGAGCCGATCTTCGGCTTTCTAAAGCAGTTCCCAACTATGCCCATTTTCAAGAGAAGTTATTAGGCATTATATAATTATCACCATTCAAGGTCACTTCCTTATGAAACTGTCAAAAACCTGGCAAAAATTCAAATACGAAAATGCCAAACAAAAGAAATACCATGATGTTTATCCGCAACTGGGAAGGCACAGGACTTTAGAATTGAGTTGTAGTAGGATAACAAATTTCAAGATGGATGTAAAAATGCAAAGAAATTCTTTTGTAGGAAAGTGAGGGTTTCAACACTTCCCGTAAAGCTATAATTATGTTAAATTATTAAAAATTTATGAGCGTTTAATCTAGGACCATCTTGCCGAGACAGGAAATACCGTAGACCTAATCTAGCCGTAAATTCCTGCCACTCCTTCTCTGCACTTTTTGGCCCATATTATTCAAAACATTTATAGCATGGATTAGGCAAGCCTATTTGCAAAACATACTTATTGAAAGTTGTGCAAATTTTTTAAAAAGGGAAATGGGGGTGGGGGAACAATGAAGTCCTCTGGCATGCTGCTAGCAAAATTACTTCTTTCAAGAACAAAAACTACAAGGCCCCTTTCAAACCCAAAGTCCCTAGGAGCGCGCATTTCATAAAAGTCTAGCTAGTCTTTACAGGATTATCCTCATATAGAATAGCTTATAAATTCATTAAAAGGGATTTTTACTAATTCCATCAAAAAACGGCAGTTGGATATGCAAAGAGATTAGCAAACAATACCAAGAAAGACGAAAAAGGCAACACAACTACAGAGCCAGAACTCTGAAGTTAATTAACAAACACGGAAGTGAAACAAGTTTTGAAGGAAATAGATATGGAAGTTGAAAATAGGAAAGAAGTTTAACTGTCAAGAAACCTAATCTTTTTCACCCAGTTTTCTTTAAAAAAAAAAATAGAGAAAAAAAAATGCAGCAGACCTACTTGGCAGAACGAGAGATCGGAGAATATGCAACTAAGGAACAAGGTATGCAAGATAATTAAAGATGATATTTTTGGTTATGCCTGTAAGAAATTTAGTATATCAGAAATTAGATACATGCACATGGATGGATCTGGGCTCAACTGTGCGCAGTATTCTTATATTTCAGTACTGGATTCCTTGAATATTGGTCCAGGGAATGATCTCATTTTTCTTTAGTGACCAAAGACTGCTTCTCAGCATTTTATCTCCAGCATGTCTGTCAACAGAAAGGAGGACTAGATTATCAGAGGAAGAAATGAACAAACTCGCAGACTGAAATGACAGGAATGAGATTAAATATGATGGCCAAGAACATGCTTTTCAATGTGAATATGAATCCTTATTCCAGTCATAGGATTAACCTATTTGAAGAGGCAAAAAATTGAATTAAGATCGCATGGTGACTGACCACAAGCCATCACTGGAAGGCTGGCACCAACCCCCCCAAATTTATTTCCAGTAGAGGCAGGGAAAACAGTAGTGTCTTCACACAAGCCAATAGCAGAATACACTGTTCTCTAGTTACCGATAAAAGAAAATAGAAAGCACATCAGGTGCAGAGAAGCATCACTTAGATGGCAATGACGAATGGGAGCTTACAACATCAGAAGGGACAAAAATTGCTTAGGTCCCCTGGCAGAACAAAACAATGGCTGGATGGAATAAAACTATGCTCTGTAAATACACCATGTGGAAAGGCCAAGGATGAAAGGCAGCTATTTAAACTAAAGGATAATACTGTCAAAAAAATAAATAGATGTAAACTGATCCCAAATAAATGCGGGCTAGAAGTTACAGGAAAGCCACTGAAAAGGAGACATCTACAACTGCTTCCCAACAGAAATGGGCAGCATGATGAACCTTCCTGCTTTCAGGGTGAAGCTCAGTAAGCTCAAAAGCCAGTTTACATGATGTGGTGGCCTGTCACAGTAGTAAACCAGACTATGTCCCCAAAGATTATACATGGTAGTAGGCAAAGTGCTAAATTAATGGCTAACCATGGTGAACGCGGACTGTGTGACTGACCTTACGAATTTCCATAGAAGTCCTTCAAGAATGTTTTAATGCAAACCATTGTTTCAAAATACTGTTTTATTCATTGAGAGAATACCATACGGTACCAGAACAAAATCAAATTTATGCAAAACATCATTTCAACAGGCCTCTGTCTCTAGGAAGGACAGCTGCAAGAGTGTCAAACCACATCTGCACCCTGTTCTACAAACACGACAGCAAAACCTGACAAATCTTCTTTTACAATGCACGTACATTCAGAGTCATCTTCAGTTCCTAAAAAATATGCACAGTATCATAAATGCACAAAGATCTGTACAAAGACTGACCACCTCAAAAACTATAAAGAGGAAATAGTATTTACAAGCAAACAGGAGCACAATATACTGCTTACTGTTATACAGACAGCTGGGTACAGTTAGAGTACACGAATTTGAAGGACCTTAATTTCAAAAAGTTTCTATTTCCCCAAGTATGTAGTTAATTCTATATGAGAAAGTAATTTCTACAATAAATTTGGATGAGGAGTCAAGAGGTAAAACAAGTCAAGTTGTAAATAAGTCAAGTTGTAACAGAACACGGCCATAAAGAAATCCTGCGCAGGATGTAAATACATCAGGAACTGGGAGTTAGAATACAAGAGATGTTTTCAGAGAGAGAGTAAAAGCGCTATTATAAAAAAGAAGCAAAAATTATCATCTTCAGCTTTTGAAAAGGTGACCAATGTGATTTACGCTGTGTTAAGAGATCTTTTCTCCTATGTTTGTACACAGAACGACTGCAAGCATTACCAACTAAAAGGATCTTTGCAAATGCTCTTTCTCCTTCCATCAAACAAATGAAGACTTTTCACTGCTGTGGTTTCTACAAGACTCAAAAACAATAGAAATATTACCCTCGGAGACCAAAGAAGAAAATTTTTGCAATTAAAAAGTTGACTATGCATAAAACCTCATTTAAAATCATTCATTACAGGTTTTCAGCCTCCCCTTAAGGACAACTGTACCTCGCTGTGAAACATGAGAAAGGAAAGTGGCTGCTATTTTCTAAAATAGATATTGCAATAAAGTCAAAGCGTCCCTTCAAACAAACAAGCAAGCAAACAAGATTTTGAGGCTGAAAACATCCATTTCATTGCCTGGATATTGTGGTGCTCCGCACAGTCAATTTTACTGCACTTCCTGGATCACGCAGCTTTTTTTCTTTTTCCATCATTGCATGAAGAAAATAAAAAATAATTCCAGAAACCAAACCCTGTCAGGTGGCATCATGACACATGCAGAGCTTGAATCATCGTTCAAGCTGCTTTCAGATAGAAGAAATACTATCTCACGGCTTTTGTTTCTGGAATAATCTCAAGCAGCTCTGGTACAAAATGCAGCTCATTTACCAAATTTAAAGAAATTGCGAAGCAACTCACAGATTCAGGTATGCTTGAGAACGTAACCATCTACCATAGGGATAAATCTGTCTTTTAAAAAGAGGGTTTGGAAGGATCTCTAGGGATACGAAACCAAAGATGAACACACACAGAGAATAACAGCAAAAGAAAGGCATAAAAATGATAGTCCTGTGGCCCAGCAACACCAGGTAAGTTGAAACAATGAAGGACAAAAAGTTGTTTGGAAATTAGATTTGAAGTGGAGGAGTAGACAGCCAACAGCTTAAAGAGTGAGGAGGAATAGAGAGTATTTTCTTACAAGAATAAGAAATTCATTCAAATCTAATATGGGAGTCCTTACTAAGATACAAGTAATTCATAGCTCACCTATAACAGCATTTTAACTGCCAACAGAGGAATTAATTTGAAAATTCAACATGTTTCCATACAGTAAGTGCTATATATTATCAGTCAACAATAACTAAGCCAGAGCCCAGAGGAGGTTTGTATCACTGACGATTCAAAATATCGGCATTTCATGATTGTTCAGAAGACCCAACTACACAGAATCAGCTTTTTTGGCCACTAACTTCAATCTTGCGGTGTTTTCACTTACGGCTTATCACCAGGAGGGCAGTATAGCAATTAGATTTTCACTTCCACCAACCATTTTTAATATCTTCCACTTCAAAGTCTACAATAACTGCACTTCAGAGTTGTCAGGAAATGAAAACTCCTGTCTCCATTCGATATTTCAGAAGGACCTCAGGGGGAGGAAACCAAGTCATCCCGACGGGAATTTTGCCAATATGTAATTACTAAACTCTCTACTTGCTAATGTGCACGAAGGATCAATGTAAACTTCCTGTTACTCAGAGAAACACAACAAAGCGTTATTCCAGGCTGGAGCACAGGACAAACGATGACTTAAAGAAAAGAAAATTAAAAATGAGGGTGGGATCTGTTTAAAATGTTTCTTTTTAAGTGACAAGATCCATTCCTTACCTCCTGTAATTCGCCTTTCCAAATACTAAGCAAGCCTTGATTTTATTTACCTGGACATTAACTGAAGTTGCAAATTCAGCTGCAACTTGGATTAACCACCATGTTTCTAATAACAAAATGGGAAAATACTCAAGGAAACAAAATAGTGAAGCAATTACTGAACTATATAAGCTATGTATGAAAAGTTTCCTGAATAGCTATAAAAATGGGTACAGATAAATAACAATTCAAACTAACGGGTTATTAGAGTGACTATTAGATCTCCCTAGGTATTTACAATAAAATCAGAAAACTAAAGAGCAAGTTCATATAGTCCATAGGAATCATAAAATTAAAAGGCAGATAAAACACCATAGAAAAATGTGATAAAATGAGCACATTAAAAAGAAATGCTGCATTAATCTAGCTCTGTATAGATGCTGGCATACTATTAGGAGAAAAACTGTAAAGGATAAATGGGGGTGGGGGTGGTGTCAGATACAGCAACCAGGAGTACTACAAAGGAAAAGATCTTTCAAAAAAAAGAACAGCTACATGAATCTCAGTCAGGCAGCAGCTGCAAGAAAGCAAGTGGGAAGCCAACAGATTTACATGGGGGAAGGACTGAAAAAAAAATAATTATTTGTATTACTAAAGAGCATTCTGATCAGCATGAACAGACTGAAACAAGGAAAAAGGAAGTTTAGGTAGAACATCTAGAAATCAAGTTTATTTGGCAGCAGCAACTCCTAAAAGAAGCCATGAATCCCGGAACAGTTTCAAACAAGACTGGGCAACATGCTGCAGGACAGATGAAGAAAACAACCCACCATGGGTGAAGGGAGGAAGCAAACGAGGCAGGAGCACAGCCTCCTCCTCAATGCCAGCACCAGCAGAGATGCATACCACTGGTGTGAGCACACTGCGTTCCAGTCGCACGCGTCTCAGCCCCCGCCGCACCACAGCGCTGCTTCCAGTAAGTTGAAATGCTGGGATAAGGCCAAAAAAACCCAAAGGCAGCGTTGCTGCTGCAGAGCTGGTGGCCAGCTGGGAGGTTTGAGTGTTTAAAGGCAGCGTGCAGGGCAAGGCTTCCAGATCTTCTAGGCTGCTTCTCCCTTGCTGGGCCTCCATTTCTCCAAGATACGTAAATACCTGATATCCTTCTGAACAAAAATTGCACAGGTAAACCATTTCAGTCATTTAGTGTATTGGGGAAGGGTAATGAGGTAATTTTAGGAGGAAAAAAAGATTAATTATTAACAATACAATTTGGTTTTTATTCCCAGAGCTCATTTATGAGTGGTTCCAACATGCTGTCAAGTGATACGTTCTGATTTACAGCCTTTCACACTTTATATTCCAGCTGCAGAATTCATTCCCCTGCCATTCATCACACTGGTTCAGCTAATATTTTTGTAGATGTTTTTACTCTGATTACAGTATTTCGTGTTACATTTGTGTTCTTCAAAACAATCAAAAGGTAATTAGAAGAAAAAAAGCTCTTGACACTCCTGACTAACAAAGCACACACAAGAAAGCTCAGTTCAAACCTGTAAAGTGTGGGTGGATTTTCTAATGCGCAAGCCTCCCTCTTTGGTATGCAAGTCTTACAAAAGCACTTATTATTAAACTGCTTCTGAATTGCCCTAGGTTACAATTAAGCCACCCTTTTCTTTACCCTCACCCCTCTGCAAAGTACTTGGCTACTGCGCAGTAAAGACACTAGAAAATTAGAACCTAACAGGAGACTGTAGTAACGCTGACCTTGCTTTTTTTGTGTGTATTATACTAAAAATAAATGAGCAACAGCTAATACTACACAAACCCGTATTTTAAAGCTCCACATTTCTTCATACGAAACTGATCACCTTGCAATCCCAGAAATCCAACATTTGCGTTCATAATGCACATTTAAACTTTGATGGTGAAACACTCATTGCTGGGCTAAGAAGTTTTTACCCTTTCCCCTCAAATCAAAAACATATTGGTTACCTATTTAGTCTCCATTACTGCAGTGTCTGAGCAAACCCGGTCTTCTGTGTACTTAATATCCTTGCAAGAGGAGGACAGGACTGAAGAGGGTGCCTGAGTCACAAAGAAACCTGCATAAAACTGAAGCCAGGGCTTTTAAACACCAGTGTTCCTCTAGCCACTAGACCATCCTTACCTGCCACAATAAAAACGAATGAGTTCACCACAACACCTCTCGTAAATAAAGCTTCAAAGTAGAAAGTACCTCAGAGTAAGAACTAGGTGCTTTCCAGAAACAACATTTTCGTTACCAATTCTTAGTGTGTTTAGCATAATGGAGTCCTCCTCCTCCTCCTGGAATTCTTAAACACTATCACAAATGAAGAAAAAGTGTCTGAAGACACAGAGCTTGGATTGATGTGGGGTTTTTTTGAGGAAGAATCACTGATTTTTTTTTTTTTTTCCAGAGGTATCTGTCTTGAAGCCTTTCATGACTGAAGTCCAAGGTCTGCATGAGATGCTGTTCCTCAGAAAAGGGTTAATAGAGCAGATTACAAAACGTGGAGGACCGACCGTGAAGTTTAACAGATAATTATGAAAGCAATTACAAGGAAAATATTCTGATATGACAGGCCAGAATAAAGATAGCTACAACAGCTAAATCAGAAAGCCGCGTTCCTCACTTTTGAAGCCAATTATCTTACTGTGTCTCTGTCTATCACACCTAGGCCTGTCACAAGTGCAGGGCATTCTAAAGCATTAATAAATGCTTTCTTGAGTTTTGAAGGGACCATTACATGAAAAATAACAGTATTCTAAGTGCTAGAATCTATCCTTGGCCATTTTTTTAGGATTGCAGGAAGCAGCCTGAACAAATATGTTAGTACACAGCTCCTTTACAGGTCATTTTATTCCCAGTCCCAAGATACCCACAATTAACTGGACTACAAGGAATAAACTTGCATTACAATTAGCTGATAATGCCATCCTGTTATATTTTAGTGTTGCTTTCCTAGAATATGGGAAGCCTCATGGGAAAAAAAAAAGGCATCATTTCCCTGATAAACGTGAATCTAAGATGATAGCAAGCAGACCAATTACCTTGAAGTACACCTGGAAGGATTTTGCAAGTAAATTTAAAATAAAAACAGTTGACATAGGCAGATCATTTGAAATATCAATCTAGAAAGCTCACCGAAAGCAAGTGCTTACAGCTGGGAAATGCAATCAAAGTCTAAAGAGATTAGGCTGAGATGATGTAAAGTTAGAATATTACATGCAATAAGCTTGTTGCTGAAGGGCAGATTTGCTGCTATTATAACCTTTACTGGAAAACAAAATAAAGCGTATTTTAAATGTTATTTTAAGACAGGCCGATGAAGTCAGACTGCAAGGAAAAAAACAAGATGGGGTAAACTTACTCTTCAGCCAATGCCAAAACTAAGCAGTGACCAATGTGATGTTATAGCACTCATCCATTTAATTTTTATCATACTTAACTCCTTCCAGTTCACCTTTCTTCTTCTACGCTGGTGTCAGCATCCTGGCTTCACGTTCTGTGCCTGCACTAACTCCTCTAGACATAAGGGTCTACCCAGAGCAGAAAGCACAGCTTTTGGCAGCTGACAGTTTTGAGCTACCGGAGTGCATCCAGCTTAGCATCTGTCAGTCCTCACCACAAACAGAGACAGCAACTTGAGGCACAGTGAGCTGTGGGTATCATCTCAGAGGCTCTGTAGGACTCTTTCAGGCACTGTGCAGTGAAACAGGAGCGCCGAGCATTAGGGGAACCCAATATGCCCACTGGATGGTGGACGGCAGAGAATAACATGTGTCAGAGCTCTTTTCCAGGTATTGTAGATTTAGTTCGACCAGCCTTTCTTCAAAATCCAGATCCTCTTGCTTTCCTCCCTTTCTTGCTATCCGTGTGGATTTTCCTTGGGTGTCCAGTCTCTCCTACTAATGACTCATGCCATTCTTTTGCATTTTGCCCTGCTTGGATGGTAGGAAATTAAAGGTGGGATGCTATGTGACAAATGCAAAACAGAGCTCGTGGTGATAATGAAACTAGTCAGCAACCACAGCCCAATTCTGATATACAGCGACTATTCAAACACTGACTGGTGACATTCCCTCTCTTATCAGCAGTACTAACGGAAAATCCCATCTGTAACTACCTACCTTTTTTTGCATGACTGCTTTAAATGAGGCTACCTCAAACATGCGATAAAAGGCACCTGATCTCAGAAAAGACTCAGGCTCTTCTTCACTCCTAAATATCTCTTTTGTGTAAGTGCTTCTCTTCCCTAAGTCTTCATAAACTTTTCCAGTTAATATGACAACCTGCAGCAAGAACTTTCAACCCAATTAATTCACTAACCCAAGTCTCTAAGGTTGTCGCTCCTGGTCTGCAACTTCCAACTCCAACTCTATTCTTTAGTGACTGTTCAATTGTCATTTCAAGACAACTTCCTTGTTCTTGCTTGAAAAACGAAGAGAAAAAAATTGGCAGTTGTCTATCCGCCCACAAACCTTGGCAAAAGCCATTTATCTAGAGGGAAAATGAAGCTGCTTCTCCATAAAGACAGTAAGATCAAAGTCCAAATCTTAAGTATCTCACAATCTAAACCAAGTACAGGAAGAGATATACCACACATTGAAGGTTCAAGCTTTAAACAAGGTCTTTTTGATGTAAATATAACTTAATATAGTACCTACACAGTAACAGTTCATAAGGTGGGTGTCAAGCATTTGGGCATAAGTCAATTTTACTGAATAATAAACAGTCAAAAACCAAACACAAAATCAACCAAGTTCCCAGGACAAATGGTGGCCCAAAGACTGGCAGAGGAAACTTTCAAAGGACAGTTTTGAGACAAATGTGGAAGAAGTACCATAAGGCAGGGAAAGAAAAAAAAAGGTGAATACGAAAGCCACGTGGAAATCAGCATGGAAGAGTTTAAAGGCAGGGAAAAGAATTTAAGAGCTTGGAAGGGAATGCATTTAAGAAAAGGAAATAGCTTTAAAATATTTCTCTGCAGCCTATGGAACAGAGAAAGAAAAGGACAAGAACAATTAAATTAGGATGGACTCAAGAGTTTTAACATTCCAGTGCTGATGTTCAACATTGTGCTGAAGACTACACGCTGAGGGGGCTCGCACGATGATAAAACGTGGGCCTTGAAAGATTTAACAGCCACCAGACCCCAAACCTCTGAGTGAAAAGCAACTGTGATATCACAGATCACGAAGCCGTAGCAGTTTGTTTAAGTGCAGGAAAACAACATCTGCTGTATGATTTCACTACCACGGTGCACTTCTCTGCTGCTTTCCAAGGCATCTACACAATTCAATTGAGCCAATTCTTATTGGAGACTTGCACTCACCAGTTCAAAAGAGGCACGAGTGATATAAACTGGCAACACTCATCTGGTTTTCACTCTACTGCTTGTAAAGAAAGCCGTGAACTTCCCCACACTGCTGCTGCTCCTAGCTGCAGCTTCATGGAGATGGCATTAAACTGTGCCCATTTGCAGAAGCCAGATCTGCAAGTATAAGGCATAGGGCGTTACGAACAAAAGTGCATTGCCAACCTTCGTTCTAAATTTCCGTTACGCAATTGAAACAAATAAAGAAAAATGTTTTGCTTCTCCAGTTTCCAGGCTGTTTACCCATGCACTGGTCAGCATGTTAGCTCTTTCTGCTTACATGAGTCATTTCCACAACTGTGAAAAGGACTTGGAAAAAAAAGAAAAAACCCCAAAGGGAAAAAAAAAAAATAATAAATCAAGGCATCAGTTTTCATTCATGAGCAAAATATCACCTGGAGCAACTCTGAGTTTATATATTTTGTATTTTTTTTTTCCTTAAGCCTACAAGATTTAAAACCTGAAAAAAATAATAATCTGTATCCTGTGGGAGGAATGCAGGAAATACCTGTGGAACTACAGCCTGCAGCTCTCCTCCCGAGTGTAGTAACCCAGAGAGCAGACTCCCCAGCTTGCCGGCTGCAGTCGGGGGCCAGCACTAGCCCTGGCAGTCTCTGTCAGGAGGAGAGCACTGGAAACTCCCTCCAAGAGCAATCCAGTCTATAATGAGAATCACACAAACATCCTCTTCCTCACACAGCAAAGTTAAGTACTTGTTAGAGGAAAAATACACCTATTTCACCTAGAAGAAATGTGAATTCCACTCTGCGACAATAAAATCAGTTCTTTGGGTCATTTTAGCTCCCTGCTGTAGGTGACACATTTGATTTTAGAGAAAGCCAGATCTGCAGATCCTATTTCTCAAAGATGTGAGTAATTTTAAGGTTTCCCCTGGGTTTCCTCAATGTAAGGTCAAAACACCTATTAGAAGGGATCACAGTAGTGTGCATTCCAGTTGGGAAGCAGGTCTCTGCCTGAACAAACAGAAGGTGTTGACCAGGGAAGATGAAGAAAACCTGATGAACAAAATGACAGATCTAATACAGAAATACTCTGTCCCAAGATTGTCAGTGTCCAGACTATTTTTAATGCTCAACTATGCTACACAGCTCTACAGGACGACTTCTTTGATCTAACACTGCATCTGATTCCTAGATGCTGGATCATGTCCAAACGAAAATCCTTACCCAACTGGAATTAGCAATTACTAAAAATCCAGCCTACGGGGTAGTAGCATCTTGAGCTTCCGCTGCAAATAATGAGCTTGTTAATGCACTGTATAAATCAGAGAGATTCCAGGGTCATGTTTTATGACCATAAACTTGATACCTTGAAATCCTTCTAGTTGGAATTCATACAAAACACAGTCTGGTGTCCTGTGACTCACAGAAAAGCAGATGTGAAGGAAGAAACTGATGGAGAAGGACGGCTAGCATGAGTTACGTACACAATCCTGGCTTCACTCACCTCGTGCTGTTAGGCAGAGGCAGATGTTCAGCTCACCATGTCTTTTTCTAATTCTGCTTGTCTGCTTTCCTGCCTAAAAAGACCAAGCCTTACCTTTTCCTCAAACCTAAAAGTCAAGTCTCTAACATCCCGAACCTTGTCTAGCTGAATCAGCCCACGCTCTTGTCCTTTTCTCCAGCTCCTCTGGTTAGAGAGGAGAATCAGGGCAGCGCTGCCTGAAATAGGCTGCAAGAGAAGATACCCTCTTCCTCAAAAAGCCAGCTGGAGATCCTTTAAGACACACACAGTCTGCACACACCATTCCAGGGTCACTCCAAGGACACCAGATTCGGAAAACAAGTCCAAAGGAACCAAGGAATAATGCAAAATAAAATAAAATAAAATAAAGCCCTAGGACACAGCTGGGAAACAGATACTGGACACTAATTTCAATTTTGAAATAAAGTTTGGAATTTCCCTCAGGAAAGCTCTGCAACGTGGAGCGCAGGTTGAGTCACCAGTTGCTGGAAAGGTAAGAAACTGAAGAACATCATCGTAAGGCTAGGGGGGCATAAAGGGTGCATCTCCCCACCAGGACTGACAGAGAGGGCTACTTCTGCCCCAAACACTCCAGACACACTGAAGGACATACTCTGCCAGAGGTCAATGGACCTCACTGTCAAGGAGATAATGATCCTGCAGATGCTGACTGCATTGAGCATTGATCACGCAGAAGATGTCAGGTTTTCAGTCACTGATCACAGTGCATATGCAGCGTATTTCTTCAAGGAATTTAATTTTTAAAAACAGATGGAAAAATATACCCTGGTCAGACACTTCAGGTTTTTGAGCTAGCACAAGCTGTATTCTACAGTTGCATTTTCAAGTGCACAAAAAAGTCTGTGCCAGAAACCTTACATCAGATCCCAGCAAAATCACTGGGTCTCTACCCAGAGCTTGCCTATATGGGGACAGATATTCAGGTTGATTAATGGTAAAAGATCAACGTTAAAGCAGTGCTGCTCTGTTGTTTGGTTGGTTGTTTTGGGTTTGGTTTTTTTTTTTTTGAGTTGTAACAACCTCCAGAAACTTCTCTCTTCCTTACACCTTCCTTCATTCTTTGTAGTACTTCCACAACCAGAATAACCAAGTATCTTTAATTCATGCCACAGCTCAGCTTCTCTGCTAATGGACTGAAAAATGGCTGTAACTAATGAGGCAGGTGGAAAGAGCCCCACACCTAGAAAACTCAAAGCAATCAAAGGTAGGTAGCTTTTCCCTGATAACCACTTGCAATTGGGTTCCCTTCTAGCATTATGAATTTAATTTATATATATATATATATATTTGGAATTAAAAGAACTCTTCGCATTTTCTTAACTTTTCATGATCCATGAACTTTTCTGTGATCCTCTTTAGGATTTTGCGATAGAGAAACAGTCAACTGTGTTAGCACTTGCATGTGTTGTAAGATAAACCAACCGTATACTGCTGAGCTGTTGGGGTTGGAGACAACTCCGAGAGTTCCTTTGAACACTTTGCAGTAATTATTAAATCTTTCTTTTGTTTAAAAAAACAACTTCCCCACTGATCTGTGAAAGGCTCCAGCAAATATGGAAAATGCATTCCATAAATAGCAGTTTCACGTACACACACAAAAAGACACAACAAACCAAAGTGATGTTTGTCTTTCAGTTATGACAACAGTCATTTTTATCTGTGACTAAACACTCATTTAAAGGCATTTAAAAGTCAGCAGTGTTCCTTTACCATACTTTATTTTACATTAGTCTTCCTATTTCTAGCTACAAATATATATTCTGCAAATTCATATCATGCAGTTCATAAACCTGTCTGCCTTAGTTCGCACATAAGCAAAATGAAATTGTACAAATGCCACTGCTCCGTTACCATTTGGAGTGGCAGATGTCCAATTGCCAGCTGCACAAGCACTGAATACGAAACACTAATTACAGAGTAATCAAATGCTTTGTTAAACCATATTTAAGAATCTTATTGTCATTTAATAACTACACGAGAATTAGTAAACACACACGTGGCCCATTACCACAGTGTCTGTCAAGTTTTTAAGCATATCCATAATGCGATGGAGGATAAATGAGAACTGTTGATTGGACAAATGTAAACTTCCCAAAAGCCTTTGACCCTCTCTTTCAATGAAAGCTCCTGGGAAAACAGAAAATTAAGCTGTCATGAGATGAAAGGTAGAATTGCATCATGGACTAGAAAGTGTCAAAGACGAAAAAAAGAAAGGGAAGAATTAAAAAAAAATATATAAATCATTAATTGTGGCAAAATGCATCAAAACAGTGCCACAATATTATCTTTAGGCTTAAGTCAAGTATATGATTCTATATACATTTACAGCCTGTGAAGGGAAATAACTTAATGCAACAGTATTTGCCACCGACTCAAAAATCACTTAAATTCATTAAAGAAATAAGAAAGCACAGCAGCAGAGACTATCCATCTGGCTTCTGAGTTTACTTCTGCTGTCTTATTCTTTGAAGGAAGGAACCCCTCTATCAACTTCTTTTTGTCCGCAGCACAAAAACCAAGCTAGAATTGTTCATCTGAAAAAGCACCCCACAGCTGAGCATCGTTCTGTACACTCTACTTGACTTTATCGCCACCATCAATTAGTTTAATGTTCCCTTTACCTTTTTGTCAGTACTACCCCCTAAGTTGAGGGAGCTCCCTCAAGGAGCCTGATAAATTTAAAGAGGAAACTCGAGAAGTGGCTTTCTGCAATTAGGTCATTAAAGTTACACACTCAAATCCCTTTCAGTCTTAAAGTCTGTGAGGCTGTGACATCCTCTTCTCTTAAACCGCATTTTAGAACTCCTATGTGTCATGATGTCTTTAAATAATTCAGCCGCAGCCAGGCAGTTGGGCTGATCACACCCAATTAATCCTGATGATTCTTCCTTCATCTGCCACTTTATTGAAAGAACCGACAGAGCTCTTGAGCAGAGTTGGCTTTTATTTTATTTTTTTTAACTCACATGGATAGTACCTAGCCCAATAGTCTCTGGCTGCTTTCCAAAGCCTCTGGCAAAAGAGGCAAAATACAGCAGGATGCCCAAGAGAAACAGGTGGCAGTACGTATGTGGCGGTACGTATGTGGCAGCTGAAATTCAGTGTTAATGATATTATTCTAACTTTAAGTAAATTTTGCAAGTTGTTAAGTTCCAAAGTAATGATCCCTATGGAAAACAGAGACCTATGCGTCTTTGACAGCTGTCTTTTTTGAGCAAAGCTTAAAAAAACAACCCAGTATTTTTGTGTCGCTGTTAACAATGTAGAGAATGTTTGCATGGCAGTCTATGCGTTAATGAGAGATCTCACATCTAACAACACAGGTAACAGTTATCTCAATCTTTTATCTCTTGTCTGAAGCAAAAATTGGAAGGATTTAAG
This sequence comes from Chroicocephalus ridibundus, assembly GCF_963924245.1. Lineage (NCBI taxonomy): Eukaryota > Metazoa > Chordata > Aves > Charadriiformes > Laridae > Chroicocephalus > Chroicocephalus ridibundus. The sequence continues at coordinate 7,014,843 of NC_086284.1, forward strand.
AAAAAGCAGCAAGAGTGGTTAGAAACGTGCAGATTCTTATGATTATTTTTTTTTCTAAATAAGGGTCCCATAAGGAAAGCACAGTTACAAGTACTTATTTAGCAGATCTCTAATGAAAACAAAAAGCAATGGATTTAACCCTGGTAATAAAAAAAAAAATTCTCTATGAAGGTAGCAGAATGTACTGAGACAGAACCAGAAGCCAAGAAATAAATGATTTCACTAATTCCTTGAGACGCCCGAAGCTATATTGCAGATGCTTGCTGCTGTAAATGCCAAAATAAGGATATAATATCTCAAAACCAGTCGTGTTGTAGATGATGCACATTACTCATGGACAATGATAGCTCAAGGCAGTATTTCACATACCTGGAAATATCACTCAAGTTTGATCCAAACTGAAACACAACACTGAGTTGATAACAACAACAAAATCGCCCCCATGATTCTGCTGCCTGAGAATTATAAACCCTTGGGTACCACAGAAGGCTCCTTTGAATTTAAAGTATTTGTTTAAATTGCTACTACTCTCCATGTTTTCAATAAAGGAAATTTATGAAGAATAGTTGTATACACTCCTTATATTCTACAAGACAAACCCTTCTTACAGGGATAACAGTGAACGCAAGAGGGGTAAAGCACTTGTCATATAGACATTCACATCAAAACAGACTCCCAAAACCAACATTACATGGGCTAAACTTGCCTGAAAAATCAATCCTGCTAAAATAAGGAGTAAATGGTAACATTTAAGCACTTAGTGTTGAACAATAGCACGTACATTTGACCTTGTTCTGTTTGCTTGGGTGGGAGGATGCTGTTTTTTTCCTTTATTATTATTTTGCTTATGTTGGTGTACAAAAAGTTGGGTAACTCAGCACGGAGCTGGAAAAGATTAGTTTAAAAAAAAAAAAAAAAGCATCTCTATTGCTTGCCCTCTGGCACACAGGAGTCAGTCCAAAACTCCTGAGAAACCCTGAAGAAGGAATTACTACACCATACAATAGACTTGATCAGTGAGGGATATAAGAGTCATTGTAGGGCTTAACATAGTTGAACTGGCAAAATAATCCTTTTCAGATGGTTTTCCATTTCAATTGGTTTATTATTCTACAGAAGGATGTAGAGCAGTTAGTCATCCGCCTCCACGAGGGAGGAAAACTGGCTAGGTGATGCCTCAGAAAGACAAGAAAAAGCGTTTTTCATTATTAAAAAATATGAATCTTTGAATACTGGTCATTGTATTTGGGACACATCAAGAGAATGCACATATGAAATGCTACAAAAACACCTTTCTTCACCTTCCCATCTCTGAATACGTACAATTGATTAGCTGCCATCATTTATGCTAGTTCTTTAAGGAGTGAAAGGCAAAGAACTGCATGTAGGCTTCTGGAACACAATGTAGCAATTTGTACTAAAATTAGCATATTAAAAACAAATTGCTAAATGGCACAAAGACGTAATTTGCACAACAAGCTTTCAATTTGGCTCTTCAGCCTGCAACCTAAGGAAAACATAATATTTGATTTGGACCTGCCAGCATCCTTCAGGCTTCAGGCCTCCAACAGTTTCTTATAAATTATTTATAACGAACATTTAATGCAAAATTTTTAAATACCATCAGCTTAACTGAGTCGTACCAAGACAGTGAGAAATCAGAAGCTGATTTTCACTCTTCTGTAAGGTAACGCATACAATAATACAGGCTATACATGAGTTTTAACATCAAAAACGACCACAATGAGAACTCTGAGAGAGATGAGAAAACTATTTTTTGTACTTCCTGGTTTGTTTGTTCTCTGAGTACAGATTTTTGATAGAATAAGAAGGCCACAAAGGCACACCAACTGACAGAAGACCGCTGGGCACCACAGACCCCGAATATACTCTCAGTTCTTCTGCTAAAGCAACTAGATTTCAGGGTAACGTCTTTCTGATCTTCCAAAGTAATTAGCTTCACATCAAGTATTTTAGAGAAAGTTGGGAAAGACCCCTCAGTTGTTTCATGAAAGATACGCTGCCAACCAACTTTTGCTGGCTAAGATTTAAATGTTGCGTGTTCATATCATTAAAAAAAAAAAAATATTTCCTCTTACCCTGAAAATGCAGTTACAGAATTATTGCTAAAGAAAATCTAAACCATCTTGACATCTCTAATGAAATTATCTACTGTTAATTTAACCCTAAAATAAAGTGGGCTTATTTACTGTTTTGCTTTTAAAACTTGGACCATTTAAATGCTCTAATTTACAGTGCAGCCCTTATACACATTTTGTTCAGCGCAACTGACAGACCAACAAACTGTGGTCCCAAACAATAAAACCGTATGGAGGGACCAGACCTTCTAAAATTAGTCCCTTTTTCTTCAGAACACTTGCCTCTCCACCTCCCACTATTAATCTCATCCTCATCTTCCTTCTCATGAATAATCTAGAAGCGGATGAAAAGTATCAGTTCACAAGGCCAACAATGCGGGGATTATTTCAAAAATTTACATGCTAGTCAAATTTATTTTTACATGGGTGAAGGAACAGAGCTTCCTCTTCCCCATGAGGATTATCTCACAAATTACTTTTTTACCACAAGGAAAACACAAAAATACATACTCTGCAAAATTCTCATTCTATTTAAAAAACTTCTAAGTTTGTCCCGGTTTAAGACTATTTAATTTTGTTCCCTATTCAGCTGGCCTGCTTCTTCTCAGCCATAAATCTACACACCAACTTCCTTTTTCCTCCAAGTTTCTATGCCGCCTATGCTACTGTTATTCAGATCCTTCCCATTCCCACACTCTGAAACCTCTTTCACGACTATTCATTTTCGTCCTTCACCCATGTCAGGGTTTGGAACCAGGAGTCACAGCCTGGCATGGATGCCCAAAACCTTCCATCTCCTGCATGCCAAGCTCTTCCAAAGCGCTACTGAAGCATCCCAGCTATGCGAAAGGCCTCCTCAGATTGCCCACTCCAAGCACTTCAGGGTAGGTGAGCCTGTTCACTTCAGTACTATTTTCCTAGGGTCTAAACACTTCAAAGGCAGACACCTATTTAATACATGTAAAAGCTTTTTGTAGGACAGGGTGTATGTCAAGTGTCAGCACATAACTACAACTACTACACCCTTTAAAGTCTTCACCCTGGATACAAAAATATTTCATTTTTCAGCAAAATATCAGTGACAGAGGGCTTGATCCTTTACCAGCTGCCACAACATACTCTTCTCAAGCACCTGCTGAGTGATGCTGGAGGCTGAGCACTTTCTTCTTTCCCTAAAATTCGCTTGAATATATCTAAATTCCTGACTGCTTCTGAATGACAGAGTTTTGAGGTCAAAACAATAGCCTGCTCTCTTGCCATGGATCCCAGCTACCCAAAAGACCACCAACCACCTGTGCCAGAGAGACCCTTCAAGCTACTCGTCACTCCCACCACCTGCACCAGAGCAACCTGATGATGGTCAAGACCCACCAAAGACCAATTGGGCAAAGGCATCTCTCCTGGATGAAGACTCTCTCTTCTGTACAAAGATGCCTTCTCCCTCCTTGCTCTCCCTGAACAGTTTGGCTTGGTCTGACCATCTGTAGCTGGGCGGATGCTCCCATCTCCTCTCAAGGACCCTCATGGCTTTACAGCTTGGCACCCCAGCCACCATTTGAGTGAAAACTCCTCTCTTCGTCCATCCAGCCCTGCTCCAGCGCCAAGCCACCTGTGATCCCACCTCACCCGGCCACCCCACCTCAGCCACCCAAGCCCTCTGACACCCTCCTCCTGCCCCTCCACCGCTTTGGGACAAAAGCCAAAGGGACAGATTTGGGATGAGGGGACCCGAAACAACACTCTGGGTCACAGGCAGAGAGGGAGCTACACCACTCCGTCCTTTAGACACGGATTTGGGGGGGAAGGGGACAGGAAAACACCCATTTCCACCCGCCGGGGCTGGCTAAGGGGCAGGGGCTCTGTTACTCCGCCATTTGTCCTCCCCCTCAGGAAAGAAGGGCCACGGAGGAGGGGGGATTCCCCTGCCCGTGGGTCCTAGTCAGTGGGGTGGGGGTACGGAGGGGCTGGGGAGGGGACAGGGACAGAGGCGGCGGCGGGACGCGGCCCCCGGGGCGGCCACTCACAGAACTCGGCGATGTAGTAGGAAACGGCATAGTTCTCCTCGCACCACTCCAAGGTGGAGGTCGGCGGGCCCCAGTAGCCCTCCCGGTCGGCGGCCGGAGCCATCGCGGCGCCCGCTCCAAGGCCAAAGGGGAGCGAGGGGAAAGGGGAGGAAGGGAGAAGGGCGCCGGGCCCAGCGGCAACGGGCGGGGGCCGGCGCTGGGCCCGCCCGCACCGGGGAGGAGCCGCGGCGGCGGGAGCCAGTTGTGGGGGGGGGGAGGCCCGCGGGTTGCCATGGCGACGGGCTGCGGCCTGCGGGCGCGGGAAGGCCGGACGCGCTCGGCTGAGGGGGGGAAGCTGGAAATGAGAAAAATGTTGAGGTGAAAAAGGCAGATTTCAGGAAAATCCGGGGGGGGGGGGGGGCGGGGAGCGGCTGGGGGCACGTTTGGCTCGGAGGCCCCTGTGGAGGGGCGGCAGGGTGGGCAGCATCGAGGCCTCGCTGCGGCCGCTCTCTGCTCACCTGCATATGGGGCAAAACATGCTCCCTTGGGTCGGTTTGGTGGTTTCCCCTCGCTGGTTTTCCTTGTAGATTGCAGGGAGGGTTTGTAATGTGAGCGAGGCAGCGCCCTGGCTTCGTGTTTTTAAACGAAGAGGCAAATGTTTCTCGTACTCGTGGGCTGGGAGGAGGAAGGAGTTTTTTTATAGCACTGCCTACTACACGGGGGTTTTCTCTCATGTGATGCCTTATTTAGTTTCCTCAGTGCTTACTACGCATACTATACTTACACCCAGGATATTCAAAGTGCTTTTCAAGCGGAGTTGGTATCAAAGGCAAGTAGAGTCTAAAAAGGGAAAGACTTGAAACAATGGAAAAGGATAAAACACGCAAGTAGTGGCCTAATAATACCGTGTGGTTTTTATGTTTCAGAAAAAGGTCCAAAGACTGGATGAGGAGCTTCGGGCAGCCTTTGAGGGCCGTACACAGTGCTTATACCCAGCTGATCAGCAGAATTTATTATAGCTGCATATGAACACACCAGCTTTTTTTTCCACACCTTATTTCTCCTCTGTAAGCTAAAAAAAAATCTAATCTAAACACAGACCTTTCCTAGTGTAAATGCTGGTGTTTCATAATGTATACATCTGTTGTGAAGAATAACCTGCCTTCTGCAGTTCAGCTCGTATATAATTGCTTTCAGCAGCAGGTAGAGATGTTTTTAATGTTTTTCATAGTGATACAAAGCCTTCAAAGCAAAATTGATTTTAGTGATGGCAATGATAAAATACTTAGATTGTCAAAACATCATGAAAATCACTGTGGGTTTTTTTTATGCAGACCTGTCTATTTTTTTCAGAGCTAGATTATCCACCCCAGATTTAGACTTTCAAGACTGAGGTCTGGAAGAGTACCGAACTGATTCAAAGCACAAAACTGGTTGTAAAAAATGAGGATTCTAGCCTGCTTAATGCACTTTAGCTTTTTGGCCTTTTGAAGGTTCAGCTTATATAGTAAGGAAGTTTGTAGGGCTCTGACCTACCTTTTGTTATCATGCTGAACCATTTTAAGATTAAAAGTTCTTAACAGAAAAATAAGTCAAAGTTTGAAATTGCAGTAGTTCAGAAACTGAAAAAATAACTATTAAATATCCCATTTGCACACCAGGAACACGAAATAGGAACAATATGAAAACCCAAACAGTTTGTATAATATTCAATTACAGTTGTCTTTAAATAAATAATTAAAAATATTGGTGCTTGTTTCTTCTCTCACCACATGCGTGCTTGACATGAAAAGATTGTAACCACAATAGAAACAGAAGTCAGACATGAAACTGGCTTTAAAACTGGGCAAGATAAATTAATGAAAGACTGTATGGGGTAGAAAACAACAACAATGTGGGTTGTTATCTATTCTGTTTTTTCTAGATAGAAAGACAAGCAAAAATCATAGAATCATAGAATGGTTTGGGTTGGAAGGGACCTTAAAGACCATCCAGTTCCAATCCCCTGCCCTGGGCAGGGACACCTCCCACCAGACCAGGTTGCTCCAAGCCCTGTCCAACCTGGCCTTGAACCCCTCCAGGGATGGGGCAGCCACAGCTTCTCTGGGCAACCTGGGCCAGGGGCTCACCACCCTCACAGCAAAGAATTTCTTCCCGATATCTAATCTAAATCTCCCCTCTTTCAGTTTAAAATCCTTCCCCCTCGTCCTATGGCTCCCCTCCCTCATCCAGAGTCCCTCCCCAGCTTTCCTGGAGCCCCTTGAGGGACTGGAAGGGGCTGGAAGGTCTCCCCGGAGCCTTCTCTTCTCCAGGCTGAACGCCCCCAACTCTCTCAGCCTGTCCTCACAGCAGAGGGGCTCCAGCCCTCACAGCATCTCCGGGGCCTCCTCTGGACCTGTTCCAACCGGTCCATGTCCTTCTTGTGTATAGCTAGCCCTTAATTTGAATAATTGGGGATTTTTTATTTATTTGACATGTTTTTGTAGTATTCTCCATTGCAATATGGCTTTACTTCTGACTTACTCTGTGATTTGGTTCTCTGCTGTTGAACTCTGGCAAACCTTTCAGTCATTGCACTCAGAAGGGTCGTAGTATTGAAGAGGCAGCCACCAACCATTAAAATACACATTTTTTTTCCCCCCTGAAACTGTTTTGTAAAGGTAAATTCATCTTCCAGAAAAACAACTTTGCCCATTTTGGCTGTTACAATTAATACATATTAAAAGCAATAGTTTTCCGCTGTAACCTTGAGCTAGGCTTTGTAGTGTACATTACTGCACTGGGTATAATGTGACAGCCTGATGTTATTTGCATCTAATTGTGGTCTATCTGACTGGACGGTCAAACCTGTCCAGGTGTTGGATTTTCTTTGTCTGATCTGAACCACCTGTGGAGTGCCTTGTTTCTGAAATAACAAGCAGAGAAACAAACATAGAGCTCCTGAAACGCTTATTTTCAGTATTACTAAAAATGTACTTGACATGCCAATGGAGTAATTTCCTGTGGCCTCAGGTTGCCTGTGGCAAAGAATCCTCTTTCCGTAGAGTTTTATGTTGCCCTGGAACCTCATGCCGTAACTAATCAGTTAGGTTAATTGAGTCATCTCAGTTTACACCACTAGAGGGATTTGTCCTGTAAATTTAGTATGTGGATCCAATAGTTTTTTTGCTTGGGGAATGGGAAGGGGCTGCTGGTCAAAAATTGCACATGTTTTGAGCTGTTTCTCTATGAGCCGTGAAATCTGGGGAACGACACCTGAAGAAGGACATTTTTCTCTATCCCTGCTCTATGCAAGCACTTTATGATGGCTTGTGCTGCCGGTTGTTTGATTTCTGCATAAAATGAGACCTAACAAACAGATTGATTAGAACTCATTACGACTACATATGTTGGAGAAGATTGCACATATTCCCTCTCATCAGTATATGCCCATGAAGGGTGAGATAAAATTGACACAAAATCTTGAAGATGTTTTCACTACTTGGTTTTAATGATGTTAAAATAAAGGTATCAGCCACATAAATAAAGCTGTTCAAATTTTACGTTAATTATGAACCCGCGCCTCTTCTAAGATCTGATTTTATTGTGTCCTAGCATATCCAGCATCTTAGGCATGGAATACTGAGTCAGGGTTCTCAGCTCAAGCCTCACAGCCCACGATAATGTCGGCTCCCGAGTACTGCAGCTCCAAATGTCATTATTGGCAGCTTTCTGAATTGTCTAGTCCGTACTGGTTACAGGAAAAGGTCATTAACACCTTGAGATCCTGCAAGCCTGATCCTGTGTAACGTGTAATTTATCCCATTGATTTATATGCAGATAGCATGAGTAAGACGCTAAAAGCGGCATTATAAGAGGCTGAATCAGACTCTTTGTGAAGCGCCTTCAAGTTTAAGGGCTCTTTGTGAGCGCTGTTTTTGGGATGATGGTAATTATGCCTGAAGTAATATCACAGAAGTTTACTGGCACCTGAATGAGTGAAAAAGAGAAGTCGTTTCCTAACGTGAAGGAGGATCTGATGCAAGAAACTTTAGCCGAACTGATTTCCTATTCATAGCTAGGTAAAGCAGAAACGTCTGCACTGAAGTTAAATGGAGTCATGCGTTTGTAAAGCATCATCAAAGGGACTCAAGTCCTAGAGACGTATAAATATTCATAAACTCGCCAGTGTAACGTGACTGTTCTTATTCATATTTTCAAGGCTGTTGTGTGCATTTTGGTAAATGGCTGGGGTAGTGAATGACAGCATCACAGATTTCAGCTCTGTGGGTGCTGTGAGCATCCAACACTGAAGGGCTCAGATATGAATACAACCACCTGAATAGTGTTATAAAGGGTTGATGAAAACAGGGGCTGCTGAGCGCAGGTATTTAGGGAAGGAGGTGTGACCTGCTGAGGAGAGGACAATCCCACATGCAGAAGATGGTTCAGTCCCAAGCACAAACCCAGGCTGGGCAGAGAGAATGGATGGAGAGCAGCCCTGAGGAGAAGGACTTGGGGGTGTTGGTGGGTGAGAAGCTCAACATGAGTCATCAATGTGCGCTGGCAGCCCAGAAACCCCCCCGCAGCCTGGGCTGCATCCCCAGCAGCGTGGGCAGCAGGGCGAGGGGGGGGATTCTGCCCCTCTGCTCCGCTCGGGGGAGACCCCCCTGCAGTGCTGCCTCCAGCTCTGGGGCCTCAGCACAGGAGAGACACGGAGCTGCTGGAGCGGGGCCAGAGGAGGCCCCGGAGATGCTGGGAGGGCTGGAGCCCCTCTGCTGGGAGGACTGGCTGAGAGTTGGGGGGGGTCAGCCTGGAGAAGAGAAGGCTCCAGGGAGACCTTGGAGCCCGTTACAGTCCCTCAAGGGGCTCCAGGAAAGCTGGGGAGGGACTCTGGATGAGGGAGGGGAGCCATGGGACGAGGGGGAAGGATTTTAAACTGAAAGAGGGGAGATTTAGATGAGATATCGGGAAGAAATTCTTTGCTGTGTGGGTGGTGAGCCCCTGGCCCAGGTTGCCCAGAGAAGCTGTGGCTGCCCCGTCCCTGGAGGGGTTCAAGGCCAGGTTGGACGGGGCTTGGAGCACCCTAGTGTAGTGGGAGGTGTCCCTGCTCAGGGCAGGGGGTTGGAACTGGATGATCTTTAAGGTCCCTTCCAACCTAAACTATTCTAGGATTCTGTATCCAATCCTCAAAGCAGATTTTAGGGAGGCTTTTTTCATCTCCATCCTTTTCCTAGCACAAGCCTATCCGATTGGGTCTATCTCAGATGTATCCCAAAACCTTTCAAATCAAAAGCAGAGCCAGGTGATCCCATCCACAGCAGGTCCCATTTTACCAAAATTGCCATGTTTGCTTTCCTGTAGCAGTGCATTAAGCTGAAGCTTATCTGCACCCAGTGGTTACTACCCTGAAAGCAGACAGCGTGCGTTGGTGTCTCCAAGCACCTGCAGCTTTCAAACCATTGTATTAGCATGAAATAAAATTGATGTCAGTTTGCGCTAATTTGCAGGGCTGAAATTGGTGTGGGAGGAGATAAACCTGCTGTTCAGCCATTCCCAAGGGAGATGCAGTTGACACTGGGAAAAGTGTCGAAGGAGAGCTCAGCTTAGGAACTTTTCCAGTCATCTGGGCTTAATTCAGTCTTATATGGGAATCGGAGCCCTTATCAGCTGCAGAATGTCTATGGTAAATATACACCAGCTTAAGCTGAAATATCAAACGAAAATCTACCAAGGGAGGGAGACTTTCCAAAAGCACAAATGGCATGTGCCTCAGTCTCATTGACTTTCAAAGGAATCTGGGAATCGCTCTGCCTCCGTGCATTGGAAGTCTTCTCATGCTTTAAAAAAGCAAAAGCAAATGCCATAACAATTCATTGTTTACGGTTGTAAACCGCTTTCTCCTTAGGAAAAATATAGCAAGCTGTCTTTTTCTGCCTGCTCATTTGCATACACAGAGCTCAATGTGAAGAGACTTGCTTAAACTTTGTAACAATATTTAAGTGTGTTAATCTGTTTTTGGATCCTGCCTTAAGGGCTCAATTAACTTCCTTAAATGCTGGAATCTTGTCTCATTTGAGATTCTTTCAGAGCAGCAGCTGGAGGCCAGGCAGGATGCCCTGGGGTCACTGAGTCTTCCCTAGATCCAGTGTCAAACCCTAATGGCTCTCAGCTGCTTTGTGTCCAACAGCACTAAATGTCTATATTTTGGTAACTGAATTGAGCTTAGTTTGGCTTTTTTGAATGGATGAAGTTGGGTGAGGTCATGAATCCCTTCCTCCTTTCCCAGCAGAAAAGGACCTGGGGGTGCTGGTGGATGGCCAGCTTAACATGAGCCAGCAGTGTGCCCAGGTGGCCAAGAAGGCCAACAGCCTTCTGGCTTGTATCAGGAATAGCGTGGCCAGCAGGAGCAGGGAAGTGATGGTGCCTCTGTACTCGGCACTGGTGAGGCCTCACCTCGAGTGCTGTGTTCAGTTCTGGGCCCCTCTGTACAAGAGGGACATTGAGGTGCTGGAGCGTGTCCAGAGGAGAGCTACCAGGCTGGTGAGGGGTCTGGAGACCAGGCCATATGAGGAGAGGCTGAGGGAGCTGGGCATGTTTAGCTTGGAGAAGAGGAGGCTGAGGGGAGACCTCATTGCCCTCCACAACTCCCTGAAAGGAGGTTGTGGAGAGGTGGGTGTTGGCCTCTTCTCCCAGGTGAATAATGACAGGACCAGAGGAAATGGTCTGAAGTTGCGTCAGGGGAGGTTTAGATTAGATATTCGGAAGAATTCCTTTACTGCAAGAGTGGTCAGGCACTGGAACAGCCTGCCCAGGGAGGTGGTTGAGTCACCATCCGTAGGGGTGTTTAAGAAACGTCTAGATTTGGCACTTCAGGGCATGCTCTAGTGGCAGAGATTGTAGGTAGGTTGTTTGTGGGTTTTTTTGGGTTTTTTGTGTTTTGTTTTTTTTTGTGTGTGTGTGTGTGTATGGTTGGACTCGATGATCTCAAACGTCCTTTCCAACCATGAAGATTCTATGATTCTATGATTCCTTACGCTCTTCTGCCAAGCGCTCCACTCCGATTTGAGGTCAATGGAGCTCCTGTTATATTTTCTGTACTCACAGGGTCTGTGGAAGATACATACCTAAAATTGAGGCATTTCTGGGAAGCATCCTTACTTCTGGATATTATACCACTCACTGGAGTCGCCTGTCCTTAAGACAAATTATCAGCTCCCTATAAAAGCTGGGAGGAGAGGTATACTGGAGGACGAGAGCCGCAAAACATTGGTTCTCTCCAACGCTTGAACAGGCAGCACTGAATCCATTTGGGACTCCAAAAACTGCAGCAGCCCTTTTTTCCTGAGAAGAGGAGTGGTGCTCCTCTCTTTTTGTTCCAATCCTAGCTCCCTCCCCATGAATGGAGCCGAGACGGGGTTTGGAGGAGAACACATTACTGGGTTCTCTTCTCCAACCAGCTCATTTTGGGGAAGAGAAGGGAAGGTATTGGCAGCTTGCAGTTAAAATAAGAATCTGTACATAGTATCACGATATTGCTGTGGCACAGAGGAAAGAGGGTTGTACAACAATCTCATATTTTCAACCCCACAGGAAATTTTTTGAAGTCTCCACATTTTCTATGACTTGACAGTGTCCGAAGCCATTGGGTGAATTAGGTAGGACTCTTCCAGCAATAGCAGCTACCTTGTGCAGGCAGGTGGCCATAAACAGCAAGCTTTTGGGTGTTCAGCGTCAGTTTGGTAACCTGTCCAGCTAAAGCTCCTCAAGCTGGGGCCTCCTCCCATCTACATTCATGCTGCTGAGGTTTCTGGCACCACTGATTCCCAGTCCTAACTCCATCTTTGCCACTCACAGCATTTTGGGTGTATGATCAGATGGAGACTGGGCAAAAGGTGATCAGTGACCACCTACTGCAGGAATGGAATTCCCAACAATATAAGGGTGACTTAAGGCAAATTTGGAAGGAAAAATATTGTCAAGAAACAAGAAACTGGCTGGAAGACAGGCTAATCTGAAGCCTGTGAGGGATACGGGCTGAAGCTCTTTTACCCCAAAACCCCACTGGGAATGGATTTAGGGGAACTAACTATCGCCGGTGTCTCGCCCTTTTGTTATAACTTTCAGTTTAGGGAAGAAAGCACCCACAAACCGTTTGTTCACTGTATCTTGTATGATGAATCAATTAGTGTCTGAGCCTGGAAGGCGATATATCCCACCCTGTGCTCTATAAAACTCTCGCCCATCCAGTTGTGCACTGTTTGGCATTTGGTCTCACGGATAGGGAAAGCAATTTCCTCGTATTGATACTCCTGGAAACCTCCGCAACAAAAGCGGGGAGCCGCTAGGAGCGAGCTGAAAGTCTCAGCAGTAAGCTGATAGAGATATATTAAAATGTCACATGTTAAAAGAATTTTTTAAAAACTTGGGCACTTGAAACGCCTTCAGTTGCACTGCACCTACAGGAGCGAAGGCAGCCACTGATTTCTTCCTTGATCTCTGGGAAAATGGCATATTTACCCCAAGCACATGCAAATTTTTCTACCTAGCCTGGAAATGAAACACATTCTGCTCATGTAAAAAAAACCCATTGTTATATTTCTCTCATTTAATGCAGGAAGGAGGAGAAGAAAGAGATCAAGTCATTATTTACGTGGCAAAAATCCTTTGTTACTTTTCTGGGTATCAGTTAATTACCAGTGAGCTAATCAACATACACCTCAGCCAAACTCTTTCCTTTCACAAGTCATTAATAAAGGAGACTGCTCAGACAGTTCAAATTGACTTTATTAGCATAGCTTGGGTATTTCAGACCTATGAACTAAAAAGGGAATGAAAGGAAACACAAGGAAATACAGCAATACATTTCCACTTGCAACTTTCCTCTGGGGTGACTTGTGTCCCATGGTCATTCCCGCAGGAAATGTTTGATGATCAGCCTCAGTAGGAGAGTTCATTGCCAGACAGAGAAAGAAAGAAGTTTTCTGGAGCTTTTGTACCACTGACCCTACATTTTTGGTGGCATCATCTCCCGAGAAGTGGGTCACTTCAGCCTGTATTGCAGAAAGCCATTGCTTCAGGCACCTTGGTGATGCCCTCCTGCTTCATGAATTCTTATGAATGAGAGCTGGCTCCTGGGCATGGTAGAGTCCAGGTGTTTGATACACCAGACTTCATACATCTATCATACCAAAACTGTAGACGAGAGTGGGTCCACCATGACATGCTTTTCTGAAAAGTTTAATCCAGAAGTGTGATGTAATTATTTAATTACAATGTGAATTACCTAATTACAACATATGAAGCTACATCATGTGCATGAATCACATTCTGAATTCTGTCTGTGTTAAGGTATTATGGCTGCAGTGGCAAGTCAATGTGATCATAGAATGGTTTGGGTTGGAAGCTTCTGCTGGAAGCTTTCCTGGAGCCCCTTGAGGGACCGGAAGGGGCTGGAAGGTCTCCGCGGAGCCTTCTCTTCTCCAGGCTGAACCCCCCCAGCTCTCTCAGCCTGTCCTCCCAGCAGAGGGGCTCCAGCCCTCCCAGCATCTCCGGGGCCTCCTCTGGCCCCGCTCCAGCAGCTCCGTGTCTCTCCTGTGCTGAGGCCCCAGAGCTGGAGGCAGCACTGCAGGGGGGTCTCCCCCGAGCGGAGCAGAGGGGCAGAATCCCCCCCCTCGCCCTGCTGCCCACGCTGCTGGGGATGCAGCCCAGGCTGCGGGGGGGTTTCTGGGCTGCCAGTGAACGTTGCCAGCTCATGTTGAGCTTCTCACCCACCAACACCCCCAAGTCCTTCTCCTCAGGGCTGCTCTCCATCCATTCTCTGGCCAGCCTGTGATATAATACTGAATTACTGTCTCAGGCAACCTCTCTGTACTGAGTGCTGAGCGTGGCAGCTGTGGACAGTCTGAATCACTTAATGGTTTTCTGAGTTCAAATGCCATGGAACGTGTGACCTAAAAGTTAGGCAACGCTAATACGTGGTTTAAACTCGATGCAGTATGCTTAGCACAAGTCATAGAGCACCATCTGTGAACACTGCATGGTTTCTGTGATCCATATTAGTGGCTTTGTAGCTGCCTGGAGTGTGACTGTCTCAGGAAAAGGATATGGTGACTCTCCCTTGTAGGCTATACTTCAAAAACCAAGTCTAGGTTTGTCACCTGTAAAATAAAAGAGCCCTTGGAATAACCACTGCTGGTCCTGGGGCTGGCCTTTCTCTAGGACCATCGCTGGACAAGGCTGGGAGTCTGTACTGCTCTAGGACTGAAGTGTCTGCGTCACCGCTGCTATCCAAACCTCGTGCCCTGTCCACCATCAGGTACAACTGAGACAAGTTAGGGGCCTCCTGATGCTTGAAGGAAAGGGGAATAAAATTCAGCAAGGCTCCAGCTTGGATCAGCTGCTCTCTCATTGCAGCCTTCCCAAAGGCAGCTGCCATGCGCTCAGAGCTCGGTGCTGCACATCAACCCATTTGATCAAGGGCTAAGCAGTGTTTCTGGATGAATTAATTTTTTTAAAAATGCTGTCAGAGCAAAGATGCTATATGCTGTTCAGTGCTCCTGATGTGCCAGATCCAACCAGAAAGAGCTTAAAACCTCCCTTCTTGTATTTCCCTTTTAAAAGGAGCGTTTCTACCCACTGCTCCCATTGCCAGAGACTTTGCCCTATTCACATGACCATCTCCATTTTTGAAGCCAACGCTCTCTGAAGGCTTTGGAGGCCAGACTGCTAATCTCTTGACAAGCAAGTGTATTTCTTGACAGTGTGATTGGTGTTGGCCCATCGCCCTCAATGGCTTGGCTCTCTGACAGCTGGCAGTGATTTTCTGACGGCTGGAGCCCCAGTCACATGCCCCCTGACAGCAGCAGAATAATATTCTCATGCCTGCGATAATGGCAAATGCATTTGGAAAGCTCATGAATAAAATTCCCTTCTCTGTCTCTTTTTATAACTCTGACATGCTTTTCTGTTGCCCAGTTTCTCCTCATTCTTTTTTTTTTTTTTTGTAACCCACCCCTCCACAGTTATTTCTCCCACTCTATTATTATTCCTCGTGTTATCGGAGTGGCAGAGACAAACACTTCTAATTTCTTCCCTGCTCGAGGCTCAATGCTCTTTCTTTTGGTCTTTGAGCAATATTCCCCAGATAGCGTTGGCAGGAGGCTGAGTCCTGTGTGAAACTGCCGTGCAGAGCCCCTCTTATTTTGCTCCTACCAGCTTCTAACAATGCCAGTTCCGTCTTCCATCGCCCGCGCTTGCCAGCTTTGATATTTATTTTCAAAACATGCCTTTGACTCTTGTGTTTTCTCGGGGAAGTTTGGGCTTGGTTCCACAAGCCTGACATACCTCCTAATTCAAAGTGCAGAGAGGAACCTCGGGTACAGGGAGGCAGGGGAAAGGGGGAGCCACGGTGTAAAAGCCAATTTTTATTTTTGCCTTAGCTCACGGAGAGTATGGTTTGCCCTTGGCTGAGCAGGGGGTGGTGGCTGGGGCTTATAGCTCAGCTACGTGTTGGAGCAGGCATCGTGGAAGAGGAGTCTGAGGATTTTCTTAATGGGACTTACTTATTATCCCAGAGAAACTGGTCGTAGGAGGTAGGGGGTCGCTGCCAGCAAGTGGGAGACCTCCTGTTTCAGCAATCTGGGTTGAAAGATTAATGTCTAATTCTCTAGGGGTTCTGGTAAGATAGGAAAATAGATTATCTCGCTGTTTGCAATACCCCCCTCAAAATGAACCTGCGTCACTACGCGATCAATCCTACTTCTTTTTCAAAGGTGGGACGCCGCCACACAAACAAAATAAGTATGGTTGTGCGTAACAACACCCCACTCCGGCCACCCCCCTTATTCCATAATACGTGTTCTATGATTGCATTTATTTAGTGATGGTCAGTGGTGCTCGATGGGTCTGGCTCCAAGGCTGAAGCAGTTCCTGAGCTGTGCTTGCTCTCTGAAAAGAGGACACAGACTCATAAGTCTCGCAAGTGCGGGCACTTTGCTGGCTCTGAGCCTGCCTGCAGCAGAAGTTCAAAACTTCCACGCCGTCTTTAGGAATAGCTGAGCTGAGAAAACTGCTCACTTGCCAATTCCTGTGTCCTCCTCTGGGTAATGTGACCAAGAGCTGTGACTTTGTCGTGGTTTAACCCCAGCCAACAACTAAGCACCACGTGGCCACTTGCTCACTGTCCCCCAGGTGGGATGGGGGAGAGAAACACAAGAGTAAAAGTGAGAAAACTCGTGGGTTGAGATGAAGACAGTTTAATAGGTAAGGTAAATGCCATGCATGCAAGGAAAAAAACCTCAAGGAATTCAAGTTGGGGTTGTTCATTCTGTGGAAGAGAAGGCTCTGGGAAGACTTTATAACCCCTTCCAGTACCTGAAGGGTGCCTACAAGAAATCTGGGGAGGGACTTTTTACAAGGACATGTAGTGAAAGCATGAGGGGTAATGGCTTCAAACTGGAAGAGGGGAGATTTAGATTAGACATCAGGAAGAAATTTTTCACTCTGAGGGTGGTGAGCCCCTGGCCCAGGTTGCCCAGAGAAGCTGTGGCTGCCTCATCCCTGGAGGTGTTCAAGGCCAGGTTGGATGGGGCTTGGAGCAACCTGGTCTAGTGGGAAGTGTCCCTGCCCAGGGCAGGGGGTTGGAACTGGATGATCTTTAAGGTCCCTTCCAACCCGAACCATTCTGTGATTCATTTACTGCTTCCCATGGTCAGGCAGGTGTTCAGCCATCTCCAGGACAGCAGGGCTCCATCAAGCTGACGGTTACTTCGGAAGACAAATGTCGTAACTCCAAGTATCGACCCTCCCCCCCGGCTTCCTTCTTCTTTGGCTGGCTTTTTTATTGCTGACCATGACATGATATGGTATGGAATATCCTTTTGGTTCATTGGGGTCAGGTGTCCAGGCTGTGTCTCCTCCCAACTTCTTGTGCCCACCCCAGCCTACTCGCTGGTCGGGTGTTGTGAGGAGCAGAAAAAGCCTTGATTCTATGTAAGCACTGCTCAGCAATAACACATCCCTGTGTTATCAACACTGCTTCCAGCACAAATCCAAAACATAGACTCATACTAGCTACTATGAGGAAAATTATCTCTACCCTAGCCAAAACAAACACAGACCCGTATGACTACACACAACATGGGCCCAAGCCTTCCTTTCACCGCTGTGCCCCAGGCTGTGCACATGTATGGGCATCAGCCTGATCCTGAAAATGGACAGTCTTTGGGACTATTTATACACGAGACAGGAGCAACGCAGGTGGAGATAAAACTCTTTGGTATTCCTAAATCTTGTTTTAAAGGAGATCCACAGCTGGAGCGTGAAACTCCTCTGGCTCACAGAGAGATGTCAGAAGGGCTGGTTTAGGTGTTAGCAGGATAACTTGGCCGTGCAACCACTGTGAGGGAGAGGGGCATGAGGCTCCTGCATTGAATGAGTTGTTCTGGGCTTGGCTGTGATTTTTCTTTCTCTCTCTGCTGCTTAGTAGGGGCGCTAGTTCCTGCTGGCTTGTGCTGGTGAGGGAGGAAAGTAGTACAGCTTTATGTTCCGAGTCTAGATCAGCCCTGGGAGCACTTCTATGCACAGCAGGACATCTTTTCCCAGTGTTTCTAAGGAAAAAAACTGCAAGGTGCTGTAGCCTGAGCTCTCCCAGAGGGAAAAATATGCTTTTTGGAAGTGTTTGGGGGAACTCCAGGAGAACAACTTCTTTTGGAGGCAAGGCAATCACTGCAGCTACTTGTTCAGCCAGGTGGGCGAGCTGAAACAAGTGGCTTCCTGGAGCCCCCAGCATTGTTCTCAAGAGTGTAGTGAGAAAAAGCTTCTGTTCTGTGCCACTTGGGTGTCTCAAATCAGGAAAAATACCCTGCAATTTCCTCCCATTGCTGCACTGTGCCGCTGCTAACAAGCGGCTGCCACAGGGGATCTCGCTTTATTTTGTACAGAGGCTTTCACATGGGCTGTCTTCCAAAATGCTCGGAGTTACCTCGAGGGTGTTTTAACTGGGCATTTGTGAAATACTCTCTGGAGCATTTACTGATGGTCCAGGGAGATGATCTGGCTCATCAGGGGGCCTTTGTCCACCTTGGCTTTCTCTTCTCAGGTATTGGGATGACATAGGATGAAGCAGACCAGAGCCCAGTGCTCTCCTGGACTCTGAGCATCATAGTGCCACTGTGAAGGTGTGCTGTGATCCAGTATTGCTGTTGCTAGCAACAGACCATCAGCTTTGCATTGAGTTTGCAAGGCCTCAGGACTGAGACTTGACAGGTTTTCTGTCTGAACTTTTTTTCATCTCCCTAAGCTTTGTTTTAGTTGGTTTAGTTGAGACAGCGATTTCTCTGATTGACCAGCTGCCTGCGGCTAATTTGCTATACATTTGTATAACCATACTTTACATGACTAGCAGTAACAAGCAGTTACTCTGTGAAAAACAAGGCACAGCTCTAACACAGTGATGTATTATAGAGAAATACAGGGCTGGTGTGATAGCAGAGACCTTGAGAAGTGGAGATAGAGGATGCGGCACTGAGGAGTGCAGGCATGGTATGACAGAAGATTGGGTGTGTGTTGGCCCTGGAGACCTCATGGCTATAGACAACCCACCCATGGGTAGTTACAGAAATGCAGACCTGGATCTGGACAAAAGTCATTTTAGGGGTAACAGAGAAAACAAAGAAATAGTATCTAAGATACATAACATACGTAAATTTGGGTGTAACCTGGATCTGTGAACTCATGAAGAAAGACAAAGGTGTAAAGTCATATTAACAAGCCTATGAAAATGACACAAAGTGGATTTTAGAGCGATGAAGGATAAACCAGTAACATAAACTGCATATTCTTCCCAATGAAGGGCACCAGAGGGTGATTACTCAGGGTGTTACCCTCTCCAGCAATCCAAAGTTACTGATTTTAGGACCCAATGGAGCAATGGAGCCTAACACCAGAAAAAAGGCTAGAAACTAAACCGATGCAATTTTAATTGTATTATTACTGTTATTGAAACTTTTTCTGTATAAAATTACTCTATGTGGAATTATTATTCTTTCTTTTTCTCTAATAAGAGTAATAATGATTCTTGAATTTGAGAGTTTTCAATTATACTAACAGTAAGTTCTTGGCTTTACCTTCATATATGGTGTGCTTCCTCTTTGCCCTTGCACAACATTTGGACTCTAACACTTCAGAGGTTGAGTTTTTTGGATGAAATACAAATATCTACAGAGTAGGTGTTTCCATCCAAGCTGCTTACCACAGATGCCCATTATTGTCAGCAGAGACTATAATTTAATCCTAAAGTGGAAGTCTAAAAAGGGGTCAGATTAATCATGCTGTAAGACTGTCTCCTTTTTTTGTGTGCGTTAATTATATACAGAACCCAGGCTGACTAGTTTAGATGGAATTGGTTTAAGACTTCAGATGTCTTGAAATGGTGTGAATCCAGCCCAGATGTGCACGCTATTCTGACCATTTGATGAACCTGAAAGTGAACAAGTCCATGGGACCTGATGGAATACACCCATGGGTACTGAAGGAACTGGCGGATGAGGTTGCTAAAACTGCTCTCTATTATATTCCAAAAGTCATGGCAGTCTGGTGAAGTCCCCACTGACTGGAAAAGGGGAAACATAATCCCCATTTTCAAAAAGGGAAAGAAGGATGAACCAGGGAACTATAGGCCAGTCAGTCTCACCTCCACGCCTGGTAAGATTATGGAGCAGATCCTCCTGGAGGCACTGCTGAGGCAGAAGAATAACAAAGAGGTGATTGGGTACAATGAACACGGCTTCACCAAGGGCAAATCGTGCCTGACAAACCTGGTGGCCTTCTCTGAGAAGGTCATAACATCAATAGACAAGGGGAGAGCAACTGACGTCATTTACCTGGACCTGAGCAAAGCCTTTGACACCGTCCCGCATGACATCCTGGTCTCCAAGCTGATAAAATATGGCTTTGATGGACTGACAACTCAGTGGATAAAGAACTGGCTTGACGGCCGCCCTCAAAGAGTGGCTGTCAACGGGTCCATGTCCAAGTGGAGGCCAGTGACAAGTGGAGTCCCTCAAGGATCAGTACTGGGATCGGTCTTGTTTAACATCTTTGTCAGCGACATGGACAGTGGCATAGAGTGCACCGTCAGCAAGTTTGCCAACGACACCAAGCTGTGTGGGGCGGCTGACACGCTGGAGGGAAGGGATGCCATCCAGAGGGACCTTGACAGGCTGGAGAGGTGGGCCCATGCCAACCTCATGAAGTTCAACAAGAGCAAGTGCAAGGTCCTCCATCTGGGTCAGGGCAATCCCAAGCACTGATACAGGCTGGGCAGTGACTGGCGTGAGAGCAGCCCTGAAGAAAAGGGCTTGGTGGTGCTGGTGGATGAGAGGCTCAACATGAGCCGTCAGTGTGCACTAACAGCCCAGAAAGCCTGGGCTGCATCAGGAGAAGCATGGCCAGCAGGTGGAGGAAGGTGATTCTCCCCCTCTACTACACTCTTGTGAGACCCCACCTGGAGTACTGCATCCAATTCTGGAGCCCCTACTACAAGAGAGATATGGACGTGCTGGAGCGTGTCCAGAGAAGAGCCACGAGGATGATCAGAGGGCTGGAGCACCTCTCCTATGAGGACAGACTGAGAGAGTTGGGGTTGTTCAGTCTGGAGAAAAGAAGGCTCCGAGGAGACCTTATAGTGGCCTACCAGTATCTTAAGGGGGCCTACAAGAAAGCTGGGGAGGGACTTTTTAGGATGTCGGGTAATGGTAGGACTAGAGG
Source organism: Chroicocephalus ridibundus (assembly GCF_963924245.1). Lineage (NCBI taxonomy): Eukaryota > Metazoa > Chordata > Aves > Charadriiformes > Laridae > Chroicocephalus > Chroicocephalus ridibundus. Next base: position 7,035,694 of record NC_086284.1, read on the forward strand.
GAATGGATTAAAACTAGAGATGGGTCAATTCAGACTGGACGTTAGGAAGAAGTTCTTCACCATGAGGGTGGTTAGACACTGGAACAGGTTGTCCAGAGAGGTGGTGGAAGCCCCATCCCTGGAAGCTTTTAAGGCCACACTGGACGGGGCTCTGAGCAACCTGATCTAGTGGGAGATGTCCCTGCCCATGGCAGGGGGGTTGGAACTAGATGATCTTTAAGGTCCCTTCCAACCCTAAGGATTCTATGATTCTATGACTTCATGATTTTGTCTGCAGACCTGAGATGTCCTTGAGACAGGTGATCCTGGAAACCCTCCCTAGAAGGATTCATTGGTCATGTAGTGTTGCTGCAAGGCTAGAGGGGACATGCAGAAGCAGCTGACCAGGCAGCTGACAAGTGGGGTCAGGTCCCATTTGGGAAGCTAGGATTTCCTCAGGGCTTCCTTAAGGCAGACATGGTGTTGTATTTAGATAAGTGATTTTGGATGCGAATGTAGGCTGCAGCTGACAGCCCGAGCAGTGTAGGCATAGCTGTGCTGGTGAATGACAGTGACAGCTACGCTTGCGTTCAGTTTCCTAATATCAGGCTGAATTTGTTAGCATGACTTTTCTGTTAGTTATCTAATCTGAGGAACCTAAAAAGACCTGATAATCCAAAAATGCTATTCCTTTCCAAGACCAGTGACTCACTGATGTTACCGAGATCTTCCACATCAACAAACCAGTTTGTGTGTGCTAATGGAAGCAGTTCCAGGGAAGGACACGGATATGAGTGTGTCTAGGCTGGAGCTCAGGCTTTGAAGATCATTTCCTACACGTCTAAAACATCTCTCACTGAATATGTCGGTCCCCCACTGTTCATTTATTGAGTGTATTAACTTTACTCCCCTTGCTGACTGGTAAGACCTGCTGCCCTGGCCCTGGTCTGATTCAGACCTTACAGCCCTTCTCCAGCACTCCTGGTGGACCTTGACTTATCATAGAATCATGGAATTATAGAATCATTTTGGTTGGAAAAGACCCTTAAGGTCATCAACTCCAACTGTTAACCTAACACTGCTAAATCCATCACTAAACCATGTCCCCCAGCACCACGTCTACACGTCTTTTAAATACCTCCAGGGATGGTGACTCAACCACTACCCTGGGCAGTCTGTTCCAATGCTTGACAATCCTTTTGGTGAAGAATTTTTTCCTAATATCCATGCTAGACCTCCCCTGGTGCAATTTGAGGCTGTTTGCTCTTGTCCTATCGTTTGTTATGTGGGAAAATGAGTTCCTGTTATAAGGGGCTTTTCTTTCATGCTGTGACTCCAGTGCCTTGTCAGAAGAAAGCACCATGTTGCAGGAGGCCCCTGCAGCATGCATAGATGGAGTAGAGATAGTTTAGCTCAGAGATCAGGATTTGAATCCTGACATCTTCTGCATCTCAGGACATCTTCCACATCCCAGGACATCTTCCACATCTCTGGAGCCTTCATTTCTCCATGAGGCTGCAGTTTCCACCTGCATTCCTCCTGCCGTTCATCACCCCTTCCTTGTTTTGGGCTAGCATCAAGCAGGAGCTCTCAGGATGGCTTATATCTTCCATGTGCATTACCCTATAGATGGAGAACGGTCCCAGTGCCCTGCAACTAATAGGAAGGCTACTGACTGAAAACAAGCCTCATCCTCCTCATGGAATCATAGAATAGTTTGGGTTGGAAGGGACCTTAAAGATCATCCAGTTCCAACCCCCTGCCATGGGCAGGGACACCTCCCACCAGACCAGGCTGCTCCAAGCCCCGTCCAACCTGGCCTTGAACCCCTCCAGGGATGGGGCATCCGCAACTTCCCCAGGCAATCTGTTCCAGTGTCTCACCACCCTTACAGTAAAGAATTTCTTCCTAATATCCAATCTAAATCTGCCCTCTTTCAGTTTGAAACCGTTACCCCTCATCCTATCATTACACTCCCTGATCAAGTGTCCCTCCCCATCCTTCCCGTAGGCCCCCTTTAGGGACTGGAAGGCTGCTATAAGGCCTCCCTGGAGCCTTCTCTTCTCCAGGTTGAACAACGCCAGCTCTCTCAGCCTCTCGTCATAGCAGAGGTGCTCCAGCCCTCTCATCATCTTCGTGGCCCTCCGCTGGACACTGCTGAACATTTTCTAGTGCAGTCAAGGCAGGGGGAACCAAAAGGCCTTTCCTCCAAGAGAGTTTCTTTGCATGAAAAGGCGACTGTTCACCGAAATAGGAAAGCCTACAACTTTTCCTTTGCTTTTGAATTTGAAATTGAAATTTGCAGTGGAGAGCAGCCATTTCGCAGTGCAGCCTGCGTTAATCAATTGTCCCACATAGTGCTTTTAATTAAACAGACAACTGGAGTGAATTAAGGCAGGGACAGATGCACAGGGAAATTTGGATTGCAGATGATCGTGGGGTGATGCAGTGAACGCTGGCAGTTGGGAGCTCTCGAGTCTGTCACCATCTCAGCCACAAAACCTTCTGTTTGACCTTGGGCACATTCATAGCCTTGAATCTTTACATATCCCTCACCTACACAATGTGTATAGGTCTTCAGGACGGGCCCTGCCTGTAACTTTACATGGCACCTTCCCCTAGGGACTGAATTGTGAGTCGTGGTTGCTGCAGTGATAAAAAGAGATTTTGCAAAAATGCTCTGACACTGCAACTGTCAGAAATATTCTGTGTGCAGGTAGGAGATAGTCACCTAAAAGCTCTCCCTTAGGACAGTGAGGATAAAGCACACTGAATCAGATTGGTTCATGGTTTAAATCCACTAAGGATTAATTGATCTCTACCCTATTGATTCAGAGCTGTTTATTTAGTCCATCTTTGCTTCAAACAGAAGTTCCTTTGTGCTAACTGGGAATGTATTTTTGCCTGCATCAGGTCTAAAATTGGTTAACGGTAAATACATAAGAGTTGCCAATAGTAGTGTTTCAGCAAGAAATCATAGAATGGTTTGGGCTGGAAGGGACCTTAAAGATCATGCAGTTCCAACCCCCCTGCCCTGGGCAGGGACACCTCTCACTAGATCAGGTTGCTCAAAGCCTCGTCCAGCCTGGTCTTGAACACCTCCAGGGATGGGACAGCCACAGCTTCTCTGGGCAACCTGGGCCACAGGCTCACCACCCTCAGAATCAAGAATTTCTTCCTGATGTCTAATCTAAATCTCCCCTTTTTCAGTTTAAAACCATTACTCCTCATTAGTGTCCCCCCTATTTGGGGACAGGACCACTTGTGAAGGTGGTCATATCAATGATGTGATATAGCTGGAGTGTTTACTGATTGTTGGACTTCAGTCTGTGAATCCCAAAGGGTGGTATGGATTCCCAAACAAACATTTATTTATCTAAAATTGCATAAAATGTCTTAGAACTATTTTTTATTTGCACTGAATTTGCATCTAAGCTCAGAGTCATACTGAACTGGTCAATGTAGAATCATAGAATTGTCAAGGTTGAAAGGGGCCTTTCAGGTCATTGAGTCCAACTGTAAACCTAACACTGCCAAGTCCACCGCTAAACGATGTCCCTAAACACCACATCAACTCGTCTTTTAAATACCTCCATGGATGGCGACTCAGCCACTTCTCTGAGGGGCCTGCGTACAGGTAGTCCTTCCTGCCAAAAGTGTGTGGTTTGACAGAAAAGACAGAGGTGAGGGGGACAGGACATCTGTGGAGACAGGGTTATCCACCCATTGCACTTTACGGAAAGTCAGGTGACCAGATGACCAGAGCTTTTGTCTCTGATGCCCAGTCTCATCCAACTGATGGCACACGTTCTTCTCCATGTTTCTTATTCTGCTGCTTCAGATGTGCTTTCAGGATGGTCTGTTGGTGGCCACCATGTGAGCCCCAGATCCTGGGACAGTTCCTCTCATTCACCCCCTTATCTTAGAGGAGCCAGCGCCAACGTCCCATGTTGCAGAAGAGCTGGGTGAACTGGTGTTTTGCTTCCTACAATATCTCAGCTGAACTGGGGTGGTTGAAGCAGCTTACTGGTTCTCAGCTCAAGCCCTGCTTCCCCTTGCCAGTTATGAGATTAAAAGACCAGTAAATTCTGTAGGGCTTTTCTTTTTCTTACCCCATAAGAGGTGCAGTGGGTTCTCATTTTCCAACTTTTTTTTTTTTTTTTTTTTTTTTTTTTACAGCCGAGACAGTTAGAAATATGCTTAAAAAAAAAAATCACACTGACAGTCCTCTGTATTCAGACAATCCCAAGAGCTGGGACTCCCCCGCTTCCAGCCCTGCCTCCTCACCTTCCCGCAGTGTAGGATGCACAGCAGATGCACAGAGGAAGATGAAAACAGCGAAAGGCTCAATAGATGATGATTTGGTGACTCATATTTGATGAATGCCTCATAACCAGCTTTACAGGGGACTGCAGTAGTTTCACTGCTTCAGCCCCCTTTGCGTCTCAGGCAGAGAGACTATGTATGGTCCCTTCTGCTTTGTGGCAGCAACGCTTCCAGTGCCAAGTGTTGTGCTTTGTTAATCCAAGTGTATCAAGAGACAACCGCCTTTTGCTATTTGCAGCACATAAAAATCAATATGCCACTTACATATCCTTTCTGACTGTCATCCCAGACACTTCTGCTCTGCTATTACGTGCGGAAAGTTTACCTCCTTCAAGCAGAACGCTGTCTGTTTTCTGCATGAATGCGAGAAAGGCTCCGACGCTATGGCCCCATCTAAATTATAGGTGCGAGAAAAGGATTTATGAAGAATATTACAGGATGGGTGGCTTGTGAAAACAGAGTACTGGTCCCCAGGAACAAGAATATCCTTTCAATTTCCACATCCCTAAGAGAACCAAATTTTGACCATACACCTCAACTCTAAGGTGTTCATAGACCTCTGTCTTGGAGGTGTGGTGGAACATGTGAGGCCAACATGAGATTCAAGAATCCCTCATATAGACCTGTCCTGTCTGATCTGCCACACAGTGGACTATTTTGGGGCTGAAGAGCCAAGTTGTTGTGTGCAATATATGAAAGACAACATGTCGTGTGGGACCATGGTCTTAAAAATAGGATAGAAGGGAGAGATGCATGGAAAGGGAGCAAAGGAGAGAAAAGATGGTTGGAAAAATGATTGAGAATGCCCTATGGAGAGTGAGATGCGTCGAAGCACCTAATGGCTATAACAGCACATGTAGGCACCTAATTTAGATATCTAAATCTTGGAACATTGGAAGAGAAAAGCCAGCAGATGCTAAGGGACGGACACACAAGAAGGCTCAGATGCCAAGTCCCCTTGGCAGAGTGGGGAAACTGAGATACCTGTGCAGTGGGAGGGCAGGCAAGCAGTAGAAAATGGAAGCCACCAGGCTAGGTATTGGGCAAAATCCTCTGCTCTCTGGGACAGATGTACCACACTGAGGTCTCCCTCACATGGCACGTGATGCCCGGATCCTCTTCCTAACTGGAGCAGACAGGGAGGTTGTTGCTTTCTTTCCACCGTTTATCTACTGCCCCGGTGGTCAGAAACATCTTGGAAATCCAGAGGTTCAAATCCTTCCCCTTCCAGCAAGGATTTCTACCCAGACCTGGGAAATCTGCCTACCAACAGCCTGCTGGTCCCAGGGATGGGGTGGAAGTGGTCTACCCTCCTCCCAGTGACACCCAACACTTCAGCAGCAAAGGCACTGTGTTGAAACAATCCCAAGCACTTGCTGGGATAGTGGGATCACCCAAACAAGCCTGTTCTGGCCCTTCCTGAGTATGGCAGGAGCCATCATCCCCTTTTCCATCCCTTGCCGTCTCTGCCAGGTAGATGACACCCATCTACACCCTCAGCGCTTGTTCCAATTGCAGTGAAAGGATCGGATTTTGCCTCTTTTCCGTTGCTCCATTCCCCCATGGAGGCTCAAAGGAGACCTTGGGGTTTCTCCAGCAGCCCCTCTCTGCTCTCAGCAGTGCCTCCTCCGCAATCCTGGCCATGGTGAAGGCTGGCTCCAAGCCACCCCGGCTCCTTCTGGGGGAAGGTGCCAGCAGATGGTGCTCTAAGACCCCAAATTTAGCTCTTCTGCCCCACATCCTGGGGCAGGGACACCTTGGCACAAGCACCCCACAGCACCCTCTCTGCTCAGATCTTTCCCACCCTGGGAACTGCACTATGAAGCATCTGTAGGGTCAAATGCTCAAGACAAAGTTTGAAAGTTGTGCATGTTATCCTCTAGCTCCATCCATCACCCAGGGCCTTTCATACCAGTAGCATTTTTCCTTGGTGGGGGGCATTTCCAAGCTGAGACAAAAATTATATTAACTTAATTAATCAGAGTTGATCTGTTCTGGAGAAGCTCAACTAATTCTTTCCTCATAAAAAAACGCGGCCCACATTTTATGGGCATATCCTTGTACCGCATTGACTTGAGAACAGCACTTTGATGAGGCAGTCCAGCTAAGAGATGTTCCCAGCAATCCTCAAGGATGGACAAAGCCATTTTCTAATAAAAAGACAAATTTGAAGGCAAAAAAGTCAGTTCAGCTAATGACAATGTACCCTGGACTCGGGCAAAAAAAGGCAGTGCTGGGGAGAGTGAGTTATAGCTGTGCTCCGTAGTTTATGGGAGAAGTAAGGTCTGTGTTTACAAAGCAAGGAGAAGAGTGTAAGAAAGTGCTTTTAAGCTGTCAGCTATTTATGTCCCTTGCTTGTTTAATTATGGACTAAATATAATAGTGGTAGAGACCAGAGAGTGCAAGTACTTGATGCCTTGGCACAACAGCAGTGTAGAAACTTTAAATTTGTGCTGCACTACTGTTTGCTTTACAGCGGTGATTTGTGGGGAAGCGACAGCAAGAGGAGAAGGTTTCATAGAACGATAGAATAGTTTATGTTGGAAGGGACCTTAAAGATCATCTCGTTCCAACCCCCTGCTGTGGGCAGGGACACCTCCCACTAGACCAGGTTGCTCAAAGCCCCGTCCATCCTTCATTACCTGGGGTATGGTTGCTTGGGTCTTCGGGCTGGGAGCTCAGACAGTGAGTTTTGTGCCCTTGCAGCTCCTGAGTCCTTCCGTTCAATAGCTGCTCTGAATAAATTTATTATTTTGGGGAGGATCCCCCAAGCTCTCATTTCAGTAGCAACTCGACCTTGCTTGGAAACCAAGCTGCTGATGCTCACCCAAGAAAAGCCAACGCTTTGCTCCAAAACTCACAACTGGTTTTCATGCCCAAATCTACAGAAATCACTTTTCCCCACTAAAATGCAGCTGCCTCTGAGATAACCCACGGCAGGGGTTTAACGCTGTGCAAGAAGACTCGTGCGTCCTGTTGAAACTGTAAGGGGGAATTTGGGTTAGCAGGATATAATTACCAGAGCTGGGGTTTGGTGGTATGACTACAGCTAACATCCTCTCGCTCCAGAAAATTGCTGTGAAGGATTTCAGGCAAACATGAGTTCCTGAGTCCCGTCCTGGAGATGGCAGCTCCCGCAGCGGCTGTGACATCCATCACGGAAGGAGGAAGATTCTGGAAATGCTGCTTAGGAAGCCCTGCGATCCTCCTGCACCTTTGCTTTGGGAAGAGGCTGGGGGAAGAAACAAGCAATTTGATAGAAAACTGAGAAATACAGCAGTAATGAGATAGCTGTCAACACTCCCTGTGGATAACCTCACGACAGCAGAATTATTTATAGACAGAAGTGTCTGAGAACTTATTTTCTTTGACACTGTGGCTGTGGCAGAGTAATGGATAGCTCTACAGGCTGGGTTTTCAAAACCACTCAATTAGGAGCAATGAGGTGCAAAATTACATGTGCAAAGAAATGGAAATGTAGATGTTTGAGATGGAAAGGGCCTTGCTGGCCTGCCAGCACCACCCGGTTCCCAATGGGGCAGAAAGAGAGCTCTTTTCTAAGCACCCTGATGTAAAATTGTTCTTTTTTATGGATATTTTGAACACATGACTATATGTGGAGCCTGAAAACTAGAGACGGTTGGGTTATTGTTTGCTGCTCTGGATGCCTTTGTGTATATAAATCCTTGTCTACACAGGGAAATTAGTTTCCTTCTCTCCAGAGGAAGAAAGTTAGGAAGAAGCCAATTTAAAGTGGAGTTCCTGTTTTGATTCATTCCTTGAGATAAGAGTAAGGGTAGCTTTTTCCAAACGGTCATATCCATCTGAGGAGGTTGTCAGACAGGGAGCTGCTCAGAAACTCGTCACTTAGAAATGCAACCAGCAAGCTCTCCTTATTTTTATTCTTCCTTGCCATTGCTCAAAACCCAAAATAAAAAAGTATCACTAGCCTGAAAATCAGTGATCTTCTCCTTAGGTAAGGAAACATTTTGCTTAGGGATGGACAGGAAGATTTTATTTTACTGCTAAATATTTCTTTGTCAGGCTGGACGGGCGTTTACTGACCTTTGCGATTTTGAGGGATCCAGGTTTTCAGATTGCACTCAGTCGCTGGGAAAAACATGCTTCCAGTTCTGCTTGTTCTGATTACAGATGAACTTTGGCCCTGAGAAGAGAGTGCGGGTCACTGCTTATTTCAGCCGTTCTCAAGGCTTGTGCTGGTCTTTATCCAGGATGTCTCTTTTGCTGAATTAATTTTGAAAGAAGGGCAGAAAACTGGTACCCTACTTGCAGTAGAGGCACTTCCCTTGCTGTGCTGCTGCAGCAGAAGGTGGTGTTATTTCACAAAATAAAGGGGCGACCACCTATTAAAGGTCATAAAGATGGTCTGGTTGTTATTAAGAACAAATTGCAGCTGCAATGATTTGAATGGCAGAGGGCTCCAAGTGCAATCAGCCGGCTCGTTGGGTCACCATAAGCATCATCTGCAGGCTGCCTTGCTCCCCGCTCTGTTCCTTCTTTACCTTCTACTTTCGTGATACATCTTCTTCTGTGATCTATACATGCGATACAAAAGTCTTTATTATTATTATTTCTGTTTGCAGTAGTCATTACAACACTGGGGGTTAATCAGCAGGGCAAGATCCGTCCAGTGAGTGCCAGCAGATCCAAGTATAAGCATTTAATCACGTTTTGAAGCTTCAGTCAGCTGTGGTCCAACAGGCAGGAAGGAGAGGTCTGAGTGCTATCTTCTACCCTTTTGGGGAGCATTTCTGAGCCCTTGGACACATAGGGTAAGCATCAGTTTGAGCTCTTGACTCCGTTTCGTGCGGTTGTCTCCTTTTCCTGACCCTACCCAGCATCCTTGCATTGCTATACACAAGCCACGTCCATCACAGGGTGGGATGAACTTCATTTTCCTTCACACATCTAAATGCAAACATCTCCATTTGATTGACTCCCTCTCAGCTCCCAGTTTTAGTTGCAGAAGAGAAACGGCCACTGCTAAAGCAATTCCCCAACCCATTTTAGGTGCCTGCCTTAGGACAAGTCAGATGACGTATCGTGCCTCTAAAATAAAATGAGACAACCGCTCGCTGACTTGGGTTGCCTATGCCAATTGTAAAGGATTCTGATAGAGCCCCCCTAAAACTTCACCGAGCCCCATGTGCCAAATCAGCAAAATGATTTTTCCCCAAGCATTTAAGAATGTAGACAAAGATCAGTTTAACACAGCTATTAACCCCAGATATACTGGGCTGTGCTTTGGTTTTCTCTGAAGGTCCCACTCCCACGTGGTGTACCAGGAGAGTGGTTTAATCCTCTGGTCTGCAGATGCTTATGAGTCCATTAGACCTCCCCAAAGGGCCGTTGGAAAGTAGAAACAACAGACTTAGCCATTTCAGCTGTTGCACAAGAGTCTGCAGCTCCGTGGGGGAATTTGTCCAGTACAGGTTGAAAAACACTGTCAGAGGATATGTCCTCTTCTGGACTGTCCTGACATCTGTATTAAAGTCAATTGGTGACGGCAAACCCTGTCCTCCATCATGATTTAGGATCAGGGGTGTTGCTTCTTGCTGTCATTGCAGCTCCATACCCAGGGCATGTTGGTTTGTCCATCTGGGAGAAGGGTGTGTGGAGTGGTGGCGTCTCCTCCCCCATGCCTGATGCTGAAAGGTGCCGCGGACCATCTGCCATCCCTGAACCACAGGTCAAAATTCATAGAGTGATTAGGAGACTCCTGGCCCAGGGAAAATTTGTACCTGAGGCCAGTGGTAATAAAACGGCAGCCAAGACCTCACTGGAGACAATCCCGAATTTTAATCCCCAATTTTTCCTTTCCCTTAATTTGGTGCTCTTGCCCCATTGCCAGGGCAGAGCCCAGGCTGAGGTAGGAGGCTGTGAATCATAGGAATCATAGAATTGCCTAGACTGGAAGCGACCTTTTAGATCATTGAGTCCAACCATCAACCTAACACTGCCAAAACCACCACTAAACCATGTCCCTCAGCATCACGTCTGCCCAGCTTTTAAATCCCTCCAGGGATGGTGATTCCACCACTACCCTGGGCAGCCTCTTCCAATGCTTGATAAAACTTTCTGTGAAGAAATTTTTCCTAATATCCATCCTAAACCTCCCCTGGTGCAACTTGAGGCCATTTCCTCTTGTCCCATCGCCTGTTCCTTGGGAGAAGAGACCGACCCCCCCTGGATACACCCTCCTTTCAGGCAGCTGTAGAGAGTTGTCTTCCCTCAGCCTCCTTTTCTCCAGGCTGAACACCCCCAGCTCCCTCACCCGCTCCTCCAGACCCCTCACCAGCTCCTTTGCCCTTCTCTGGACATGCTCCAGCACCAGAATGTCTTTCCTGTAGTGGAGGGCCCAAAACTGCACACAATATTCACGATCGGGCCTCACCAGTGCTGAGTACAGTGGGACGGTCACTTCCCTAGTCCTGCTGGCCACCCTGTTCCCGATACAGGCCAGGATGCTGTTGGCCACCTTGGCCACCTGGTCACATCGCTGGCTTATATTCAGCTGGCAGTTGACCAACACCCCCAGGTTCTTTTCTGCCAGACAGCTCTCCAGGCGCTCTGCCCCATGCCTGTAGCGCTGTATTGGGTTGTTGTGACCCAGGTGCAAGACCCGGCACTTGGCCCATCCCCTCAGGAATTCCCCAAGCTCCAGCCTCTGTGTTCCCACACAGCAGGTGGGCGGCACCACCGTGTTGGCCCATGTGCAGTTTCCCTGCCTCTTCTCTGCACCGTTGCTCCTGTAAAATGAGCCGTGTTCAGCCATTACGGATGCGGAGCGTGTTGGCATGGCAGGAGCGCCATTTATCAAGGGGCTCCGGTCTCTACTCATTATGAGCCAGCTACAATGAATCAACGTTAATGAGGCAATTTTTGGTCATTTCCACTTTGTATGCACAATAATTATTTTCCACCCTTGCAAAATAGACCCTAATTAAACTGATGGATTTCAGCAAAGTCTTGCGAGACTAAACCCTGTTCCTCTTTTATAGGGGCAGCATGGCCTGTGAAATCCATTGTGACCCAGCTCTGCAAAGCACAACAGTTTTCAAATGCCTCCTTTTGCAGGATTTTAATAGGCTGAACAAATGGAAACCTTTGGTGAAATCAAAGATAAAGAAAGAGGCGACACGTCTCTTTCTTGTGGATTAAAAAAAAAAACCAACCCAGCCACCCAACCTAATTCCTTTAAATGCCCTAGGACAATGTGATATCGAATGTGCAGGAGAACAAGATGAAATTCATTAATTCACTCGAGTCAGAAATGCCTGCTCATGAAAACGCAGGCAGGAAACTGCTCTCTTTTTACGGTCTGAATTAAACAAGGGGCGATGTTTCCATGTGTTGCCCCTGCTTTATAAGCATCCCTGCTGCAAAGGGACTGCCTGAATGCAGCATCTCCAAGCCGTTGCGCCGCACTAGAGTCCTATTTCTTCTCAGCGATAGCTGTTGAACCAAATGGAGGTCAAGAGCCTATTACTACCAGCCTTAAAGACATCAGTGCTCTTCGAGGAGCCTGGCGGATCCTGTGTTTTAAAGCTAAATGGTCTCGCTGTCAAACTGTAGTTGCCGTCCCTGGAGCAACAGCTTTGGAAATGGTTGGTGCTTGTTGCGTGAGCAGATTACAACAACTCAGCTGAGCCACAGCAATTTCTTGGGTGTAAACTCGTCGTAGAGGGTAAGTGCAGCGAGTGTGAAATTCTCATACTTTCAAACCAATGCCTATTGCAGACCATTGCTGCCTCTCCCTCAGCCCATCTGCAGGGACCGTGCCCTGTACCTTTCCTTCTCTACATCTCAGCATCTTGCATGCCATCTATCAGCCTGATTTTCCTTTTTCCCCTTTTTATTTGATGTGCAACCACCAAAGAAAAGACAAAACAGAGAGAAAGACGATCGAGACCTTAAGAGGCATGCTGGTGAAATTGTGCTCAGAGCAGAAGTACATCAGTTTGGATATGGAGCATTGATTCCTTTTTATCACCCTGCTTATTAACTACACAGGATTTGCTTTTAAGAAAAATAAATCAAAATGAGCCTAGAGGAACTGTGAGAGATAAGGGGAAGGATGTTTTCTCAAGTTATTTCTCCTCATGAAATGCTTTTAGCTCCAGCTCTCAGGTAGGGAGCCAGTTCCCCGTCTTCCTTTTCAGTAATTAAAAGAAAAAAAGAAAACCTGGCAGTTTACCAGACACTCTTTACACATAGAATTAATATCTTTTTATCTTCATGCGATAATACATTGAGCTGGAGGAGTCAAATCAGAACATGAATGTCTTTGTTGTAATTCCAACTCCAAGGAACATTTTTGCTGTAACAAAACCTAACAGTATGAAGTGACCTTGATTTTCCATTGCAGTATTGTGACTTGGCTGGATCTTCAGATGGGGTAACCTGGTTGCTTTACCAGTAAGGTAAAAGCTAAAGCTATTGATTTAACTGGGACACTATTGCTCTGATTAAACAAAGAACCTAACCCATTGTTTTCCATAAATTACCTTGAGGTGGTGCAGCGGAGTATCAGTGTTAGAATGCAGTTGTGCAACACTGGGGACGCAGGACACAGTAGGACAATTAGTGCAACAAACAATGCAAAGGTACTGGAAAGAAAAAGTAACACAAGGAAAAAAGAAATAGATTCCTCAGGTGCAGATATTCAGGGAGACAAACAAAAAGTCATTGTGTTTACTATAAAAGGTGGTGTTGAACAGAGAGAGTCTTTACAGTGAAAGTGTAGAGAACCTGAACCTCCTGGCTGAGACCAATTCCTAGTGAACAACCTGAAGGAGACAAAGCAAACCCCTGCCTCCCTCCCAAATTCTTTCCTTTGATTGTTTGTTTATCTGTTTTCATATCAAAGACTCAACTTGGGTGTCTTCCATCTTGACTATCACCATCACCAAGGAATGAGCTTCAAATCATCCTTCTTGGAAGCTGGCTTCTCAGGGAACCTTCTTCAGTAACAGGTTTTACATGTCTTAAAATCTCTTTCAGAAGCATCAAAGTACCCACTAATTGCTGTGCCCTGCCTCACAAATACCTGGGTCTGAATGGATGGATGGGACCTGTTTAGATTGGATGACTTAAGAATATTTCATTATTTCGCTCTCAGATAGACAATCAGGAGTCAGAAAAAAGGTTGTTGTAGTCAAGTGACGTTGACTGAGCTAAGCCCTCTGCGTTTCTCCATGTCTCGAGGTCTTAATGTTTTTCCAAAGTCATGTCATTCATGGCATTCCGGACTTTGTGTCATTCCTGAGAGATTCCTGAAGCTCTCATCTTCCCGTACCAGCTTAAATGAGCTCAAGGTATCACCTACTCGGATCCCTGATGGGGGAGACCCCACAGTTTGATGGTTGTGTCTTGAGATCGGTTGTTTCTTCACCACATGCAACCTGGATTCCAAGACCAAATCGCTCCGAGTGTCTACTTGAAACAAAAGGAGAAGCCCCCAAAATGATCTCCATGGATTCTGGGTTCCAAGACTGGGTCATCTGTAATGACCCCATGTGTAGTAACATCAAACTGTCTGTTTCCATCAGCAACGAGAACAGAGATGGACCAGGCTGGATGGGGCTTTTGAGCAACCTGGTCTAGTGGAAGGTGTCCCTGCCCATGGCAGGGGGGTGGAACTGGATGATCTTTAAGGTCCCTTCCAACCCAAACCATTCCCTGATTCTATGATTCTATGAGATGGGCACAGAGAGGAAACTACCAGATCTAATCAAGTTTCAGATGAAGTTTCTGAGTCTCAAGGCTGTAAAAACCCAGGCCATGGGTGTCACACAAACCATCTGAGTGCTCCCCCTGGCAGGAAGGCTCGAAGATACATCTCCTGCACGTACACAGCATGCGAGCCAGGAGAGCAGTTCATGGTCAGTCTGTTTGGATGCTGAGCCTCTTCCCAAATGGGACCTTCAGTTACAAGCAGAGAGGAAATAGAGCAGGAGAAGTGTTTGCTGTGCAACAGACACCTGTTAAATTAATGGCAGGGAGATGAGCACTAATTAACTGATTGTGCTAATGAGAATGTTGGATTTTGGCAATGCGGTTATTTCTTTGATCGGAGAGAATTGTGGATGCTGGTCTGGAGGATGAGACAACATGTTCCTGAAAGGTTTATGGGGGCTGCGCATTGCGACTCCAAGAAAATTATTTTAAAAGCTTTTATATTAAAAAAGCTTTTACATTAAAAAGGCAATTACATTCTAACAAGAGAATAACAAGCTGAGGCCTCGTGTTGTCAGGTGCTCTCTGAGATTTTCGGTCCTGGTTTTGCTGCCACATAGAATAATGCTTTTTTTTGGTGCTCCCTGTTGTTTACCTGGGAATTTACAACAGTTTTAAGTCCATCACACTGATTCACCTTTGGATGCATTACAATCCCAGAGGTCACCCAGGCCTGTGTTTGCCACCAGGTGCACAGTAGTTTCATGGTCCTTTGTTGTTCCTAAGGGGTATATGTGCCTTCAGAGAGATTACTTAAATGCTAGTAATAAGTGGCATTGCTTAACAAGATTCCTCTCTCAGTCCTGCAAACCTCATTCCTTCAGGGATCTTATGAAGGACAATTTGATCAAAAATCTGCTCCCATTTTCCAGGATTAATCAATTAAATAGTGCTGGGGCATGCTCTGGGGCCTGGAGCTTCCATGCAGTTATCTCTTGCTACGTTGCCAGACTGGTTGGTGGCTTGGCTCACACCTCTGCTGAATATCTGAGCAGGTTTCAAGGGATAACGTGGGGCAGGAACCATTCCCAATAGGCAGCTGAGGTGAGTAATGTTCATCCCCCCCATCTGCTGACCATCAGGGAGCACAAGCAGAGATGCAGGGGCTGTAGCACAGTGTCACAGACATTTATATTTCTGACACACTGGACAGCTTCTCTTAGACCAGCCTTTTGCTATTTCCCCTGGTGCTCCAAGCTGTCTGGGACCACCAGGACATGGTTAGCACAGTGCTGAGCCCTGGCACAACTCTGTGCAGGGACAGGTACAGGAGCACAGCCGCACTTCTTGCAGCCCCGGAGCATGGGTGGAGAGGAGCCATCTGCCTCAAAATCCTTTCCAGAGGCTGGTAGGGAAACAGAGACTTCTCCACAGTGATTATTAGCAAAGTGTAGGTCATGACTTTATATTTTGTTCCTCATCTAAGTAGATCTACTGTTTAAAAATAACCACCTCCTCTCTGAAATGCTGCACCGGTGGAGCTGAATGACAGTGGGAGGTGGTTTCATGTTTCTAGAAGAGGGTTGATGATGCTGTCACGTCGAGGCGAAACTCTTTTCCAGCCGTATCTGCATGCCCTGCTCTGCCAACCTGCTGTCTCACCAACTGATACACATGGCAGCGGGAGTTACCCTTGGCTCATTGGGACAAGAGACAGCCAAACCCTTGGGGTCAGTCTCTTCTCCCAAGTAACAGGCAATAGGACAAGAGCAAACGGCCTGAAGTTGTGCCAGGGGAGGTTCAGATTGGATATTAGGAAAAATTTTTACACTGAAAGGGTTATTAAGCATTGGAACAGGCTGCCCAGGGAAGTGTCTGAGGCACCATCCCTGGAGGTATTTAAAAAATGGGTAGACGTAGTGCTTAGAGATATGGTTTAGTGATGGTTTTGTCAGAGTTAGGTTGATGGTTGGACTCAATGATCTGAAAGGTCCCTTCCAACCTGGGCAATTCTATGATTCTATGACCCATCCATGTACATGGCTGGGATTTCCAGATCTTCCTTGTCTCCTGCACCTTCAGAGCTCCGACTGTTGTGTCCATCTCTTGGCAGGGTGTTGTTTGGCCCTGCTGCAATGGTCGTTGTCAGATAAAATTAACAGAGGTCATCTCATTCACGTGGAGCCTGGTCAGCAGAGCAGAGTTGCATGACAAGCTTTAATTAGATCCACAATGATTGCCCTCCCTGGGAGAGTTGTTTGGTGACTTGTTTAACACATGCAACATAAGTGGCTGGTTGCCACCGCGTGTTGGAGGTCAGCTCCCAAGTGCTCCCTTCTAACAAGAGCAGGGAGGAATTTCTGTGAAATAAATTGGGATGGGGTTTGGGGATTGCTTTCTTTCAAACACACACTTTTGTGCTGTTCCCTCCCGCAACTGTGTGTTTGCTCTCACTTTTTCCTCCTGTGTATCCACTTTCTCACCTTTTCACCCCCCATTTCTGCCGGCCTCTCTTGCTCTTTGGTCTTTCTCCATTCTGTTGCTCACAGGTACCTCCAGTTCATCTCCATCACATGTTTGAGTTCTTTTTGTCTCTCTCAGTTTGAAGTCTGATGGCAGAAACGCTTGCAGGCAAGTGGGTTTATGGGGAAAATTCCCCTTGTGCAAAGATCTGCTGCAGGAGACCGATGGAGAGGCAGGCTGGTGTGACCATCCAGCAGGAGGTGGGTGGAGAAGACGGGTGCAGAGAGAGACGTAAGACCTTCAGGGGAGACTGAGAAATTGCTTCTGCTATCAGTTGCAATTGTGTTAACAGTCAATTAAGTTACTTTGGACTATGGCCCAGGTTCAGCAAGGCCATTCTTTAGAGTAGGTCCAACCCAAAGCAGGAAGGAAAACGTACAATATGAATGAGGCTAACAGTTCTCTCTGCTCCAGGCTCCTACACTTCAGCTAATCACACTTTTTCTGCCCCCCTCTTTCTTCCACAGACCTGACAGAGATCTTATTTTGGACAAAGCTTTAGGGCATGGTCTTACTGGACCTTCACTGATCAGTTCAGTATTTTGACATCTGGCAGCAGGAGTCTTCCCTGAGCAAGGCCTTTGAGCTTTGGTTGGTGTGAATGAAAGGGAAGGAGAAAGCTGGCACGCTCGCATTCCCACTGGGCCAAGTCCTCTCCTCCACCCACGCTGCAGAACAGCAGCTCCTTATCCCATCAAACCCCCAGTCTCCTTCAACAAGCTTCAGATGCCTTAGTTTTGTTTAACCTTTCCTTTCCTGTTCTTAACAAAATTTCTTTGGGTTTTATTTAGAGCCAGCAGTGGTTCCCGCTGGGATGTTGCCAGGCAAGGAATTAATTTGTTTGGATGGAGATATGAGGGGTCAGCATGGCTGTTGCAAATTTAGACAAAGCTCAAATGCTGGACTGGCCGGTCATAGCATCTGGCTGTAGCGGACTGGACTGGATTTTTCTTGAGAAAGTCTTTGTGGCACAAATGGGGCAACCTGGGGGAAAATAAATGGTGGAAGACAAAGGATCTACCTGTTCTCACACACCTTTAGCAGCAGACTTTCTTCTGTCTCAAGTGTATCTGGCATTTAAGCTCGCACATGGCCCTGCCCTATCTTCTTGTAGCAGATCTTGCCTCCATCAGAACCTCAGCCTTTTACTGTGCCACCTTGCTCCTGCCCAACTATTACAACTCATTTGTCTGGATGATATTTTAATGAACAGAGGTGACAGATGATGCTGAAATCTGTCTCCTTTGCCAGGTGATTTGCGAAAGAGTGAAACTTCAATGTGACAAGCTGTCAAACGGCTCTTCTGGAGGAGAATTTCAGTCCTAACCATTAAAACATGTGGCTGACAGTGTCTGCCCAAAGTGTCACTCTCCGGAAGAGGCAATCATACCGTAAGACCCTGCACATCTTTGCTTCAGTTCCTAAATTGTTCTTTCTCCAGCCTCACACCTTTGGTGTCTGTTGGCAAAATGAGAAATGAAGGAGAAGAGAGACTGGCTTGGTCAATGGCTTTATTTCCATTCCCATCTTTGCCTGCGCCTTTGTTCCACAGGGGAAAACCAGATAGAACTGCGAAAGGTGTGAAATTAAGTGGAATCAGAAGGAAAATGGGAGTAATTTCTTCTTGTGCTTGCTCCAAAATTTTGAGCGCTGGGGGCAGAATTGAAAAAAATTGCTTCTCTGAAGAGCCCCACAGTAGGATTTGTTTCACCTCTCTGGATTGTCATGGAGCTGGTCACCATGGGCTTCCTTAGTAGTCAATGGTGGGAAATATGTGCGTCTACAGGGTGATTCATCTGCCCTGCTTCAGATCTTCACTCCCGGATGACCTGATTCATATACAGCAGTGCCTGTTCTCCTCTGTTGAGTCTGGGCTGCTTGAATGGAGATGTCTACATGGGATAAAACAAATCCCCACCTCCTTCCCCTGTCCTGGCTCTTGATCTGTCTCTATTTTTGACCCAGCATGCTCAGCATTCCCATGGTATAGAAACCCTCCATAGTCATAGCACAGTGTCTTCTCAAAGCAGTCAGAGTTTCACAGTAAATGACTCTAAATCAGAAAGACCCCTGCTCAGTGTAACACAGCTCTGGGATTACGTGATGGCATTGGATCAGGCTCAGAGTTGAACCTTGAGGGCTTCTCTACTCTGTTCCATTGGGAAAATGCAGTTTTCCTCCCTTTTTAGGGGTGGTGGAAGGCTGATTTCTAGGAGCAGTTTGGTATGGGGTCATAATTTCTGTTGTTCTGGGTTGTGCAGGTCTCACTGAAGCCCGTCGGCTTCTGGATAAAATTCTGGATGCAAAGACAACTCAGAACCCAACCTCCAATCCATTGCATTTGCCTCCATAAGAAGGAACGAGTAATCAAACCCAAGGGCCCTAACCTGTCAAAAAAAAAAAAAAAAAAGACAAGGAAAACCAGGCACAAGGACACTTAGGAGGTAGGAAAGGAGTGAGACAACATAGCAAATGCCCCGTTCCCTGGTTAGCTATCGGGTGTGTCAGTCTTCTGTAACATCACCCCTTGCTTAGCTAGCACTAGGCGATCCTTCATCATTTCTCTCCTCTGGCCCAAGGAGAATAATGCAATCTCCAAGGTCAACGTAATTACCTGCTCCTTCTCATTAAAGGAATTGCCAAAGTATCCATTTAAAATCATTAGCCTCCCCACCCCTTTCATCGCAAATGATTTATGAGGAGGTTATTTATTCCCTCCTCTTTTCTCCTGGACACCTTTCTAATTAGGAGCGGCACATTGAGATCCCCCGTTCTCCAGTGTGGAATCCTATTTATTGCAAAACAGGGAGCAAGGCAAGCTGGAAAATAAAGCAGGCAGCTATTTGTTTTAAAGGAATAAAATGCATCTCATGGCTGATACTAGAGAAACAGCTCCAGCCCCAAGTCCTCTGTTTACAGACCATGGGACAGAGCAAAAATCAGCTGTATTGGGAAGGTTCAGCTGGTTCAACTCTTGGCCATGCAGTTGAGAGTGGAGTGGGATGGAATGGGTTCCTTAATCTCTTAGTTTCCCACCCATCAAAAAGTCAATAATTTTGGCCCATTTAAGCTGCTTGGAGCTGTGTGGCTGTTTTTCCACTCGTAAGGCTGCATGTCTTCCTAGCAACACAAAACAGCAAATCACCCTTGGACGCTGGCTGTTTCGAGCCAGCAGAACAGTCATGCTTGGCCAGGCTAGGGAAAACACTCCATAGCTCCCCATTAAATGGGAGAATTTGAAAATTTCAGCCCTGCGTGATGATGCTGGGAGCTGCCAGGAGGGACAATAGGCTTTTGTTCTGAGTGTTTGGAAACTACAGTGCTAATGTCGTGACAGTGCAATTAGCTGTAATTTTTTCAAGCAATTTTAATGCTTTTTCCAAAGACCACAGCTATACGCCTTCTGAGATCAGCTGCAAGCGCTCAGCAGACCCTGCGCATCTCGTTACTGCAAGCCCTCTGCTAACCAGCTGTAGGAACCAACTCATTCCTTTCCTGGGTAATCCCAGCAAAATCTTTGCAGGGATAAGGATGAAGAAGTGGCTTCTGGGTCCTGTGGATTTTGTCCGGCGTTGTGATGGTGGTGTGAGGATCTCAAGAGCTGCACACGCAGTTAAGCAGAGCGATTTGCACAGCAATAGCCTTGCCAAGCTGTTACCAAATGTGTCCAGGTGATGGAAGAAGGAGCGGGCAGTTTTGTGATTCAGGGGACGGTGCTTGCACACTGTTGTCGTCCCGCAAGTCACTGCAAACATATACAGGATAAATGTAACTGTGATAAAGAAGAGGGGCATAAAGGGACAGAAAATCGGGATAGAAGTGGTCAAGTTCTGGTCTCACGTCAGTTTTGAGCTCCTCTTCCATGAGTATGAAAGAAGCAATTTCTAAAAGCTCCCTGACCGTGGCTGAGCAGAAGCTCTTGGTGTAAGTATAGCTATTAGCGTGAAATCTTTTAAAATTAAAAGAGTTAATGAAAATTAAAAGGGTTCCCTCTCCCTGCTTGGTCTCAGCAGCCTCGCTTAGAAACCCAAGACCTGCCATTTCCTCCGAGTGTCTCTTTTCTGCCTGCAAATGAAGCCTGCCTTAACTTACCTCCAATATCTTTCCATTACTGGCCCTTATAACTAGAGGATTGGTTGTGCAGGGTGTCCATCAGGAACTAACAGGCAGGAATGTCTGCTTTGTGTTGTGGGAGATGTTATGGGTACATTGTGATCCTACCTCTGTGCTTACTGCCTCAGTTTCCCCATCAGAAAAAGGAAGATAATGGCACTGGCTTTGGAGAAGATGGGGAGTGAAGCACCTGGGGATAACTGCTGGGCTTCACAGCCTCCTTGAGCACTCTTCATTTAAGGTCTTGTCCTGCACCAGAAACAAAGTGCCTCTGGCCAAAAGAAGGGGGAAATCAGCTTTCTAGTAGTGTTTTTCTGCAAATACAGAGAGACTCTCAGACAGGAGATGAAATTTGTGTTTGCCTCCTGATCCTCCATCACAGCCCTGCTCTGTGTCTGGGGCTTTCTCCCAGCCCTCTCAGCCCCTTTGCCCTTTCCCCACCCGCTGCCTGGAGAAGGCTCAATGTCTCAGGGCTGGTTCTCCCATCTCTTAAGCATGGAAATACCTCCCTACTTCATCCCAATTCACTGTG